>NW_028274807.1:213988546-215466428 GCF_037043125.1 Eumetopias jubatus
GGTCCCTATGTTTCTATTAATTGGCACAGTTCCTGACTTATAGTAGTGGGTGATGAGTAAATGAACGTCCACGGCTACCAGGCATGACCATGGAGTGCAGTAGTTTATAATGCAATGTTAGTGTCTTGCTTCCCTCCACCTTGGCTTAGTGAATTCCTAGCAACTCACAGGGCCCAGCTTAAATCTCCCCTCCTCCCTGAGACCTGAGAGCCAGCTCTTCTTTTTCCCTGTGGCAGCCGTGTTCCCTCCTGCTTGTAGATGCCATTTTCTGAGACTGTCTCCTTCACTACACTCTCATCTCCAGGCCAGGGAGCTAGTTTGACACATTCACCCTGGAGTGCCCGGAACCCCGCACAGCGGGTGCCCACGTGGATCAAAGCATGGCTGTTCCTTGAGCATGTGCAGTTGTGTTACTATCACGGGGGGAGGGGGCTGTTACTATCACGGGGGGGAGGGGGCGTGTGCACGCTGGACTTGGGGTGTGGGACACCTGCAGTCCCTCATGCCCTTCACAGCCTCCTTCCATCCCCCCCACCCCAGTGGGCCAGCCGCCCCCTTTTCCTGGGGTCTCAGGGCCCTGCCCATCTGGGGCAGCTTGGACCTCCACAGACCCATCCCACCAGCGGCCCGTGGGGTGGTCGCGCTCCATCCCTACCCAGGCCCTGACTCTTCCTGGCTTGGCTCAACGTCACAAGGGCCCGATCATTTGGCGAGATGATGAAGTGTCCCCGGGGCAGAAGGAGGAAATGAACCCAAAGAGGCTCAGGTGGAGCCGCAGCAGCTTGCTGCGGAAGAGGCCTCGGTCGCTATAGCGACGCGCCCTCCTTGCACTCACTTCCGGAGTGGAGTGGCGCATGCGCTGGGCGCCCGCGACCTCGCGAGGAAGGCTAGTGTCTCCCTCCCCTCCCAGGATGCCCCGCGGTTCCGGGTGTGACGTCGAAGGAGGCGTGGCCACATGGCTGATTAAATTAACCGCGCTGTATAGCGAGGCGAGAACCCCCCCCCCCGCCCCGCGCGAGCGGTAGACGGTGTGATTGCTAGCTCGGGTTCGGGTTGGGCTCTTCCTTCTGGAAAGAGACGGGGGTACGTGAGGCGCAGGGAGGTTGCCATCGCGACGCGGCCCGAGTTTCGTTTCCAGGTTAGGCGCAGGCGCAGACGTGGCCGGAGTGGTCCCCGAGACGGACGGCCGACTGAGCACCGCCTCTGGGGAGCTGCTCCTGGGATCGGTGGCAGCCGGGCTTGGGGTCCTCGATCGGGGCCAGAGACCCCGACACCGCGAGGGCGGCTTTCCCGGGCCGGAGGGACGCGGACCGGACCCGAACCACCGATCGTCACCCATGGCGGCCCTCGTGAGTATGCGGCGGAGTTGGGGGGTCCCGGCGGCGGCCTCTGCAACCCCTCACTCACCGTCCTTCCTTCTCTACCCGCAGGGCCCCAGCAGCCAGAACGTCACTGAGTATGTCGTTCGAGTTCCCAAGTAAGTCCCTGAGCCCTCTTCCCACTTCCCCCGAGAAGGGATCAAAACCTTCCTGAGCTTCTAGGCATGCCTGGCACCTCCTGTGATTCTCCCTCCTAACTAGCCAGGGACCTGGGGACAGGGCTGGGGTTTAGCCGAAGCCTCTGTGGGGGCATCCTGTGTTTTGAACAGAAGGAATGAATGAATAAACGAATGAGTACATTAATAGGCGGTAGGATGCAGCCTCCTGGCCTGGTACTCCCTCGGGCAGGAGTGCCTTTTCCCCAGTTGTGACTCCTTTGTTGGTCCTCTGGAAACCCGGTTCCAGGATTTTCCTCCTCTGGGAAACATTCGCTGCCTGCCCTCCCCCATCCCCAGGGCAGAATTCCCCATTATTCCCACATCTTGGGCTACCCCAGGTCTTTGTGCCTCCTTCTGCTCTTCTTCAGCATGGGTTGGGGGGAGTACGGATCTGTTCCCTGTCAGACTGGGAACCCCTGAGGGCTTTTGTGGGTCCCCAGCTTTGCTGAGCCAGGGAGTGTTTGTTAAATGAATGAAGGACTGAGCACTGCCTCTACTTGCCCATTCCAGAAACACAACTAAGAAATATAACATCATGGCCTTCAACGCAGCTGATAAAGTCAATTTCGCTACCTGGAATCAGGTAAGTCCCTGTTGTGAGTGAGTGCGAGAACCTGATCCTGCACTTGGTGGTTGCAATAGATGCTTAGTTATAGTAGTAACTGAGGCTTGGTTTCCTCCACGCGCCCTGAGTGGAGATAAGATGATGTACTAAGGCCCAGGCTGAGCTGCTGGGTGTCTCTGTGAGGAAGATTGGGCAGGCCCCACAGGAGGCCTTGTGAAAAGAAAACATTTAGAATTTGTGTCCACTGACAGGCATTTTTGGTCTGGAGTTATCTGGGCAAGGGAGGGGGCTGCATCCTGCAGATGGTTTTTGGAAGCTGTCTCTCTCCATTGGTGCAGCTATAGCAGAATACCCCGGACCGGATGGCTTATAAACAACACACGTTTGTTTCTCACAGTTCTGAAGGCTGGGAAGTCCCAAGATCAAGGTGCCAGCAGATAGATTTTCGGGTCTGGTGAGGGCCTGCCTCCTGGTTCATGGATGGCTGTCTTTTTACTGTGTGCTCACCTGGCAGAAGGGGTGAGGGAGCCCTCTGGGGCCTAAGGGCACTCATCTCATTCACGAGGGCTCCACCCTCATGACCTAATCCCCTTCCCAAGGCTCCACCTCCCGAAGCCATCACCCTGGGGGTTAGTTTTCAACGTATGCATTTTGGGGTGGACCACCAACATTCAGTCTATAACAGAAGCCATTAAAGGGTTTTAAACAGGGCAGTTACAGTGATCTGGGTGCTGTCAGGAGACAGGCTCAGACAAAGGGTGTGCAGGGTGGAGGCGTCGGCTGAGGTCCAGGGGAGTGACCTTTGGGCCTGGAGCAAACAGCGGTTAGAGAAGTGAGTGGATTCTAGTGTGTTTCGAAGTGGAGCCAACATGATTTGTTAAGGATTGGATGTTGAGGGGTGACAGGGCCAGATGGATGGAGTATTTGAGAACTCTGGTCCCGACATCATATGTTAGACATCCAGGTGGAGATGGGAAATAAGCAGTTGAGCATATGAGTTGGGAGACTGGCCGGGAGCATCTGGGCATTTGGAGCTGCATTTAAAGCCACTGAGCCTGAACCAGCCCAGCAGAGGAGTTGGCCCCAAGTCTAAAGTCGGCAGCTTCAGACCTTCGCTCAGTAGGGTGGCTCCTACTGCTCAATCTTGTTTTCCAGCACAGGTCTCTCTTTGGACTATTTTTAAACGTCACTTCATCTAGTTGAGCAAATGAGGCCATTGGACATTGGGCAGGTGAATGCTTGCCCAGGGCACCCTCTTCCGTTATAGGGTGCCTGCCTCCCAGCATCTCCAGCTGCACACCCATTCATATACAAACTAACATGCTCCCCCAAAGTCAGGTCTCACCTAAATTATCCAGAGAGGGTGCAGGGTTTCCAAATCCCTGATCACTCAGTGGGGGGACATCCTTTATCACTAATCATCCAAGAGAGAAATAACCCACCCATCGGGGGTACCCGGCCCCCAAACAACACTCATCGCTAAGAAGAATAACCTGGTAAATACTTTGGGAACATACCACCTACCATCCCTCATTAAGTAGGAGGGCCCCTCTCCCCCGACCCATGAGAACCCAGAGGAGCCTACCCCTCAGTCACCCATCATCTTGAGGTGCAGCACCTGAGTCGTTATCACCTCTTGAGACACGTGACCTCCTAACCACTAGGAACGTGGGGGTTACACATACCCCATTCCCTGATCATCATGGGGGGACATCGCTCATCACGCCTTGTTTTGACCACCTGGAGGTCACACCCCCTGAAAATCTAGTCACGGGGAGATACAGCCCCCAGAATTCTCATTGACTAAGAGGCATACTCCCTAAAAAACTTAGGAGGATTACATTCCCTGGGGAAAAACGAATCCACTGGGTTCTCACTAATCACCCGAGGGAGGGGGCAGGTACAGGCGTCTAAGCGCTGTCAACCACAAGGGACATCCCTTCCCCCAGTAGCTTCTCCTCACCCATGGCAACTCGTGAGCGGAACCCACCCCCTCCCCAGATGCATTCTTTGCAGCAGCTGTCCCCAGAGACCACGCCCTGGGCTAGTGGTGAACCAGCCCAGCCGGGGCCCTGCCCTCTGGGGTGACCGCCTTCAGAGAATCAGGCCTGTTTACCCCCCTTTAGTAATGAGGCATACCCTGAGCTGGCTCCCAGAAAAGGAGGTGCAGGAAGGACAATGATTCCTCCCATCCCCTGGGGATGCCCTAATTCTGGCCCAGGCTAGCTTGGTAGCCGTTTTCCCTCCTATTTCGAAGCTTTTGTTCCATCGTCCTCCAGCGTGTGGTGGTGTTGACTGTTGAGAATTTCCGCCACGCTCATTCTTGTCCTTCATATCAGGGGTCAGCAGGCTTTTTCTTGAAGGACCAGCTAATTATTATGCTTGGCTTTGTTGGCTGGTGTCTGGCACAGCCCTTCTGCCCCGCCCCGTACACGGTAAAGACACAGTGGTATGTAAATGAGTGGGCGTGGCTGCACGCTAATAAAACTTTTGCTTTCCCCCCTACCCCCCATCCCCGCCACTTCCTGGATGCTTGTAGGATCTTTTTGTTCCCAGCCATCTGAAGTCTCTTGACGGGGGGAAGTAACATCGGTCCTTTGCCTTTTTCAGCTAACATGTCTTCGCAATCGTTCCACACTCTTGGCTCCTCTCTTTGGCTCTTTGCTCTTCCGTTGTGTGGAGACGGGCCTGTGTGTTAAGCGAGTCCCCTGCTGATGTGCGTTAGATTCACTTCCGGTCTTTTGCTGCCGCAGACAGTGGCGCAGCCAACGGCCCTGTGTGTGTGGCATTTCACCTCCGCCGTCTGGAGGAGGCAGCTTGAGGGAAAGCGGTGTGGGCGTCTGAGAATTTCTAATTGCTGCTGAATTGCCTGGAGATCCAGACCTGGAAAGCAGCCTTTAATGGTGTCTAAATGCAGACAGAGAAGAGGAGTGGGCCGGTTCCAAGCAGGTTCTTTTCATTGTCTTTGCTTTTGTCCTCTCACCAGAATGATCCGTTTTTAACTGTTGATTTAGAAGTAGTTTCAGACTTTGAAAAGCTGCGAAGTAGACATAGTATAAGGCTTACCCACCTCCCTTCACCCAGATGCACAGAGGGCCAGTATTCTACCCCTTTTTTTTGTTTTGCTAAGCAGGAGGTTGGCTTTGAATGTCTGCAGCTCAGCCTGGGAGAGGGGGTAAGGGGTGCTCTTGCAGGGGCGGGCACCCTGCTGAAAGTGTCTTTTTCCTGCCTGCCCTGCCCTGTTGCCCCAGGCCCGGCTGGAGCGAGACCTGAGCAACAAGAAGATTTACCAAGAGGAGGAGATGCCTGAATCCGGCGCAGGCAGCGAGTTCAACCGCAAGCTTCGCGAGGAGGCTCGGAGGAAGAAGTATGGCATCGTCCTTAAGGAGTTCCGACCCGAGGACCAGCCCTGGCTGCTCCGCGTCAATGGCAAATCAGGCAGAAAGTAAGCGGTGGCGCAGTGAGTGCCTCCCGCGTCCCCCTTGTGTCCTAACTCCATGGGGCGTCCTCTCTTAACTCCCATGGCTCTCGTGGGGTTTTATTTCTGAAGATGAACCAAGCCGATGCTCATGCAGGATCTCTAGGGACCAGGGTGTGGGAAGCCTGAGAACCTGCCCTGATCACACACAGCGAGGGGCTGCCTGGAGACGGGGTTGTGAGGATTGGGAGGTTGGGTGGATGGAGGGCACTCCAGGAAGAACAGCACGCACAAAAGCACGGAATGGCCTGCAGAGCTCTAGGGACTATCACAGGGCGGGTGGATGGTGCAGGACAGTGGATGCCAGGATGCCGCTGGACTGTGGGTGGGCCGGGGCCCTGGGGAACCTTGAAGGTTGTAGGCAGGGAAAGGGCACTCTGTAAGATTTCCCAGACTTTTAGGGCAGAGAAGGGTGAGGGTAGAGGCCAGGAGGAGGCTAGTAGTAGTTCAGTCATGAGGAGGAACATGGAGGCAAATCCGGAGGGGTCTGACTGCAGGGCTCCTGTTTCACAACTAATCTATCATGGTCCTTCCAGAAAGGACCATGGTACATACAATGAGGGGAGCCCTGAGCTCGCTCTTTGAGGTGGGGAGTGCTGGGCCTGCTTTCCAGACGTGGAAATCGAGGCTCACACAATTGAAGGGCCAGCCCAGGGTCTTCTGACCTTGAATTTTTTTTTTTTTTAAGATTTTATTTATTTGTTTGAGAGAGAACACAAGGGCAGGGAAGAGCAGAGGGAGAGGGACAAGCAGACTCCCCGCTGAGTGCGGAGCCTGATGTGGGGCTCAGTCCCAGGATCTCGAGATCATGACCTGAACCAAAGTCAGACACTTAACCAACTGAGCCACCCAGGCGCTCCTGGATGTTGCTCAGAGAACTGAGGTGGTTCTGGAGCAGGGGTAGGCCAGGGGGCATAGGCCATCAGGGGGGCTGATCCTGAGGACCAGGCTGTGACCATGACTCTCTGCAGGTTCAAGGGCATAAAGAAGGGAGGTGTGACAGAGAACACGTCCTACTACATCTTCACCCAGTGCCCTGACGGGGCCTTTGAGGCCTTCCCCGTGCACAACTGGTATAACTTCACGCCTCTGGCCCGGCATCGCACACTCACTGCTGAAGAGGCCGAGGAGGAGTGGGAGAGGTGAGTGAGCCTGGGCAGGCCTGGAGGGAGGCAGGACCCAGACGTTGTCCTCTCCCAGCTCCCCAGAAGGGGGCTGAAACACTTGGAAATGGGGTGTGTCACCAAAGCTTTCTGTGTGACTGGGAGCTGGGTATTCAGTGGTGACAAAGCCACACTCCTCCAGGCCCTCGGGGAGTTCTCAGTTCAGTGGGGAAGACAGACACGGAAGCATCAGGGACACACAGGGCCTTGAGAGAGCTGAGGAGGGGGTAGCTGAGCTGAGTCCTGGAGCAGGAGTTGGCAGAGCAGGGGAGGGTCTCCCTGGCCCACTTGGCTTCCCCCCAGGCAAGAGGGCTATGCCTGGATCACCTACAGGTGAGATCTATATAATGTAAAGTTTACCATTTAACCATTTTTAAGTATCCACTTTAATGGCATTAAGTACATTCACATCATCGTACAACCATCACCACCATCCATCTCCAGAACTTTCTCATCTTCCGATACTGAGTTTCAGTCCCCATTACACAGTAACTTTTTGTCTCCCTCCCCTGGCTCCCACCATTCCACTTTCCATCTCTGAGTTCGACCTTTCTAGGGAACTCTCATGAGTGGGATCATGCAGTATTTGTCTTTTTGTGACTAGCATATTTAATTCAGCATAATGTCTTCAAGGTTCGCCCCTATTGTAGCATACGTCAGTGTTTCATTGCTGTTTTTTAATTAAAAATAGTTTTAATAGTAAAAAAGACATAAAACTTACCATCTTAACCATTTTTAAGTGTACCACTTAGTAGCGTTAAGTCCACTCACATTCTTCTGCAACAGAAGAGTATCACTCCTTTTCACGCCACTGTTGAACTTTGTGCTCTTAGATACATTAATCGTAAGACTCTCCTTAGATGCAGTCCTATTTTTTAAAACTTTTATCACCATGGTAAATAGAAACACCAGTCTTGTTTGTCATAAAAACAAAGGCACCCATAAACTACCATAAAAACACACGGATGTGGATACACTGTGGCCAAATTCTGTTGCCTGAGAAAGGCCCTGAGTTTGAGAGCGATGCTGGGATACCAGCTCCACACTGGGACCTTCTCCTTGAGGGACACAGGGCAGAGAGGGCGTTGAAGAAGGGCCAGCTCTCCCCAGGTGATTTCAGGGTGTTCCATGCCGTGGTTGTGAGTCCTCTGAGGTCAGATCATCCCTCAGATCGCTTAAGTCCTGTCTGTGGTTCCCCTTTGGGGAGCGCCTGGTGGAGATGCAGGGGGAGGGCCAGGTATCTGGAGCCAGGCCCCTCGTCACCGCCCACCATGCCCCTCCCCCTGCCCACAGGCGAAACAAAGTCCTGAACCACTTCAGCATCATGCAGCAGCGACGACTCAAGGACCAGGACCAGGATGAGGAGGACGAGGAGAAGGAGAAGCGGAGCCGCAAGAAGGCCAGTGAGCTGCGCATCCACGACCTGGAGGATGACCTGGAGATGTCGTCTGACGACAGCGAGGCCAGTGGCGAGGAAGGTGGGGCCGGTGGAGCCCCCCGGGTGGCTGGGTCGTACTTTGTCAAGGCGTCTTGAGTGATGACTCAGGGAGGTTAATGCCACTGAAGGCAGGTTGAATCCCTCACAGCCCGCTGGCAATGAGGGCGTGACGCAGCGGGCTCCACGGGCCCCTGGGGAAGCACCGCAGTCGGTAGGAGGCAGAAAGCAGCGACGGGCACGTCTCAGCGGTGGCCTTTATCGGGACTTCCGCGGGATGGGCAGTGCGGGGGGTTGGCGGAGAACCGCTTCCAGATCGGCCGGTTCAAATAGTCCTGGCAGGCCCTGGGCTACACAGGGGTGGTTTCTGGTACCCGGTATGGGGGCGGCGGGGGGCGCCTGGGGGCTGCAGGGAAGAAGATGGTGGCCCTGAGGATGCGGGGGAGAGAGAGGGAGTTGGCGGTGGAGACTTGGACTGGTCGGGTTTGCGCGTGCGAGGCGAGTGCTCGGGGGAGTCTCTCCCTGGTCAGCGCGGGCCCCCAGCATGTCCAGACATCCTCGGATACGCCCACGGGGACGCGCGCCAGCCTGCGCCCCGCTCTGCTCCCCCAGGTGGCAGAGCCCCCAAGGCCAAGAAGAAGGCACCACCCCCCAAGGGGGGCAAGAAGAAGAAGAAGAAGAAGGGGTCCGACGATGAGGCGTTCGAAGACAGCGACGACGGGGATTTCGAGGGCCAGGAGGTGGACTACATGTCCGACGGCTCGAGGTGCGGCGGGCGGCGGGTGGGAGGCCCCGGGCCGGCGTGGCGCCCCGCGTTCCCTCACCCCCCTGCCCGCCCCCGCTCTTCCAGCAGCTCCCAGGATGAGCTGGAGGGCAAGCCCAAGGTCACGCAGCAGGAGGACGGCCCCAAGGGCGTAGACGAGCAGAGCGAGAGCAGCGAGGAGAGCGAGGAGGAGAAGCCGCCCGAGGAGGACAGAGAGGAGGAGGAGGAGAAGAAGGGGCCCCCGCCTCAGGAGAAGAAGCGCAGGAAAGGTAGGTGCGCCCGCCGCCCCCCGCAAACTCCCAGAGCCCCTCGTCTGGGGCGGAGCTGGGGCGGGCGGGCGCCGTGGCACTGACGTCCCCCCTCCGGCCCGAGCAGACAGCAGCGACGAGTCGGACAGCTCGGAGGAGAGCGACATCGACAGCGAGGCGTCCTCGGCGCTCTTCATGGCGGTAAGGCCCGGCCCCGGGGCGGGAGCCGGCGGGCGGGCCGTCCCGTCTCTAGACTCCCATCCCCGACCCGATCTCCGCAGAAGAAGAAGACGCCCCCCAAGAGGGAGCGGAGGCCGTCGGGTGGCAGCTCGCGGGGCAACAGCCGGCCGGGCACACCCAGCGCGGAGAGCGGCAGCACCTCGTCCACCCTGCGGGCAGCCGCCAACAAGCTAGAGCAGGGTGAGCAGCCTCGTCCCCCTCGGCCTCCGCTCGCCGTCCACCCGCGCTCCCTCGTCCCGCCTCAGGACCGGAGGCCTCTCCGCCCCCGAGCCCCCTGCATGGGGGGGGGGGCGGGCGGAGCGGAACGCTGGCACCCCCTCCGCCTGGGCGCCCAGGGGTGCAGCCGCCGGGCACAGGACTCAGCCCCGCCCCTGCTCCCCCAGGCAAGCGGACGAACGAGACACCGGTGGCCAAGCGCTTGCGGCTGGACCCCGGGCCCCAGAGCCTGTCGGGGAAGTCGACCCCTCAGCCCCAGTCCGGGAAGTCGACCCCCAGCAGCGGGTAAGTCGGCGAGGGCAGCAGGGCCAGGGCAGGGGCGTGCAGGAGCCTCCTGCTGACGCGGCGCCCTGCCCTCGGCCCCTCAGGGACGTGCAGGTGACCGAGGACGCCGTGCGCCGCTATCTGACACGGAAGCCCATGACCACCAAGGACCTGCTGAAGAAGTTCCAGACAAAGAAGACGGGGCTGAGCAGCGAGCAGACGGTGAACGTGCTCGCCCAGATCCTCAAGCGGCTCAACCCCGAGCGCAAGATGATCAGCGACAAGATGCACTTCTCCCTCAAGGAGTGACGGGCTCCGGCGCCCACCCGCCTGCCCAATAAACAAGCTCCGTCTCTAGAACTTCCTGGGTGCTCGTGTTGTCTGGCCCCTGCCCCCCTCCCAATCCCAGAGCGCCGCCTTGTCAATTCCAAATCACCCCGGGCAGTTTTCTCAGCGGAGGTCTCTCCGTCTCATGGGCCCCCTCCCTCTGGAACCTTCCACTGCCCCTTAGAGCCTGTTCCTCTTCGTCCTCAGCCTGTCGCACTCACTGAGCATCCAGCCCGCATGGGCACCGTGGGCCGTCTCTCCAGCTCTGGCTTCTGGTTCTGTGTTTAGTTGTAGCTTGTCCCCCTTAACCCATGAAGTGCTTTGTTTCCATGTCTGTTCTCCAGACCTTGAATCATCTTTGCTCCCTTTTCAGATCAGCTGGTCTGTTTTACGCGCCTTGCCGCTAATGCTTTCAATCCCTTCTTTCACGTTTTTGTTTTAAGCATCTGTCTTATTATGGTCTCTGGCAGATAGACACCTGGTTCCTGACACCCGCGGACATCCTGTGTTACCTTCTGATCCCTCTTCACGATCGATTGTTGTGTTTTATAACTTTGGATGGGGACCTGAGGCCGGCTCAGGGCTTCTGTGGGGGCCTCCTGGGCAGTTGGCTTTGTAGGCCAATCCTGCAGGTGCTTTTTGCCTTTGCTCCCTCCCACCAAGGTGGCCCAGGAGCCCTGGGCTGAGCCCGGGTTCTCAGCTGGTGGGCTCTGGCCCAACGTGGCCACGAAATCCCAAACGCTTTTGTTGCTGATGTTGGCACCTGGGCCCTATTTTTCAGCTTTCCAGCGATGTTTCTAGGACTCCCCTTATTTCTAACAACTTAGTTAGGCATTTATTTTATCTCCCGTTGCTGGCGTTCTGCCTTGGGAAGGCTTTTTGAGTTTGTGGACAGTTTTCATTGAGGGAAATGGAATTTGGCCGTGGTGCCACTTTTGAACCCCTGTTCTGCGTGATCTGGCTGGGGTGGGGGCAGGATGTGGGGCTTCTGCCTTGCCCGAGGCTGGATACTGGGTGGAAAACTTCCCCACCCAGTTCCACAGGCCCTTGGCCGCCGAGCCGAGATGCCAGAGATGACAGGCTAATTCCTAGGAATGTTCCAGGTCCGTTCAGCCTCCCTCCCCATCCTTCCGCCAGGCCTTTTGGGGGCAGCAGGAAAGCAGTGTTGCCCCTGGCCCGGCGATTTTACCCCTGGCCTCCCTGCCACGGGACTGAGGTCTGAGGCCTCCCCAACCGGGCCAGCCGACGCGCCCCAGTGGTTAGGTGCAAGGGCCTTGTGTTCAGCAGCATCTGGCTTAAAATCCTGCCAGTGTTTAATTCTGGGCCACCTTGGACAAGTGACGGTTTTTGTCGGAAGGTGGTCCCAGCAAGCACCACAGTAACCGCACCAGCAGGACGCAGACGGAGTTTGGGTTACTCCCAGTCTTGCTAACCCGGAGAGCGGCTCCTGAGGTTGCCTGCTCACCTGCGTAGGACGAGTTCCTGAGCCCGTGTTTTCCTGGGGAGGAGGGAGGTGACTGGCAGTTTCCGGAGCAAAGGCTCAACCGCTGCGGGTTTGCATCCCTCTCCACGGCCTGGGGTGCACGTGCGTCGCACACACACCCCCAGCCGTGGGGAGGCACGCGCAGGTTTTTGCCCCCTGGCTGCAGGCTCCTACCTGAAGTGTTGGCCCGGTCTGACCTACAGGGGCTCGAGCACCTCTTAAAGCGCGAGCCCAAGCTCTTTCGTGCTTCCTTTGCCTCAAAGGGAGGCTTGCTCTCGCAAGCTCCTCACTCGAGCAGCATGTTCAACACTAGACGGGCCGTCTGTCTGTCCTCAGAACCTCTGATTGCCCCCCCTCACAGTGAGGGAGGGCCTCGTTACCCTGAGGTCACAGGGGCTGGGCATGGAAGTCACTGGAAATTGTTGCCGCCTCTCAGACCCTGCAGGCTTACCCTCCCCTCTCGCCCTTATGCCGGGACGGGGCTGAGGTCCCAGGGGCCTCAGGTGGGCCTCCCAGAGACAGGAGTCCCTGCAGGGTGAGCTTCCTAGCCTTGCGTCCCAGGTTCTTGGCTGTCCCCGGGCCTCTCCCTTTTCCTGTTTTGATGCTGGCTCAGCCAGGCCCGGAGACAGGGGCATGATGTCTTAATCCTCCAGGTGGCAGCCATGATGGAGGATCCCCGTCAGCTCCACCTGCTGACCTCTCCCCGCTACCCCCCTCTACTTGGTGCACAGTGTGGGGACCCCGGAGCCCTGGCACCCCAAGTGGGGAGAGGGTCCCACTGTGGGTCCTCAGTGGCCCCCCCACCTCTTTCCAGAAAGCAGGTGGGGTGGGGGACCCCGCGCCCGCCCTGGGTTGGGCTCTGGCTGCCGCAACCCTCGTAAATCAGGGGTGAAGGGGGTGTCGGAAATGGGTCTGCGGAATGTCTCAATGGGGCGGGGACGGGGTGAGCACTTAACTCTTAGAGGCACAGGGGGTGGGGCAGAGGAACTGGCCTGAGGATGCGGGGTCGTCCTGCCGCTACCGCAGCGGGAACGAAGAGGTTATTTCCCCCGCCCCGGCAGGGGGATAAATTGAGGGTGCGAGGCGTCCCCCACCGCCACGACCCGCCCGCCACGATGGCCACAGGAAGACTCCTACTCTGCGCTCTGCTGCTCCTGTCGCTGCAGCGGGGCCTCAGCAGGGGCCCCGGTGCTTGGGGGGCTCCGGTGGCGGAGGAAGAGCTCCGAGGGACCCAGAGGCCGCAGCTGGGTAAGGAGCCCCCTCCCCAGACCCCTCGTGGCTGCCCAACTCCTTCCTGCCCAGACACCGCTTGCTGTCAGCTGCCCCTTGCCCCCCCCCCCCCCCGCAGGTGCCCGCCTGCGCCGAGCCCTGGCCAGCCCGTGCCAGCTGTGGAGCCTGCCCCTACCTGTGGCCGAGCTGGGTCTGGGCTACGCTTCGGAGGAGACGGTCATCTTCCGCTACTGTGCGGGCAGCTGTCCCCGCGGCGCGCGCACCCAGCACGGCCTGACGCTGGCCCGGCTGCGGGGCCAGGGACGAGCCCACGGCGGGCCCTGCTGCCGGCCCACCCGCTATGCCGACGTGGCCTTTCTCGATGACCGCCACCGCTGGCAGCGGCTGCCCCAGCTCTCGGCGGCTGCCTGCAGCTGCGGCGCCTAAGGACGCCTGGCCTGGGGCCCTGCGGCTCCGCGAGGAGCTCTGCGGACTTATTTATTGGAGACCGGAGGGGAGGTGGGCTGCGGGCCGCCCGCGAGGAGCATAATAAAGGAGCTGCGGCCGCAGGACTGTGTTCAGCCAGAGTGTGCCTTCACCCCACCACCTCAGCTCCCAACGCTCGGGGAGGCGGCGGGGCCGGGGGGGTTCCGGGGGCCGCCCCTGCTCCGCTCGGCCCCTGCGAACAGCCAGTGTGCCTGTCCACTCTCCAACTTTATTCACAAACACGGTGTCTCCGAGAAGCTGGGGGAAGGGCCTGGGGTTCAGCAGGCTGGGGGCGGCTGCCCCAGCTCCCCTGGTCCCATTCCCTCAGGGAGGGAGCGGCAGATCACAGAGATGCGTCGGCCCCGGGGAACCCGACGCTCCCCAAAAAAGGACTCTTCATCCCGAAGAATCTCATGGGAGAAGTCATAACGGGCTGAGCCCCTGCAAGAGAAAACAGGCTGTGGCAGCGCAGGGTGAGGGCAGCCCCTGCGCCAGGTGGACTGCCTGCCATGGGGGAATGATCGAGTCCGCTGGGAGGGCTGAAAAAGAGAACGTGCTCGACATGCTAGGCGGGCATCTGATAAGCTACGGGGGGGGGGGGGGCGGGGGCGGGCTCCCTGGCTGGGCAGTACCTAAGGATGTAGAGGGAGCCTGGCTCCAGCAAGAGTTCCAGCCACTCCCCTGGCTCCTGGGTGTGTACCAGCCGCATGACGCTGGGAGAGAGTAGGGACAGACCAGCGATGGTGGCTCCACAGAACTGGAAGAGGGGGCATGGTGGCCAGTCAGCCTCTGGCCTGGCCGGTCCACCCCCCGCTGGGAGCTCCAAGGCTCTGGCCTCTGCCCACCTTGATGCTGTCCACGTGCGGCTTGATGTAGCCCCGAGGTTCCAGGTCCAGCACATGCACCGGGGACAGCAGGGTCTGGCCAGAGCTAAAGGCGGCTGCTTGCACGCGCTGCAGGATGGCCCGGCTTGCCTCTGACCAGCGTGACTTTTCCGTCTCTCGGAAACCGTGGATGGCCTATACAGGGAGCTTCGGTCAAGCCAGGAAGCACCCAGAGGGAACAGGAAAACTGAGGCACGGGGGGGGGGGGGCGGGGGCGAGGCGGGCAGAGTGCAAAGAACTGGTTTTCCCAGCATGACCTTTGACACCACCCTCAACTTACCACCTTGGTCCTATCTACCCCAAGATCCGGGGTCTCAAACCCCAACCCCTGTCCTACTAGGTCTGGCCTCACTCCTTTGCACCCGCCTTCAGGTTCCAATTCAGTCCCAGAGCTTGTCCCCAGTGCTGGCCCCACCACAATAGTCAATATTGTCTGTCTCGGCCCACTCAAGTCTTCTGTCTCCGCCCCCCACTGGTGACTCTCCCTCATCTTGCTCCACACCTGTTTCGGCCCCTAACCTTGCTCCTGTCCCCCAAACACCTTACAGTTCTAGGTCCGGCCTCCAGCTATGGCCACGCCCTCATCTCCGAAGTGCTTTCCCTGCCCGCAAAGGCCCTGGGCATCAAGACCCCGCCCCGAACTATAGCCCCTTTACAACCCAGTGCCCCACCCCTGCGCCCACCTCTAACGCCACAGGCCCCGCCTCCGCCGTGGCCCCGCCCAGAGCGCCATCCCAGGCCCCGCCCCCACGCGGCCCCGCCCCCAGCGCCGCCGGCCTCACCGCGTCCCAGTGATCGTATTCGTAGCGGCGGCGGCGCAGCTCGGGCTCCAGCTCGCCGCTCAGCGTCTCCTCCTCGGCCGCGCTTAGGAAACCCGGCCGCACCACAGCCGCGTCCCGAAGGCGGCTCAGTACAGCCGGGCCCGAGCCCCGCACCCAGCCGGGCACCGGTAGCGTCCCCAGCGCCAGCCGCCCACTCCCGGCCATAACCCCGGAGCCCGGTCGTGGAAGCGGTCGGAGTCGGGGCTGCGCCCCCGCCCCGGAGCCATTGGCTGTGGCCGCACCGGACCCCTTCAGTGATTGGCCTTCCCCAGAGTCCCGCCTCCCGGCCAAGGCTACTGGTTGCTGCTCGGCTCGCCCTCTCAAGCTCTTGGCTCCCGGTAGAACCCGCCTCCCCCCCCCCCCTCCCCGCGCTGTGGGGCGCCATAGACGATGGAGGCCGGGGGGCAGGGCTCGACGGGCTTCGGGGTCAGGAGCTATTGGAGGCCTTGGGCCAAGGCCCCGGTTGTGGAGTCGGCCAGGACTTGAGATTAAGGGAAAAGTCCGCTCAGGCTGAGAGGAAGGGGTCAAGGGCACGGGGTTCAGGGGAGTGACATCAAGGCCATGATCATGGGGTGGGGCCAAGTTAGAGGTTGGGGTCAAACGTTGAAGCCAAGCATCACCCATGCCCCCTCTCAACTGGGTCATTCCCACCCGTGTACAAACAGGCTGGCTCCCACCTTATAAATAAAAAACAAAAAAAACCCTCCTCTTCCCTTAAGCGTAGAATTGACGGAGCACCACTTTGCTGCCCTTATTGGAACATTTAGTGGATCTAGACACGGTTTGTCATCTGCCCCTAACATCACAAAATGAGGGACCACGACACTTTGGGCGCCTCCTGATGGACGTGCGCACCTCCACCTAAGAGGTCACTTGCCAAAAATGGAACCTGAACCCGATCAGACTTACCTAGGTTTATACCTCAAGTCACAGGAAATATGAAGGACAGAGGTCACAGCCCATCCTGATCCAATCATCAAAATTCAGATGGAAAGTCCCCGAGACAAGAGAGTGAATTTCAAGGAAAGAGAAGAAAAAGAGGGAGAGATTAAGGGGAAAACCCACGGTTAAAAGAGACTTTGGGATATACCTACCAGTTGCAAGGTGCACCTTATTTGGATGCTGATTCGAACCAACTAAAAACATAGAGGTAAACCAGGAAGATTTGGACACTGGTTGAATATGTGACGACAGTGAAGTATTGTTTTTTTTAGGTTTGCAAATGGTATTCTGGGGGTCTTTGTAAAGATTTATCTTTTTCGAAATACGTTGGAATATTGACCCCACAACCCCTCCAGGGACAGCCACAGGTTCTCAGCTCTCCTTATACAATGAAATTCCTTGAAATATGTGTCCAGCTCCCGTGTCTTCCCGCCCCTTCCCTCTGGGTGCACTCCAGGCTGGCTTTTGGCACTGAAAGTGCCCCTACTGATGCCATCAGTGACTTCCACTGTGCCAGATCCAGCAGCCGGTTCTCAGCCTGACTGCTAATTTATCGACATACCGATGATGTCTTTTCCATTTTCATTCCCAACCCTGACCCCAGATTTATCCGCCCCCTGGGATGTGTCCAACACCAGAAAGTTAACGTGTCCAAACTCGACTCCTGATCCCCTGCCCCCACACCTGCGCCTCCCTGCAGCCGTGCCACCCGTCAGCTCTGCCTTAAAACCTGCCTAGAATCTGACCTCTCCTGGCCACCCAGCTGGGGCCGCCAGCCTTCATCTGATTATTCCAAGTCTCTGAACTGGTCTCCGGTTTCCACGCTAGCTGCAGCCCTCCCAGTACTCCATGGCAGCCACAGTCTTCCTGCTTGTCATTTTCTTAGAACCCTCCATGGCTCATCTCCCTCCTTGCTCAATCTACCAGGCCTTTTAAGGTCTGTCCTCCTCCCTTTTTTTTTTTTTTAAAGATTTCATTTATTTATTTGACAGAGAGAGACACAGTGAGAGAGGGAACACAAGCAGTGGGAGTGAGAGAGGGAGAAGCAGGCTTCCCGCGGAGCATGGAGCCCGATGCAGGGCTCGATCCCAGGACCCTGGGACCATGACCTGAGCCGAAGGCAGACGCTTAACGACTGGGCCAGGCGCCCCTGTCCTCCTTCCTTTCTGTTCTCATCTCTCCACCGTCCCCCTGCCATTCCACTTCAGCCACGAGCCTCCTCAGGGGCCCCTCCCCTTTGGCAGCCACAGTCCTGCCACAGGGTCTTTGCACTTGCTATGCCCACTGCCTGGACCGCTCTGTCCCTCTCTCACCTTAAACCTTGTTCAAGCATCACCTTCTCAGCAAGGCCTTCACTGGCCACCCCATCGAACGCTGTAACTCTCTCTCTCACACACTGCATACCTCTTTCCCTGCTTTTTCAGGAACTGTCTACCTCCACAAGAATAAGTTCTTGTAGACAGGGATTTTTGTTTTCTTCACGATATGTCGTGGCCTCTAGAACAGTGCCTGAAATGTCCTATTTGCTCAGTAAAGTTTGCTGCAGTTAGGGCTTGGAAGGTCAGAGCCTCAGGGTCACGGTGAAAGCAGAGGAGGCCTCGTGCAGGGCACACGTGTGCGAGCCACGGTGGAGCAGGCAGGGAAGGTGACACAGATGGGGATCAAAGACTACAAAGATTTAATTGAAAATCACAGTGTCTCATTCAAGATACCTGCCCTGAGGGGCAGCCCCAAACCCAGAGTTCCTCACAGGGCCCTTCCAGGCTCAGCAGTGAGGGGTGGGCAGGGCTGTGGCGCCAGCGTCTGACTGGTGCCTGGCTCCCCCGACTTTCCTCTGGAGGGTGAGGTCCCAGCTCTCAGATGCTTGCTGGGGCGGGCTCTGCTGCCGCCACCACTGCCACGGGCTCCTTCTGCACCAGCTCCGGCTCATCCTCACCGTCCTGGGGAGGGTGGACCAGAACCTTGTCTAAGATGCCAAACTCCTGGGCCTCCATGGGGCTCATGTAGCGGTCCCTCTCCATGGCCGACTCTGCCAGGGGAAGCAAGGATGTGTGGGGTTAAGGGCGGAGGCCTGGGGCCAGGTTGGGGTCCCCGTTCTGCCACTTCTTCGCTGGATGACCTTGGCCTTCCCCGCTTGGTGCCTCAGTTTCCCCACTGGTAAAATACCCATTTCCATTTTTTTTTTTACTGGTTACTGATGTCTAATATACACCCAGATGGTAAGCAGAAGGTGTGAATTTCAGACAGAACATAACCCACATGGCCAGCACCCAGGCCCCTGACCGCCCCCTGCTTGAGCCTGCTTCCAGTCACTAACTCCTCCGGCCCAACAGTAATTGCTAGCTTAACGGTGGCCTGACGGCATAGATAAGCCTGCTTCTTTTTGTTTTTAAATATGTGGAATCACAGAGTGTTTACTTCTTTTTCCCACCCGGCAATATGTTTCCGAGATTCAGCCCGGCTGCTGTGGGTCGCCGTGGACGGGTCTCTGTCATTGCCGTGTGGGATTCCACGGCGTAAATAAAGCACCAAAGTGCCTGTCCTGCTGCTGTTGGGCATGAGGGTGTCTCCCAGCATGGGGCTCCTACACACAGGGCGGCCGTCTGCGTTCCCGTCCGCAGCTTTGGTGGCCATGAGCGCTCACTTCTCTTGGTTACATGCGGAGCGGGGGAACCGTGACATTTTGGGGGCATTCTGAGCCTGAGCTGGGAGTGTCAGACGGCTTTCCAGAGCGGTGATGCCATCCTCGGTCCTGCCTGCCGAGGGTGAGCGTTCCAGTTGCTCCACATTCTCACTGGCACTGGGTGTTGGGTTTTAGATTTTAGCTGTTCTAATGGATTGAAATGGCATCTCACTGCGGCCTTAAACTGGCCTTTCTCTAAAGACCAATGATGTTATTTAAAAAAAAAAATAGATGGGCAAGGGGTGCCTGGGTGGTACAGTCAGTTAAGCATCCAACTCTTGGTTTCAGCTCAGGCCATGATCTCAGGGCCGTGAGATCGAGCCCGTGTCGGGCTCCACGGTCAGTGTGGAGTCTGCTTGGATTTGTCTCTCCCTATGCCTCTGCCCCTCCCCCCATGTACTGTCTAAAATCTTAAAAAATTAAGATTTTATTTATTTATTTGAGAGCGAGCGAGCGTGAGAGGGCGTAGGGTCAGAGGGGGAAGCAGGCTTCCCATGGAGCAAGGAGCCTGACGTGGGAGTCGAACCCGGGACTCCAGGATCATGACCTGAGCTGAAGGCAGTCGCTTAACCAACTGAGCCACCCAGGTGCCTTATTTTATTTTTAATAAATAAATTTTATTTATTTATTTATTTTTGAGTAGTCTCCAAGCCCAACGTGGGGCTTGAACTCCCAACCCTGAGATCAAGAGTCACATGCTCTCCTGACTGAGCCGGCCAGGTGCCCCTAATGATGTCATTTTAAAATATCATCACTAAAGATGATGAGCAGCTTTTCTTGTATTTCTTGGCCATTTGGAATATTCTTTACTGAGGACCGCGTTCAAACCTTTGGCTTGTTTCGAGGAAGTTTTCGTCAAGATTCTGCTAACGGGTCTCTTTAAAGTGCTCAGGACAGGGGATTTCCACTGGGAGTGATTCTGCACCCCCAGGGGACATTGGGAGGCAGCTTTGGTCATCACAAACAGAAGGTGCTACTGGCATCCAGTGGGCAGCAGCCAGGGACGCTGCTCCACGTCCCACAGTGGCCAGACAGAGGATGGTCCAGCCCTGAGTGTCACAAGGCCTGCCACATATGTGTGTGTGGGTTAAAATAAAGGTGGGCAGGCGGGGGTCCGCCCGGGGCAGGGGCACTCACCGATCACCTGCAGGCTCTGTTTGGTGTGCTTGGCGTAGATGCCGTAGAGCTGCTTCTTGAGTTTCATGATCTCCTCTGCCTGGATGGCAATGTCTGTGGCTTGGCCCTGGGGGGTGGCCCAAGGGCGGGTAAGAGGGAGAAGGTCAGAATGAGCATCAGTCACTCACAGGGAGGCTGGAGAGGTCGTTCAGACAGGTGAGCAGGACTTCTCGAGGCCCTGCACACCCTGCTGCATCTTTGCCCCCAAAATACAGGAAATCTTCCTGTATTTTTTTTTAAGATTTTATTTATTCATTTTAGAGAGAGAGAGAGGTGGGGGGAAAGGGCAGAGGGAGAGGGAGAAGCAGACTCCCCGCTGAGCAGGGAGCCTGATGCAATGCGGGGCTCCATCCGGTGACCCCGAGACCATGACCTGAGCCAAAATCAAGAGCTTAACCGACTGAGCCACTCAGGGGCCCCAAGGCTTCCTGTATTAACTGCATTTTCTGCATGTGGAGCCTCGCCCCTCCCAGGGCAAGTGGATTCCTGGAGAGAGCGGACAGCTCCAACTCAGCCATGAGTTTTCCTGGGCAAACCAGCCATCAGTGTGCACACCCTCAACCACCTCCTCCGTGGGGTTCTCATACGCAGGGCCACTGTCCCCTGCCCCTACCCCCATGAGCCTGCTGAGATCATTCAAAGCCAGTCCTGAGTCTGCTGGCCCTGCCTCACTGTTCCTTCCTGCAGAAACCACAGTAAAATCCCTGTCCACTCCCCCCCCACCCCCTGCTCTCTGCCTCCGGAGCGACCCTGGTGCTTCCCACGTGGCCAAGCATGACGTGGCGTGTGCCCCCCCCTCCACCCCCCGCCTTGGGAACTGTGAGTAACAAACCATCTTCCCAAGGCAGTCCTTTCCTGATCAGATGGCCTCACCATACACGAATCATTGTAAAACCCGTATTTCAAGCACTGACACTCCCCCGTGACTTCTACCCAGTCAGTCCTCCTGTCCAGACAGCACCTCCCATCCCAAAGCAGCCTGCACGGGGCCGGCACTCACCCGGGCACCCCCGGAGGGCTGGTGGATCATGATGCGGGAGTTGGGGAGTGAGTGGCGCATGCCCGGGGTGCCGGCGGCCAGAAGCAGCGAGCCCATGCTGGCGGCCTGGCCCACGCACCACGTGCAGATGGGGTTCAGGATGTACTGCATCGTGTCGTAGATGGCCAGGCCCGAGGTCACCATGCCGCCTGTGGGGGAGGGGGGGCGGGGGGGAGTGAGGGGCTGTGCTGGCTCCTCCCTGCATCCTTTCCCTAGCGAAGCCCCTGGCCTTGGGGAGGGCTTGTGTGGAGGCAGCCCCTTAAAGCCGGTGTCACAAACGTGAATACTTCCAAAGGTAGGGAGGTGACAGCAACGGGTGACACAAACTAAGTGAGGGCAAAGAGGAGAGCGCATGCTCCAGAGTGAGCTGACTGTTAGCACCTGTGCACATGGGCCTAGGGGGGGACCAGATCTGTCAGAGTTTCAAGAGAAAGTGGAAGTCGGGGAGAGTGGTGGCCAAGAGGGAAGCTCTGGAGCCAGCCTGTCCTGGCAATGTCGTCGGTGTCACCTTGGGCAAGCTACCCAGCCTCCACGGTGTCTCCGGCAGACCGGGGATCACTGAACAGTACCTACCACCGGCAGCTGCCACGAGGACCGGATGAGTTCAGTGCCTATAAAACGCCTAAAGTACAGGGCACAATCGGCACTCAGTCAAGATGAGCTATTCTCTTTTGGGAGGGGGACCAGTCAGTGGTGGCAGCTACCAGTTTTAAAATGCTGACCACCGGGTCAGGTTGGTAAAATGTTATGTGTGGGATCAAGGAGACAGGCTCAGCTGCCCGTTTGTGAACGTAGACTTAAAAGCAAGGAACAGGCAACTTTTGGAGGTTTGGAGACCGTTTTGGAACTCTGCAGGAAGCTCAGCACCCTTTCTTCCTCCAGAGGGAGAGTGTTCCTGATGGGGGGTGTTTCTCTGTCCCCTGAGTCACCTGGAGTGTCCCAGGAAGCGGCCCTGGCCCCCAGGGAAGGCTCTGCTCACCGGGGCTGTTGATATACATGTGGATAGGCTTCTTGTTGCTCTCGGACTGCAGGAACAACAGCTGCGCGATAACCAGGCTGGCGACACTGTCGTCGATCTGCAAGGAAGCGGGGAGGGTGGGCTGGCGCAGCTGGGGGGTAAGGAGCCGGCTAAGGGAAGCAATTGTGAGGTGGCTGGGGATGAAGTCAGGGAACAAGGACGGGTGTCAGAGCCCAAGTAAGATGGCTGCAGAGAACTCAGGACCAGGGAGGGGAGGTGGTGAGGGGTGGTAGGGCCCCACGGGGGGTTGGGCACGGGAAGGGGGGAGTCAGTGGGCTCGGGGCAAGGAAGGGAAGGGGTGAGGAGGGTTGGAGAGAGGGATCAGAGCCAGGAATGGGGAGGAGGATCACTGGTAAGGGAGGGAGTCAGCGTGAGGGAAGGGAAACGCAGAGTTTGAAGAAGGGGTGGGGGTGGGGGTGGGGGTGGGCGGTGGGGGCCAGCAGAGGGGGCTGAAGGCTTCTGTGCCCAGGAAGTGGGGTGTCAGATTGGGACCAGGGCAGAGCCTTGGCAGTAAGGTCAAGGGGGAAGGGTCAAAGGTCAAGGGGGTTCGAGGAGGAGGGGCGCGTGGGGTCTGGGCAGGCGCAGGGGAGGATCCCGGCGGGGCACTCACCGGACCCATGACACACACGATGCGCTCCCGCAACAGCCGCGAGTAGATGTCATAGGCGCGCTCGCCGCGACCCTGGGGGAGAAAGATGGCGGTGAGGGTCAGGAGCCGGCCCCAAGACCCCCGACTCCCACCCGGGGCCGAGTTCCCGCGGCCGCTGTACCGTCTGCTCCACCACGATGGGAATGAGCGGGAGAGCCCGGGCCGCCGTCGCGTGCAGGCTCCGCTGCAGGGCCACGCCGGTCTTGGGCGTCCGCCGCGGGGAGAACCGGGCGGCGAGGCGAGGCCCCAGCGCGGGGGACCTACCTGCCGCCACCCGGGCCCCCCCAACCAATATTCCGGGCCACATCCCGCCGCAGTCCGTCCCGGCTTCCGTCCGATGGCGGAACTACAACTCCCGGCGTGCTTTGCGCCTAGGGCGCATGCTCACCGGCCGCCCACGTCCCGGGAGCCGGACCGGCATGCTTAGGGGCGGGGCGAGGGAGGGGCGGAGCCCGAAGGGGGAGGAGGCGGAGGGTCTTTAATGCGGCGAGATCTAGTCCTCTCCCCAAAGAATTGGTTATTCCTTAATTTAAAAATCAGCTCCAGGGACGCCTGACTGGCTCAGTCGGTGGAACGTGCGACTGCATCTGGGGGTTGTGAGTTCAAGTGCCACATTGGGCTAAAGCTTACTTTAATAATAATAATAATAATAATAATAATAATAATAATAATAATATAAGTAAATAAAAATCATCTCCATTGTGCCCACTGGGCTGGGGCCTAGCCGAGCTTCCAGCTTGGTGGGGCTAACCCGTACAGAGACCTTTCCATTCATCTATGGACCCCAGGCTGTGGGAACCCAAGGATGGGTGTTGCAGACTCTGCCTGGGAGGTCTGTGTGGAAAGCTTTCCTAGGAGGAGTGAGTATTGGAGCTGGGTTTTGAAGGATGGATGGGAGTTTGTTAGGTGGGGAAAGACATTCCTGGCAGGATAAGAATGGGCAAAGGGATGGAAGTAGGAAGGCTCCTGGTAACGTTTGGGACCTCTCTTTTCCTCCAAATCCGCTCAAATGCTGCCTTCTTACAGGTGTCCCCAGAGCCTAGAACGGTGCCTGGCGCACAAACAGATGCTTATCAATGACACTTTGAACCAAGAGGTGATAAGGGAGGAAAGTTAAGAGCTGAGAGCTTTAGAGGCAGCTGCCCCACCTGCCCAGCTGGCTCAACCCATGAAGTGCTGTGTGATCTTAGGCGCATCGTTTAACCCTCTCTGAGCCTGAAGTTTCCCATCTGGAAGATGGCAATGATCAAACCAATCTCACAGGGAAGGATTTAAAGAGACCGGCTGCTGAAGCAGCATATTGAAGTCCCCTGAGTTTGAATCTGGTCCCCATTACTTACTAGTCGTGTGTCCCTGAGCCTCCGTTTTCCACCTGTAAATAGGGGTAATGATAACATACAGCCCAGGGCTGCTGTAAGGCCCTCAGATAGTAAGTGCTCAGTTTGTATTCGCTAGTGGTGGTTTTAATTATTGATCGTGTTAGCCAGGAACCACCGGGGTCCAAGAAGTCCTCTCTTAGGAGGGTCCTTTTGAGGTGGGTTTTGACAGATAGATAGGAGTTCACCAGACTGACAGAGCCTAAATGCTGGACCCTAACACAAATGCTGGGTGCCCTAGAGAAGGGTAGTTTTTGTACCCTCTGTGTTCACAGCGGATCCCCGTCTGATGGGGAGAGAGAACAGGACACGGGCACTCCTGCCTTATGGAATCAGGGCAGGACTGAGAGAAAGACCTGGAAGTAGAAGAGCTTGGAGGAGGCCTTAGAGGCACTCCCGCACGCACTAAGGCCTAGATCTAGGTGTCACTGACATGGGTTGGGGGTGGGAGGAGCCAGGGTTCGGCCCGGGGCGTGGCATTCCCCGGTGGGGGACTGTGGAGGTGGGTGGGCTGTCCCAGTTTCTGCTGTGAGTCAGGTGGGTGGCCCTGCCCAGCCGGTTCCCCTAGGGCCCTGAGCTCCCTCCCTGCCCTGGGGAGAAGGGTGGGCCGTCAGCTGCTGCCGCAGCCCCCGCAGCCCCTCCCCCAGCGCTCCCCCACGCCCCCTGACCTCACTGCCTCCCTTTGTTTCACCTGCTCTACCTGTCCAGAGTTCAGCTACTTTTCGCCTCCTCCGTGCTGGTTACCTCCGACAATAACAGCCCCATGTGTGTTCCTTGTGTCCCGGGGTTACCTCTTCATTCAGCAAGCTGAGAAAGCTCACCATATCCCTCCCCTGCCTGAAGGCCTCCCCTTGGCTCCCTGTCATCCACGCTCACCTCTTCCCTCACCTACTTCCACGCTCCCTCCCCCACTCGGCTCCAGCGGTGACATCGACCAGCTTTCTGTTCCTCAAACACACCAAGCCCCAGTCGGGCACCTGGGCTTCGCCTGCGTCCTCTTCCTGAATCTAGCTCCTTCCTGACATACAAATCTGCCCTCAAACGTCACCTCTTTAGAGAAGTCTTCCCTGATTCCCCTTGCTGATATCCCAGGCCCACTCTGGAACCTTTGCCTTGTTTAAATGGCTGTCCAAGGGGCACCTGGCTGGCTCAGACGGTTAACCATCCAACTCTTGGTTTCGGCTCAGGTCACAATCTCAAGGTTGTGAGATCGAGTCCCGTGTTGGGCTCCCTGCTCAGCAGGAGCCTGCTTCTCCCTCTCCCTCTGCTGCTCCCCCTGCTTGTGCGCTCTCTCTCTCTCTGTCAAATGAATAAATAAAATCTTTTTTTTAGTAATTTTTTTAAAGATTTTATTTATTTATCTGAGAGAGAATGAGAAAGTGAGCACACGAGAGGGGGGAGGGTCAGAGGCAGAAGCAGACTCCCCGCTGAGCAGAGAGCCCGATGTGGGACTCAATCCCAGGACTCCAGGATCATGACCTGAGCCGAAGGCAGTCGCTTAACCAACTGAGTCACCCAGGCGTCCCTCTTTTTTTTTTTTTTTTTTAAAGGCAACTTTTGAACAGTACCTGGCACATTGTAGGCACTCAGGTAGTTAATGTGTGATTCTTGCCAACTTTGTTTGCACAGTATGTTCTCCATGAATGAATCCATGTTAGTAGATAGGACGAGAGGGACGGAGGGGGAATATTTTGACTCTTGGCTACAAAATCAGTCCATCCTACTAGTTTTAAGTTATTACTCTGTGGTCAGAGAGAAGCTCTGATCATTGTTACCGGTTCTTAGATGTATGCAGAGCAGGCCTGTTGAAATGGATAGAAATTGGAAAATTAAGAAAAGAAATGGAAAACCAAGGACTGAAGAGGCTGTGGGCAGATGGATAATCCTGTAAACAGCTCACCGACATCACAACAACTTCTCTGGAAACAAAGTTGACACCACGTTTCAGATTCACATGGTCTACTTCTAGTTACTCCTTTTTAGGAAGTGATCAAAGGTGAGCACCAAGAGTTGGCCATAAGGCCATTTATGGCAGATCTGTTTATACACTCTGTTGTTTCAGTTAGCTAGTGCTGTGTAACAAATCATCCCATACACCTAGCGGTTTCAAACAGCGCCAGCTAATTACTTCTTACAATTGGGGAGTCTGGCCTGAGCTCCTATGATTGTTCTCTATGTGGGGTTTGCTGGGGCTGGAATATCCATGGTGAACATTCTGCAGTCCTATCAGGAGACTCACTTCAGCTGCCTGGGCATCTCTCTCCCGCCACGTGGCTGCTTGGGCTTCCTCACACTACGGTGGTCTTCACATCTCACATGACAACTGGCTCCCAAGTCTACGGCCATACCACCCTGAACGCGCCCGATCTCGTCTGATCTCGGAAGCTAAGCAGGGTCGGGCCTGGTTAGTACTTGGATGGGAGACAACTGGCTCCCAAGACAGAAGAGGCAGAAGCTACTTGTCTTCTTAGAAGCTTGGCCTGCAAGTCACGTGGCAGGTCTTTGCCACATTCTGTCAGTCAGAGCAAGCCACACCGCCAAACCAAAATTCAAGGTGGGAAAGGGGACCCTGACTCTTGGTGTGAGTTGTGTCAGGGGCCCACAGGATGGAAAGAATTGATGGTGGCCGTCCTTGGAGACAGTCTACCACACTTACATTCGCAAAGAATTGGAAGTGTCCAAAAAGAGGGAGCTGATTAAATCATTAAAATTTTAAATTAAAAAAATTATCAAGGGCACCTGGGTGGCTCAGTTGGTTAAGCATCTGCCTTTTACTCAGGTCATGATCCTGGGGTCCGGGTTCCCTGCTCAGTGGGGAGTCTGCTGCTCCCTCTTCCCCTCCCCCTGCTCATGCTTGCTCTCTCTCTCTCTCAAAAATAAATTTTAAAAATCTTTAAAAATTGTCAAGTATGAGATTGTGGAATATTACTGGTATTTACTTTATTTTTTTAAAGATTTTATTTATTTATTTGACAGAGAGAGACACAGCAAGAGCAGGAACACAAGCAGCAGGAGTGGGAGAGGGAGAGCAGGCTTCCCGCCGAGGAGGGAGCCCGATGTGGGACTCGATCCCAGGACCCCGGGATCATGACCTGAGCCGCAGGCAGACGCCTAACGACTGAGCCACCCAGGCGCCCTACCTTTTTTTTTTTTTTTAAGATTTAATTTGTTTATTTGACAGAGCACAAAGCAGGTGGAGTAGCAGGCAGAGGGAGAGGGAGAAGCAGACTCCCTGCTGAGCAGGGAGCCGGATATGGGACTCCATCCCAGGACCCTGAGATCATGACCTGAGCCGAAGGCAGATGCTTAACCGACTGAGCCACCCAGGTGTCCTTTACTGGTATTTACTGATTGCCTATTCTGATCCAGGGCTTATTAGTTAGGTATGATGTGACAGAGGGTAACCCCAAAGTGCCAGTGACTTAGACAAGATAGGAATGTCTTTCTCTCCAAGTAACAGTCTGGAGATTGGCACCCACGGTGGGCAGGGTGGCTCTGTACCATGAAGTCTCCAGAGACCTTCTTCTGGCTCATACCTTGGCCATTTCTAGGGTCTCCAGAATCCAAAATGGGGCTTCACCTGGCACATTTTCATTCCAAGAAGCTGGATGGAGGTAGGGAAGGAAGAAGACGCATAGGGTGCATGCCAGCCAGTCTTGAAGGAAGGCTGCTGCCCACCCCTCTGCTTTTTTTGGCTACATAGCATTCCATTACATATATATAATATATATGTGTGTATATGTATATATATAGTATATACATATATGTTAAATATATATGTTTTAACCAGTTCCTAGTTGACGGATGTCTCCATTGTGATGAATTTCTTTTTCTTATCAGATTTGTCTTTTATTTTTTTTAAAGATTTTATTTACTTATTTGAGAGAGCGCAAGAGAAGGCGAGCAAGCATGAGCAGGGGAGAAGGGCAGAGGAAGAGAGGGAAGCAAACTCCCCGCTGAGCAGGGAGTCCGATGCCAGGCTTGATCCCAGGACTCTGGGATCATGACCTGAGCCAAAGGCAGATGCTTAACCGACTGAGCCACACCAGGCGCCCCCAGATTTGTCTTTTAAAGAGACTCCCTGCCTTGGAGAGCCCTTGGCCTCAGTCCTTTACCCTCATCTTTATCCATACCCCCTCGATAATTTCCTCTGGTCTCTTGGCCTTAAATACCCGCATATCTGATGCTTCCCAGATTGGTGTCTCCCACCCAGATATCTCTCCCAAGCTCCAGACCACTCTCCCTCTCATCTCTCCTGGGATGTCTAATTAGGCACCAAAATGAACGTGTTTGAGAGGAATGACTGATCTTCTCTCCCACACCAAAGCATTGCTCTTTCCACCCTTCCATTTGCTCATACTAAAAAAATTTGGAGACATGTTTCATTTCTCCTTCTTCGTGGCACCAAAATATGTTGGCTGATCCAGTGGGCTCAACCCTGCAAGTTTGCCCAGAGCTGATGATTCTGTAATTCTGGCACCCAGGGAGCATGGAGTAGGTGAGATTCTCCCTCCCCACCCCTGCCACAGGAATGGGTTGAAGTGAGAGGAGACTAAGGAGGGCGTGCCGGTCAGAGAAGTAGGAGAGGAGTGGGAAGGGGCAGTCACAGGTCCAAGGAAAACAATGGATCAAGCAGAAAAGCTTGATCGGGCAGGGGCATGGGCTGTTGAGGTCTGCCATCAGTTTCAGAAGGATCAAATGCTTTGGGGAGCCATTTTAGTGGAGAGGGAGGTCATTTAAATGGGGTGTCAGAAATAAAAATGATGTTTTATGTTCATTTTTATTGACATCAAAAGAGTTCCATGGTATAATTTTTAAAAATTATTGGAATATAACACACACTCAGTAAAGTTCATACATCTTAACTGTATAGCTCAATGATTTTTGTTTTACATAGATGTACACCTGTGTAACCATCACCCTGTTTAAGATCTAGAAAGCTCCTTCATACTCCTTCTCAGTAGGTATAGCCTGGATACTCTAAGATACCACCATTTTTATTCCCTTGATGTACTATCTAAGGGGGAAAACAAGCAGGTAATTAGATAATGTAGACTTCATAATTCAAAGGTCACAACTCTGTACACCTCTATTTTTCTCCCTTCTCCTTCCCTGTACATCTTTTTTTTTTTTTAAGATTTATTTATTTATTTATTTATTTGACAGAGGGAGACAGCGAGAGAGGGAACACAAGCAGGGGGAGTGGGAGAGGGAGAAGCAGGCTTCCTGCGGAGCAGGGAGCCCAGTGCGGGGCTCGATCCCAGGACCCTGGGATCATGACCTGAGCCGAAGGCAGACGCTTATCGACTGAACCACCCAGGCGCCCCTCCTTCCCTGTACATCTTGTTTTAAAGCCCACTCTATTGAAGTATAATGTTTGTAATGTACAATTTGATGAGTTTTGACCAAACCTTAGAATGACTGCCACAGTCAAGATAGAGAACATTTCCATGACCCCCCAAAGGTCCCTTAGGTCCCTTTGCAATCAACCCCCCTCCCATCTCATCCCCAGTCATTGGTCCAATGTTCTGTCTCTCTAGATTAGATTTCCCCTAACTAGACTTTCATAAAATGGAATCCTATAGTTTATAGTCTTTGGAGACTGGCTTCTTTCATTCACCATAATGTTTTGAAATTCGCTGTGCTATTGTGTATATGCGTTGATTCATTCCTTTTCATTTCATGGATGTACTAGATTTACTAGAATTTATCCATTCACCAGGTGATGAACATTTGGGTTGCTTCCAGTTTGGGCTGTTGTAAGTAAAGTTGCTCTGAACATTTGTGTACAAGACTTTGTGCAAGCATACATTTTTGCTTCTCTTGGGTAAGTATCAAGTGGAATGGCTGGATTGTATGGAAGGATTTAACTTTTGAGAAAACTGCCCATCATTTTCCAAAGTGGTTCCACCATTTTACACACCCACCTGAGATGTTTGAGAGTTCCAGTTACTCCACATCCTCTACGTCACTTTCTAGAGAAAGGTTGTTGTTTTAAAATCTTCGTTCATCCAATGGGTGTGTAATGGTATATCCTTGTGGTTTTAATGCTCAATTCCCCAGTGACTAATGATTTTAGGTATCTTCTCATGTGCCTTTTGGCCCTCTCTGTGTCTTTGGTGAAGTGTCTGTTCTGAGCCCTTTGTCATTTGTCTTCTTATTATTGAGTTGCAAGAGTTCTTTGTGTGTTCTGGCAATAAGCCCTTTGTGAGATGTAAGTATTCCAAATATCTTCTTCCAGTTAATGGTATGCCTTTTCATTTTTTTTAGTAGTCCGCCTCAAATCTTGAAATGTTTCAATTGTGCCCTCAGGAAATCACAATCCTTCCTAAACAAAATTTCCTGTATTCTCAACCTCTTGACAAAACATGCTCTTTACCTTCTCCCCCAACAGAAGCTTGGCTCTCCCCCAAGGACTGTGAGCCTCTAGGTCATGGCTGTTCTCTCTCCCAGCTCCTCACACCCTTGTGCCCCTTGGGGTGAGGTAGGCGCCCTTCCTCCATCATGGCTTCTAACTCTTCTCTGAGACTCTGCAGCTTTGAATCTCAGGTCACCAAACAATACCCACAGCTTATTTATCTTGCTTGTTTATCTATTAGACCTAGGTGATGTGCTCTCATTCCTTCACAATTGTATGTCCTGGTTTATCTTTCCTTTGTCAAACACTTCTTTGGGCGTAATTCTTAGTGATTTCAGTGTCTACGTAGACCAGGGTTTCCCAACCTTGGTACGATTGACACTTGGGGCCAGACCATTCTTGGTCATGGGGTCTGCCTGTGCGCTGTAGGATCTTGAGCAGCATCTCAGGTTTCCCCCCACTCAATGCTAATAGAACCACTCCCCAACGTCACCGCCAAGTTGTGACAACCCAAAATGTCTCCAGATATGGCCAAGTGTCCATTGGAGGCAGAATCACCCTTGGTTGAGAACCACTGAGCTTGATGATCCTTCTGGGTATGCAACTTCCAGATCCGTCCACTCTTCTCTCCCTGTCACCTTGTCCTCCATTCTACCTCAGCCCCCACCTCTCATGGTCTTATTTTAGATCTTGTCATTTCCAAAAACTGCATCACTTTCCGTGTTCTCAACCACCCTACTCACCAACCCACACTTCTTTTCTTTCTAGCTCATTCCATTTGGTATTCCTATCCAAACAATCCTTTAGCTCTGCCAGAATTTATAAGCCATGAACCTCGCCCACTTTTTTCCCTGTCCCCTCACTTGGTTGAGAACCATAGGCTGTCATTAAAATCACTCCTTGACATATGTCCTCAACTTCCTCATCTACCTCTTTCTTCATCACATTTATGTAGTCAGACAGCCAAATTAAAGCCAGCCCCCCAAACACTCCTCACTTGAACCTAGGAGGCCTCTTGCTCGCTTTGGCAGCACATATACTAAAATTGAACTTAGGAAGCCTCATACGCAGTCATACCAACTGGCCTCCCTGGAGATTTTTGACCACTCATCTGCTGCCCCGTGATCCTACTATGTGCCCCGGTCCATTCACTCATCCACTCTTTCATATGGTAACATCCCACCTTGCCTTCTCCCCCTCAAGCCTTCTCCTTCCTCCTGACTCTCAGTTCTTGACCTTGCCTCCAATATTCTGCAAAAACAAAGCCACAGAAGGTGAATTCCATAACACTTAGGCCATCAACATTGCCTTCTTTCTTGTTATGATGACAGAGTTGTCCTGGCTTCCAGCCAAGGCCAACTCTCTACCTATATCCTGGATTCCATTCCACTCAAGTTCATCATTCTAAATAAGTCTCTGCTTTCTCTTACTACATCAGATATTCCCTCTCTTGATTATTCCCATTAGCTTATAAACATGTGGTAATAGCTCCCGTTTTAAAAAAATGTAGGCAGGTGATCCCACAATGTCTTCCGGTTATTACCCATTTCTTTATTCTCCTTCACAGAAAAAAATCCTTCTAAGAGTTGAATCTCTTCTTGGTTTCCACTCCTTCACTTTTCATTATCTCTTGAACCCACTCTAATTGGGCTCCCCCCCCACAACTCCACTGAGACACCAGCTGTCAAGGTCAGTAACGGCTTCCAGATGGCCACATTCGATGACCAATTTCAATAGCCAAATCAAAGGTCACACAAAGGAAATTAGAAAATATGAGAAAATTTGAGAAGAACAAAAATGAAGACATAACATCAAAACGTATGGGATGCAATTAAAGCAGTGCTTAGAGGGAAATTTATAGCTGTAAATGCCTATATTAGAAAAGAAGGAAGATCTCAAATCAGAGACATAAACTTACAACAAATTCAATGGTCAATCATCAGTTCATTGTGTTGTCAGTCCTGTTAGCAGCTTTTGACACAATTTATCATTCCCTCTTTTTTTAATTACAGTAAAATATATATAACATGAAAATTACCATTTTAACCATTTTGAAGTATACGGTCTGTGGCATTAAATACATTGACATCATTGTACCACCATCCCCACCGCGTTTTGTTTATTCATCCATTGATGGACACTGGGCTTGCTTCCACCTTTTGGATATTGTGAGTAATGCTGCTGTGAACATGGGTATGCAAGTATCTTTGAGACCTTGCTTTCAGTTCTTCTGGATAAGTACCTAGGAGTGAAGTTGCTGCGTCATGTTGTAATTCTATTCTTTGCTTTTTGAGGCACTGCCATATTGTTTCCCCAGTCTTTGAACCTCATCTTTTTTTTTTTTTTATAAAGGGAAACTAGCAAGTGTCAGTGAGGTGTTAAAGGCATGTCTCACCAAACTGAGCCTTTCTCCTGAGCATAATCAGAAGAATCAAATGACTGGGGCGCCTGGGTAGCTCAGTTGGTTAAGCGTCTGCTTTCAGCTCAGGTCATGATCTCAGGGTCCTGGGATCAAGTCCCACATCGGGCTCCCTGCTCAGCCAAAACTGGGAAAGCCCCGAGCAGATGGGGATGAGCTGGCCACCATACTGGGAGCCTTTTGCCCTGCTCCGTGCTTTGGGCAGCACTATCTCAACCCACCAAGTCAGTTTCAAGATGGAAAAACAAAATCTTCATGAGTTTCCTAGAGCTGCCAAAGTACCACAGACCTGAGGGCTTAAACAACAGAATTTTATGGTTTCCCAGTTCTGGAGGCTGGAAGTTTGAGATCAAAGTGTCGACACGGCCCTGTTCCCTCTGGAACCTGTAGGGGAGCATTCTTCCTTGTTTGTCCCAGCTGCTGGTGGTTTTCTGGCCATCTTTGGTCTTGCTTGGCTTGTAGACCCATCACTTTAATCCTGCATCTCCACATGGGGTGCTCCCTGTGTCCCTTCACACTGTCTTGCCTTTGTGTGCGTCTCTGTCCAAATTTCCTCTTTTCTAAGGATACCAATCGTATGGATTATAGCCCATCCTAATGACTTCATCTTAAGTTAACCACCTCTGTAAAGACCTTGTCTCCAAATAAGGTCACATTCCGAGGTCCTGGGAAGTTACTACTTCAATATATCTTTTTTTTGCTTGGGGGGGGCACAATTCGATTCATAACTTAGGCTTCAGGGGTGGGGCTCTCCTCCCTCCGTTTGAAAGGGTAGGGACAAGCAGAATCTTTCCCTTTGGACCACAGTGATCTTGGCTGTGATGTTGGAGAGACACATCGAATTTTAGGGCTAGATTTACAAGTCAAAATCCTTTGAACCTTAAAATCTGGCAGAAATCCTAGTTGGCAATATGTTTCCCAAACCGTCACTATTCCCCTACAGGTGACTAATAGGAGTACAGCAAAAGGTTAGCCTCGGAATAACCATTAGGGTTATCGGATCTCAGAAGTGAAGGCAATGAAAGATACATTTTGTGAAACTCTCTTATTGGAGGGAGGAATGGGGGTAGGGGTTTGGTTAAGGGAAAGTTTCCAAAATGGGATTGTCAGATTGAGCAAATAAAAATATAGGATGCCCATTTAAATTTGAATTTCAGGTACACAAGGAGTACTTTTTCAGTGGTTCAGTCAATCCCACGCAATATTTAAGACACACTTATGCTAAAAATTATTCATTATTTATCTTATCTGAAATTCAAATTTAACTGGGTGTCCTGTATTTTACCTGACAATGCTTCTGCAAATAAGTAACGGAGTTAAGCCACATTAGAAAGCAAGTTTGCTGGATTTCTTGAAGCTTTGAAGCCACCTGGGGATGTGGCTGAAGCAGAAGCAGTTCACATGGCTCTGAGAATGGCTCCTAATGGGGTTTAATGATATCTTCCCTTTGTTGTCCTGGAGTATTGGGAGGGAAACAGGAAGGAAGCACACTGGCCCCAGTAAAAACCTCTGTGCAACTCTTACTAGATGCAAACTTTCCCCCAATCCTCCCACTGAGATGACCTCTATTCTGGAGTTGGTGTTCACCATTCCTTTGCTTTCTTTTTTAAAAGCATTTTTTTTTTAAATCGCATATGCATGTCTCCCTAAACTTAAGGCAAGATGAAAAATAGTTACTGGATCTTAACCCTTTAGCTTCTGGGTCGTGAAGACATCTATTGGGGCATAGGGACAAAGTCACGGTGGTTGGGGATGCACTGGAGTGAGGGGGGCTTGAAGCAGCAGCTAGGTACCAACCAATATTGCCATATTTTAACAAAATTTTTTAAAGATTTTATTTATTTACTTGAGAGAGAGAGAATGAGAGGTAGAGAGCACGAGAGGGAAGAGGGTCAGAGGGAGAAGCAGACTCCCTGCTGGGCAGGGAGCCCAATGCGGGACTCGATCCCGGGACTCCAGGATCATGACCTGAGCTGAAGGCAGTCGCTTAACCAACTGAGCCACCCAGGTGCCCTATTTTAACCAATTTAACACTCATATATGTGTGTGACTGCTGACTAGCAGCCCCACCCTAAATATTATTTGTTTAATGCAGCCTGAATTTTGGTCATTTTATAAATAGATGTACTGGTTTTTTTTGTCTAGCATTATCTTGTTGAGAGTCATTCGTGTTGATGCAAGTCCCTGCTATTCATTTATTTATGTGTATTCCATTGAATGAAAATACCATCATTTATTTATCGAGTCTGCAATTCATGAGTATTCAGGGTAATTCCAGGGTTTCGCTATGGCTAGTAAGGCTGCTCTGAATAGTCTTGTGCCCGACTCCTGAGTCCATGTATCATGGTTTCTCAGGAGGACATAAATCCAGGAGGGAAATGCCCAACTGCAGGATATGTTCATTTGTGACTTTGGTGAATGTGGCGGAGGCAGCCTGCTCTGTCACAAAGGTTCAGGCTCCCTTTCCATGGGGTAGAGTTTTTTTGTTTTTTTTAAAGATTTTATTTATTTATTTGAGAGAGAGCAAGCCAGGGGAAGAGCAGAAGGAGAGGGAGAAGCAGACTTCTCGCTGAGCAGGGAGCCCGATATGGGGCCAATCCAAGGACCCTGGGCTCATGACCCAAGCAGAAGGCAGACGCTCAACCAACTGAGCCACCCAAGCGCCCCTCCATAGGGTAGAGGAGCAACTGCTCTGCGAGAGACTACATTTCCCAGGTCCCCTTGCACCAGTGAGGTCATGTGGACTCATTTTGACCAATAGAAAGTATGCTAAGTGGGGTCACCCTGAAAATTTCATGTTGGGGGTGGAGATCACATGTTGAGAATGGAAGCACCACGAGATGGAAGGAGCCTGGGCCACCTGACAGACAGCCTTCCAGGGTAGATGCACCCACTCAATGAACTTTGCTTATGTGAGAAATAAACTTTTAAGACATTTTCTTAGTCTAGCAATTGACCTATCCCACTCAGTACTACCCTAGACAATGCCAAATCGTTTTCAAAGTGGTTGACCATCACACATTTCCACCAGTCAGGGATGAGAGTTTCCTTGCTTCCCAACCTCACCAATACTTTTGATTTGCCAACCTTTTTTTTTTTTTGAAATATTTCTATTGTAGCAGGAAAGAATACAATGAACAAGAATACAATGAACTGCCATACACCTTTCACCCAAATGTATCAATCACTTACATTTTGCCATATTTTTCTCCCTCCCTCCCTCCTTACCTCACCGACCCACCTCCCACCTCCAGTTTTCACACTATTTCAAGGCAAGTTGTGAACATCATGTCCCCTCATTGCTAAATATTTAAGGATGAATCTCCTAACAGCTAGGACACTCTCTTACATAACTACAAGTCATTTATCAAATTCAAAAATCTTACTCTGATACAACACTATTATAATATACAGTCCATATTCAAATTTCACCTGTTGCTAAATCACGTCCTTCATAGCCTTGGGCATTTTCAGATTTTAAACTTTGTCCATCTGTCACCATTATTTACTTAAACATTGTTTTCAAATGAACTCACTTTTCAAAAATGTGAATCTACACATTTATTTCAAAAAGGCATTTTTACAGTGCTCCCCCAAATGGCAAGCTAGAAAAGTAGATAAATAGAAAGCAATTATAGAAACCTATGCTAAAATGGGTCTGTTCTTTATCTGGATTGTGATGGTGGTTTCAAAGGTGTGTGCCTATGTCAAGATGTATTGAATTATATATTTTAAACATGTGTCGTTTATTGTATGTCAGCTATACCTCAATAAAACTGTCTAAAAATCAATACAGAGAAGCCAAAAGGTGAAATTCTAGCCCAGAAGGGGAGACACCAGGAACAGATAGAGGCTCTGAAGGCACCATAGTACCCAATGGAGACTTTCTCATTGGCCAAAACAGCCAGAAAGAGAAATCAAGAGACTGACTTTCTCACAATGGGATCCAGTGTTATTTAAGGCCATAAAAAGGTTCCCACATTTTGGGAAACAGTGTCCCCTCCTTGTGTGTGACTCTGGGGCAGATCACTTGAACCTCTGCGAGCCTCTGTTTTCTCCTCTGTAAGATCACCTTGTGAGGCAGGGTGGGGGGTGGTGTCTCGGTGATTAGGGGTACTACACTAAAGACGCAGCTTTAGTTCTACACCCTGGAGCTCCTGCGATATCTGGGACAATGAAATGAGATAGCATTAGCACAGTGCTTGGTGCTGCCAATAAACATTATTAGCCCAGTACCATCCAGTGGAAATCTTGTGTGAGCTACATATGTAACTTAACTTTTTCTAGTAGCCACATTTGGAAATGGGAACTAGTGACATGAATTCTAATGATATCCTGTATTTAATCCAATATCCAAAATACTGTTGTTTCAACACATGGCCCTGGCGCCATTTCAAGTGCTTAGTAGCCACCATGGGGTCAGAGGCTACCATATTGGATAGAGAAGCATTAGACTTGATTAGTGTTTGTTGCCTGAAGATTAAGCCTTCAGAGACACTCACCATAGCATTATTATTTTTTTTAAAACAAATTCTTTTCTTTTTTTTTTAAGGTTTTATTTATTTATTTGACAGAGAGAGACAAAGTGAGAGTCAGGGCACATTGGCAGCCTCCTGGCCACGCCCCGTGGCCTCCCCCCTGTGGGGAGCCTGTGGGAGCTCCTTCTGGGTACTGACCCAGGGTGGGATGCCCATGTCTCCCAGAGGCAGAGTTCCAGCCCCAGCTGCACTTCTGATGGGATGAGTCCACTCCATCCCAGCACCACCATCCCCACACTCTCCCTCTCCCCCCTCCTGTTTCCATCCCCAGCTCCTCCATCTCCAATTCTGCCATAAGCCCCATCTTCTGTCCCACTCCTAACCTCATTCCCAATCCTCACCCAGTCTCCAGCCCCTTCCCAACCCCCTTTTCACCCCTTTTCCCTCTCCATTCCCAGCCCCCAACTCTGCTATCCCCAAGCCCTCCTCCTTCCCCCTCTGGTGGTTGGTAGAGTAATGATGCCCCCCAAATAGCCAGGTCCTTGTCACTGAATCTTGGGAACATGTTCCATGCAAAGCGACTTCGAAGCTGTGATTGACTTAAGGATCTGGAGAAGGGGAGATGATCCTGGATTGTCCTGGTGGGGCCCAGTGTTATCCCAGGGTCTTTAGAAGAGGGTCACAATCAGAGAGAAGGAGGTGTGATGATGAAATCCAAAGGGGAGCGATGTGCATTGAAGTGGAGGAAGGGGCCCTGAGCCAACGAATGCAGGAAGGTTCTAGAAGCTGGAAAAGGCAAGGGATGGATCCTCCCCTAGAGCCTCCAGGAGGAACTAGCCCTGTGGACACTTTGATTTTAGCCCCATACGGCTCATTTCGAACTGCTGATCTCCGGAACTGTAGGATAATATATGTGTGTTGTTTTAATCTACTATTTGTCTTAATTTGTAAGCAGCCCTGGGAATCATACACCCCTCCACCCAGGCTCTGGCCCTTTGCATACCCTCCCTTTCCTCCTTCTCTCCCCCTAGCAGAGAAGCCACACACTTGTCTGGCTGTCCTGTTTCCCTAGTCAGCTCTGTGCAGGGTGATTTCCCAAACTCTTCAGGCTGGGCTGGGCGTGGGCATCCATCACCACCTTGCTTCCTGATGCTAACTAGACTTTTCACTGAAGTCACGGAGAGCCAGATTCCAACAGTTGTGCCCTGCCCTGGCTTTGAGGGAGGGAGGTCAGAGGCCATGCGCTCCAGCCCGACTAGACTCAGGCTCCCTGCTTTCAGCTGGCTGGAAGAGGCGGGGCTGGAGTGTGTTTGCTTACCTGGCCCAGCTGGGGGAGAGGATATGGGGGCATGGGCCATGGCTAAATGGTGGGGTTTCAGCTGCCGTGGGGAAGTAAAGAGCCACTCAGGCAGAGCTTTTAGTTTGGGTTCTGGGAACTTCTCACCCCCATACCTGGCATCTTTCCCATCTCCCCAGAGGATCTTGAAGATAGCTCTGGGCACCTGGCAGGGTATGAGCATGGAAGCTTTGACACCTTGTGGGCAATAATAACAACCATAATAATAGTAGCAACGATGATATTAGGCTCTGGGCTAACTAAGCCCAAATGTTTGACCTTCACAGAACACCCTCAAGATTTTCATATTACCCACCTTCTGCCTTAACTCTTATTTATTTATATTTTGTCAAATAAAACCCCTTTAAAAACCCTGAATCAATTACTTTTAAAAAACAGTGGTAAAATATACATGACATAAAACTGACCATCTTAACCATTTTTAAATGTACAGCTGTGACATAAAGCACATTCATATAATCGTGCAGCCATTACCACCCTCCGTCTCCAGAACTTTCTCATCTTCCTAACCTGAAATCCGTCCCCATGAAGTACGGACTCCCCATTCCATGCCCCAGCCCTGGCTCCCACTGTCTACTCTCTGTCTCTGGGGGCGGGACTCTTCTGGGGGCCTCCTGGGAGTGGGGTCCTGCAGGATGTATCCCTCTGTGTCTGGCTCTTCTCACTGAGCACAGTGTCCTCAAGGTCCATCCATATTGTAGCAGGTGTCAGGATTCCTTCCTTTGTGAGGCTGAATCATATTACATTGTATTGATATACCACATTCTGTTGATCCATTCATCCACCAATTAAAAGCCTAAATCAATTACTTAAAAAGAAACACAACTCTTTATTTGGGAATAATTATGCACTCACGAGAAATTGCAAGAATTTCACAGGTCTCCTGTACATTTTACTCAGTTTTTTCCGATTGGTACATCTTATATAACTATACAGTTTCAAAAACAGGACACTTACCTGGATGTAACCTACAGATCTTGTTCAGATTTCAATAGCTGTTATGTTCATTTATGTGTATGTGTGTATGCAATTTCTTCACATGTATAGATTTATGTAACCACCCCCAGAATTATAAAGCTTTAATCAATATATTTAAAAAAAGAAATTTTGTAACCCTGCCATGAATGAAAAGTGGATATCACCAGCAGTGAGGCAAGCTTATTTAAAAATAAATACAATGTAAACAGTGTCACTACATTCTGGCTGGATACTGTTGTCTGCCCAAGGACTTTTTTTTTAACCAAACAAAGGGATTAAGTGTTAAGGGGCATAAACAGGTATTAGCACCAATTAGCCCCTCTCCTGGAGCTATTGAGAATTGAAAAGGGAGTGGATTACTTGCCACACAATTCAGTGATTCTCAAATGCAGGTCCATCCATCACCCAAAGTTGTCTTCCTAGGGAAACACCGTATCAGCTCATTAAATCTGCACAACAGCCCTAAGAGAGAGGTACTATTATTTTTCCCAACTTACAGATCAGGAACCTGTGACTCAGAGGGGCGAAATGGCTTGCCCTACTTTCTTTCTAGCTGTGTGACCTTGGGTAAATTGCTTAGCTTCTCTGGGTGTCAGTTTCCTTGCTAGTGACATGAAGGTAACGATAGTCTCTCTTAGAGCTGTCAAGAATATTAAATGAGATAATACTGAATGCTGAGCACTTAGAAAAGAGCGTGGCACCAGTAAGTAGTCAGTAAAATGTGCCATTATTATTATCATTCCCACAGGTTGCCTTAAATTTCAAGGTCAACTACAATAAGAAAACCCGTTACCGTTTATCTTGGGCCCACTTTGGGCCAGGCAGTGAGCTAAGCCCTTGACTTGCTTTATCTGTGTCCCTTTAGAACAGTTGGGTCTAGCTCCATCCTCCCCATATTACAGATGAGCAAACTGAGGCTCAGAGAGGTGGATTCACTTGCCCAGAGTCATACAACTTATTAGGAAGGGGAGGAACTCAGAATTAGACTTGCTGACTCTAAAACCAGAGTTTTCCACAGCCCTTGGAAGCCAGGACTAGGGGCCCCCAGGCCTGGAATTCTACAGAGTCCTCCCTTCATGGGAGCTTTGAAGGTGGCCCCTGATAGAAGTTGGGACACTGTAGGCATCTGAGGTTTTGACCACCCAAGAGAAATGGCATCAGTCCTGCCCCAGCCTCCCATAACACAAACAGGAAGACCTAGGCCCCCAAAGGTGAAATGATTGGGCTAGGTTTCATAGCCAAGGACTCCCAGGCAGCTGAGCCAAGTGCACTGGGGGTGGGTGAGCTACTGTTGCCCCTGGTATGGGAAATAGCAGCTTGGAGCTTTGACGGTGTGGAGGTAGTTAAACCTAATGGTTAAGAGCCCGGAGCCTGGACTCAGCTGCCTGTTTTCACATTATGGCCTTCCCCCCACCTTGCATGCCCTCAGCAAGTGATTTCGCTCTTTCTTCCTCAGTTTGCTCATCTGTAAAATGGGGAGAGCCAGCGTACTCCTCTCAATGGGCTCATTATTATTTTAAATTACTGTTCTAATAACAGTCCCCCTAACTCCCACTCCTAGTGGGTAGGGATGGGAAGCACACTCCCTTCCCACCCACCCCCTCCCACCTCCACCCTCCCTGGATGGGGCCAGCCCCTCTGCTTATGCCCAGGGCAGCCGCCACTGCACAGCTAGGCTGCCCTGGTGCAACAGGGAGTGGTTCAGCAGGTTTTTCCTCTTGGTCGGCCTGCCTGCCGTGGGGCAACCAGCTGTCCTCTGCCTGTCTCACCCGGGCCTGGCTGTTCTAGGCTCTCATGCTCCTCTCTGCCAGACTGAGCCAGTGGGCACTGGGCGCTGCATCAGGATGCCCAGCATCTTCGCCTACCAGAGCTCCGAGGTGGACTGGTGTGAGAGTAACTTTCAGCACTCGGAGCTGGTGGCCGAGTTCTACAACACGGTGAGGTCCAGGTGGGAGGGCTGGGGGTTGCAGCCTTAACAGACTGGGGTTCCAGTCCGGCTTCTCCAAATCACTGCTGGGGAATCCTGCTTGAGGAATCACCCCTCTGAGTTTTGGCTCATCTGTTAGTCAAGGAGTGCTGGCTTTCATTCATTCATCTTTATTTGGCATCAGGCTCTGTGGAAGGTTTTGGAAATGCAGCAGTGACCAGGGAAACAGCCAGTCTCTGTCCCCCCCACTCCGGAGCAGATGACACAGATGTGACTCCAGGCACTCACAACCCGGGTTAATGGTGCTTGTAATGGGAGTTGCACAGGCAGCCTTGGGGATCAGGGAGGGGGGTTGGGGGGAGTGGATCAGAAAAGGCTTCCAGGAGGAGGTGACTGTGTTTAGTTTTTTTTCAGCTCTACCCCCAGCCTAGGTTGACCAACTCATTCCAGTTTGCTGGGGACTGTCCTGGTTTCAGCATTGAAAGTCCCATGTCCTGGGGACCCCTCAGTTCTAAGCACACCAGCACAGTGGGCCATCCTTCCTCCAGCCCTTGCTAAGGGGCCATATTGGAAGGGCTCGAAATGCCTAAATGGCACAGGCATTTCAGCAAAGCTTGTAAGATGCAAAGCAGCCAAAGATGCATATGGCTATGCTACCGCCCATGTGGGGTGCTGGGGAGACTGCTGTGAATAAGGCAGGCTGCTCACCTTCCTGGAGCCCCTGGGATCGGGGGTGATGCAGGCTATGTGTTTTGCTCTGTACCCTGCACATAGCGAGGGTGCTCAGTACACAGTGAGTGATACAAAGCATACCTTTATTGAGTGCTTACTATGTGTGGCAGGCATTTTACTAAACATTTTACAGGAAAAAATCTCAGTTTAATCTTCACAACGACTTTGGGAATTAGGCAGAGTGTATATTACATAGAGCTAATCCCGTTGTCCAGGTGAGGAAATGGCCTTCAGGGAGCCTGAAAGATATACCAAGGATCATGCTGGCACTTACAGCTAGGATTTGAACTTGGTGCTTCCGAGTGATTCTTTTTGGGGGATGGGGGAGAAGGAGCTCGGTCTCAGGATGCCCTGGTTGCTTTTGCCCTGTTTGACCTCACCAATTTCCAGAGCTGGGAGGTGGGAGTTTGAGATTCAGGGGTTCCCTCTGGTCTCCCTGGTTCTTGCTCCTCCTGGACAGAGATACTGACCCTGGTCCTCAGTACCCTCACCTGACACACGGGAGGGGGCTGAACGTACTGATCTCTAAGGTGGAGAAGAGGTTTGAGGTTCTGGGACCCCTCTTTCTGGATTCCCTGGCAGCCCACCCCGAGGTGGGGGGTCCCCACAGAAGGCACCGAGAAAAGGCTGACTTGGGGCTGGGCTGAGCCTCCAGTCTAGCTGTGCTTGACAATGCAAAATGCTCCTCCATTCAGTCCTCCTTCAGCGGTCTCTAAATGTAGCAAATTCAGCCCCTCTCTAAATGTAGCAAATTGAGCGACTGGCAGACACCCTTTGAGGCCGCAGGAGACGTGGTCATGACACATACTAGACTTCAACATCATCATCTCCCAGTACCTGCATTTCCAGATACTTATCAAAGAGAAACAGAAGTTTCGCAAAATGATAGTTGCCTTTCCCTGGTGTGAACATACTTGGACATTTCCTTTCCTATTGAAAAGGCTCTTGCAAAACAGACCAGGGCATGAGGAATTGAATCCGAGTTATGTTATAAAGGGTCTCCCCAAGATTTTCTCCTCCCAAACACTTCTGAGTATCCCAAACCCATCACCAGAGCTAATAAATCATTGAGTTCAGGAATTGGCAAACGTTTGCTACAAAGGCCAGATATTAACTGTTTTTGGCTTTTTGGGCCATACAATCTGTATGGAAATAACTCAGCTCTACCACTGTACCTGGAAAGTGGCCATGGATAGTATGTAAACAAATGAGGGTGGCCATGTGCCAATAAAACTTTATGGACACTGAAATACGCATTTCACTTAACTTTCACGCGTCACAAGATACCCTTCTTTTAATTTTTCAACCATTTAAAATTGTAAATGTTATTCTTGGCTCATAAGCCATACAAAACAAGACAAGGGGGAATTTGGCACGGGGCCAGAGTTTGCCAGCTTATGAGATTATATATATATATATATTTATAATAACCAGCCAAATAGAAAACAGTAAGATCTTTTCCTTTTGGCCTCTCAGATCAGTAATTAAAAATGAATTTACATGGTAGTGAATGTGGGCACACTCGTATTTTGCAGCTTCCTGTGGGCAATTTGTCAAGTTGAGTGGAGACATGGAGTTACAGATAGCGCCCCCTCTGCCCCCACTCCGTCATTGCACCTCCAAGAACTTGCGTCAAAGAGATAATCCCAGTGGAAAACAAAATTTATATATAGTTCTGTCTGAGTCCTTTGTAATTGCAATCAAAAATAATGGAATACATAGAAAGGGGGTCATAGCATTTTCACCAGCCTGTGTAGGGCTGAATACATTCTGGTCAAATACTGCGCAGCTCTTTAAAAGCATGTTAAAAGCATGTTTTTGATCCAGGTATGTAAATGAAGACAAAATACGTAGTAAGGATTTTCTCAAAAAATCGATTCATGTTGGTTTCATCAGGATCCGCTTAGGAGTCACTTCACTCTTCAGAAACTTATTTTCTGGATGCCTGCAAGGTTTGCTGAGTCTGGAGTGGGGGGAGGCGGAGCCCAGCCCCGCACGATCAGGGTAGAGAAGAAGGCAGCTCTCGAGGACTCAGCCCAGGGGTTGACAAATTTCATAGAGGAGGGCACCTAGGAGTTGGGTTTTGAAAGATGGATAGGAGCTTGCCAAGTAGGGTAGGAGTCAAGGAAAAGGGAGAAGGGAGAAAAGGGATGTACTGAGTCCTGGAAATAAAAAGAGCCTGCACAGTTTGGGAAAGGGAAGTGTGTTTCTGTGGCTAGAAAATGAGGAGAGATGAAGATGAACAAGTTCTGAATGCTGGGTCAGTGTTCAAAAAATATATCCCGTATTTCCTGCTGGACTCATTGGACTCATTCATTCATCCCGCATCAGTGCTATGAACCAACCCGTGCTGATTTGTCCTGGGGTCCCAGAGAGGCTCAGTGCTCCCAGGATAAGGAAGTGGGGTGTTCAGGATTAGATTTGACCAGTCCCATGATTAGCTTGTGGCAGAGGGAGGGCAAAGGGGCCAGAATGGGCAGCAGGGAGCCATGTGGATGGCACAGGAGGCCTCTGCTTGCTGAATGGGGAGGGAACTTCAATGCTTAAAGAATGAGTGAATGTTCTCTAAGGCATATGGAGCAAACGGACCAGCATAAGCAAAGGCCTTGAGGTGAGAGAGAAGAGCAGATCAAGGAACGGTTGGTGGCTTGAAGCGAGAGCCCAGGCTGCCCAAGAAGGAGGAAATGAGGGCTGAGAGACAGGTGGAGGAGGTTTCCGGGGGCCACGTGGGGGATGCCTGGCAGAGGAGGGTGAGCTCCATGGTGAGGGCACCGGGGAGCCGTGGGGGACTTTTGAACAGCAAAGAGTCAATGATGTGGGCAGCAGCTGGGGCACCTGGTTGCCTTTCACAGACGGCCCTGGAGAGCCAGGAAGGGCATATCCAACAGGGGCAGAGGTCAAGGGCGTGGGAGGGCCTGGGCCAGGTGGGGTAGAGGAGAAATCAAGGTGTGGGCTGCTCCGGTTTACTTCTGCTGGCATTGGCCTGGTGGCCTCCAGGTGTGGCCTCCTTCTGGGCGGCTGACAACTTAAGAGAGTTTCAAGTCGTGGAGGAGGAAGTTTCCAGGCTCCCTGGCTCTGAGAAGCAGCTGTGCTGCTGAATTCCTTTCCTGGGGTCCTGCCAAAGCTTCAGAAGCTCTGCATCTCATCCTCCCCAGAAAGCTTCCTCTCGGATGCTTGGATAGAGAACAAAGGGGTGGTATGTCTGGAGCGGGGCAACGGCATAGGCAAAGGTGCAGTGGTGGGCATAGTCTGGGGGAGGGGTACAATAGAAGAGACAGAGAGGTCGGAGTAGGAGGTTGTGCAAGGGGGTCTAGGCTGCAGCACCCGTACCTCCTACAGCCTCCCAGCCTCCTTTTGCAACCGAGCATTCCTGTCGCTGGCCTCTGCACTGTGGGGATTCCTGTCCCTCTCTCTCGAATGCTGTGTGATGCAGGGGGAGACCCTCCCCTCTCTGAGCCCCTGGCTGTGAATAACAGGTCCCATAAGTTCTAAACCACACCTCCCTCTTCTGCCTTCCTTCTCATCAAATTCACAGCAAAAGCAACTGTGCCAGCCTTCCCCTCCCCGCCGAAAATGAGGAGGGCATGATTCCTGCCCCCAGGGAGGGCAGACACTCTTAATTGAATAATTTCACACACTGGGGACCATGCCCATGACACATCTTGGCTCAGACTCGATAGGTCCCTCTGGACCTCATTTCTCCTTCAGAAAAAGCCTTCTGGGGATGACAGAGGGGTCCAATTTGAAGAGACAATGACCCCTTCGTTTTGTTCATGACTCAACAAGAATTGATTGAGTCAGGCACTGTTTCAGGCTCTGGGGACACAGAGGTGACCAAAGCAAATGAAAACGTCTGCCCTCACGGGGCCAGTGTCCTGGGGGATGGAGGAGACAGACAAAAAACAAGTCAGAAGTAAAGCATGCAGGTGGGACAGGGAAGAAAGACTCATTCATTCATGTGTTCATTCATTTACTCATTCATATTTATTCAGCAAATATTTACTGAGTACTTGTTCAGAAAGGGAGCAGCTATGGGTGCTAATAGTGATTAACCCGTAGGACCATGGAGAGGATGAAACATCTACTGGGTATCCCAAATGTTCATCGTGGACGAATGGATAAATACCCTGTCATTCATCCACACAATGGACTACTACTCAGCCATAAACAGGAGTGAAGGGCGGACCCACGCTACATCATAGATGAACCTTGAAAACATGATGCTCAGGGAGAGAAGCCAGTCACAAAAGGCCACACACTGTGTGATTCCATCCATATGAAATGCCCAGAGGAGCCAAATCTGCAGAGATAAGAAGCAGATGAGTGGTTCCCCAGAGCTGGCGGAGTTGGGGGGAGGTGTGGTAAGGCAGGGGAGTGACTGCTAATGGGGACAGGGTTTCTTTTTGGGGGTGATGAGCATGTTCTGGAATTAAATGTTGGTGATGGTTGCACAACCTCGTGAATAGGCGATTGAAACCCACTGACTTGCACACTTTAAAAGAGTGAATTTGATTGTATGCGATTTATATCTCAATTAAAAAAACAGATTAAAAAAAAACTTTACAGTTCTTGGCACATCCTAAGCATCGAATAAACAAGGCTATTGCTATTAGAGGTAAACATAGCACAGAGATGCAAAAGTGTTAATATATTCATTTTTTTTTTAACAAATAACACTTCCTGTAATCCTCATAGCAATTTTATGAAGTAAGTACTCTTATGCTCCACATTTTCAGAGATGGGGAATAAAGGCTCAGAGAGCGTACGTTTCCTCCTCGGGGTTTTACAGCATGTAAATCACGAGTGCACAAAAGCTGTGTATACTGGAAGTGCCGGAGTTAAAGCCCAGGCCACCTGGCCCCAGAATCTCTCACTCAATTAACCACAGCATTGTGAGGCCACTCAGTTACTGAGTGATTAACAATTAATTGGGTGTGTTTTAATTCATGCAAGTAAGTCCTATTCGGGGAGGGTCTATGGCTGGTGCTCTAGCTCCACGGCCCCAGCCCTGCACCAACGTTCTTGTGCATGTGTTGAGTGGATATAGAGGGGGTCCTCGACAGGTGACAGAGCCAGGTGTGCATGGTGGGACTTCGAGCTTTGGCAGTGGGGAGAGAGAGCACAGGAGTGTTTGGCGATGTTCGTTGATTTGGTTGATTCGACACATTTTTCTTGAGCGCCCACTGCGTGCCCAGCGAGGTGGGTGTTGGGGACACAGCCAGGGATAAAACAAGTGCGTATCGTCCTCACACGGAGGTCACCCTCCAGTGAGGAGGAGAGGGACAATAAAGGAGTCAAGAATGCATCGATGGAATGCACAAGTGAAACAGTGGGTGGGAGGGAAGAAGTGTGTGGAGGTGGGGAGGCAGCTCCAGGTGGCCAGGGAAAATGAGAACGCAGATTCCCCCACCGCCTTTTCCCAAAGCTGAAATGGGCAGTCAATTCAGGTCAATCTGCCTTCCTCCCTTCTCTTCTTTGTCCACCCCCCCACCCCCCCCTGCCGCTTCTCTCCTTTCCTTCTTCCAGACCTAAGGTACCCAGCCACATCTATCTACCAGACACCCTGCTAGGTACTGGTGGTCAAGAAAGCAAATTATTCCAGAATAACAGCAACACTGTTATTCATAGTCAGTATAGCAGCTGTGGCAGCCATGTAGTTTCTGCATGCGTCACTCTCTACCAAAATTTACGGAGCACCTACTATGCGTCAGGCACTGCTCTAGACACTGGAGTTTCATAGCAGTGAGCAAAACTCTTGGACCCCGTAGCACTTGGTTCTCTAATCCTCACTGTGACGCTTGGAGTTAGAGGAGGAAAATGAGGCACGGAATGTCCCCCAAACCCTGACTGGGTAGACCTGTGAAGGCAGACTTCGTTTTGGGGTACTGCTAGGTCCCTGAGCAGCATAGTAGATACTGAAGGAGTGGTTGGTAAGCAAATGGGTGGATGGATGGATGGATGTGAAGGCAGCTGATGGGGCTGGGACTCAGAGAGTCCAGCTCACGATCCTGGGCAGGCGTCTGTCCCTCCTGGAAGAGTCTAGGTGGGGCCAGTGGTTGGGAAATGTGGGGACCCAGCCCCAGAGGCAGGGAGGGAGGCCCCGGTAGGCGGCAGTCTCCGATGCTATCAGAGACTCTGGAGCCAGTTGGAAGTCATTAGTCAGAGGCTCCGCCCGTTGCTTTGCCCTCATTCTGCACACTCAGGGGCATTATCAGAGACTTCTGTCTTGGTCCTGCTGGCCTCTGAGCTTGGAGCAACTACACCAAGGATCAGCCTGTCACCATTATCTCCCACAGCAACAACAGCAGCAGCAGTAACCCTTGCTATTTGTTGAGCTGAAACCACATCCCTGGCAAGGGCCTCATGCATGCCCCTCAACAGCATCTGCACTAGGCATTAATTACTCACTGCCATTTTGCTGATGCAGGAAAGGGAGACCCAGAGACACTAGACCACACAGCCAGGGAGCAGGGAAGCCCCCTCTTAGTCATTGCCACCTGTCTTGTCCTCTCCTCTTTTAAGGCAGGGGGTAAAAGCAAACTTTGGAGTCCCCCAGAGCTGTGCGACCTCAGAGAAGTCACTCTACCTCTCTGAGATCCAGTTTTCTCATCGCCAAACAAGAACTAGGAAGCCAGACCTTGGGGGGTGTGGGCGAGGAAGCAATATCTATAAAATTGTGCTGTCAAAAGATAAGAAAGTAACAGTCATAGCACCTTCCATCCAGAACTTTCCAGGTACAGTCCCTTCTGCCAAGTGTTTTCATGTGTGTGACTTGGTGATCCACATAAACCTGCTTTGAGATCCAGTCAACAGGAAATATTTATTGAACACCTACTATTCCTCAGTTCCTGAGGTGACAATGGAGAACGGGGAAGACAGCGCCTGTTCTCAAAGCCAGGTTTAGTGGGAGAGCAAGACAGTTTCAGAACAGCTAGCCAAGTGTTAGGATAGAGGAACAGGGCACCAGAGAAGACCACCTGACCCTGCCTTGTGGGACTGGGAAGGCGTTATCAAAAGGTGATGCCCAGGGGAAAGATGGAGCAGTAGTTGGCCTGCCGAAGAGGGGCAAGTGAGGACAAAGAGTGTTCCAGGCAGTGGGAACAGCATGTGGCAACTTCTGGAGAAAGTATGGCTCATTTGGAGGAATGGAGTTATCCCTTCCACCTAGATTATAAAGTTGAAGGTGGAGAGAGGTGAGTTATGGAGGGAGTTTATCAGCCAGGTTTAAGGGTTTGGATTTTATCTATGGGATTCACAGACGTGTTTTAAATGGAGGGTTTAGAGTTTGGGGAACTGGTTGGCTCAGCATCTTCAGCCATGTTCGATACGCCCAAGGGCTGGTGTTTGTTTGAAGGCAGAGGGAAACTCCGATTTGTTTGGGATTTTGCCCATTCGGTATCCATGGCACCATTTTCCCTTTGACAACCAACTGCCCCTCTTCTACTGGTTATGTTCTCAACAGGATGGTCAATCAAGGTGCTTCCCTTCCTCTGACCAAGGGTGGGCTATGGCCCAGGAAGCATCTCCTGAATTTGAATCCTGAGCCAGGATATAACAATTGAACATAACTTTTTTTTTTCATTCATGCCCGAAGTTGCTCCCTGAAGAGACTGTCCATTCGAGGCTCAGAACCGTTCTGGTTTCTGGTTTTCCTTGTCTTCTGCAGTTCTTTGGATTTGTGAGCTCCCATAATGACTGAATGACAAATAAATTGAATAAGTAACTACACACACTTTTTTGTACTTATGGTACAAGTTCATTTTCTGTTGCTTGCTACCAAAGAACCCTAGCTCATATACCAATGGTGATGGTTTTACTGGATTCAAGCATTAGAAAGCTAGCTTAAGCAAAAAATCAAAAAACAAACCAAATAGGAAGAATGCATCGGGTAGGTACTGGGGTATCTTAGAAAGGAGAGATGAGTTGCTTGGGAGGACTAGGGTCCAAGGTAGGTCTGGAGGATTTAGCACAAGGAAGATACCACCCTTGAGTATTTGCCTGTGTTCTCAGCCTTGTCTGTTTGTGGTGGCAAGATGGTTGCCATATCTTAAACATCGGGACAATATCCCAAGACCTTAGAGAGTTGACAATAGCGCAACTCAATTTTGGTGGACTCCCAGGCTCTGTGTCTGCTCCAAGTTTCAAATTCCCAAGAAAATCTGATTGGCCCAGTTTGGGATAGGTGTCTACTCCAGTGGGGTTGAGTCTCAGGATGCAGACACAGCGTGCATGTTCTCGGGTAGCCATTGTGAACCAAGTGGCTGTGCCAGAAATGTGTTTGACACTGTCCATTGGTGGGCATCAGACACCTTGGTATGGAAAGCAGGGACATGGGTGGGATCGTGGGCTACAAAACCAGTGTGCCAAGCATCCTCAAATTGTGGAACCAGCCTTTGAGCTGGTTCACCATCACCCGAGGAGAGCCATGGGCCTCCCTAGAATCAGAAGGACTCCTGCCTTGGAAACTAGTCTTGGTGCCCAGGACCTAGGGTCCTAGATGGTGACCCTGTATCAGGTAAATGATTTCCCCACACCCACCACTGTGCTCTGTATTTTTTTTTTTATTGAAGTATAGTTGACATACAATATTATATTAGTTTCAGGTGTGCAACTTAGTGATTTGACAATTATATACATTACACAGTGCTCACCACGATGAGTGTAGTTACCATCTGTCACAATAAAATGTCATTACAATATTATTGACTACACTCCCTATGCTGCACTTTTCATCCCCATAACTTACTGATTTTATAACTGGAAGTTTGAATCTCTTCACCCATTTTGTCCATCCCCCACCCCTTCCCCTCTGGCAACAACCAGTTTGTAACCTGTACTTATGAGTCTGTTCTGTCTTTTGTTTGTTAGTTCATTTGTTTTGTTTTTTAGATTCCACATATAAGGGAAATCATACGGTATTTGTCTTTCTCTGACCTATTTCAGTTGGCATAATACCCTCTAGGTCCCTCCATATTGTCACAAATGGCAAGATTTCCTTCCTTTGATGGCTGAGTACTATTCAACTGTATACATACAGCACATCTTCTTTAGCCATTCATGTATCAGTGGACACTTGGTTGCTTCCATATCTTGGCTATTATAAATAAATATTATAAATAAAGCTGCAGTAAACATAAGGGTGCATATATCTTTACAAATTAGTGTTTTTGGTTTTTTTGGGGGGGAGGTAAATGCCCATCAGCAGAATTACTGAATCCTATGGTATTTCTATTTTTAATCTTTTGAGGAACCTCCAGAGTGGCTGCATCACTTGCATTCCCACAAACAGTGCATGAGGGTTTCTTTTTCTCCACAGTCTTACCCAACACTTATTATTTCTTCTTCTTCTTTATTTTCAATACTAGCCATTCTGACTGGTGTGAGGTGATAGCTCATTGCGGTTTTGACTTGCATTTCCCTGTGCTCTCTATTTTTGAGTCAGCACCGTTCAGTCTAGGTTTCTGAGAAATAACGGAGCACCCTGGTTAACAGGGCACTATTTCTTCACTTTCTAAGATGGGACGCAGGCGATGGAGGAGACCTTTACAACGTGAAGATTTTATTGGGGAGAGAGGGTATAATTGAGTGAGCAAGCGGCTGACCTCAAGTTAGCAGGTAGAAGAAGAAGACCGTAAGAACACTTGTTTCTGAGCTCATGTGAGAGACTCAACTGTGGCCCAGACATATCTGGGGGAAACTTTGAGGGGGCGCTGAAATCCTAGTGGTCAGGGACTCTGAACCCTTGAAATTCTGGTGCAAATATTCTTGTCACCTTAACTGTACTCATAGACTATGGAGGCCTGGGGGATCTTTGGGTCAACAACATGAAGAGGCAAGTGGCATTGTGCATATGTCACCAATGCAGATATGGTAGGTTAGAGCAGTGAATTTACTCCTCACAGTCAGTGAGTGGCGTGCAGAAGCCCAGTAAATGGGATGCTTTGGTTTCAAATGAAACAGCCTACTAAAAACAGCTTAAATAGAAAAGATCATATCTTATTATTTTTTGAAATGGAAGTCTAGAGGTAGATGGTTCTGGAATGTTAACTTGGCAGCTCAACATTATCAAGCTCTTCATGGAGAAGTGGTTCTTGAAATACTGTCCAGGGACACCGTGGGGTCCCTGAGGCCTTTCAGAGGTTCCTCGACGTAAAAATTATTTTCATAATAATAGAAAGATTTTGTTTGCCTTTTTCACTCTATCTCACCAGGGTACTATGGGATCTTCTAGTGGTTTTGTGATGAGTGATGACACCATCTCTCAAATGGCCAAGGGAATATGTGCTTGTGTAGTCCTGGGTTTTGAAAACTTCTCAGTCTCGATTTCTAATACAGCCAACCTTGATAAATGAAGCTCATATATATATATATATATATTTTTTTTTTTTTAAGTAATAGATTCATTTGCATTTCTATCCCCTTGGTCAGACCAGGTCATGAGGGCAGAGTTAGTGGCAAGGAAGCCTGGAAAATGTTGTGTAGCTGTGTCTAAAACTTGGGGGGATCTTATTTCCAAAAGGAAAAGGGGGGCGGATGTATGTAGAAGGTTAGTAGACAGTCTGCCACACTCGCTGAATGAATGAATAAACCGATAGAATAACAGATGGAGTAATGAACCTATTGATGACTGTCAAGATCAACTGGAAGAGTGACAAACTCAGGGTTGATCAATTGCCTGAAAGGGGACAGGTGACCAATTGGCTAATAACTTAGGGTTGGACATAGGGGCAGCCCTCGCCTGCCTGCACTTCTGACAACCCCTCCCCATGTCCTCCTCTTTTCCAGTTCAGCAATGTCACCTTTTTCATCTTTGGGCCTCTCATGATGTTTCTCATGCACCCCTACGCCCAGAAACGCTCCCGCTATGTTTATATCACCTGCATCCTCTTCATGGTCGTAGGTAGGTGGGGGTCTGTGACAGTGGGGTGGTAGGGGCGGGGACCACCCCCTTGACCACCTACCTTTGTCTCTTGCTCCAGGCCTGTTCTCCATGTACTTCCACATGACACTTAGCTTCCTGGGCCAGCTGCTGGATGAGATCGCTATCCTGTGGCTGCTGGCCAGTGGCTACAGCATATGGATGCCCCGCTGCTACTTTCCCACTTTCCTAGGAGAGAACAGGTGGGGCGGGGGCTGGTCCTCTGTTGATCCCACCATAGCCCATGTGGGCTCCTGGGTCCACTCCCTGAGCCCACCTGAGGTCCTTGGAATCCCTCCCCTGACCACCCGAGCACTTTCTTCTGACCCTACCTGACTTAACTGGCTTCCAGGGACTCCTCCTTTGAGAGTACTCGGGACCCCCAGAAATCCTCTCCTGATCCTGCCTGGATAGTCTGGTACCTTCTCCAGAACCTGTCCGGAGCCACCTGGGGGTCCCAGGAACCCATACGTAAGCTTACCTGGGCCCCAGGGACCTCTCCCCTGAGCCTATCACCTGGGCCCCCTGGAACTTTCCTGGGATCCTCCTGGGCTCCACTCTTAACCTGAGACCACTTTGAATCTCTCTCCTGACCCTGTTTGACCTATCTGAGCCTTCTGGGACCCCTCTCCTGATAGTACTTGGGACCTCTGTAATTCCTTCCTTCGTCCTACCCAGGTCCCCTGAATCCTTTGTCTGACCTCACCTGGGCCCTGATACCCTCTGCTGACCTGACTAAGCCCCTTTGAGCCTCCCTGAGACCCTCTCATCATCCTACCCACCCTTACCCCTGGGACCCCCTTTAGACCCTGCCTGGGCCCACTTGGGATGTTTCATTGGACCCTTCTTGGGACCCTCTGCTGAGCCCACCTGGGAACCTCAATACCTTTTCCTGAGTGCGGTTGGGCACCCTGAAACCCCTTCCCTTTGCTCATCCACCTCTGCCACAAGATCTCCTGACCCTGCCTAAACCCCCCAGGACCCTCCCAGCCACCCTCCTACAGCTGCATCCTTCTTCCCCCAGGCCCCAGTTCATCTGCCTGGTCGTCATCACCACTGTGGTCAGCACCTTCCTGTCCTTCCTGAGGCCCGTGATCAACGCATATGCCCTCAACAGCATTGCTGTGCACATCCTCTACATCGTGTTCCAGGAATACAAGAAGTGGGTGGTGGTTGCAAGCGCCTCCCCGGGGAGGTGGCTCCCGTCCCCCTCCAAGCACGTCCCTCACCCCACGTACTCACCAAGTCCCAGGGCTGGAGGTCTCATCGACTCCAGGCTCAGGGGAGGGATGTCCCTTCCCCAAGATCATCTACTAACAAGGGGCAGGGTTAGGATTGGAACTGAAGGCTGAAACCCCAAACATACATACAAGCAGAGACTGTTGTATGATAAACCTCCATGTGCCCACTAACCGGTCCCGATAACAATCAGCATTTTGCCAACCTGCATTACACATTCCCCCCAGATTCCATATACTGGCACCCATTAACTTTTCAGGTTTGAACTCTCCTGATAAATAATAATTATTATTTTTTTAACCCATACCAGGTCTTGGCAGGATAAAAAGAGGGCTCTTTGGAATGGAGCCATTTGAGGAGAGCTGAATAAAAGGGTTATTTACAAAGGAGAGAGCAGGTGTCGGCAAATCACTAGGGATCATTTAGAACCGTTGTGCTGATAAGAGTGGGATCCTATGACCATCAGGAGACCTGGGGTGGGGGGGAGAAGGGGGGGGAGTGATTACAAGAGTGTGGAAGGAGAGAGCCCTGTGGAGAGGGCCTCCTTAGCAAGAACCGTGACCTCCAGTTGCTGGTTGCGGCTAGCTTGAGCCAACCCCACATGGAGGAGGCCAGGAGAATAAATATTCTAACCATACCCTTCTCTTACCCTTTGGTTTCTTGCTGGGGTGCCTCATTGGCCAACCCAACTAGAAAGCATTGGCCAACGCAACTAGAAAGCATTGGCCAACCCAACTGGAGGCCATTGGCTAAACCAAGTGGAAACCGTTGGCTAATCTAACTGGAAGCCCAAGGACAAAGGAATCCCCAGCTTCAGTCCACACAGGTCAACACCCCGCCTCCCCGGGGCATAGGGCAGAATGGAGAGGGGTAGGGAAGGATCTAGAGGGACAAAAGGAAGATGGGGCACACACAAGGCTAATCAAGTAGACAATACCCAGATTGCACCAATATTGCCTCAGTTTCTCAAGATGTCTTCTTCCAACTAGTCTTGTTGAAATTGGAATGCAAACATAGTCTCTTAGGTTTTCTTTGTGTCATAGCATTCTCTCCCTCCCTCCCCTATCTTCATGCCTCTGATTTGATAACAGAAACTCCATCATTTGTCCTGTAGACCATTCTGGATTTGGCTGTCTGCTTCCTGTGGTGTCTTTCATTGTCTTTCTTTCTTTCTTTCTTTTAATTTCTTGCAAATTATTAGTTAGAACTAGATTTAGGTTTTCGTATTTTGAGGCCAGAATATTGCATGTGTGGTGCTGGGTGTTTCTTGTTCCATGCCATTAGGACCCCATAATGAATGGTTGCGCCACATTATTGCTATTAAGGTTGATCAGTGGATTCAGGTGGTGTCATCTCCTCCTTTTATTATAAAGTTTTCCACTGACTTTTCACCTAAGAATTTCAGCAGCCATTCAGGCACACTGCTTCCATCCATGAATTCATTAGTGGTTGCAAGAGGGCGGTTTGCAGATTCCATTACTCCTTCTGCAATGATTTTCTGGAGTTCTTCCATCAAGAAGGACTTTTCACTCGTCAACCTGGAAATACAGTTTGCACAGGAATGACAGGATGGATAATTGATTCTTTCCCTTAATTGATCTATTTCCAGAGTAATGAGTCGGGGCCTTAGCCATCTCTAGTGGGGACCAATGAAATTTTTAAGAAAAGTATTATTATGAACTCATGGATGTTTATATCTCAGAAGTGTTTCAATCCATTGCAGTCGCCGTGCTATATTTTTAGCTTTTCATTTTGAAGTAGTCACAGACTCATGACAAATTGCAAAAATAGTGCAGAGTCTTGTGCATCCTTCATCCAGCTTCCCCCAGCCTCTCCCAATGGAACATCCTGTGTGACCATAGTACAACCTTAAAAGGAGGAAACTGATGACAGAACAATGCTGTTAACTAGACCTCAGACTCTATATTCAGATTTCATCAATCCTTACTCATTATTCTTTTTTTGGTGGTCAAACTCTCCCATTTTAGACTAGGGGGCAGGGCCTGCACTTTTAACCATAGAGAAGTTATTGCTTCATTAATCCCTGATATGCTCTTTCCTGAAGGATGCTGGGTCAGCTCTGCTGTTGGGGAAACAGATTCTGCTCTTGAGTTGTCCCCAGATGTGGCCTCCAGAGAATTTGCCCTCCCATAGCCACACAGACATGAATCCTCATGCACTGACTCACAGGTGTGCACACACTTACAGCCCGCCCAAGACAAACAGGGGAGGGCTTGTTGGTTAAGAAATCTGCAGCCTGACAAACCTGGTTCAGACCCCAGCTCTGTCACTTGCTATCTGTGTAAACTTAATCTCATGTGCCTGTTTTCTCATCTACAAAATGAAAATAATAGCATTGTTGTGAGGACTGAGTTTTTATCTGAAGAACTTTTAGAACCCTATCTGGCGTCCTATCAGTGCTCAGCAAATGTTAGCAATCGTCACAAATTAGGCCCCCTCCCTCTGGTACTCTTGGTTGTTCCCTCTTCCCAGCCTCATCTCCTTGGATGGAGGAATTTCCCATTGGCCCCTTCAGGCTCTGCTCTCCGAGTCTGGCTCTAATCTTCCTCCTTCTCTCCCTTAGGACCAGCAATAAGGAGCTTCGGCATATAATGGAGGTCTCCGTAGTTTTATGGGCTTTTGCACTGACCAGCTGGATCAGTGACCGCTTGCTTTGCAGTTTCTGGCAGCAGATCAATTTCTTTTACCTGCACAGCATCTGGTAAGCACCTGCCCTGTGGTATGGGGTGCCAGAGCCAGAAAATCTCAGATAGCAGAGTTTGGAGCAGGAACCTGGGGACAGAGAGGGGAGGCACAGATGTTGGTGTGTGTGTGTGTGTGTGTGTGTGTGTGTGTGTGTGTGTGTAGGGGTTGGTTGCAATCGAGGGTCTGATCCAGAATGTCCCTTCGGATGGTCAGGATCCATGAGAAGGAAGGAGAGAACCGAAGTGGGGGCATCCAGCTAGCTCTGGGGCATCTTGGCATCTTGTGCCCTCACCACCTTCTTCCTGCCCCCCACAGGCATGTACTCATCAGCATCACCTTTCCTTATGGCATGGTTACCATGGCCTTAGTGGATGCCAGGTATGAGATGCCAGGTCAAACCCTCATAGTCCGCTACTGGCCTCGGGACACTTGGCCTGTGGGGCTGCCCTACGTGGAAGTCCGTGACGACAAGAACTGCTGATGTCTGCCAGCTTCTGGACCACCTGAGCACCTGCCAACTCACCTGTGTCTTGAAGAGGGAGTCCTGGATCAGGAGTCGAGAGATGCTCACGGTTCTTTCCTCTACCTCCCTTTCTCCATCCTTCTTGTCCTGCATGGCTCCCCCCCCCCCCAAGACAGGGGATGGACTTCATGAGCCTTCTGTGCAGCAGTCTGATGACCGTGGGGGAGCTGCCTGGCATAGCTCTCCTCCATGATCTGCCCTTATTCTCTTTCATTTCCTCCTTTGTGTTCACTCTGTGAGGCTGGATCACCAGGTGCTGGGATTACCTGGCAGCCACTGGGAATGACTTCAGGCTGGGGCTTGGTGCCCGGGCATCTCACAAATAGTGGTGGTCACTACCACACCCTTTGGACCTGTCTTTGGCCAAGCAATGTCCCTGGTACTTGGGGGCATCCCAGAGAACAGACATGATTTCCAGTCACCTCATCTGCCCTCACTCATGCATGCAGAGACCTTGCAGGTCCTCTCACACACATGCTCCCACAGACCTCTGCTGCCATCTCACTGCTAGACAATGGAGCAACATGGAGGCCCAGACTGGGCAATCTGGCTGTTGTTGGGGCATGGGCATCAGGAGGGGAGCTGGGGTGGCCTGCATGGGCTCTCAAAGTGAGAGGAGAACAGGAAGGTGATTTCTGTGGTGGTTAAGAGCACAGGGCTTGGGGTCAGGCAGACCTAAGCTTGAATCCTGCTCCACCATTTCCTAGTTGTATAATCCGGGGGAAGTGATTTTTTTCTACCTTTGAAGCTCAAGCACCTTGTCTGTAATATGACAATGTTTCTGCCTTCATGGGACTTCTGCGTGGATAAAACAAGATCACGTACAAAAAGTGTTTAGCCTCGAGTCTGGAAAACATCCATCCATCCATCCCTTTGTCCTTCCCTCCCTCCATCTATATTCAGCCATCCATTTATGTTCATTTACCCACCCAAATATTTTAATCATCCTTTCGTTCATCTGTGTTCCCACTCATTCATTCATTCGTCTCTTCAACAAATATATATTGAGTTCCTACTCTATGTCTGACACTACCCACTGGTGATACAAGGCAGCAAAGACATGCAATGTCCCTGCTCCGGTGAGGAGACAAGTGTTAGACAAATAAAAAGACAAACAAGGCTTTTCCAGACACAAATACCTGCTGCAAAAATGATAAAGCAGGTGACGCTTTAGAGAATCATGAGGTGGGGAAGCAGCCCTTTCAAGTGGGTGCTCAGTGGGGAAGTGCAGTTTCCAGATGAACCCTCAGTGACAAGAGGACACCAGCCCTACTGAGAGCTGGCTGGGCAAGACCATTCTTGGGGAGAAGGAATGGCAGGTGTGAAACTCCCAGGGTGTGGATGAACTGGCACGACAAAAAGAACTCTCTCTCTCTTTTTTTTTTTAATGTTCAGTTAGCCAACATATAGTACATCATTAGTTTTTGATGTAGTGTTCAACGATCAGAAAGAACACTCTTGCTGGAACTTAATAAATGAGGGAGAGTGTAGAGTAAGGGATTTGTAATCCGGGGGTCTGGGATAGGTTTAGTATCCATGGACCACTTGACATTCTTTGCTAACGAGGATTGTCTGGGCATGTTATCAAGGCCCCTGGAGTGTGTCACTCCAAAAGGAGTAGAGGCTAGCCCATCTGGCCTGTTGGAGAGATGGAGAAGTTGAAAGAGAAAGGACCGCTCATGTTTATTGAGACTACCATGTGCTATATGCCCATGACACACATAATTGAACCTAATACCCCTCCCACAACCCTTCAGATAGACATGAACATTCTCATTCTATAGAAGTGGCTCAGAGAGGGCAAGCAACTTACCCAGGACCACACAGCCTGGACTCGAACCGGGTCTGTCCTGCCCCCAAAGTTCCTTGTACCACAGTTAGTCAGCAGTAGGATCGAATCTGGGTCACAGGGCCACTGCTTCCTATCCCTTTGAATTTCTTGTTCTGGAAACTGGAGGTTCTTCACCTCTGGCCCCAAGATGGATCGTACTGGGAAGAGGGGGGCAGAGAGGGAGGGAGTTTCTGCAAACTTATAAAATTGCTTGCAAAATGTTGTCTTGGTGTTTTTTTTGTGGGGAGGAGAGGAGCTGTACTTCCAAGAGATTCTCTAAGGGGGCATTTGGCACCCTGAAAGTGAAGAACCTCAGTTCAAACCTTCTGGTGGGGAGAAGGGCAGATAGAGAAGCATCTGCCTCTTGTCCCCCCTCCTACCCCACCCATGCTTCTGTCCTTAAATACATAGCAATAATTTGTCCCCACTGCCTATCTCCTGGCCCCTGCTGACCCATCCTCACAGCCTCCTCTTAGCCTCCTGGCTATGGAGGCAACAGGTGGGTAGGAGGTCTGGATACTTGTCTTGTGTAATTGGAACTAGCCATGTGATCTTGGCAAGTCCCAGTCACCATCAGGACTCTTTGTGGCAAAGGATAAAATGTTCAGTTCCAGCTGGCTGAAATGACAAAAGAACAACCAGCACATATACTTTTGAAGTTAAAGATCAAGCTGCAGATATGGCTGGATCCAGGCTTCAAGTGATGTCACCAGGGGCAGTCTCCCTCCATCCCTCTGGTCTACCTCATGGGTGGGAGGCAGCTGCCAGCAGTGCTAGGCTTTACATCCTTCCAAGTTGAAAAGTATATACCAGGGGCACCTGAGTAGATCAGTCGGTTAAGTGGCTGCCTTCGGCCCAGGTCGTGATCCCAGAGTCCTGGGATCGAGTCCCATATCAGGCTCCCTGCTCAGCAGGGAGTCTGCCTCTACCCCCCTGCTCATGCTCTCTCTCTCTCTCATGCTCTCTCCCTCTCAAATAAATAAATAAATAAATAAATAAAATCTTAAAAAAAAAAGTATATACCAAAGCTCCAAGCGCACATGCTCAGTGTCATTAGTCAGTAGGGAAATGTAAATCAAAGCCACGAGATACCATTTCATATCTGTGAAGTTGATCATAAGAAAAAAAACAGAAAAATAAATGTAGGAGAGAATGTGGAGAAGTTGGAACCCTTGTACATTGCTGATAGAAATGTAAATTGGTGAAAGCACTGTTGGAAACAGTTTGGCTGTCCCTCAGAAGTTAAGCATAGAATTACCATATGACCTGGCAATTCCGCTCCTAGGGATATACCCAAAAGAATTGAAAATATGTATTCTAACAAATACTTGTACAGAAATGTTCCTAGAAGCACCATTGATAAGAGTCAAAACGTGGAAACCATATAAATGTCTATCAGTGGATGAACCGTTAAATGTGGTATATCCATACAATGGAATATTATTCTGCTATAAAAAGGAGTGAAGCACAGACTCGTGCTACCATGTGGGACGAACCCTGAACACACGATGCTCAGTGAGAGAGCCAGAAACAAAGGGTCACACATAGTATGTGATTTCATTTCTATGAAACATCCAGAACAGGCAAATCCACAGAGACAGAAAGTGGATTCGTGAGTACCAGGGGCTGAGAGGAGGGAATGGGGAGTGACAGCTAATAGGGACGAGTTTCCTTTTCTTATGTCTTGGAACTAGATAGAGGTAGTGGTTACACAACATTGTGAATGTTCTAAATGCCACTGAATTGTACACTTTAATAGGGTTAATGGTTAATTTTATGTTATGTGAATTCCTGCACCACTAAAATTTAATAAAGCTCCCAGAGTCTCTCAGCTGGTCTTAGGTCATGCCCCACCCCACTAAACCAATTCCAGGAGTCAGAGAGATGCAATCCTTTGACTGGCCACGTTTGGACCTATGCTTCCTTGTGCCAGTGGGGAGCCCCCCTCTAACTGGGGTCTGAGAGGGGTGGGGGATAAGTGGGGGTTGGGAGTTGAAGTCCTCCTTCAAGCCTTGTGCCCTGTCATGAGTTGGCATTCTCCCGGAAGGGCTGCTATTTTAAAATTCATACAAAGGGGACTTACAGGCTCATATTGGCCCTGGGAGGAGTACCAGGATCAGGGATTGTTTCACAGAGAAACGGCAAATGTCCGGTGTGCTGCCCTCTTCTGGGGAAATGCTTTGTTGCACATATTTTTGGTCGGTTCCCAAACCATTCAGGGTTCCCTATTGCCCATGAGATAAGGGGCAAATGCTTCAATGTGCCATTCAAGATCTGCTCTGCGCTGAGGTTAATCTAGGGTGGGACTCCAACTGGCCGCTGGGCTCTGCTCCAGTTTGGTCATATTCAGTCTTGCTATGTATGGTTGTGTGTGCATTTGTGCTAAGCCCTACGCGTGGGTGCAAATAAACTGGACCACTAGGGGGCGATAGAGACCTAACGTAGTAGCAGTTCAGCCCCGGGGCGGGGGCAAGCCAGACTCCCTAAGTTCAAAATGTTACTTTCTAGCTGTGGGAGCTGGGCCACCACTTATAGTCTCTCTGTGTCTCAATTTCATTGCTTGTAACATTGAGATAACGTGTATCATGCATTTTGCCAAGTGCTCAAATTACTATTTACTTTGTCTTTCTTTAAATCTACTCCCTTTGCTCACACTGCTGTTTAAATAGGAAACATTGTGTCACTTTAAGAAGTCATTTGTTATAGATAGAAAACAACCAGAAAACTAGATACAGTAACAACAAAAAGTGTTATTAACTGCAGCTCAGTGATCCTGAACCCAGTCTGCACATTAGAATCCCCAGCTGAATTTAAACGAAAGTGTGTGTGCCTGTGCGTGTGTGTACGTGGATGTGTGTATGGGGTTAGGTGTCTCTGTCTTACTCCAGACTAATGAGACCTGAATCTCTGAAGGTGGGATTTTTTTTTAAGGCTCCTGGCACTGGTATTTTTTACAGATTATCAGGAGATTTCAAAGTCCAGGCACCAGATATGATCACCCATCCCAGGCTCTGAATTCTAGGTCTGTTCCCTTGTCATTAAGGTAGATTAGAGAATGACAGGGAAGAGTTTAAAACACATGAGCACCAAGCCAAGACTTTCTTCCTGAAGGAGTTAGAAAGACTGAAGAGAAATGAAAAGGAACCAACCTTCTCTTTCATGATTCATTATTATTTCATTTCATGCAACAACTATTTATTGAGCATCTACTTTGCGGCAGGCACTGTTCTCAGGATACATCAGTGAACAAAACAAAGATCCCGGCCCTCTTGGAGTTTCCATTCCATTTAGGGGAGATAGACAATGGACTTAATAGTAAATATGTGTATATTAGGAAGTGATAAGGGATGCCTGGGTGGCTCAGTCGTTTGGGCATCTGCCTTCAGCTCGGGTCATGATCCCTGGGTTCCTGGGATCGAGTCCCACATCGGGCTTCTTGCTTAGTGGGGAGCCTGCTTCTCCCTCTGCCTGCCACTACCCCTGCTTGTACATGTTCACTCACTCTCTCTCTCTCTCCCTCACAAATGAATAAATAAAATCTTTATTTAAAAAAGGGGGTGATAAATGCTGTGGATAAAGGAAAAATTAGAGCAGGGTCACAAGGGTTGGGGAGCTATGGTGCGGGGACAGAATTAGATGGGATGGTCATGGTAGGCCTCATCAAGAAGTTTCCTGGCTTTGCCATATACGCATCATGCAACTTTGGGCTAACTCACTCACCTCCGAGCCTCAGTTTTCTCATCTGTAAAATGGGGCCAACAACACTTACCTCATAGTATTGTGAGGATGAAATGAGATAGTATGAGTTTGCACATAACAGGTGTTGGCTATGAGAAAATGGGGCAGCCCTCTGTTGACCTCCTGAAGGAAGGAATACAGTGGTTCTATTTTAAGCACAGGATGTGTTTTTTAAAATTTTTGCTTTTTATTATAGAAATTTACACACACAGATATAAAGTATAAAGAATAGTTTGAGGAACAGTTTGACATATCCATCACCTAGATTCAACAATGTTTAACATTTGCCATTTTTGCTTCTATTTTGCATCTAATTTTTAATTAATATATTTTATTTTTTTAAAGATTTATCTAACTATTTATTTATTTGACAGAGAGAGAGCACACAAGCAGGGGGAGTGACAGGCAGAGGGAGAGGGAGAGGGAGAGGCAGGCTCACCACTGAGCAGGGACCCAGGACCCTGGGATCATGACCTGAGCCAAAGGCAGACGCTTAACCCACTGAGCCACCCAGGCGCCCCTTATTAATGTATTTAGAAGGCAATTAGTACTGGTCGGCATTTACGCAGCCACAATGTATAAGTCCTTCTAAACCAAACCCATGCATCTCTAAAACAGTAAGGACACTTTACTACACAACCATAATCTCATGATCGCAACTAACCAAATACATTTTCAAATATCAGTTGCTATTATCCATGTTCATATTTCCCCAGTTGACACAGCTAGTTTGTTCAAAACCCAAGGTCCAGTGACAGATGCCCACATTGCAGTTCGTTGTGAGGCCACCTCCTGTACCTCCGGGCAGTCACCTTTTCTCTCATTCCCTCCTGTTGACGCAAAGAAGCCAGGCTGTTGAGATTCCACCTTCTAGATTGGTCTGACTGCTTCACATGATGTCATCTCTCATGCTCCTCTGTATTCATGTGTTTCTGCTGTGAACTGGAAGTTAGGACATTAGGGGTGATCAGATGCAGGGTTAAACTTTTGGGCAAGAACTTTCCTTTTGGTGCTGTGTACTTCTCATCACTCCTGGCAGGAGTCCATCATTCTGCTTGTCCTGCTGCTTTGCTGCTAAGAGTGGTCACTGTACCAAGGTGGTGACAGCATGATGTTTCCGTGGCAGAGTTACTTTTTTCCTCTTCGCATTTAGCAGACAATCTGAGGGAAGATCTGTGGCGAACATGAGACTTTCCAGTCCCCTGTAACCTTTCAGGGAATGGTTTTAGCCTCCATAGATGACTCTTGTCCTCAATGGTTGTTTAATTAGTGGTTTGAAAATAGTGATTTTGCTATCATCCTTCCAACATTATCAGCTGGTGTTTTTCTGTGAAAAGGACTTTCCCTCATCAACTGAGCTCTTTCATGCTGTAAAGGCACGGTAAGTCAGGAGTTGATGTAGTTGGCACTTTCGAAAGTGATGAATGAGCTATGCTGTTGTCTTGATATTATTATGGACTCGCGGATATTTATATGTTCACAGTGTCAAGAAATCCATTAATTTTTTAATGTGGTAAAAATATACATAACAAAATTTATGATCATAACCACTTTCAGTGCATAGCTCAGTGGCACGAGGCACACTCACAACGTCGTGCAACCACGCCCACCCTCCATCTCCAGAACTTTCCATCTCTCCTAAACTGAGACTCTGTCCCCAGGAAACACTGACTCCCCACCCACTTCCCTAGCCCTGGCTCCCGCCCTCTCCTCTCTGTCTCTGTGGATGGGACTCCTCTAGGGATCTTCTATGAGTGGAATCACATAGGATGTGTCCTTTTGTGTCTGGCTTATTCCACTGAGCATAACGTCTTCCACATTGTAGCAGGTGTCCTTCCTTTTTAAGGCTAAATATATTCCACTGCATGGATGGATCCCATTTTGTTTGTCCATTCAACTGTTGATGGACACTTGGGTTGTTTTCCCATTATTTTTTCCGATTCTTAAAGGGTTATGCTTGATTTAGTGGGAGCCCTGGGGATATAGTTTTGAAAACCCTCCACAGTTCAGAATCTAACTGAAGGAGAATTTCCCAGATGAGTAAGGGGGAGGTGGCTGAGTTCCTGAAGCTCTTCCTTGCAACAACTGTAGCCTGAAGGTTTTTCACTGCAAGCTTCCTTTAGAGACAAATGGCTAACCCCCCAATTTTTGTCCCTTTACCTGGGGTGGTGGTTCTGAAATTTGAGTAAGTTTCACTATCATCTGCAGGGCTAGTTCAACCATCCCTCTGGGTGCAGGCCACGCATCCAGAGTTTCTGATTCTGTAAATCAAGGGAGACCAGAATTTGCATTTTGAATAAAGTTCCCAGGGGATGCCAAACCTGCTGTTTCGAGGACCACTTAGAGCTACTGATCCACTTACATCCAGTTATAGGATTAAAAAAAAAGTTGTACACACATTAAAGTTGCTGCTTATTTTCTCAGCATGTCCTTCATTTCTTCCCCCCAGCACACCCAGCCCCAAAAGGTACAGTATTACTATGACAGCATTTGGCCTTCTTCAGAGTTTTACATGGAATTATGTTCATTCCAAAGTTAACTGATTTCCTGGTGCTGTTCTTCAGAGCAAAGTAGTGCCCTGATTACCTAAAGAATACTTGGCCGACACTTAAATGTGAAGGGGAGGGCAAGAAAACCCCAAGCAAACCAAAAGCCCTGGTTTATTATAAGAAGAAATTTAAAATAACTGTACAGGGGCGCCTGGGTGGCTTAGTTGGTTAAGTGTCTGCCTTCAGCTCAGGTCATGATCCCAAGGTCCTGGGATGGAGCCCGGAGTCAAGCTCCCTTCTCAGGGAGGAGCCTGCTTCTCCCTCTCCTCCCCACTTGTGCTTCCTGTTGCTCTCTGCCTCTCTCTCAAACAAATACATAAAATCTTTAAAAAATAAAATAACTGTACAAGGGTCCCCAAGTTGCAGGCAGAAGTCCTATTGTCCGAGAGACAAGTGGCTTGCAAGATCCTAAAAAAGATGGAACGATATGTCTCTATCTCATCTAAACGAAGTTTAGAAATTGTGAAATTACATGATCATGGGTAAATTAAGAAACGGTTTTAGAGGGATTAGCATGATAAATTTCACGGATAAAATGAGACTTTCTTGATCATTTTAATGGAGAAGATTTCAAATGTGTCTCATTCCAGTTAATATGAACTAGCATTACAAGGTACTGAGTGTTCCCATTTCACAGATGCGCAAACTGAGACTCAGGGGGAGAGGTGAGTCGACCAGGCTTTCCCTGATGCAGATCCAGCTCCGGAAAATTAATTTCCAGTTCCAGAGCCCAGAGCCCATTCCATGACACGGTAGCAACACGTGGCCAGGAAACAAAAGTGTTCCTAGGGCTCCCTCCCCAGAGCTCGAACCGCCACCTCAGCCGGACCAGGTTAGGCTCAGGCCGGGGGAAGCTCCGGCCACGAGGCAGCGCCCCCTGCGGGCCGCAGTGCGCAGGCGCGGCACGCCCGTCCCGCCCCCGCCCCCCTCCACGTGCGGCGCACACCTCGCGCTCCCCTCTGCTGGGCTCGCCTCGCGCCTCCCTCCCTCCCTCCCACCGCCCCTCCGGTTCGGGCTTCCCATTGGCTGGGGGCTTCGTCCCTCCGACCGCAGCCCGGCAGGCCCCCGCCAGGCAGGAAGTCCCGCCCCAGGAGCGGCCGTCCGCGCCGCAGATTAGCCCAGGCGGCTGTCAGTCGGGGCGGCAGGCCAGAGTCGGCGGCGGGGGCCCGCGGTCGGTGCGCGACCCGGACTGGCGGTGGTTTCCGGTTCCGCGGGGCTGGCGGGCGGGCGGGCAGCCGGGAGCGGCGGCGGCGGCGGCGCCTGACAGACAATGAGGGCGGCGGGGCGGCGCTGAGCGGCGGCGGCGGCGAGCGACGCGGGGCCCGGGGGCGGGGCGGGGCGCCAGCCATGGACAATCAGGTGAGGAGCGGCCGCGCCGCCCCGGCGCAGCCCGCCGCCCGCCCGGTCCCCTCCCTCCCTCCCACGACCCGCCCGCCGGGCCCTCCTGGGTCCCGGCCTCCCCGCCCACGCTCAGCTCCCGCCCGCCCCGCTTTGTGCTCGCCCGCCGCTCCCCCGGCCTTTATGTGGGGCGGGGGCGCCCCTCCCCCATCCGCGACCCCGGCCCGGCCGGAGCGCCTCGGACTTCTCCGGGGACCCCCGCCTGGCCCGGCGCAGAGCCCCCTGAGACACCTCCCGGAGCCGCAGCCCGGCCCGGACCCCCCGGGATGCCGCTTGTGATCCCAGTCCAGCCCAGCACCCTCTGGGACGCTCCTCGGGCCCCTGAACCAGCCTAGAGCCCCCACAGCTGGCCTGGAAACCCCTGCGATGCCCTTTGGGACCCCAGGGCGGCCCAGAACCCCTTGGACCCCAGCCCACTCCAGAGTCCCCGCAGGCACCCCAGGGAACTCTGGCCCCGTCCAGAGAGTCCCACAGCTGCCCCTGTGGGGGGTGAAGGGACCCCTCAGATTTGTCAGATCTGGGCTGTACCACCCTTCTTTGGCTCTAGGGCCTGTCGCCTCCTCTCTCCGGACCCTTGGCCCAGAGTCCCCTCAAACTAAGTGAGCCCGCAGCCTGTTGCTGCTTTTTCCTTAAACCGGTTGCTGGGGTTTGAGTCCCCCCCCACCCCCAGCCCCCCCAGAATCCCTGGGACCTTGGTGCAGCCTCCCGCTTCCTCAAACCTAGGCCCACCCTAAGCCTTCTTCTCCCTCCTTCTCCTCCAGGACCGAGCCTTCTCTCACCCTTGATCTTGCCACTGCCTTAGCCTAGGTGACCATTTGCCCTTGAACTCTGGCTGGGGCCTGGGTTTTTCCCACAAGGACCCAGGCCTGAGTTGAGCTCACCCCCTCATCCCCACTTTGGACTTGGGCTTGCTTCCTCAGACACTTTTGACCTCCCCGCCCCTTGCTTCCTCAGCTCCCTCTGGTTTCAGGCCCTGGTCAGTCCCTCGGCCCCTGGTGCCTGAAGGGCTCTCTAACCTTCAGACCTTTCACACCAGGCCCAGGGGCATTTTATGCTCTGACCTGGAGCCCCTAAGCCCTTCAGACACCAGATACCTCACTTCCCTCAGCTTGGGTCCTCTTTGCCCCTGCAGCCCTGACTTACACTTCCCCACACTCTCCCCCAGTCCAGATCTCAGTCTGCCTCTTTCACCCTCAGCTGGCTTCCCTTTGCAGACCTGCAGCCCCCCCCGCCCCCCCCCGAACCTCTCTCCTTGCATTCAGGGTCTCCCGCTTCCTCCCAACATCCCACAGCCTGACGTTTTGGCTTTCAGCCACTGTCCTCTCCCCCCAGCACACCCCGTATCCCTGCCTTCCCCAGCATCTTAGGGCCTTGCTCCAAACTCAGGGTGGTTCCCCAACCTCCATAAACTCTCCCCATGGCCCCTTTCCCTCCGTCCGGAAACCTGGAGTGAAACTCTGTCAGCTTAAGTAAACCTGAGGCCTTTCAGGCCCTGGGCCCGCTTTCACCAGCTCTGCACGGTCTCCTCTTCAATACCCATGCCCCTTCCTCTCTCAAGCCTAGGACTGTTGTAGTCCCCAGCATGGGGTCATTTATTTCTTCATCCTTGCCCCCTGCCCCTGGCTTCCAGGGGCGCGAGGCCAGGAAAGGCGGTGGTGTGGGGCTATGGGGGTGGCAGCTGAAATCTGCAGTGAGGGCAGGTTGGGGCCTCCCTGGCTGCTGGCGCCACTGAGGCGGCTCTGTCTGGTAAGGCACTGTGTGGCTGTGAGGTCTCAGGGGCGCGTGGGCAGGAGACCTCCTGTCTTGCCCATCCCGGTCACCTGTGGTGGTACAGGATCATTGTGGCCTCTCTCTTGAGAGGTGGGGTAGAGTTTATAGCTGTTCAGTGATGGATTTCTGTAGCGTGGTGTGAGTTCACTTCTCTTGAAGGGACAGAGCTTGTTGCCTCCAGCCTGCACTGAGTTAAAAAACAAAAGAGAATATACCTTCAGTGTCTACCCTCAGTGAAGCCCCCCTCCGTGGGAAAGTCTTGTTGGGTACCACGCAGGCATAGAATGTGGCTCCCACCTGTCACCCCACCTGCTAGTCCCCCAGGGAGGTATCTTCAGCCCAAATGTGTCCATTCCCCTGTGATTTGCCAGGACCTGGCCGTGTGGGTTGTTGTCATTTATGTAAGTGGAATGGTGGGGATAGGTGGCATTCTTGGCCGTGACAGAAGGAGAGGACAGTCCTGCTTGAGTGGACTGGTGATCACACTTGGGCTGGGAGAGTGAGATCTCCACTGCCTGGTGTGCGGCTGCTAGCACCTGTGACTGTTTACATTCAGATGCACCAGAGCGAAAAAGGCAGTTTCTCAGTGGCCCTAGCCCCAGTTTAAGTGCCCATTAACCACCACTACTGAGCTGCTGGCCACCTGAATGGGCAGCTCAGAGAGACAACAGTTCCATCATGGCAGAAAGTTCCATGGGGCAGTGCTAGTCTAGATCCTTACAGAAGTATTCGCAAGTGAAACTGACCCCAAAGGAAAGTATGTGGCATTCCATAGTCTGAATCTCTATTCCTGGCTGCATCTTTGCCAATCTGGGAGAGGTCAGGAGCTCTGTCCCTTTCTCACAGAGATGGCAGTCCCTGGGAAGACAGGAGAGAATGGTGTCCTTTACCCAAGTGAGGGAGTTGGCTACGAGTGTGCAGGAATGACTTTGGTGCGTGGAAAACGCTTTTAATTCACTAGAATCTCGGCTTTCTCTTTCTCCCTTGAGTTGCCCCAAACCTGTACATGGCTCAGCCTGATGGGAAACAACAGGACTTTTCCCTAAGGGCCCCTTACCCTGCTTGCTTTGGGAGGGTTTGATTCTCTTTACCTTCCTGCCTTAGTCTCTAGAACTTTCAGGCTCAGCTAAGAAGGGGGATTCTGCATTTTGCTGTGGGCTCCCAACTTCTCAGCATTGAAATCCTTACCCCATGGCCAGGAAAAGTCTTTCTGATTCCCTTTGCCCTGACTTTAACCCATCTAACCCAACCCCCAGTGCAGACTCACAGGTCCATTGTGGGTTTTGTATTTTGGGGGGTCATGGCCAGGAGGCATGGGTGGTGTGGAAGGATGGCATGGGTGCAGATGGAGCAGATGGTGAGAACATGGAGGAAGGAGAATGGGGACAGTGTCTGCGGGCACTGGGGGGGGCCTTGGGAGCCAGGGGTGGTGTCAGCATCTGGATGGTCCTGTTCTCTGAAGGGACCAGGGAGTCCCCCCTTCACAGAAGCCCTGGGCCTGGCACCTGAGGTGGGTGGCCGACCCATTGAATCACACAGTTGAAATGATACTTGCTGATTCTGCCAAGTTCAGGTGTGAGATCCCACTGCTGTTGACCATCCTCTGTTCCAGAAGAGGAGGTTTGTTTCTGACAGCGATGGCCCAGTTTACAGATGTGGAAATGGAGGCTCAGGAGGGTCCCGAGAGGAGTCAGGACCAGGTGGGATTCCTAGGGAACTGTGTCCTTTTCCCAAACCCTGGGGAGAAAGGCTCAGACTTGCACAGAGCACTAACTTCAGGATGACGGGATTCTCCCCTACCCAGCTCTGAGACCATCACTGGAAAGTTGACCTGCTGAGTAGTTTGTCCTAAAGTTACTATGTTGTATAGTACTTGAGGTAGGAACCAGAATCTTCTTCACCTTTATGACCATCATAGTTCCTTTCTTTCCTTTTTTTTTTTTCTTTAAAGACTCACATATTTTAGAGAGAGCACGAGAGTGAGTGAACTGGTGGGGAGGAGCAGAGGGAGAGAGAATCTCAAGCAGACTCCCCACTGAGCATGGAGCCTGATTCGGGGCTCGGTCCCATGACCCTGAGATCATCATCTAAGCTGAAATCAAGAGTCAGACACTGAACCGACTGAGCCACCCAGGGGCCCTGTATCCATCATAGTTTCTAACTCAAAGTTTTGCATTTAGCTTTGCCAACTGTTGGTTGAATAAAAGTAACTAGGAATCAGTCACTTTGTAACCAGGCCCACCTGGCATGTAGACGGATGCCTTGATTAGCGTTGTGCTCCTTCAGAAATCTCCCAGTGCTGCTTCCTGGAGAACTTTGGTGATAGCCAGTACACCATCTCCACGTCTGTGGGCGTGAATGTCAATGCATGTATGTAGTATAAACCCCGTCCAAGCCTTCCTGGCCAGCTGGTAAGGGTCAGTCTTCCTGGGAACCTGCAAACTAAGGATTGGGGGTGTCATCACATCTCCTCATGGTCTGCACACTTATCCTTAGTTTTCAGGGAGACATTCACCGAGCCCCTTCTTGTCCCTTTGTCATTAACCTTATGCCCTGGGCCAGAGGGACGAGGCCAGACGAGCACAGGTGCGGCGCCCCCCCACCCCCCCCCCGTGTGTCACTGGTTAGAAGACCAAGGCGTTGTGCAGGGGTTGTGAGAGGTCCCTTGGCTCTGTCCCTACCTCTGGGTGGGCAGTCTTTTGCTTGAGAGGATTGTCACTGAGGGATATCCATCATGTTCCCATCTTTCTCATGTTCTGATCCAGTGACTGCTCTTGAGAGCCTCCAGCTGGGTCTGGCGGGGAGAAAGTCCTGCAAAGAGTGTTTTATTTGGTCTTGTGTTGCTATCGCTCTGTGGGACCAGCACCTTCTCCCACTTCTGTACATGTGGACTGTGTTGCCAGCAGCCGTGCCAGACCCAGTTGGACTTGGCACGGTCAATCTAGGCTGCTGAGGGGAAAAGGCTCTTCGGTGTTCTCTCTTCCTGGGAGGGGAGGGAATTGTTGTATCTGAGGGAATTGGATACGGTAGCCGAACTCCGGGCATAATTATACCACTTGGTAAAGTATGAATTCCCAGGGGAAAGGGCATCTGTTGAGAATTCCCACGAGGAAATCAGGGGAACTCTTACAGATAAACTCGTTAAAGACCTGCCTTTGGGGGCCCAGGCCGAGGGCAGGGTTCATGGGACGCGGGAAGAATCAATGAGGAAAGGCCTTAGAAGCAGCGGAGCTGTTGGAAGGAGGCTGGCTCACTATGAGTCCACACTTGGGGGGATCTCTACTGTTCAGTGAAGAGGTGTCCTCCAGGGTCTATTTGCCTGGCTTGCAGGACTTAGGATTACCACCCTTGGGTTCCAGTTGATCTGGCGAGAGCAGTGCATGGCTGAAGGCCCTCAGCCCAAGCCTAACTGTCTCCGATCACCCTCAGAGCCCTGGAGCTGCTCCATCTCCATCTGAGGGTCTTCCAGGTGATATCCCAGAAGTAAAATAGTGAACTCTTTCCGGGGCAGGTGTGGAATGTTCCCCCTTTGTTCCCAGCTTTTGTGGGGGGAGTGGGTGGCAAAGTGGTTCCCAGGGTCCTGGGACATGGCAGGCACTGAGGCCAGGTCACTGGGGCTACTTCCAGCCACCCACTTGGAGGTTGAGCAGAGTGCCTCCAAGCAGCAGGCGGGACAAGTGAGATGCATTCCTTCGGAGACAGTTGAGAGCTTAACTAACTGGCAGTTAACCTCTTTATAAAGCCAGGCACCCTTCGTGGAGAAACAGCTAACTGGTTCACCTCAATTCCTTGGTTCTGCTGCATGGGGAAGGAGTCCAGGTGGAGTAAGGGAGGAGGGGGGCAGAACCCTTGAAGGTGGAATTGGCTTAGTTGTGCTAATAAGTTATCATGACTTGACAAGTCAGAGTAGCTGGGGAGGGCTCAGTTTTTCTCCTGTCTCCAGCTCAGGTAGCTTGTATGTCTTACTGAATCAGTGATTTCTTTTCTAAGACAGTGGGCTCAGAATCCGTGTGACTCCACCATCTTTATTTCTTGAAAGATTCCAGCATTCGGAGGGGGGGGGGGGCATTCCTCTTGTTAGTGCACCAGCGTACGCTGTCTTCGGCCCCTCAAGGCGGGGCGGCAGGGCGGGGGGGCGGGGGGGTTGTCCAGGCTGAGTTGGCGCCAGCCCGGGGGGCATAGATGCTGCCCGGGCAGAGCTTTCGGCATGGTCTGCCAGCTGCAGAGATCACCCAGCACCGCTTCACAACCTTCCTGTTTACTTTGGCCTCTGGGACGGTTTCTTGGCGCTTCGTTCTCTCCCTCTCTGTGGAACTGTGGTCTTCCATTCTTTCACAATAACTGCCCTGCCCCTGGTGTGCCCTGGGTAGGAGCCCCAGCTAATCAGAACTGCTGAGAAGGCAGCCGGCTTGGTGAATAGCCGACTCTGAGGAGACCTCTCAGGACATGGGAATTAACCCCCAAGAACCAAAAGTCAGAGTCGTCTGCCGGCGCATGGTTAGGGTCCTATGTAGTTAGTTCACCTGTAACCCTCCTAGCAGTCCAGGGAGCATCTCCCGATTTCTCAGTGTGAAGGCAGAGTTTCTGTCCTGTGTGTAGGGGCATCTGGGGGTTCCGGTCCACTCGGGGTAATGTAAATACTGGTTGGGCTCATCTGTGGTGAACATGGGCCATATGCAGTGCTCTGCACATGGAGGCTTGGGTTGATTTGAGCATTACCTGTTTATCCAGACGTTTGCTCCCTCGTCTCTAGCTTTTCGTGTGGTGTTTCCCCCTTGCGTATCCCGTCGCCTGTCTCCCTCCCCACGCCCCACCACCACATGGCGTCGGCAGCACCCCAGTGCCCTGGGTCTTGGGCTTGAGCTTCCTTGTCTCTCTTCTATCCGGTCTTTTTTTTTTTTTTAAGGGGGGAGCTCGAACTCATGGCTCTGAGATCAAGAGCCGCATGCTGTACGGACTGAGCCACTCAGGCGCCCCTCCATCCACTCTCAAGTCCTGCCAGTTCTCCCGTTTCAGACTCTGCTAAATCTCCTTTTCCAGCCACTCCCTCTGGTTGCCTCCTAGCAGGCTTGTTGTTTGTCTGTCTGTCCTTTTCTGCCTTCAGCCTAAACTGTACACAATTGCCGGGGAATTTTGACTCAGATACTGTTTCCTTGCATCCATCATCTCCTTACAATTGGCTGTCAGTTCTGCTGTGGGGAATCTAAATGCTCCATCCCAGCCCCCACCTGGCCCTCCAGTGGCCCCGGACCCAGCGAGCCCCTGCTCTTTTCCCCGCGGAGCCCCCCAGTGGCTGCGATCCCGTGCTGGGGGACCTCCTACTCTGTGGTTTACAGTTGGCTCGCTCCGTGCGCAGAGCCTCCCACTAGCTCTCCCATACACTGGGAACCCCTGTCTTATCAGTGTCCTTATTGGCCCTTCCCTCTTGGAAATCACCACTTAGAATTTGCTGATCTAGGAAGGCTCTCTAGTTTAAATTATCTCGTACTATTGATGCCTCGTATATGGTGGTTCCAAGACGGAAGTAAAGGATGAGCTAGATGTGGTCCCTGGGGAGGCAGCAGTGAGCAGCCAAGGAGCAGGGGGGGGGGGGGATGAAGTGGGTGCAGTACCCAGACGGCCGCGGAGCCTCTAAGGCATGCCACCAGCTTGGGGACAGCTCATGTGTTTGTGTGTGCACGCGTGCCCATACCTCAACACATAAAACCTACACGTGGATGGCAAGACACACTCTGACTTCAGAAAGCTTGAAAAGTGAAAAACGAGCATCTTGGACTTGAGGAAACACACAGGTGGGAGGCAGGAGGTGTGTTGACTTTATTCTGAGGGAGTGGCAAGCCACTGAAAGCTGCACTGGCAGAACGATCATTTGTGTCTGTCCTGCTTTCCTGTCAGTGACCGAGAGGGCGAGGAGGGAGGGAGGGCGCTGGTGTGGCGATCTGCTCCTTGGGGCGCGGGGGCTGGGAATCATAGAAGAGGCAGGAGGACACACAAGGTCGGCTGGGGAGAAAGGGGTTCCAAAGTACAGAGCAGGAGGTCTCTGGTGGGTGGCGGGGAGGGTGGTTCCCTGGAGGGGGGCGCGGGGGCTGAGGGGGACTTTGCTGGGTAAGTGTGGGTTGCACGCCACCCAGTAACGTGCTCTTGGCTGCCTCAGCACTTAGGAACAAGTGTCCACTTGGCCTCTGCTTTCTTTGTGGCATTCTTGCATTTGATACTAGGTGTCAGGCTTTATGAGAAGCCTGGGGCGGATCTTACAGACCAGAGTGGATGTTTACAGTGGGTTCCCTTTCAGTGGTTTTGGCCCACCTAGGCGTAAACGTTTTGTGGCTTTGTGTTCAGTGGAGTGGAGCTGGCACGAGCTCCCTCACGTTTCAGGCACAGAGTCGTCCCCCACGTGGCTTCATCCTGGCCCCTCCATTTGCACTGTGAACCACTATTCTGCCCTTAAAACTGAAAGCCAGTGTTTGTGTGGACTCAGGTGACCCCAAGGGCCTCTGTTCTCCAGAGGCATCCCACGGGGCAGAGGAGAGGGAACACGCTTTCATCAAGGAGCTTGGGTGACTTGACCAGGGAGGCCAGATGGCAGAGGGGGACACACCTGTGCTTGAATCCGGGCCCTGCTCCCTACCAGCTGACGGTGTGCTGCTTAGCAGCTCGATCCTGGGGCCTTGGTTTCCTCATCTGTAAAATGAAGGAACTGCATTGGTCACACTGGGAGATGTATTCAGAGAGCTCTTGGTGAGGATTCCAGCTCAGGACAAGGAGCCACCCCCAAGAGTCAGACATCCAGGCAGGGCCAACAACAGATTGTGAGCCGATGAGTTCCAGAAGTGACAGATGCTAAGAATATAGGACGTGACACAGAGTGACCGGGGTGGTGGTGGGTGCCTTCAGATTGCGTGGCCAGGGGGTCTTCCCGGAGGAGGTGACACTCAAGCCGAGACTTCAGTGACAGGAAGGAGCCAGCCTTGGGAAGGCCTAGGGAAAGAGCACCTGAGACAGGGAACCCCGGGTGCAGAGACCCCGAGATAGGAGTGAGCGGGGCTTGTTGGAGGAACAGTGGGGAGGCTGGCTGAGACGGTGGATGGGGATGAGGGCAGGAAACAGCAGGGCCTCCAGTGGGCCTGCCGAGCAGCTCACATGGTGCCTCGTCCACTGTAAGGCTCTTTGTGCCCTCGTTGTGAGTTGAGAATCCCGTGGCAGTGCTCAAGAGTCTTGTCTCTTCCTGTGGCCAGCGTTCACCATGCTCTGTAGACGATAGGGTGGGAAGGCTTGCGGTCCTCTGCTCTGGGCTTTTCACTGACCTGCGCCGGCGTCTTTCTCCCTCCAGTGCACTGTCCAGGTCAAGTTAGAGCTGGGACACCGCGCCCAACTGCGCAAGAAGCCCACCACAGAGGGGTTCACCCACGATTGGATGGTGTTTGTCCGTGGCCCTGAGCAATGTGAAATCCAGCACTTCGTGGAGAAAGTGGTCTTCCGGCTGCACGACAGCTTCCCCAAGCCCAAGCGTGGTGAGTGCCTCCAGCCTGGTGGGGCAGCCCTGCAGGGACCGACTGTTGTGACATAACCCTTGTGTCATCACTCCTTGAAAGGCTTGTTTCCTCCCTCTCCTCGGGAGCAACGGGGTCCACACTCTGAGCTTCTGGCTTGCACCCCCCTCCATGCTGGAGGGAAGGTACCCAGCCAGGATGCGGCCCTTTCTGACTTTAAAATAAAATGGTCCTCCTCCCTCCTCTCTGCTTGTCCTTCAGCTCATGAGATCACGGTAGGGAAAACCCAAAGGAGGTGGTGACTGTGTCTTGTATCATTGTTTAGACCTGGGCTCTGAGAAGCATGCAGAGAACGTAGCCAGTGGCCATTGGGTGGGAAGGGCGACTTACTCCCACCTGGTGAGTAATCAGGAAATTGCTTATTGGGCCTACATTTGATGAGAGATGCCATTTTAAGAATTTGCGATATTTGGGGCAAAAAGCATAAAGGTTCTCATTTCACCGCTGTCTTGTTTTGTGTGTCTTCCTTCCCTGCTCCACCCCCCACACTGCTGTTTGTGGAGAAGGAAGCACCTCATTCATGTATTCTGCACAGATCTCGATCACCTGTGGCCCAGGAGTCTGAGGGGGCTGAGAGGTGGGAACTCACCCAGGTTGGGGGGGTGGCGGTGTCAGAGAACACTGCCTAGGGAATTTGGGTTGAAGTTGGGGACCGTCTCCTTAGCTCTGTGGGCCCGGTGCCATGTCTGCTTTTCTCATCATTGAGTCCCCCCCCGGGTGAAGTGTGGCACGTCAGTCACGGGGGTCTAGTAAATAATTTCTTGAACGGATGTGTTGATAAAGGAGAGAAGGACTTTTTTGCTGGAAAAGTACTGCAGGGTGGGGACAGCCGCTGCTGAGCCCTCTGCCCCAAGTGCGGGGGACCATGGGGGCTGAGCGTGAGCAGGCGTGGATGGCCTCAGGCTGAAGCGGGAGCACGGCGTGGGATCCCCTGGGGCCTGGGCCTGTGCCAGCAAGTGGCTTGTGCTCTAGTGGGGAAATGACTTCTGTTACACATGCAGAAAGTTCTGGTTCACAGGGGAAGGCAACTGGAGATTCCTAGCAGTGTGGTAGCCATTTGTTTTTCTTCTGGTTTCTTCCATCGGCTCTCAGCTATTCCTTTCCCTCATTTCTCCTTTCCTGGTCTCCTTTTCCTTCTTTTCTTGAGCATCCTGGAGGAAAGCAGCTCGGTTACTACAGCAGCACATGTCTATCAAGCACCTTCAGGAATAAGTCCATGGTGCTTACCGGGCACTTCCTGCTAAGCTCTTTTCCCGTTCGGGGTCCCTGTGCAGTCTCCCCACAGTGCCCTGACCTATGGGAGGCAGGCTCAGGAGGGCCCGCTGCACGGCCTGTGCTTTAAAGCCAGGTCTGCACACTGGCCTGGGGGCTGGGGTAGTGCCCCTGCTTGTTATCAGCACCCGCACGCCCCTTCCCTCGGGTGTTCCTGCTTGCTGTCGGTGCTGTCCTCCTGGACTGGGCCCTCCGAGCCTCCTTAGGCAGCTTCCTGTCCAGTTCTTCACCGCCGCCTCCCCCATCTTCTCCCCTTCCCTCTGGGGTGGCCCCGGTGGGATGTTTCCATCCACCTTTAAGCTGTTTATTTCACCTTTGTGTCCCCCTGGGCACCAGAAGCGACACGAATGGCAGTCTGCGTTTATCATGCACTTGCTCTGTGCCATGCTCGTGACAGCCCTGCCACGTGGGGCCTCCCAGAATCTCTCAAGGCATATGTGGTCACTGAGGTTCAGAGAGGCCCAGTAGCCCGTGGTGGTCATGTGGAGGCGGCACCTGCTGAGTTCCACGTACTTGGGAAATGGGGTGATGAGTGGAGCACACTCTCTGAACGCGTCAGCTCTGGGGCAGAGGTGTGATCAGTAGCTGAAGCATGCTGGTTTCGAAGTCTGTTTGTGAGCGCAGACGCCCGAGCACGAGCACGGGGAGCAGCTGCACCAAATGTATCACATTGTGAACATGGCGGTGTTGACCAGACTCATCTTGCCAGTTGTCAACAAGACATGGATCAGGTTAAAGAGAGTGTGAATTTCACACAGGACTCTCTGAAATTACACATGATCTACTTAAAAAGCCTTTTTTCAATCAAATACGGGCTCCTAACAAACCCAACAGAAGTGTGCAGGGCGGGAAGTTTCCCTTTCTGTCTCACACTGGCCATGCTGCCCCGGGGCACTCGAGCCCTTTCTGGATTTCTCCTTCCCGAACATCTTAAAAAGATTTCATTTATTTATTTGACAGAGAGAGACACAGCGAGAGAGGGAACACAAGCAGGGGGAGTGGCAGAGGGAGAAGCAGGCTCACCGCAGAGCAGGGAGCGCGATGCGGGGCTCGATCCCAGGACCCTGGGATCATGACCTGAGCTGAGGGCAGACGCTTAACGACTGAGCCACCCAGGCGCCCCATTCCCGAACATCTTAAAAGTAGTAGAAGCAAATTTGCTACCTCCTGGTTTTCCAAATTAAAACAATGTTTTTAACTTACCAGCTCTATGCTAAACTCCAGCCCTTCCTCCAGCATCTCTAACAAGTTTTGTAAGTAAGTGATTCGTTTTCAGTGGTTGTCTTTGTGACTTTGAATGAGGAGACAAACCTGCTCACCTTTTGGATCCTCCACAGTGGCTCCCGTCATCCTTGGAGGAAGACCTCTGGCTGCTGGGTCTAACTCATGGTTTCTTTGCTCAGCCACCCACATGCCACATGCTTTGTAGCCTTTTGCTTTTTTTGTTTTGTTTTGTTTTTGTTTTTTTCCCTTTTTAGCCCCCTCTTAAATTACACGTTATTATCTTGTCCATCTTCCCTCTTCCCCCGAGAGAGAGATGTAGGTCTTGCTGTATGCAGTTTGCTGCTGTGACCTTAGTGCTGAAAGGATACAGTAGGTGCTTACTAAATATTTATTGAATGAACAAATGGGTTCTCCAGACCTGTCAACTTTTGTACTTTTGTCTGTGCTTTCTGACTTTCCACCTGGGAAGAGAAGGACCTGAGCACCCCTGTCTTTCCTTGAGCCTTACACCCCTCCTTTTGGGGGCTACACTTCTGCTCTCAGATTAGAGATTAATTCTAGAAGTTGGAAACCAACTGTTCTGTTGATTCTGTTCCCTATTGGGCTGGTCATGTTGCCAGGATTTCATTCATCCTCTGAGTGGGCCACCCAAAGGAGAACGCTCAAGGTCATGTCAAGGTCATGTCAAGGTCACGTGGGTCCTTTCTGTCGTTCTTGATTAAAATTTCGCCCTGTTTACTTTGCCTCATGTTTGGGCTATAACTTTGAATAATTTGCTTCTCCCCGTTTTCCCCGTGTTGTTTTTTGATATCCAAGGAACTTCACTTTTTTCACATCCTCTCGATCATTTCCTCTATTTGGTGTTTTTTTTTTTCCCCCTCCTGGATATTTCATTCTGGTTCTCTTTATCTTTCTTCTCTAATTAGGACTGGCAGCTGTCAAGGCCACCTCTTTAGCAGCTACCCTGGGACTTTATTGTTCTCCTGGGGGGATTGATTTATTACCCTGTGTTTTGGCTTGTTGTTTTACTGGAGTAATTTCTAAAGTAATGTCCCAAGAGACTAATTGCTTAAGCAATTTCGAAGAGAGGCATGTGGGAAATAAACTCTGACTCCTAGTGCATTGGAGAATGCCATTAATGTCTTCTCACACTTGACTGATAGTTTGGTTGGGTATAATATTTTAGTTTGAGACTTGTGATCACTGAGAACTTTTGAAGTACTGCTTCACCCTCTTCTGAGGAGTCCGATGCTATTGGGTTCTGACGCTACTGCAGATGACCTGTTTTGTTTGTTTGCTTACTTTTCTCTAGAAGCATTTAGGATATTTTTTATAGCATTGTTTCTGGGGTCTTTTTTGTTGTTCTTAATGTTGGACGTTTGGTGTCCTTCATTTTTAACTCTGAAAAATTTTCTTCTACTTCTTTGACAATTTCTTTTTATTTTCTCTTTTTTGTTTCTGGGATGCTTCGTACTTAACTCCTGTATGTTTAAATCTTTTCCTGCGTAAAACAGGAATAATGGTATCTGTCTCAGAAGGTTGTCCTAAGGATTAAACGCGTTAATATGTATAAAGTGCTAGGCACACAGTAGGTGCTTTATAAATATTAGGTACTGTTACTCTTTGTTTAATCTGAACTGTTTCTTTACATCTCACCCTTTAAATATGTGTCTTTTTGTTCTGCATCCTGGGAGGTTTCCTCCACTCTACTTTCTAGTCTTCCCATTGAGTTTTAAAATTATAAGTACTCTATTTTTAACTTCTAAGAGCCCTTTCCTACTTTCTAATTATCCTTTTTAAAGTATTTTGTTTTTATTTGTTGGGCATATCTTGAATCTGAGGACATTGGCTCTAATTTGTTGTTGTTGTTTTCCTCAAGTTCTCATGTGGTCTCCAAATTATTCCTGTTTTTTTTTTTTTTTTTTAAGATTTGAGAGAGAGATCGTGAGAGAGAGCAGAGCAGAGGGCAGGGGAAGAGGGAGAATCAGGCTCCCTGCTGGGCAGGGAGCCCCACGTGGGGCTTGATCCCAGGACCCCAGGATCATGACCTGAGCTAAAGGCAAGACGCTTAACCATCTGAGCCACCCAGGCGCCCCTGAATTATTCCTGTTTCTTTTTTTCTTTTTTTTTTTAGATTTTATTTATTTATTTGACAGAGACACAGTGAGAGAGGGAACATAAGCAGGGTTCTCCCTGCAAAGTGGGGAGCCTGATGCAGAGCTCAATCCCAGGACCCTGGGATCATGACCTGAGCCGAAGGCAGATGCTTAACGACTGAGCCACCCAGGCGCCCCTGAATTATTCCTGTTTCTTTGGGCTCTCTCCTCCAGGTGGGAACTCTTACTGGGAGCTCTTTGTAAGGCAGGATGGGTTTTCTTGACCAGTAGGCTTCTGGTTAGGGAGTGGAGCCCCCAATTTCAAGATGAGGTCATCAGAAGAAAGTGATCTGTGATGGGAGAGGGTCAGTGTGGCTGGATCTAGGACCTGAGGCCAGGCTGGCAAGAGATGGGGCCGGTCATGACAAAGCACCTTGCAACACCCTTGAGGGACTTGAAGTTGGTCCTGAGGGCAGTGGGGAGCCATCAGGGGACATGGTCCGGTTCACAGTTCAGAATGATCATTACAGCTCAGGAGTGAGCCTGAGACAGAATAGCCAGCGAGGTGCTGGCCAGTAACACATGCGAGAGGCAGGGTGCCTGGGCTGGAGCAGAGGCACGGGGCGCCAGGGCAGTGGGTTATTACAGAGTGTTTTGGAGGTAGACGTGATAGCACTCGGTGACAGGTGAGCTTGGGAGACCGAGGAGTCAGGGTGACCTCAGGTCCTTGGGTGGGTCGTGGGCAGCCTGGGTCCTGAGCTGTGGGATGCTGGGGAAGTGCAGGTTTAAGAGGGGCATGAGGAGGTGGCTTGGGGTTGGCTATATCTGAGCTTCCCATCTGGCCCCCGTGGGAGAATGTCTGAGGAGCAGAAGGAGACTGGCTGGAATAGAGATCTGCTGCTGACCTCACCCGGGCTACGTGGGTTTACTACCTGTTGGCCCAGCCTGTTGTCCTGGAGGCAGGGCTGCTCCTTCCTTCTAGGTGGGCTGAGCATCAGACCGAGGGTGGTGACACAGAGGAAATCGGTGCCAGACTAGAGGCGTCCTCATGGCCTCTGTCATCACTCCAGCACCCGACACTGCCAGACGTGGACAGTGGCAGAGCGAATGAATGGATGCAGTCACCACTGCATTTGGCAGCAGTAATGATTTACACGGAGACCCTTATGTCAGGTGACAGTGTTCGGGGTGCTCAACAGAGGCAGCTGGGGCCACTGCTGGCCTCCAGGAGGCTGTGCTGTGTGCTGTGGCATGTCCGGGGGCTGTTTTGGGAGCCCCCTCCCCCCGACGCCTGGTGGGGAAGCCAGTCCAGTTGAGTAAGCCTCATATACCGGTGGTGTGCAACGTCCTGCCCCCCAGAAGTGTCTCCTGTGGCAGGGCACGGGACTGGCTCCTAGAGTGCCCAGCGAGCACACAGCTGGGGAGAGGATAGCCGGCTTCCGGCTGGACTTCGAAGGGAGAAGGGTCTTCAGCATGGGGGGGTGGGATGGGATGGAAGGAGGGAGCCTTGGGTGAGGTTGCCGGAGCCAAGGCCGGCTCATACCCCTGCGGCTCATCCCTGCTCTGGTCTGCGAGGCCAGCAGGGCTCCTGAAGCCTGAGCCACAAGCCTGTCCCCTGCTCCCCTGGGGTTTGCAGGCTGGGGTCCCATGCAAGGCCTTCCAGCTCGCCCTGCCTTTGAGGGTCCCTAGTTATTCCAAACCTACCGTGTTGGCCAGTTTTTTGGGGATAGATGAGATTCATGAGGTATTTGACATATGATGTTGGATGAGATATTTGAGAGCTGAAAAGATTTTTTTAAAAGAAAAACCTTACACTATTTTAATTTTTAAAGATTCTTTTTCATTATGTTCCATGCACTGTTTTCCAGCAGTTTCTGGCCCACTTAAGGATTATCTGACTGGTGCAGACATGTGCATAATGGTTTTTCACGATTGGCAGGATGTTTTCCTGTCTCCCACTAGGGTGCCTCTGGAGAGGGAGGGGTGAAGGACCTGGGGAGCTGACCTGTACTGTTCTGATTTTTCTTAAAAGCGGGAGAACGGTATTTTCATGACAGCATGCCTGTCAAAACATTGAGGTTCATTCTGGAGGGTGTGGTTGCTGGAGGTCATTTTACTTGTACTTTGCTGTTCTTTTTAGTTTCAGCTTCCCCCCCCCGCCCCCATCTCTGGGGTTAACAAGTCATTTGGGAATGCCTTTGTGAGGCGCTAAAATGGAACCCCGGGGAGTCCCAGCGAAGACCCGCCGTCACCATCTCCCATTTCCCTGCTCCCTGCGTCGGTGTCCCTGCCGCCCAGCTGGGCCTCCGTTAGCGTGTTTGAGTGAGTAGCGGCAGGTGGCAGATACGGTCCTCCCTGTGCGGGCCGCTGGGGCCGCACAGGGCCTGGCACCTCACTGCCCTGATTCGGTTGAACTCATGCGGCCTGTGGCTGGCAGTGGCTACTCTGTCCTAGCTCGTCTCACGTCCCTTCCTGTGCCTCTCTGCCGCCCTCCTTCTGTGGCGGGGTCACCTTTCTCCTGCTCTGCTCCTTCTATGCCCTGTGATGCTTCAAATTCCAGGGGAATTGACACTCCCAGGGGGATCTGGCCTCTTGAAAGGCCACAGTCCGGTGAGGCTGACTGAGCCCCCGAAAAGCGCAGAGGGCCCGCTGCCGGCGGCTGGGCCTTCCAAGTGTGCAGGAAGCTGATGATGCATTTTCCCTTTCTTTTTAGTGTGCAAGGAGCCCCCTTACAAAGTGGAGGAGTCGGGTTACGCTGGCTTCATCATGCCCATCGAGGTGTACTTCAAAAACAAGGTAGGATCCTGGAATAGTCGCGAGGAGGACCCACCGTTCACAGAAGAGGAGGGGGAGCTGGGGCTGCCTGCGGGGTGGAGTGTTGGAGTCACTCGGAGCCGACATCCGAGTTACAGGCGCCGGTGCGTGAAGGCGGGGGCTGGGGAAGCGGCCTGCTGGGGCGGCAGGTGGGGGTGCGCGTGGGTGTGGCCTTCTCGGGGAGCAGCCGGGCCACGTCCCCGTCCAGTTGCCCTGAAGGTGTGTGTGGGCCCCGAGTCAGAAGTGACATGCCACGGCAGGGCCAGATTCCACGGATGGTCTTAGGGGGCTAGTCACCGGCCGTGAGCAGTGGCCAAGACGCAGAAGTTACGTCAACGTCCGACGGTAGGCGAGTGGTTCGATGTGTCTGGTCCATCTATACAGAATTTTCGATGACCTGGGGGGGAGGTTTAATTGTCGAGTGAAAAAAGCAAGTTTATGTATATTATTCATAGATAAAAGGAGTTAGGTTCATCAACATGTTAAAAGGGTAATCTGGGGGCTAGGGTTATAAGGGGTTTTTGTTTTATTTTCTTCCATGTGTGTTTTTTAAACACAACGAATATATATATTTACATATATTGTTTTATTCCGTCCAGGCTGCTGTAACTAAATACCACAGACCGGGTGGCTTATAAACAACAGAGGTTTATTGGCTGGAAGTCCACGATCAGGGCGGGTTGGGGAGGGCCCCCTCCCGGGTCACAGACTTCTTGCTGTGTCCTCACGTGGAGGAAGAGGCAGTGATGTGTGGGGTCTCTCTTAGAAGAACAAGCATCCCATTCGTGAGGGCTCCGCCCTCAGGACTTAATCACCTTCTGAGGTCCCACTTCCTCCTTCTGTCACCTCCGGGGGCTAGGACTCCACATAGGAATTGGGGGGGGGACACATTCGGACCATAGCATTTCTTTTTTTTTTTTTTTAAAGCCCAGTGATTAAGATAAAAAAAGAGCCTTCCTGGCAGCCTGCCTTTGTTTCTCACAGGCGCCACCAAGAGGCCACGTGAGCTTTCCGGGCTCAGAGGTGTGCTTTTCCACAAGCGCGGTTAGCCTGTCTGCAAGCAGCTCTGCCTTCCCTCAGGAAGGAGACCTCCCTGGGAGGCCGGCGGATGCCACCGCTTGCCTGATGCGTCCCTCGTTTAGCCCTGGCTGTTCCGCACACCACCAGGCATCCAGGGCCTCGGGGAACAGTGCTGAGGTGTGCTGACCCACGGGGAACCGAGTGCCACTTCGGCGGGTATGACTCAGTGGGAGTTGGCTGTGGGCCCTCTGGGGCCCAGGTCACAGAAGCCTGGGTCATCCCGAGGCTTTTGGGGGATCAGGACGCAGGAGGCCCGGGGAGTGGCCACTGTTGAGCGAAGAGGCCGAGCCTGTGTGCGCGGGCAAAGCCTCCATGTCTCTTCGGCAAAGGCTGAGGGGGGAGATGCGGGGGAGAGACTGCCCTGCTGGGGCTGGGCCCTGCAGTGGGCGGTGGGGCGGTCTTTGAAGTCCCGCCTAGGGAGGCCTCACTGCCCCAGGAGTGTGGAGGACGGGGCAGAGGCTGTGGAGGGGGGACGGATGCGGGGGTGGGTCTCAGGGCAGGTGTCTCTGGCCTCCCAGCTCCCTGGGGGCAGCCTGTGACGGGGGAGGATGGTAGCAGCTTGCTGACGGCTGGGGAGACTGAGTCCGTCTGCCCAAAGCTCCCGGTATTCATGTGCACTGGTGTTCTGAGGGACGGGGGCTGGGGGCGTCCTGTCGCCACTTAAAGCTCATCTCTGGGTTAACTAGATTCATTCCTTTGAGGTTCAGAAGCAGTCTGGGGCCCCCCAGGCCAGCAAGGCTTTCGTGTTTCCTGTGACCTGTCTGCTGTCTGGTCCCTGACACCATGTGGGAGCTGTGTTTGCAACCACCTGGGCAGTGGTGGGGTGCCCGCTCAGCTTCCTGGTGCCCCCCAGGGGCCCGCCAGGAGCCTAGGGCTTAGCCCAGGGGAGGAAGTCCCACACAGAGGCTGTGCTTTGCTGCGTCAGCGGCACTGGCTCTTGGAGCCCTTTCTCCTGGCCCAGGGACCTTTGCTGCTCTCCAGGTTTTCTCTCGAAACGTTGGCAAGAAGCAGGAGTGCTTGGTGCTTGCGCCTTAGCTGGCACCTTTCCTGTGGTGGCTTCTGAAGCCTCTGTTAGTGGTTGTCGTTGCCCAGGCCTCTCCCACCGGGTGGGGGATGCTGCTCGGTTCCACTTAGCCCCAGAAAAGGCACAGTGCTCTGGCAGCTGGGAGGGGGCTCGGGGTCCGTCCGGATCCTGTTCCAGCTTCTTGGCCGTGAGCCGAATGGAGCCTTCCGAAGGGCTTACCGTCTGGAGGACGGGTGGTGCTCAGCGTTGAACAGGGAGGCAGCAGCTCCGGCCCTCACTGCCTCACCCCTCATCAGGCCTGCAGAGCCTGCTGCTGGAAGCCCCGCCCAGGCCCTTGGGCCGCTTTCTGTCTTCCCTGGGAGCTGCAGGAGCCCTGGGCGCCCGTGAGGACTGCTCGATTGGGGTTACCGGTTACTATAGGACACAGAAGCATTTTTTTTTCTTTTTTCAGCTTCATTGAGGTGTAATTGACAAAATTTTTTAAGACATTTAAAGTGCACCACGTGATGATTTGGCAGATGCACACATTTGTGAGAGGATTTTCCCCATCGAGTTAACTAACACATCCATCACCTTACACACCTTTTTTTTTTTTTTGAGAATATTTAAGTTCTACTCTCTTAGCAAATTTCAATTAATGATAGTATTATCAGCTATGGTCCCCATGTTACACATCAGATCCTCAGACCTTATTTTACAGCTGAACATTTGCACCCTTTTACCAACCTCTGCTCACTTCCCTCACCCCCCAACTCCTGATAACTACTTTCTACTCTCTGTTTCTATGATTTTCTTATTTTTTTAGGTTCCACATGTAAGTGATACTATGTGGTATTTGTCTTTCTCTGTCTGGCTTATTTCACTTAGTGTAATCTCACTAGGTTCATCTACGAAGCATTTTCTTCTTCAAAATCCCAAGCCCGTTGAGATTTCCCAAGTTCCAGATTCCAAGCCCAAACAATATTCCACTGTGTCTGTGGACATATACACACACACACTGGCCACATTTTCTTGATCTATTCATCCATCGTTGGACACTTAGGGTGCTTCACAGAAGCATTTTATTTGGTTTTGAAGCTGGAGCCATGCCCCCATGTCTTCAAGCCCCTCAAGACTGCTGGGGACTCTGAAGCCCAGAGAGGGTATCTCCTGCTCCAGCTTGCACAGCGGGTTGGCACAGAGCCAAGGTGGCCCAGCGTTGTCTCCCTTCCGGCACGTCCACTACTTGGGATTGCGTGAGGTTCACCTCGGATCGGCGGCCGGTCATTTCAGTGATGAAGGACACTTGTCCCAGAGAAGAGCCTCTCCTCTCCCTTTTTATGTTTGGGTCTGCGTAAGAACTGCATGCTGGAGTGTCCCTCCAGGCTGAGTTGTTACCCTGTGCTTATGGAATCTCAGGCAGACCATGTATCTGAAGGCGGCCAGGGAGCCCTTGGAGGGAGAATCGAGCGCCTGGCCTTTGTAGTCCCCTGACTTGGCAGGTGGCTTTGTGGGGCTGGCTTCGTGTTGGAGGATGTTGAGGCAGGCCATGGTTGGTTCTGTTTGTTCAGCACCCCCTTCTCAGCCTTTTGCAGTGGGGGAGAGCTAGGCCAGCCACATGCAGAAGCCCCGGGTGTTACAAAATCCAGATTGAGCAGGTGCAACCTGCCCACCCCCGTAGGAGCCCCAGGAAAGGTCTCCACCATGGGTCACTGCATCTGCCTGCCGCGTCCTGTACTGCTCCCCTGAGCCTTGCATCCAGACTTCCTTTACTGAGTTCCCAAGGTTCCACCCCTCTGTCCTGCCCCTGGTGGGGAACAAAGGGAATTCCGGGTGACCCTTTGGCCATAGGATGTGTCTCTCCTGGGCACAGCACCCTCACTTCACTGGGACATCGAGGAAGCAGAGAGAATCCCTCTGAGGGTGTCCTGAATCCTTGTGTGCTCTTTCAGGATCCTTGGGCTTTCTTATTGGGAGTAAGCAGGTGTGTGTGTATGAGTATGTCTCTCTCTCTCTCTCTCTCTCTCTCTCTCTCTCACAAGGGCAGGGCAGGACCCTGGGCTCCTTAAACCTCTAGTCCCAGCTCCTCTTCCAGGCCCCAGCATGCCGCCACTTCCCTGGGTGCCCCTTTAGAGGGCGCACGTGTGCAGCTCACCGCCCCTGTGTGTCCAAGCCATCCAGGGTGGCTTCTGGTTCAATTTAAAGAGTTTTTGTTCGAGTCTGGTTTCTCGAGGCAGAATTTACTTAACTATGATTCTTTCATTTTTAGGTATTGTAGGTTTTTGAAATTTTGGCTTGTGTTTACTTGAAATCTGTTGGTGTGTGGCTGTTTTTTCTGTTAAAAAAAAAGAAAAGGAAGGTCCTGTTCCTAGGCATAGACTTGTCTGACCAATTCCTGCCGAGGCTTGTGTGCCTGGGGCAGGAGTGCCGCTGTGAGCCTGTTCTCAGAACTGCAGCATGTTCTTGCTCAGGACCCACGCTGGCCACCTCTGTTCCTGGAGGTGGTTTTGCCCCCAGAGCTCTAGAGGGCGGCCCTGAACTGGGAGAACTCAGGAAGCGAGGCCCACTGTGGGAGGGGCCTGGGATGCAAGTCCAGTCACAGGTCCTGTGGGGTGTGCGCACTGGGCCAGGTGCTCTGCTAAGCAGCTACCTACTGAGCCTCCAGACGAGGCCTGGAGGAAGGTGATCTCCCCAGTCTGTGGATGAAGGAGCTCCTGGTTACCCAGTCACTTGGTGAAGGCCACGCGGTCACAGGAGCCTGTGATTGTACGTGTACACCTGTTGCCTAAACACCTGAGACAGGCATGACCCAGGGCGTCCGCTGCTCACAAATCCTGGTGTTGGCTTACATCTGGGTGACAGGGATAGTGTTTTAGGCATTGTGTGCTGCAGTTGTCTGAATGTGGGTCCCTGCTTTCAAAGGTTTGTAGAGATCAGACAGTTGTGGGAAAGTAAACACGAGTTAACCGCAAAAGGAGCTTCTACAGGCTTGGGGTACTGTTTGAAGTAGGGTCGTTGCGAGTGGATTTGCTGATGGCTTTTCCACCCTGACGTAGGCAAGGGTTGCATTTGGTTACAGTGCAGCTCTAGGTAAGTTGATCTTTGAGATAGTAAGCGAAGGGGGAAGTGAGTGGACAGCTTACTTCCCTGGGCCTCAGTTTTCTCTGTCCACACGATGGGGCTTCTAGTTGTGCCTGCCTTTCAGGGCCAGTAGGAAGATTCAGAGAGATGAAAGCCAAAGCCTGGGGCGCCTGGGTGGCACAGTCGTTAAACGTCTGCCTTCGGCTCGGGTCATGATCCCAGGGTCCTGGGATTGAGCCCCACATCGGGCTCCCTGCTCAGCAGGAAGACTGCTTCTCCCTCTGCCTGCCACTCCCCCTGCTTGTGTTCCCTCTCTCGCTGTGTCTCTGTCAAATAAGTAAATAAAATCTTAAAAAAAAAAAAAAAAAAAGGCAAAGCGCTTGGCCCAGTGCCCAGCAGGTACCAGCATTTGCTAAGAGTGTGTTGTTACTGTTGCTGTTGAGGTGGGTCCTCTCCTGTTGGTTAATCTGCCTAAGAAAGGTGAGCTGAGAAAGCAGCCTCCACAGGCCCAGAGGAGATGAGCATTCCAGAGATGAAGAACGATGACTTTTGGCTTTTCTGGTGAGTGGGGAGGGTCTCTGCCCACAGCAAAAACAGGCATATTCTCAAGCATAGGACATTTTCTTGTGTCAGCCTGAGGGGTTTTTAGCCACTCTTGACCCTGAATACAGCGGTGTCTGTGAACTGAAAGAATTTTGCTTCCGTGTTGTTTGGCCGTAGTACTTTACGTGAGGCTACATTCTGTTTGACAGATAAAGCACTCCTTTCCCCGAAGGAAAAAAAATTGGAGTGGAGCGGGGGAGCTTTGTCTTACTACAAAAGTAATATATGTGCATTGTTGAGCATTTTTACTAAGATCACTTCTGACCCCAAACAAGAGGTGTCCTTTCTAAGAACCCTTCTCCAGCTCCGACCCTGCAGGCACTGGTTGGGTGCCCTGCAGTTAGATTCAGTTCGGACACTGTCTACTCGGAACTAGTTCAGGCCCCACAGGTTAAGGACGCGGCCCCAGGGGACTGCCCCCACTTCCAGTGCCAGTTGCGAGCCCCGGCTTCTAACGGGACGAGTTCCCACAACCCCCTCCTCGGGTTACATAATTTGCTAGAACAGCTCAGAAAACTCTGATAAACATTTTACTTACTGTTACCAGTTTATTATGAGGGATATCATTCAGGAACAGCCAGCCGGAAGACGTGTACAGGGTGGGGGTCTGGAGCTTCCATGCCGTCCCGGGGCACACCGCCCTCCTAGCACCTCCTGTGTTCACCAGCCTGGTGTTCTCCAGACCCCATTGTTTAGGGGTTTTATGGAGGTTTAATACGTAGGCATGATTGATTAAAATCATTGGCGGTTAGTGACTGACTCAGCCTTCAGCCCCTCACCCGTCTCTGGAGGTTGGGAGGTAGGGCTGGGAGATCCAAGCTTCTCATCAAGGCTTGGTCTTTCTGGCAGCCAGCCCCAGCCAGCCACCCCTGTCTAGGGCCCCACCAAGGGTTGTCTTGTGACAACCAAAGACGCCCCTGTCACTCAGGCCATTCCAAGGGTTTTGGAGATCTGTGCCAGGAACCAGGAACAAAGCCCAAATGTCTTTCTCAGGTACCACCGTTGTCAAAAAAATCTTTTTTGAGCGAGGTGAAATTTACATGCAGCTAACCATTTTCAGGTGAGACCTTTTCATCTCCCCATCGTCCCCAGCCCCACCTTCTGGTAACCTCTCGTCTCTGCTTTCTCTTCTGTGGGTTTGCCCATTCCGGACGTCTCATGTGAGTGGAGTGGTACAGCGTGTGTCTTTCTGCGTCAGGCTGCTTCCGCTCGGTGTCATGGCTGCAGAGGTTCCTCCATGTTTGCAGTGGTGTTGTTGCTCCGTGTCTTCTTATGACTGGGTGACGTTCCCCTTATCCTCAGGGGGTAGGTTCTGGAACGTCCCCGCCAACACTGAGTTAGTGAAGCCTGAGCCACTGTTGCGAGGGGAGGGGAACAAGGTCTGGGCTCCTGGGAGCCTCTGGTCACATGCAGTTCATCGACTGATGGGTCTGTAGCCATGTGTTCTGGGTGTTTCTGTCTACAGACACCTTATTGAATGTACACTGTGGCTTCATTAACACTGAGCTCACAGCCAACTGCCGGAACCCAGCTTGTCTGACAGATGTATTTTCTCTGTAAGGCACCTCACAGCTGCCCTGGGTTTAGGCCCTCGACAGCACCTCAGCATCGTGCCTGGGGTGCCTTTCAGACCATAAAATCACCCGCGGAAAGCACAGGAATGTGAAAGCCATGGCCCTGGATATACCACAAGAAGGACACTTGTTTACAGCCCGAGAGCTGAGACAGGAAGGCAGAGCGTCACCTTGTTCGGAATCAGCTGGGAGCAACCCGGGAGGCGCAGAGTTTTCACCCCTCCGTGCGTGTCTGTGAGTGAATGTGAGAGCCACAGTGTTGATTGTCGGTTTATAAATAAATTTTAGTGAGTAAGCCAAATTCACAAATATGGAACGCGTGAATGGTGAAGATGAACTAGGCTATAATTTGTTTATTCGTTCATCTGTCGGTGGACGTTTGGGCTGTTTCCACTTATTCGCTACTATCCATCGTGCTGCTCCCCCAGCTGCCCCATACTATATTCCCACCAGCAGTGTGTGAAAACTCCTCGATGCTTGTTATTTTCCATTAAAATTTTTTTTTTTATTATGGCCTGTCTAGTGGGTATGAAATGGTATCTCATTGAGGTTTTGATTTCCTTAAAGACCGATGATATTGAACATCTCACATGCTTATTGGCCATTTGTATGTCCTATTTGGAGAAACGGCTATATACATCCTTTGTCTGTTTTTTAATTCAATTGTTTGTCTTTTTGTTGTTGAGTTATAAGAGTTCTTCCTATATTCCAGATAGTAAACCCTTACCAGATGCTTGACTTGACAAATATTTTCTCCCATCCCATAGGTTGTTTTATCATATTCTGATAACGTCCTTTCATGTATAAAAGTTTTTGATTTTTATAAAGTTCAATTTATCTAATTTTGTTTGTTGCTCACACTTAGAGTATAAAATCTCAGACTCCATTGCCAGATCTGAAGTTGTGAAGGTCTATCCCTGTTTACTTTACTTTCATAGTTTTACATTTTATATTTAGATAGTTGATCCATTTTGAGTTAATTTCGATATATGCCATGAGGTAGGGTCCAGTTCATTCTTTTGCGTGTCATTATTCATTTGCCCCAGCACCATTTCTTTAAGAGACTAATCTTTCCCCGTTGAGTTGTTTTAGCATCCTTGCTGAAAATCAGCGGGCCATAGATGTTTGGGTTTATTTCTCGACTCTCAATTCTATTCCATTGGTCTTCATGACATTATACTAGTTTTGATTGTTGTGAATTTTTTTTAACGATTTATTTATTTGGGAGAGAGAGAGAGAGCGCGCGCACGTACATGCACACGCTGGGGCGGGGCAGAGGAAGAGGGAGAAGGAGACTCCCTGCTGAGCAGGGAGCCCAATGCGGGGCTCGATCCCAGTACCCTGGGATCATGACCTGAGCCAAAGACAGATGCTTAACCAGTTGAGCCACCCAGGCGCCCCTGGTTGTTGTAACTTTTTAAAAAAGATTTTATTTATTTGAGAGAGGGAGAGTGCACAAGCAGGGGAGCGGCAGGCAGAGGGAGAGGGAGAAGCAGGTTCCCTGCTGAGCAGAGAGCCCGACTTGTGGCTCGATCCCAGGACCCTGAGATCATGACCTGAGCCGAAGGCAGATGCTTACCCAACTGAGCCACCCTGGCACCCCCTGATTGTAATTTTATAGGAAGTTTTGAAATTGGGAAATGACAGCCCTCCGATTTTGTGGGGGTTTTGTTTATTTTTTAGTGTGGTTTTGGTTATTTGGGGCCTCTTCAATTCCGTATGAGTTTGATGTTTGACTTTCCATTTTTGCAAAAACAGACCACTAGAATTTTGATAGGGATTGTCTTGAACCTGTAAATCACTTGGGAGACATTACTCTTTTAACATTATTAAGTCTTCCAGTCCAGGAACATGGAATGTCTTTTCATTTAATTAGGTTTTCTTTAATTAATTTCTTTCAGCAATCTTTTATACTTTGTAGTATACAAGTCTTTTACCTTCTTATTTAAATTTATTCCTAGGTATTTTATTCTTTTGCATGCTATTATAAATGGAATTATTTTCCTAATTTTCTTTTTGGATTGTTCTTTGATGGTGTATAGAAACACAGCTGATTTTTGTGTGCTGATCTTATACCCCGCAACTTTACTGAATCTGTTTATTTTTTTGTGGCTTCTTTGGGATTTTCTACACGTAAGATACCATCAGCAAGTGGAGATAATTTTACTTCTTCCTTTCCAATTTGGATGCCCACCTCCCTTTTTTCCCTTCCTCTTGCCTCATTGCTCTGTCTGGGACTTCCATTGTGGTGTTGAATAGTAATGGGGAAAGTGGCCCATCCTTATCTTGTTCCTGATCTTAAGTTTTAAAGCTTAAGGCTAGGGGCGCCTGGGTGGCTCAGTTGGTTAAGTGGCTGCCTTCAGCTCAGGACGTGATCCCGGGGTCCTGGGATCGAGCCCCACGTCAGGCTCCCTGCTCAGCAGAAAGCCTGCTTCTCCCTCTGCCTGCTGCTCTGCCTACTTGTGCTCTCTCTCTCTCTCTCTCTGTCAAATAAATAAATAAAATCTTAAAAAAAAATAAAGCTTAAGGCTGAGTTTTCAGTGTTTTGCCATTGAGTGTGGTGTTCGTGGTGGGTTTTTCAGAAATGTGCTTTCCAGGTTAAAGAAGCCCCCTTCCATTCCTAGCTTTCTGAGTGTTTTCATCATGAAAGGGCCTTACATTTTTCAAATACTTTTTCTGCCTCCATTGAGATAATCATGTGGGTGTTTTTCCTTTGTTTTATTAATGTGGCATATTACGTTTTAATTGGTTTTCTTACATTGAACCACCCTTGCATTCCTGGGATATATGGCAGTTGTGTGTATAATCTTTCTTTATTTAAATTCAATTAGACAACTTAGAGTACATCATTAGTTTCAGGTGTATAATCTTTTAAGTGTGATATTGGATGCTAGTATTTCTTTGAGGATTTTTTATTTGCAGGGAATACTGGTCTGTTGTTTTCTTGTGGTATCTTTGTCTTTGGTAGTGGAGTAATGCTGGCTTCATAGAATATGTTAGGCAGTATTCCCTCCTCTTCTGTTTTCAGAAGAGTTTGAGTAGAATTGGTATTAATTCTTTGAATGTTTGGTAGAGTTTATCAGTGAAACCATCTGGTTCTGGACTTTTCCCTAATGACGTTGAGCATGGTTGAGCATGTTTTCATATACTTATTTGTCATTCTCTCTAACGAGGTGTCTGTTCAAAGCGTCTGCCATTTTCTAAAAGTTGAGTTGTCTGTCTTACTGAATTTGTGAGATTTCTTTATATTTCTGGATGTCAGTCCTTTATGATACTTTCATTTGATGGCTTGTCTCCTCAGTCTGTTGGCAGTGTCTTGCAAAGAACAGAAGTTCTTGATTTTGATGAAGTCCATTTTATTGATTTTGCCTTTTCTGGTTTGTGGTTGTGGGTGTTTGTGTGTGTGTCTGTGACATAATATTTGTCATTTTAGCCATTTTTAAAGGTACCATTCAGCGCCATCGAGCACATGTACAATACCATGCAACCATCATTATTTCCAGAGCTTTTTGATCATCCCAAATAAAACCAAACCAATGAAAGAATAACCTCTCCTCCCCCTGTCCCTGGTAACCTCTGTTCTACTTTCTGTTTCCCTGAACTTGCCTCCTGTAGGTATAGCTCACACACATGGAATTGTACAGTACTGGCCCTGGCTAGTCGGCACTCTCCACTGCACATCGTGGCCTCAGGGCTCATCCGTGTTGTTGCGTGTGTCAGTGCCTCGTTCCTTTTTAAAAGATGAATAGTATTCTCTTGTGCAGATGTACCCACCACATTTGGCTTTTCCATGTATCTGTCTATAGCTACTTGGGTTGCTTCCACATTTTAGCTACCATGAACACTGCTGTTAGGAACGTGAGTATAGAAATACCCCTTTGAGATGCTGCTTTCACTTCTTTTGGTTGTATATCCAGAAGTGCAATTACTGGAACATAAAGTAAATCTATTTTTAATATTTTGAGGAACCCCCATGCTGTTTTCCACCACAGCTGTACTCTTGTGAGGTCGTCGAGTGCAGTGGCCAAGAAAGAATTCTTGAGACGTTGTATGGTGCAACTTAGTAAGTTTATACAGGGACAGGACCCGTGGGCAGCAAGAGCCGCACTTCTGTATGAAGCCGGTGGTTATGTGCTTAGTGCTCAAGGGGGAAGGGACGTGCAAGGAGTATTAGATCATAAATGTTTTCTTCAGATTTCTGCTCGTAAACCTGCTTTCGCAAGATTTCTCTGGCGCTTATCACTCAGTTCGACATTAACTATCGGGGAGATGTATAGGCAGTCATGAGACCCTTTAAGAATGTAGCAACCAGCACAGATCTGATCCTTATCAGAACTATTATAGATCAGCCTTCTGGACTAAAGGTGCACATTTTTCTGCTTCTATCCCTCATCAGTATTGAAATTTTAACAACATGAAATCTTCCAGTCCACGAACATGGATGTCTTTCCATTTACGTGCTCTTTAATTTCTTTCAGCAGTGTTTTGTGGTTTTTATTGTACAATTCTTTTACCTCCTTGGTTAGTTAATTCCTAAGTATTTTATTATTTTTGATGCTATTGTAAGTAGATTTATTTTCTTAATTTGTTTTTACTTTGTTCATTGTTACTGTATAGAAATGCAATTGACTTTTGGTGTTGATTTTTGTATCCCATAACTTGGCTATTTTATTTATTCTAACCGTTTGTGCGTGCGTGTGTGTGTGCGCGTGTGTGTGTGGCGTCTGAAGATTTTCTACATATGAGGTTATCATCTGCTAACAGATAATTTTACTTTTTCCTTTCCAATTTAGATGCCTCCTTTCTTTTCTTTTTCTTGCCTAGCGCTCTGGCCACAACTTCCAGCGCTATGTTACATGGAAGTGGTGAGAGGCATCCCTGCCTTGTTGCTGATCTTAGAGGAAGAGGGCTCAGTCTTTCACCATTGAGTGTGATGTTGGCTGTGGGTTTTCCATATGTGGCTTTTATTATGTTGAGGTAGTTTCCTTCTGTTTCTAGTTTGCTGAGTGGGTTTTTTTTTTTTTTTTTTAATCACAGAAGGATGTTGAATTGTGTCCAATGCTCTTTTCTGCATTTATTGAGATGATCATGTGATTTTTATTTTCTTTAATATTGCTACACCTCAGATCATTTTATACTTAGGAAAAAAGTATTTAATGATAACCTAGGCCAGGGGCTGTGTAGCCCCCATGATCCTCACATGGCCCCACAAAGGGGTAGGTCCCATTGTACAGGTGGGAAAATGAAAGATGAGGGAAGTTAACCTGCCCAAGATTCCACAGCTAGGATGGGGGAGCGCCCAGAGTGGTCTGCTCTCATCTTACTCTGAGTTTGGCCTTCATTCTTTTTCTTTTGCTTTTCCGTGGTACTTAAATTTGTATGTGTTTGTTTGTCTCAGGTCTATCTCTCCCCCTAGAATGTCAGCTCTCGAGGGCAGCGCCCCGTCAGTCATGCTCTCTGCTCTGTCCTGGCCTGCAGCACAGAGATGACACTGGGTAAATATTTGTGGAATGAGTGACTAAATGGACGGACCAGACGGATTCTGGAGGGGCAGCTGTGTGCGTCAAGAAGCCTTGTGACACGACCAGCAACCCCTCCCCCCTTTTTTAAAACTGAGGTGAAATCCGTAGAACAGAAAATTAACCAGTTTCAGATGAACAATTCAGTGGCGTTTTAGTGCATTCACAGTGTTGTACAACCACCACCTGTATCTAGTCCCAACATATTTTCTTCAGCCCACAAGGGAAGCCTGTCCCCAGTGAGCAGTTGCTCCTCACGTGACCTTTGGTGTCTGGCTCCTTGCACTTGCTGGAACAGGTGCTGTAACTTGTATCGGAACGCCGGTCTCGTTCACGGTTGAATAACGTTCCGCAGCGTGGCCGTGTCCCAGTTTGTCTCCTCATTCATCCGCTGATGGACATGTGAGCTATGGGCAGTTCTAGGCTGTCGTCAGTTGTCTGCTGCCATGAATACGTATGTGCGTGTGCTTGTTTGAACACCAGTTTTCTGTTCCTTTGGGTAGATACCTAGTGGCGTCGCTGTGTCATATGGTGTTTCTCTTTAGCTTTTTCTTTTTCTTTTTCTCTTTTTTTAAGTCATTTCCATGCCCAGCGTGGGGCTTGAACTCACGACCCCGAGATGAAGAGTCGCACGCTCTTCCAACTGAGCCAGCTGGGCGTCCCAGTGTTTAACCTTTTAAAGGACCACCAACCTGTTTTCCACAGGTGCTGCATCATTTTACCTTCCCACCAGCAGTGTGTGAGGGTTCCAGTTTTCTCTGCATCCTTGCCAGCACTTCCTTCCTTTTTTAACTTAATAGTTTTTCCGATCATGGCCATCCTAGTGCGTATGAAGTGTGAAGTGGTATCTCATTGTGGTTTTGAATTGCATTTTCCAAAGTGACCAATGAGGCCAGGAGTCTTTTCGTGTGCTGGTTGGCCAGTTGCAGATCTTCTTTGAGGAAAGATGTATTCAAGTCTTTTGCCCATCTTTTAATGTGTTTTTGTTGTTGAGTTGTAAGAGTTTTGCATGAATTCTGGCTAGGTTCCTGTCTTTAAACGCTGACAGCAAAGCATGTTATTGGGCAGAATGAATGGACAACGTGAACATCCCTGAGTTGGGAGCTCAAGGTCATCATCTAGGGGGATCCAGACGGTTACCCTCTGATCCCATGTTGACCTAGAAGCCTGTATGAGCTGTGGCTGATTTATTCCTGTGGAAAGTGAACTCTAGAGCATTGGGAGTGGCCTGGGAGAGCATGCTCGGGCCGCCCCAGGACAAGGCAGTGTGTTTAGGACAGGTGAATCGGTTCCTGGGTGTCCTAGGACCAATCAGGTGAGCAGTTTTGCTGAAATTCTCCCTTTATATCTGTATGTTGTCTTGGAAGTGGCCAGATGCATTTGAAGCCCTTCTCTCTCTCTCTTTTTTTTTTTAAGATTTTATATATTTACTTGACAGAGAGAGTGCAAGACAGCACAAGCAGGGGGAGTGGCAGGCAGAGGGAGACGCAGGCTCCCCGCTGAGCAGAGAGCCCAATTCAGGACTCGATCCCGACTCCAGGATCATGACCTGAGCCAAAGGCAGGCGCTTAACTGACCGGCCCCAAGAAGCCCTTCTTGTTTCAGTGTGTGAATTACATTTCATACAGTGGCTATCCAGTAGAAATATAGAAGCCCCCTATGTAATTAAAGTGTTTTTAGTAGCCACATTAAAAAGGTCAAAAAAGAATCAGGTGAAATTAATTTTAATTATGTAACTTAGCCCACTATATCTAAAACATTATCATCTCAACATTAATCAGTATTTTTGAATTCCTGAGATATTTTGTATTCTTTTTTCATACTAAATCTTGGAAATTTGGTATGTGTATTATACGTACTGAATCATGTCAATTTTGACACGAAATTTTATCAGAAAGACTTGACCTATATTTAGATTCCATGAAATTCACATTCGAAGAAAGGAGTAAATTCACAAACTCAGGTTGCTCCAGATGTACATAAAGGTCTTCCACTAGCAGCCGAGTATGGACTGTCTCATGGTCCAGGATTTTTTTTTTTTTGTAACTTTTAATTTTGAAATAATTTTAGAAACACAGAAGAATTCAGAGATTGTAGAGTCCTCATGTTCTCCACACCCCGCTTCCCTAATGTTTATCTTTCCCATGACTACGGCACACGGTGTTAATTTGGATTGGTAGACTCTATTAACAGACTTGGGATTTCCCTGTTTTCTAGTGTTCTTTTTCTGTTCTGGGATCTACTTCAGGATCCTACGGTGCATTTAGCATCATGTCTCTTTTGCCTCCTTTAGTCTGTGATGGTTTCTCTGCTTTTCCTTGCCTTTTCTGACCTTGGCGTTTTAAAAATACTCTAGCCACGCATTTTGAAGAATGCCCCTCAAATTGGGTTTGTTTGGTGTTTTCTCATGATTGCATGGGGTGGCAGATTTTGGTAAGAAGACCACAGAGGTGAAGAGCACCCCCCCCCCATTATATCGTACCAGGGAGGACCTGATATAAACTTGACTTATTACTGGGAATGTTAACCTCGATCCCTTTGTTAAGGTGCTGTCAGTCTTCTCTGCTGTAGTTACTGTCTCTTTCCATACTCTGCTAGTTATTAGAAGCGAGTCAAGTCCAGTCCACACTCAGGCAGAGAGAAATTAAGCTCCACATCCTGGTAGGTATCATTCAAACCACCATGGTAACTAGTATCTATTTGGAGGAGATACTTTGAAAGTACACAGTTAACCTGTTTCTTTTTCAAGTTTCATCTGCTAGTTTTAGCAGTCCATCAGTGGTGTTCTGTGCCGATCTGTTTCCTTCATGTCTTCCATTATTCATTGGAATTTTTCTGTAAGCAAGTGTTGTCCTTTCTCCCCCCATCTATGTACTCATTCATTCATTTATTTATATCAGTATGGATTCATGGATATTTGTTTTTTTCCTTTGCATTATAATCTAGTCCTATTATTATTTTCAAACTGTTCTCACTCTGGCCAATGGGACCTCCCTCGGGCGGGCCCTGTGCTTTTTTGTTACGTTCCCATGGTTTTGGGGGTCCTTCCCTCATTTTCAGGCACCACAGGGTGCTCAGGCTCGTCTTGGGTTTCCCTGCCCCAGCCCTAGAATCGGCCATGTCTACAGGGGCCCTGCTCTCTGTTATTAAAAAGTGGGACTGAAAGCCAGGGTCTGGGAGTGAAGTGTGCTTTTGCTCCTGGGGCATCACTGCATTTGGGCCTCCTGTGACAGACCTGGGGATTATGTGCACATATCCAGTTGACCCTTGAACGGCACGGGTTTGAACCGTGTGGGTCCACTTAGATGTGGGTTTTTTTTTTGGATAAACACCGTTCAGGACTGTAAATGTATTTTTTCTTCCTTATGATTTTTTTTTTTAAATAACGTTTTCTTTTCTCCAGCTTACTTTATTGTTAAAGAACACAGTATCTGATAATATAACATTGGTCAACATTGGTCAACCAGTAGGCTATTAGTCGTTAAATTTTGGGGGGGGGGAGTCAGAAGTTTATATGCAGATTTTTGACTGCTGGGGGAGCTGCGGGGAGATAGGTGGCCCTAAGCCCTGCCCTGGTCAAGGGTGACCTGTGCTCACCGCCTCCGCCTGCATGTTACTTCTGTGTCCGTCTGTCGGCACGTAGATCACAGTAACCATCAGCTCATACCAGTGCCTGCACCAGCAAGCCTTTTCTAGCATTCCTCCCTCCATTGCTTAGTTTAACTTTCTCTGAGGGGAGAAACCTGACCCTCACTATCTATAATATATTCGCTTATTGTTGAACTCCAGTGGACTGGGAAAGTAGTTTACGAATTGCTGACCAGTACTCCTGGGAGAAGTAAATTTACCAGCTGGGGTACAGTGACTGTGTGTAGTTTTTTTTTTTTTTGGTCTTGGGCCTTCGGGTGTCTGGCTGAAACACAGCTTCTTCACTAGGTCATATGTGACAGCTCTGTCCCTCCATCTTGTTGGTGTGGTTACGTCTACATGTGTAGTATGGTTAGATTCATTCGTCACGGTCTACATTCCATCTTGGACCCCTCCTCCTGCCTGTCTGGTTATTATTATTATTGTTTTGGTTTGTTTTCAGTGAAATTCACTCTGGGTTTTGACATGCGGTCGTGCATCCGCCACAACAGTGCGGTGCAGAGCAGTTCCAGCCTCCCCCCGATCCCCTCCCGCTGTCCCTTTGAAGCCAGTCCCCTTCCCCCCTCGTCCCTTGTAAGCACTCATCTGTTTCCCATCCCTGTAGTCTGGCCTCTTCCAGATTGTCATAGAAATGGAACCACACAGCGTGCAGCCCTTTGTCTATACAGAATGCGCTGGAGATTCATCCGTGTCGTTGCCTGAACGTGGGGCTCGTTCCTCTTTATCATGTGGCTGCGCCGCGCTTTGTGTACCCGTTTGTGGCGTGAAGGACATTGCAGTTGTTTCCGGTTCTGGGTGATTATGAATGAAGTTGCCCTAAACATTCCCATGCCCGTTTTTGTGTGAACGTAAGTTTTCAGTTCACGTGCGTAATGATCCCCGGTGGTGTGGGGTCGCTGGTCGCGCGGAGCGGGAGTGTTTGGCTTTGTAAGGCGTACCAGCAGCCAGCTGTCCGCGGTGCCCCGCGTGCCGGCCTGCACTCGGCACGGCTGCTTGTCTCCGCGTGCTTTTCTCAGGGACTTGTGTAGTCGTAGCTCTCTTGTTTAAAAAGTAGCTTTATGGAGCTATAATTCACATGCCATATAATTCATCCACTGAAAGTGTACATTCCACTGGTTTTTTAGCATATTCGGAGTTGGGCAACCATCACCACTAATTCCAGAACATTCCCTCACCCACAAAGAAACTGTCTGCATTAGCAGTCACTCGTCATCCTCCCTCCCTCTAGTCCCTCACAACCACTGATCTACTTTTCGGCTATAGATCGGCCTGTTCCGAACCTTTCATATAAACGGCACCGTACAGTCTGTGGCCTCTTCTGACTGGCATCTTTTATTCAGCATAATGTCTCCAGAATTCCTCTGTGTTGCAGCACACATCAGTATTTCATTCCTCTTTATGGCTGGATGTATTCCATCGATGGAGGGGACCACATTTTGTTGATCTGTTTGTCATTTGAGGCGTTGTTTTCTGCTCTTAGCGATTTTGTGTACAGGTTTTCGTGTGCATAGATGTTTTCACTTCTTTGGGGCAAATCCATAGGAGTGGAATTGCTGGATCATATGGTAATTCTAGGTTTCATTTTTTGAGGAACTGCCATACTTTTTGCCATAGCAACTGCACCATTTTACCTTCCCACCAGCAGCGCACGGGTCCCAAAGCCTCTCCACATCCTCACCTTCACTTCCTGTCTTTCTGATTCTAGCCGTCCTAGTGGATGTGACCTAGTACCCCTAAACCCACATCTGAATCCCTAAATCTAAATCATTAGGTTTTGATTTGCGTTAACTCACTGGCTGATGACACTCAGCATCTTTTCATGTGTTTGTTTGCAATTCATATATTTCCTTTGGTGAAGTGTTCGGAAGTTTAGAGGTTGTTTTTTTTTGTTGTTGTTATTTGGGTTGTTTTCTTATTTTTGGGTTTTAAGAGTTCTTAATATACTTTGGATACAAGTGTCTTTATCTTAGTACTGCCAGGGTATTATGGGGGACTCATTCAGAAAGAACTGGGGAATGTGTAGGGAAAGACTTCCCTTAGGAAGCCACGTTTACTCTGAGAGTCGCGGGTGGGTGGGGGTTGATGGGGTGGAGAGTACCAGAAGGCACTTTTCCAGATGAAAGTGTTGCAGGATTTTTTTTCTCCATTGGTGCCCGTGGTTCTTGGTCACGCCACTTTGAAGAATGAAGAGGTAGACCAGACAGAGTGGTGGGCGGCAAAGCAAGGTTTATTGAGCCATAGCAAAGTGATAGTACAAAGCTCCCAAGGAGGGAGGGGACCTGATGGGGTTACCACCAGTTTCAAAGTCTAGGGGTTTTTATGGGCTTGTTGGCAAGGGCTGTTTTAATCTGATCAACCCTCCCTGCGTCTGTCATCCAATCAGATTTTTGTCACCTATCTATCATATGGGAAAGGGTGGAGGAATCTTTCCAGGGTGGTGTAAAATCCTCCTTAGGGTGGTTTCCTCTTAGGGCGGGGGGGCCTTGTCCATGCCTGCCTGCCTTCCAACTATCCTTCATCAAAAGCAGCTGCACTGTGGAGGTGGAGAATCAGGGGCACTTGGATTCTGAAGGGAGGCTGGGTGGTTGGCAGGGCAGCTCAACCCAGGCACATCAGGAAGCCATTGGAGTGTGCCAGCTGGGGGGGGGGTGCCACTTTCTTCATAAAAAGCCCTCTCAGGCCTGTGTGTGGGGAGTGGGTGTGCTGTTAGACCCTCAGTGAAGGGTCGAGCCCTCTCATGCCTCTGGGTTCATCTGCCTCTGGTCAAGGCTCCAGAGTGCTCAGCAGAGTGCCCATCTCATGCCCGTCCCAGAGTGTGTTGTGGCAGGGTCACATTACAGAGCAGATCTGCGTCCATGTTTCCCAGAAGTAATTCAGTGGCTGCCAAACAGGAAGTACTTGTCTGTGTCCCAGATGGGGGGTGGGGCTGGGGAACTGGGGCCCTGAAGTATCCACATGGGAGGGAGACTCCAGGGCTTGGTCTTGGGCATGGTGAGCAGGTGTGGGGGATGGACCTGGCGGGGGGGGGGGCCGCTGCCCCTCCCTGAGCGTGTGACCCCTGAGGACGTGACCTTTGCCCTTCCCTCCCACCCCTCCCTGTGCTAGGACCAGCTCTTGGCGGCTTCCTTCAATTTCGCGAGTTGGTGACCCCATGATTTACCTGTGTTCACGGCACATTGACCTTGGCTTGGAGTTGCTGTTTTGGTTTGGTTTTGAGTCATTCGCTGAGGCCGGCAGCTAGACTCAGTAGTTGTTCTAGATGTAAGGCATCATTTGATGTGACTTCATTTTCCTTGGGAATCCTCGTAGGTCTGATTCTTTTCTTTTTCAAAGTCAAGCTGGTTCCTCTTTGTCCCAAGTTTCTGGCTTGGGGTGATTGGCAAACCCGAGAGGAGAGAAGGCAATCAGCTGTGAAATGGTTTTCTTTTTTTTTTAAAGATTTTATTTATTTATTTGAGAGAGAGAGAATGAGAGATAGAGAGCATGAGAGGAAAGAGGGTCAGAGGGAGAAGCAGACTCCCCGCTGAGCAGGGAGCCTGTTGCGGGACTCCATCCCGGGACTCCAGGATCATGACCTGAGCCGAAGGCAGTCGCTTAACCAACTGAGCCACCCAGGCGCCCGTGAAATGGTTTTCTACACTCTCCTTTCTCCTGCAGCACCTGCCTGGGCCAGAGGTGCCGCCTGCGCCCTGTAGGTGTTTGTCAGGGAGTCACTGCTGGCCTGGGCTCATTTTGGTGTTGAACTTGCAGCTCGACTGTTTCATGGTGAGATGTACCATCGATGTAATAACACACTCTGGGAGGAGGAAAAACCTATCAGGTGTGCACGCTGACTTTAAGAGATAGCCCAATTTTCAGAACTGGTCAAGTGTAAACAAGTTCATTTTGGTTATTTGCTGCTAATATGAGACATCCTCTCTGCCCTCCACCCCCACCCCCTATAACAAGCTATTATTGGACAGTGAGCCCCAGCCATCACTAACTCTCCGTGGCTTTACTCAAATGCTATTATCTGAGGTCAGAGGAAGGGCTTTTTGGTACATTTTATTAGGAAGTTTGCGTGGTTTTATTTGGAAGGGTTTTTTGGTTTTGTTTTAAAGTAAGTTGAAACAGCGCTTGCCAGCTTCCGAGCCATAAGCCCTCAGAGGCATCTTCTCGGACACATCCTGGCTGACTTGTGTTCTGTGGAAATAACCATGTAGACAGTGTGGTAGGATTGGCAACAAGCTGGTGGGGGTCCCAGGGCCACCTAATCCTGCGCTCTTCTGCTCCCTCCCCCCCACCCAGTGGAAAGGGCCCTGGCCTGCGAAGACCCTCTCCCTTGGGCAGGGCGGGGCTGTTCCCACCTGCCCTCAGTTTAAATTGAGACTTGGTGTGTAACAGCCGGCCTTGAGTGATTGGGTGGGGAACTCACATTCTCCCCTCCCAGCTTGCCCCCCTTCTAGGGTCACCATCATCTCGGCCCTTTGCCCATTCGTGGGTCAGCTTTTGGGGGCTCCACAGAGCTCAGGAGGCAGGCAGCCCTCTGCGGAGCTGGCTGCTGGCGACTCCTGTGCGCAGGGACAGTTGGCCGGTTGATGCCACCCAGGGGGCCCAGCCTCACGGGGCGGACCGGGGGGGGGGGGGGCGAGGAGCCAGAGCAGGAGGGACATTGTGCTGGTAGACCAACCCAGGGAAAGGTCAGGGGGCTGCCGGCTTGTGACAGGCCGTGTGAATGCCAGCCCGCTATGCAGCTAGGGTTGTCTTTCCCTGTAGTGGCCCTTCTGTTCCTCCGTGGGGGACTCCAGAAGCACCTCTGTTTCTTAGAGGGTGGTGTCTAGAGCAGCACAGAGAAGCACCTCGAAAGAGCAAATGTGTGTGAGAAGAGGCTCAGCCTGACCCCAGGATGCTGGGAGGGACAGTCTACCCTCCAGCTTGGCTCCCTAACCAGTGCCGCCTTCTGGGCTCCTGGAGAAGGGGATGGAAGAATTGGCCTGGAGTCACCTTCCCTGAGAATCTTTCCTGACTGATGAATGCATTTCCTGTAAAGATGGGAATCATGTAACTGAGTCATTCGTACTGTCACCCCTCAAAGTGAGGGAGGGGTGCAGATGAGTAGGATCGGGCAGGCTGTAATGTCAACATTAGCCCACCCCTGTGCTCACTCGGGGCCAAGCTCTGGGCTCATACGGCCTCTGTTCTGACTTTGAGAGAGGTGGTCCTGTGTTCATCATGGCAGAGCAGTTGTGGGGAGGGCAGGAGGCGGGCCCAGACTGATGCCACCTTGTTGGCCAGAGCCGCAGTCTTCTCCCTCCTTCCCTTGTACACTCAGAACCCTGTGGTTTTGTTTCCTCCCCTCCTTGAGGCTCAGAGAGGTGGAGTGGCTTGTCCAGGGTCACACAGTGAGTCGGTGGCAAAGCTGCTTTGGCATCCAGAAGGTCTTGGACCCCAAAGCCCACGGTTTTCAGCCCACATTGCACTGTTTTCCTTAAGCCTTTTAAAGTCATTTTTCTGCGTCTAACTACAGAGGTGATGTGTGTGGGCTGCAGGGAATCGGAGTCCTCTCTCCAGGCTGTCTCCTTGAAGTAACCACTGTAAGCAATTAGTGAAGTCCTTCTAGAAACAGTTTTTTTTGTGTGGGGTATGTGTGTGTGTGAGAGAGAGAGAGAGAGACAGACAGGGAGGGACGGAGGGAGGGAGATGCATTTTTAAACAAATATCTTTGACCTCCCACATCAGTACCCCTAACTCTACCTCGTTGTTTACGACGGCTGCGTGGCGCACCCTCTAGCTTAGACCTGCTGTCACGTCCCTGATGGGCACCTCTAGAGGCCTCCCACTTGAGGAATGCCTCAGGGACCCTCCCTGAGCATCGGAGTCCTGGAAGCGGGACTTCAGGTGTGGTGGCGGGGGCTCCCCACGGTGCTCCCCTTGCTCTCCTTCCCTGGGCGGTGGGCAGTCCCACTTTGCCCCAGCCGCAGGCCTGTGCCAGCGCACCGTGAAATCGGGGGCCAGATGGGGCGGGGCTGTGTCCACAGGAAGAGGAAGACGCCAGAGGCTGTGGTCCGTGGACTCGAGTGCCTGACTCTGTTGGTTCCACGTGGCCTTGACAAATGATTAAATGCCACCAAACCTCAGTTTCCTCTCCTGACGTATGGTGAGAGCAGTGACGAACTCCCAGAGTATTTGTGAGCCTGAAGGAAGGTGCTAGGTAAAGCCTGTGGTGCAGCGCCTGGCCCCGGGGAGGGCTCCCTGAGTGGTGCTGGTGGCAGGGTGGCCGCTTGAAGCAGAGAGCGAAGCATTCACCAGGTGGCCCAGGAGGATCCCAGGGGACTCAGGGATGGAGGGTTTTGTTGGCCTCATCTGGGCTCCATGAGGGGCACTGTCTGTGCCCTTGTCCCCAGAACCAGGAGAGAGTCCTTTCCTAGTAGGCGGTCAGCAGATGCCCAGGGGCAGAGCTGTGAGCAGGGCTGGGTGTTAAGAGTCTGTTAATGTAGAAAACTTAAAAAATATCTGCAGAAGTAGAGACAGTAGCAGAACAGACCACAGCACAGCACTTACCCCCCACCCGAGCAGTTACGCACTTGAGTACAGTGCTGTTTTCATTTCTAGCCCCGGGATTATTTTGAAGTAAGTCCAAGACATCCTGTTTTTTAATCTGTAAATATTTCAGTCTGTGTCTGTAAACGATAAGACTCTTCTAAAAGTATCTAGCCACAATGTCATCATAGCTGGGAAGGAACAAATTAACAATTTTTAATATCAAATATCCAGTAATGTCAGTTTTTTTATTATCACGGGTATGTATATATATATATATATTTTTTTTTTTAATAATTTATTCAAATCAGGATTCAGGTAAGGTCGGTCCAGAGTGGCTGGTTGCTGCGTTTCTTAAGCTTCTTTTAAATCTTGTCTGTCTCTCCATCTCTCTCTCTTTCTCTCCCTTGCAAAGCATTTTAAGAAGCTGTATGGTTTGTCCCGTGGGGAGGTTGCTGACTGCAGCCCTGTAAACTGGCAGTTAGATATAGGGCCATGATCAGATTCATGTTTCACTATTTTATGAACCCTGGGGCCTTCTAACAGGGGTATGGCAGACAGGCACCGAAAGAGAAGTGTGGGCAGGGCCCAGATAGCAAGGACACAGCCCCGAGGCCCTCCTCAGCTGGTGCGTTCTGGGCCGCCGGGAGTCTGGCTGCACACACGGGTAGGGCTGAGAACCTGGGGGTCCTCCAGGGCCAGCCCTGCCGGCTGCAGAAGAGGGTGGGGCCCGGGGTGGCCAAGGGGCAGCAGCGGAAACCACAGGTCTGGTCAGCCAGCCCCACGGCTGTGGGCCATTGGCCTTGGCGCGGGCCCGTGCCAGCCGTGGGCCTTGGCCAGGGCTCCCATGGCCTGGATTGCCCGAACGCTGTGGACGAGTCCACGCGCTCCAGGTTTGGGCGCTGGCACCAGTTTGGCCAGTTCCTCTGCATCTTAGTTTGCTGAGTCTAGAGAGAGACGCTGGCCTGTGGCCAGTATCCTGGACGGTTGGGTGGCCGCCTGCAAGCCATGCTCAGAACGTTTGAGGCCGGCTCCGGCTGCCTTTGCTGAGAGTGAGGCACCTGCAGTGTCTGGCTGGAATGACAAGGATGTTGCTCTTGGGACTGTGGGCCCAGCACACCCTGAACTTGGCTGCTCCTCACTGAACACGTTGCTGGCTCTTGGAAGCGTTGCCAGGCAGGGGGCGTCACAGGCCGGAGGTCTCATTCCAGGTCACCAGGGCCAGACACACGGTGGGCACTCAGGGGAAGGCCTCCGCCTGGCTCACATGCTGCATGCCCAGCTCTGGGGAGCCCTAAAGCACTCCTCCCACTTTGCTTCAGGGACCAGGGCTTAACGCAGCCTGCCCAGAGTGAGTCCCGGCTCTCTGCGCACCGCCCGCGTGGCCCCAGGCAGCTCGTCTGCCTGTTCCAGTTTCTTCATCTGGGAAGTGGGGCCGCAGGGAGCACCCGTGTTTCGGGCTGTGAAGCAGTCGTATGTGTTAAGTGCTTAGAAAAGTGCCTGGCCATGGTAAGTGCCGGTGACTGCTGGGCATCCCGGGCTTGGCACTGGGCCTTCCGCTTCCCTCCACCCCCGTGTGTGGTAGATAGAACCACAGAGCGGCTTTTCGGCGTCCCTGTGAGCTCCCATTTTCCTGCTGGCGAATCCTGCAGCTTCAGTCACCATCTGTCTGCTGGGTCTCCCAGGTGACCTCCTACAGCCTAGAGCTCTTTCTGGTAAAAGCGGTAGCTTCCCTTTCTCGACGGCACCAAGCTGAGGCGATTAGCTGCCTTGTCTCATCCAATACTCCCGCTCGTAGTTGAAGAAACCGAGGCTTAGGGAGGACGGGCCTCATGACCAAGGCCGGGCAGCCAGTGAGAGGTGAGGCCCCGTCCTGGTCTAACCCCGTGCTCACGGGGGGCTGTCGGGGATGTCCAGCTGCCTGCCCACATCCTGCTGGCGTTCCCTGAGTCCCCTGGCCACCATCCCCTCCCTGACATGCTCCCTTAGCTGAGTTCCTTCACGTGTGCGGCTCTGTTGCACTGAGTCCACTCACATAATTTTTGGGGAAATAGCGAAATATCTATAGAAGTAGGAGGAGTGCTTTAACAGGTCCCCGTAGCCACCCGCTGGGTCCAGCACTTTCCGCGTGTGGCCCTGACACCGTGATTTCGTGTGTCCCTGTTTCAGAATGTGTCTCCTAAAAGATGAGAACTGCTTTTTAATCATACAATAATAATAATATCAGCATCACACCTACAAATTAATAATTCCTCAATATGTAGTCAGTGTTTCAAGTTTTTTTTGTTTGAATCAGATCTAGATAAGACCAACACGTGATTCATGAGTTTGTCTTGTAAGTTCCTTTTACTGTGAAAAGGCATAAAGTAGGGAAGAATCTCCTTATACCATTGCTTTTCTTTGCAATTTACTTGTTGAGGCAGCTGGGTCATTTGTCCTGTAGAGTTTGGTATCACCTAGCTTATTGTTGCTTTTTGTACCTGGGGTTTGTTATACACCATCCTCTGATTGTACATTCCCGGTCAGTTTGAACTTGAATCTGGAACTGAAGTCCTCCCTGGAAGGTGGTACATTGACCTTGTGGGTGGCCTGTGTTTGTGATGTTGGCCGCAGTGGATGGACAGTGCCCCGGTCACTGACCCATTAGGAGGGACAGAACAGTGGTGCCCGCATTCCTTCTTCACGCATTAGCTGGAGTACATTCCTGCTGTCTGCCTCTCAGATCTTCTGTGTTTACCTCGTGGGAAGGCAGGACAAATTCTTGGTGTGGATTTTTTTTTTCCTTTTTTTTTTTTGCTCCCTTTATTTGCCAGGTTCAAACCCTGCCCCCCATAGTGGCATCCTGCATGCCCGAGAAGGTTTGCTTCCTGGGACACAGATCTGGGCTTGTTCTTTCTGAGCCCAGATCCCCCTGTAGACACCTCTGCCCCCAGGATGTGGCTAAGGCCCATCGCTCCAGGTCACCTGTTGCCACCACTGTCCCCCTCCCGTTCCAGATGTAGTCATATGGACTCTCGGGGCTCTAGAAAGGACTCTGCTGTGGCCTCGGCAGCTTCTCCCCACCCCCTTCTTGATTGACTCATGGCCCCTCTCTGAGCCTGGCACAGCCTCCAGGGAACCTTCCTGGCCCCCTCTCCACCCCCACTATTGGGTCATGCTCCGCTCTTGCCCATCTTAACATTTCATTCTTTTGACAAAAACGTCTTGAGTGCAGGACAGGGGTCCCCACAACCCTTGCCTCCAAGGGGTTCCCAGTTTGGTGGGGACACATTCCCGCTGTGACAAGTGCCTCCATGAGGTTGGCACGAAGCCGTGCAGGCCCAGAGGAGAGGCATCAGCCGCATTCGGGGATGTAGTAGAAGCTTGACATGGGGGCTTCTTTCTCTTCCTTAACAGGCAGTTGGAAAGTAGCTGGCTGATGGCCTGGAATAGAGATCCACATGGCTCTCCTCCATGCTCTTCCCAGGATGGCTGACCTTCCAACTAGGCAAGAGGAATAATGATGCTGAGCCTTTCTCTTTACACTTAGTGTTTGACTTGGGAAGGCAAGCGCTCCCTAGGCTGACCTCATTACACCTCATCACTCAGACCAGGCCACGTGTCCACCTTGGGCCAGGGAACAATTTCCAAGTCTGCTTTAGATGGGCTGGGGGTGGAAACCACTCTTTTGACCCCAAGGGCTGCTGGGGGGAGGGCGAGGCCAGTGTTACCTCACTGGTTGGCATTGCCTTGGGAAGGCCTCTTTACTTGTCTTCTCTGCACTGGACTTGAGGCTCCCAGAAGGCAGAGTCTGCGACTCTTTCATTCAACAGGTGCATCTTCTACCTGTGGCCTAAATGGGGGGGCGGGTGGGGTGGCGAGTTGTCCTCGTGCAACTGCGGGACCCCACTCCTGTCCGTTTATTCAGAAGCAGGCACAGGGCCAGCCAGGTTCCCTCTCCTAGGTGTCACCCACTCGTCAGAGCTCAACAAGCCCAGCATGGCTCATGTGAACCATGCTACCGCTGGCTGGGGAGATGGAGGAGGAGGGTGAGGCTGCCCGAGCCCCTGGCTGTAGTCAGAGCGGCAGGAATGAGGCTCAGCCCCAGCCTCTGCTCCCTTCTCCCCCCGGGACTGTGACCCTGCTGGTCTGTGTGGAACGAAGGATGGGGAAAAAGAGAGCGTGGGCATGCCTATGTGGAAGTCTCTGTGCTTCCCCCTTCCTTCCTTACCCCTGACTGTCCAGTCCTGAAGTGAGAGCTCCTTCACCAGCACCCCGACTCCTAGAGTTTTCTCCCCTACTGGAGAGCATTTTTAAAAAATTGCCTGTAATATACATACCAGAAAATTCCCTTTTAAAGCGTACTAATTCAGTGGTTTTTTAGTATATTCAGTGTTGTGTGGCCATCACAGTTTTCTAATTCTAGAACATTCCATCACCCCAGAAAACAACCTCATCCCCATCAGCAGTCACTCCTCATCCCCAGGCCCCAGTTTCTGACAACCACGAGCCCTCTTCCCATCTGTGGAAGAGCCTGTTCTGGGCATGTCACCCACGTGGACTCACACCCCGTGTGGCCTTCTGTGTTTGGTTCCCTCCCTGAGCGTCGTGGGCTCAGGGTCCATCCCCGGGGCAGCGTGTGTCGGCCTCTCACTCCCGTCTGCAGCTGAGGGACGCACCTGCGCGTGGAGGGACATGTTACGTTGACCCATTTATCCGTCAGGGGACACTGGGGTTGCGTCCACTTTTGACTGTTGTGAATCCTGCTGTGCTACATAGACGTACAAGCGTTTGTGTGAACATAAGTTTTCATTTCTCTTGGCTGTGTATTAGGCATGTATGGGGCGGTTACTCTGTAGTAAACATGGGGAGGGGCCCCCAGACAGCCCCGGGATTGACGGCACTGGTGACAGGGCACACCCACTGCCCCACAGCCTCACTGCCACTTGAGATTCCCCACCTTGTAAAGAACCACTGTGCTGGAGGCTGGGAGGTGTTATCTCGGGGTTTGGATTTGCTTTTCCTTGATCATTAGTGATATTGAGCACCTTCTAGTGGGCTTGTTGGCCATTTGGATGTCTCTGGAGCTATCTCCCCCTTCCGGGGGAGCATGGGGTGCAGCCTGAGGAATCACGGGCCTCGGGGCCTGGGGTCAGACCTCCGTACTGCCACTCATCAGCCATGTCTTCAAGCCTCAGTCTCTCCGTTTGTTGACGGGTGCTGTGAGGGCCGAAATGGGGGGGTGTGTGTGCCATCAGCAGGAATAGGTCCAGTAACTGTCAGAGAACATCATTCTTAATGATCTGTTTCTCTCGTGGAGACTGCTTTGCTGGGTCCAGTGCAAGTAGTAAGTTAATTTATTTTGGATAATGGAATAGACGAGAAGGAGGCACACAAGAGAAGCAGGTAAGGGACTGAGGGGGAGAGAAACGGAGGCCCAGCAGAGGAGAGAGAAGGGGCCGGTGGTGGGGAGCGTGTCTTGTGGCTGCCTGCCCCTCTGAGGTGAACTTCCTTGTTTTCTTTGTTGAAGGAGGAGCCCAGGAAGGTATGCTTCACCTATGACCTGTTCCTGAACCTGGAGGGCAACCCGCCTGTGAACCACCTGCGCTGTGAGAAGCTCACCTTCAACAACCCCACCATTGAGTTCCGGTACAAGCTCCTGATGGCTGGCGGGGTGAGTGTGCCCCTGCTCAGACGGATGCTGGGGAGGTGCCAGCTGCTCCCTCGTGGCTCCTGCGTGGCTTCTTGTGTTGAGCGGCCTCGGTGCTCGCGGTGCCCAGGGGGTCTCCCAGACAGGTCTCGTCAGCTTTGGCTGGGTGCCCGAGACCCGGAGGGGCGGCCTGCTCAGGCAGCACCTGGCCGCCCTGTGTAGGATCCAGGTGTCCCGAGTCTGCGCCGGGGCGTTGTCAGCTGGAACGACTAGTGCCTAGTTATCCCCAGAGTTTCCTGGTTGACTGTGGGTAATTAGCATCTTCCTCCACGGGAAGGGGGGTGGGAGAAATGGGCGTGAGGCCAGTCTGTCAGCGTGGTGAGGCGCAGGAGCCAGCGCTGAACCGGACTGGCAAGGCTGTGCTGGGGCAGCGTCATCTGGGGAAACAGCAGTGGCTCTCCGGGGGGTTCCCTGATGATGCGCGTTGCCTGGCAGTTTTGTCCTAGTGAGGCCAGACAAAGGCGTCAGCTCTCAGAACCCAGGCCTCGGAGGGAGCCGTGTAGCTGGGGATCCGTGTGTGGTGGCAGAGTGCGGGGAGCACAGTTGAGAACCGGAGTAGGGGCGCTTGGTGTGGATGGGATGCTTGTTGTGGAGGAGGAGGGGTGCCTGGCCGAGGGAGGGCCACGCCGAGGACATGGGACGTCCCACAGCCACCTTTCAGCGCCCCAGTGTCACTGAGCATTTGTCTAGTGGCCAGCCAGGAAGATTTGGGTCAGGGCCGCGAGTGTGAGTGCATGTGGCAGGGCAGGCCCACCTCCCCAGTGAACATAGGGAGTTTGGCTTGAGCTTCTGTAGGCCTGCAGAGCAGTCCTTTCTGATTCAGTTGGATCTTTTGTACTTTTTTTTCTTTTTTAATAAAGGCAGTCACTTATTCATTGTAGAAAATTTGATTATGTTCTGCCAGGTTTCTTATAAAAAATGTGTCTGTGATTATAATCTAGCATGTGATGGCTGACGGGAACAAACAGGGAGGTGTTGGAATCTGTTCACAGAGACGTTTGTCCTGAAGTTTGCCTGAGAGGTCTGGAAGAGCCAAGGAAGGGGGGGGGGCGCTGCTGGGGTCCACAGTCCTCCCCAGCTCTGCTTCTCCACCTTCTTTCTGCTGCCGGATATTTTCCGAAGTATTTGTTACCCAAAGGCTCCATAGTCAACATTTTCTTCGGGAGACACATGTGCACTTAGCATTCTTGGCCTCTCAGAGCTCCAGGACCAAGGGACTGCCCCCCTCTGCCCCCTGCATAAGGAGGTTTTCTTTGCTAAGAGACGAAGGCTTGATGTGCATCATCAAAACCTATAAAACCGGAGGGCGGAGGCAGCGAGGGGGAGAGGTTGGGAGTGCAGGTCCGGCGAGCCGTGTGGGAAGGGCCAATCCTGGAGGGAAGAGGCAGAGTCCGGCACGGTGGTCTCTGCTCGGTGCTCCGCACCCTGGGGAGGGCTGGCCGGAGAACTGACTGGTTGGTCAGGAACTTTCTCACCCTTTGGGGCTGTGGGCCTTTGGGGCTTGCCCTGGGCTAATGGCAAAGCAGCGCTCTCTGGTCTTTGGAGCAGCCTGAGACCTTGATGGGATAGATAGTAGCTCCCAACACGTGAGTTGTGGTCCTTGTGTGCCATTTTGGAGCGGAGTGTCCCCACTGGGGCTGGCATTTGCCATCTTGTGGCCGATGACCGCAGACCCGCCCGAGCTGATGTCGGTGCCGGAAGAACTGGAGTCACGACCTGACCCGTAGGTCGATGAGACCTGCCTTCCTTGCTGCCCCCTCCGCCGGCGGTCACCTGGAGCTCTGAGTCCTCGCCCGAACATCAGGCACCTGCTCAGCAGTGACCAGATCAGCTTTGCTCCTTTGCTAGGTGGTCAGCGGCCAGCCTCGGGGAGGCGGCTGCCTGTCTCCTCAGCGTTGTGTCTCGTCCTTTGCCCCATCGGCAGTTGAGCTGCACGGAACAGAAGCTCCTTTTGCAACCGAGGGTCTGTATTTCCATCGGGTGTGGTGGGTCCTCTTGAGGCACGGCGGCGGAGATAAAAGTGGATCCGTTGGTTCACTTGACCTTTCTCAAAGGGCTGTTGTTACAGGGGAGAGGGCCCGGAGAGGTTTTCTCTGTGTTATGGAGCCACGTCAGGCTAGGACATTAATTCGAAGGGAGAGAGGAGTCCTGAAGGCTGAGTGGAAGGAAAAGCGAGTGAAAGAGCGTTGGAACCTGTCTGTGCCCTTGGGTCGGGTTGTAGTCGCTTCTCTGTGTCCCACGAGTGCTTGCGAGCCTGAGAGTGCGGTGCTCTGCCCGAGGCCTGGGCTGCTCAGCTGGGCCTCGGGTGCCACGGGTCAGAGTGTTGTGCTTGGACGGGCTCTGGGGAACGCCTGGGGCCTCTGGCTTCGCTGCCTCAGAGTCGGGGGGCCACGGGGGGGGGCACGAGGGGCTTCACTGTGTTACTTTCAACCCGGTGTCCCCTGACGCCAGCCTACTCGGAGGAAAGGTTTGGCTTATCAAGGAATCCCAGGTGCTCAAGGTTATTAATGATGCTTGTTCTACTGAGCTAAATGCTTTTTTTCTTTTCTTTCTTTTTCTTTCTTTCTTTTTCTTTTCTTTTCTTTTCTTTTCTTTTCTTTTCTTTCTTTCTTTCTTTCTTTCTTTCTTTCTTTCTTTCTTGCTTTCTTGCTTTCTTGCTTTCTTGCTTTCTTGCTTTCTTTCTTCCTTTTCTTTTCTTTCTTTCTTTTTTTTTTAATGTGCACTTTATTCTTTTGTTCTGTCTCGTCTTTATCTGGAAGGCTCGCTCTGAGTGGCTGGCTGGTTCACACAAGTCATGTGAACTTGTAGTGTCAGCATCTGGACGACTTGCCCCCAAGCCTTCTCTCCTTCAGCAGGTGCAGCGGGAGCTGGGGAGCCACGCTGGACCCGGCAGGTGTTTCCCGGGAGCACCTCCTGGCAGGACCCCAGGCCCTTCCTCCGCACAGCAGTTGGCTAACCGAGCGGGGCACTCTCTGGCCCCCCCCGCAGGCTCGTGCTGCACTCACCCTGTGCACTTCTCTCCTGCCTCTGCCCCCCATGCTGCCGATTCAGTCACCTTCGCCTGCTCGACCGCGGAGGAGGGCTCGGGCCCCCGTCCCCGGAAATGCGGGACCCGGCAAAGCCCCCCCCATGCGCATGGCCGTCAGAAGTTGCTCGCTCCGCCGCGCGGCTGCCCAGTGTGGGTGTCTGGCTGGCCTCTCGCCTTTCCAAACCGTGCGTCTGGTCCTTCTAAACTGCAGCGTGCAGGTCAGCTTGGGCCACAGCTGCCTTCTCGTGCTTCTCGGCACACTCCGCAAGTCTTCCTGGCCTGGCCCTCCTGTCCGCCGCGCTCTGGGCTCTCCTTCCAGAGACCGTGTGGCCGCACCTGGGCCCAGCCATCCTGGGACCCTGGCTTCTCTTCACTCTCCACCTCGAGCCCGCTTCGCTCCAAGCACTTGGCCCCCAGCCTCTCATGGAGGACATGCCTTTAATTCTTTGGAAAACTGGCGCTCCAGTCCTCCCTTGCCCTTCCCCCAGAAGGCAGCTCCCACAGCCTCTGGCCATACTCCTGCAGGCTGACTTCCTCTTGCCGGTCAGAAATCCAGCCTGCCTCCTTGCTCACTGATAACATCTGTCTCTTCTTTATCACTAGGTGATGGTAATGCCCGAAGGAGCAGAAACGGTGTCCAGGCCCAGCCCCGACTACCCCATGTTACCCACAATTCCACTCTCTGCCTTCTCTGACCCCAAGAAGACCAAACCGTCCCACGGCTCCAAGGTTAGTGAGGCGGAAGGCCCAGTCACACGGGAGCACTGGGGCCCAGTGGTGGGTCCTGGGCTCAGGGCGCCCCCTCTGCAGAGCTGGACCTTCCGTTCCCAGACTCGCTCCCTTGGCATCTTCCTCTTATAGAGCTCTTCGCTCTACCTGGCAGCTCCCTGCCACTTAGGAGGGTTGGCCCCTGCTGGGTTGCACGAACAGCCACATGACTCTAGGTTCTTCACCCTCTTCCTCTTAAGGCCAGAGAGCCTGCCCCATCCTCGCTGCTCCCACTGTGTCAGTGGGCCTTAGGACCCCGCAGACAGGACGCTGAGAGTCTCGCGAGGTTGGGGGCCATGGACAGAGTATTTCCACCACAGCCACGGCTGCCCAACCCCTAGGCCTCCTGAGTGTGGCCGGGATGCCCCATCTGCCAGGGCTCAGTGCCGCCTCCCTGTGCTGGTCCAGGCTTGGCCTCTTTCTTTGGGAGCAGCTGTCAGCATAGAATGCTTATTTGGGGGAAGGGCCAGGTGGGACGATGCGGTGAGAAGGCGCATTTCCCCCAAGAAGAAACGTTTTGTCATCTTGTCGCAGTCCTGTTGGGCAGGCGGCACTCTGCCTTCCCGAGACCTCTCTCTTAACTGTTAAGGAGTGGCCACCGGAGCTCTTCGGATAGTGTCCCGATGTACATAGAAACTCGTGAGCGTGAGTCCTCTTCCCCTGTAGCTGCCTCCGCGGCTCCGTGTCCCGGAGGTCAGGCTCGTCTGGAGCTTGGGTTCCCTGCTTATCCTCCCGCCGCTGACCCCACAAGTTTATCCACTTCTCATCTTTGTGTTTCTCTTGCTTCACTCACTTGTTGGGTGTTGTGGGCTTGCAGCACCCCGGGTGGGATGGGTTGGGCTCTCGGGCTGTCTTACAGCTTTCCTCATCAGCAACACTGGAGGAGAGCCGCATCACCCAGGCAAGGTCTTTCTGGCACTTTCCATAAGGCCAGTGGGTTTCTGACATCCCCAGATTTATCTGACTTAAGCTCTCCAGACGTGTGTGGTTAGAGTCCAAGCACAGAGTGCAGCTCTGGAGGGTCTTTCCCATGCTGGCCTCCTGGGCCTGTCCTTCCCTAAACCACGTGGAGGGTAAAAGGAAGAAAAATTCTTGTTGGAGATCTTGGTAGCTTCTCTCTCAGCTATCCACAGTTATTTGGGACTCTGCAGAATAGGAAGAGTAGGAATTGACATTTTTTCTGTACGTGTCACTTGCAAGCCACCCAAACCCCCCAAAGAAATGCCCCCCCTGGGTGGTAAGGACACCGCAGTAGCTGACAGGCTGCATCTGGGGCTGCTTGTGGCATCCCTCGCCAGCATCTTTGAGATCCTCAGGAGCCCCCAGGCCAGAAGGGCGTATCTGCCAGGGTGGGCAGGGTTTTCTGTCCCCCCCTCCCTGCCCCAGGCTCTTTCTCTAGCCCCCCAGGCAGTGTGACTGAGGAGGCGCCTGCGTGGGTTTCTCCTGCAGCGAAAGGCAGGTTCTTCTCTGCTGATAGCTCTCCAAGAAACCCTTTTGCTCCTGAGCCAGCAGTCTCACTCTGCTGTCCTTGGACGGCACAGCCTGTGCGCCAGCCTCCTTCTCCAGCTGAGGACCTTCCTTTGGGCACTGGCTGTTCTCCCCCAGATTGGTTCTCTGCAGCCTGGAGCCGAAAGGTCTGACTGGCCAGGCCACATACTCCGGTCAGAGGGGGCTGGGAGGGAAGGGGGGGTGGGTTCTTGCGGGGCCTTGCCCACTGCCTGGGGACTGCTGGAGAGTCTGGCTGTCGCAGCCCTCGATGGATCATTCCCAGACGGTTCTGTCCCTAGAGGGCACCCTGGCAGGCAGGAATCGGAGCCTCCTGGGAGAGGGGTGGGCAACCCTCTGGAGGCTCACACGCCAATAATGGCCCCCACCCGGCAGCCCCCCTGGACTGTACACATGTAGATTCAGGGGCAGCCTGCTTCTTTGTCTGATGTCAGCCATGGCCTGGTTGACCTTTCCCTAAAACTTGGTTCTTAGCCATTTTCGGGTCATTAAGAGTTTTGAGAATATGACAGTGATGAGTCCTTAACCCTGGGAATGTCTACATTATGGTCAAGTTCCTGTGTGATTTCTGAGAGCCCATGATCTGGGATCGCTCTACAGACCCCCGGGTGAAGAGCTGCTGCTCCAAAGGCTGCTGCTAGCTGTGCAGGGGCCTGGGCGGCAGCGGAAGCGCAGTTAACCCCAGGGCTCGGGGGGTGGGGGCTAGGCGGTGGGGACTACATTGGAGACATTGGCCAACGTGCCTGGTGGGTGTGCTTTGCCTCGCGTCTGGGAGCTCGGACCAGTTCCTGCAGCCCAGGCATGCTCAGGGGCACTGCGAGAAGAGGCCGGAATTGCATGTGGCGTTTGCTTCTTGCTTCCCTCCTTGGGAGAGCAGCTTGCTGGGGAATGGAGCCCCATTCTGAAAGCCAGCCCCAAGCGGGCTGCCCTGTTAGATGGGCTGCTGGGGGCTCGTGGCGTGAGCATCCCTTCCCCTGCCCTGGTGATGTAAGAGCTGGGGCCAGGGCCCCCCAGGCGGTGTTTCTCCAGGGAGGCGGCAGCAACCCACGGCTATGTGGGGCTGTCGCTGAACCTTTGGCACTGACGTGGGTTATCGATTTGCAAGAAGACGGCGACCCGAGTGGATCAGAGGTGGTCAAGGCTGCGCCGTCTGTCCCTGTGGCTCTTTGCTGGGAGGATCCCATGGTGGGCTGTGAGAGCAGCAGGGGCCTTGCTACTGGGGGTTTTCCTGGCTTACCTGCCCTCTCCTACGCGCTGCAGCCTGTCCCCTTGGCGCTTGGGGTGAACTGGTGAAGTGTGGCTGCCTGCGTGGTGTGGGTCACCCTCTGGTCTGGCTCTGTTGGTTTCCTGGTGTGCTTTGGTCTGGAGAGCCTCCGGGCTCAGCTGTGCACCTAGCCAACTGAGTAGGGGCAGAGCCCTCTGCAGCTGACCACAGCAGGCACCTGTCTGGCGTGCCTGGATGTACAGGGTGATGATGGGGTGTTGATAGGAAGGAAGCCCGAACAAGGTGTCTTGTGGGGCTCCTGCCTGCAGACTGCACCAGCTGCTTAGGGGTGGGTGGCAGTGGCTGCCAGCCCCCTCTTGGTTGAGCGCTTGCTGCCTGCCAGGCCCTGCACCACGGCCCAGTGAGGTAGGTGGTCCTGCCCTTGTTCGGAGGAAGCCCAGGCACGCAGGTTGGAGCCCCCTAGTAGCCTGGCTCAGGGCCATGTCTGCCTGTCCCCAGCGGGAGCTCCGTGACCTGGTGGACCAACGCTAGAGTCTGGGCTCCATTCTCAGCCCTGTGAATTTCCAAGGTGGAGACCCAAGAGTCATACGTGTTTTAGAAACACTGCCCAGGTGGCTTTGATTCTGAGAGATCTAGGAGCTGTTCTGCACAGTGCCTGGGAACCCAGCAGGTGCTCAATAAATGCTGACTGTGGTGATCAAAGAACAACTGTGCTGGGCGTGCACTGGGGCTGGGGTGGGGGTGACCGGGCAGGAGGCACGCAGGCTCTGTGTGGGGACAGAAGGGGGGGGGCCTGCCTGCTGGTGCCCCCCCAGCCCCCCCCCCCCCCGCCAACACCACACGCAGCCTCCACTCCCCTGGGCCACTGGGAAGCTGCGAGGTGTTGGAGTGGGAGTGGGTAGATGTGGCTTGCCTGTCTCGTATCTGACTCACCGTGTACTCTTCTTGAATCCCTCAGGGAATGTCAGTTCAATTCAGAGGGGAATCTTAGCCTGCACTCGCCCGGGACCTGCTGACACTTCCTAGTAGTTTAAAGGGACAGCTCCATTTAAAACTCTCACCTGCTGCCTTACTTTTTCGCTTTATGGAAGATTTTCTCTAGCTGAGTCTGAATCAGGTGGATTATACTTTGTAGGGGTCGGGGGAGGCGGAGCAGGGCGACCCCGAGATGCCATTTGACCGTGTCTCTCCCCCTCCTGCCCCGGCATTTCAGGACGCCAGCAGGGAGAGCAGCAAGGCCTGCAAGACCCACAAGACGGCCAAGGAGCACCGGGAGCGGCCGCGTAAGGACTCTGAGGGCAAGGCCCCGTCCAAGGAGCCGGAGCGTGAGCAGGCCAGGAGTGCCAAGGATGCCACGCGGAAGCTGGGCGAAGGCCGGCCGCCCAAGGAAGAGAAGGCCCCACCGGCCAAGGCCGCGTTCAAGGAGCCCAAGATGGCCCTGAAGGAGACCAAACTGGAGAGCATGTCCCCCAAGGGCGGGCCCCCGCCCCCGCCCCCACCCAAGTCTTCCAGCAAGCGGCCGGCTGCCGCCGACTCCCCCAAGCCCAGCGCCAAAAAGCAGAAGAAGAGCAGTTCCAAGGGGTCCAGAAGCGCCCCCAGCACCTCGCCCCGCACCTCGTCTTCCTCCTTCTCGGACAAAAAGCCAGCCAAGGACAAGGGCAGCACCAAAGGGGAGAAGGTCAAGACCGAGAGTGAGCCCAGGGAGATCAAAAAGCCCCCGGAGGTGGAGGAGTCCAACTCGGAGGACGAGGCCTCCTTCAAGACAGAGGTGAGGTGGCTCCTTCCCCCCCCCCGCCCCCGCCCCCATCCTTTCTTTCCTGGCTCTGAGCTGCTTGAAACCTTGTCAGCCCGAAGGTTAGACGAGGAGGCTGGAATCAGGGGTCCCCACTTGCTCTTTGTAGCTTTGGGCAAACGTCCAGACCTCTTTAAGCCTCAGTTTCCGCTTCTGTCAGGAAACTTTGGAGACAGTGCTTAGGGAAAAGTGGTTTTGGTGGAGTATGGTAGTTTGGTGCTCGGTTCAGAGCTGTCTTCCTTGGGCAGCCCCCTGTGCGGGCCAGGGTCTCGGTAGTGATTGTATGTCCCCGCTGCCTCTTCCCTGGCCTCTGCAGGGTCAGTCCAACAGGAGCCTCGCTCCCTCCACTAGTGGGGCATCCCTGAGTGTCCTTGTCCCGCTCTTCTGCTCTGGGAACCGGAGCCTCCTCACTCCGCCCACCACCTGCTTCTGTGCGTGCAGGAGGGGCTCCTGCCACAGCAGCTTTTCCCGGCGGTTCTGAAGGCCGCCATTAGAGACGGCTGAGCCACCGGGCAGCCAGTGGCCAGGCGTCACTGGGGCCTCCGGTGGCAGCCCCCTCTCTGAGTGCCGTGTGGCATCCGGGGGTCAGAGGATGGGTGCTTGGCTGGCTGGGTGGCTGAGTGGCCCCCACCTGTGTCACCGGTCCCAGCTCCCGGGGCCTTCTTGCGTTTCCAAATCCCCATTCATTCTGGACGGCAGAAACCTTGCCTCCGGTGTTGCTACTCAGAGTTCTGCTGGGACTTGGAGAATGGCTCCCAGAGACGAAGCCCCAGGATGATGGTGTCTGCAGTGCCGGTGTCCTGAGCGTGTGGCTTCCAGGGGCAGACTGTTGGAGGCGACGGCGCGGGCTGGGGGTGACAGTTTGGCCTGTGAGGGTAACCGTGCGCCCCACTGGCTTAGGGACACGCACACAGAGCTGTCAATGCCGTGCGCCCCGCACTCCTCCCGGCCAGGAGACTCCGCCCGTGAACTTGGAGACCCCCGGTCCTGTTCTGGGGGAGCCTCAGCCTCCTAGCAGGCCCGCCGGGCTGTATCAGGAGCTCGCCCAGCACCTGGAGGTTCTTTGGGTGCTGATAGCACCTGTTCTGGCCCCTGTCTCCTCCGTCTGCTCAGCATCTGCAGCTCTGAGCCGGTGCCCTTCCCTCCTCCTCACCTCAGGTGCTTTCAGGCCAGGCCTTTCCGTGCACAAGGCTGCCGACCTGCACGCGGGGAGAGCTGGAGCCCCCTCTCTGGAGCCCCCTCCCCTGGAGCCCCCCCTGAGCTGCACATGGTGCCCTGCCGCAGGTGCCCATGCTGCCGTCCTGGTGTGGCCATCGTGAGCCCCTGGCAGGCCGTGTGGGACAGTGGGGATGGTGGGGGCGGCTGCTCCGCGCGGGCTGGCTGGACATCCGGCGTCTGTGGCCTTGGGCACTATGTCCCGGGCTGGAGTTGCTCGAGGAAGCCTGGGGGTTTCTCCTGGCTGAAGAAGCGCGTCCCATGTCCCGAGAGACCTCCGAACGACAAGGCTTAGCCACTTGAGGTCCATGCACGTGTGAGAGCCAAACCGCCCACAGGATGCCGGACGGTGACTTGCGGACATTTGCCAACCCTGGGACCTCAGTGAGGTGCAGAGATCTGTGGTGGAGGCGGGATAGCCTTCCAGACACAGGCGTCCCCGGCCGTCGGCCCTGGAGGCTGCGTGAGGCACCAGCGTCCGAAAGCCCTGTGTGCGGACCCCCAGTCGCCTCTCTCCGTAGCCCTCAGAGGTGGCTGCGTGGCTCCTTGTCTGAGTCCCTGGGCCGAGCTCCCCAGCTGCTCCGGTGGCTTTTCTGTAGTCTCTTTGGCCCCTGGGGTTCCTGAGCCAGTGGCTCCCATCCGGTCACGGTCCAGGTGGCCTTCTGCCCTCCTTCTGGATGTCCCATGTGGCCTGAGCACCGGGATGCTTTGGCTGCGCTTACAGTGAGGCCCTGTGCACTTTCTGACCCACACCTCCTCTAGGCTCTTTGGGCTGAAGCCACTTCCAGGTTCCCTTCCCCCGCCCTTTGGATTGGGGGATTCAAGCCCTCCTGAGAAGCACGTCAGGGACGACGCCAGTGCTGGCCTGTTCTGACACAGGGCCCAGGCCCGTCCCTGGGGGGCTCCCCACGTCCAGAGTCTGCTGACCTGAGTCTCCTGACCAGGCACGGCCGCCATCTCTGGCCTAGTGCTCGGCCCCTGCTGCCCATGCCCCCGGCCCAGTCCTATCCGAGTTTTGTGCCCCCCCCCGAGGTCGGTGGCACAGTTGGCCTCGACCTCGGTGTGCTAGCATCTGGTACAGACACGCATTTAGCAAAAACCAGCAGAGTCGCTCTTTTATAGATAGGGAAACTGAGGCTTAAAACCAGAGGCGCTGGTGAGAAAGCCAGGGTCAGAACCCAGCACCCCTGCACCAGAATAAGAACTTCAGGATCTGCATGCCGGAGGGCCCACGGGGCTCTAGGCGCATCGTTGGGGGTTGTGGGTCCCGCTGGTCTGTGTGGCACCTCTTCAGTGGTCGGTGTTTGATGGCAGTCTAGGCGGGGTTTCCCAGTGAGGGCTCCCCAGGGAACATCACTGGCCAATGTGAAGGTGGGTGAGTAGGGGGCGTCAGCAGGGGTGTGTACATTGGGAAGGCCTGGAGTGGTTCCGGTAGGCTGTGATAACCCGTAGACAAGAAACTTCTTTAACTCATCAGGCATCTGTTCCTGGGCAGCCTGGATCACTCTGTGGGTCTATGGAGTGAGGAAGGACTTGGGCCTTCCTGGGGCCCCTTCCGTGGGCTGGGGGCTGCCCTTGGTCCACAGACCATCTAGAGGGGCTAGCCTGTCCCCCACAGCAGGTCAGGGGCTCTTTTCCTGGGGTCTTCTCTCATGCGGCACCTGCTGGGACTGAGCAGGTGCTGTGGGGTGCCTCTGCCAGTCCCCTGGCCCCCTCCCTCCTTGTGACGGTGGGGTGGGGGTGGGGTGCCTGGTCCCAGGTGCTGAAGCTGTCAGTCCCTTCAGAGGGTCCCCTGAGGCGAGAGAGGGCTGGACAGGCCCTGTCCCGAGATTAGGCTTGCTGAGTCCCTTGCACGTTGGGGGCACTCTGGGCCAAGGTAGACCTTCTGAGCTGCAGGCTCTGCTCCTCTGCCCTTTGCAGCCTGTGCCCCAGGCCCACGGCTTACTGTGCTGCCCCTTTGGAGTAGCTTATTGGCAGAAACCAAGGGCTCAGGAACAGATGCCACCTCTGTTCTGCCAGAGGCCCCTGCCACGTGCGTGTGTCCCCCTGTGGCAGGTGCAACCCGCAGGTATCTTAACCACCCTCCTCCCCCCATCCCATGGTCTCGTCTTCTATTTTGGCTTTTACTGCCCCCTGGTGGCTGAGTTTGGGGTGGCTGGCTGCAGGAAGAGGAAGGAGGAGGGGCTGTGACTGGCTGTGGCATGACGGGCCAGGCTCCAGTCCACCGTGTCCTCACCTGCCTGTCATGTGCACACATGCTCATCATGACCTCAGGCACCCGGTGGGTGATAGCACATGGCAGGAAGACAGCTTTGGGTCGTCCCTCAGCCTCGGGATGGGCTGTGAAGAAACGAGGGGCAGGACGAGAAGCTGGGTCTCTGCACCCACCTTTCCTGTCCAGACCCTTCAGCTGTTCCCTACAGCACCACTGCCCACACCAGCCGATGCATGCCGTCACCAGAGGAGGGCAGGACCCATAAGCAGATGAGCAGCCGCAGAGGCGCTGTCCTGCCCAGGAGGTTGGACGGACTGGACATGTAGTCTGCAGCTTGTCCTGGAACTGCTAGGAATTTCAAGTCCCTTCGTTGCATTTTGAATGGGGACCCAGAGCTTGTGTGAGCCTTAGGCCAGGGGTGCTGGGGTCTGGTGCCTTTGTGACCCTTTGAACCGGGATCTGGGTGGAGACCGACCAGGTGTTCCTGCGGCCAGAGGGCATGTACTGCCCGCTCCTTCCCTCTGGACTGAGAGAGTTTTCTTGTTTTCTTTCCCCCTGCCCTGCCCATCCGCACTGCCCCGGGCTGAAGTCTGCCCAGTCAAGCCCATCCAACTCCAGCTCCAGCTCTGACTCCAGTTCAGATTCGGACTTCGAGCCTTCCCAGAACCACAGTCAAGGTGCGTGGTGCAAAGGGGGGGAGGGGGGAAGGGGACGGGGCCTCGGCGCACCGGGAGTGTTCTTGTGCACCGGCAGCCCCTGGCTGCCTGGAGCCAGTGAGGCAGGGGGGGTCTGGGCTCCAACCAAAGGGCGTCATGACGGTTTTCTCCACATGATTGACCTGCATGGGGGCTCACTCCCTGCCTGAGCGTCCGCACACTCCGAGGCTGAACGCTGCTGCTGCTGTCTTTTATAAAAGTTCATGGACAGCTAACCTGGGGCGGGTGATGGGGAAGGCCCTGGATGACAGGAAGAGTGGGGAGCCCGGCCCTGGAATTCCCAGACCAGGCCCCCGGAGATGCGCGTCCAGAGGTCGGTGGAGGCTCAGGGAGCGTGTACTAAAGGGCGAGACAGAAGCAGGTCGCCCGACCAGCAGCCGGCGTGCGAAGTCCTGCTCTCTCTGGGGCTTTTTCATCTTTGGTGTCAGTGCCCTGGGCCCCCAGCTGTGCCTGTCTGCGCCTCTGGGGCTCTGGAGAGGGGCCCCTTTCTTCTTTGGGCCCAACTCCTGAGCGGACACCCTCCTTGCCGGCGCCCCCGCCCCCGCCCCCAGCAGATAGAGGCTTCATTTCCTCCGCCTGCCCCCCACCCTCGCCTCACCCCTGCCCTAGTCCTCACCCCCATCCTCACCCCCTCCCCCACCAACCCCGTACCCGTCCTCCCCGCCACCCCAGCCTAGCTCTCGTGGGATGGGGCAGGAAATGCTCTGCTCTTGCTGCATGTTTGCCTGGCTCTCAGGCTCAGAGCCCCGCAGGCTGCGGTTCTGTCTTTTCCCTGCATCCCTGTTGGGGAGGTTGGAGGGGGGAGAAGGCAGAAGGCCCACTTGGCTGCCCCAGAGCAGGGAGGGCCTTCCTCAGGTGCAGATGGGCCTGGGGGCCCCGGCCCGCAGGGTGCTGATGTGAGGGGGCAGCAAACCGGAAGCATCTCTTCTGGTGGATTGGGACAAGATTGTCCTGCCCCCACAGCCTAGAATCTTGTTTGTTTGAAGGGTTGGGGAGCGCTGGGGACTGGAGCATGTGCAGGGGGGTGGGGGGAGGGTCTGGCCTGGAATTCAGACAGCAGTCGCTGAGGGGAATGGGGGATGGGAGGCTCAGAGCCCGCACGCTCTCCAAGGGTTCTTATCTACGGGGAAGGGAGGGGGGACCTGCCCAAGCAGGATCACGTGACCAAGGTAATTGAGGGCTTTGTGTCCCTCTGTTGCCTTGGTAACAGGAATATAAACCAAGATGCCGTCTGTAGGGGACTGGAACCGCGAGCCTCTGGAGAGAGGAGAGGACAGTTGGCCCAGAGCAGCGGAGGGGGTTGCTGAGGGGCTGGGCAGGCCGGAGTAGGGGCGCAGGCTGCCTGGGAGGGTTCTGTAGCCCCCAGGTCTAGCTGCCTCGCGCTCCCTGGCCAGGGCTGGCTTGCCGTGGCTCCAGGCAGAGGCTGTGCTCCCTGCACCCAGAGCAGAGGAGGGCTGCCCCACCGGCCCGGGCAATGGAGGGGCCCTGCAGTCCTGCAGCAGGCCAGGGGCCAGAGGCCTGCGAGCAGGGCCAGGGGCCAGAGGCCTGTGCGCAGGGCCAGGAAGGTAGGGGGCGGGGGAGCCAGGGGGGGTCCCTCAGGAAGGGGGTGACCGCGGGGGCATTTCTTAGAGGCGGGTGGCAGACCTCACCCTGGCCGGAGGGACCTCCGAGGCAGGTTTGCATGGCTGTGTTTTTGGGGTGATGGTTTCAGGAAGCTCCATGTGGCCCTGGGTGTGCAGGGGGATCTGTAGGGTCCAGGCAGAGCCCTGATCTTCCTTCTCTCCCCTCCCCCGCCCCTCGCTGCCCTCTCCAGGACCCCTGCGCTCCATGGTGGAGGACCTGCAGTCTGAGGAGTCCGATGAGGACGACTCTTCATCAGGCGAGGAGGCCTCTGGCAAGACGAATGCTGGGAGGGACTCCAGGTGCCTGGGCCGGTGGGACGCGAGCTGGGCGGGCGTGGGAGCCGCTCCGGGGCGGCTCTACCTGCCTCTGCTGTGGTTGGGGGGCTTCGGGGAGGCCGGGCCAGGAGGGGAATGTCGATGGAACAGCCCAGGCGCACCTGGGGGCTGCGTGCTCTCAGCTTCCTGAAGCCGAGGCGCTCTTGGCGGCCGGCCGGCCGGCCGGCTGGGAAGTGCAGTCACCATCGGAGAAACGAGTGAAGCAGGGCCCGGCAGCCCCGGGGCCAGTCCTGGTCCAGGGTATATGGGGGCCGGGGGGCGAGGAGGAGGGCTTGTCCCTCTGCTTTGGGGCCAGGGGGCCGCTTTCCCCTCCCCCCCATGGGTGGCATAGGATGAGGACGGACTGAGAGCTCTCCTGGGACCCTCAGACACCCCAGCATGGGGAGCTGCTGTGGCTGCCCACCGGCCTGGGGAAGGTGACGTCTGTCCTTTCCTCAGGGCAGGGTGAGCTGAAGCTCCTTGTTGGGGCACCCCAGACCCTTGGAGTGAGCCCAGCTCGAGGATGGCTGTGTGTGGTCAGCCTCCAGCCCAGAGCAGAAGCCGGCCTCGGTGCCAGGCCGGCAGATCAGGCCGAGCCCGGAGTCGGTGGCCCTGTCTTGATGGTGCTCCTCCTCCCTGTGAGGCCAAGACCTTGGGACCTCAGCAGCTCCGCTTTAGGAGAGGCTGGGCACTGGGTCTGCACCCCCAGGCTTGGGAAGGCCTAACGGGTGTTTGCGGTGGGGCCGTGTTAGTCGTGGTGGTTACCTCGCTGTCCTGAGAGAGGCTTTCGGTGGCTCTTGCATTTGCCAGCACGCTCCCGGTAAGGGCGGAAGTGACAGACGGCAGTGTCCCCTGCTCCGCCGGGTGCGATGCTTTCAGTGTGCGGTGTGGGGTGTGATGTGCCCTGGGAGCGGGCAGCTGGGAGCACTCACACATGGGGCTCCCGTTCCTGAGCGGCTCCTCGAGCAGCCTGGGGACCAGATGTGCGTAAGCGCCTTTAGTGACCTTTTGCAGGGGCAGACGTGGAAGGTGGGGCTTCCTGGGGCACCAGGAAAGGGGCCATGCTGGCCCCATGGCTGCTTGGGAGGAGCTGGCAGAAGCCCACCTTGTCCTGTCTGCTTTGTGGGGAGTGGCTGCCTGGTGGGCCCGCAGACGCGGGGGAAGAGAAGGGTGCGCTGGTCTCCAGGGCCGCGCCGGGGTCTGGCTGACGCCATGTGCTCCCTGGGCAGCAAGGAGACCGCCCGCCTGCCTGTGCCCCCTGGTGACCCGCAGCTGTGGGAGGTGGGGAGAGAGCAACTTCTGGGCCCCGAAGACAGCAGGGCCCTGGGGACAGGTGCTGCTTGTGGGAGAAACCCCCCCTGAGGGCAGGACAGCACGGATCCCAGGGGAGTGAGACCAGAGCGCCCGGGGCTGAGCTGCTGGCCACCGCGTGTCCTGGTACTTCTCGCACTGATTCTGTGGCACGGCCTGTTGCAGGCCAGAGGAGAGAGTGGCCGGCGGACCGACAGCGCAGTAGATGTGTTGTACGCCACAGCGGTGGGGGCTGCTCCTGACTAGGTCAAGCCTAAGGGACTGGGGCTCCTGGACAGAGACTCTCTGCCCAGGGGTGCTGTGTGTGGCTGGCCCACGGATGGGCTCCCTCCACACCTGTTTGCTGGGCCTTGAGAGAGCGGAGAATGCTAAAGGCAGCGGCCCGCATGTTTTGTGCAGAGAGGAGGGAGAGATGTGGCTCTAGGTTCACGTGTTGGCCACTCTGAAGCCTGAGTCGCCGCGCCCTTCCCTCTGAGACAGCCTGCACACTTGTCGGCGGGTCAGGGCGCCCCCTGCCCCAGAGGGAAGCCTGCTGTAGAGCGCGGCAGCTCCACCTGCTCTGCCACCAGCCGCACAGCCGAGCTCAGGAGCGAGATCGGCAGAGCGCCCGCTGGGTTGTGTTCCGGCCCAGGAGCCCTGCACCGGGGGCCCCCCCACGCCTCCCAGGGTGCTGGCCTGCTGCCTGGGGCTCCGAGCTGTGAACGCAGAGCTGCCTAGAACTGAGGGAGGTTGGTCTCCTGGGGCCTGGGGGAGCGCAGAACCCAGAATGTTGGGCGTACGCGTGGCCTGCGGGGCAGGAGCCAAGCGCACAGGTCCCCGGGACGGCGGACGGCTGAGGCCTGACATGGTGCCGTGTCCCGTGTTCAGGTTGAGCTTCAGTGACAGTGAGAGTGACAACAGCGCCGACTCCTGCCTGCCCAGCCGGGAGCCCCCTCCCTCCAAGAAACCACCCCCGCCCAACAGCAAGGTATGCAGGGGCGGGGGTGGGGAGGCCTCCCCGCTCAGGAGGAGGAGGGGAGGGGGGGCCTCTTGGGTGATCATGTCCTGGACGCAGGGTTGAGGGATGGGCTTTGGCCTGGTCCTGGGCTGTAGTTCTCCAGAGGTTTGAGGCTGAGGGTGGGGGCTGAGAGGGGCTTGGTCCCCCCAGGCCCCAGACAGATAGCTGCTGGCCAGGATGGGCCGCCCTCGGAGCAGGCGGGTGCCAGAGCTCTGGGCAGTGGCCCTGGGGAGGTGGGAGGGCCTCCTGCGGGCAGGGGGAGGGGAGGAAGGGGGGAGCTCAGAGCCGACCCCATTTGCCCTGCAGGCATCAGGCCGGAGGAGCCCGGAGCCCTGCAGCAAGCCCGAGAAGATCCTCAAGAGGGGCACCTACGACAAGGTGGTGGGCTTGGACCGGGCAGGTGGGGTGGCCCGGGGGATCCCAGAGCTGGACACGCTCCTCCCAGCGGGTGCCCCGTCCCAGCCTAGCCCAGGCGAGCGTCCGGCCTTCCTTCTCTTCAGGGCCCTGAGCCAAGATGGGTGGGCCCACGGACAGGGTGAGGTTGAGCAGTTGGGAGGGGCTGAGGCCACCCGCTGAGCACCTGCCTCCCCACCCCCCCCAACCCCCAGGCCTACACGGATGAGCTGGTAGAGCTGCACCGGAGGCTGATGGCCCTGCGGGAGCGCAACGTGCTGCAACAGGTATGTACGGTTCGGGCAGGGGGTGCCCCCAGGCATGCATCTCCAAGGAGCCCTCCTTCCCCCTCTTCCTCCCTCCTCCCCTCCCCCTCAGAGCCTGCTGGGGTGAGGGCCACCCCAGACCAGCCTCCTGTTCCCTGAAGCCACCTGCTACCACCTTCTAGATCGTCAACCTGATTGAGGAGACCGGCCATTTCAACGTCACCAACACCACCTTCGACTTCGATCTCTTCTCCCTGGACGAGACCACCGTGCGTAAGCTGCAGAGCTACCTGGAGGCCGTGGCCACATGACCCTGGGCCGGGTGCCGGGCCCACTTCGCTGGGGCCCCAGGAGGCCACATCCGGGCCCCGCCTCCCTCCTTCTCTCTCGACTCACCTGCCCGCAGCACTGCCTTAGTGACCGCCCTGTCCTCGGCCCGCACGGCCAGCTGCACTTTCCTCGCCGGCTCCCGGCCCGCCCTCCCCACCACCTTAGCGGGAGCCCTGAGGCTGAGGGGAGGGGGGGCAGGCCAGCGCCACTGCTCCCCAATACTCAGGGGCCGTCCCCTGGGCCCCCCTTGGAAAGCAGCTGGTGTTGAAGGCAGCACCAGGCCTCACTTCAGAAGGGGAGGAAAGGTGGCCGGCAGCGGGGGCCTGGTTTCACTGCCTGGGCCTCTCTGAGCAGCCAGGACACTGCCTCCGGCCTTCCCAAACGGTTCACAGCTCCCCCCCCCCGCCCCCCTCCCCCGTGCCCCAGGACCGCAGAGGGCCACAGCCCCTCCGCGGGCTCTCACTGTGCTGGGCCTCCGTCTGTATAGTTCTCTCTAGTGTACGTGTGTATGCACTGTAGGTACCAGAGCGGCTTCCGGGTGTGCGTTCCCGTGGCAGCGGTGCACGTGGGGGGTGGGGGGTGCGTAAGGCGGGACTTGTAGGTTAAGATGTTTCCACTGGTCTGGTCGTGGGGCTGGAGGCCGAGCCGGAGCAGCACCGGCCGCTCTCCGGGCGAGGGGAGGAGTCGCCCCTCCGCGGTTCCCAGGATGTCTCGTCCTCCCGGGGCGCAGAGGGCCCCGCCCAGGGCCAGCGAACACTACGATGGGGCAGCAGGTCCGCAGGCGCCTGGGGGCCTCCGCGCGCTTGGCGCCTGGTCAGACTGGCGGCTACCTCCAGGAGCCGACCCCCGGGCCTCCACCAGCCGCAGGCCCTGATGTGTGTCGTTCCCCGCCCCCCCCCCCCCCCGGCCCCACGGCTCGTTCTCTTCCTCCTTCCGTAGGACCCTCTTCCCCCCTCTGTCGTTGGAGTCTTCGAACTTTGAAAAAAATGAGCTTTTGCCAAATAAGACGGGATAGTTTGTGGAGTTTTTTGAGGAGCATCAGGACTCAGAGCCAGCCCCTCAGGCCAGGGCCCAGCCAGAGGCAGGCCCTTCTGGGCTCACGTGTCTCTGATTTGGGCCTGGCCCTCCCACCCTGCGAGTCACGCCAGTCCAGAGACCCAGCTCCTCGCATGCCTGAGACTCTCCAAGGGCCGAGCCGGCTCTTCCTCTTAGCCAGGATGTCCTCATGGCGCCGGCCCACCTCGGGTGGGGCTCCTGGGGGCTGGGGCCCTGCTTGCTCAGCCTCCATTCCCCCAGACCTCGACTCGAGGCTCCCCCTGGCCTCCCCACCCCAACTTTTGCCCTGAATGAGATGTGGGGCAAAGGACCGGGGTGGGGCCCGGAGGTGGGCTCCCCCTCTCCCCCCAGTCCACTGCCAGAGGGTCTCTCCTCCCCCCAGTTCCCGAGGTCCGATGCGGGGAGTGCCAAGCTCCCCTTCCCTGTGGTTCGTCTGTCAGGCAGACCCTAAACACTCCCGGGGGAGCTCTGCCTCCAAGACTCCCCCAGACTTCAGCCTCCCTGGTGAAATCCCCAGAACTCGCTGGGAAGGCCTGAGAACTTTTCAGAGGAAACCGCCATGACTCCTCGCCATCTGCTCTGATTCTCTCCTGACCCCACTACCTTGAGGTATTAGGAAGAGGGCAGGCCTGTGTGGCAGGCTCCGTGCCGTCACCGTCCCCTTCCCCAGGCAGGCCAACAATACTCCAAAGTGGGGCACCTTTCTTCTCTGGAAACTCTAAGACATTGGACAGAAGGAACTGGCCTGATGTGGGCTACGCGGCCGCTGCCCAGCCCTCTGTGCACAGAGGCTGCTGGGGGCCATGCCAGGAGCCTGAGCTGGCCTTTCCCCTTTGGGGGCATCTCCTGGGAAGGGCCATAGGCCCTCCCGAGCTCCACATGGTGACTTGGGCAGCGCTCAGCTCTGGAGCCGGGCCGTGCCCGGGAAGCAGCTGGAGGAAGGCCAGGGTTTGGCCCACCCTCAGTGGCAAGAGTGGCCCCTCCTGCTGTTTCTGGGGCCTTCGGAAGCACCAACCCATTTCTCAGTTACCTCCTCTGGCCAGAAGGCCCCAGTGCTGGCCCCCTGATCACCTGATGGACGCGCCAGGCAACCAGGGCCCTGACCGCAGCATTGCCAGCTGCTCCCCCGCCCTCCCCCCAGCTGCCCGGCGGCTGGGCCCACAGGGGCTCTGGGGACGCCTCCACAGGAAGGGGCCAGCACTTTGTGATTGCCGCGTGTTTAGTGTTAAGCCCCCTGCCCCCAGTGCAAATCCCTGTGTTTTGCTATCTCCTGAACAAAATGTAAACCGACACCTGAAAGCAAAAGGTATCGAATACCTTTTTTACCCATAAGGGTTTTTACAAAAAATGTGTCTCGACTAGGAACTAGGACACTCATCGGCCCGAGACCAACTCCTGGATAAAAGGAATAAAGGAGAATTGTGTTTGTAATAAGTTACAGGATTGTTTCTGTCCTGGATTTTAAACTTTTTGTTAAATTGTGAAATTATGGAGGAGTTTTATAGAAAAAAAAAAGTGAAATAAAGTCAGATGGGAAAGCAGATCTGTGTGTAGAGCCCCTGCTTGGCTCCTCCTGGGACAGCCGGGAAGGGGGGGTGGGCGTCAAGCCGGTGCGGGGCGAGTGCGGACGGGGGAGCGTGAGCAGGGCTGGCATCCTGGGGGAGCACAGACGGCACCACCGGAAATCCAAGAGAGGAGCAATGCTGGAAAATGTGATCGCAGGTCCTGTTTTTGATGGTGTGTTCTTTCCTTGGAAGCAGGCGGCAAGGTTGGGGTTGAAAAACAAGCCTGACTTCACAAGATGGGAGAAGGGGTGGGTAGGAGGGCAGGGGGGATGTGGGGGGATGGGTCGGGAGGGGAGGGGAGGGGGCTGGGGCATGGGAGGTTGATAGAGGGCAAGATCCGTAGAAAAAGGGTGGTGAAAGGCTTCCTTTGCTGAGAGCTGGGTGGCCTGCCAGCTGGTTTGTCCGCGGTGGGCTCAGCTCTGGACTCCAGGAGGCCGAGACCGAGTCCGTTGCAGGCCCCGTGTAGGCAGCCCTGCCCACCCTGCGAGGGTTCCATTGCAGGCGAGTGCCCCGCGCCGCAGGCTGGGGCCCGGCCACTCTGCCCACAGCCGCCGCAAGGGAGCCGGCTGGCCACCCTGGGCCCGTGCCTTTCTTCTCGGCCTAGGCAAAATTCCCACTTCCAACATCAAGGTGCCCCTGCCCTGTCTTTCCTACCAGGGAAAGATTCTGCAAGTCCTCTGGGGCAGTTTGTGATCTGAGTTCCCGGAGGAGGGGCAGAGAGAGAGAGGGTCCCGCAGGCTTCGCAGGGTTCGCAGAGCCCCACCACGCAGTGAAGACTGACTCCCCAGGGGCTGAGGATGCAGCAGGGCGAAGGAGCGTCCCGCGGCCTCTTCCCAAGCCCTGGACGGCGAGGGTGCTGCCGCCAGAGTCCCCGCAGGGCAGGCGGAGCGGCCCGGGAGAGTCGCCTGCCTGTGGGGCGGCACGTAGGCACATTTCTGAGGCTCAAGCCCGGGCACGTGCTCCCGCAGTTGCTTACGTATGTTTGCCCCTGGTGGCGCCCTCCACCTCCCCGCGGTCCACCTGGGATCCCTGGCCTTCAGCCTGAGGAATTCTCATTAGCAGCAGGGAATTCTGTTCCTGCAAAAAAAAAAAAAAAAAAAAGGATGTCTCTGTGTCATCCTTCGGGCGTAAGGGCGCTTCCACTGGGAGCCGAGCTGTGGGTGGGCAGCTGCGTTCCTCCACGCTCTGCCGTGGCTCCGTGGCCCGCTGCCTCCCGCCGTTTCTGGGGAGAAGTCAGCCCTCCAGTCTCTTGCCTCTTGGAGGCTTTGGTCTCTGGTGCCTTTAAAATTTCCTTTTTGTCCTTTAGTTGAAAGCAGTCGCATAAGTTAGTTTTGGTGATTTGTTTGTTTCATCAATAGGACGACTCTGTCCCTTTCAAACGCGTTTGCCTTGAGTATTTCCAAATCTTGTATTTCAAATTTGTATTTTCATGGTGCAGGCTCAAGATGAGCCTGCAGGTTCCAAGGGCACGTGATCCCCGTTCCTCCTTCTTTTCCGTGTCCACTTTCTTACGCGTCCCTCGGGAGCCATCACCTGCTCACGACCACGACAAGCGCTCCCTCACAAATGGTGGCGCCCCTGCACACCTTTTCCTCAACGTGTCTGAGAGCTCAGTCCAAGTCCTTAGGCTGCGTTAAGTGCACCTTAACTCACACCACTAGTCCTGCGGGCAGGCTGGGGACCGTTTTCCCCTGGTCCTCTCCCTGCACGCGTGCAGGGGTGCGACCGGGTCTCCGGGGGCACCAGCGCGGGCCCGCCCGCCCCTGTCTTGGGCTGGGGCTCCTCGGCGTCGGCCTGCCTGTGCACACGCGCGCGTTTCTCGGATCTCCCCGTGGAGCATGAGATGTGGCTCTTGTACGTTCTACACCCCACTTGCCTTTCCGTGCTGGGCACGGTCGGCGTCCCTCACCACGCGGAAGCCTTATGTCTTCATCCAGCTTCTCCCTCGGTGGCTGCCGGGTGCTTATTCCTGGTCGAGGCTGATACAAGGTTTGCAAGTTCTCTCAAGGCGGCTTTCCAGCAGTGTAACGCTGTCCCCCCCTTTCCTTCCCTCGCTTGCTTGCTTTCTCACCTCTCGGTTTTGCTCCGTCCGGAGTTCATCCTGCCGGGAGCCAGGGCCTCTTGTTTCCGCAGTAGCCACCGTCACGGCCATGGGCTAACCCGTGCTGCCTGCGCTTACCTGAAAGGCCCCTCCGATCCTGCATCCTTGTCTGTGTGCAGGGCTCCTCTCCTCTGCACATCTATTATTTACGCCCCATCACTGAGCTTTTCATTACCGCGGCTTTGTCATTTCTTTATTACTAGTAGGACTAGTCCCCCTTCATTATTGTTCCCTACTTAGAACTTCCCCCCAGATACGCCTGCATGTTTGCTTTCCGACCTAAGCTGGTCAGCCGGAGTTCTAGAACGTTTTCTTTATCTCGTCGTCCTGAAGTTTCCTGTTAACATTTTGGTTTTGGAAATTTTTATTTTCCAAAAAGATGTGTCCTTGCTGGCGCTGGGTGGGTCCCCAGAGAATCCTGGTGGCCATTCCCTCCGGGTGGCTGCAGACAGCGGTGGGGGGGGGGGACCGTTCCTGCACCGTCTCTCCAGAGGGTGGGGAGCCTGTGCAGCCGCCCCTCACCTTTGTCACGCTAAGAGTGTGTATAGTTTTCAAAGTGAAGAAACCTATGAGGTTTATCACATCTGGTTTCGACTTTTCCAGAGCCTTCAGTAGGAAACTCCTCACTGGCCTCCCGGCCTCAGCATGACCGACACTCCGTGGCCAGGCACCTCTCCAGGAAGCTCCCTGGCCTCCACCCGCCACGTGTCACTAGCACCCGCCTGCCCAGTGGGGACAACCAAAAAATGTCCCCAGATATTGCCACGTGTGTCCTGGGGGCGCAGGACCACCCTGGGTAAGAACCACCGCTTTAGTGAGACGAATTTCATTATCTTTTACCTTTAAATGTAAAACACCGCCCCAGAGGGGGCATCTTAGTTAAAACCCCGTCCCCGGTCGGCACTTGGCAACTTGGCACTCAGAGCAGCTTCCCTCCTTCTAGAAGGCAGCTCCTCGATGATCATCCGATAGGGGGATGGAGGGAGGGAGATGGCAGTCTGGTGATGAAGCAGGAAGGCCCCCGCCCCCCAGGGCCTTTCCTGGCTGCTAGTCTTCGTCATCAGCCTCCTCGTAAAGCCTTTCAATTTCAGCTTGGTACATCCTGGCCACCATGGCCCTCTTCAGCTTGGTGGTTGCCCCTGCAACAGAATCACGTGCAAGGCGGGGCCTCCCCCGCCACCACCACCACCAACTGCCCCTGCAGGAGCCTCCCTCACCGCAGGATGAGATGTTAGTGGGCCAGACCTGTCCTGAGGGTGCAGGGGGGCGGCTGGGGTCGGAACGGGGGGCGGCTCAGATTGTGGGGCCCAGGGAGGAGAGCTACAGTAGGCCCACCCCGAAGTGCCCTGAGAATGTCCGTCCTGCGCGAGGACCCCCGTGGGGGACCGCCCCCTTCACTCCCTGCGCGAGGACCCCCGTGGGGGACCGCCCCCTTCACTCCCTGCGCGAGGACCCCCGTGGGGGACCGCCCCCTTCACTCCCTGCCAGAGTCCCTGGAGCGGCTGGTGAAAACCGCAGATGCCGCGGGGATCCCGGTCCAGGAGATGGTGGTGCTCTAACGAGCACGCGGGGGGCTGGGGGGGGTGAGCGCCCGCCTGCTCACCCAGCTCCCCTCCAACCATGGAGAAGTCCGTCCTGAGGATGGTCCACTTGATGATCTTGGCGCTGTCCGAGGGGACCTCGGCGTTGGCAGCGTCGATGCCCTGACTGATGAACTCCAAGACCACCGGGTCTCCGTCGTAAACGATGTCCGACAGCCTGGTGGACTGGCTCCGGAGCTGTCTACAGAAAGCAACCGCCTCGCTGGTCAGCGCATTCCGGGGCTCCCCTGTGTCCGTGTTAACCTGGCACTGTTGTTCGGGGGCAGGGGGTCAGGCGGCTCCCAAGCTGCCCCCCACGCCCACACCGGCCCCCACGCCCAGCTCCCCAGGCGGGGGGCTCGCCCTCGTGGGTAACCCGTCACTCTCTTCTCGGCCCTCGGAAGGCCGGTCCCCATCCCCGTGGTGCACATGAGAAAACAGGCTTGGTTTGGGGAGACTTGCCCCACACGTCCCCGCTTCCTAGGGGCTGGTGGGGGGGGGGCCGGCTCAGGCCCAGCTGCCCTTTCTCTGGAAACGGGCCAGGAGCTTCTACCCCATGGGGCCTGGCCAGTGTACCCCAGGCTTGGCACCGAGTGACCGGCCCATTGCCTCGCCTCTCCCAGCCTCAGTTTCCCCATCTTGAAACCAGGACGGTAGGCTCCGTCCAGCCAACAGCCGGATTCCACGAGGCTCAAAAACACAGGCACGCGGTACCTTCAGCGTGAGCAGGGCACACAGGTAGGGCGCGTCCTGGCCCACCAGCACGACGTAGCGCACGATGGGGATGTACCTCTTCACCCGCTCCTCAATGGGGTTCGGGTTGATCCTCTCACCTGAACTGAGGGTGATGATATCTGCATGCGGAGAGGGAGCAGGGCTGTGGTCCTGAAAAGCCGCATCAAGTCAGCTCTCCTGGAGCCCACGGCCACCCCTTGATGTTCAGAAACGACGGAGATGGAGCCCAGGCATACAGAGGGTGTCCCTTCCTCCAAGCTGGACTTTAGTCCTCCCCCTCATCATCGTGCTGTGTGCAACCCGCACCACTGTCCACAGCAGCCCTGTGGGGCCCGGTCAGAGGCAGAGAGCACCTTGCAGCCTTGTCTTGCTCACCTCTGGCGTTGCCGACGACATAGAGGAATTCATCGGTGTCCAAAAAGCCCAGGTCCCCCGTGTGCAACCAGCCGTGGGCATCGATCTTCTCCTGCGTATTCTCCTCATCATTGAGATACCCCATGAAGATGTTCCGGCCCCAAATGTAGATGTCCCCGATGCCCTCCTCATTGTGCTTCTGCGTCTTGGTGTGGGTGTTGGGGAGGGACTTCCCACAGCTGCGGACAATGGGCAGGGAAGGGGTATTGTAGACACACCAGACAGAGATGCCCACTGGCGGAGGGGCACCCCCTGCTCACTGCTCCTCTTCCCCCGGCACACAGCCACTCAGATCCTAGCCCCTTCCTGCCTGTCTGGCTTCTAGAGTCCTGCAGCTCCAAAGCAGGGGGCAGGTGGAGGACGACAGGGCGTGGCCCCCAGGGCGTGGAGGCTTGGCCCACCCTGACTTGGAGCCAAGCTTGCAGGGTGTGTGGATGTACCACACCCAGCCCCTGGCCACGAGGAGCCCACAGCTGAGCACAGGGGACAAAGGCAAGAGGCAGATAAACTCAAAACACCTTTTGGGTGGAACAGGTCGCTGTGGGAGGTATCGGGGCAGGAGAGAAAACGGTACAGTCTGGGCAAGAATGAGGCATCTCATCTTGTCTGCTTGTCTCCTTGGAAATTGGGGGTGGGGGCTGGGGGCTGGCCCTCCACCCCTCAAATTTTGAGGTTCCTATCCAGGCACCTGGACCCCAATCCTTGCTCCGCTTTCTCCCCAGGCTCTCTGGAGACTCAGGGCAAGGCCTCAGGGCTGGCCCGGCCAACGCCCAGGATGCACCTGCCCGGACTGAATCGTGTCACCCCCAAATTCCGAACCCCCAATGGGAAGGTGTTTGGAGGTGGTTAGGTCTCGATGAGGTCCTGAGAGTGGGAACTTCATGATGAGACTGATGTCCTTTAAGGAGAGACGCCAGAGTGAGCTTGCTCGCTCTCTCTCCACCATGCAAAGACACGGAGAGAAGCCGGCCGTCCACACCCACAACCGAATCAGGGACCCCTTGATCTTGGAGCCTCTGGAACTGAGGCTAGATCTGCGTGGTTCTCTAAGCCCCCTGGCCTGTGGTGCTGTCACGGCAGCCCGAGCTGAGACACACTCCGTGAGGGCAGATGCCTGGCCCCCCGTGCAGGGCAAGCTCTGTTCACGGTCACAACGCCCCTGGAACGAGCAAAGTGCCCAACAAAAGAGTGGAAGACTGAGAGGCTCCGCTGAGCTCCTCTGCTCTGACCAATTTCACGGCTGCGAACACCGCTTCCCTTGAGCTGCTTATGTCCTGTGTGGAATGATAGACTGCGAGCCCCACCTGCCACGTGGCAGGGATTCTTGACGTCGGGTCCCCCGCTGTGACCCTAGTGGTCGGACACTGCCTGCAGGCAGCGATCACTCCACATGCCAAGGGGCCGCCCAGTCGGGCAACAGCCTCGGACCACGTCACCTGTCCTTCCTTCCGCCTCCATGCCTGTCCCCCTTTCTGCCCTGCCTCTCTGGGTTTGAGGGTCGAGGAGACCCTGTGGGTGGGAAAGTGCTTTGGGACTGGCTCTTTGTCCTGTCTCTGCGGAAGGTTGCTTCCATCTCTCCAAAGCCAAGGTGCTCTAAAGGTGGTGACGCAGACTCTCTCCTTGACCAAATGCCGGTCAGCCTCCTCTGAGCTCTCTTCTCACTAGCCCTTGGCCTTGGTCTCTAAGCGCAAACCATTTCATCCACTCCCGCACAGAGAGACTTGAGAAAACCTTAGCATTTCCGAACGCCCAAGGCCACATCCCCAGGATGGCTCCATCCCCCTTACATCCCTGCCCAAGAAAGCTCAAAGCTGCCCGGAGAGTTTTCCAGATGGCCCCCCAAGCTTGCAGATAAGTTCTTTCCCTGCCCTCGGACATGCAAATCTACCACCCAGAACTTTCTCCTCTCTTTGAAGTACAAACCTTCAGGGAGGTAGGTAACTCTGGCTCTCACCGCCAGCGCCTGTGGGAGGCACAGGACCCCACCCCAGAGGGGCAGCTGGCTCTGATCTATGCCTCCTGCCACAAACACATGAGATTTCTCTCCAGAGAAGCGCCAGTCTTCAGACCCAGATGGGTTCAGTTAGTGACCCCCCCCGCCCCCCGCCCTTCCTGCTTTTTGTGATGGCCACTTCCCAGACGGCTCAAGCCCCCACGTCCTCCCCCAACCCCACAGACCCCTCTGAGACGTCCAGTCCCTCGGCCCAAATTGAAGTGGAGATCAGTTCACACCGGGCCCTTCTGGCTGAATTAGTAGTAGTGAATAAAATCTGTCCCTGTTGCTTTAAGGAGTGTCGGGTTTTATCTTTGAAAATGGTCACCCATCCAGAGCTGAGCGAGCCCCAGGTTAGGGAGATCGAGGGCAGGGGAGAAAGCCAGCACACCAAAGGGGCCGTGACTCGCCCAAGTCCCCTATGTTGTGCTGAGTTTTCAACACAGGCTGAGTCCTCCCGGAAATGTGCAGGGGCCCTGAACTAAATCAGTGGTGGTAGCAGCCAGCCTCCAGGATGGCTTTGTCCACCCGGAATCCACATCTAGTGTAGCCCCCTCGCACCCTGGAGGAGGCTGGTCTGCCTGACCCCGTCAGATGTGGCAGAAATAACAAAGTGCCACTTCTGAGGTTAGGTCATAATAGGGTTGCTCAATCAAATATAAGATGCCTGGTTATATTTGAATTACAAATTTTCTGTAAGTATAAGTATATCCCAGATACTACAGGGGCTATACTCATACTTAAAAAAAAAAAGAAGTTGTTTGTCTGAAATTCAAACATCCCTGGGTGTCCTGTATTTTTATTTGCTGAATCTGGCCACCTAAAGGAGAGTGTGGCTTCCACTTTGCCCTCTCTGGGGTCTCTTGTGTGGGGGAAACCTACTGCCATGGCGGGGGACACCCCCAAGCAGCCCTGTGGAGAGGTCGGCATAGTAAAGAAGCAAAGCCACCTGCTGAAAGCCAGCAAGAAACTGAGGCCTCCCGCCCACGGCCGTGTGAGGAAGCCAGCCTCCGAGCGGCTTCTCCGGCCCCAGTTGAGCCTTCAGATGAGGCCGCCCCAGCCAACAGCTTGACTGCGGCCCCGTGAGGGACTTGGAGCCAGGACCACACAGCTACCAAGCAGCTCCCCAATTCCCAACCCATGTGGGACTAAGCTGCGAAATCTGAGGGTTACCTTTACACAGCAATGAATGTGTTCCCTCCCAAGGGGCCAGGGTGTCAAAGATGGTTGGCCATTAGTAAAAAGAATGCTTTGCAAATCAGAAAACAAATCGGAGGGGCTTCAGGCCATCCCACACAGGGGTTCACTTGCTTTCGCTCATTTGCCCTTGGATATGCATTCCGCGGTGGAGAAGAACAGAGTAGGGGGACCGCGTGCACCTGGCCAAGGTCAGCCCTGGCCATCCCCTCCCCCACCCCCACGGCCAGCCATCTGTCCGTCCCTCCACCGAGATCCACCTCAGCAGCCGGAAGTCTTGCTGCCTGGAGAGCGTGTGGATGCCCGTGCTTTCAGACAAGCCGTAGAGCTCAAAGATGGGCATGTTGAGGCTGAGGAAATAATCCAGGGTGGCTCTGGAGAGCCCCAGGCCCAAGTTGAAGTACTGCCTGCAGTGATGGAGGCCCAGGAACCTCCTGGCCCGGTTGAAGGTCAGCCTCTTGGCCAGGCTGAAGCACAGTGGAGAATGGGTCTGCCTTGAGGAGCAGACACAGGGGAGCAGAGTTGGGCCTCGGGACTCCACGCCCGCCCCAGGCGGGCCCCCCCCTCAGCCCCCTGGGGGCAGCCCTGAGACCCAGCCTCACTTGAACATCCGCTTCCTGTTTGTCCTGAGTCCCAGCCACATGGCCCACTGGTCCATCCTCCTCCGGAACGGGGTCGACGAGAGCTGGTCGGTCTTCAGGTTGTCCAGCAATCTGTCCCAGACCCACGGGACGCCGTGGAACAGGGTGGGCTTCACCTCCCGCAGCGTGTCTATCAGGGAGCCCTGCACCACACGGCACGATGGGCTTCCGGCCAACCCCGCCCCAGCCCTCTGCCCCCCTGCCCCACTGTAGGGCCAGGTGTGTGAAGCCTTTCCCCACGGCCGTGGCCGGGAGCCAAAGGGGATGGCCAGGACCATCTGCTCCCACCTACCCTGATCAGCAGGACGCACAGGATCCGTTTCCTGGCCCACATGGCTCAACACATGTGAGATTCAACCACACTGTTGGCTGTTTCTGTGGTCCCGGCCACCCTCTCCCAGAACCCTGAGCCAGGGCAAGCGGTGGACGGAGAAGGGAAGGTGCAGAGACAGAGAGAGACAGAGATAGAGACAGAGACACACAGAGAATGACAAACACACACACAGAGATTAAGAGATGGAGGGAGAGAGAGACAAGATGAGACAAAGAGACAGGGAGGGATGGGAGGGGGGAGAGAACGGGGAAGGGACAAACTCTGGCTTTGTCACTATTTTCACAACTTCCCGGTTCCCAAGAGAGAGTCCCCAGCGACCACAAGTACAATATTAACAAAGAATGCCGGAGAGGAAAATCAGGACTAAGCCGAGCAAAGCCCACTGGGGCGGACCTAAGCAAATGCCCGCCCCAAAGCTGAGCCAGGTTTCACATTATTCAAAGGCCTTTAGAGAGCTCTAAGAAGAATATCTTGTGACATGTGAAAATAGGAAATTGAAGCTTTCATGTCCACCACGTTTTCCATTTTTTCAACGAGAAATCTGCAGAGATTTGTTCTCCCCCTAAGTACCTATGTGATTCGCCTCAGTTGTGCCCCTTGGCCCGGGAACCCTAAATCACTCAGTGCCTGGCCCTCTGTGGGACAAGTCTGTGGGACCCTTGGCTGAGGGAGTTGTAAGGATCCGGGCAACGATGTTCGGATTCTTTGCTTCTCCCTACTTCCTGTCTTGATGGGAAATGTGTGGTTTTCTACACTCAGAGAGTGAACACAACTGTGATGGAGGTCTCATGATGTATGTCAGTGACCTCAGGTGCTTTTTTTTTTATTGCAGTAAAATCCACATAACACCATCTTAACCATTTTAAGTGCACAGCTCAGCGGCATGAGGCACACTCACAGCGTCATGCAGCCACCCCCACCCTCCGTCTCCAGAACGTTCCATCTCCCCACACGGAGACTCTGTCCCCACGAAGCACGGACTCCCCACCCCCTGCCCCAGCCCTGGCTCCCACCCTCTCCTCTCTGTCTCTGGGGACGGGACTCCTCTGGGGACCCTCCTGGGAGTGGGGTCCTGCGGGATGTGTCCTTCTGGGTCTGGCTCCTTTCGCTGAGCACAGTGTCCTTGGGGTCCCTCCACGTCATGGCAGGTGTCAGGGTCCCTTCCTTTCTAAGGCTGGATCATATTCTATTGGATGGGTGGAACTCATTTATTTATCCATTTGTCTGTTGATGGGCACCTGGATTGTTTCCCCTCACATGCTTTTTTAACGGCTCGATTAAGCCTCCTGTGCTGGTGATTTTTGCCCCATGGTAGGAGGTGGATGCAGGCTTCCCATTCCTTAGGACACGAGCTCATGTCTGCTTCAGCCCCTTCACTTCACAGATGGGGAAACTGAGACCCAGAGAGGAGGAGGAGTAAAGTCGCACAGCGAGCTGGGGGCGGGGGCAGGGTGGGGATTCCAGTGCTGGGCCGGCTGAGCATCCCACGTAGGGTGACCCTAGCCCCTCCAGCCTCCCCAACCTCACCTGCACCCACCGCGGCAGAGGGCTGGGGAGCCCCACTCACCCTCAGAGCATCCGGCTGGGCGAAGTAGAGGGCTCCGGCGACAGAGATGGAGACCCACATGTCGAAGAGCTGGGCCCCCATGTAGCTGAGAGGGAGGTAGCTCACTAGGATCTCCTGCTCCTCCGGGGGGCACTTGTAAGACAGCCTCTGGGCCGTGGCCACCGTGGTCCAGGTGATCTGCAAGACACCTTAGCCATCACCCATAGGCCATTCTGTTCTCAACCCCCAGGAGCTCACCTTCGTCCACACGAGACCCAGAGCCACAGCCTGCTGCCTCCGGAGGGGACACTCACGTTGTCGTGGCTGAGCATCATGGCCTTCGGGGGGCCTGTGACCGACAGGCTGTAGACCAGGGCACAGCACTGGTTGGGCTTTTGGGAGTCAATGACCTGATCCAGCGTGTTTTCCGAGATGCCGTCTGCCAGGTCCAAGAACCCTCTCCACTGCAGAGAGGCGGGGGTTGGGGTGGGGAGGGGCTCATGGTGGTGGTGGGGTGGGGGAGGAGACCCTTGAGCCTGAGACCTCAACCCCCGGGCTACGGCCCCCGGCCCTGCCCTCCCGGTGAGAACCTACAGAATACAGGTTCTGCAGCCAGGTCCGGATCTCCTCCTTGTACTGGACAATGGCCTTGAGGTGCTTCAAGGAGCCCTGGATCTGCCAGATAGCGTGGGGCTCAGCAGGTGCAGGGCAGGAGTACGGGTCATAGCTGAGCCCCGAGCCCGTTTCCCCAGCACTTCCCCCACGGGTGGCAAGGGCACTCCCCGATTTTCTTTGTATTGTGGCAAAATACACAGGAATTTACCATTTTAACCATCTCAAAGTGGACACTTGAGCAGTATTTAGTACATTCACGTGCTGCGACAGTCACCTCTGTCTAGTTCCAGAACATTCCGTCTCCCCAAAAGGAAACCTTCAGTGCCCATTAGCAGTGTGTCCATTCCTCCGTCCTCCGGGTCCTGGAAACCGCTCATCAATCCACTCTGTCTCTACAGATCGGCCTATTCCGGATAGTTCATATAGATGGAATCCTACACTATGTGGCCTTTTGTGTCTGGCTTCTTTCACTGAGCGTCATGTTTTCGAGGTCCATCCACGTTGGGGCGTGTGTCAGAGCTTTCCTCCTTTTAGGGCCGCGGAACAGTCCAGCGTGGGTATGGGCCACAGTTTATCCGTTCGTTGGCTGGTGGACGTCTGGGCTGTCCCCCTGTTTGGGCTGCTGAGAAGGTTGGCGTACGGGTTTTGGTTTGCACACCTGTTTTCCATTCTCTTGAGTAGACACGTAGTTGTGGGATCTCTGGGTCATACGATAAGTCTATGGTTGGCCTTCTGAGGAGCTTTCCATGGGGCCCGCCCCAATTTCCCTCCCCCCAAGCCACGCACGAGGGCTCCGGGGGCTCCACATCTTCACCAACACTTGTCACCTGCGTTTCTGATAATAGCTGTCTTCGTGGGTGGGAAGTGGCACCTCATGGTGGCTTCCATCTGCATTTCCCGGATGACTTCAGACATTGAGCATCTTCTCTCCGGCTTACTGGCCATTTGTGTTTTACTTCTCTGGAGAAATGTCTAAGCCCTTCACCCATTTTTGAACTGGGTTTTCGTCAGTGGTGTGTTTTGTTTTTGACCTTGTGGGGTCCTGGATACATTTTGAAGGCAGACTGCATTGGTTTCCTATGGCTGCTAGGATACAATGAGGTACTGAGTATTGAGCAGCTTGGTCCGGTCTCTGCTTAGAATCTCATAATCCCCAAATCAAGGCGTGGGAAGGCTAGGTCCCTTCTGGAAGCTCCACGGCAGGCTTGTTCATTTGGGAACTGGCTCATTCCGGCTATTGGCAGAATTCAGTTCCCTGCCCTTCTCAGCTTCCAGAGGCCACCATGTTCCCTGGCTCATGGTCCCTTCCTCCATTTTCAAAGTCAGAAACAGGGAGATTGAGTTCCTCTCATGCTTTGAATCTCTCTGTTCTCCCTTCTGCTTTATCTTTCCTGTCTCCAGCCAGAGAGAAGTCTGTGCTTTGAAGGGCTCCCGTGATTATAGGGGACCCACCCAGATAATCCAGGATCATCTCCCAGACAGAGGGCATGAATCTTAATCCCATCAGCGAAATCCCTTTTGCCACACGAGGTGCCATGATCACAGGTCCCAGGGATTAGGGCGTGGACATCTTTGGCATCATCCTGCTGATCACACCGAGCCAATGGCATTTCCTGAGAGAGAGGACTCAGGAATGGGGCCAGGCTTTGGGTCTGAGAAGCTGGAAGGAGGAAGTTGCTGTCACCCAAGCTGGGAAACACAGAGGGAAGAGCGGGTTTTAGGGGAAAGATCTGGAGCTTGGGTCTGGACAGGCTGCGTCTGAGATGCCTCTTCGGCATCCCAGGGTGATTATTGGGAAAGCGGGAGATAAAAATGTGGGAAGTGTCTGCACACAGATATCACCCGGGGAAAAGATACAGAGCACGGAAAGCAAGTGGTCTGCTGTCCCAGGCCTGGCTCCATGGTTAAGGTTCAAACAAGTGAAGAGGAATAAGGAGGAGAGCCGGGCAGTGAAAGTTTCGTTATTTACATCATCCTCACCCCATCAGGGGCTCACCTTCCTGGGGGGAGAATGACCCAGGCCACATACCTGGTCACCTGCACAGACGCTGTCTTGGGTTTATTTATGTATTTAATAAACATTAAAAATTGGGGCGCCTGGGTGGCTCAGTAGGTTAAGGGGCTGCCTTCGGCTCAGGTCATGATCCCAGGATCCTGGGATCGAGCCCCGCATCGGGCTCCCTGCTCGGCGGGGAGCCTGCTTCTCCCTCTCCCTCTGCCCGCCTCTCTGCCTACTTGTACTCTCTCTCTATCTCTCTGTCAAATAAATAAATAAAATCTTTAAAAAAAATAAACATTAAAAATTTTAATGGTGGTAAGAAAAAATACACAACAAAGTTTACCACCTTAACCATTTTCAAGCATACGGTTTGCAGTGTTAAGTGTATATGCATTACTGGGCAACAGATCTCCAGAACTTTCCATCTCCCCACACGGAGACTCTGTCCCCGTGAAGCACGGCTCCCAGCCCCGGCTCCCACCCTCTCCTCTCTGTCTGTGTGTGCACGGGACTCCTCTGGGGACCCTCCTGGGAGTGGGGTCCTGCGGGATGTGTCCTTCTGGGTCTGGCTCCTCTCACTGAGCAGTGTCCTTGGAGGGTCCCTCCACGTGTGCAGGTGTCAGGATGCCCTTCCTTTTTAAGGCTGAGTAATTGTCTGGATGGACCATATTTTGTTTATTCATTCATCCATCAACAGACATTTGAGTTATTTCCACATCTTGACTACTGTGGATGCTGCTGCTATGAACTTGAATGCACCAATATATCTTCAGGGTCTTTCCTCCACTTCTTTCAGGTACGTATCCGCAAGTGGGATTGCTTCTACCTCTAAAGTTTTGAGGACTCTCCATGCTGCGTTCTATAGTGGCTGCACCCGTTTCCGTTCTCGCCAACAGAGGCCTGGATTGATTGAAGAATAATTTACAGGCAGTAAAAGCCACCATTTTAGGTCTCTAGTTTCACGAGTCTTTTTTTTTTTAAGACTGATTGATTGATTTTTAGAAAGAGAGAGAGAGAGAATTTCAAGCAGTCTCCACGCTGAGCGTGGAGCCTGACACGGGGCTCGATCTCACAACCCTGAGATCAGGACCTGAGCCGAAATCAGGAATCAGATACTCAACCGACTGAGCCACCCAGGCGCCCCCAGTTCCATGAGCCTTGACAAACTTAGAGCAGTGTGACCACCACCTCAATCAAGACCTGGAATATTTCCATCGCCCCATAAAGTTTCCTCGGGCCCCTTTGTGGTCAGCTGCCTCCTTCCAGCTGCCCTGGATTTCTGTCCCATAGCTTCGCCTTTGCTGGGGGCTTCACATCTATGAACTCACGCCGAAGCAGGTAGCCCTCCCTTCAGCACATTTCAGAAGCAGCCACGTGATTGCACATATCAGGAGCCCAGTCATTGCTATTGTTTGGTTGGTAGGGACGGACCACCATTTGTTCATCCAAATGATAGAAAAACAACTGGATCTTGGTTAATGGATGTTTGGGCAGTTTTGGGCAATCATGCACAGAATGGCCACAGACACTTCCATGCAGTGTAGACGCTTGTTCTCATTTCTCTTGGGTACAGTCTCCGAAGTGGAAGGTCTGGACCATCTCGCAGGTGTTTGTTACCAAACGGTCAGGCCATTTTCCAAGGTGGCTGTACCATCTTGCATTTCTGCCAACAACGAAGGAATTATTCCACTGCAACCCCGTCAACACTTGGTAGTGTCCATTTTAAAACTGGAGTCACCCTCGTGGGTGTTTCGGGGTGGCCCTGTCTTTGCCTGTGTGCCTCTGTCCACTTGTCATGGGTCCTCTTAGGGTCCCCATTTGCCAGGGTTCAGCTCAGGCTGCAGGACAGGGTGGGGGCTGGTACAGAAGTCTCAGCTGTAGGACCACCACTGGTTCCTTATGGCATAGGGTTACGGGTGCTATATGGGAGGGAGAAGAAGACCCAGAGCCTGGGGTGGCCGACCATGAGTGGGCATTACCCTGATGTCCACCTTCTCTGGGCGCCCCATACGCCCATGGATCTTTCCCCATTCCCTCCCTGGAACAAAGATCAAATAGGAATGCCCATCCCATTGATGATCCTATGGATAGCGTTGGCATGAACACTGACCATGCTAAGCTCTGTCCTAGCCCATTACAGGTTTACTTGGTTCATCCTCGGAACCAAACCCAGTAGGTACCACTCCCACTTTACAGGTGAGGAACCGAGGCACCAGGAGGCCAAACACTGTGCCCCAGGGCCCAGAGTTAGTGAAGGTGGCCTCTGAGCCATGGAGCCCACACCCAGAACCACCTCATTTGGATCGGCCCCGGACCCAAGGAACTTTAGGGTTCTCCTGTGCAGTTCCATTACGATGAAATGTTCAGAACAGGCAAATCCACAGAGACAGAAAGTGGGTTGGTGGTTGCCAGGGGCTGGTGCCAGGGGAATGAAGCATCCCCACTAATGGGCACAGGGTTTGCTTTTCAGGTGATGGAATGTTCTGGAACCAGACAGAGGTCATGGTTGCACAACACTGTGTGTTCACTCAATGCCACTGAACTAAAAAGGGTTACAACAATAAATTGTATATTATGTGCATTTTACCACAATAAAATTTTTTTAAAGTGGGAAGAGAGGATCTGCTTGCGGTGGGCACATCTAAGTCCCAGTTTGGGGTGTGCTGGGGGTCAGCCCCTGGGCCATCGCTGAGCGGGCTCTGACTTCCTCCGGCTTGAGCACCTGCTGCGGTCAGCAATGTAAGGACCATTTGGCAGGAACAGCACATGCCTGGCACCTCTTAGAGGCCCTGGACCTGCCCATGCATGGAATCCACAGTTCTCAGCTTGTGAGTAATGATAGGATGGTAGGCGCATCGTTCATGGGATCCCTTTTGTTTACTAGGCAAAGTCTGTGCCTTTACCTAAGCTATGCCCTCCACCCAGCATGCCCTCCTGGCTCCCACAGGCCCCGGAGTCACTGACCTGGATGATCTTCTGCAACTGCCTGTCATTGTCCACCACAAATATGTCCATCTCCGCGCTTTCGGCGATGACCTGGCAGGCTTTTGGGGAGCTGGTGGACAAGATGCCAACAGAGAAGCCCCTGGAAGCAGAACCCAAGAAGTGAGGACCCACTGGTGAATTGCAGGGCTCCCAGGAGGCCGGTTTGGCCCAAGCAGAGACAGTCCCTCGGGCAGGGTACAGAGTGTGGCGGATACCCCCAGACACCCACAGAATGCCCTGTTTGAAGGTGGGACTCAGGGACAGCTTGTGCGTGGGTCCTGCCCTCCAGGGGTTCCCCAGTGGTCTGGACAAGTACGGGAGGGCCCAATGCTGGAGAATCCTGGGGAGTGGGGAAGGCTTTTTGGGGGAGGGGTCATGGGAGCTGGGCTTCACAGGATGTGTATGAGTTCGACAGGTAGAGAGTGTCAGGAAGGGTGAGCTGGCTGGTGCCCAGGGCTGAGCCCTTGACAAATCCCATTGAGCACAGACCAAACAGCAGCCTTAGTCTGCTCCCTGAACTGGGGACGCTTCTGTGAGACCCCTATGGATTCAAGAGGAGGGATGAGACTTTGCTGGGCTGGTGGCTTCCTGACTCCATGTACCCCAGGGAGATACCAGGTACCTCTTACCCAGCCATGATAGCACCAATGCTGGCGATGGCCCACTCCTCCGAGTTTAACCCCATGATCCCCACGCTGTGGAAGCGCTCCAGGCCCAGCTGGGGAAGGAGGCCCTTGTGAGGTACAGGCGGGCTCACCTGCCACTTGACCCCACCTGCCCGGGAGTCTAAGGCTGAGAGCCCTGGGCTCCCTTTTCTCTGTTGATCATTTGTGCTTCTGTTTGTTGATAAAATAGCCCATTTTCTGGGCTCCCTTTTCTCTGTTGATCATTTGTGCTTCTGTTTGTTGATAAAATAGCCCATCCCCCCATTACAAGCTACCCCATATTCATCTTGAGCGGTGGTTCTCAACAGGGATGATTCTGCCTTCCCAGCTCACACTGGGCAACATTGGGAGACATTTCTGGGGAAGGGAATGGTGCTGACATCGAGTGGGTGGGCACCAGGGAGGCTGAGAAACATCCTCTGATGTACAGGACAGACCCCTCCGCAAAGAATGATCCAGCCCCAAGTGTCGATAGTACTGAGATTAAAAAACCCCGAGATAATACAAACAAAATGCTCTCCCTCCAACATTTTTATGACTAAATATTTGACAAAATCAGGACAGTACTATGCCTATATTATCTTAATGCGTCATTGTTCATAAAACCATACATCCTATTTTCCCAGCCTTTAAATATTTCTCTGTGGTATCAAATATAATACCTCTATGATATTGTGTAATATAGAGATGTCATAATTTAGGGGCGCCTGGGTGGCTCAGTCGTTAAGTGTCTGCCTTCGGCTCGGGTCATGATCTTGGGGTCCTGGGACTGAGTCCTGCATCGGGCTCCCTGCTCAGCAGGGAGCCTGTTTCTCCCTCTGCCTCTGCCCTTCCCCCTCCCCCCGCTTGTGCTCTCTCTCTCTCTCTCAAATAAATAAAATCTTTTTAAAAAAATGTCATAATTTAGTGACCCCCCCCTTTATTGGTTGATACTTAGGTAAGATCCTTTCTCCCCTCCATTTTTATTAGATAAAATGTTGGGAGAACATCTGCATAGCTCAAGCTCTGTTTACCCACATGGTTATTTTGTGCTGACATCCGGATTGACTTAAAAATTCAAAATGGCGCACCATTCATCCATCCTGGCAGAACCAGGGCATGTCACCACCTGGCCCCCAGGTGGGCCTTTCCCCTCCACTCTAGACTCTCGGGTACAACTGCCCACTCCTGGGTGTCTTTGTCTAAACCAGGGCATCACAAACTCAACATGGCCCAAACAGAATTGTTGATGTTACCAGCTCCGCTCTGCCGACCCTGCCTTCCACAATCTCAGTTAACAGCAGTTCCTTCAGGTTGCCCAGGCCAGAAATCTTGATCATCCTCAGCACCTTTCATTCTTCCGGACACCCAGTTCGTTAGGAAATGATGTTGGCTCTGCCTTCAGAATCTGACCACTTCTTATCCCCTCCCTTGCTACCACACAGGTCCCAAACATCTTCATCTCAGCCTCAACTGGTCTCTCTTTTTCCACCTAGTCTGTTCTCTCTGCAGCAGCCACACAGTGCTGTGAGCGCCCAACTCTGGGCACATCCCTCTGCTTAGAGCCCTCCATGGCTCCCACCTCACTCCTGGTAAAAGCCTCACAAGGCCCAGCAAGACCTGTACTCATTACCCCCTGCCCTCACCACCTTCCTCTCTCCCCCTCACTCACTCTGCTTTAGCCACATGGGCCTCTTTGCTGTTCTGCCAACATGCCAGGCACCGTCCTGCCCCAGGGCTTTTGCACGTTGGTTTCCACTGCCTGTAACACTTATCCCCAAATACTCACTTAGATTCCCCCCTCCGAGTTGTTTAAGTCTTGTTGAAATGCCACTCTCAGAGAGGCTCTTATTGGCCACCATAGGGTAAGATTTCAACCCCCACCCCAACTCATCTACCCCTTTCTTTTCTTTAGTTTTCTCTGGATCACTGTCTACTTCCTGCATACTTGTTTGTTATGTTGACTGGTCAAGTCCCTAGAGGTCTCTTATCCCCTCTCCTAATCTGATAAATGGGCATTCCTTCATTGAAGACATACCCAAGGGGCTAGATTCTGGGGGCCTGCAATGAATGAGGCAGTCTGGCCCCTTGACCTCATGAACTGACCAACTAAACAAATAAATTATATAACCACGTAATCATGTGGCTATGAGAACTGAACAGAACGCTTTCAAGGCGGCTGTGATAGAAAGTATTGGGGGCTGGTGAGTCTGGGGACCCAGAGTGATCAGGGATGACCTCACTCAGAAGATGAGACATTGGAGGGGCACCTGGGGGGCTTAGTTGGCTGAGTGTCTGACTTGTGATTATGACTCAGGTCATGATCTCAGTCAGGGTCGTGAGATCAAGCCCAGGATCAGGCTCTGCGCCTAGTGGGGAGCCTACTTGAGAGTCTCTTTCCCTCTGCCCCCCCAATAAATACATAAATCTTAAAAAAAAAAGATGAGGGGCGCCTGGGTGGCTCAGTCGTTAAGCGTCTGCCTTCGGTTCAGGTCATGATCCCAGGGTCCTGGGATCAAGCCCCACATCGAGCCTCACATCGGGCTCGCTGCTCGGCAGGAAGCCTGCTTCTCCCTCTCCCACTCCACCCACTTGTGTTCCGTCTCTCTCGCTGTCTCTCTCTTTCTGTCAAAATGAATAAATAAAATCTTTAAAAAAAAAAGGAAAAAAGATGAGACATTGGAGAAGAGACACATTAACAATAACTACCATTAGAATATAGCTAATGCTGATGCAATGCTGTGTGAGTCAGAGGCTGTTTGATAAACTCCCTGAATTCCTTTTTTTTAAAGATTGTATTTATTTCTTTATTTGAGAGAGAGAGAGAGTGAGAGAGCACAAGCAGGGGGAGCAGCAGAGGCAGAGGGAGAAGCAGGTTCCTCGCTGGTCAGAGAGCCTGATGTGGAGCTCTATCCCAGGACCCGGAGATCATGACCTGAGCCAAAGGCAGTCGCTTCACCCACTGAGCCACCCAGGCGCCCCAACTCTCTGAATTCTTGTAGCAAACCCTTGTGCTATAGGGGCTTTTATATTTTATTTTTATATATTCGTACATAAAACGCTAATAGAACACGTTTTATACTAAATTTAATAAAAATAAAGTATAAAATGGGTATGTCCATATGTAACTTTTATATTTTTAATATCATACATATATAAAAATAGATATAAAAATCCCCATTTTACAGATGGGGAAACTGAGGCATGGTGAGACTGAGTAATTAAAAAAAATGTTAGTTTGAGGCACAGCTGACACCAAGTATTCCATGAGCTTCGTGGATACAACACAGTGATTCCTCAAGTCTATACATGATGCTATGCCCTCAAGTGTAGCCTAAGTAATTTTTTAACAAAAAAGCCACAGGCATCTAACTACACCTCATGGTGAGTGAGATTGAGTGATGTGAGCAAGAATGGGCAGGTAAGCGCGGAGCCTGAGGAAAGGATGCGCGCACAGGGTGGCCGGGCAGGAGGGGCGCTGCAAGAAGTACGAGGTTGGGGCGCCTGGGTGGCTCAGTTGGTTAAGCGACTGCCTTCGGCACAGGTCATGATCCTGGAGTCCGGGGATCGAGTCCCGCATCGGGCTCCCTGCTCAGCGGGGAGTCTGCTTCTCCCTCTGACCCTCCCCCCTCTCATGTGCTGTCTCTCTCTCATTCTCTCTCTCTCAAATAAATAAAATCTTTAAAAAAAAAAAAAAGAAGTACGAGGTTGGGGCGGTGGTGGTGTCGGGGAGTGGCGCGCCGCGCGGGCGCAGCAGTGCGCAAGCGCAGAGGGGCGGGCTTGCGCGCAGGCGCGGAAGGGCACGTGGTACCTTGAGGAAGGCTTTGGCGGCGCGCCGGCACTCTTCATAGTACTCGATGTAGGTGAGCAGGTGCCAACCGTTCCTGTGCTTGGAGCCGAGCGCGATGTAGTTGGCGTACTTGATGGCCGTGTTCATGACCATGTCATGCACGGTGATGGGCGCCTGGCTGGTGAAGGCGTCCTCCTGCCGCAGGTGCACCTCGCCGTCGCGCTTTGACGTCCAGTAGGGGTGTCCTGTGGGCAGGCGGGGCTCGGGGGCAGTGAGACCCCAGGTGGGTGAAAGAGGGGCCGGGCTGTGGCCCTGATGGCGGCAGGGGCGGGCAGAGAAGGTGGGGGAGGGGGGTGGGAGAGAGGCATGGTGGACAGAGAAAGAAAGACACCACCGACGAGGGGGAAACATGGAAGCGGATAGAGAGACACAGAAGAGGGCACAGGGGCGCGCGGACAGGCAGATGCGCTGGTCCAGAGGGTGGAGTTCAGCAGCAGCCCCACCAGCGAGCAGGCAGCTCAGTCACAGGCCCACTGCCCCTCCTGTGGACTTCCGGAGGACCAGGCACCTCTGACAACTGTGTCCACCTTCGCCATCTCCATCCCCTACTCCCAGCCACCCGTCCAGCCTCCCCCACCACCCTGACGCGACTTCAAAGATCCTGAGGCTGGCTCACCCACCCTTAGCCAACCCTGACTGGCTTCTCTGGGGCCCAAGGAGCCCCCTACCTTTGGCTTTAATTTCCCGTTGGTGATCTCTCTCCGTCAGACTCAGTGTTTTGAGTGAGGACATGGTGTGCAGGGTATCTTCGGCCTCTCTTCTTACTGTCTGGGGAGCATCTGGCCTCCTGGGACGTTCACAGAAACACAGTTGCAGTCCAGTGGAGGGCGGGGAGTGTCCAGCTGTGTGGAGGCACAGGGGTCCCACCTACTCATGGGGGTGGTCAGGGAAGGCTGCTCTGAAGAGTGGGTAGGAGTTGACCGGGCAAAGAAGGGAGGGAGAAACATCTGAGCAAAGAGAATAATGCAATGAAGCCCATCGGGGCTGGAGTATAAGGAAAAGTGGGGGGAAAGAAATGAAGCAAGATAGGCAGTGAGAGTGGGATCAGCATGGGGTCTTGCTGGCTGTGTTAGTAAAACATTGCTTTCTGGTACCTTCTGTGTCCATCCCCCGCGCAGTATGCAGACTGGTTGACCCCTAGCAGGAGCTGAAATATCTCAGCTCCCAGCCCCTGCCTTCCACCCATGACACATTTTCACCCTTCTTTGTCGTCAGGGAGGCTGTGCCCACTTCTGTCTCCCAATTCTTTTTATCAGCTTTGGTCACCCCCCTGCTCTAGCCGTAGGCGGACAGCAGCAGTCTCTAGACTGGACATCCAGAACGTTCCTGCCTGTGGCCAGCCTTTGTGACCTCATTGTAGATTCTGTAGCCTGGAGCCATGATGGTGACATGGCCTGTTGCTGCTTGGCAGAGGGGCCGGGGTCTTAGGGGCCAGGGGTCTGCCCCCACGGCCAGTGGTTCCCAAAGTGACAGCTCCCAGGGAGGAGCCGGCAGCAAAGTCTTGGGTTTAAGGCTGGCAGCTGGAGGGACTCCATAGTCCCTGCCCAGCATTGTTGGCTTTGGGTGACAAAGTTCACAGGGGGACCATAGAGGGAGTAGTGAGATGGAGGAGGTGCCGTGGAAGGCATGATGTCACTGAGGCCAGGGAGTGTGTCAAAGAGCCAATTAAGGTCGGCAGAACCTGAGGCTCCCAAAAGGTCAAGAAGGACTTTGAGTCGCTGTGCCTGGGGGGTCATGAACTCATCTGTCCATTAGGCACAGTCTGGAGCTAGAAGAGTCTCCCACATGGGCATACAGCTGCATTTTCATGTATTGTGTTGGATGCCGTTGAGGTTGATAAACCAAAAAGTCATTTAAAGGCCTCCCTGGTGCCTCAAAAAATCAAACACCGAGTTACCATATGACCCAGCAATCCCATTTCTGGGAATATACCCAAAAGAATGGAAAGCAGGGACCGGAAGAGATGTTGCACATTCACGTTCCCAGCAGCACAATTCACAGTAGTTAAAAGGAACCCACTGTCCATTGATGGATGAAGGATGAGCACAATTTGGTCCATCCACACAATGGGCTATGATTCAGCCTTAAAAAAGGAAGGCCGTGCTCACGCCTGCTACAACGTGGATGAACCTCGAGGACATTGTGCTCAGTGACATAAGCCAGACACAAAAGGACAAATCTTGTCTGATCCCACTCATGGGAGTTACTTAGAATAGTTGGCCTCATAGAGACAGAAAGTAGATTGGTGGTTGCTGGAGTGGTTGCCGAGGTTCCAAGTCTTGATTGATTGAGGGTGAGTCATGTGAGGGGGAAGAGCCCGGTGGTTTCTGGGGCCAGCCGGGAGCCTCACCTTCGTGCTTTGGCCAGCAGTCTCCTGAATCAGCAGCTTCTTGGGCATAAGCAGTTTCCCTGAGCAGAGCAGGGGCAGCGTGAGTCCACCATCAGCCACTGCTGAGATGAGGAGACTTCTCGACCGGGGAACTAGGAGTCATTCCTGAGCATGCTCTTCCAGCCCTATGAGCGATTCCCTCCACTCTCCAGCTCTTTGGAGCTATCATTGACAAACCATAAAATTCACCCATTGTAAGAGTCCAGTACAATGATTTTTAATAAAAGTCAAACAACTGTGAAGCCATCATTGTAATCACCCTGAGAAGTTCCCAAGCGCCTGTGTGAGATTGACCATGCTCCTCACACCAGCCTCGGGCAACTACGGATCTGCTCTCTGTCTTCATCGTTTTGCCTTTATTAGAAATGTCATAAACGGAGTAATACAATGTGTAGTCTTTTGTGTCTGGCTCCTTCCATGTAGCGTAAGTTCATCTGCATGTCTCAGTTGTTCATGCATTTTTGTGATTGAGTAGTGTCCCATTATTTGGGTGGTACTGTGCTTTTGTTTATTGATTCATCAGTTGGTGGACATTTGGATTTTCTCCTAGCGTTTGGTGATTATGAATAATGCTGCTATGAACATTTGTGTACAAGCTTTTGTGTCATTTCTCTTTGGAGAAATGCTGAATTGCTGGGTCATATAGTAACTCCATGTTTAACATTTCAAGAAACTTTCTAAGCTGCTTTCCAAAGTGGCCGTGCTATTTTTCATTCCCACCGGTGATGGATGCGGGGTCCAGTTTCTCCAGATCCTCACTGACACTCGGTATTATCAGATTTAAAATTTTTAGCCATCCTGGGTAGTGTAAAAGTGCTGTCTCCTTGTAGTTTTGACTTGTATTTCCCTGATGATTAGTGATATTAAGCATCTTTTCATATGCTTGGTGACCATTTGTCTTTAGAGAAATGTCCAATCAAATCCTTTGCCCGTTTATAAATTTAGCCATTTGTCTTTTTACTGTAGAGTTGTAAGGGTTCTTTACATATTCTGGTTATAAGTCCTTTAGCAGATACATGATTTTTTTAAAGAGTTTGTTTATTTGAGAGCAAGAGAGAGGAAAGCACACAGAGGGAGAAGCAGACTCCCCGCTGAGCAAGGAGCCCAATGTGGGACTCAATCCCAGGACCGTGGGATCATGACCTGAGCTGAAGGCAGTTTGCTTAACCGACTGAGCCACTCAGGCACCCCTTAGATACATGATTCTTAAATACTTTTGTCTTTTCAGTTTCAAGGTTGACGTTTACTTGACAGTATGTTTTGAAGGGCAAGAGTTTCTAAGTTCGGTGAAGTCCAGTTGTGTCATTTCTTTTCTATGGTGTGTGCTTTGCTATCACGTCTAAGAAATCTTTACCTAATCCAAGGGAACAAAGATTTTGTCTTTCTTTACCCTAAAGTTTTGTAGTTTGGGCTTTTGTATTTAGGTGTCTGATACATTTTGAGTTAGTTTTTGTGCGTGGCGTGGGGTGAAGGTCTATGTTCTCATGTTTTGTTTGTTTTTGGCATATTATTCCAGCATTATTTATTGCAAAGACTGTCCTTTCCCCCACTGTGGCACTTTTATAAAAAATTAGTTGGCCATAAATGTGAGCTTTCATTTCTGCCCTCTCTGTCTGATTGATCTTATACCACACTGTCTTGGTCAATAGCTTTATGGGAAGTTGTGAAGATGAAAAGTCCTGCATCTTTGTTCTTTTATGAAAGGCAAGGATCTGGTGGATGGAGGGACAGTAAGAGTAACTCATTATGGGAGACACAGGGGTTTCAAGGACTCTGAACTGGCAGGCTATTTATGGTAGCATGGGAGGACTTATGAAAAACAGGCTCCGAGTTCAAATTCTTATCTCAAAGCATGTGCAGAGAATCCGTTCTATGGATGCTTTCAGTGATTTCTTAGCTCTTCCAGCTGTAGGCCTGCTGAATTATAATGTGGTGTGAATTCACAGCCTCTCCATATCTTTGCAGGAAAGGTAGGGCATTATTTGAGTTAACGGTACCCTGAGAATGGAAATATTGGAATGGTGTAATTTGGGAGGAAGACTGTACGACTTTGAGTGCCCTGAACTTTAATTTAATTTAATTTAATTTAATTACCTTATTTATTTTTCAAGTTTTTATTTAAAGTCTAGTTAGTTCACATGTGGTGTAGTTTTGGTTTCAGGAGTATAATTTAGTGATTTATCACTTACATAGAATACCCAGTGCTCATCACATCATGTGCCCTTCTTTTTTTTTTTTTAAAGATTTTATTTATTTATTCATGAGAGACAGAGAGAGAGAGAGAGAGAGAGAGAGGCAGAGGGAGAAGCAGGCTCCCAAGGAGCAGGGAGCCTGATGCGGGACTTGATCCCAGGACCCTGGGATCATGACCTGAGCCAAAGGCAGATGCTCAACCATCTGAGCCACCCAGGCGCCCCAATCATGTGCCCTTCTTAATGCCCATCACCCATTTAGCCCAGCTACCCCCCTACCTCCCCTCCAGCAACCCCTCCGTTGGTTCTCCATGGGTAAGAGTCTCTTATGGTTTGCCTCCCTCTCTCCTTCTCTCTTTTTTTTTCCCCTTCCCCACATGTTCATCTGTTCTGTTTCTTAAATTAAACATATGAGTGAAATCATATGGTATTTGTCTTTCTCTGGCTTATTTCTCTTAGCGTAATACATTCTTGCACCATCCATGTCCTTGCAAATGACAAGATTTCATTCTTTCTGATGGATGAGTAATATTCCATTACACACACACACACACACACACCCCACATCTTCTTTATCCATTCTTTATCCAAATATCGGTGGATATTTGGGCTCTTTCATAATTTGACTATTGTTGATAGTGCTGCTATAAATATTGGGATGCATGTGCCCCTTTGAATGACTATGTTTTTTATCCTTTGGATAAATACCTAGTAGTGCAATTGCTGGGTCATAGGGTAGCTCTATTTTTAACTTCTTGAGGAACCTTCATACTGTTTCCAGAGTGGCTGCACCAGTTTGCACTCCCACCAACAGTGTAAGGGGGTGTCCCTTTCTCCAGATCCCCGCCAACACTTGTTGTTTCCTGTCTTGTTAATTTTAGCCATTTTGACCAGTGTGAGGTGGAATCTCATTGTGGTTTTGATTTGTATTTCCCTGATGCTGAGTGATGTTGAGCATCTTTTCCTGTGTCTGTTGGCCATTTGCATGTCTTCTTTGCAGAAATGTCTGTTCATGTCTTCTGCCCATTTCTTAACTGGATTATTTGTTTTTTGGGTGTTGAGTTTGATAAGTTCTTTTTTTTTTAAATATTTTATTTATTTAGAGATAGCGAGAGCAGGAACACAAGTATGGGGAGTGCGAGAGGGAGAAGCAGGCTTCTCGCTGAGCAGGGAGCCCGATGCGGGGCTCCATCCCAGGACCCCGAGATCATGACCTGAGCTGAAAGCAGACGCTTAATGACTGAGCCACCCAGGCGCCCCGAGTTTGATAAGTTCTTTACAGATCTTGGATACTAGCCTTTTATCTGATATGTCATTTGCAAATATCTTCTCCCATTCCGTGGGTTGCCTTTTAGTTTTGTTGATTGTTTCCTTCTCTGTGCAAAAGCTTTTTATCTTGATGAAGTCCCAAAAGTTCATTTTCATTTTTGTTTCCCTTGCCTTTAGAGACCTATCTAGCAAGAAGTTGCTGTGGCTGAGGTCAAAAAGGTTGCTGCCTGTGTTCTGTCTAGGATTTTGATGGACTCCTGTCTCACATTTAGGTCTTTCATCCATTTTGAGTCTATTTTTGTGTGTGGTGTAAGGAAATGGTCCAGTTTCATTCTTCTGCATGTGGCTGTCCAGTTTTCCCAGCACCGTTTGTTGAAGAGACTGTCTTTTTTCCACTGGATATTGTCTCCTGCTTTGTTGAAGATTAATTCACCATCTAGTTGTGGGTTCATTTCTGGCTCTCTATTCTGTTCCATTGATCTATGTGTCTGTTTTTGTGCCAGTACCATGCTGTCTTGATGATCACAGCTTTGTGATGTAGTTTGAAATCCGGAATCGTGATGCCTCCAGTTTTGCTTTTCTTTTTCAAGGTTGCTTTGGCTATTTGGGGTCTTCTGTGGTTCCATACACATTTTGGGATTGTTTGTTCCAGCTCTGTGAAAAATGCTCGTGGTATTTTGATAAGGGATTGCATTAAATGTGTAGATTGCTTTGGGTAGTGTAGACATTTTAACAGTGTTTGTTCTTCCAATCCATGAGCATGGGATGTTTTCTCATTTCTTTGTATCCTCTTCAGTTTCTTTCACAAGTGTTCTGTAGTTTTCAGAGTACTAGTGCCCTGAACTTTTAAATCCCACGCAGGCTCCCAGGCCACGGGGGCAGAATAGAAGGCAGCCCTTCCTGCCATCTAGAGGCAGTAACGTTGCAATAGAAGCCAGTAGCTCCCTCCTTGCCTCCACACCTACGATGGAGTCAGGTCTCAGAGTACTTCAGGAGGCCACATACAAAGTCATACCTCGGAGATGAAGAATTGCAAACGACTTACAAGATTTGGCTCCTTTAGATTGGGCAGAAAATCCGGGTACTGTCTTTGGGATTGGATTCTGAGGGTGTTGCCCTAGGGAAGGAAAAATGAGTTTATCAGGATGTGCTGAGTGGAGAGTGTAGATTTATTCGACTAGCCAAAGCAGTCGGGAGTCACTTTGGTTGTTGGCGTGGTTGATTAACTGAGGGCCGGACTCAGTGCTGGCCTTGGTGACTATAGCTGAGAGGCCAGAAGAATCCTGGGTGCAACAAAGAAGGAATCTGAAGAGACAGACCCTGTGCATGAGGCAGCGCATACCGGGGTCCTCACTGCATGGGGTTAGTGAACAGGTGGAAGCAATCTAGATGTCCAGTGACGGGAATGGACGAGTGCCGTGCAAAACTCCTACTCTGGAACACTGTGCAGTAGTTAAAGCAAGTGGGGTGGCTATATTCGTCTTTACAGGTAAAGGTGTCTATAGCATATTTTTTAAGTGGGAGAAAAATCAGGTATATGTCTTTTAATATGCCCTTTAAATAATTTATTTTGAAATAATAAATTTGAAGGTCATAGGAGAGTTTCTAAAACAGTACAAAGAGCGCTCTATCCTGTTTATGAAGATCATTTCCTCCATCATCCACTGCCCCCGCCAGATTATCATTAGTCTTTTTCTTTCTTTTTTTAATTAAGATTTATTTATTTGAGAGAGAGAGAGAGAGAGGGAGGGAGCAGCGGGGAGGGGTGCAGAGGGAGAGAGAGAATCTCAAGCAGACTCCAGGCTGAGCGCTGAGCCCGACACAGGGCTCGATCTCACAACCCTGAGATCATGATCTGAGCCGAAACCAGGAGTCGGACACTTAACTAACTGTGCCACCCAGGTGCCCCTCATTAGTATTTTTCGAGAGTAACCTGCCGGCATTTCCCACAAATGTTCCAGTGTGCACCCCCCAAACAAGGACACTGTCTAAGCGTGTAACCCCCCAGATCAGGAGGTCACGATTACTGCATGACCGTCCAGTCTTCACACCCCATTCGTAGTTTCTTAACTAATCCAGTAAGGTCTTCCTTTCTGGTCCAGGATACAACCCCGGATCATGTGCGCTTAGTTGTCAGGTCTCCTCAGACTCCCTTCAATCTGGAATGGGCCTTCACTTGCTGTGTCTTCCCTTCCTGGCCAGTCTTGACGAGCATGGGCCTTACATTCTGCAGAGTGAGCCCCAGCTTGGGTTCACCTGCTGTTTCCTCTTGACCAGACTGGAACCCTGCTTTTGTCCTATAAATGAGCCAACGAGGGTCCGGTGTAGCTGGCCCTGTGTTGTTTACTTCTTCACAACAGTTTGGGACCTGCTAGCTCAAAAGCCCTCTGGTGCCGAACCCCATTTTATTCTTTAACTTGGAAAAAAAAAGATGATTTTCCAGATCTCAAGGGTATATTAAGTTATATTGATCATTATACACTATTGGAAGGGAAAGATGGTAGCAAACTTGGTTTCTTACACATCCAGTTTAAAATATATCTAAAGGAAGCATATTTTTAGCCATTTGGAGCCTGCCTGCTTTGTGTGTCTCTTGAAACTGCACCCAGCATGCGCCATATAGAAAACAAACCCTAGAGCTATAACAGAGCCCAGGACACTGTGCCCTTTGGGGCTCTCTGGCCCACAGACACCTAGACAAATAAGCCCCCTTCCCCCTGGGGCATGAGGGTGGGGCCTTGCCCTCCCCACCTCCTGGGTAGTAGGCTCTGTGCTGTTGCTGCTGGGAAGGCTCACTCTGTGAGGGACTTCCCCTGCATGAGAACCGAAGCGCTGCCCAAGTAAAACTGCCGTCACCTTGTGGTCACGCTCAGGCCCCCAATCCCTGCGACTCACTACAGCTTTCTTGGAAAGAATATGACAGAAACCATGCTGTGTTCCTTTTAGTGCAGTTATCAGGAGGTGACAAAAACCGTGACCACCTGGTCAAGTTGGTGTCTTTCAGGTTCCCCCACCTTAAATTTATCTTTTCCTGCTGTTATAGCCGATCAGAATTTTCTGGGGAGGTATTATGAGATTATACCAATTATCTTCCCGAGCATCAAAGCTCCAGCCAGTGACCTTGGTATCCACTACCGGCTCCCGTATCGTGATTGCCAAACACAGACTTTCTCTTCCCATCATTCCTTCTGTGGTATTTGGGACTTTGTCTTACAATAATGACAACCAGTTACTCAGTGGGCTGGAATCTGTTACTCTCATTATTTGCATTGGTATGCAAATTGCCCCCGGGTGGCCAGTGGAAAGCCTTTCAGGGCTGGTTCCTCTGGCGCTTTGACAGGTACCACCTTTTTTTTTTTTTGAACACTGTTTTACTTTCTGACACAAGCTATTCCAGGCCCCTCTTTCACAGTCCCTGTCTTAGCCCTGGAATCAGACACTTCCCCAAACATGCCTGGTTCCTTTTAGCCGTAGGTGGGATTTAGAAACCAAGATCTGGGCACTCAGCGTGCCCACTGCGGCCAGGCCCTCAGAGCAGACAGAGATAGAAAACGTACGTGTGTATGTATGTCTGTGTATATATATGCCCACGACTGAGTGTGTTTGTACACAGACATAGGTAGATATATTTATTTATAACACACATCCACAGTTCTGTGTCTGTAAATATATTATAAAACCATGAGTCTCTACAGTACCTCCAATCCAAATGGAATACCCCATGGTTCTTTCTAACCTTTTCCTAAATTTCTTCTCTGCCAGTGAGAAACTTAGCTCCCACTTTTTAAAAATCTATTTACTTATTGGCTCAATGTGTCCAGCCTCCCGACCACACTGTTCCTCTCTTCATCCTGCGAGCCCTCGGTTCCCCTCTGTTCCGCAGTCTTGGCCTCTAAGCCTGCCCCCTGCTTCTTCATGCAGCCACCCGCCCTGCCCCGTCCCCACGTTCTCAACCACTGTGCTAACTTGCCCCTGCCTGGAAGAAAAAAATGTCCTTTATATATTTTTATATGCAAAAATGAATTCTCCCCTCCCTACCACATACACACACACACACACACACACATTTTTTTCAATAGTGACATACATATATATTTATAGTCAATTCTTGTCATTTGTGATATTTATGTTTATAAAAATGCTGTGAACACGGAGTTATTGAAAATAAGTGAACCACTGCTCTTAATAAGAGTCAAGTTCTTGGCAGCCTCTGGTCACAATATTTTTATCAACTGATTGCTATCTAACCTTGGTTATGTGTGTTTTCTGTTCAGGGACACCTTATTTAATACACACTGTTGCTTCAGTAGCATTGAACTTAACGGCCAACAGCACTATCATTCGCACCTGAATGAAGTTAATCTAACACCTATATTTTTTTCCCCTGGGCTCATCATGGCCGCCTTGTACTCAGGAACACTAGACAGCATTTCGGCATTAGACTTGGGGGCCCTTCCGACAGTGCCATCACTCAACAAAAAATGCAAAAACATGATGCTAAATAGATCCTCAGAAGGGCGTGCGTTTACAGCATGAGCTGAAGCAAGAAGGCAGGCCAGCACTGTGTTTGGCCTCAGCTGGGATTCAGATTTTTCACCACTCTGTGCGTGTCCACAGACAACCACAGATGTTCCGGGGGCATTGATTTGGGGTTACAAATAAATTTTAGTGAGCAGGAAAACTTGCAAATACAGAATCTGGAAAAAAAATAAAAAGGAGGATAGACTGTATTTACATTTAAAAAAAAACCCTAAAAGCCTACCAGGTAGATGAGGAAGGGCATCAAAAATGACATTAGCCTATGTGCATTGCTTAATGTTTTTTGGGGGGTTTTTTTGCAAGGAGAATGTCTTCATACATTTCCAATCTATTTATAATTTTATATTTTAAAAAGAAAAGGGGGCCTGGACTGCCTCTGGGTATCTAGAGATAACCTTAAAAGAGTGGAAATGTTCTTTCTCCTGTCCTCATAGGCTGTCCTTCTGTGGCCTGGGAAGTGTCCTTTCCACTGATCTTTCAGGAACCAGCACTGTGGATTTGCCGTATCAGTGTTGGTTTGCCTGTGCGTGGACTTTTGGCTGAAAGAGGAATGAACTTCTGTCTTCTTTAAGTTGCTGTTACTATGGGCCTTACGACAACAGCAAAACTCATCTGCACAGATGGGGTTTATCGAGAACCATAGCTGTTAACCAAGACTGATGGGGGCTTTGATGGAAACAGTTTACCTGTAATGAGGGGTTTTGGGCATCGGACGCAGCACACCATTTGCCTTCTCAATGCCCCTTTCTCTGGGAAGGTGTGAGTCTTCAACAGCTGTTGAACAGTTGGGAATTTTTACAGATTCCCACCCCCCTTCAGACACAGAAGGTCGAACTCACATAACTAGTCAGAATTTGAACCTAGAACTGATTTCAGAGCCTGAACTTCTCAACAAAGGACAAAATGTTTGAATCTGGAGCCAAAAATCAGGACATGGGATGCTGAAGTGCTTTATTATCAGAACTTGTTGGGAGGGTTTCCAAGTTGCTTCCAGGAAGACCAGTTGATTTGGGGACCCACTTCTTCAAACTTGTGAAGGCTTTTCTTTCTGATGTCTCAGTCAGTCCTCTGGGGAGAAAAAAAAAATCTAATTGGAACCCACAAGATGAGATCTTTCTTCCAAAACAAGCAGTTCTTTATACACCTCCCCAAAAGCTTCCCTGGGATCATGCCTTGAAGGTTCATAGGAATTCAGAGATCTGTGATGATCCAGTACGACTGGGGTCCTTGTAAAAAGAAGGGGGGGCAATATGGACAAAGGCAGGGCATCTACAAGCCAAGGAGAGAGGCCTCAGAAGAAGCCAACCAGCCAGTACCTTGCGCTTGGACTTGCAGAAAATAAATTCCTGTGGTGGAAGCGCGTGAGTCTGGGGTACCTTTTGGCTGCAGCCCTAGCAAGCCAATGTGGGTGAGTCGGCTGGGGGCGTCAGAAGACAATGATTTGACCACAAAAGGATTACCAGGGGCCTTTGGGACAACTGAAAATTTATTCTACTATCCACCTGTTCTTGCATCTAGCTGGAGTCCCCCCAAACCTATCAGTGACTCTGCCTTAGGGGGCCTCCTCTGGATGAGATCTGGGGAGAGGAGAGGAACAGGGGTGGGTGGGTGGGAATTGTTCAAATCCCCATCCCTTGCCCTCTGTGATGGGCCAACACGCCCCATTCCTTGGGTCCCTGGCAGGTAGCACTTTTCCCCACCAAAGTTTCTGACAAAGGCCTGCTCCAGAGAAGCCACGGTATACCATGTGGGCATTTTTCTGGTAGAGAAAGCATGAGTTGAGACCAGGCCTAGAATCTCTGGCAACCAAACGTGCATTTGTGTGCAGTCTCTGCAGCTCTGCTCACAGACCTGCCTGCCACACAGGGGAGACCACCTCTGTTGGACTCGTTCAAGGCCCGGCCCAGCAAAGCCAATCTCACCATTGGGACAGCCAAGAGCAGCTCCACCAGAGAAGTCAGTGGTAGAATTTTTCAATTTGCTTTTTGTATTTCTGGGTGACAAAATGTCTCCGAATCTTTGTCGCTGGACCTATCGAGAAGGGAGAGACCAGTTCAGATGTGGGGATGAAATAAAAGTCCACGTGTCCCGTGTGTGGGCAACAGGGTCCCGGGACTGGGGCAGCCCGGGGCTGGCTGGGGCTGGCTCTGCCATTGACTTCGTGGGTGCACTGCCTTCACCATCAGTGTGGGGAGGATGGAACCCTCCCTTCGCCCCGGGCTGTGAGGTGAGGACCGTGTGAGCCAGCAGGCAGACAGCATGCCAAACTCTGTGCCTCATATGGACGGTGCACCCCACGAAGGGGGCATGCCACCCCCTGATTTTACAGGTGAGGAAACGGGCTCAGAGAGGGCCAGTTGCTCTGAGCTGACCCAGAACGTGCAGGCAGGGGCAAAACTTGAACTCAGGCCCTGATCCACGCACCAGGCTGCTCACAGGCTCTGGGTCACCGTGGGGTTCAGGCTTCCCCAGCTGTGTCCTGAGCAGCCCCACGAGGACTGCATTTTCAACTTGTGGTTGAAAGAACCAAGGATCGGGGGAACAAGTAGACTTGGAGGGGACAGGATTTGAGCCCAAGTTGTTGGAGGCTGCGTGCTCCCGTCACTCTAACTCTGCGGTCCATGCCATCAGATTACAGCTGAGTGCTGAGAGCAAGCCCCAGAAAGGACATTGAGGGAAAGCAAGACCCCCACCCACCGTGGAGTGAGCCCTCCCCTCATGGGGCAGACAGACAAAGATCAGTTAATACGTAGGGTAATTTCAGACTATGATGTGTTACGGGGGCAAGATGGCGGCAGTATAGGAGGTGGGATGGTGAGCTACAGGGCTGCTCTATTAAGGGCAGTGGTGAGTCACGTTAGCCAGGATGGTCAGAGAAGGCCGCTCGAGGGAGTGGCCGTTAGGGTGAGACGTGGACAATGAGAAGGAGCCAAAGAATTGAGGGGGGAGGGCATTCCAGGCAAAGGGAGCAGCAGGTGCAAAGGCCTGAGGCGGAGCTGTGCCTGGAGAGTTGTGAGAACAGCGCAGAAGCCTGTGGAGTTGGGGCAGAGTAAGTGAAAAGGAGAGGTCAACAGGAGAGAGATCATGCAGAGCCCTAATGAGGAGTTTGGCTTTTATTCCCGGAGCAGGGGGTGTGCTGCCCTGGGGAGAAGGGACGTGTGTGTGTGTGTGTGTGTGTGTGTGTGTGTGGTGGGGGAGCTGTGCACCAATGAGCTGGAAGTGGACCCTCAGACCACCAGACAAGGGCACATCTCCTCAGTTCCCATGTGGCCCTGGACATTAGCAAGGGACCAGCCTCCAAGTGCCAAGGCCACCTGCTCTCCAGGCTGCTCACCCATCTCTCCATTTTGGACAGAAAAGTCCTTCTCCAGGATGACCCACTTATGGATCCTCTGTGCATTGGAAATGGCTTCCTGATTCACAGCATCTATGCCTTGCTGGATGGCCCTATAGACCAGGGGGTCCTTCAGCTCCAAAATCTCAGAGACGGTGGACACATGGCTTCCCAGGTTCCGGCAGAAGTGGATGGCCTCCAAGCTTAACTTGTCCAGTGGCTCTCCGTTCATCTCGTCGACCTCACACTGCCCCCAGACACCCTCGTCACCACACCCAATGACCACACACACTCCCTGGCCACACCTGAGGACCAGGAAGTGGGTCTCAAACCCACAGGGGTGCACCCTCTGGACCCTGGGGCAGAGACCCCCCCAGCAGGACCGCAAACCCTCGTTACCTTCAGCGTCAGCAGGATGCTCAGAAACTTTGCCCTATCTCCCACTAACAGGGCATTACTGATTATGGGAATCTTCTCTTTAACCAAGTTCTCAATGGGAATAGGGGCCACGTTCTCACCGCCGGCCATGACAAGGATTTCTGGAACAAAGCATGGTTCAGTGAGGGTTCAACCGTGACAGTACAAAAGCCTTACCCCCTCAAGGATCAGAGGGGACAGATGCTGACACAGATGACTGCTCACTTAGAAAACCCCAGAAGCAGAGGAGGCTCCCTGCCCATGGCCAGAACTCCCACCATGCCCTTCTCCAAGCCACAGACCCAGCATCACTCTGCTCCCCCTCCCCTGTCTCCTTAAAATTCCCATCAGATATCCAAAGTCCTATGCATTTCACTTGGACAGCACTGTATTAATCCACTGCCTGTTTCTTGGTCCTCTGTACCCTGTTCCAAGCCCTCAAAAATTTTGCTTGGAAGATAGTGCAGTGCTTCTGGCCATGCCCCGTCTCTGTCTCCTGATTTTTCTACCACTTGGCAACACCAGAAGAACCTTTAAGAGAATTGTGTCACTTTTCCCCCCAGCCTCTCAAATTCTCCAAGAGCTCCTTCTCTTACCCCAGATCTGTTCACTTGCTCTTTCATCTAAGGATGCTGGCTGCCTCCTATCCCACCCACCCAAACTCTCTGTCTTATCCCATGATCTTTCAACCATCCCTACTGTAGTAGTTAAGGCAGTGGTAATTATATGATTGCCATGGACACCTGTGGTGGTGTCTGCCAGTGACTCAGGTATCCAGCCCTGCTGTTTGTTAGGGAACTCTTCCCTCTGTCTCAAACGCTCGTGGTTTGGGCAAGGACTGCAAGGATGAGCATGTGACCAGGTCCGACTGGCCAGCACACTCCGTTCTCTGCAGAGATTCATCTTGAGATGGGATCCGGTGAGAGCCAGACCTAAAACTTTGGCTGTGCCTTGGTGGTTAGGGGACTAGACTGTTGGCAGCCATCTTGTCACCAAATGGGAAAAGCCTCTCCAAGAACGGCCCCAACACCAAGGACAGCTCAGTAAGGGAAGGATAAAGCAATTCCTTTGCTGTTAATTGGGCACCTGGGTCCAGCCGAGCCTGAAGTGAGACCTCTTGGACTTCTCCATTTTTGAGCCAATAGTTTCTCTTTTTCGCTCACACCTATTTCAGAAGGCTTTTCTGTCGCTTATCACGGAAAGGATACTAACCTAGCCCACTTACTGGAAAAGTTACTGCCTATGTCGGGCTCACTGCCAAATGCTCTGTCTACATCAGAGGTCAGGAAACTGCAGCCTCTGAATCAAATCCAACCTTCCATGGGTTTGTATGGCCATGAGCTAGAAATGGTTTTTATTTTTACATGGTTGGAAGGAAATCCCAAGCATAATAGTATTTGGGACACGTGAGAATTATATGAATGACATCAGTGTGGGCACATGGCCACGTCCATTTGTCTATTAGGTGTCCGTGGCTGCCTCTGTGCCACCCTGGCTGGGCTGAGCAGCCGTGATCCTGCAGATCCCAAAAATATTTACTCTCAGGCCCTCTGCAGGAAGAGTCGGCTTATCCCTGTTCTATAGCATCTCAGTGAATCCTCACTTGTTATAATCCTGTAGATTATTATGCTCCCCGAGCTACAGGGGAGGAGACAGGTTTCAGGACTCACGTGGGTATCTTCCCTAGGGCCCTTCTGACGGGGGGCCAAATGCCAGGCACAGGGGAAGAGCTGGATTCTGTGGAGGGCGGTGTCTCTGTGAATCTGTGTGGGGGCCCCCCGTGGAAGGTGGGGGGCCGGGAGCCTCCGTGCTGGTGCACTAGGCCCTTCAGCGTTCAGGGTGGGCCTGCCCACAGGAAGCTCCTGAAGAGCCAGCCCCAGTACCTTTGATGCGGCCTGTGATATAGAGGAAACCCTGGTTGTCCATGTGGCCCAGGTCCCCGGTGTGTAGCCAGCCTTCCTCATCGATGACCTCCGTGGTCTCGTCTTCCATTTCCAGATAGCCCATGAAGACGTGCCGACCCCAGATGCAGATCTCCCCAATGCCTTCTTTGCTCTGCTGGTACAGCATGTTCTTACACCCAGCCATGATTTTGCCACAGCTGCCAGGGAGTGGGAGGGGGAAACCAGGGCTCAGGGAGACAAGATCACCCACCCAGGTCAGCCTGGGTCCGCAGCCCGGGCTCCCCCTTGGGATCTGCTGCTCTCACCCTCTCCAGGACCCAGTGGGCATGAGGAGGTGTACAGATAGTTCCAAGAAAAATAAATACAAATGCGTTTGAAATGTATGCAAAGAGTTTTTTTCAACTTCATTCTTGACAAAAGGAACGTATATGAAAGTTGTGTTGAGGTACCCTTTTTTTTTTTACCAACTGGTTTGGCACCGTGGATGATGTGCATGCAGTGTTAGTTTCGGCATTGTTTGTGGTGACCCATGATGGAGAATAAGCCATAAGTATCCACCAGTAAGAGGACCAGTTAAGTAAATGATGGTGCGTGCACCGAGGGGGACACACTGCAGCTGTTAAGATGGGGCAGGTGCTTCCTATAGGGAACATTCTCTACAAGATAGGAATCTCTCACCAGCCAAATCCTTTTGATTCCTGAGCTCGGATGATGTGAATCAAGACTGGTTGGAAGTTCGTATTACAAACCCGGATAATGAAGGACACGGGGTTATCTGACCTCATTTGGTTCCTGAGCTCCAGATAGCAAGTAATAGTTCAGGAAGGATGAGTTTTGTGTTCATTTTAACATGGAAAATGCTTTTGTTGAAAAGCACATATGTCCATGCACTGCTTATGCCAGCTTAGCTCAAGAGCGATGGTGTGGTGGTTTGGCCACTGGGAGGGTGTTAGGGGTTGAGTTGTGCCCCTCCCTCCCATCATATGTGGTACTGCGAACCCCCAGCACCTCAGAATATGACCAGAGCTGGAAACAGGATCATTGCAGATGTAATGAGTTAAATTAAGATGAGGTCATACTGGAGTAGGGTGGCCCCAAATCCAGTCTGCCTGGTGTCCTTACAAAAAGGGGAAGTTTTTATTTCAGACACGCACACGGGGAGAACCACATGAAGATGAAGGCGGAGATACGTCTACAAGGCCAGGAACACCAGAGATGGCCAGCGACGGCCACACGCCAGGGGAGAGCCCGGGACAGATTCTCCCTCACCCTCTCGATGAACCAGCCTGCCCACACCTTGATCTTGGACCTCTGTTCTCCAGAATTGTAAGAAAAATTTGTTGTTGTTTAAGTTTTGGGGAACTTTGTTAAGGTGGCCTTAGCAGGCTCCCTGGAGATGTGGGGTGGGAGGGAGGGCGCTTTTCACTGTGTCATTTTATGCCTTCTGAGTTTTTGGACATGGACATGTATTCCTCATTGAAAAACACTATTTAAAGATGGAGGCTGGAGCTTGTACCTTTCCTCCAGGGTTGGAGCAAGGTCACTTCTCTTTAGGAAGGGACCACTCTTTGGTTTTGGAAAAACTTCAGTGGGCATTTGGGTTATGCAAAAAAATAGACCTCAGATGGGATGATGGAGTGGGGACCAGGGGACGCTGAGGTGTAAATCTCCCCCACAAGGCAAAGTAAGAGGCAGGAGATGGTTCTGCCATATTGGGAAGACTGAACTTAGTTCAAAGGCAGTTAGAACCTGACCAAGCCTGAGAGGAGAGCTGGACTTGGAATGTGCCAGCAGGGAGGGGGTTGGGGAGAGACAGTGGCAGGCCCTGTGGCTGTCAGACCCAGAGAGTGGAGCTCGTCTTTGGTATTCTTCCTGCTTCTGTGTCCCTGGGCTCACTGCTTGCAGCCTGGAGCCAGCTGAGTTTGGGAGAAAGCTAGAAAGGGCCCGTGAACGTGTTTGAGATGGAGCATGGTGGAGATGAAGGGTCTCAGGTGAACCTGGGGTAGGTGAGCCTTGGGGGGCCTTCTGGAGGCAAAACTCACAGGTGACAATTGGGGAGACCCTGGAACATTCTAAGAGCCCTTGTCCATGGGCTCTTGGACAAATGGGGACTTCCCTCATTGTGAAGATTTAGGGCTTGGAGGCTGGAGAACAGGGGTCATTTTGGAGACTCAGGTCAGGGTTCACCTTAGCCCCGTGGCTCGCCCACCCTCCCACCTCTAACCCCAGTACCCCATGCTGCTGGAGGGCTGGGGGTCTTTCCAGGAGGCTGGTACCTGTGAATCTTGTAGTTATTCTGGCTGGGTGTGGTGTGGGGTCCTGTGCTTTCAGTCATACCATATATCTCGCTTATCAGCAAGTCCAGGCTTAGGAAGAACTCAGATGTCTCCTGGTCGAGAGGCGCAGCCCCGCTGATAGAAAAGTGGCAGTAATCAAGGCCAAGGTCACTCCTGACTTTGCTGAACACGAGGGACTTCGCCATGCGGTAGCTCATGGGAGTGTCATGTATCCTGTGAAAAAGAATGCCAAGGGCAGCTCAGCAACCATGGAGCCGAACGGGGGTTGGTGGGCACCAGCTGGAGAATGCTGGGCCCCCTGCCCCATGGCCCTCTCCCTGCCTGGCCCCACTGGACCCTCCACGTACCCCAACATCCTTTTTGTATGGACCTTTAAGCCAATAACTCTTCCCCATGAAAACACCTTCTTCCTCAAGCTTGAGAATTTGATACCATTTTCTTTGATCATCTCCTGCATCTTCTCCCAAATTCGGGGCACCCCCAAGAAGGCGGTAGGCTTTACTTCCTGCAGGGTGTTGATCAGGGTACCCTGCAAGGGACCGAGCTGGGTTAGTCACACCTGCATCCTGCCTGGAACCCAGATGTCCATCTCTCCCCAGCCTGCCAGCTTAGCCCCGGAGAAGCTTCTCTTGGCTGACTGGACCAGGGCGAGCCCCCCACCCAAGGGAGCCAACCCACTGGCGGGCTGGTGGCCAATCAGATTTCACTCTCTGGGTGAAATCTAGGGAATTGGTGGAGAACACCCGCCTGGTAACAAAGCCCGACCCAAGGACGCAGAGCACTATTGCACAACTGTTAAAAATGATGTAAGATTTGTTCCCAGACAGATCTGTACGTTCAGTGCAATCCCTTTCAAAATCCAGGCCGACTTTTCCACATATTGACAAGCCCATCTCAACATTTATATGGAAATGCGGAGGACCTAGAATGACCAAAGCAGTTTTGGAAGAGAAGAACAAAGTGGGAACAATTACTATCCGATTTTGAAATTTATTCTAAAATAGGGTGATTGGCCATCCTGGTTTGCTCAGAACCCAGGGAGGTCCTAGAAGGCGGGATTTTCAGTCATAAAACTGGGAATGTCTCAGGCAAACCAAGGCAAGGGGGGCATCGTGCCAGAAAGCCGGAGAAGTCCCGCCGGTGCGGTTTGGGTGTAAGGCTGGACATACGGTTCAACGGGACAGAATAGAAAACCCAAACGTGAGTCTCTAATTTATGAGCAATTCACAGTCAGTGAGAGCGCCCATGAAACTCAGCGGAGGGAAGGCTAGTCCTATCCTGAAAAATAAAAGCAAGAACTCCGTTTAGTGTCTTCTCATTACACGCAAAAGTGAACCAGGATGGAGCCCAGACCCAAGCGTGACAGCTAAAACCAGAGGCTCTATGGGGCGCGCGACAGAGACCTCTGTGGCCCCGGGGGCGGACAAGGGTCTCTTGCATATGGCACCACACTCATGAAAGAAAAGAGAAAAGACTTCATTGGAGTTAAAAATGAAAAGACACGCCACCGGCAGAAGGTGTTGGCAAACCGATATTTGGTCAAGAGCAACGATAAGAAGAGATGCAGCCACGTTTTGAAATGAACAAAAGATTGGCACAAACACTTTTCTCCCAAAGAAGGTCAACCAAGCCCATGAGGAGGCGCTCGCCACCGTCTGTCATGAGGGGTTGTGCCTCCCACCCGCTTTGAGAAGCGGTAGTGTGGGCAGCAGCCCCGTGTCAGCGAGGATGGGGAGGAGCCAGGCCTCTTATGTGCTCCGGAGGGGGAGGGGGCAGGAAATGGGGCAGCCACTTTGGAAACAGTCGGGCAGTTTCTTAAAACATTAAGATACCTTTATCACCCGCTGCGTGTTGGGTTGGTCGTTTGGAAACTGTTGGTGGTTTTCGGAGATAATAAGGGTATGGGGGGGTGGGAACTTCTCGGTCCCGAAGGTGCATGGGTGCACATTACGCAATCAGCCAGAGAAGAACGTATTTATCGAGTGGCTACAACATCCCAGACACTGAGCACTGGGGCGGAGTGTCGGGGGGGGGGGTGGCGGGGAGAGGGGCCAAGGAGATACTGAAGCAGAAAACAAAATGACAAGGAGGAGATGTGGTTAAGGGCCTTGAGATGGGTTTGGTTTTTGGAGCTTTTTGGGTGCTGGGAATACTGACTTTAAAAAAAAACAAAAAACAAAACCCCCCCCACACATTCTGCTTTCAATACCAGTCACATCTTAGTTTTGGGTTGTTCAGTGCACAATCCATACAACCATATGTGGATGCCCTGACTTGGGTAAAGATAAAAACTAAAAGAATGTGGTCAACTGTTTTCATTGCTCCTAAGTGGAGCATAAGATGAGAGAGAAGGAACCCCTGGATCAAGGGGCTTAACAGAACTATCCACTGACCCCAGGCTGCCCTCAGCCTTACTTTGAGAGCGTCTGATTGAGCAAAGTAGGTGAAAGCTCCGATCTTCATGGGTATCCAGATATCCATCATTTGAGCTGTAATGTGGCTGAGGGGAAGGTAGCTGACCACCACCTCCTGCTTTTCTGAGGCGCAAGACAGGCCACTGTTCCTTGCCACTGTGCTCGCTGTCCACGTGACCTAGAACACAAGTCAGGCTTACGATCCAGGGGGCCCCTCCCCGTCCCATCCTCCCTGGAGGGCCATTTAAATGCAATTACTTAACAAACACTTACAACACACCTACTGTGTGCTGGGCCCTGCTCTCACGATTTCCAAACATGAAGTCATCACATGCTGGGTGGGTAACTACAATCCTTTATACTTTAGGGTTGGAGAAACAAAAGCCCAGAGTGGTTAACGAACTTGCCTGAGGCTAGGAGGAACTGTAAAAGGTAGTGGGCAGCTTTGGGGGTTGAACTGACCCCCTTGGATCCAACAACAGAGCCTAGAATCGGAATGTCTATATGGATAGTCAGAAATCTAACGGATTCAGTAAGTGGCCCAGGATCCAATCCTGGCTCCACTGTTTGCTAGCTCAGTGACCGTGGGCTCTTTGCTCACCTGTAAAATGGGCACAGGGGCTTCTCTGTCCAACAAACCAAAAGGCCACCTATAATCCCATCACACAAACACCCAACAATTAGCATATGCATGTTTTTCCTTCTCCAGCGCATGCCTCGATGTGTCGTTTTAGCAGCGGTATAATTTTGCAGTCTGTATTTCTCACTGGTGTCGTCCATCATCGGGCAAACAGTTACCTCATTAACCCAGCCACACAGGCCTCCACACCGTTCCTCCCACACATGAGGCATGGTCCTGCCTCAGGGCCTTTGCACAGGCTGTTGCCTCTGCTTGGAATGCTCTTCCTCCAGCTTGCCCCGCAACTGAGTCTTTCTCGAACGTAACATTTCCGCTTGAATGCCACGCCACCTCCAAGAGGCCGTGACACACCTTGCAAACTGAAGTTGCCGTCGTCTAAGTCTCTAGGTGCCGTCGCCGCAACCCGCATGGTTTTATTTGCTCGCTCCCTGTCTTCCCGAGGGCCCTGATTGGGCCTGTTTGGTTCAGTGCTGTGTCCCCAGCACAAAGTAGGGACTCGGACACGTTTTTGTTGACTGAGCGAGGAGACAGAACGGCTATGTAAGTAGGGTAGAGTCTGCAAAGCGCTGGCCCAGAGCGAGCCCTCAGGACCAGTCACACTTCTCCCCCTGGGCCTCAGGAGGGAGGGATTTTACTTCTCTCCCCTTAGCCCTGTCATTGACAGCCAATGCTCCGAGGCACCCAGCACCGGTTTGTTGAGGGAAGGGGCTTGGCGTGTGTAGACTGTGATGCATCCAGGGGTGTTGCCACTCCCGGGTTTGGGTCCTGGCTCAGGGACGTGGAGCACGTCATTTCCCCTCTCTGAGCCTCAGTTTCCCTGTCTGTGACTGGGGTTAATGATACCTTACCTCCTGGCGAGGGGTTTAGCGAGGGTAAACGGGTGCCTAGCTCAGCGCGGCGCTAAGTGCCCTGGGAACGGGAGTAACTTTGAACTGTTGATGTGCATGGAGCGTCTTGGGCTGGCTTTGACTTCCTGTCTAAAGAAGATGGTGCCTAACAAATGCGAACAGCCAGCCCTGCATGGCTCGCTGTGCGCCGGGCGTTCCTGCTTATGCTGCGGGGTCCCTGCGGCACCGCCCCCAGAGCTGGAGTCCTCTGTCCTTTCCCTTCATGGGGCTACTTTGACCCAGAGAACGGAGCAGGAGTGACCCTGGGTAGCTTCGGACATCGAGCCTCCACCTTTGTCTCAGGGGTGCTTGCTCTGGGCGGGGCAGGGGGGCAGCCACCACATGAAGTTCCACAGCCTTGGAGCCCCCGCCCTGTGGGGGACCCCGGGCCACATGAGACAAGTGAGTGCCGCCCTTCCACTGGCCCAGCCCCGGCACCAGCTGGGACGAGAGGAACTCCCTGCTGAGGCCAGCGCCTCTGCCTCAGCCCCAGACCCAGAAGTCACTCGCCCCTGGGGTTTAAGTCTGTGAGTTGTAGGACAGCTTGTTACGCAGCATCCGTTAACTGACACAGGATGTGGGATCATTCACTCTGTGAGGCAGCTCTGAGAGGGCAGAAGCCTTTCTCGTCTCCATCTTACAGATGGGGAAACGGAGGCCCAGAGAAGATGAGGAACGTGTCCCAGGTCACACGGCTGGCAGGTGGGAGAGCCGGGATTCGGAGCCAGGCAGCCTCGTTCCAGGGCCTGTGCCCGTCACCCTGACGGCAGGAGACTCTCTTACCGCACACGAAGTCGCTACGAGGAGAGACGCCGGCCAGGGCAGGCTGAGGGTCTGATGAGATTCCTTTCATACGTTTACTCGCTCAGCCGGTAGAAGCGGATTGCATCCTCCTGCACACCAGGCGCTGAAGACACGGCTGTGACGGGAGCGACAGGCCCTGTCCTTGAGGAGCTGACGTGTACGAGAAACAAGTGACTCTATAATATGTCACGGTGAGAAAAGCAGCAGCCAGAGCGGGGTTAGAAGCGAATGGAGTGGTTTGTTTTTGTTTGCCCTTTTAAACATGGGAGTCCAGGAGGGCTTCATGGAGGAGGTAACATGTGAGCAGGGATCTGAAGGAGGAGAAGCAACAAGCCGGGCGGCTCTCTGGCAAAGGGAACGTGCAGAGGGAACAGCCAGTGCAAAGGCTAGTGTGTCTAGTAACTATTAATCCAGGCTGGGAGGAGAGTCCTCGTTGAAAAGCCAGCGATCTTTCTGAAGGAAAACCATTGTTGCCAGTCGGGTGCATGTCCTGCTGGACACTTCCCTGCTCTTAAAATGTACCCATGTGCACATTGCTTGCTGCCGCTTCTTGGTTTTTAGCGAAAAGCACATTTTGCTCTGTGTATACTCCTCTGCAACTGGCTTTAAGATGTTCGCATTGCATCGCCAGAGAGTTTGACACATTAGCTGCGCAGAGCTACGGCGTCTTTAAAAATGTGTACTGTGAGGGGTGCCCAGGAGGCTCAGCCAGTTACACGTCTGACTCTCAGTTTTGGCTCAGGTCATGATCTCATGGGTCGTGGGATCGAGCCCCGCCTCGGGCTCCACGCTCAGCGGGGAGTCTGCTTGAGATTCACTCACCCTCTGCGCCTCCCCCCACTCTCTCAAATGAATCAGTACATCTTTTAAGAAAGAATGTGTGCCGTGAAGCCAGCCTGCCTGCGTGGGTTCAGTCTCCAGCACGTTGCTCTCTCTGTGATCTGGGCCAAGTTATAGAACCTCTCTGGAATCCAGTTTTTCCACCTGTAAAAGGAGCCTGGTAGAATTGGGAAGCTTGCCGTGAGGATTTACTAAGTGTAAAGCTCTCGGAACAGTGCCTGGCATGTATTGAGCTGTGACTGTCTCTCCTGCTCCTTCTCTCTCTCTTTTTTTAACAGCTTTATTGAGGTATAACTGACATACAGAGTTTGACACCCCCTGACATCTGTCTCCACCAGTGAAACCATCACCAGCCTCCAGATAGTGAACATGGTGTCATCCCTCTGTCATGCCTCCCTTTGCCACCCTCCCGCCACCCAGGCAGGTCTGTGTCTGCTTTCTGTCCCTACGGATAAGTTTGCATTTTTTAGGGTTTTATAGAAATGAGATCTTTTAGGATCTGTTCCCCTTATTTTTCTATAACAGTGGTCTAAAGTACTATCACCTGTGGACTCCGTCCAAACATATATCTGTCTTTCCCAGACATGCAGCCCTTCTTGAGTAACCAAAACGTCAACTTCTGCTTTACTTCCAAAACACAGCATGTATATTCTGCTCTTTCACCTGCTTGTTTTATTATTGAACACTGTTCTGTGCTCTCTACAAATATATCAACTCTTCATTTTCAAAACAGCCCAGGGGCGGGGACTGTCCCATTTTACAGATGTGCAAATGGAGGCTTGGAGAGGTTAGGTGGCTGGCCCAAGATCACAAGGCAGGATTTGAACACAGGTCTGCTCTCAAGTCCCTAATCTCCGCCCCTGCACTGTGCTGCCCTCTTGGAAGTTTTTGCATGACTCTCCGTGCTTTGCTGGCTAGGGAGCCATGGTGTGCCAGACCCCTGAACGCCACCCTGCCTGCTATGGGGCAAGAACAGAAAGAGCTGGAGGGCCACTGGCCCATGTGCAGGGACTCTGGGTGCTGCGAGGTTCATCACCATGGGCAGAGACAGCCACTTACATTGTCATGGCTAAGCATCACTCCCTTGGGATTGCCTAAGGTCCCAGAAGTGTAGATGATCATAGTGCACTGATTAGCCCTCTGGCTTTCCATGATCTCGTCCAGCTGGGAATCGGGGATGCTGTTGCCGAGTTCCATGAAATCCTTCCACTGTGGAAAGAAGACAGGCAGAGGATGGGGATTCAGGAAGTGAGGGTGAGCCTCAACACGCCAGGAGTCCCCTTCCCTGGTCAGGTTTTGCGCCATCAGCTTCTCTAAAGCATGATTGCCAGCAAGAGGGAAGGCTTAGGGTCACCAGTCCTGGTACCTCTTACAAAAGCCCTAAGATGTTTGCTTCTCCTCCTTCACTTCCTGGCAGGCTACTGGGTCTGGATATGTGACCTCAGCTGGTCCAATCACAGTGAAGTTCAGGGCTTTTGCTAGAAGTGCTGGGACTGGAATGAGTCATCTGGACATGAATGAGTCAAGATGTAGGCCCAGGAGTTGCCTGAGGTCACACAGCAAGTAAACAGGAACGAGTAGTCTAAACCAATATGGTCACACTCCAGAGCTTGTGCTCTTACTGACCTTCCAATATGACGCCTCAAGCGGAACTGATGGGTTGTATGAACTGAGAATCACACAGGACCTGCAAAAATTCTACCACTGAGCCCCCAGCAAGTCTCTGGATGAGGGCAATGTCCTGAATTCAAGATGGAGGGCACGCAGCGTCCTCCAGAAGCGGAACCAGGGTGATGCTGGCCCTGTGACATCAGGTCATGTCCGAGAGCATTTCTGGTTGGTTCAGCAGGAAGGGTGTTGCTGGCATCTAGTGGGTGGAGGCCAGGGGCGCCGCTTGGCATCCTGCAATGCACGCGACAACCCCACAACAAAGAATTATCCACCCCAAATGTCCATAGCAATGAGGTTGAGAAATCCTACTGTAAGTAGTGTTGCTAACAAAGGATTTCTTTTGAGGTATCCAAAAGACTTCGAAAAAGTCTATGATTCTGATCAGTTTTCTTCCTTAATTATTCATCATCCTGGTCTTAATATTTGAGTGTTTTCTGGCAGGTACGAAAGCTGGCAAGGGTTTTGGTCAGCCAGAAAGGATCATGGGCACCTTTTGTCCCACCTGCATGGAGGGCAAACCAAATAAACTCTGTGACATTGTGGGACTTCCGATTTGAGTCATGGGTTTGAGGGTCTCATCTCATGGACATTAACAGGAGCTTGTTCTTGTCCCTCACAAGCCTCTTTCCCTAGCGTCTGTGAGTTAACCCAGTGTATCCTCACACACAGAACCCCTACTCTGGCTAAAGTGCATCTCTGTTGCTTGTACCGAAACATTTCCTGACTAAAACACCCTGAGGCAGGGGCGCCTGGGTGGCTCAGTCGGTGAAGCATCTGCCTTCGGCTCAGGTCATGATCCCAGGGTCCTGGGATCGAGCCCTGCATCGGGCTCCCTGCTCAGTGGGAGTATGTGCTTCTCTTGTGTGCGCTCTCTCTCTCAAGTAAATAGATAAAAGATCTTTAAAAAATAAAAAATATAGGGCGCCTGGGTGGCTCAGTTGGTTAAGCGACTGCCTTCGGCTCAGGTCATGATCCCGGAGTCCTGGGATCGAGTCCCACATCGGGCTCCCGGCTCAGCGGGGAGCCTGCTTCTCCCTCTGACCCTCTCCCCTCTCATGCTGTTTCCCTCTCTCTCTCTCTCTCTCTCTCTCTCTCAAATAAATAAATAAAATTTTTAAAAAAGTAAAAAATAGAACACCCTGAGGCAGAGTGCCTTTTCAAAACATGATTGTGACAGCATTTATGGTGTCACACACTCTTCAGTGGCTTTGCTCATCCCTCAGTAAGAGGTGGTCCAGGTCCCCACCCCCGGCCCCCCATTCCCCAGCAGAGCTTTCGGTTGGCCTTGATGGGCACAGTATGTCGGAAGCGATGGTGTGTGATTTCCAAGAGTAGCTTGTTAAAGGCAAGACACCTTCCACCTGGCCTTCTCTCTCTCTCTCTCTCTCTCTCTCTCTCGATGTTCTCTGTAGAGATCTGAGCCAGGAGTAAGTCCAGAGAGCTCGAGGTCACCATGCTGGAGAGGCCACAAAGAGGGAGGGACAGGAGGAGCCCCAGCCCCAGGGTCCAGACCAGAGTGAGGACTAGGGACTTAGCTTCCAATGCAAAATTCAAGGAAATGCTAACAACAAAATGAAGCAGAAGGACAACAAACCTTTGGCAATCAAGAGAAAAAATATTTTAATGCAATATATTTTGTCACTAACCACACCAAAAAAAAAAAAAATCTATGATGAAAGAAATATAAAAAAAAAGTTTTTTTTGAAATATCAAAAATTTAAATAAAGACAAGCTCTACCAGGGCAGCTGGTCCGAGCCATGGCAGAAATGCTCAGCCCCGTATTCATATTTGTTCATATTAAACAATGGTTCATGGTTTTAGTGACACTGTTATTGATGACATGGCACATATTAAAGCCAAAGGAAAATTATAACAAATTCTGGTTTGGATATCAAGTAAATATTTAAACCTAATGCTGTGGGTTTTCACACACCTAATTTTCAGTGATGTAGTATTTTTTCAGTTGCTTTAATGTTCTAAAAAAAAAATGATTATTGCTGTCTTAAGCCACCAATTTTGGGGGAGATTTGTTTCACAGCAATAAATAACCAGAACAGATATCTTCCCATAAATCAGACCCTTCACGCCAGGAAGAAAAAGGAAGGCCCTTAAGGCCCCGTCTGCCTGCCTTGTGGGGCCTGCCTTCCCCTTGACTCAGAGGACCCCTCCCACACTTACAGAGTACAGGTTATTATTGCTCTCCTTCATTGGCAGCTTGTACTGGATGATCACCTTTAGGGTCTCCATCTTGCCCTGCGGAATCTGAAAGAAAGTTCCACATGGGTCTCATGGCCCTGGAAGAGACTGAGGGTGGATGCCCTTCCTAAGCAATCTCCCACAGTTACCCAGCCTCTTTTCTTTCCCCTGCCCAGCCCGTAGAACACTGCTCTTTGTCCTGACAGGACACAACCTGATTTTAGGATGGGGTTCTTTGTGCTTCATATCAGTAGCCTCCAACACTTCAAGACCCGTGAAGACAACAGCCTCCTGAGTCTTGCTACCCTCACAGAGTAGTGGTTGTTGGTCCGTGAGCCCGCCCCCTGCACTGTGCTCCCAGGATCCAGCTAATCTCCTAGCTAGAGTTAGGCAACAAAAGTCCTCTGTAAAGGTGACTGGAACCTGGACAAGTGCAGGACTTTCTACCTATACTGAGGGCTCTAAGGTTCAGTTGACCACACCTGCGGGATTCTTGTACCCTGTTGATGCAAAGGAAGGGGTGTGCCCCTACAACATGTCTAGCCAGTCCAATGACAAAGTCACTTCCAACATCCGGTATGGTAATTATAATTATAACCAAGTCTCCAGCATGGATTGAGAGAAGAAGACAGAAGCTCTGGTAATATTTGGACAGGAGGTTTCTAGAGACAGAGGGAACCAACATCCAGAAAGCTTGGAGCAGACAATGGCCAGGGATGTTTGAGGAATATATAAAGTCTCAGATGGCTAGGATGCGGATGGGAGGAGAGGATTAGGGATGCAGGCAGGAAAGGATGGTGAGGGCCAGGTCCGCCACACCTCGGAGGCAGTGGCGAGGAGTCTGGAGGCAGGGAATCACTGAAGAGTGGAGGGCTGTAAGCCATGGGTATTGCCTAGAATAAAAGATTTCCAAGCGGAACTAAATATCCAGTTTGGGAGGAGTGTGTCAGAAGCCTGGCTTTGAATCTTGCATACAAAGTGTATGCGGTATTTTCCAATGGTGGAAAAACCCAAACTGTAAGCCAGTATTTGGCAAAAAGGACCCAGTCTTCACCCACCACCCATCCCACAGTTTGTTCTGCTATGAACAGAACAAGTAGGGAATGACATGAGTATGGGGGACCGCAGAGGCTTCGCTTAAGAAAGCAATTTCAGAAAGCTCAAAGCTGGAGGGAGAAGTCTCTTCTTCCTGAACCAGGACAGGAATTAGGTGTCTAAGGAGGCTTGGTGGCAGAGTGTTCTATTTCATTGAGTCTATCTGGATTTCACGAGTCTGGAAAGTCTACCCTAACTTCAGAGATGTTAAAATGTGGGAAAACATGACCAACGATGATCGGAGGATGCCACTGACAGCAAGACACATCTCAACTCCAGAGACATTAAAAAGTAGAGAAGTGTGTAACTCAGAAATACGATATTGATGCAATAGCCACAGGGCCCTTGGGCCGAGTGGTGAATCTGGCCACCTAGGCTCACCCTCCTGAGGACTCCTCTCCCCATGGGATCCTCCTGCCAAAAGCTGGGTCAGGAAATTGCAGCTCATTCAAACACTAGTAACTGAAAAACTTTCTACAATATCCATACGAAGATACTACAAGAAAAAAAAAAAAAGGGAGTAAGAGGGGAGCCAAATTTTGTGCATAAAGAAAAGTCACCACAAAGCAAAGGAAAATTGCCACCCAACATTCCAACATAAGATTTAAAACATAACAAAGTAAACACAGCTGGAAAGGAAGAACACAAAGCAAACGTACAAGCACTGAGGGAAGAGAGCCATACCAGAAAAAGGTGAAATAGGAAGTGGTAGAACTTAGGAAGGAAATAGAAGAGAAAGCCAGAAGCATTTCAGAAATGATGACAGTTACTTAAAAAATGACAATTACAAGGGGGTGTAAGCCTCAAAATAATTACATTTCTAAAAGAAAATAAACAGTGGGCTGTATATAAAATAGTACAAAAACCCATTTTAAAAACAGAAGCTTACATGCTGGGCAGGGAGCCTACTTAAAAAAAGTTTTTTAAATAAAAAATAAATAAAGAGCATTTACAAAAAAAATAGAAGCTTAGGAGGAAATGAACTTAATACAAATTGGAAATTAGAGCCCTGCCACTCCACCCTGCTCCCCCTAGTTATACCAAAGTAGCCATGGAGGACACTTGCTGAACCCGAGAATGGGGCCAGCCCCACCACCCCACCTATCATTAGCATCCACCTGGCAGCAACGGGACCGTTTGTCAGAGCTCTGCAAACCCTCTGGGGGACTGGTGGGCAGTGTTTGGGTTTGGGCTTTACCGAAAGGATTTTCTTCAACTGTAGGTCATCCTCAACCAGCAGGATGTTCACTTTGGCATGAGTAATGACGTGCTGACAAGCCTCCGCAGAGTTGGTAGCATAAATACCAACGCAAAGACCCCTGGGAAAAGAAAACACACGTGCACGTGCATGTGCTCACACATTCACATCTTTAAGGTGGGAATGTCCTGGAAGGTGGGGGGAGGGGAAAGCGCTACAGGACAGGTTCTGAGTTTGCAGCCTTGGTACCAGCTTCCCTCCCTCCACAACTTAACCATGATGAAATGAAGCAACAAAATAAGGGTGATGCAAGCAGCAAGTCCTATGATGTCACTGTGATGGCCAATCACAGAGCCCTCAGCATCCCATTTTAAAGATGAGGAAACAGCCTCAGGGCAGTGAAGTCATTTGTTCAGGGTCCCAGGGCAATAGATGCTAGAGGTGGGATTTGGACCTCCACTCAGACCTGTTCCCTTCATTTTGCTGCCTTTTGTTCTTGCCTTTAACCATTTTGTTTTTTCAAATTTGCATTTCCCTGGTGGTTAACGACGTCCAGCATCTCTTCTTGCGCTTGTTGGCTACTTCCCTTTGTGAGCTTTCTGTTCAAGTCTTTTGCTTATTTAAAATCTTTCTTTTTTTTCTTTAAAGATTTTTTTAAAGTAATCTCTATGCCCAACATGGGGCTCAAACTCATGACCCTGAGATCAAGAGTCACATGCTCTACCAACAGCCAGTCAGCTGCCCCTCCTTTTGTTTTTATTACTCAGTTATAGAAGCACCTTATATACCTGAGATGCTAGTCCTTTGTCAGATTGGTTGGTTGGTGTGTCTGTCTTGCCTCCTAACCTGGGGTTGCACCCGAAATCCCCGATCACATCTCAGTCAGAGCCAGCCCAGGGCTGCTAGCCCAGAGTAGCAGCTCGCCCACATTTAGAGTCAACCAAGCCCACAGTCTTACCCTGCTAAGATGGATCCAAGGGAAGCAATAAACCACTCAATGGAGTTAAACCCCAGGATGCCAACTCCGTGGAAACGCTGCAGGCCCAGCTGGGAAGGCAAAAACAGACAGAAAGCAGAGATACAAAGACGTTTTATTTCTCGGTGGGATCTGCTCACTGGGACGTGTGAAAGCAGACTCCAAAGCCCATGAGGTCACATTGGGAAAAGCCAGTGTTGAACCTAAAATTGGGGGTGTGATATTTTTGTGACTGTTGGGAGGCTGGTTTGCCTCCCTCTACACAATGTACCATTAATTTTTTTTGTTTGTATGTATTTTATTTTTTATTGTGGTAAACTGTACATAGCAATTTTTAGTGCACAGCTCAGTGGCATGAAGCACACTCACACTGTTGTGTAATCGTCACCACCATCTATCTCCAGAACTTTCCATCTCCCCAAACTGAGACTCTGCCCCCATGAAGCACGGACCCCCCACCCCGTGACCCAGCCCTGGCTCCCACCATCTCCTCTGGACGGGACTCCTTTGGGGACGTCCTGGGAGTGGGGTCCTGCAGGATATGTCCTTCTGGGTCTGGCTCCTCTCACTGAGCAGAGTGTCCTCAAGGTCCATCCACATTGTGGAAGGTGTCAGAATGTCCTCCCGTCGTTAGACCGAATAATAATTTGTTGTATGGATGGACCACACTGTGTCTTATCAATTCATCCACCAGTGGACACTTGGTTGCCTCCACATTTTGACTGTTGTTAATAATGCTGCTGTGAACATTGTGTACAAGTATCTATTTGAGTCCTTGCTTTGAATTTTTGGGGGAATTTTTGGGTCATATGGTATTCTGTGTTTAATCTTTTGAGAAACCAGCACACTGTTTTCCATAATGGCTGCACCATTCTACATTCCCACCAGCAATGCACAAGGGCCCTCGTTTCTCCATATCCTCACTGATACTTATTATTTTCTTCTTTTTTTTTTTAAGATAATGGCCATCTTAATAGGTGTGAATTTATTTTTATTTGTAATAACAAAAGTACTCCAAGAGTGAAAGCTTGAAGTGGTGATAAATTGCACTTTTAAAGGTGTAGCCTTAGGGCACCTGGATGGCTCAGTGGGTTAAGCATGTGCCTTTGGCTTAGGTCATGATCCCAGGGTTCTGAGATCAAGCCCCACGTCAGACTCCCTGCTCCACAGGGAGCCTACTTCTCCCTCTCCCTCTGCCTGCTGCTCTCCCTGCTTGTGCTCTCTCTCTGTCAAATAAATAAATCTTTAAAAAGAAATAAAGGTTTAGCCTTGATCTGAATGGACTTGAGGATGAACCAGGAAATCCAAACATGAAGGTGATCCTCCTTGGGGGAAGCCCAGGTTTTGCCACACCCCAGATTTTAGGCTCAATGCTGGCTTTTCCCAATGTGACTACATGGAGTTTTGGGAAACTCTAACTTTGTTGGCTCTTTTAGTCATATGGGGCAAGGCTGGCAATGACCCACTGTTCTTGGGGAAAATGTAAGCATTTGGAAGATATTCAGAACATGATAACAAGTATTTCGGCTTAGTAACAAACAGGCTATCTTCTTTGCAGGTAGACAGTCTCTATTAATATGTAGATAAATGGATTTATTACTGTTTAGATCCTTGAGGATTAGGAGAGCAAAGATCTTTGAATCCCCAGATCTAAGGACATAGCCAAAGAGGATCATCTCTCAGGAGAGGTGAACTAATCACAGCACGGTGGTGGGGCAGACAAGCAGAAACTCAGTCCTAACAGACAGTTCTCATCATCTCTAGGGGAAGACACATGGGTGTCAGGGGGAGGGGAGAGAGGAACTCAGGTCTGGGTCAAAATGTGACAGCATTTCCTGTAAGTCAAAACCACCAGGCATTCCCTTTTACAATAGGAGATACCTATCATATTCATTATCTACTCCTGCATAACATAGCACCACAAACTTAACAGCTTAAAACAACACACATTTATTATTGCAGTTTCCATAGGTCAGGAGTCTGGGGACAGCTTAACTGGGTCCTCTGCTTAGGATCTCCTGAATCTGCAGTTAAGCTATCTGCAGGGACTGTGGTTTCCTCTGAAGCTTGAGGATCTTCTCCCACACTTGCAGACTGTTTGGATTATTCATTTCCTTGTGGTTTAAATGGCTGAGGTCCTATTTTCTTCCTAGTTGTCAGCTGAGGACTGCTTTCCTAGAGGTGGTCTGTTGTCCCCTGCCACATAGCTCTGTCCACAACATGGCAATGTGCTTCCTCAAAGCCAGCAGAAAAAATCTTTCTTTTAATGGTTTTCCTGATTGGGTCAGGCCCACCAGAGTATTTGCTGTTTTGATGAACTCAAAGTCAGCTGATCAGGGAACTTAATTTCATCTGCAAAATCTCTTCACCTTTGCCACCACAGGAGGAAAATCCCATCATAGTCACAAGTCCTGCCCATACTCAAAGCGGGGAGTCTGTCTATACAGTGTGAATATACCAGGGGTTGGGAATCTGGGGGGGGTCATTGTAGAATTCTGCCTAACATGCCTATCAAAGTAGCCAATACGAACATTTTTTATAATATGATGTTGGCAAGAATAATAGGTGAGCAGATTCTCTCACACACTGTTGGTAGGCATATAGAGGCACTATCTCTATAAGAATTCATTGTTCAAAGAAGGTTCTCTGTGGCTCCGTATATGGTAGCAAAGCCTGGAAACACTGTCAGTACCCACTAGTAGGGGGCTGGTTATGCCAATATTGTTACATATATATTTGCAGTCACTGAAAAGAGTTTGGATTTGTTTTTAGTGAATCAATGTGGAAGGATCTCAGAATGTGGCAGCCATCCTCCAAGATGGTCCCCAATGATTCTCACCTCTTGGGGTTTGTGTTCCTGTATAATCCCCTCCCACACTGTGTCAAGGCTGGTCTGTGTAACCAGTAGACTATGGAAGAAGGGATAGTATGTCACCACTGAGATTAAGTTATGGAAGCTATCAGAAGATATGGTTCCCATTTTGTTCACGCTCTCTTTTGGATCACTCGTTCTGGGCTGCCATAGTCTGAGGACACTCAGCCCAATGGAGAAGGCCAGGGAACAAGGAACCAAGGCCTCCTGCCAATAGTGAGCCATGTAAGGAAGCTTACAAGTGGACCCTCTGGCCCTCGTCAAGCCTTCAGATGGACAGCTTGACTACAGCCTCCTGAGAGACCCTGCAACTAAATTTTGGGGTAATTTGTTATGCAGCAGTAGCTAACTAACACATAGAGATTTTAAAAAGCAAGATGTGGGGCGCCTGGGTGGCTCAGTTAGTTAAGCATCTCACTTCAGCTCAGGTCATGATCTCTGGGTCCTGGCATCAAGCCCTGAGTTGAGCTCCGTGCTCAGCAGGGAGTCTGCTTGTCCCTCTGCCCCTCCCCCTGCTTGTGTTCTCTCTCTCCCTTTCTCAAATAAATAGGTAAAATCTTTTAAAAAAGGCAAAAAAAATAGCAAGATACAGAATCATGGGTAGAGTAGGCTACCATGTGTGTAAAAATTTGCATGTAGAGAAATTTTATAATATATACACGTAATTTATTCCCCAAAAGGATTTACAAAAAACTGGCAATGGTGGCTGCCTCCATAAGGGAAGGGGTCAAGGATTAAAGGAAATATTCTCACCAGTACCTTCATATCTTATGGTGTCTCATGCATTTTATACCATAGGTATGTGTATGTAGAATGAATGATTGACTAAGTGATGAATGAATGAATGAATGAATGAATGAATAACTCATTTACCTTGATCATGGCTCTTGCAGCCTTCCGGCAAGCCTCATAGTACTGGTTGAAATTCAGAACTTCCCACTGCTCACTGTTCTTTGTTGCAAGGGCTGGATATGTCCCAAATCGGTTGACTGACTCCCGAAAAAATTCAGGGGTGGTTACTGGGGTCTCGTGGCCTGGCCCATGTTTTGATAGCCTCAGAAGGACTTCTCCATCTCGATGAATGGTCCACAGCCCAGGAGTAACTGCAAACAGCCACCAGAGTTTGTGGCAAATGTCTTTATTAACTTTGGGGGAGGAGTGTTGTCTTTGGGCTTGAATGGCTGAGGTTGAATTAATCCCACTCGTCGGGTAAAGTCACATGGCCAACACCAGCCCATTCATGCTTTCTCTTTCTTACTTTTCCTTACCACCCCCCCAACAATTTGCTATGAAAAATTTCACACATACAAGAAACTTGAACGGCCTGTATAGTCAACATCCTCAGACTCGCCACGTGGTTTCCACAAGGCTAGCATTTGCTCCATTTGCTATATCACATCTCTGTCCAGCCAGCTGTCTACATCCATCCATCACTCCATCTATTTTAAAGTAAGCTGCAGCTATCCATCCATTTCGCCCTTAAACCCTTCAGCATGTGAATCATGAACTAGAGTTCCATATTACTTACAGGTTTTTTTAAAGGTAAAATTTACATGCAGCAGACTGCATATACTTTGGTCAGTGGAATGTGAGAAGTGGCTGTTGTGTGTCTCTCCCAGGCGGAAGGTTTAAGAGCCAGTGTGACTCTACGGGTGACTCGCCGTACCCCATTCTCCTCACAAAAATGGTGCAAGCACATGTCAGGGAGGAACCCTAGTGCCAGACACACATAATGCAATCAAACAAGCATGTGTTGTGTTAAGCTGTTGAGGTTTGGGGTTGGACGTTACAGCGGCATCACCCAGACCACCCTGGATACCACCACTTACGTGGAACTGGCAAAGGGGCTGACTCAAAACCAGTTTGTTTCCCTTCATCCCTCACCTTCTTTAAGGGTGTGAAATGGTTGACCCCTAGAAAGAAGAGAAGAGGGTTTCCTCTGGAGAGAGCTGGTGTGCAGTGTGTTGCTCATCACCCCCCAACCATGGGCCAAGTGAGAGAAGATTCTGGAAACCCTCTTGGAGAACTGAGTGTGTGACTCTGGACTTTGTTGGACTGAAACTTATCCACTGGAGAGGTGGTAGCTGGAAATGGCCGAGTAGACAGCAGGGTTGGGAGAACACTGCACGTCCACCTGCTGTGGGACACTGATTTTTCCCTGTGACTGACATGGACCTCAGGGAGGGGCTCCTAAAGGCTTTTGGCTGGAAGCCAGTAGAAAGAACCTGGAGATCTGTGTTCAGAGGCAGACACTGAGGAAAGTCACCAGTGGGCACTGAGAAAAGAGCATGAACTATGTATTAGTCAGCTCGGGCTGCCATGACAAAGTTCCCCAGACTGAGTGGCCAGAACAACAGAAATCTATTCTCTCAGTTCTGGAGATGATAAGTTTGAGATCAAGGTGTGGACAGAGTTGGCTCCTTCGGAGGCCATGATGGAGAACGGGTTCCATGCGTCTCTCCTAGTTCCTGGTGATTTGCTGGTCATCTTTGGAGTTCCTTGGCTTACAGAAGCATCACCCCAGTCTCTGCCCTCAGCTTCACGTGGCATTCTCCCTGTGTGCCTGTCTGTGTCCAACTCGCCCCTTTTCATATGGACACCAGTCATATTGGGTTAGGACCCATGTGAATGACCACATCTGCAATGAGCCCACTTTCCAAATAAGTCACATCCTGAGGTGCTGCATGTTGGGGTGTGTCTTCGTTCATGTGACTGCTCTAGCACAATACAAGACATGTATAAATAATAGACATTTATTTCTCATAGTTGTGGGGGCTGGAAGTCCAAGATCACGGCACTAGCAGATTCAGTGTCTGGTGAGAACCTGCTTTCTGGTTCATAGCGGCTTCTCACTCTGTCCTCACTTGGCAGAAGAGGTGAGGGAGCTGTCTGGGGCCTCTTTTATAAGGACATTGATCCAGTTCACGTGGGCTTCACCTTCATGACCTGATCCCCTCCCAAAGGCCCCACCTTCTAATATAATCACGTTGGGGTAAGTTTTAACATATAAGTTTTGGAGGGACATAAGTATTCAGACCATAACAAGGGGAAACAGTTCAACCCATGACAGCCTACATCAAGGCAAGGCTAGTTCAGAGGTTCCCCCTCACCCACCCCCAAGGAGAATTAGCAGTAGGTGGCATGCCAGCTTACAATGGGCAACAGGGGAAAACATCATGGAGGAGATGACAGAGCAGCTTTTCGGGCATCCCCACCCCGACTGCTCCAGGCATCCAGCCCGAAGCTCAGGGGAAGGGAGAAGCTTTAAATGGGACAAAAATGTGAAGGGGTGTCTCCTGGATCCTGGTTAGGGATATTTTATTGGCTATATTGGGTTGAATGATGCTCCCCCAAAATTCATGTCAGAATCTCAGAATGTGACCTTATTTGGAAATAGGGCCTTGGCAGTGGAATCAGTTGAGGATCCCAAGATGAAATTCTGGATGTAGGGTTGGCCCTAAATCTAATGACTGGTGTCCTTATAGGCAGAGGAGAGAACACCGAGACACCCAGAGAAAAAGGCCATGTAATGATAGAGGCAGAGATTGCCATGATGAGTCTGTAAACCAAGGACCACCAAGGATTGCCCAGAGCCACCAGGAGCCCAGCGAGCATGGAACACATTGTTCCATCACAGCCTCCAGGAAGAGCCAACCCAGCCAACACCTGGATATCAGACTTCCAGCCTCCAGAACCCTCACAGAAGGAGTTGCTGTTGTTTCCACCACCCGTCCTGGGATTTGTTAGTGGCAGCCCTAGGAATCTGACCCAGTGACCAAAATGAGATTCTGAAGATTATTGTCACTTGAGAATGATTGTAGAAGCTGTCTTTCTTGCCAACATTTTACGCACTTGGAAGAGGGCAGCTGTGAAAGATAATGAAGACACTCTATCTCGTGATGCTCCCAGAGCTTTGTTCCAGTGGCAAAGTGGTTACAACATACGGATGAAAATCATTATCACACACCTGCACTATATGTACTTATTATATATAGATAATACAAATGTTAATATATAGTAACATTTAATTACAATATATCAGCACTACATTATATATATTCATGTCTGTACTATAGAAATATTACATCTGCATTATATACATTTTCAGTTGCATCTGCACTACATCTAATTACATCTGCATTTTATATATATATATATATGAGTACATCTGCTATATTATTACATCTGGCCTGTATTACATCTGGACTACATATATTATTACATTGTATATACACACACACATATATATTTATAATTTAACTACACTATATTTAATGGTCCCTCGGTGCTTTACCCACATGGCTGTCCTAACAGGGAGGTGTTATGATCAATGTCCTGTGGTACAAATGATCCAAATGAGGTTTCCAAAGAGCAAGGCCCTCACCCACTGTCACAGGACTGGTCGAGCTCTGCTCAGCAGCTTGTCTGTGCTGCCTGCACGCCCTATCTGGTGTAGGTAGGAGTTGCCTGTCCCGCCACCCTCGTTTCAGGCACCTCAACCAAAGCCAGGGGCCCAGGCAAGGAACAAGTGTGCCCTGACTCTCTGAGGGGGGGGTGCTCCTTTATGAAAAGGCTTGGCTGAGTCCGTGCCCCTTTCTATTTCCCATGTGCGCTCTGGCACAACATACCTTTGTTTTTACTCATGTCTCCTTCAGGGTTCTTAATCTCCACGAGTCATGGGGTTTTCAGCCCTTTCAGGTCCAGAGACACCATGCTTCACAGCACTGCAAGGCACAAAGCAGGGAACTTAGCAGGATGGGCAAAGGGGCTGCAGGTCTGAGGCCAACTTCCGTCCACTGGTCACATCTGCCTAGAATCCTGGGATTGATTAGTCATGCTTGTCCCAGGCCTAGAAGGAGAGGAGAGTGGTGTGTGTGCCAGATCATAGAGCAGTTTTAAGCCCAGAGGGCATTCAATCCGTGAGTTTTCAGAAGAGTCTCTTAAATGGTTGGAGTGTAACAACCAAGTCTATATGTGGTCCTGTGGGTGAGAAAACATTTTGAAGTCTCCCAAGGGAAAGAAACCCATGAGAGAATTCTGTTCTGGTTGGTTGCCTTAAAGATTGTATGACATGAAAACCCAAAGGATGTAAAGGAAAAACAGAAAATCTCGCTTCATTAAGAAGTTTTAATTTCCCACATGGCAAAAGAATACCATAAACAAAAGATTCACAACAAACTGAGAAAAAATATGGGCAACATGTCTAATAGATAAAGGCCTGATTTCCTTTATATGTGAAGAACTCCAGTGGATCAATAAGAAAAAGTCCCAGTACCCCAAAGGGCATAAATAGAAAGTTCCCAGAAAACAAATTTAAAATGACTTTCTCAGTCATGAGAGAATGCAATAGAAAATATTATGATGTATTTCACCTGTCAGATTAAGCTCAAAAAGGCTGAAAAATACTTTATATTAGTGAAGATGTGGGGAGACAGACACTTCCATACATTGTGAGATGGATGCAGCCCCCTTGGAAGACAGTGGCTAGTGGTCAGACTTCAGATCATGCCATCACTAACCCATCCTTGGAGGACAGTGATGATTCTGGCTGCTGGGGTCCTTGCATGCTCATTAACTGGACTCCGTTGTTTGAAGCCTTTCATGTAGGATGGGGTCAACCACCACTCCTTACTCTTGTCTGATTTTCAGTGTGTTAATCCTTAAATCTATTGAGCAACATTCTTTTAATTTTTTTAAAGATTTTATATATTTGAGAGAGCATGAGAGTGAGATTGAGAGAATGAGTGGGGGGAGAGGCAGAGGGAGAAGCAGACTCCCCGCTGAGCAGGGAGCCTGACTCAGGACTCGATCCCAGGACCCTGAGATCATGACCTGAGCCGAAAGCAGCCGCTTAACCAGCTGAGCCACCCAGGCACCCCTAAGCAACATTCTTTTAAGCATTTACTTAACAAAAATTAATAGTTGTTTTCCTAGACAAAATTGTGTTCCCCCAAATTCATATGTTGAAGCCCTAACCCCTCAGTATGATTGTATTTGGAAATGGAACCTTTAGGGAAGTAATTCTAGTTAAAGGAAGTCATAATAGTGGGGCCCTGATCCAATAGGATCAGTGTCTTTATAAGAGGAAAGGAAACTAGCTCTTGCTCTCCCTCCGCCTTGTGAAGACACGGCTGTCTGCAAGCTATGAAGAGGGCTGTCCCCAGAAACCAGCCCCGATGACACCTTGATCTTGGATTTCCAGCCTCGAGAACCAAGAGAAAATACATTTCTGTGAAGTAACCCATTCTGCAGTACTTTGTTATGGCAGCTCTAGGGAGCTAATCCAGTTGCATAAATATTTAGAAGATACTAAATCTTAAATACCATTTAATGAACTTAGGAACTTAGCAAATCAAAATTTCTGAAGCGTTTGCACATTGGCCACATGTTTCATTAATCAGATTCCCCTAAGCATGTAATTAAAACCACAAATCCAGTATGTTATTTTGTTCCAATGCAAGATGTCTGCAGACAACTTCGGCCTTGGAGGCCAGAATTGCTGGCTGACATTGTTTGAAAACAGTGTGTCAGTGGTTTCCATGAAGGAAAATCATCTCTTGCTCATGACAAACATTATACTTGATAACAAGATTCAGGCAGTCCTTGGGCGCCTGGGTGGCTCAGTTGTTAAGCGTCTGCCTTTGGCTCAGGTCATGATCCCAGGGTCCTGGGATCGAGCCCCGCATCTGGCTCCCTGCTCAGCGGGAAGCCTGCTTCTCCCTCTCCCACTCCCCCTGCTTGTGTTCCTGCTCTCGCTGTCTCTGTCTCTGTCAAATAAATAAATAAAATCTTAAAAAAAAAAGATTCAGGCAGTCCTAAATTCTAGATTTGCAGTTCACCTTCTGTAAGAACCTGATGATACAGAGTCTGGTGAATGTAACCCCATAACCTGTGCACGGTTCTACGCTAGCAGACACTGGCTGTATATTTCAGTAAAAATGAGTAGCTAGAAAGGCACATTATAATAGGAACTTAAGTGAGTCTCTGTGGCATTTATACACACAGGGTAGACCAATCAGTGGAGCAAAGCAAATAGCCAAACACAGCCGATCTGAATGAAGCTAGGAACATGCATGCAAAGACATTCATAAAATGCGCCACAAAAGAAGAAACCAGGAAGTCCAAGGTCCTCCTAGAGCAGCTGGATCTGGCTCAGAACCTTGGTTTCCCACCTGATCTACCCTTTCACCTCCATTGCTCCCTCTCCTTCCCTTCCTTCATTCCATCACCCTTCCACCCACCCATCCATCCAACTTTCCATCCTTCCCCCATCATCCATCCTTCCATCCACTCATCCACTCATCCATCTATCTACCCATCACCTAACCAACTTCCTTCCCTCCCTCCCTTTATCTCTCTCTCCTCTCTTCTCTCCCTTATCTGTTTCCGTTCTTCCCTCCTTGCTTCCTTCTGTCTCCTTCTGCCTCCTCCCTCCCTCCCTCCTTCCCCTCCCTTTCTCCCTCTCTCCTTCCTCTCCCTCTTTCCCCCACATCTGGCCCATTCACAAATTCCATCAGCTAAGTCTTCAAATAGGTCCCCAAACAACTGCTTCCCTGGATAGGCGCAGCTACCTGGAACCTGGGCTCCCTCCCATGAGCCAGAGGGACCTCACAGAAGGGTGGATCCCATCAACCACATTCAATGTGTGGATTCCAGCCAGATCCCAACCCCAACAAGGCATCTTTGATCAATAAGGACTTGAACACTGGATGTCAAATGACACGAAGAAAGGATGGTCACTTTTTAAAGTGTGATCATGGCTTTGGGACTAAGTTAAAGAATCCCTGTTGCTAAAGGATTCACATGTGAAATAACAGGCTGTCTGGAGTTTGCCTTAAAACGGAGAGAAACAAGGCCAGCTCCACATTGATAATTATCGGAGCAAAGTAATGGGCACAGTTGTTGCTGTCGTTGGGTGGGGGGGTGGGTCATGACACTACCAGCTCTATTTGTGTGTGTGTTTGAAATGTTCCATCATAAAAACTGTTAAAAAAAAACAAACAAGAATAAAATAAAATGTTGGTCTGACCCTGTCCCTCCTCTGCCTGCAGCCCTCCAGGGCTCCCACCTCCCTCAGGGTATAAGCCCACATCCTCTCCGTGCCCACAAGGTCCTGTGCAGCCGCCTGCCTCTTCCTCCCCTCCCTTCCCCTCCCATCTCTGTGGTACATCCATACCATGGAACACCACACCTCAGAGGATGGAACTGTGGATGCAACAGTTTGAGCAAGAAGGAAAGAAGCCAGATTCAAAAGGCCATGTGCTCTGTGATTCTATTTATGGGACTTTCTGGAAAAGGCAAAACAGTAGTGACAGAGAACAGATCGGAGGTTGCCAGGAGTTGGGGTGCGAAGTGGGGTTGACGGTGAAGGGGAAACCTAAGGGAATATGGGGGTGTGGTGGAAACAGTGACTGTGCTGTTGGTTATATGACTCCAAGTATTTGCCAGAACTCTAGAACTCCACACCAAAAATATGAAGTCTACAATGTGTGAAGAAAGTATGCTGTACACCTTAAAATGGACAACTGAAAAATGTTCTGTAGCTAATTCATTGGGTTTTCCAGTATCACTAAAGGTAAAATGTAAGAAGCAAATAGCCTATTAGCAACCACTTCCCATTTCCCATCAAGACTTAGTTCTTGTCCATAGTATGCCAATTATGTATGAATTGTTTAAAAGCCTAATCGTGGGACGCCTGCGTGGCTCAGTCGGTTAAGCATCTGCCTTCAGTTCAGGTCATGATCCCAGGATCCTGGGATGTAGTGCTGCATCAGGCTTCCTGCTCAGCAGGGAGCCTGCCTCTCCCTCTGCCCCTGCCCCTCCCCCCCACTCACGCGCTCTCTCTCTCTCTCTCTCTCTCAAATAAATAAATAAAATCTTAAAAAAAATAAAATAAAAGCCTAATCACTTTTCCAAGTATGTGTTACATGGTGATAGCATTCTTTCAAGTTAGCTATGTTTTTATTCTATCAGTCTAAAGAGAAAAATTTCCTCCAACCAGTTAATATTTTATTTTTAAAAAATATGTTATATAAAAAAGGACTTACTTTCAATCAGAGAAAGACATGTATCATATGACCTCACTGATATGAGGAATTCTTAATCTCAGGAACAAACTGAGGGTTGCTGGAGTGGTCGGGGGTGGGAGGGATGGGGTGGCTGGGTGATGGACATTGGGGAAGATATGTGCCACGGTGAGCGCTGTGAATTGTGTAAGACTGTTGAATCACAGATCTGTACTTCTGAAACAAATAACGCAACATATGTTAAGAAAAAAGAAAAAGAAGAAGATAGCAGGAGAGGAAGAATGAAGGGGAGTAAGTCAGAGGGGGAGACGAACCAGGAGAGATGATGGACTCTGAAAAACAAACTGAGGTTTCTGAAGGGGAGGAGGGTGGGGAGATGGGTTAGCCTGGTGATGGGTATTGAGGAGGGCACGTTCTGCATGGAGCACTGGGTGTTATGAACAAACAATGAATCATGGAACAGTACACCAAAACAAATTATGTAATATATGGTGATTAACATAACAATAAAAAATTTTTAAAAAAAGGACTTACTTTGTCAAAGTAAAAAAGAAAACGTGTACTATACAACAAAACTATGTATCCCCCTTAAAAGTAAAACTTGGGATAAAACATAAAAATGAATAAGAATGTAATAAAAGATCTACCTCGTGCAGGGCACCGTGACAAACATCTTGGGGTTACCATAAAGGACCTTGAGGACAGATCTGCCCAGAGTTCCAACCGGGAGTAGGACCCATATGAAGACAAACCAAAGGAGACTAGAGATACCAAAGCATTACCCACCAAGGGATGGGGATGGGGGGTGATGGCTTGATGTGTACAGAGTTTCCTTTTGGGACAATGAACAATTTTTGGAACTAAACAGAAGTGAGAGTTGCACAAGACTGTGAATGCAGTAAATGCTGCCAAGCCATCCACTGGAAGAAAGTTAATTTTATGTTATGTGAATCTCACCTCGATGAAAGACACACCCCAGAGAGGTTGGTTCATGGTTACTGAATTTGAATATTCTTCAAAACAAGATATTAAATCGGAAAAGCAAGATTCAGGACAACATACAAAGAGGTGGCTGTTTGTGTGGGTGAATGGGTTTGTATGTGTTTGTGACTCAGGAAGGAAAACACTGTTGTGTCTCTGGTCTAAGGAGTTGTTGGCTCCTTGGCGGTCATAAAGCAAAATGCAAGCAATCTGACCCCACCACTGAAGCCTTGAGAAGGGGAAGATGATAGGTCTCAAGTCATCAAGTCCCCAGTGCCCATGGCCAGCGAGCATGCCCTAGTTTCTTTCAAGCTTAACCATCAAGAATCTTTCCTACACACTCAGTGAGGGAGAAGGGCAGAGGTCAATCCTGGGACCCTACTGTTTTCTTCTCCTTGTATCTCCTGAGGACCTACTGTGTGCCAGGCAGAGCTAGGCAGTGGGCAACGTGATGGACAAAAATCCCTCCTTGAGCTGACATTCTAGTTGGAAAAAACAGCCAGGAAATGAACAGAGATCAATTCGGATAGTAACAGGATGAGCCTCAAAAACATCATGCTGAGTGAGAGAAGCCAGATGTCAAAGGACACAGCATATGATTCTATTTATAGGAAATGTCCAAAACAGGCAAATCCATGGGACAGAAAGCAGATGAGTGGGTGCCTGGACCAGGGACAGGGTTATGAGGAGTGACTGCTAATGGGCATACGGTTTCCTTTGGGGGTGGTGAAAATGTTTTGGAACCAGGTAGAGATGGTGGTTGCACATCAGTGTGAATGTACTGAATGCCACTGAACCGTGCACCTTAAAGTGGTGAATCTTGTGATGTGTGGGTATCCCTTCAATTAAAAAAAAATTCAGGTTGGTGGTGATCATAATGGGAACAACAGAACAGGGTGTTGTAATAGAGAATGCTAGGGTGGTCAAGGAGGCCTCTCTGAGGAGATGTCATTGGAGTTGAGTGAGACCTGAAGGAAGTGGAGTTCAACTGGGGTGCGTGTTCCAGACAGAGCAGACTGTGGGAGCAGAGGCCATGAGGTGGGAACTAGCTTGGCTGTTCCAGGTGCAGAAGTGTGCAACTGGACTCCGGGAGCAAGGGGTACATGGAAATAAATACAAAAATAGCCCTACCTCCTGCCATACCCCTCACCTCCTTAGCTCCAGCTACTTGGACCTTGTCTCCATCCCCACACACTCCAAGCTCCCTCTCACCTCAGGGCCTTTGCACATGGTGTTCTTTATGCTCAAAACACTGTTCTCCCTAATCTTCATCTATCGATCCCTCCCCAAACTCAGTCTCTGCTTACAAGTCTGTTCTTCACAGGAATATCCCTTGTTATCCCAGGCTGAACTAGACCCTACCTCCTCTTATTCCACCCTTTCTTTCCCTTTATTGCATGATTTAGCTTTGTAACTAGGTGTGTGTGTGTGTGTGTGAGAGAGAGAGAGAGAGAGAGAGAGAAAGAGAGCGCGAGAGAGAGAGAGAGAGACTATCTTGTTGATCATTATATCCCTAACACATAGCACGGTGCCTGGCACATGAAAGGGGTTCAATCAATATTAGGTGAATGAGTGTATATCTAAATATATTGACTCAGTAGACCTGTGGGTCTCAACCAGGGGCCATTCTGGCCCCCAGGGGACACTTGGCAGTGTCTGGAGACTTGGTTGCCACAAGTTGGGGTGTGCTACTGGTATCTAGCGGTTAGAGGCCAGAGACATTTCAATGCCCTGCAATGCCTAAGGTAGCTCCTCACAACTAAGAATTATCCGATCCCAAATGTCAATAGTGCCAATACTGAGAAACTCTGGACTAGACAAGGCAGTTACAAGATGCAGATGGCTAGCGCTTAGAGTATTTTCTACACAGAAAAGTAATATGGGAGCTCTACCCAGAGACATTTCCTTGTGATCTTGGACTGAAGGGATCCTGGTAAAACCAGCAGTCCTGTCAAGACCAAGACTGTTTAGGGGCACCCGGGTGGCTCAGTCGGTTAAGTGTCTGCTTTTGGCTCAGGTCGTGATCCCAGGGTCCTGGGATCAAGTCCTGCATTGGGCTCCCTGCTCAGCAGGAAGTCTGCTTCTCCCTCTCCCTCTGCCTGCCACTCCCCCTGCTGTGTACTCTCTCTTTCTCTGTCAAATAAATAAATAAAATCTTTTTTAAAAAAGACCAAGACTGTTTAATACAGAACAGCAACAGCAAGCAAAGCAAGTAACAGATGGGTCTTTCCTATGCACCAAACACTGTGCTGAAAGTTTTATGTGCATTAAGTCATTTAATCTTCACAATAATCCTAGGAGGTAGATACTATTAATCCCCATTTTACAAATGAAACTAGAACACAACAAGGTTAGTTTGCCTATGGTCACTGCATAATTTTTTCTTCTCAGTCTTGGGATCATTCATTCATTCATAAGCAGCTATAAGTGGAGATGGTATGATTCTTCAATAAAGTTAAGGTCAAATCCAGCCATGTGTTTAAAGAGTCTTTACAGATGAAGAATGTCTGTGTATTGAGACATCAGAAAAGAGTAAATCAAGACAAGTCACTGACTGGGATAAGATATTTGCTCTGTTCATATCCCAAGAAAAAATTCATATCCAGAATATGAAAAGAGCTGCTATGGATTAAAAAGGCATAGGTAAATAATCCAACTGGAGATGGGCAAAAACATGAACAAGCAGTTCACAGGAAACATGAAAGGGCTATAAACCAGGACAAGAAGCTCAGGTTATTTGTAATCAGGGAAATGAACATTAAATGAGATATCGTTTCATTCCTAGTAGATACAAAAATGCATATGAGTGCTGGAGAGGAAAGAGAATGGGGGCTCTCCTCCACTAAGGGTGGGAGCTAAAGATGGCATGCCCAATTGGCAAAGCTCTGGTGTTAACCATTAACAGTGAACATGTACGTATCCCTGAGTTGGCATTTTCACTCCCAGGTATATATACACAAGAGAAACTTGCACATCTGCCTCAGGAGACATGGATAAGAATGTTTGTAGCAGCAGTATCCATAAGAATCCCACACTGGAAAACCCCAAATATCTATCAATGGAAGAGTGGATATATCCATTATGTTATACTACACTGTGCAGAAAAATGCAGGAATATACGCAAAAATTTGGATGCACTTCCCAGCCAAGATGCTGATAAAGAAGCAGGTTGCAGTATGATTCTATTTATATAAAGTTCACAAACAGGCAACATTAATTAGTACTTGTTTGGGGGCTAAAACTAAGGGAAAGTTTCTGCATGCAATTCACTGCTTCATGAAAGCAGTGGTTACTGCTTTCATGAGAGGGAGGAACATAAGAAAAAGTAGGCCACACAGAGGACTTCCAAGTTACTAGTAACATTTTATTCCATAAAGTTAAATAGGCATATAGACATTTATTGCTATTCATTCAATTTTCAGATATGTTTTTGTATTATTTTATATGTAAGTTGTTTAATAATTTTATTTTAAAGAGAGAGTGAGCACGGAGAGGGTGGCAGAGGGAGAGGGAGAGACAGAATCTCAAGCAGACTCCCCACTGAGCATGGAGCCTGACACGGAGCTCGATCCCTTGATCCCAAGATCATGACCTGAGCCAAAATAAAAAGACACCTAACCGAGTCACCCAGGCACCCCATTTCACCATTTTCAAAGGCCATATAGGGTTTATTGTAACTGCAAAAATTATTCAACACTAAACATCTCATCAATATGATTTACTGCATTTAAGGGACAAAGGGTGAAAAAACATATGATCCCTTCAAGATAGAATTTGATGAAATATCCATTGTTTATGAAAATCTTTAGCAAATAAGAAATGGAAGACATTTCCTTAACTTGATAAAGTATATCTAGCAGAAATATTCAATAAATATTATACTTAATAATAGCAACAAAATCACTGGACGGATTTCTAAGAAATCAGGAATAAGACAAAGATGTCAGCTATCACTGCTACTATTCAGCAAAGATGAAGGTTCTTAGCCAATGCAATAACATAAGAAAAATAAATGGAGGGAATATGGATTGGAAACAGATAACATTGTCATTTTGCAGATAATATGATTGACTACCTAGACTATCCAATAAACTGAGAAGCTATTATAAATAAAAATTTCTGTAAAGTGATTAGGCAAAAGATCAATATTCAAAGAGCAATCAATAGCTCTTTTGTACACCAGCAGCAATCAGTGAGAAAATGCAACAGAAAAAGATACTAAGGGTTTAGCTCAAGGCCAAAATGTGTGCCTATGGTAAGACTAAGTCCTAGTGAAATATACTGCTGAATGACAGCCAGACACTGAATCCCAAAGGACCCCCACATGCTCCTCTCCCATACCACTGTCACTTGTCATGAGTCCTGGCCATCATGGCACGGCATTGGTTGCTGAGACATCTGGGCACTCAGAGTGTTTTCTTCTTCCACAAAGATGATAAACAAATTGCCTCTCCTGGAAATTTGGACATGTGCTTCACCTTCCCAGACCTCGTCACCGTCAGGATCCAACCAGGATAGTAGTGGTGACAAGAGGCAGAAAGGTGGACGCGGTATTCCTCCCCAACAGCCCTTCTACTCCATTCAACCTTCTAGAACCTTCCATCCCAGACACCTCTTGTGACATCACTGGCTGTCCCTCCCTCCCCACCCCACCCCCACCCCTGGAGGAAACTGCTTCTGGGGCAGGAGGATTGCTGTTCTCTTTTCACTCATTCATTTGTTCATGCATACATATGTTCACGCATTGCACTCCTGCGATGGAATTTGTGAAATTTACGTGGAGCCACCACACTTATGTTGGGCATTGTGCTAGATGCTGGGGACACAAAGAGGAGCAAAACCAGATGAGGTCTGTTCAGAAACCCAGCAGGAAAACCTAGACTCATACAAACGAATGCAAACTTACATTTGTGCAGAGAGACCCAAGTCAAGTGGATTTGATGAAGGACCTGACACAGGGAGGTCAAGAGAGCTTCCCTGAGCAGAGACAGCAAGGATCCCATCACTTCCGATTCACTGCCATATGTTATGTATCTTCAGTCTGCCTCTTGTTCTCTATGTCTGTTTTGCTCCTTGCTGCATCCCTGGCAGGGCACAGAGTAGGTGCTCGATACATAAAGATTTTTTTTCTCTTTTTATTTTTATTTGCATTTATTCTGCAGAATTTACTCCCGGGCCATAAGTTTTTGTTTCTTCAGTTTCTTCTGGGATATCTTTTTCTTCTGTGCAACCTCCTCTTCTGGTTTAGGAACAATCTGCTCTTTTTCAGTAAGGATCATCTCAGTGTGGCAGGGAGAGCTCATGTATAGGTTAATCCGACCATGAACCCTGTACGTTCTACACCGCATCTTGGGGGCTTTGCTCATCTGGATGTGCTCAATGACTAGAGAATCAACATCTAAACCCTTAAGTTCAGCATTACTTTCTGCATTTTTAAGCATGTGCAGTAAAAATTCAGCACTCTTCTTGGGCCTTCGGCCCTGTGTCCAGCCCCATTGTTTGGCCTGGGCACACCTACCAACTCCACCATTGTAGCGACTGAATGGCACACACTGCTTCTGTAAAGTGACGTCTTTCAGATACTTGGTGGCTTTTCGGATATGCATACCCCTGATGGCCTGGGCAGTTTCACATGTGTTCTTAAAGTGAACACAAAGATTTGAACCTCTTGATTTAGATGATTTCGTAGGGTTTTCTGGGTCAAGCGAATAGCGAACCATTTTCAGAGGTCACCTCAGGCCGCTTAGGGGAAGAGCTCAATACATAAAGATTTATCAACCAAATATTCTGCCCTGCTGAGAGAAAAGAACAAGGAGTGTTCCATTGTCCCTGGAGACTTCTGGGTGGTCAGGTCCATGGCTGACCAGTGTTCACATCACAGAGTACAGAGGTGGCTGTGGCTGGGAGAGCCGGTATCCACCAATATCCATTTGGCTCCTTCTCTAGACCCCTTGCCTAATGACTGTGTTTCCCAGGCCCCTTGTTGCTACATGTGGTCATCTGGCTAAATCCTGACCCATGGGAAAGAAGTGACGGAGGCAACTTTGGGGTCATGCCTTTAATGGACGGGAGATGGTGTTCATGGATAGGCAAATTCACAGAGACAGAAAGTAGAACAGAGGTTGCAAGGGGCTGGGGGAGGGGGATGGGGAATGATTGCTGATAGGTATAGAGCCTACCTTTGGGGTGATGGAAATATCTTGGAACTAGACAGAGGTGGTGGGTGCACAACATCATGAATGTACTAAACGCCACTGAGTTGTCTGCTTTAAACTGATTAATGGTTAATCTAATGTGAATTTTTCTTCAAAATTGTTTAAATAAATAGGTTATTCTGACCCTGTGACATGATTTAATATTCAGAATGCACTCCATTAGAGCAACTAAAGATCAGAGAGGCCAAGCCACTTGGTGGAGGTCACACAGGAAGCAAGTGGCAGAGGGGCAGAAGTCATGCCTGGCTCTGTAACTCTGCTCTGTCCTAGCTCTTCACAGAACATGGCTGTGTGACCATTCCGACTGATACAACATAAAGGCAAGTCAGCTTCTGGAAACAAATCTGCTTTAAAGGACAAGCAGGAAAGGAAAGATCACTGCAGTTTCCCCTTCCCCTCTCTTCCTGCCTGGAATGAGGATGTCCTGTGTGGAGCCACTGCAGCTATTTTGTAATCATGAAGCAAGAAGATGGGGCACAAGAAGCCAGCAGCTTAGGACATTAAGATCCTGGGCCTTTGATGGCAACAGTGAGTAGCTGAATCAAAGCCAGCATCCATTTACATGTAGATTTCCCATCTGCTGAGAAAAAATAAGCCCCTGATTAAAAAAAAAAAAATTTATTTATTTATTTTGTAGAGAGTGAGCATGCGTGTGAGTTGGGGGGGGAGGCAGAGGGAAAGAGAGAGAGAATCCTCAAGCCGACTTCCTGCTGAGTGCAGAGCCCGACGCATGGCTCGATCCCAAGACCCTGAGACCATGACCTGAGCCAAAATCAAGAATCTGGACACTTAACCACCTGAGCCACCCAGGTGTCCCCAAGCCCAATTTTTAAAAAAATATTTTATTTTTTTTTAAAGATTTTATTTATTTGAGATAGAGAGAGAGCATGAGCAGGGGGAGTAGCAGAGGGAGAGGGAGAAGCAGGCTCCCTACTGAGCAGGGAGCCCGACGTGGGGCTCGATCCCAGGACCCTGAGATCATGACCAGAGCCGAAGGCAGACATTTAACCAACTGAGTCTCCCAGGCACCCCAAAAAATATTTTATATTTAAGTAATCCCTGTGCCTGACATGGGGCTTGAACTCCTAACCCCGAGATCAAAAGTGGCATGCTCTACCGACTGAGCCAGCTAGATGCCCCAAGCCCCTATTTCAAAACCTGCTTTGGTTAGATTTTCTTTTAGACGAAGTCAAATGCTAACAGCTATAACCTTCAAGTGATATTTCTGGGCTGACTTGGAGTTAACAGTTTATGATGGACATAGGTTATCTAGCTAAATAATTAGCCCCAGATTTCTCAAGACAAAAGTCTTAAACTCATTCATGGTGCTCCCATATACTTGGTAGCAATGCATCAGTGCAGCTCTGTTGAAGAACAACTTGGCTGTATTTGTCAAAAATTTAAAACATATATCCTTTTTTCCCTGTTTCTGTATTGTGTCAATTTGGTATTCTATGGGGCTGACTCATTACTTTTTTATATTTAAATTAATATCTTTTTTAAAAGATTTTATTTCTTTATTTGACAGAGAGAGACCCAGCGAGAGAAGGAACACAAGCAGGGGGAGTGGGAGAGGGAGAAGCAGGCTTCCCGCGGAGCAGGGAGCCCAGTGCGGGGCTCGATCCCAGGATCCTGGGACCATGACCTGAGCCTAAGGCAGACCCTTAACGACTGAGCCACCCAGGTGCCCCTTAAGTTAATTTCTAAAAATATTATGAAAGTAATACACATATATATGCTTTTAATTTCAAAATCTGATTAAAAAGTGGGCAGAGGAAATGAATAGACATTTTCCCAAAGAAGACATGCAAATGGCCAGCAGGTACATGAAAGATGCTTAACATCACTCATCCTGAGGGAAATGAAAATTAAAACCACAATGACCTATCACCTCACACCTGTTAGAATGGCCGTTGTCAAAAATACAAGAGATAACAAGCATTGGCAAGGATGTGGAGAAAAGAGAACGCTTGTGCACTGTTGGTAGGAATGTAAGTTGGTGCAGCCACTGTGGGAAACAGTATGGACGTTCCTCAAATTAAACCATTATATTATATGATCCAGTGATTTTACTTCTGGGTATATACCCAAAGGAAGTGAAAATAGGATCTCAAATTGAGATCTGCACCCTCATGTTCATTGCAGCATTTTTAATGATAGCCAAGATATGGAAACAACCTAAGTGTTGGTCAATAGATGGATGGATAAAGAAAATGTGAGATGTATGCGTGTGCATGCACACACACACACACACACACAGGACTACTATTCAGCCTTACAAAGGAAGGAAATCCTGCCATTTGCAACAACATAGATGGACTTTGAGGACATTATGCTAAGTGAAATAAATCAGAGACAAATACCATATGGTCTCACTTAAATGTGGAATCTAAAAACAAGACGAAAGAAAAAACCTAACTTAAGGATACAGAGAATAGACTGGCAGTTGCCAGAAGTGGGGCGGTGAGCATGGGCAAAGTAAGTGAAGGGGGTCAAGGGGTACAGACTTTCAGTTATAAAATAAGTTAGTCCCGGGGATGCAATGTGTAGCATGGTGGCTGTAATTAACATACTGTACTGCATATTTGAAAGTTGCTAAGAGAGGGCCGCCTGGGTGGCTCAGTTGGTTAAGCGACTGCCTTCGGCTCAGGTCATGATCCTGGAGTCCCGGGATCGAGTCCCACATCAGGCTTCCTGCTCAGCGGGGAGTCTGCTTCTCCCTCTGACCCTCTTCCCTCTCGTGCTCTCTATCTCTCATTCTCTCTCTCTCAAATAAATAAATAAAATCTTAAAAAAAAAGTTCTGGAAAGTTGCTAAGAGAGTAGATCTTAAAAGTTCTCATCACAAGAAAAAGATTGTAAGTACATTTGCTGACAGTAACAAGATTTATTGCGATCATTTTGCAACATATCCAAATAGAATTATGTGGTACACCTGAAACTCATGTTATATGTCAGTTATATCTCAATAAAAAATAGTAGTAAAATAAGATAACGAAGCCCCCCAAACATCCCCTCAAGTAGAGGGCCGCATTTGGCCCACGGGATGGTGGCTTGGCATTCCCCCTGTAGACCAGCCCTGGTGATGTTCCGTTTTATTTTTCTAGAGAAAATCTGTACGTTTTCTCAGAGCTCCCCCTGGTGGGAGCTTCCATCTCTCTCTGCACCCCCTCCCGGCCGCCCCTCCCCCACCCCACCGCCCCCTGGGGAGCATGAAGCCCTGCATCTGGAGTCTCTACCTACAGGTAACAGAGATGGACTGCCCTGACAGTAGGCTGCTGTGGTTTTTTTCTTTTTTCTTGTGTTTTTTTATTTTTATTAATTATTTATTTATTTGAGCTAGAGTGAGAGTGAGAGAGTGAGAAAGCGCAAGTGGGGGGTGCGGGGGGGAGGGAGGAGCAGAGGGAGAGGGAGGAGCAGGCTCCCCACTGAGCAGGGAGCCCAACACGGGGTTCGATCACAGAATCCTGGGATCGTGACCTGAGCAGAAGGCGGACGCTTAACTGAGCCACCCAGGCGCCCCGGCCGCTGTGTTTTTTTTTTAAGTTTTAATTTTTTATTAAGGTAATACATATACATTGTTTCACCATTCTTGTTTGAGTATCTAAAAGATCAGAAAGATTTATAACAAAGTAACAGTCCCCTGTTCCACCTCCACCTGCGTAAATCCCTTCCTCTAGTAACCAAATATTTTCAACACTGACTCTTTCCTCTTGTATTAACCTCGCTTTCAGACATTATCTTCTTTAACTTCCTGTTATGGCCTTGCTCTCTGATGATGTCCTACATGCTTTAATATTTTTTTCCCATTATGTTTGCCTTAGGCCTACCAGTGGCTTTTTGTTTTGTTTTGTCTTTTTGTTTTGCCACGGGCTTAAACATCCAGGACAAAGATTGGCAAACTACAAGGCTTATGCCAATCTGGCCTTCCGCTTGTTCATATAAATAAAGTTTTATTGGCACGGAGCCATGCCCATTCATGTATTTCTTGTCTCTGGCTACTTTTGTGCTTTAACAGCACAGCGGCGAAGTTGTGACAGAGACCATATGACCCACCAAGCCAAAAATGTTGTTATCTGACCCGGACAGATAAAGGTTACCAACCCCTGATATAGGATAATCCATCTTTCTTTCCCTTCTTGGGAATCTTGGACTCTGAGCCCACTCTCCCCTCAGTTCCTGTCTTCTGGTCTGGTTGTTCATATGTGGGATGAGGTCATGCAGGATTTGGGTGAGTCCTAAATTCAATGACTAGCATCTTTATAGGACACACACACACACACACACACACACACACACACACACACACACACGGATCCAGAAGGGGGCTCCCGGTGGAGATAGCTCCCAGCAAAGGCCCCAGTTCCCATATTCATGTGTATCACATTCTTCTTCAAATATAATTTCACTTTTTGTAATTTGTGAATGGCTTGTAAAAAGTGGTTTATAATTTCCTATCACCTGTCAACTATAATTTCACCTGTTGCACAATTTGCAAAAGTTGTTTTTCATTTCTTATCAACTGTGCACACAAAGTTTCTTGCCAATTGTGTCTATCAAAATTGGAGGAAATCGGAAACCAACCAAATGTCTGTCAACCCAACAAATGGGTAGCTAAATTCTGGTGTTTTCATACATTAGAATACTACTAACAATGTTTTTAAAAAGGTGAATGAGTGATGCACTCAACAATAGGGATGAATCTCTCAGACATAATTTTACGCAAAGAAGTCAGACCCAAGAGAGTACATTCGCAAAAGATTGAGATACCTAAGGGAAAACAAAAGGGAGTTCTTTTACAATTTGGAGTTTTTCAAGAGTTGCACATTTTTGTCTGTATCTTTACATTTCTTAATATCATTTTGGCCTGTGCTCACAACAAGATAAAATAAATATATCCTGATCTGAATCGACAGAACAGCTTCTTTCCCCCGCTACCCGCCACTTCATATACCGAAAATATACAATAAGACCAGACTCCACCGTAACTTTAACAACGTGAGGAGCTTTGTTCCATCTGTGCTTAAAGCCCAATGCCTGTGTTCAAAGTCCCTAAAATGGGTCTGTGAAACGGTGGCCGGGCGGTGGGGGAGGGGGGAAGAAGTATGTCTCAGCTTCACCCCTGCAGGGCAGACTTCCCTTCAAGTGAAAAGTAAATATTCAGAAACAATAGTGGTCTGGAAAAAAAAAAAAAAAACACGAAGACGTCCACAAGAAAATGCAGGGGAATGCCAAATCCGAACATTTAACTCTGTCCGTGAACCCACTGGCGTGGTTTATGATATTCTGTATTCTTTCCATATGGTTTCTTCGGGTAACTGATGAGCGTGGCAGAGTTCACGCAGCAGCATCCCCATAACATGGAGAACCACTGTCCTCTGTGCACAGGTGAATAGGCTGTGAAGCTCACTGCCCGCCCCCCGTTAGACTGCCATGCCAGAGTGTTAGATCCTGAGATAATTTCTTTTTTAAGATTTTATTTATTTATTTGTCAGAGAGAGAGAACGTGAGCACAAGCAGGAGGAGCGGCAGGTAGAAGGAGGAGCAGACTTTCCACGGAGCAGGGAGCCCGATGCGGGGCTCTATCCCAGGACCCCGGGATCATGACCTGACCCGAAGGCAGATGCTTAATGACTGAGCCACCCAGGCGCCCCCCTTATATCATTTCTTTTTTTTTTTAAGATTTTATTTATTTATTTGAGACAGAGAGAATGAGAGAGAGAGAGGGCACATGAGAGGGGGGGAAGGGTCAGAGGGAGAAGCAGACTCCCTGCCGAGCAGGGAGCCCCATGCGGGACTCGATCCCGGGACTCCAGGATCATGACCTGAGCCGAAGGCAGTCGCCCAGCCAACTGAGCCACCCAGGCGTCCCCCCTTATATCATTTCTTAAAAGTCACTGATTTCCGTGCATGGAAGCTAGAGGAGTCACCCCACTGTTAACATCACAACTGGTGAGGTCACAAGTAAGCCAAGAGGCAAACATTCTTTGTTCCATGTTTCCAAAGCGGGCAGTAAGAATTCTCGACAGCTTTGGTCATTGAATTGTTTTAATTGCCCTCCTTAAAACCGCTCCCATGTTCTTTTCCTCTGTCCTCACCTTGCCCCTCTGATTGGCGGGCCATGTGGAACCTTGGGTGGCACGGCTATCCTAGACCCCTGCCGTGCCGCCCCCCCCGCCCCCCCCCACCGGTTGCCTAGAAGTGGTTAAGGCAGTTGGCTGAAAAAAAAAAGGGACTGAAGGAAAAAATGTGGTTGAAGTGTATTCTGCCCGCCCTTTCGAAGGCTGTTCGAGGTCACAGCAGTTTGCTATGGAAATGATTCAGTATCGTGGAGAAATGCAGTGGCCGACGGCCAGAAAGCCCTGAGAAAAATAAAGATCTTGGTGGTGCACAGGTGTTCTCCACACAAAATCCACTCTTCCGAAGCTGCATGATTATGGAAATTGTCCCTTTATGGCACCCTTGAAAGGATCAGATGCTCACGCTCAGGTCTGCGCCAAAAAAAGTGGCTCTGAAAACCACCTCCCCCAATGCATAAATGGCCTTTAAAGTTCTAATGGCACTGGTTAATTAACAGTCATTAGTTAAATTAAAAACAGTCAATTAGGAAGAAGCCCGTCTGCGAGAAAAAAAAGTTTTAACAACCACCGAAGGGAAATCCTTTCAAGGAGATTTGGAATGTGTTTCGTACCATTCTTGTACTCTAACTCACTTTTTGTGGTCCTGTGGTTTTATTGGCTGATTCTTTGCTTGTAAACATGTGGTTAAACCTTTTGTGTTGTTTGATTTTTATTTTGTATTTTAGCAGAAAATATCTTTTCATTTTATTATGCCTTTGGGGTTTTTTGACACGCCCCCCCCCAAATCTGATGGGAGAAGTAATACTTGTGCTTGGTAAATACAAAGACACACAGACATGCAGACAGACAGCCTTGGTAGTACAACAGGATCTATAGAGAAAAGCTTAACCTTTCTCCTGGTGTGTCTATTCCCAGTTTATGTTTACTCCTTTCCAGGGATATTCTCTCCATACACAAGCATGCTGTAGAGGAGCAGCGGGGAGAGGTAGTCCTAGGTAGAGGTCAGGTGCATGCTTGGTTCACACCCCAGCTCTGCAGCTCATTAGATAGCTCTGTGAGCTTTCTGCAAGGAACATCTGGCTGCAGTCAGCAAGACTGTGGGTCCACAAAGGTAGCAGGGACTCCATATCCTTATCAGTCTGCAACCCAGCCCATGAGTTGCAGTAGCCGGAGCGTTCCCTGGTACATGGAACTTTCAGGGTTAAAAAAAAAAATTTGAAGAGTATTGTTCAGATATAATTCACATAACATAAACTTCATTGTATCAAAGCATGTAATTCGGTGGTTTTAGTATATTTAAAGTGTTGTGTGGGGGCGTCTGGGTGGCTCAGTCGGTTGAGCGTCTGCCTTCAGCTCAGGTCATGATCCCAGAGTCCTGGGTTCGAGCCCCGCAGTGGGTTCCCTCCTCAGCGGGGAGTCTGCTTCTCCCTCTCCCTCTGCCTGCCGCTCTGCCTGCTTGTGCTCGCTCTCTCTCTCTGTCAAATAAACAAACAACCAAATAAGTAAAATCTTGTAAAAAATGAAGTATTGTGCGACCATCCCCATTATTTAATTCCAGAACATTTTCACTACCCCAGAAAGAAAACCCAGCCTCTGTCCCCATTAAACAGGCCCCTCTCAATTCCCCCGGCCCCAGCCCCTGACAGCCACTAATCCACTTCCTGTCTGTGGCCTTCCCTGTTCCAGACATTTCACTGACATGGAATCCCACACCGTGTGGCCCTTTGGGTCCGGTTCCTGTCACTGAGCATCGTGCGTGCCAGGTTCATCCGTGCTGTGGCAGGTGTCCATGCTTCACACTTGATGGCTGCCTAATAGTCCATTCTGTAACCCTATCACATGTCGCTTATCCATTCAGCACTTGATGGACGTTTGGGTCCTTTCCACATTTTGGTTATTGTGACTAATGCTGCCGCAGACCTTCGTAGACAGGTTTTTGTGTGGACGAATGTTCCCAATCCCTCTGGATATTTACCTAGTTGGATTGCTGGGTCATACGATAACTGCTTCACTTTTTGAGGAACTGGGGGTTTTCAGTTCACACAGCAAAGTCCCAGGGAAGCCTGATGCATTGGCCACACCATGTGAATGATTCCTCCTTGATGTCATGGGCCTGGAGCCTTAGTTAAGAGGACGAAGCAAGCAAGATGCTGCCTTCCATACACCCCATTCCCTCCACCACTACCAACGTTTTTGCTCCTATGGCTTCCTGTACCACAGACCCTAGCTCTGCCATTTTCCCTAAACTGTTCCCTTATGTGATCCTCGAGAGCAGTGTGTGGTTCGAGTAGCTTCTTCAAGCAGGCAAAACTCTTTTGGGAACAGACTGTAAGCAGAGGGCACTAGGGGAAATGTCAGCCTCTCCTCAGTCCACTGAGGAGCAGAGGTTCATCCCTTTCCTTCCCGGCTGCCCCAAGCCCAGGACCAACAGGGACCTGGTGCTTTTTGATGAAGGATTACTTGGACCTGCACTTGCATTGGGATCCTGGGAAGTGAAGAGTGACGAACAGAAGGTAAGTCCTGAGCTGAATTTTCCTGCAGGAAATTCACACCCGTCCCCTGCCCTAACGTGATCTGTAACCACTCCTTGAGCCGGAGATTGTGGGATCGCGATGGAAAGCTGCGGACGATCTAGGAGCAACTCTTGTCTGTCTTTCGTGGATTCGAGTCAGAGGTTTAAAACCCTTCTGATAGGCACAGAATTGCACTGTCTTCCTCTTCGTTCTGCTCATGGACAAGCTTCCTCGAAGTTTCTGCCCATCTAACCTTGAGGGACTTGGGCAACGAAAGAATTGAAAGCAGGGTATCTGAGAGATGTTTGCACACCCACTTTGCTAGCAGCATTATTCACAATGGCAAGGAAGTGGAAACAACCCAAGTGTCCACTGATGGATGAACGGATAAACACAGTGCAGTCCATCCACATGCAGGAATACGCTCCAGCCTTAGGAAGGAAGGGTCCCTGAGACCTGCCATGATGTGGAGGGACCCTGCGGACACTGTGCTCAGCGAAAGGAGCCAGACACAGAAGGACACATCCCGCAGGACCCCACTCCCAGGAGGTCCCCAGAGGAGTCCCATCCACAGAGACAGAGAGGAGAGGGTGGGAGCCAGGGCTGGGGCAGGGGGTGGGGAGTCTGTACTTCGTGGGGACAGAGTCTCTGTGTGAGGTGATGAAAAGTTCTGGAGATGGAGGGTGGGGGTGGCTGCACGACAATGTGAGTGTGCTTCATGCCACTGAGTTTTACACAAAAATGGTTAAACTAGAAAATTTTATGTATATTTTATCTCAGATTTTAAAAACTTTTTAAAAAGATAGATTTGAGCAAGTTTGCACCTGCAGGCTTGGTGATCTAACATCCATTTATTCAATCGTGATTTGGTGAGGAACAGCTGTGCTTCAAACTTGATTCTAGACCAGGGTTTCTTAGCCTTGGCACTTGACATTAGGGCTGGATTATTCTCTGGGGTGGGACCATCCTGTGCATTGTAGGGTGTTGAGCAACATCCCTGGCCTCTCCCCACTCCGTGCCAGGAGCCCCTCTTAGTTGTGACAATCACAAATGTCCCCAGACATTGCCAGGTGTCCCCTGTGGGGCAGAATTGCTCTTGGTTAAGAACCTCTGCTCTAGGTGATGAAGATCCCGGAGAGGAGGTGGAAAAGGTCCCTGCCCTAATGGAACCTGCTTAGCCTGGATGGGGTTGGGGAGAGGCAGTCCTCAGAAAAGCAGATGGAAACAGGGTGTGAAACTGGAATTTCCGCCGGTGACAAGACACAAAGATCATGAACTCCCCAGTGAGATGCCAGCTGGACTTCAGGTTTTCAGAGGAAATTGCTGAGAAAGAGGGTCCCAACCCTTTGCGCACCTACACTGAGGGTGCAGAAGGGTGAGGGCAGGAGGGAACTTGTTCAAAGGGCATCTGGGCAGGGAACTTCTGGGGTGCTGAGTGCTGGGTACGGGGAGGGCCTGGTGAGGGCACCCCAAGGGCACACCTAGGGCAGGGTCTCTGTGCTGTAGCCACTGCAGGGAGGCATGCGAGAAACCGAAGGTCCAGAGATGTCTGGGCAGCCGAGGGAGGCAACCTGCTGCTAAATCAGGATGGGTCTGTCTGGGAAGAGGTGCTCATGAACAAGAGAGCTGGCGTGGAGGCATCTTCGATGTTCTCCTGAAACCTGTGCTGACTTCCTTCCGCAGATGAGCCAGTGGTGGTTCCCGAATTCCTAGGGGCCAGGGAGAGAGTGAGATGGGCCAGGTAAAAGGAGCTGCAGGTGACAGCCCGCTGCGATGGTGGTTGGGGGAGGGGTGTTGTGTATCCAGGGCCAAGCCCACGAGATCCCCTGCGCTTCATTTCATACTCTGCTGTCGCAGTCTTGAAGCCCTAAATAATTGTCAAACAAGGAGCCTTTTTCTCCCCAGGCTGACACAGGCGGGGTGCAGCTCAGTATTCCATCTCCAGGGACTTTAGTTTTCTCCTTCTTCCGGGGCAGCAGCAAGAAGAGGAATGTGCGGTAGAGTTAGACATCAGCGAAGTGCAGACCTTTGCGTGGGAGAGCCATGACATTGCAGGTTGCCGCTCAACTTCTTACGATGTTCTCCTTCACTGGAGGGCCAAGGGCAATTAATTGGATTTTCTTGAAATGTGATGGGGCAGGGTCCCCACTTTGTCCTGTCTCTCTGGAGGACAGCTGTCATGTGGCAAGCCTAAACCTCCTGCTTCCTCACATCAGACTGAAGTAACTTACCACGTACAGCCAGTTCTGCTATAAGGCAATATAGGCATTCCTAAAAATCACTGCCCTGGGCAGAATCCCCCAGTAAAAACCACAGGTCCGTGGCAAAATTGGATAAGGACATCAATACCCAAACACTTCATCATTGAGTTACATGCTTAAAAAAGAACTAATCAATATGGTAGCCAAATTTTAAAAATAACTTTATTGAGCTACAATTCATATACCATAAAATTCGTCTTTTTAAAGCATGTAATTTGGGGGCTTGAGAATATGCACAGAGTTGTACAGCCAACACCACAATCAATTTTAGAACATTTTTGTCACTCCAAAAAAAACGCGTCCCAATTAGCAGTTACTCCCCCTCCTCCTCCCCCAGCCCCTGACAGCCTCTAACCCTGGTTTCTGTCTCTGTAGATTTGCTTATTCTGGAAATTTCATATAAATGGAGGCACACACTGTGTGGCCCTTTAGTGTCTGACTTTTCTCACTGAGCATCATGTTTTCAAGGTTCATCCATGTGGTAAGCATGAGTCCGTGCTTCACTCCTTTTTATAGCAGAATGATGTTCCATTGTATGGATTTACCATATTTCATTAATTTGTCCATCCATTGATGGTTATTTGGATTATCTCTGCTTTTGCCTGTTTTGGATAATGGCACTATGAAAATCCATGTACAAGTTTTTGTGTGGACATATGTTTTCATTTCTGTTGGTTATATATACTTAGGAGTGAAATTGCTGGCTCGTATGGCAATTCTATGTTTAACTTTTTGAGGAATCAACATAGTATTTTCCCAAGTGGCTGCATCATTTTACATTTCTGCTAGCATTGTATGAGTGTTATGATTTCTCCATGTACTTGCCAATGCTTGTTATTATCTGTCTTTTTTATTATTGCTATCTTATTGGATGTGAAGCAGTAGTTCATTGTGGTTTTGATTTGTATTTCCCTGATGACAAACGGTTTTGAGCATCTTTTCATGGCTTGTTGACCATTTGTATATCTTGCTCATTTTTAAATTGGGTTATTTGTCCTTTTATTGTTGAGCTGTAAGAGCTCTTTATATATTCTAGACACAAGTCCCTTATCAGATATATGATTAGCAAATATTTTCTCCCATTCTGTGGGTTGTCTTTTCACTTTAGTGATGGTGTCTTTTGAAGCACACAAGTTTTTAATTTTGATGAAGTTTAATTAATTTATTTTCTTTTTTTCACTTGTGCTTTTAGTATCACATATAATGAAACCATTGCCAAACCAAGGTCATGAAGATTTACTCCTATATTTTTTCCCAAGAGCTTTATAGTTTTAGTTCTCATGTTGAAGTCTATGATCTATTTTTTTTTTTTTGAGCGACAGTATGAAGTTTATTGAGTGATAGAGTACAAAGCTCCAGAAGAGGGAAGGGACCTGAGAGGGTTGCCCAAGTCTATGATCTATTTTAAGTTAATTTTGTATATGGTGTGAGGTAGGGGTCAATATTTATCCTTTTGCATGTGGCTATCCAGTTGTCCCAGGACCGTTTGTGTAAGAGACTGTTTTTTCCTCATTGAGTGGTCTTGACACCCTTTTCAAAAATTGATTGACTGTACATATGCAGATTTATTTCTGGGTTCTCAATGCTATTCCATTTATCTGTATGTCTAACCTTATGCCATTACCACAGTATAGTTTTGTAGTATGTTTTAAAATCTAGAAGTGTGGGTCTTCCAATTTTGTTCTTCTTTTGCAGTATTGTTTGGGCTATTCTGGTTCATTGAGTTTCTATGTGAAGTTTACAGTCAATTTCTGTGAAATTGTCAATTTCTGTGGGAAAAACAGCTGGATTTTTGATAGAAATAGTCTATAGATCAGTTTGGGGAGTATTATCTTAATAATGTTAAATCTGATCCATGAACATGGGATATCTTTTGATTTACTTGGGTCTTCTCTAATTTCTTTCAATGATGTTTTTTAGTTTTCATTGTACAAATCTTGGCTTCTTTTATTAAATTCATTTCTCTGTCTTTTATTCTTTTTGGTGTTATTGTAAATGGACTTCTTTTTTAAATTTTATTTTCAGATTGTTCGTTGCTAATGTATAGAAAAACAATTGAATTTTGCGTATTGATCTTGTACTCTGCAACCTTGCTGAACTCATTTATTAGTTCTAATAGCTTTTTAATGGGTTCCTTAGGATTTTCGACATACAAGATCATGCCATCTCCAGACATAGTTTTCCTGCTTCCTTTCCAATCTGGGTGCCTTTTATTTATTTTTTATGCCTAATTACCCTGGCTAGAACATCTAGTACAATGCTAAATAGAAGTGGCAAGAGCAGATCTCTCTGACTTGTATATATACACCATATCTTCTTCATTCATCTGTCTATGGACATCTGACTCTTTCCATAGTTTGGCTATTGTGAACATTGCTGTTATAAACATTGGGGTGCAGGTGCCCTTTCGATCACTGCATTTGTATTTTTGAGGTAAATATCCAGTAGTGCAATTTCTGGGTCATAGGGTAGCTCCATTTTCAACTTTTTAAGGAACCTCCATATTGGGGAACCTACATAGGGGGAAAGCATTCAGTTTTTCCCCATTAAGTATCATTGTCTTTGGTGCATTTGTAGATGCCCTTTATCAGGCTGGGGAAGTCCTCCATTCCTAGTTAGTTGAGTGTTGCTTTGTTTCAATCATGAAAGAGTTTTGGATTTTATCAAATGCTTTTTTTCTGTTAAGATGATCATATAGTTTTTGTCCTCTATTCTATTAAAATGATTAAACTTTTTTTTTTTAAGTCAAAACAACCAACTTTGCATTCCTGGATAAATTCCACTTGGCCATGGTGGGTAAATCTTTTTGTATATTGCTAGATTTGGCTTGCTAGGATTTTGCTGAGAATTTTTGCATTTGTCTTCATAAGGGATAATGGTCTGTAGTGTTCTCTTTTTGTGATGTCTTTGTCTGGTTTTGGTATCAGGATAGGATAATATTGGTCTCATAGAATGTTAGAATGGCCTCACAGAGTATTCCCTACTCTTCTACCTTTAAGAATAGTCTGAGGGATTTGTGTTAGTTCTTCTTTAAACATTTGGTAGAATTCACCAGTGATGCCTTCTGGTCCTAGGCTTTTCTTTGTGGGACATTTTTGGATTACTAATGCAGTTTTTCTCCTTTCATAGGTTCACTCAGATTTTCTATTTCCTCTTGAGTCATTTTCTAGGAATTTGCCCATTTCATCTGGGATATCTGATTTATTGGCATACAATTGTTCATAGCATTGCTTTACCATCTTTTCTATTTATGTAAAGTTGTTTGTGATGTCCCCTCTTTGATTCCTGATTTAAGTCTTTTCTCTTTTTATCCTGGTCAGTCTAGTTAAAGATTTGTCAGCTTTCCTGATCCTTTCAAGGAACTAACTTGTGATCTTCTTAATTCTCTTTATTGATTTTCTAATCTCTATTTCATTTATTCCCACTCTAATCTTTATTATTTCCTAACTTCTGCCAGCTCTGGGTTTGGTTTACTTTTATTTTCCAGATCTTAAGGTGGAAGATTCAATTATTGAATTGAGGTCTTTCTTTCTTTTTTAACACAGGTGATTACAGCTATAAATATTCCTCCACTTTAGCTGAACCCCACGAATTCTGGTATGTTGTGTTTCATTTTCAGTCATCTCCAAGTATTTTCTAATTTCTAATTTTCTAATTTCTTTTTAAAAATATATTATTTATTTATTTGAGAGAGTGAGAGAGCGAGAACAGGGGTGGGAGCAGAGGGAGACGGATTAAGTAGACTCTGTGCTGAATGCAGAGCCCAACTCAGGGCTTGATCCCAGGACCCTGAGATCATGACCTAAGCCGAAATCAAGAGTCAGGTGCTTAACTGACTGAGCCATCCAGGTGTCCCTCTAATTTTCTAATTTCAAGTATTTCTTTTTTTTGTTAAGATTTTATTTATTTATTTGTCAGAGAGAGTGAGAGAGAGCACAAGGAGGGGGAGCAGAAGGCTCCTTGCCGAGGAAGGAGCCTGATGCGGGACTCGATCCCAGGACCCTGAGATCATGACCTGAGCTGAAGGCAGTTGCTTCACCGACTGAGCCACCCAGGCGTCCCTAATTTTGAATATTTCTAATTCCAAAGTATTTTCTATTTCCTCACCATTTCTTCTTTGAGATAGCAGAGCTTTACATGTGTTAAAGGGTTAAGAAATACATAAAGATTACTGTAAAAATGGCATCAAGTTGGGACAAATTTGCATTTTCAAAACAAGAGTTATAGCAGAATGGGCTGTACAACATGGCCACAAGTCACCTCCCATCATGCCCTAAAATTTTATCACTCAGCTCCCTACATCCTGTCCATCAGAATGTTCTCCAAGATGTACCCTCGGGCCACCTGCTCATCCCCACCCCTGGGTCCCTAAACCAAGCCACTATACTTGTCAGTCCAGGAGAACTGTAAAAGTCTCCTGAGTTCTCACTCTGTCTTTCTTGCCTCCTACAGTCTGTTCCCCATGCAGTAAGCTTTTTGAAAATCACAAATCACCAATCTGATTACATCTCCCTCCTGTTTAAAACCCTCCAATGCCTTCCCAGTCTGATGAGAAACCCTTCCCATGGCCTATCAGACTTGAAATGAAATGAACCCCTCCATCCCCTGACTCACTACCCCCCACTGACTTATGACCTCCCCATTCTTTCTGCTCCAGCCATCTCCGGTGACCACGCTGGTTCTTTAAAATGAGTTTCCATCCCAGAGATTTTGAATTCTTGATATTTTCTTCCCTGTCCTCATTAATCCAACCTTGGCCCAAATGTCATCCTCTCAGAGAGGCCTCGAGTGACCAGCTCTTCCTCCGCGGTCCATATAGCACTGAAAGCCTCACGTCCCGGGAAACCCCATAATATCAACCATTGAGGGTGGTTGCTCAGCCTTGAGAGACCGTCCCTGGCTACTCTATCCAAAATAAGCCCGACCCAGTTATGCCCCGAGTTGCTATTATATCACTTTTCCTACCGTGGGAACTGTGTCCCTAGCACCTAGAATGGTGGCTGACAAATAGTAGGCACTCGATAAATATTTCTGACTAAATTAATAATTGAAGGAAAGGAACTGATTCCTGCAGTCCTACGCTTAAGACTCTATCACATAAAAATCTGAAAGAAGCAACCTGTTAGAAAGTGGCAAAATCAATTCAGCAGGTGACCCTCAGCATTTTCATTAAAATGAATAGAATAGAAAAGATCAAGCATAGTTGCCTAGAGTATCATGTTATGAAAATTTTATTTTAGTTATTTTGTGTTTGTGTGGACTGGGCCTTTGGGTCAAATGTATTTTTTGCTGTGGTGTTGGGGTCCAAAATGTTTGAAAACCACTCATCTACTTACTGGTCAAATGCACAGGCTTTGGCCCCAGACTGCTGGGGTTTAAAGCCCTTACAAGCTCTTTGGCACTGTGCAAACTCACTCATTCTTTCCAGACCTCAGTTTCTTGATCTGTTATATAGGGATACTGCATAGCACATTTCTCAGGATACGAGTGTGAGATTCAACTGAGTTAGCATACAAAAAAATGCTTAGATCCGTTTCGGGCACCTAAGAACAATTTAATTGGTGCTCACTAATATGATTACTTGTTGAGTGAATGAATGAATGGATGAATGGATGAATGAATGAATGAATGAATAGGGCTGAGGTCTAATCTGTGAAATTGCCCTGCCTGTTTCTTCCCAGAACAAGGTTTCTCTCCTCTTCCCAGAACAAGTTTTCTCTCCAGACCCTTCTTCTGAATAACTATATATGTTTATTTATTCTGTTTATTGTCAGTGTCCCGGCATTAGAATAAAAGCTCCAGCAGAGTGTGGGTTGTTTGTTCTACCTATAGTTTGAACCTACCATCTGGGGGTGGGGGGAGGGAAGAGGGTTGGCAAACGTTTTCTATGAAAGTCTGGATAGTAAATATTCTAGTTTCTGTTTATGCCATTCCATCTTTGTGCAATGAATTAACTCTTCACTACTCAACTCTGCCTGTGTAGTGTGAAAACAGCCTTCCACAATCTCTTCAAGAATGGGCCTGGCTGTGTTCCAATAAAACTTTATTTACAAACACAGGCAGACATAATTTGGCCCAAGGTGTGGTCGGCCAACCTTTAAAGATACTGAAAATACTGGATTCCAGTAAAACAAGAGTTTCACATAGTTTTCACATGCCACTGAAGATTCTTCTTTTAATTGTTTTAAACCACTGAAAAGATATTTAAAAACTCTCAGCTTGTGGTCCATGAAAAACAGGCAGCGGGCAGGACTTGGCCTGCAGGTCGGAGTTTGCTGACCCCAGACTCAGACTATGCCTGGACGTCCGGTAATCGTTCGTGGGATAAACGAAGGCCCCATTAGAGTCACCGAAATCTAGCCTTCCCGGAGCAGCGCCACCCACCGGGAGCCGCGCGCGCTTCCCGCTCGCCAACCCTCCGAGCCGCGCGCGCCTCCCGCCAAGCCACGCCCTCCTTCGCGGCGATTGGTCAAGCTTCTCCCTCGTCCTCGCCAGGGGACGCCCCCTCTGACGGACGCTGCGAGCAGCCAATGGAGTACCGCAGGGCCTTCCACCCGGGCCCTCCTCGCGCCCGTTGGAGGCGGGCGGAGGCGGGCCGTTGAGGGGTGGGGCGTGGAGCCTGGTAACCGTTGCCGGTAACAACGCCCCGCCCCATCGCGGCGGGCGGGCTAGCAGGCGGGCGGGCGCGCGAGGCGGGCGGGCGGACGGCGGGAGCGGGAGGAGGAGCGGCCACAGCCGCCACCGCCGCCGCCATAGAGACTGTAGCCGTGGAGACTGTTACTTACCAACGGGGACCAACACGCAGCAGCCGCTGCTGCCGCCGCGGGAGCCGCTGCCCGAACTCCCGGCCCGAACTCCAGGTGACCGATGCGACCGCCCCGGGCCCGGCCCGACCCGGGAGTGCGGGGGGCGGCGGGGATCCGGATCGGGGGCTCGGGAGGCGGGCGGCACAGCCCTCGCCGGTCACCCCAAACGTCCGGGATGACACGCCCGCGGGACCCGTCTCTTCACCCCAGTTCCGCAGGCGCGGCCGAGTTTGGGGGAGTCTGGGAACCACCCCCGACCCTTTACCCAAACTCGGGGGCAGGTGGGAACCCATCGCCTCACTTTTCAGAAAACTTCCTGAGTTGGGGGCCCCCGAGATCCCTGTCTCACTCTTACCCTAAAAGTCCCCGAATTGAGTGTGCCCCGGGACCCCTCAAACTTTTATCTTCAAACTCCTTGAACTGGGGCTCCTGGGAACCTCTTTTACTTCCCCCCCAAATCCTTAAGTTGGGGGCTCCCAGAGACCTCTCTCTCTCACTGCCTCTCAACTTCTTGAAACCATCTCAAACCCTTGCCTTAGGCTCCCAGAATTGGGGGCTCCTGCGGACCCCTCTTCTCTTTTACGCCCCAAATCTCTGAAATTGGGGTTCCCGGGGTCTCTACTCTCACTCCTAACCTCAGACTTCTGAATCAGGAGGGCCTGGAAGACTCGTTTTCACCTTTGCCCCAATTTCCCGGATTTGGGGTGTCTGGGGGACCGTCTTCTCGTTCTGCCCCCCCAGAATTGTGAGTTTGAGGGCTCCCCTGGAACCCTTTTCTCACTGTTTACCAAGTCGATGCGCTTGTTTTGGGAAAAACACCCCCCTCACTTTTTCGCCACAAACTCACCGAGAATCGGACTTCCCAGGGACCCGTTTCTCACCTCTACCAAAAATCGTCGTGGTTAAGGGTCTTCGGACACTCCTCCCCTCTCTCCCTTTGAACCCCACATTCCTGAGTTTGGGGGATCCTGGGTCTGCCAGTGTTTCCTACCCCCTCGGGAGGCCCCTTCGCACAGCCGCATCTCCCCCATTTGGACTGATCTCCAAGCGAGAAGAGTTTCACCAGAAGTTGTGTTTTTGTTTTGTTTTGTTTTGTTTTTTTAATGTATTTATTTTGTTTAAAGAGCCTACCTTGTGGCCCCAAACTGCTCGGTGACATTTTCTCCTGAGATTGTGTGAGTGCGCGTATGTTTGTGAATTTAAACCCCACCCCTGAACCCCATCCCCCTCCGAAGCGCAGTCTGGCACACACACGGACACACGCGTGCACACATACACACACAAACACACACACACCACCACCCCCCAATACTCTGTTCCTTTCCTGTCCTGAGAGAAGCCAGGGGCTCCCTCTGGCTCCGTCCCGGTCCCCGCTGGCTGTTCTCACTGCTGCACTAGGAAAGTTAGGTTTCCCGATCCTAGTGGCTATTTCAAGGGCCCCTGGGGCCAAGTGCCCCTGCCATTCCAGCAGAGGCGGGGGTGGTTCACCGTCCTAATTTTAACCTCCTGGTTTCCCTGCAGGAATGAGGGAGGGAGTCCAGGTCTGCCTTCCCCATAGACCTCCTGCCTGCTTCTGGGTGTTTTCATTAATGCAGCCCCCCAACACACACGCCTGTACTCAGCTGTTTCTTGCTCTGTGCAATTAACCAGCGGTGCAGACTTTCCTGAGTTTTTTCCCCTCCCAGTCAGCTTTATCTCTGCAAATCCAAAATATCAAACCTTATACAAGACTCTCTTTCAACTAAGACTCCCCCAACTAAATAATTATGCTAATAATAATGACCCAAACAGCAACAACAAAACCTTATTTTTTTTCTGCACATATTGTCAACATGTTTTTATCCTTTGGCTTCATGCTATGAAACATTATTTGTGTGCTTCTATAAAGACCCTTACCCTGCGTCCGGGGAGTATCAGGGCTGGCTACCTGTTCTTTCTCCCACTCAAGTTTAAAAATGTGAACCCACTCCAGAATAACCTTAGAGATGGCTTCTCACCTGCCCTTGCCAGAGAAGTGAGAGTGTATGGTGAGCACCTTCCCCTCCTTCTCCCCTCCCCGCCTCCAGAATCCAATCTCCTTAGTCACTGATCAGTGCTAACTTCGCCAGCCAAAGGGCCTGGTAAAGTATGAGAGGGGACTTGGTCATTTTTAAAAAAGATTTCCTATACATGATGGACAAGCTGACAGCTTCTGTGATCCTGTGATATTTGGCTGATTTAGGCTGGGAATGAGTTCAGAAACAGTTTGCTTCTGCAGTAAAAGCAAAACTGAATTATTTAGCCTTTAGGTACATTCCTCTTTTATGCCAGATAAACTGCCCAGACACTCCCAAGGGGCATCTGGGAGCAGGGGAACAGAGTTATTAATTACAGCAAGGCGACAGAATGAGTTCTTTGAAATTCTGTTGATATTTGCATTCTGGGTGAAGGACGTACATTACCTTTTTTTTTTTTAAAGATTTTATTTACTTATTTGAGAGAGAGCATGGAGCAAGGAAGGGACGGAGGGAGAGGGAGAAGCAGACTCCCCGCTGAGTGGGGAGCCCGCCATGGGGCTCAATCCCAGGACCCTAAGATCATGACCTGAGCTGAAGGCAGACACTTAACCAACAGAGCCACCCAGGGGCCCCAGGACATACATTACCTTAATATTCATCTTTTAGCCATGTTTATCACCAAAGCACGGCTGGGATGGAGCCACTCACCAGAAATGCAGATGCGGGGAAATTGTTTATCTGGATCTCATTCCTTTGAGCTAATTTGTCGTTCGAGATTCGAGTTACAATTAATTTTTGTTTGTCAATATTTAATTATTTGAACTTTTGTTATTATTACAGAGTCAAAATCTTGAATGTACCGGTGGGATTTTTATAGGCACTTGTGGTGGTTTTGCTCGTAAAATTCCAAGGCCAGTAGGAACCATATCTTATAATCTATTTGACTTTTTTAAATTAACTGCGAGGTGACCACTTGTTTAAATAATGTGCCCCCCTCTCCGACACCTACTTACTTGTAAAATGTGAACTATTTAAAAGGCAAGGAAAGTTCCCAGAGAAATCATCTTGCTAGTTGGGACCCTCGCCAAACTTGGGGACAGGAAGGTGTAAGTCCTGACCCTGTGGCTGAAACCAGGGGTTTCAGATGCACCCAGCAAAGACATCCATATTTCTGCACCAGGCTGCATGAGTATTCCCATCAAATGGGTAGATGAGGACCAGAAACAACCTCAAGCCAGTTTAGGTCAGATTTTGTCTGTGCCACATTTACAAAAAAGTTTCCAGTTTTCAGGGCCTTTTTGGATATCAGCATTGTTATAAGGGATCGTGGACTTCCGTATTCAAAAAGGCCTTTTGACTCCCTTTCTGTTATCTAAAGGATGAGTAGCTCCGTCACAGACCAAGTTCTCTAGACACGTGCCTGGCACAGAGGGTGTACTTAATTTGCTGAATGGGTGAATGAATGGAATATGCATTGGGAATTAGAGAGGAAACTGAAAACCGCCTACATGCTTCTTGGAGACCGCAAGAGCAGCAAAGGAATTCTCACGGGGTGGGGGGTTGGAGGGAAAAGAGAAGGAAGACCCAGACTCTTCCTTGAAGAGAGGAAGACCCAGAATCAAGGGTGTGTGGGATCAGGAGTAGGTGACGGGGGTTGCAGAGAAGAGCCAGGGAGAGAGCCTGACAGGTCTGGGGGAATCACTCGGGCCTGGGAAGCATGGCCCTGCCCAAGAGGATGAGGAAGGTCTTTCTAGCAGAGAAGTCTGTGTGGCTACTCGCTGGACGCATCCAGGTGGATTCTGACAGGCATCCTAAACACAAGGTGGCCAAACTGAGCTCCCCGTGGGCCCCACAGTCTGCTCCTCCAGGCCCTGCACCCCCTTTGAGTATCAGCTGGCTTGTCCTGGTTGATCAGGCCAGAACTTTCTCGCAAGCCATGGGCAGAAGCTCCAACTCCACGCCATCAGTGGAGACGTAGGCTCTGACCATGCCTCACCCACCACCTCCACGACCAGCCCCCGCCCCGGGCCACCAGCCCCTCTTACCCAGATGATCCCAGACTGTTTGTTAACCTGGCGGGGGTGGGGCTGGGGGGCATATTACCTTCTGTCGTGTCTCCCTCAGCTCAGAACCCCCCACGGCTCCCATCTTGCCCGGAACAAAGGCCAAAGCCTCTTCCCACCCTGGGCCTCTCCACCCCAATACTCTGGCCTCATCTCTGCCGCTGATCTTGTTCCTCACTCCACATCAACCCTGCAGGCCTGTTGGGAGTTCCTCAAGCCTTCTGCCTAGAAATCTCTTCACCCAAGTAATGGGGGGCTGCTCCCGCCCTGTCTTCAGGCCTTTTCTCAGATGTCACCTTCCCAGGCCTCCCACTCAAAAGTGACACACACTCAGCCTCCTTCCCTGCTGTCTCTTTCCTCTGCATTTATCACTCACAGGCACACATAATGACATAATGCACGTTTACTTTATAACCACCGTCCGGCCCCTCATTAGAAGGTCAGCTCCTTAAGGGGAGGAAGCACTGTGTTTTATTAACTTCTCTTTCCTCCGGGCTGAGCACAATTCTGACGCTGAGGAGGCTCTCAATCAGTATGTGTTAAATGAATAAATAAACCGTTTCCCACCCACCTATGGGGGAGGCCCATCTAGAAATGGAGAGTCGCTCCTTACCTGCCGTATGTCGCCGCCCATGTGTCTTGGGACAGCTTGGGTTGGACAGAGACGGGCTCGCGTGCGGTGTCTCTGCTGCTTAGCTCGGGCGGGGGGGGCGGGGGGGGGCTCCAGGTAAGGTGTGGCGTCCGTGAACTAGGTAATCATACCGGCATGGCTGCTGTATTAAGAAATACTATTTATCATTGTGTGGCACCGGGCCTGGCCCAGAGTCGGTGCTCCACAAAGACTGGCTTTTTACTCTTCTATCACTGTTGTTACTATTCGGGAGCAAATGAGCAGTAGCGGCCTGGGGTCATGTTCTTACTTGGGTTTTCCAACCCATGCAAGCATCGAGGAGGCATTCGGGAGCTGTGTTTTGCCTGATGGAGCCCATGAGCCTCCACTGTCTGTCTGAGGTGGGGGAAATGCCCTTCCGTGAGTGTAGAAATTCCCTGGGACAAATATCGTTCCTCAAGGGTAAGCGCTCAGCAAAAACACCAAGTGGCTGGAAGTCCCCCGTGCTGGTTGTGGCCAGGGCCCGTCTGCACCTAGCCCCCACACATCACCTCCTCGGGTGGGCTCTGGCAAGCGGCCAGCTCTGCCGGTAGGACTGACACATGAGAACACTTAGAAACTGGTTTCCCTCCTCTGTTACCGCTGGCTCATGGGTGCCATCCTGGTCGGAGTCTGGAAATCGGCCACTCAGAGGTGAGACCCAGCCCACTCTTCGTGCCAGGACTCGAGTCAGGCCCTCAGGAGCCGATAGGCTGGCCCGGCTCCTGGCTGAGCTTCCCTTCGCTCTCCCCAAAATGCATTCCTGCTTTATGATACACAAGTTTCGTGCGTTTGAAAACCCTGCTGTATGCCCTGGCAGCTCCTTTTTTCTTATTTTCAGTTTTCTTGAATCTGATGACTTTCTGAGAAGTGGACTTGACTTCCCAAACCTGTAGGTGGTACATACAGCAAGGGGGTATCAGATGCTGTGAATCAGACCACATCTGCCATAGTCCGCGTTGAAAAAAGATGGAAATAAAAATCATACAGTCAAGGGCGCCTGGGTGGCTCAGCCGTTAAGCATCTGCCTTTGGCTCAGGTCATGATCCCAGGGTCCTGGGATCGAGCCCCGCATCGGGCTCCCTGCTCCGGGGGGAGCCTGCTTCTCCCTCTCCCACTCCCCCTGCTTGTGTTCCCTCTCTCGCTGTGTCTCTCCCTGTAAAATAAATAAATAAAATCTTTAAAAAAAAGTCATACAGTCATTAAAAATATGTCATACTTCATGGAAGGCCTGGTACAGTGATTATTTTCACTTACTGTGTAATGCAGCCCAGACATGCTATAGGCAGTAAGCCTCTAAGACTAAGGTCTCTGTAGTTACTTTGAGTATGTGCGTGTGTGTGAGAGCTAGGCCACTGGGCCCAGGATTGCCCTGCAGGAGGTGACATTTGCGTTGAGACTGAAATGAGAAGGAAAAGCAGCCCTGTGGCGGTCAGAGGGAAGAGCCTTCCAGGCATGGGGTGGGGGTCAGGTGCAAAGGCCCTGTAGCTGGAGAACACAGCTGGGCCTGGTCAAGGCAGACAAAGGCAGCCATGAGGTTGATGCCCGGTGAGCAAAAGGAGGAAGGCAGAGGTCCCCAAAGGCCATGCGGGAAGAGTCTGGATGCTATTCTGAGTATTTAGATGGTCTAAGCACAAATCAGATCGGTGATGGCCAGCTGTTTACTGGACCCCTGACATCTGTTCATTCATTCATTCATTCATTCATTCATTCCTTCCTTCTTCGGAATCAAGCACTAACCTCTGAGGCTACAAAGACCAAGAGCAACTAGGAGAGGGGGACAGTCTCAAAAGCGGTTGTGCTAGACTGGGGCCGGCAGTTGGGTGGGGACAGCGGTGGCGTGGCTGTTGTCAGGAACCCGCAAACAGCTCCTCCCAGCCAGGGAGCAGGGTGTAAGGGAGATTAGGTGAGAGAGAAGAGCAGGTGTCAGCAGACTATGGCCCTCAGGTCAGTTCCAGCCTGCACTGTGGCCTGTGTCTGTGGGTAAAGCTTTATTGGAACGCAGCCATGCTCGTTCATTTACATACCACCTCTGGCTGCTTCTGCAAGACAACCGCAGAGTCAAGTACTTGTGACCGAAGCAAAAGGTGACCAGCAAAACCTAAAATATTTACTGTCTGGGCCTTTATAGGAAAAGTGTGCTGAGCTCTGGCTAAGCCGAGTGGGGCTTGTCTCTGGTGCTGGGCTGAGACAGTGGGGAAGTGGCTCTGTGATCAGGCATGATTTTGGAGGGTGTGTCAGAAGGCTTGGAGTCGAGTCTGGAGTCATAGACCAGGTAGGTGAAGGGCGACAGGGGCCTGCCCGACAGCATGGGCCAGGCTGGGACTTATGGACTCGCTGGGCCAAGGGGCGGGGAGGGCGATTCCCAGGTGCCTGGCGTTGGGGAGCCGGCAGAATGTGTCACTGCGGTGAGTCAGGGACCACGGGAGAAGCTGGTGTCAGGCAGGGGAAGTAATGAGTTCAGCTGTGGGCTTGGCTGCCTTGAGGTGTCTGTGGGACATCCGGGTGGGGACTGCTTTCCAGTAGGCAGCTGGATTGCAGGGTCTGGAGCCGCCCGGCGCCGCTCCAGGCTAGGGGTTAGCCTCTAGGAGCTGTCCTCATATAGATGGTCATTTCGTGGATGGAGCAGATGGAGGAGACCATCCAAGGGGACAGTGTAGAGTGAGAACAGAAGCAGGAACCAACAAAGAGTCAGCAGAGGAAAGTGGTTTTTTTAAGTTGTGGCAGCATACTGTGACGGGCAGTTTACCATTTCACCCACAGTTAGGTGTGCAATTCGGCGGTATTGAGTGCATTCCGATGGCGTGCAGCCATCCCCACTCGTTCCAAAACTTCTTTGTCACCCCAAATAGAAGCTCTGGTCCCAGTAGCAGAAACCCCCAGCTCCCTCTCCCACCCTCCCAGGCCCCTAGTAATCTTGGATCTACTTTCCGTCCCTCTGAATTTACCTCTTCTAGATGTTTCGCCGAATCATATAGAACTTGTGTCCTTTCGTGTCTGGCTTTTCTCGCTGCGCACAACGCCCACCAGGTTCATCCACATTGCAGTGTGTGCGAGAATGGTGTTCCTCTTTATGGATGAGTGATATTCCAGGGTGTGGACGGGCCACACCGTGTCCACCCACTTGTCCGTCAGCGGACACTGTGACATTTGGCTACTGTGACAAATGCCGGACAGAGGAGATTTTGAAGGGATTCTGAGGCAGAACGGGGAGCAAGGCAAGGACCGCGCGCCTCAGGGAGAGCGAGGCCCATGGAGACCAGGAGGATTAAGGACAGCCTGTGGAAAGAAAGGAAAAGGGCCAGTCCCCAGCGACAGCCAGAAGGCCCGGCTCATGAGCGCCTGTCTCCCCCGCACACTGTTGAAATCGTACTAGTGATAGAGAGTCCACTTCTAAAGTTTCAGTCACACCTAATTATGCTTATATTTTTACAGTGCAAAGTGTTTATCTTTTAGAGACAGGGCCATGTTTCCAGGATACGTTTCTGTCCAAAAGGTGATCCGTGGGGTAAGGCAGCAGTCCCCAGCATTACCAGCCCCCAGATAGGTGCTCCTGTTCTACCCCAGCGGTGAGAACTCAAGGAAAGGGCCAGGCTGTGCTCCACCCCTTCCCCATCCTCAGAACACACACAGATGTAGCCTGCTTTGAGGAAAAAATAGATTTGGAACCCCAGACTCATGGAAAATAGCCTGGAAAAAAAGAAGCAGTATGTGCTTCTGATTTTTAAAAGAATTTTTCATTTTCTAGATGAATTCACTTTCATGGGGACTTCTGTATGTGAGTTGCTCTCTGGGGGTCTTGGTTCATTCAGCAAATACGTGCAGGCCCCCAAATAGCAAGCATCTGAGGGAGCTCGTGCTCAGTCGAGTACTTAAGTGGGTTAATGTAGCCTCCCGGGCGAAGTTAAGACGGTTGAAGATGCTACAGAAATTTGAAGTGGTCAGCGGCCATTGGCAGCTGAGCTGTGGTTGAAGCATGAAGGGGAGACCTTTCAGGAGCTTCTCCGTTGTGTGAATCATGGCCTGGTTGTACTGGTAGCTCTTAAAATGCCCCACAGGAGTACATAGGAAGTATTTCTGGAAGCCCCAGGTGACTTGGTTCTTGCCGGTCTTACTTCACACCTGGGCATGCATCTGTCAGCCTGACGGTGCCCTTCGGGGACACTGGGGGGTGGGGAGGGGGGAAAGCAAAGGTTCCTCAATTGGCGGTGATTTAACGTAACAGACTGCAGGCTGGGGGGTTAGAAGCGCAACAGGGCAGTGACATGGCACCCCCCACGTCCCCCGGGGGGGCAGGCTCCCACCTTCCTCCCGCCTGGGTGGTCTGCACAAGCCTAGCGTCTGTCCTCATTCTAGCTGCAGGGTGACCGGAGTCCTGGTCCCTCCCCTTGCCACGGGCAGCCCCTCTGCCATCCACCCCCAGCTCTGGAAGCCGTATTGCTCCAGCGCCAAGGAACAAGGAGCGCACTCCGCTGTCGCTCCTGTCCATGCACAGAGCTGGGCTCCCTGGCCTCCGATTCTCCCAGCCTGGTCTCTCCTCCCGCCCACCTTCCCGGCCGCGTGGGAGGGTCTCATGGGCACGTTCTGCTCCCCAAGGCCAAACCCCCTGGCCTTTGCTGTAACCACGTGGTGCTCAGGTCTGCGTTCAAGGCCGTTTCCGGCCTCAGCTCCCTTTCGTCACCTCATCTTTCAGTCCTCAGAATGGACTCGCCACGGCTTACACGGGCCTGCCCTCTCTCTGAACTGTCATTTCTACTCATGAAAATCTTTTCTCTCAGGACGCTTCTCCGGCGCTGTCTTACCAGGGAAGCCCAAGACCTGGCGTAGCGAGCCGAGGGGGCAAATGTTAGCACTAGGGCTGGGTTTCTCCAATCTCACCACTGTTGCCTTTGCGCGTTGCAGGATCCTGAGCCTCCACTGGCCTCCGTCTGCCGGTGGCGCCCACCCCTTCCCCCCAAGTCATGACAGCAGCTGTGTCTTCAGGCATGTCCGAATGTCCCCTGCGGGGGCAGAGTTATCCCCTAGTTCAGGACCATGGGCTTCATCGGCCAGAAGGGGCATGACTGCTGAATTGCCACAGCCCAAGTCTCCTTGGACATGTAGTAGTGATTTATGGAATGTTCTCGGCCTTAAGCTCCTGGAGGACGGGGGCAGTGGTGCCTGCCACACTTCCCCGGCCTTCATGTTCAGTGCGTGAGTGACTCAGACGCCGGAGCCCAGAGCGTTCTTCTGAGAGTGAGGCCTACATCAAGTAAGGGCAGCCTTCGGTTTTAGCCAAAAGCAAACATCATGAAACCCTTGCCTGAGATCCGATAGCCTTAAAAATGCGATGTTTTTGATTCAGTTAAGATTAACATTCCAGTCCTTTTGACACGTAGCTTTCCTTTACCAAATCCCAAAGAAATCTTTTTTTTTTTTTTTATTTGACAGAGAGAGACACAGCTAGAGAGGGAACACAAGCAGCGGGGAGTGGGAGAGGGAGAAGCAGGCTTCCCGCCAAGCAGGGAGCCCGATGTGGGGCTCGATCCCAGGACCCTGGGATCATGACCTGAGCTGAAGGCAGACACTTAACGACTGAGCCACCCAGGCGCCCCTCCCCACAGAAATCTTAAATCGAAGGCCCCTACCATTCATTGACTCCCCTCTTTGCTCAGCTAAAATTGCAAGTCACGTTCTTTTCCAGAAAATGCAGGGGTCTTGGGGGGAATGGAGCCCTAGAGCCCAACCGCAGCTGGGTCCCCTTGCCAGGAGCCATGTACACAGTGGAGAATATTAAATGTCTCATTCTGCGTCTAAGCCAATCACAGCATCTTGATTCATTCTTGTTTTGCTTTGGAACTTTTCAAAGATTTCACTTGGTTAAAAAGTTGATGTGAAACAAATCCGGTCATTATGCCCATCAGAATTGTTTCATCCACAAAAGGTGGCACTCGCAATTTGTGCAGGTTTGAAAGCCTGTCCTGCTCTGCTGGAGGAAGTACTTACTGAGGATCAGTAGGGTTGCATAAAGTTGACTCACTTTGTAGGTAAATATTTCTAACCCTGGCTCGCTTCTTGAAAGATCCATTTCACCAGCGCTGTTCCCATCAGGAGGTGCTGGTTCAAGGTCATGGCCCCCGGTGGCCATGGCCGCAGTGGTGGACATGTGTGGGGTGAGTGTGACCGAAGGCACTGCCTTTCCTGTGGCCCTCTTTCCCTTTTCTCTTTGAAAGTGTGAACATGAGCCAAGTACCCACCACACTGCCCAGGCTGGGGAGAGCCCCCACTTCTAAATTTCTGCCGCGGAGCTCCAGATTCTACTTAGATCGTCACCTTTCTTACTGGGAAGAGAAGTAACTGTTAACGCTGGTCAAAATAGAAACCAGTTACCAGACTGCGATGCACTTCACAGAGAGCAAGGTCTCCGTGTTGTTTGCCGGTAGAGACCCCCAGATAACTACGTTCGCTTGTCCTGTTCCAAAGCTCTTAGCTAAAATGACACATGCCATCCTTTAGCATGCCTTTCCCCCTCTCAGAGACGTGTGAGACCTTCCAGTGCTGTAGGGGTTCTTGTCCGAGGGCGTTGGAGACCTTTGGATGCGGGAACGTATTTTCAAGCGGCCGTGGTTCGTGTGCTTCCGTGGATCCTGGGAGTTTCGAGCGGAGAGACTGTCTTCTGCAGCGGGGGGCGGGGGGCCGGGCAGCCCAGCACTTCTGACAAATGCCTGTGCTTCAGCCCCAGGAAGGAGGGCTTTTCGAGAAAGGCAGAGGGTGGTGGATGGGGCAGGGAAGAGAGAGCAGCCCTCCGGAGTGAGCAGCCAGACTTCAGAAGTCATAACCGTTAGATCCCAAGGTTATGTTTTAAAAAATAAAGGGTTGCCACGGCCTCACGCCCTGAGCACCTACCATATGCTTGGCGTTTTACACACATTCCTTCTAACCCTGGCACGGCCCCAGCAGGGTCAGTCGGATCAGCAGGCCCAGACAAGGGGAGAAACGCCTCCTGTGCTCTCCGGTCCCTTGGGCGGGTAGCGAGGAATCCTTCCTCCTGCTAAACCCAGCTCCACTTGCTTTTCGGCCGCAGTGTGAGCTCAGTTGAGCTCCGTCAAGTCTCCTCTTCTTTGTAGCTTTAGAGAGGCCTGGGCCCAGGGCCGGTGAGGACAGCAAGGGTGCAAGTGAAGGAGAAATGATTATCCTGGTCCCATCACCTCAGGGGTCAGCTTTGGAGGCTGGGGTCCCCTTGCCTTCTCCCCCTCTCCCGCACCCCACTAACCACTGCCCACGTGTGTGCTTTAGCTCGCGTCCTTCCCATTCCTGCTCATGCTGTTCTAGTTCCGATCCTCTAGCGGAGCCTCCGACTACTGCCCTCGTGAGGGGTGTGGCGCAGGCGCACTGTTCTGCCTTCTCCCCAGCCTTTGATGCTCCCACTGCCCTCAGCAGTGGCCTTAAGCCGCTGCCGGTGGGGAGGGGGCGGGGGTGACGCGTGACATCTTTGTGCGACACCGCGGAACATCAGTGCATTAAATTAAATAACATACACTTGCAATGTTTTTATTAAATAGACCATGATTAAATTATACAATAGGATAGTGGTGCACAGTAGCTACTAATGGCATAGGTCCCTTAAAACTTCTGTTGTCAAATCTGGCACAACAGGCTGACCCAGTGTTTCCCAATAATGTGGTACTTGCAGAGTGTTTGTTGTGTTGTTTACCGAGGGTCACTAGCAGATAAGAGGAAGCCTGTACCAAGGGCTTAAGAAATATTTGGAAGGCAAAGTGTCTTTAATTGGAGAAATATATCCATTACATATTTTTCTGCAAATCAGCAGAAGTGCCATTACTTTATTTGAGCAGAGGAAGCCCACAGAATCTTTTAGTATTCCAAGAAAAGTGGGGCGGAGGAGGGATTCGGCAAACATTCTCTATAAAGGGCCAGATAGTAAATATTTTAGGCTTTGTGGGCCAACTGGATCTCTATTTCTACAGCTACTCACTCTGCTGACGACAACATGTAAATGAATGGGTGTGGTCACGTGCCAATAAAACTTTATTTACGGGCCCTGAAATGTGAATTTCATACAGTTTTCACGTATCACAAAATATTTTGACTCTGATTTTTTTTTTCATAGCCATTTACGCATATAAAGACCATTCTCAGCTTGTGGACCATGCAAAAGCAGGCTCTGGACTGGGTGGGACTTGGCAGGGGCGTGGGCCGTGGTTTGCTGACCTCTGCCCTGTGGGATGGAGTCCAGGAGCTCCACCATTCTCAGCCTTTCTCTGGGTGGCCCAGCCTGTGCCCTCTGCTCCAACCAGCTCAGTGTCTTTGCCCTTCTCCCGTCCCTGTGGGGGCACACACACCCTGCTGTGCCCAGCTCCTGTTCTTGAACTAGTCCCTCCTCCCTCCTCCGTTTGCCCCACCCCACCGCTGCCAGGGTAGGTCCTGCCCCTCCTGCTGTAGCCACAGTGAAAAGGTAAGAACAGGTGAAGTTAATTGGAATAACGTATTTTATTTAATCCAGTATGTCCAACAAAATATTGTTATTTTAACATGGGATCTATGGGAACACATTTTTATCGAGACGTTTCGCAGTCTTGCGCGCCAAGCCTTTGAAATCCAGTGTCTGTGTTGCACTCACAGCACATCTCAGTTTGGACGAGCTACATATCAGGTGCACAGTGGCCACAGATGGCCCGAGGTGTCGAAATGAAGACCGGCCTAACGCTTGGGTCATCCCTGTTCTTTTTAAAAGGTGACCGCCGTCTGAGCTACAAACCGGCACTCAGATCCTTCCCAGCTCCCTCAGTCTTAGGTCACTCCCAAGGCGTGAGGAGCACAGGTCCACCTGACTCCAGGGTTTTCCATTTTGTAAAGTGGTTGTGGTTGGACTTTGCACACGCGTGTCCCTTCCGGGCCACTGAGCGGTTTGACCCCGGAATTCTGCAGTGACCCTTTCAGGACTTTGGGATCCTTCTGGGCAGTCCCCAGTAAGTCTGTTTCCTTCCTCTTTTACGTCAGGGAAATCTTTTCATTGTAAAGCCTCCAAAGAGTACCCAAAAATATAAAGGAAAAAAAAGAGCCCCTGGCTTCCTTCTCTCTTCCTCTGCCACTCCCACCCCTAACACAGTTCGGTGTGGATTCTTTCGGATATTTTGTATTCACATAAAACATACACACTGACGCTTTATTATTTTTTAATTGAGATGTAATTCATATGCCATAAAACTCCCCCTTTTATAGTGTATAGTTTAGTGGTTTTTAGTACATTCACGAGGTTATACAATCAGTACCACTGTCTAGTTCCAGAACATTCCATCACCCCAAAATGGAACGCTTTCCCCATCAGCAGTCCTCTCCCATTCCCTCCCCAGCCCCCTGCACCCACGAGCCCCCTTCCCATCAGTGGATGAGCCTATTCTGGACGTTTTGCACACGTGGAATCACATACCATGTGGCCTTCTGTGTCTGGTTCCCGCCCTGAGCGTCGTGGGCTCAGGGTCCCTCCACGGGGCTGTGAGTGTTGGCACCTCGCTCCTTTTATGGCTAATATTTTTTCTTTTTATAAAAAAAAGGATCACATTATGCCCACTTCTCTGCACCTTCTCTCTCATCTAATACTTAGTCTCTGTCTTTCCTTATCACTGTCTGTGTGTCGGCTTCATTCCTTCTGTAATTGCCTGAGATCCCACTGTACCGCTGTGCCCCGAGGTGCTTATTTATAGCGCCTTATGGAGGGGCATCGGCTTTATCCTTTTTCACTTTACCAACAATGCTGCAGTAAACACCCTTGTCCAATGTATTTGTGCACATGTGTGGGATGTTTGCAAATTCCCGGAAGGCGACTTGCTGGGTGGAAGGGACTTCCTTCCCTTTGCATTAGATCTCTTTCGCTCACGTTCACGTGCCACCCCTGCAGGGATGGTTACTTTGCACTGTGTCTTTGCCTCGTGACACGGTCCCCAGCATGTGCACTGTACCACCTCCTCCTGCTGCCACCCACGCCGTGGGTGCCTCAACAAGATGCCTGTCCTTTCCCCGCAACTCCCTGTCCCATCCAGAGAATAGCGGGTCGCAGAACTTGTGGCAATCTGGTGGAAACGTGTGCCCCCCCCCCCCGCCCCTGGCATATGCACAGTGAACACACCCATCATATTCCATCTGCCATTTGGGAGGTCCTCAGACCCCTTGTCGCCTCTCTCTGGACCAGCCCCTACCTCCGAAACTTGTTGCCCGTCAGTTCCGCTCTGCCCAATTCCCAGCCCACAGGTCGCTGACTCAGCCCCAGCCTGGCACCATGAGCTGCACATGCCCGTGTGTGCCTCTGCGAGAGGCCCAGCCGCCCGGCCGGTTTGTGCCCACACAAGTTCACGCTTGTTGCCCTGGCTCTGAGCTGACTCCCACAGCAACGGCACTTCCCCGCGCCTTTGAGTTCCCCACTGACCCACGGTTCCAATTCCTTGCCACCTTGATACTCCAGCAAAGCGTTCATTCTGCTGCCCTCCCAGCAGACCTGTCCCCGAGGTCGAGCGCCCCCCCGGCCCCCCTCCATCCATGACCTGCACACGGGTCCTGCCCTCCGCATGGCAGCCAGAATCGAGCCCTGCTGCGGTGCTGCTCTTCCAGCCCGAGTGGGAAGCTGGCTCCTGCAGCCTCCGGAGCCTGCGCTCACGCCTTGCTCTTTCTGCTGAGGTGAGGACGCTTCCTCCTTGACGCCGTGCAGCTTGAAACCAGAAATCCAACGCCCTAATCACGGAGGTTATCCATCCTTTATCTGAGCTTTCCTCCCACTTGAAAGGCAAGGGGTCATAGTTTTCTTTTTACCTACCTTCCTGCCTTCCTTACTTATTTTTTAAGTAGGCTCCACACCCAGTGTGGAGCCCAATGCGGGGCTTGAACTCACATCCCTGAGATCAAGACCTGAGCGGAGACCAAGAGTTGGACACTTAACCGACTGAGCCACCCAGGCGCCCCATTTTTTTTAACATTCTTTAAGATTTCTGAGACACTAACCTAATCTGATTTCTCTTTCTTCATGCTTCATGAGTGTAGAATGTTCTAGAAACTACCCGCTCTTTCTCCAGTGGTAATGTTCACATAGGGCCTGGCCGGAAAGTCTGTAGTTCTCTGCACTCCAAAACTGGGCCCTGTTCTCACTTCGAGTCCTGGTGGCGAAGCGCCTGCCTCCAGCTGCCCATTTCTCCCTTGTGCCCCTCCGCTGGGTCTGTGTACACCACCCGTCTAACCAAATGTTTTGGCATTTCCCAAACAGACTTCCTTACACCTTTGGCCCCCAGTCACTGGAGGTTTCCAGACAGAAAGTCTCTTAGGGATTGCGTGTAAGAGGTGTTTTGCTTGTTAACAAAGTTTGTTTCTGAAAATCTTAGGAAGGATTTTGACCTGGGGCACCTAGCGGGCTCACTCTTGATCTTGGGGTTGTGAGTTCGAGCCCCACGTTGGGTGTAGAGATTACTTAAAAATAAAATCTTTAATTAAAAAAAGGGATTTTGAACTTATAAGTTCTCGGGCCTAATTTTCTTGTTTTGAGTTGTGTCACATTTCACTTCTTCTAAAGTAAAGAATATAGGGACAGTTTTAGTTTATATATCTTCTGTTTTTCTGCTTGTCTGGCATTTGCCAACACATTTGCTGTGTCACCTTTCTTTAAAATTCACATAACATAAAATCAACCTTTCTTGGGGGGCACCTGGGTGGCTTAGTCAGTTAAGTGCCTGACTCTTGATTTCAGTTCAGGTCATGATCTAGGGGTGGTGAGATCGAGCCCCTCATTCAGGCTCTGCACCCAGCAGGGAGTCTGCTTTAGAGTCTCTCTCTCTCCCTCTCCCTTTGCCCCTCCCCCCAGCTTGTGTGCTCTCTTTCTCTCTCTCTAAAATAAATAAATCTTTTTTAAAAAAATTGACCTTTTTAAGAGGACAATTCAGTGGTTTTTAAGATATCTGAAATGTTACACAACCATCCTCACACCACCCTTTAACTCTAGAACATTTCCATGACCCCCCCCAAAAAAACCCTCTTCCATGAAGCAGTCACCCTCCCCAGACTCTGGCCCCCATGGACCGCTTTCCTGTCCGTGGCTGAGCCTGTTTTGGATGTGTCGTCACACACATGGACTCACACCCCGTGTGGCCTTCTGTGTCTGGTTCTCTCCCTGAGCGTCGTGGGCTTGGGGTCCGTCCCCGGGGCTGCCCGCGTTATGGGTGCCTCGCTCCTGCTCGGGGCTGAATAGTATTCCAGTGTATGGATTGGCCACAGTCGTCCGTTGATTGCTTCTGCTTTCTGGCTGTTACACGTAATGCTGTTGTGAACATGTGTGGACAAGCTTTTGTGTGAACATAGGTTTTCATTTCTCTTGGGTGGATACTCGGAGTGAAGGTGCCGGGTCATATGGTCACTCGTATTCAACTTCTTGAGGAACTGCCAAGTGTTTTCCGTGGCACTGCACCATTTCCATTCCCACCAGCCACGTAGGCGGGTTCCAGTTCCTCCTTACCAACACACGTCACTTTCCCTTGTTTTTATTAGAGCCAACCTAGTAGGTGTGAGGTGGTACTTGTTGTGGTTTTTTTACTTTCATTTTCCAAATGCCTAATGGAGTTGGGCATCTTTTCATGTGCTCAGTGGCCATTTGTATACCTTCTTTGGAGAAATGTCTCTTCAAAGGTGTCATCGCTCACAGTTTTCTGGCATCCACACATTTCTATTCCTCTGTGAAATGCCCAAAGACCCTGAATCATGAAGGTGCAGGGCACTAGTCGGAACTACAGCAGACAGCGGAGGGGAGGCAGGTCAGAATCGACAGGACGTGAGGGCTGTCCTCTCTCGCACTCGAGACGTGGCTCCAGCTCTCACCTGTGGGCGTGCCCTTTTCAGAGACTTCCCACGCTCCTGCATCCTCATGCTTTTGGAGAGAGACATGACAAGGATGTCGGCCTTTACCCTCCAAGTGTCCCTGACCATTTGGGCACTGAGATTTCTAGAATGTTACTTGTAAATTAAATGTGCTGTTTGATACCTGTCTGTTTATCCAGAATTATTTTAGGCTCTCTTTTGGAGACATAAGTCAAAACATTTGAGTCTGGTACAGGTTCAAAAAACCAGCTCATGGGCTAAATCCAACCCACCACCTGATTTTGGATGGCCAAGAGCTAATAATGACTTTTTATGTTTAAATGGTTGCAAAAAATAAACAGAAGAGTGACATATTTTGGAACACATGACATTATGTGAAATTTACTTTTCACTATCCATAAATGGAGTTTTATGGGCACATGGCCATGCTCGTTAGTGTACATATTGTTGGTGGCAGCCTTTACCCTACAGTGGAGGCGTTGAGTAAGTCTCAACAGAGACCATCTGACCTGCAAAGCCTAAAATATTTGCTATTGGGCCCTTTATAGAACAAGTTTACCCAGAGCTGGTCTCACAAACGGTCCTGGTTATATTTGACTAGAACTAGTACTAATGTACCATCATGCATATATAAAGGCGGTGGTGATTTGGAGATTCACGAACACCTTAGACTCTTCAGTAGTGATTAACATTATTATTATTTTTTTTTGCTTCCTCTAACGGCAAGAGGGGTGATACTTACTTTATTAGCTTCTCCTGTTTGCTGTAATTAAGAAGAGTCTTCGTCTGGCCACATCCATCTTGCAGGCTGCATCCCCTTTGCCTTTTTATGTGTCTGAGACTGTGCCTTTTTTTTTTTTTTTTTAATTCCACAGCACCCTGGCCTTTTTCTCCATGGCATTCCTCCTTGTTTTTCAGGCCCCCGAGAGCCTGGGTCAGGTTTAGACCAACACTCCAGGGTGGGAAGGTGCTCAGCAGTTGGGAAGCATCAGTTTCTCTTCTTCCTGGTCTTTGGGCTCTCCAACACTTGAATGCTGTCTTTCGGCAGGTCGCACCGCCTCTGGCGGGATTTGGTGTGCAACTCATGGCACCCAGGAGTGATTTCTGAAATGAGTTACTGCTGCAGGTGGGCTCCCGTGTAGGAGAAACCAACGTCTAAGCGGTTGTCTTCATATTTGAACGCACTGTAACAGTGACTCTTAAGAATAAAAATGTGTGATGGCTAATCAGTAAGGAGGAAAATCAGTGGTTAGAGAGCAAAAAAAAGCTAACTATTTCCACATTTCAGCCATTTCAGATTGAGCTAAAATCCTACCTAAAATGAATTCTGCGTGATCTCGAAATCTTCTCTTGTAGCCGAGTTTTTAAGAATCAAGACATTCTAGGAATCACTGCTAGAGCCAGGACTATGTCAGGCTTCTCTGGGATAAGAGTAAGAGGGGGGCCTCGCCTTATTCTCCTTGCCGCAGGGCTGATCAGTGTTGGCTAGCAAAGACGGTAAATCAGGTCCGTTTCCTGGGTTCAGCTGGGGTGGACACTGTCAAAAACTGTGACTTCTTCCTTCTCCTATTTCCCGGTGGCGGGTGTTTCTCTCTCAGGTTCCAAACCTGTGGCACTCCTGGGCTTGGTGGCCTGTGGGTTAATTATTGCCGAGGTGGTCACTGAAGCTATAGGTACTTATCAGCACAACCCATTCCTGGACTGTTTGAGTTCCTAAATGTGGGGCGGTGGGAAAGAAGACTAGCCGCCGTCAGACTGCGGCTTCCCGCTAGAGACTGGGCGTGTGACTCATTCGGCTCCTGTGGCGGTCACCTGGCCCCCTGTTTCTGCCGTATGTGATTGGGGCCCAGGGCCACCATTGTGCCCCTCCTCCAGGAAGAGAATTGTGTCACTTCTAAAGACCACCGACCTGCCTGCATTATACAACGAGGCTCGTCTCAACTGGAGTCCTCGAGTTTATAAACTTAAGTTAAAAAAAAGACAAATCCACATACCCTGACAGCCCAGTCTTTCCTCAGTCTGGACCTCTTTCGGAGTCTGCTGAAAGTTGGGATTTTTCTCCCCAGGAGAACAGGTGTAAACACATGTGCCAGCACTTCAATTTCATATTCAAGTTCAAGTTCATGGACCCTCCGAAGTGTGACCCTTGTGAATCCACAGACCGAATTATAGGATCCTGCTGTAGCTATCTGAACGGGCACATTGCAGAGTTTAAGCCACTTCCAAACATTCCCTGGATTTTTTAGAAGGACCAGAGATTAGGTGGAAATCTAGCACTTTGGTAATAAACAGAAAAGGCAAGGGTCCTCATGTGCTGTCTATATCTCTGTAGAGTTGTGCGGTCAGCTACACAAAGATTCCATTTGAAAATAATCATGAGAAAGTCACCATAGAAGACAGAAATGAGAGGCATGCACAGACATACCCATCACCATTGCAGGGGAAAGTAGAATTCACCTCATTTATGTCAGTGTCTTTCACAAATTCATGTTTTGGGTCCTCTCTCTGGCAAGATTAGATCTTCGCGTGTTTGGGTCCTCTCTCTGGCAAAGATTAGATCTTCGCGTGTTTGGGTCCTCTCTCTGGCAAAGATTAGATCTTCGCGTATTGTTACTTTAATGACCTCTTTATAATATCTTATTCCAACGAGGGTTCCAGGACCATTCAGTAGGGAAGGGACGGTCTTGTCAACAAATGATACTGGGAAACTGGATATCCACCTGCAAAAGAAGGAAGTTGGACCCTTACCTCACATAAGATTAGCTCAAAATGAATCAAAGACCTAAATGTCAGGGCTAAAACCTACAACACTCGTAGAAGAAGACATAGGGAAAAATCTGCATGCCATTGGATTCAGGAGTGATCCCTTGAATATGACACCAAAGGCAAGGTCACAAAAGGGAAAAAATAAGTAGGAATTCATGAAACTTAAAAGCTTTTGTGTATCAGAGGGCACTATTAGAGTGAAAAGGCAACCCACAGAATGGGAAAAAATATTTGCAAATTGTATATCTGATAAGGGGTTAATATTCAGAATATATAAAGAACGCCTACAATTTCACAACAACAAGGAAACAAACAACCCAATTAAAAAGTGGGCAAAGGACTTGAGTAGACATCTCTCCAAAGAAGGTATAGAAATGGCCAACAATCACATGAAAGGATGCTCAACATCACTCATCATTAGGGAAACACAAATCAAAACCACAGCGAGACCACTTTGTACCCTTAGGACGGCTATCATTTAAAAAACCCCAAACAAACAGAAAATTACAAGTGTTGGCAAAGATTTGGAGAAATCGGAACCCTTGTGAACTACTAGCAGGAATGTAAACTATGCAACTGCTGTGGAAAACAGTAAGGCGGCTCCTCAAAAAAATTAAACATAGAATTACCATGTTAACCCAGCAATTCCACTCCTGGGTGTATACCCAAAGAATTTAAAACAGAGACTTGAACAGATATTTGTACACCCACGTTCACAGCAGCAGGCTTCCCGATTAGCCAAGAGCTGGAAACCTCCCAGGCATCCATCCACAGGTGAATGGACACACACAGTGTGGTTGGGTGGATACTATTCAGCGAAAAAGAAGGAAATCCAACACCTGCTACCACGTGGATGAACCTTGAGGACATTATGCTCAGTGAATTAAGCCAGTCACAAAAGGACCAAACACTGTATGATTCTCCCTCTGTGGGGGCCCTAGAGAAGCCAGATTCACAGAGACAGAAAGTAGATGGTGGGAGTCAGGGGGATGGGGGGCTACTGTTTAATGGGGACAGAGTCTCAGTTCTTGCAAGGTGATGGTGGGGATGTTTGCACAACGTGAATGTGCCTAGTGCCACCGAACTGCACACTTACAAAACGGTTCAAAGGATAAATTTTGTTCTATATTTTACCACAGTTAAAAAGAATAATAGTAGACACTCCAGTTGTATTTTCCGGGATTATGTTAAAGGAGGCAAAATCTTCCATAGTTCATATTTCGGGAGTCCCACCTGACCTGCTGAATCCTAGGATCATAGCTTTAGTAAAGACTCTACAAATTTATCTTGTATACTCGTTGGACGATGCATATGTAGTTAACTCCTTTGACTCGCGCACCCTCACTTGGGAGAATTACACTTCTGGGTCAGTGGTCCTTACTAGAAAGGAAAGCACGAGGCAGCCCGAGGACCAATTCTGCAGCACTCTCAGATGGGTTCTGCCCCAAATACGGATGCCTGGTGTTCTGGGTCTGGGCGCTGATGTGTTTGGGGCACCTGGTGGGTGAGAAGAGAATGGTAAGTAATCTAAGCAGGAACTTCAGAAGGGAGAAAATAGGGCTCATTTGTTCAGAGTCATCTGAGTGCCAACTGGATAGCAGGTATTTTTCTAAGAATAGGAGGAGGAACAGACATGCTTCATAAATTGGCCCTCCGAAACAGGGCTCAGCACACTATGCCCCAGGGCCACATGCGACACACTACCTGTTTTTTTTTTTTCCTAAGTCCTGCAAGCTGAGAATATCATCTGCATTTTCAAATGGTTGAAAAAAAAATCAAAAGAATATTTCATGACACGTGACAATTACATGAAAATCAAATTTCAATGTCCATAAATACAGTTTTATTGGACCAGACCGAGGGCCAGGACCAGGGGGAGGCAAGTGAGGCACTCACCTTGGGCACAAGATTTCAGGCATGGCAAAAACTCAGTCATCAAGATAGGTAATATTTTAATGCGGTATTTAAAAAAAAAATCAAAACAAATGCCACACACACAAAAATCCCTGATGAGCAAAATATCAACATTTTAAAGACAGGATCAGGATTGCTGATTTCCTTTGCCCCAGGCTCCGGTAAGGCTCTGAATGCAACCATGCTCATTCCTTTCATAAGGGCACTGGCAGCTTTCTAGAAACCGTGAGGGTTGAGTAGTTTCGACATAGACCTTATGGCCTGCAAAGCCAAAAACGTTCTCTAGCCCTTTAAAGAAAAAGTTGGCCAACCCTGATTGGAATCAGTGTACTGTATTAATCCCTACCAGTGTGTAACTATAACCAAACTATAAATTCAATGCCTTGTCCATGTCCTCTGTCTATTTTTTATGTACCTTTTTAAAAAATGAGTGTACACTTGTAAATTATTTAATTTTTGGATAATGGCATCCATAAGTCAATAGGGACAATTAACACTGAATTAATAAGCAAGCTGATGCTTGTGGGCTGTGATGATTGACTAAGTGTATAATTACCTGCGTTAAAATTGTAGAGGCCCTCATTTCCTTTCGTGGTGACTAAATACTTAACTAGTTAACCCTTTGTTTACTGGGCTTCTAATGTTACTTGGCTTCTTCATAAAATGATGTATTTCCTGTCCAGCTTCCATATATAGGTCTTAATCAGCTCAATTAAGAACTTAAGCATTAAGTATTATTAAAATCTTAAAATAGTAAATGCCATGGGAGCTTCCTCCCTGGTTTTCCTGCTTTCACCGTTTCTCCTAGTAGTCTAAGAAGAGTGCGCTTTTAAGAACATAAACCAGAATGTATTGTTCTGGGGCTTCTCTCAGGAACTGGAATAAAATCCAGACTTTTGACTAGGCCCTCAGGGTCTCTGCTGCTGCCTCCAGCCCTCTGCCCTCCCCTGCCACAGGGTCTTTGCGCCTACTATTCCCTGTGCTGGGAATGCTCTTTTCCATCTTCCCATGTCTGGCCAGGTCTCAGCTCAGTGCCATCCTTCACAAACCCTTAACTGGCCTGGCGAAAGCTTGGGAGCCCCTTTCCATCACCTCTCCCCACCAGCTCTGTCCCTCTGCTGTGTCCTTTTGTCCTGGCCCAGATCTCTCTGAAATAACCTTGTATATCTGGTGATTGGCTTCCTGTCTGACTCCCCTGCGTGAGGATGTCAGAACCCCAAGATCTGGCTTGTTCACAGAACCTGGAATAGTGCCTGGTACTCGATACATTCACTCTGTTCCTTTTTGTGTATTTATAGTTTACATTTACATACAGTCATATTTGCCTTTTGGGGTGTACTGCTCCATAAGTTTTCACACACACATAGATATCTGTGTAACCACCACCCACCAAGAGGGCGCAGAGCAGTTCCAACACTCCAGTGAGTTCTCTTGAGCTGCCCCTCTGCAGCTGGACCCTCATTCTACCCTTGGCCCCTAGGCACCACGCTCTGCTCCCCATCCCGTCACTCAGCCTGATGTCTTTGAGATTCATCGTGCTGTTGCATGATCGATAGCTTGTTCTTTGTATCTCTGCGTTGCAGTCCGTTGTACGAATGCACCACTGTTGGTTTGTCCAGGAAATTTCCTCTTGGTGTTGAGTGTTGAATTCATATTAAAGCCTCTGGTCATAAGAATGGCAGCATAGTGTATATAGATCAAGTGAGTTGAACAATAGTGGTAATTTGTAAGAACTGATCTGCTTTCCATTGCTTACAAATGTTACCACAATTTTTAAAATGATACATAAGTAATTGTAAGAGTCGCATCCCTAAAAAGGACCATCATCTACAGAAGTCAATTAAGAAATGAAAGTTTCTCTTTTTTAAAAAAATCTTTCTTTCTTTCTTGATTTGAGAGAGAGAGAGAGAGCGTGAGCAGGGAGAGTGGCAGAGGGAGAGGGAGAAGCAGACTCCTCACTGAGTGCAGAGCCCTGTGCAGGCTCGATGCAGGGCTCAATCTCACAATCCTGAGATCATGACCTGAGCCAAAAAATCAAGAGTCAGATGCTTAACCGACTGAGCCATCCAGGCTCCCCAAAAGTTTCTCTTTCATCTTCCTGTCTCCCTCACCTCCCGTGAGGAAAGCACTGTTAGTAATATGATTTGTGTCCTTCTAGACCTTTTTAATGAATTTACCTATTTTATAACATGTATGGCTGTACTTTTTTACATAAATTTATTCTTGAAGTATTTGAGAGCCTGCTGTGTGCCAGGCATTATATATCTTGGAGATCTTCCTTAGAGAATGCACTTCATTCTTTCTGATGGCATGATAGCCTCATAGCAAGGATGTACCATAATTTATTTAACAATTTCACTATTGATGAACATTTAAGCGGTTTGCAATTTTTTGTGACTTCAAGTGATACCACCAGGGATATGTTACCTGTATATCTTATTTTTACACTTTATTGAGATATATTTTACTTACCATAAAGTTGGCCCATTTAAAGTGTACAAGTCAGGGCGCCTGGGTGGCTCAGTCAGTTAAGCGTCTGCCTTTGGCTCGGGTCATGACCTAAGAGTCCCAGGATCGAGTCCCACATCAGGCTCCCTGCTTAGTGCGGAGTCTGCTTCTCCCTCTGGCCCTCCCCCATCTTCATGTGCGCTCTCTCTCTCTCTCTCTCTCCCAAATAAATAAATAAAATCTTAAAAAATAAAGTGTGTAAGTCAGTGGGTTTTAGTATATCTTCAGGGTTATGTAACCATCACCACTGTCTAACTCCAGAACATTTCCATCATTCCAAAAAGAAACCCCATCCCCATTAGCAGTCACCCCACGGCCCCCTGCCCCAGGCCCTGGTACCTGCTAACCCACTTTCTGTCTGTGGATTTGCCTGTTCTGGACATTTCACATGAATGCAGTCATATGCTATGTGGCCTTTTGTGTCTGGATCTCTCACTGAGCATCGTGTTTTCAAGGTCCACACACTATGGCGTGAGTCAGAGCTTAACTCCTTATGGCCGAATAATATTCTATTGTATGGCTAGACCACATTTTGTTTAACCAGCTGATGGACTTTTGTGTTGTTTCTACCTCGGGGCTACCATGCAGGCTGCTGTTAGGAACGTTGGCGTACACCAACGTGCTTGGCCATTTGCCCCTTTGGACGTGTGTTTCTTCAAGATAAATTCTGAGGGAGAAGTGAAACACGGCTTCCAGCTAGCTCCTCATCCTCTGACTACACAGGCTCAGACGTGACCTAGGCTTTGAGGGGTGCTTGGAGGCCGACCCTGCTTTGGGGCAGGAGCCCTCCACGTCCCCTGCAGACAGTCTGAGGTCTACACGACAGGACGGGATCCCTGAGAAGGGAAAGGGGTCGATGATAAAATGTAATTTTTATAACTGCAAGTCAGCGATATTAAGTTGGAAGGAGAGCTGCTCCATTGGCTGGATGCTGGGACAGAAAGGAGTATGAAGTATTGGCCAAAATGACGAACCCCACAAATATGCCCTTGGAATGAACGTAGCACACAGCACGAGGCGTTCCCTGAGTTTATCACGCTTGTTTGTTTTTGAAATCACAAATAGCAAAGCGCATCACCACTTTTAGAGTTTCAGACATTTAAATAGGCACAAATCAGCAGATGCTCTTGGCCACCTTAAAATGGAGCGAATTACAGCAACGGCGTTAACTGGCGTTGACTGACATTTATCGAGCACTTACTGTGTGTGCGACTGGCAATGAAACTCCACGCTTCGTAGGCTTCATTTTCTTTAGCACAGTGACCCACAGAGGCAGGCAGACTTTATTTTCTCCATTTACCACTAAAGAAATGGAAGCTCTGAAAGCCTTAAGCCACTGGCTGCCTGTGGCCAGCTAGAATGGGGGAGGGTGCGGGAGTGTGGAAGACACGCAGGCCCTGGACGGTTTCCCCTGTTGCGCACTCAAGGGGAGGAAGGTGCTGGTCCAGGAGGAGAGGAGGAGTGAGGGGAGCTGCTGCAGGGAGGGCACTGGCCCCTCGATGCTTCTCTCTCTCAGCGAGCACCCCTGCCCCAGGTGCATCCTGCCCTGCCCCCAGCTCCACAGTTGCTCCCACCTGGGCCCAGCAGTCCCTGTTTTGGGGGGCCTGCTTTGGGCGGGGCTGCCTCTCCTCCATCTTCTGTCTGCTGGAGGGTTGACCTTGACTGGGGCACTGCCCAGAGCCCCCACGGCCTGGGGAGGTCTGTCTCGCGGCCACAGGAAGTCCTCGTGTGGTTGGCCACGGTCACGCACAAGTGAGGACAAAATGCACACTTCGTGTCTGCTAGAGAGAAGCATCTGGCAGCTCTGCTGGTGTCCTGCATCCCCACAGATGCTCTCCTCATCAACTCTTGCTGAGCGAGACTGGGTAGATGCCTCAGGTCCCCAGAGAGGGCCACTCAGCCCACACCACTGAGGTCAGCCATCCACATTTAATTGCATCTGAAGCATGGAATTTGCGTCGTGAGAGAGATTTGACTTTCCCAGGATGCCACTGCGTCTTCGTTCTTCCAGTTGGTAGTAAGCCTTTAAAGGGCTTTTTATTGGTTCAACCTGACTTTTTTCTTTATCCCAATAGTTTCAGATTTCATCTGGATGAAAACTCTCAAATATGTATCTTTGAAAAACTCACGCTGAAATAGTAGTGAATGCTTCTCAAATGCAACGACGGTCAGGATCACCCAACAGCTGGGTGATCTTAACCCCTGAGACTTCTAGAAAGAAGCCAGGAGGACTGGAAGCAGTGTTGGATCTGGGAAGACTGGAGGGGGTTGGGGGGGCGGGCAGTGGTGGCCAGGGGAGGCCGCTCACTGTTACCTGAGTTCCGTTTCCGAGGACTCCTCTCTCTGTTGCTCTTGCCACCTTCCAAGCAGAGCTAGAACATTTTATTCCCGTTTTTTCCAAAGTTATCTTTTGCTCTGCTTTGGGAGCTGACTTAATACGGAGCTGGGAACGGAGATCCAAAAGCAGCAGCTCACAAAGCCGGGCATTTGTGCGGGACGGTGTGAGCGGCATCCTGGTCTCCTGGCCCCCAGTCCTCCCCAGCCTCGCACCAGCTGAGAGCGTCTCCTGAGGAAGACGAGGACCCATCGCAAATCTTTATGCAATAGAAAAGCCAGTTAAAATATTTTCAAAGTTTTATGGCACCTTTTTAAATTAAAAAAAAAAAAAAATCTTCCCCCAACCTTATCATTAGAATGCCTTCCTAAAATGGAATCAATTTTAGTGTGTCTTCTTAGAATTAATTAGGTTTAAAAACCTAAACTGTCTCCAAGATTTCTTTCTTTGGATTTAATTAGAATAATGAGTTTAACATTTTTTTTTAAGTTGTTTTGCATTGGGGTTGATACTTCCACGGGGACAGAAATAGAATGTCCTTTTGTTCTCGTAGGATTGGATGGCAGAGACCGGACAAGGAGGGAGATGACAGGTTGGATAAACATTTCCAATTCTGCCTTTCGTTGCTTCATTTGCATTTCCTCAGTGATCCCTGGGTCCTGCTGATGGGATCTCGGACTAGATTCTCGGTCCCCGGCCCCTCGAGGAGCATCTGTTCCCCAGAGACCTAGGGCCCCTACCAGCAACAGGCGGTGCCCCCAAGCAGACAAGAGCGCACCGTGTCACCGGCCCAGTGCTGGTGTCACCAGCCCAGTGCTGCGTGCGCTCGTGGCCCCAGCCGCCGGCCTCTGCTTTTGCAACTCCCACAGCAGGATTCCTGGCTGCGCTTGGTTTATCTTACTTTAAATTTTTGGGTAATCTTGCATAGTTCAAGCATGACTTAGCAAGAACTACACTTTTGCTTTTCAGTGTGACTCTAGGACTTTTTCTTATTTAAGCTTGCATGTTTGTACGTGGACATGGCAGAAAAATTTGGCATAATAGAACTAATCTCTAGTAATGGTGGGGCATGGAAAGATCAGACGTTTTGGTGGATTTGAAAAGAGGCGTATAGTCATCCTCAAGGAAGCAATGAAAAGAGCTAATCATGGGTGGGGCACAATGTCAAGGGTGGGTTCTATAAGGCCGTTTGGGGGGTAGTCTCAGGGTGGGGGGCGAGCATGGGGCTGGCTCAGTCCATTGTAAAAATACCACAGACTGACTGGCTTCTAAACCACAGAAATGTACTGTTCCCAGTTGGGAGATGAGGTGCTGCTGGCATGATCAGTGAGGACCCTCTTCTGGGTCACAGACTTCTCGCTGTGGCCTCACGGGGCGGAAGGGCTGTGGTGGTGGTGGGGGCTCCCTGGGACCTCTGTTATAAGGGCACTAACCCCTCCTCCTAACACCTTGGGCTTTAGGTGTTCCCACGTATGAATTTTGGGGGAACACAAACTTTGAGACCCATGCATGGTCAGACGGGCCCATCCCCATCTCCAGCTTGCCCTTGTCAGCCTGGGCTCTGCTGGAGGCTCTGATGTGAGATCTGCAGACCCGAGTCATCTTGCCCGATGTCCAGTTCCCACTCCAAGGCTTCCAGCCTTCCTCCTCGCTGAGGTTAGAGGCCTCCCAGCACCCTTGCAGGGGCCGGCGCTCTGGCTCTCCAGGGGAGGGCCCTGGAATCATCTCATGGGGATCCCTCGGCTGAGGGATGGGATTGGGGACTGAGAGCTCCTGAAGATGACTTGGGGGCACCGCACCTCCCTGCATCTGGGTTGAGGCTCTGCCTTCTGTCCTGGGTTGATGGACCAATGTCCGTGTGCAAGTTCTGGCCAACCCCTCCTCTCTGCAAGATCTCTCCATCCCCTCTCTCTCGGGTGCCCAGTCCCTCCCACTGGGCCCTGTCCATCCCAATGCACACCTGCTCTTCTTCCATTTCAGAAATCCTCTCTCAACTGGACTTCCCCTTCCAGCAGCCATCTCCTTCCTTTCCTTTTCTTTCCAGCAGAGATATCTCAAGAGCTGTGTGTGCCTGGGGTCTCCTGTTCCACAACTCTTGGTCACTCTTGAATCCATATCAATCTCTGCGGACTTTGCCTACAGGGCTCCCCTGGGACTGCTCTATCATGCCACAGTGATCCACCCAGTGGTCGATTCTCAGCGTCCAATTCAATCAACGCTCAGGACACCACTTGCTCGTACTTCTTTTTAGTCTCATTTGCTGGATTTCCTCCTCTTGAGGATCTCTAAATGGTGGGGAGCCAAAGACCCCAGCCCTGGGCCTCTTCTCTGCTCTCCTTTGATGAGCTCAGCCAGGCTCATGGCCTTAACTAGGCCATCTATACACTGATGTCTCCAGCCCATGTCACCTATACACTGCTGGCTCCAGTCCACATCCTGAGACACTACACATCTACACATCTATATAGTAATGGTCTAGCCCGGGTCATCTGTACACTGCTGGCTCCAGTCCACATCCTGAGACACTACACATCTACACATCTATATAGTAATGGTCTAGCCTGGGTCATCTGTACACTGTTGGCTCCAGTCCACATCCTGAAACACTACACATCTACACATCTATATAGTAATAGTCTAGCCTGGGTCATCTGTGCACCCCTGGCTCCAGCCTTGCCCCTCAGGCCCTCACGTATGTATCTGCTGACTTTTTCAGCATCCCAACTTAGTGTCTAAGAGCCTCTCACACCTCACACCTTTAAAACTCCACTTCTGAGTGCTCCCCAGGCCTGCTTCTCCTGCAAGTTTCCTGCTCTCATCCTTTCACTTGCCAAAAATCTTTGAGCCACTCTTGACTCTTGACTCCTTTTTCTCCCGCTCCACATCCAACCCATTAGTAACTCCTACTGATTCTGCCCCCAGTATTTATCCAGATTCTTACTGCTCTGCACCCCTCTGCTGCTGTCATCCAGGCTCGGCCACGTCACCCTCTCTCACCTGATCATCACATTACCCCCTAACTGCCCTCTCTATTTCCATCCCTTTCCTTCTTTGCCTCTTCTCAACCTAGCAGCCAGAATGACCTGGTTAAAACAAAGTCAGTTCAGGTCATCCCCAGGCTGAAACCCTTGATCCCTTCCACTTAACTCCGAGCAAAAGCTGGAGCCTGTGTGATTGGGTGGGCCTTTTCCCCTCCTTCTCGTCTCCTGGCTCGCTCAGCTCGGGTCACCATCCAGGCACAGTCCCATCTCAGGGCCTTTGCACTGGCTCTTCCCTGCACAGGAATGCTCTTTCCCCAGATATCTGAATGGCTCGTCCCTCACTTTCCTTGTGTCCTTCATGAATCTTCTCAGGGAGGCATTCAGCAATCCTGTAAAAACTGCAACCCCACCTCACACCAATACTCCCTGCCTCTCCTTTGTTTCCCCCCTGGCATCTGGCACCATCTGACATACTATAGATTTTCTTTCTTTTTTTTTTTTTAAGGAAAACCCTTTCTTTTTTTTTTTTAAGATTTTATTTATTTATTTGAGAGAGAGAGAATGAGAGATAGAGAGCACGAGAGGGAAGAGGGTCAGAGGGAGAAGCAGACTCCCCGCCGAGCAGGGAACCTGATGTGGGACTTGATCCCGGGACTCCGGGATCATGACCCGAGCTGAAGGCAGTCGCTTAACCAACTGAGCCACCCAGGCGCCCATACTATAGATTTTCTTATTTTATTTATGGTTTCTATCACTCCCCACACACCCCCACCACCTACTAGAATATAAGCTCCATAAGGGAAGGGAATTTTGTCTGTTTTGGTTACTGGGCAATGCCTGGCGCATGCTAGGCACTCAATATTTTTTACTGAGATCAATGAATAATGCATGGAGGACTGCCGTCCGTGTCAATCCTCTTTCCAGAGACGGCATGTGGGACCCTTACAGCTGTGTGTCAGAGCCTCCCTTCAGATAGGGTGTCCAGGCCGAATTGGCAGTGTTCCCTAGGCAGTGGGAGCAGGGCTACTGGTGGTCTCATCTCCAGGCTGGAGATCACCATTACCGCTTTGCCACACGTTAATGGCCCAAGAGTCTGGCTTCAAATCCTACATCTCACTGGTTCAGATTTTAACAGTGTGGAATCTGCCTCCTCTTATTCTCAAGGAGACACATCCATTCCAACCTGCTTCTAAGAGCATCTCCTAGATGCTGTCTTATGAAAACAACGTTTCTTTGTGTCAGTCATGTCTGTCTCAAAGGCCAAGCGGGTTTTGTTACAAGGTATGCCTTAATCACGCACAAACCTGTTAGTGCCAGGTGCCTTTATAACCTGAAATGTGGACCCACTGTGACTAGAGCCACGTGCTTCCCATTCTGCCAACATGTTTTAAGATCCTTGGCCATGCTCCCCACCCCCAAATAAGACCATCCCCTTAGAACTCTGCCCTCCCCTTGTAAGATGGAGTGCTGTCTTCTTCCAAGTTCCAAAGCCCAAACTGCTCTGGACACAGCCAAGGCTGGGTTGGCTTTGAGGTCAGCTTGTTTTTTTTCCTCTGTGGGACAAGATTGGCCGACACTAGGGACCTCTCTGTCACCTCTTTCCAGGGCTGTGTGTCCCTGTGCTTCCCAGGCCTGGCTTCCTCTTCCTCTTCCTCTTCCTCTTCCTCTTGCTGAGTGGGCAGGAAGAGCAGGCACAGGGACGCCAGATGCTCTGGGTTCCTTCCCGCAAAGTCCCAGGAGGCATTTCTAATGCTGAGTCAACGATTTGGTTTGCAACCTATTTATCTGCACACATGACATTCTCAAAAGTCTTTTAAACTAGGTATCTACTCCTCTGTTCTTACATCTTTTTCAAATAGTTCAGTCCCCAGTTTGTTTTAGTTTGTATAATCCCTGCCCAGAAAACCCGTGTGCAGCTATGAATATCCCACATTGTTTGCCCGATGATAAATAAATTCTTTCCTCTTGGAGAAAAAGGCACTTTCTCCTCCCGGCACCAGGAAGGATTGTAGAAGTCCCTGCTATGATGCTGACCGTGGGGAGAGTTGGTCCTTCTTGGGTTTTGTTATTTCAGAACAAATATGGTAAACTGTTTCCCCCTTGGTTACTATAGAGAAGAGATTATTTGCCTTTCTCTTAGGGCTTCTGAAAATAATAGATTACATATTTGGGAGGGTTTTTTTTTTAGATCTGGTTAATGTGAGATAGAGGGGATTGCTCCGGGGATGACATTGTTTGGTTTGGGAAGTATTCTTGTTGTTGCCCAGCAACAGGCTCTTAGAGACGGGAGTGGACTGCGTTGTCCCTGGCAACCGTTGTTACTCAGCAAACAATGAGGGCCTGCAAAGAGCGCCAGGACTGCGGGCTCCAGGTTTTAATTGAACATCTGCATATATTTTTCTCTGATGAAATTATGTTTGAGTTTGCTTTGCCACGACAGGTAGACCTGGGTCCACCTGGGGTCTCCTTGGCAGAAAGCGTGCTGTCATTTTGACATCTCATCCTGTATAAAGCAAGAGGAGCTGATGGAAGGGGGAAAAAAAAACAACTCTCAGCCATTTGACTATGTCGTAGACTGCTCTCCGCTGGAGACTTATTCCAGTCTTAAGTGGGATTTCTTTTTTGATCGAATTCCTCTTGTTTGTAAAATCATTACCTGGCCAACCTGCCCTGCATGACGTTTTCCTTGCGGCCACTGGAGAATATCAGAAAAGCCAGGACTTGAACCCAGTGGGCCACACGTGAAAACAGTATCCACGCATGAGCTTGGCTGGCAACGGAGACTGGACCCAGAGTCTTCTGGTTTTTTATGTTCCTTGCTATTCTTGTTAAGAAGTTGGGAACACAGGTGACCCTCAGGGGAAACGTGCATATTACGCTTCTTGGGGAAGCAGGTGTGTCCCCACTACCAGGAGTGGGACACCCTCACCCTGACGACGGGCACTTTGCAGCCACTGGGAGGATTCTGGCAAAACAGTGTCACTCCCCACCTCCTCCTTAGCGGGCCAGAGATAGCGATTGTTTACCAGGGCTGGTTGCTTGGGTAAACACTGCCCCTGAACTTCATTCAAAGCCAGTGACACATCCCCCGCCCCCCCCCCCCCCCCCCCCGCGCTCTCTGCACCGCCCTCCGCGCCCCGCCCACCCACCAGTGCTATAAACTGGGCAGTGTTACTCAGTGCAGGTTTTTGGCAGGGACTTGATCCTGCCTTGTTCGTCTCTCTCGAATGCAATCTGACTAAGGCAGCAGCATCCGTACCAGTACCGCCTATATCAGAACACAGCGCTCGCGGTCACACAGCTCCGTGGTGAGATTCGCTTTAGTTGTACCGATTGGGTTTTTTTTTTTTTTCAGGGCAGTTCACTCTGTAGCCGAATGCCCCAAGAAAATGTCCGTGGCACTTTCGTGCCTGCATTCCAACTAATGGCTCAGGACGGTGTTAAGTATCTGAACAAGCTTCCCAACTTTGTTTTGCAGCCAGAACGTATAATGGGATGTCATTTGTGTTCTAGAGCAAATAAAAGCAAGTCATATATATGTGTGTGTGTATATATATATATATATATATATATATATATGGCAAGCTTATTAGCCACCAGCCCTATGAGGTGTAATAACTAAGATTCAGTTACATCACGTGTTCGTGGAATCAAAATGAGTAAGTTCTGACTTACACAAGGATTCCCCAGAAGATTAAGGAGAATACAGGATTCTTCCTGTAACCTGTAGCAGCAGGATAGCTGGAGATCAGTTTTGTGCCGAGAAAGATCAGTCCCTCCAAAGAAATGCTACTCCGCATTCCAGGAAATGAGTTTATATCCAGTTCCAGTTTAGGCAAGTCATTTTTCAGGAATTGTAGCCTCATTTAAACATTTTCTTTAAGGGGATCATTTAAAAAATGTCCCCACAGAGATACCGCCCTACCCCCCCCATCAGGCCTTGCAGCTTGGGCAAAGCGTTTAACATCTTTGGGTCCCAGCGGGCCTGGCTGATCCGCAAGGGCCCCTCCAGTGCTGCTATGTTAGGTGAAGCTCGTGATTTCAGCTCGGCTCTTTCTCTGCTTTTGAAACTCCGGAGTAAGGGGTGACCAGAGAGGAACGGGGGGTCAGTTGGAAAGGCCCTGGGCGTGATGTTGGCAGCGGGAGAAAAGCCAGCCTCTTTGCCTGAGTCAGCCGTGCAGGTCCTGCCCATTGCTTGTGCTTATTGGCCATTCCCGGGAACCGGAAGTGCCCTTGTCACGAGGCAGGACCGTCCAGTGCAGGGTGGGGTCAGCAGGCTCAAAATCCGGCAGATGCCCTGGAGGAGGGAGCTCCTGGCTGGCCCCGGGGCCCCACCTTGCTCCTTCTCCCTCAGGCTGTAGGGGGCGCTCTGAAGGCTTGGTTTTCTTGAGGACCGGCTTGTCCAGGAGCCAAACGTGCACAACTGAGAGAGAGAGAGCAGAACCCAGAGCAGCGAGCGTGGAGAATGGCTTGGTTAGTCTAGAAATACCAGGTTTAGCGAGGACGTGGCGTTAGACCAGTGGTTCTCAAAGGGGGTGACTGACCCTCAGGGAACACTGGGTGGTGTCATGTTTGGTTGTTGTGACTGAGGAGCGGGTGCTCCAGGCGTGGAGTAGGTGGGGCCAGGGATGCTGCTCCCCGCTCCCCACAGTGCCCCGGGACACCCCACAGAGAACAGTCTGGCCCCAAATGTCTGGAGTGGGGAGGGCGAGAAATGGTGATTCAGAGCAGGGCTTCTCAAACTTTAGTGTGCATACAAATCTCCTGGGAACTTGGGTTGCCATGCAGGTTATAGTTTATGAGCAGTTCCAGAAGAGGCAAAGCAGCGCATCTCACCCACCGCTGACTTTGTCCCCTCAGGGGCATTTGGTTTTCACAACTGGGGGTGCTCCTGGCATCAAGCGGGTGGAAGCCAGGATGCTGCTCATCCCCCACAGGGCCCTGGACAGCACCCCACAGCCAAAAATGATCCAGCTCCAGCGACCACAGGGCCGAGGCCGGGGAGCCTGCACGAGATGCCGGGGGACAGGATGGCAGGGGGATGGCAGGTTTTAATCGCTGTGCCCAGTGCTACTTAGGTCCGGTCTGAAGCTGCTGGGGGCGGCTCTGTGCTCCCTAACCCAGCCATCCTCCTGCTCTAGCTGTCATGGCGGGGGGGGGGGGGTTCTTTGAGGGCCTCAGCACTCTCCAGGCTAGCCTCAGCCCTGCTCTGCGGCGTCACATCCACCCCATCCTGGCAGGCGCCGTCGGCCCTGTCCTCACCATCGCAGGGACACCAGTCCCAGCCTCCAGTGGCCCTCCGTGCCAGAATGGCCGCCAGCCACCTTCTCACTGCCGGTCGGGACCACTGTAGCCACGCCGGCCACCCTCCATTCTGCAGAGACATGTATTTGGCGCAGGCTGCACAACACCGTGGCCCACACTCAGGCCCTCGGTCCCGCAGGCCTGGGCTCGGAGCCCGGCACATAGCGTTCCACTTGGATCGAACTGGGGGTGCCCGAGGGGTTGGGTAACCATCCCATTTAAACACTGCCCCCAAAGTGAGAGGAAGCCTGGCTTTCTCCATGGAGTGCCTGCGGAAGTGTATACAAAGCAGAGGCAGAGTGGGGAGGGCTCAGAGGACTGAGCGTGCCCGAGGGGACAGGGCGCGTGGACCGAGGAGCGTGTGAGGCTGGAAGAGGGCGGAGAGCCATGCTTTCCAGCAAGATGCACAGCAGATGACCTCGGTCTCCAGGGGCAGGGAACATGCCCAGCTGGGCAGGGGGGCAAGATGGAGGGAAGAGTGTCGTCGGGGCCATTATCGACAGGTCCCTTCCAGTTACTGAGTGGCATAAACTTTGACCTCTCTGAGTCTCAGTCTGTCTGTCGTTGTTTCTAAAATGAGGGTGATAGGCTCAGTCGGTGGAGTGTGGGACTCTTGATCTCGGGGTTGTGAGTTCGAGCCCCATGTTGGGGGTAGAGATGACTTAAATAAGAACATTTTTAAAAATGAAAATAAAATGAGGATGATAAGGGACTCGCTTCCTGAAGAGTTAAGAAAGGTCCCACGTGTAGCCTGCTTTGCCCAGAGTCGGGGGTACAATTAATGCTGAATTGCATTGCTGGCTTCTGCCACTGCAGCTGTCCTTGGGGTTCTCGCTCCTCTTACTTCTTCCCACTAGGTCGTATTTTATTTATCAGGCACCGGCCGGGGTCCAGCCCATCACTGCGCGTCACCCTCCCCACCCCTTTATCAGATAAGGAAACTGAGGCCACAGCCACGTCCACAGCAAGTGACGGAACTAAGATCTGAACTCAGTTGTGTCCGAGTCCCCAGTCTGTGCCCGTTCGGTGTGACGGCCACTTTAGTATTTGTTCCGAACTTGTGTCTGCTGTATTTATGTGATGAAGCCTGCTGGGTGTTTTCCGTGATGGAGCGGAGATGCAATGGCGGGCCGGGAAACAGGAAGGGAGCCAGGTGGCAGTTCCTGGGATGCGCTCCACAGAGCAGGGCTCTCAGACAAGCTCTTGAGTAGACAGCCTTCATGTCAGAAGGTCTGGATCATCCAGAGCAGGCTGAGCTGCCTCGTTAGTGTGAAGGGCACGCCTGGAACCATGTGGTGCACCATACTCAACCTTCTCAGGGACCCCAGACCCTTGTCACCAGAATGTTCCACATACCACCCACCCTCTCAGTAGTGAGACTCCCAGTAGTCCTTGATTTAGAACATGTAGTGCTCCAGCGTGCGAGGAGGAGGCAGGGGTCGCCCTAGGTCACGGGGAGGTGGTCCCTGGAGGAGACATCAGGGCTGGATCACCACTTAGACGTGGCCCGGCAGCCAAGGGAGATGCCTGGTGACTTGAACTAGTCCAGTGGCTTAGGAAACACAGAAGAAGTGGCAAGTTTGAGGGAAAGAAGTTGCCGTTTGGATTTGTTAGAGACCAAGTCTGGTGGCATTTAAGCGATTACAGATAAGCGGTGGAATGGGGTTGCCTGCCAAAAGCATATTCACTGGGTGAAAATGTTGGTGGAGGCTGGGTGGTTTTTTAATTCACGTTTCCCTCCTGAATCCATGACATTGTAAGTGGCAACTAAAATCAGACCACATGTGAGCCGAGGTAACCCATACCTTTGTTTGGACAGTTTTTTAAAGTAATAGTCAAATCATGTCTCTTTAAGAGGAAAGTAAGCGGGCGTTGCCCCATTATGATGGGGGGAAAGGCCACTGTCCTTTGAGATCAGAGTAGCCTGTCCCACCAAGGAGGACAGGAGCCTGCAGCTTCAGGGGGCCTCACCCCCCACCCCCGCGTCCTGGCTGGAGCCCTGCAGACAGCCAACTTCCAGGGCTCAGGCCTGCTCCTCTGCTGGAGAGCGAGCAAATGCTTGGCCACTGAGAAGAAAACAGGAACGGAAGCCCAGTTCTTACCAACAGAAAAAGGAATTTGAATTCTGTAGATACTTTATTCCAGAGTAGCTCGGAGCCAGCTCCGATCCTTCCAAGTCCATTGCTGCAAAAGAAAAAAAAAAGTGAAAAATTAAGGAATGACAGGGTACCCAGATGGCTTTGGCAAAGAGGGAATAATGGGCCGCCCTTGCTGGAAGTTGAGACTTGATGCTCCTAGAAACGGTGGGTAGGCTTTCCAGGGCCCGGCCTTTTCAGCCTCCAATTCCAGCCCCCATCGTGCAGACTGCAATGCCCTCTATTATCCTTCCTGTTCCTCACCTGCCTGTACGTCCCTTTCACTCAAGGCCTGTCTGTCTAGCTCATTTCTCAGACATTGCACCCCACTTAGAGTAGGGGCTCTCAGTCAGGGCAATTCTGTCCCCTGGGGGACATTCGCCAGTGTCCAGAGACTTCGGGCCGAGGGCGGTTCCTGGCGTGCGGTGGGTGGGGGCCAGAGACGCTGATCAGCACCCCACAGTGCCCAGGATGCCCCTCCCTACAGAGAACAACCTGGCCTGATGTTAGCAGTGCCCGGGCTGGGAGCCCTGCCTCGGTGCCCACTGGTGGGTGCCTTGGCAGCGATCCAAGAGCAGGAAAGGATGTGGTTTCTACCATTGTGCAGTGTTAATGAAGACACTTTTCAGCAAGGAGGAGATGGACATTAAGTTCTCCAAACATACGAGTCTCCTTTCAGGGCCTGGCGCTGAGCAGGGCTATCCTGAGGGCCAAGCCCCAGCCGCAGGCCAGCAGGCACAGTGCGGACAGAATCTAAAGCTCGCATCACCTGCTCCGTAGACCTTGCACTCAAAGGGAAGGGGATTCAAGAGAAGCAAATGGACATGATTTTTCTGGTCACCATAACGCCACTTGGAATGTCAGCACAAGCATCCGGGCAGACGCCGGGGTTTGGGACAACTGGTACTCTCTGAGAGCATTCTGGACTTGTCGCTTCTTGTTCATGGGGAAAATAGGAATTGCTTTCTCGGGGGCCAAGGGAGCCTGGTGCCATCCAGGTGCCGCCCCGCGCCAGGAGAGCATGAACCGCTAGCTTTGAGGAGGCCATGCGTCTTTCCCCAAAGGAAAAGGAAAAGGCCATGTGTCTCCCCAAAGCGGAAGTTAACTGGCCAATCAGAACGAAGGGAACTAAAACCCGCTGTGCTTGCTCTTTGCTCCTTACTGAGAAGATGACAAGATGTTTTCCAAATACCATGAGACCTATGTAAGGCAGGTGACCCCTCTGCTTGGCATATGGAGGAACAGGAATAGAAATGAGATTGCTTCAGGTCGCGGTGAGTCAGCGCCCAGCCAGGAGCAGGGCCCAGAACTGCCCTCAGCTTTTTCTGCGTTTCCTTTCCTGTCATTACTGGTTACTAGGCAACCGGAGTATTTTTCCTGTAAACAGAAGCCTCTTCCCTTTGTGCCCCGGGCAGATCCATTCATCGGGTGTGATCCCCGCCATTGCCCCTCACTGTGTGTGTGTGGGGGGGGGCCGACACCTCGCACCAGCTCCCCCTGCTGAGTGTCCCCAGCAGCGTCCCCGGGTCCACTGTGCCTTCCCCACGATCCAGTGAAGCCTCGCTTGCCCACTTCATTCCTCAAGTGTGTCTTCATCTGGGACCAGATGGCCAATGAAACGTGCTAGGCTTACAAACAACACACTGGGTGTGTTTCTGAGCTACGGGAGCTTGGGGCCAACCTCACCAAGCTGGGCAATGGCTCGTATTCGAGGCCTCTCTCCTTTTTATTGGCCATCCTGAGGCCCCTGGGACCCAGTCGAGAGTGGCCACAGATGAAGGGAGTCAGGGAAAGAATGCTCAGGCCCTGGCCTTGGGCAGAGAAACAGGAGAGAGGACAAATGAAGCTGATCGAGCAAGCGGGGAAGACAGTCACTGAATGATTCCCACCCAGTTCCTGTTGAAGTTCAAGTTCACAGCAGAAGCGCAGACCCGCACATAGACCTACGAGAGTGTGTCTAGGGGGTCTCAGGGGACTGCCGTCAACTAGGAGCCTGACCAGCAGAATTTAGGGATTCCCAAACTTCCCACTGAATGTGGCTGGTTGGTGCCCTTATCCGCGGGGCCAGCCCTCTCGCTTCCCCTACTGGCTGGCCCCTGTTCTGCCAGGTGGAGGGGTCACTCAGATCCAGCCTCACACTTTCTAGAGGGACCACCCAACCTACTGTTTTCATCTCCAAGGGCTGCTAGCATAGCAAACCAGAGCTTGTGAAGGAAGGCAGTGATAAAATATGCTGGCACTTACCCTTTGGAGCTGCAAACTGTTTGCCAGGTGGGTTTTTTATTTAACTTTTTGGTATGGAAAATTCAAACATCTACAAAATCAACACACAGTATAATGAACCGGGTGCAGCTGTCACCGGGCTGTACAGTGATCGTTACTCTGCCATCTTGTGCCCCTTATACCCACACGCCCCTAACCCTCCACTCCATGATTCTATTTTTACAGTTTTTCAGGTTAAAATTTACATACCGTAGATGCACAAATCTTGACTGTCTAATATTGACAAATGGGTATTCCATGGAACGCACACCCTGTTCTCATGGAGAATGTGTCCGTCCACCTCCCTGGAAAGTTCCTGCCTGTCCATTTCCCCTCGGTTCCTGCCCCCTCTACACTGATCTGATTTTTCTTTTAAACCTTGGGTTAGTTTTGTCTGTTCTACATCATTGTACTCTTTTGGATACAGCTTCTTTCACTCAGTGTAATGACTTGGAGATTCACCTGGGGGTTGTGTATATCGGAGTTCATCCTTTTGTATTAATAATACCTAGGGAGTACTCCTCTATTAGCTTTTTAGCCGCATCTCTTGTATTTTTTTTTAAGTGGTTGCTTTAGGGATTACAATCTGCATCTTTAACTTAGTACAATCTACAATTTCTCATCTCCTCTCCTGATTAGGGGCATTTGGGTTTTTGCACTTTTTGGCTGTTGTGAATAAAACTGCTGTAAACCTGGGTGTACAGGTTTTTTGGGTTTTTTTTTTTTTTTTTTTTTGGAGATGTGTTTCCATATTTCCTGGATGAACACCTCGGTGAGGAATTCTGGGCTAAAAGGTGGGCTTAACTTTCTAGAAAACTGTCAAACCTTTTTTCTGACATGATTGTATCATTTTACATTCCCACAAGTGTGTGAGAGATACGATTTCTCCCTGTGCTTACAACATTGGTTGTTGCGAGACTTTTATTTTAGCCATTCTAGCAAGGGTTTACTGGTATCTCATTGTGGTTTTAATTTGCATTTCCCTAGTGACTAACACTGTTGAGCACCATTTCATATACTTGTTGGGCATCTGGGTATCTTTGTGAAGAGCCTGTTAAAGTCTTTTGCCCATTAGGTTGTCTTTTTATTATTCAATTGTAGGAGCTTTTTACATATTGTGGATAAAAGCCTTTTGTCAGGTACATGTTTTGCAAATATTTTTTGCAAAGCCCAGACCGTGGCTTACTGATTTGTGTGATGTTGTTAAGAAGTTTATTTATTTAGGGGCACCTGGGTGGCTCGGTCGGTTAAGCATCTACTTTTGGCTCAGGTTGTGATTCCAGAGTCCTGGGATCGAGCCCCGAGTCTGGCTTTCTGCTCAGCAGGGAGTCAGCATCTCCCTCTCCCTCTGCTTCTCCCCCTGCTTGTGCTCTCTCTCTCTCGTTCTGCTCCCTCTCTCAAATAAATGAATAAAATATTTGTTTATTTATTTATTTTTATTTTTTTTTAAGTAATCTCTATACCTGACATGGGGCTCGAACTAATGACCCCAAGATCAAGAGTCACATGCTCCTCCAACTAAGACAGCCAGGCACCCCTGATTTGTGTTCTTGAAGTCTTTTAATGAACAGAAGTTTTCAGTTTTCACAAATCTAATTTATCGAGTTCTTTGGTCGTACTTATTACTTTCTGTATTCTGTCTAAGAAACTCTTGCCTATGCCCCTATGTTTTCTCCTAGAAGTTTTATAGTTTTAGTTATGTGTAAGTCTATGATCTAATTTAAAATCATTTTTGTGTGTGGTATAGGCTAGGGATTGAAGTTCATTTTTTTTCTTCTTCCCATGTGGATATATCATTTATTTAAACAACTTTCCTTTCTCTATTGAGTTGCTTTGACACCTTTGTGAAAAATCATTTGAGGAGGAAAGGAGCTGGGGCTTCATTAGGGAAAAAAAGCAGTTGAAAATGTAAGTATGGGTTATTAGTTTTATATTGCTGGCTTTGATTTATTAATATTTTGTATCATTTTTGCATACATGTTCATGAGAGACATTGTTCTAAATACTTCTCTTGTAATATCTTTATCAAGTTGTGGCATCAGGGTTTTGATGACCTCCTAAAATGAGTGAAGTATTCCTTTCTGTATTTTCTGATGAAATTTGTGTATTAATTCCTTTTTCAGTGTTTTATCCATTTAACAGTGAAAGGCTCTGTGCCTGAAGTTTTCTTTGTGAAGAGGCTTTCAATAACATATTCAATTTCTTTGCTAATATGCCATTCACATTTTCTATTTCGTCTTGTGTCAGTTTTGGTATGTTGTGTTTTTCCCCAAAACATGTTCATTTGATCTAAGTTGGTGAATTTATTGGCTAAAGCTGTTCATAAGCGTTCCTTATGATTTGGGGTTCTATAAGATTTGTAATGGTATATCTCATTTCATTTTTTATATTGGCAGTTTGGGTTTTTTTTTCTTTCTCTTATCAGTCTTTTATAGGGAGTTGTCAATCTTTTTTCTAAGACTTTATCTTTTTTATTTTTATTTTTATTTTTATTTTAAGATTTTATTTATTTATGTGACACAGAGAGAGGGAGCGCACAAGCAGGCAGAGGGAGAAGCAGGCTCCTGGCTGAGCAAGGAGCCTGATGTGGGACCCGATCCCAGGACCCCGGGTTCACGACCTGAGCTGAAGGCAGACGCTTAACAACTGAGCCACCCAGGCGCCCCAGACTTTATCTTTTTTAGAGCAGTTTTAGGCTCACAGCAAAATTGAAAGGAAGTACAGAGATTTTCTGTGTACTCTCTGCCCTCACACATGCCTAGCGTCCCCCTTTATCAACATACCCCACCAGAATGGTTCATTTGTAGTTGAGACCTGCACTGACATGACACATCGTCATCACCCAAAGTCCATAACTGACATCAGGGTTCCCTCATAATGTTGTACATTCTCTGGGTTTGGACAGATGTATAATGATGTGTGTCCACCATTAATAGTATCACACCGAGTAATTTCTCTACCCGAAAAATCCTCTGTGCTCCACCGATTCATCCCTCCTTCCCCTTAAACCTCTGGCAACCACTGATCTTTTTACCCTCTCCATAGTTTTTCCTTTTCCAGAATTGTCATATTGTTAGAATCATACAGCACATATGGATTTACTTTTACCTAATAGTATGAATTTATGTTTCCTCCATGTCTTTTCGTGGCTTTTATAGTTCATTTCTTTCTCAAAGAAATTTCAGTTTGGGGGAAATTTTGGTTCTGTTCATTTTCTCCATGGTTTGTGCAGTTTTATTTCTTTTTTTATTATTATTTCCTTTTTTCTGCTTAAGTTTAATTTGCTTGTCTTTATATAGCTTCCTAAGGCTGAAAACTTAAATGATTGACTTTTAAACCATTCTTCCTAATTTGTTTATAAAGCTAAACATTTCCCTCTAAGCACTGCTTTAGATACATCCCTAAATTTTGATATATGGTGTTTTCATTATTATTCAGTTCAAAATATTTTCTAATTTCTTTTATGGTTTATTCTTTGCCTATGGGTTATTTTAGAGGTGTATCTTAAATTTTCTAAATATTTAGCATTTTTCTGGACATCTTACTGACCTCTAATTTATTCTCTTGTTGTCAAAATACATATATGCTCTGTATAATTCAGTCTTTTGAAACGTATTGAGACTTGTTTTGTGGCCCAGAATATGGCCCATCTTAGTGAATATTCCTTGTACATTTGAAAAGAACGTGCAGGTTTGGGTTGTTGTGCTCTATAAATGTCAGACCACTGTGGTGGATAGTGTCACCCAGATAAATCCTTCCTGGTGTTTTTGTTTAGTTTCTATCAAAATTACTGAGAGAAGAGTGTCTAAAATCTCCAGCTGTGACTCTTTGTCTATTTTTTCCTTTAGTTTAGTACTGTTAATTTTTCCTTTGTGTATTTTGAAGCTATACTACTAGGTGCATACACCTTCTATAACGATTATGTCATTATCAATTTATCAGGATGGAATGTCCCTCCCTCATTATCTCTAGTCATGTTCCTTGTCTCGAAGGAATTTTGTCTCATTATTACAGCCACTCCAGCTTAATTAGAGTTTGCATGGTATATCTTTTTCCATTCTATTACTTTCCACCCATGTGTGCCTTTGTATTTAATCCATGTGTGTCTTTGTATTTAATGAGTGTTTCAGGGTGCCTTGGTGGCTCAGTCGGTTGAGCATCCAACTCTTGGTTTCAGTTCAGGTCATGATTTCAGGGTCATGGCATCGAGTCCCACATGGGGACTCTGTTCTAAGTGTGGAGTCTGCTTGGGATTCTCCCTTTCCCTCTCTCTCTGCCCTCTACCCCACCCCCCCCCGCTTGCATGCACTCCTCTCTCTTTCAAATCTCTTTTCAAATTTTATTTATTTCAAATAAATAAAATCTTTCAAAAAATTAAAAATAAAAAGAGGGTTTCTTTTAAAAAGGCAGCATATCATGGAATCTTGGTTTGTTTTTTTTTAATTGAAGCTGACCATTTCTGTCTTTTCATTCAAATGTTTAATCTTTTTACACTTAATGTAATTATTAGTGTATCTGAATTAGGAAAGCCATTTTGCTATTTGTTTCATCTGGATTTTGTTCCTTTGTTCTTCATTAGCTGCCTTTTTTGAGGACAAATATGTTTAGCATTTCATTTACTTGTAACTTCGTTAATTTTTAAGCTATATATTTTGGGTTTTTTTTTTTTTTTTAGAGATTACCTTAGAGATTACATAACTTATCACAAATAAGACTACTACATGTTGTAAAATACAAGAACCTTGCATGTCTAATTCCATTTACCCTTCCCCATTCCTTTGTGCTATTATTGTTGCATAGATTACTGCTACATGTTACAAAAACACACAATAGAGTGTTATAATTTTTTGTTAAATAGATGTATTTTAAAGAAATTAAGAGAAAAGAAGGGAAAAATACAGTCTTTTGTAATTACCCACATATTTCTAATTTCAAGTGATTTTTTTTTTAAGAATTTATTTATTTATTTGACAGAGACAGAGACAGAGAGAGCAGGAACACAAGCAGGGGGAATGGGAGAGGGAGAAGCAGGCTTCCCGCGGAGCAGGGAGCCCGATGTGGGACCCGATCCCAGGACCCCGGGATCATGACCTGAGCCGAAGGCAGACACTCAACGACTGAGCCACCCAGGCACCCTAATTTCAAGTGATCTTTATTCCTTCTTGTAGATCCAAGTTTACCGTCTGGTGTTAATTCCCTTCACCCTGAAGAACTTGCTTTTGTGTTTCTCATAGTGTAGGCAACAAAATTTCTCAAGTTTTGTTTACCATAAAATGTCTTTGTCCCACCTTTCTTTTAAGAATAGTTTTGCTGGATATGGAATTCTAGGTTGACAGCTTTCCCCCAGCACTTTAAATACGTCATCCCATTGTCTTCTGGTCACCATTGTCACTGATGGAAGTCAGTTATCCATGCTATTGTTCCTTTTAATATAATATGTAGTTTTTCTCTGGCTGCTTTCAAGATTTTTTCTTTTTTTAATTTTAGCAGTTTAAATATGACGCATCTAAGTTGGTTTCCTTTGCATTTATCATTCTTGGGCTTTGTTGAAATTCTTGGATCTGTAAGTTGATGTCTTTCACCAAATTTAAGAGATATATCTTTTTCCTCTCCCATTCTCTCCTTTTCTTTTGGGATTTCAGTGACATATATGTTAGATTGCATATTCTGTTCGTTTTTCTCCAGTTTTTCCCCTCTTAGTTCTTCAGATTGGGTTCCATTGATCTCTCTTCAAGTTCACTAACTCTTCCTTCTGCCATTTCTAATCAGCTGTTAAGTGTAGTTGGTGAAATTTCCATTTTAGTTATTGCACTTTTCAGCTACAGAATTTCTACTTGTTTTTTTAATAGTTTGTCCTCCCCCACTGAGATTCCTATATGTTCATTTATTGTGCATATAACTTCCTTTAAGTTCTTGGACATATTTTTAGGAGCTGCTTTATCTGTACCACCTGGATTCTCATGGTTCGGTTATAACTGACTCCTCCCTTCTTTTTCTTGAGCATGGGTCGTAGCTATTTCTTCTCCTAGTTCATGGTCTTTATTGGGTCCTGGATATCATGAATGCTATGTTGTAGAATTTCTGGATTCTGTTGTGTTCCTCCTGCTAGTGTTTATCTTGGCTAGACTCAAACCCTGCCCCTCATGCAAGTATATCTTTTTCAGCAGCAGCTGAAATCTCCCCTAAGTTTGTTCATCTTTGAGCTGCTGGTTTTTCTCCCAAACCCCTGGTGTCTTCCCCACACAAGTGTAGGTTAGTCAGTTGGCTAAAGATTTGGATAGACTCTTGGCAGATCTCGGGGCTTTCCCCCTCTGTGGCTCTCTCTCTTCCAGGACTTCCCCCTAATATTCTGAACTGTCTCCTCTCACACTTCAAGACAACCAGATTGCTGCTTTCTGCCACCTAAGCATTCATGGACCGGGGCATGCCCCTGGCAAAAATTCAGAATCACTGGTCTGACTGTGACAGAGGTCTTTCAAGGTTGGACTCCCGGGCAATGTCTGCCTGCTTTGATCACCCCCCAATGTCTTTAAATAGGTGTGTGTGTGGGTGTGTGTGTGTAAGTGTTGTGTGTTTTAATATTTTGTCGAGATTTTTTAACTGTTATCTGCAGGAGGGTTAGTCCATCCAATCTGCTCCACCATTACTGAAAGCCAGTGCTGTTGCATACCTCTTAATAAACAATTTTCTTAAAAACCTTAACTTTGATGTGTTAGGAGTCCTTGATTAACAGACCCAAATAAAAAGAAATTCAGAGAAACAAAATTCAGGAAACTGGACCAGCTTATATGCAACGTATGACCTTGGTTATCTTAGATGGGTAGGGAAGGATTTCATGCCCTCGACATACTGGAGCAGCCAGGCTGGCCCACATGGTGTCTGTCATCTGTCTGTCTGATGCTAACATTAAGGGATGTGTTCAGGGGGAGTAGAACAGTCAGTCTCAAAAGGTCATTACATTTCCCAGAATAGTCCTACACATCCTTAAAATAACGAGGTAGACTGTAAATGTCCTGGAACTTTATATAGACTCTCACTATCTGAAACACTATATATCATTTTGTATAATTCGGTATGGGCTGTAATACTAAGGAGACACTGAAGTATTTATTCATTTGATAAATATTTATCAACTGCCCAGGTTGTGCACAGCACTGAAGCACTACCCAGAAGCCACTGCATGGGATGCTTTTGTCCCAGCTGTGCTGCTCATAATATGGATCCCTGCATGAGTTCCCGGGGGCTACCGTTCTAAGTACCACAGACTGGGTGGCTTGGAACAACTGAAACTTGTCCTCTCACAGTTCTGGAGACCAGAAGGTGTCGGCGGGCTGTGCTACCTCTAGGGAAGCATCCTTTCTGCCTCCTCCGGTTTCTGGTGGCCCCACCCATCTTGGCTTCCTTGGCATGTTGCTGCATCCCACCTTTCTGCTTCCATCATCACATGGCCTTCTTCCCTGCGTGTCCCATTCTGTCTGTAACAAGAACATAGTCCTTGGATTTCGGGGCCACCCTACTCCAGTATGACCTCTTCTTGATCCTTACCTTGATTATGTCTGCGAAGACACTCTTTCCAGAGAAGGTCACATTCAGAGATTCTGAGTGGCCATGAGTTTTGGGGGTCACTGTTCCACCCACTACAACTCCCCAGAGTGACTTGTCCCTTGTGCCCAAACTCCTGTCTTCAGTTTCAAGGGCTGTAACTGGCTCCTGAGTTTCCAGGATTTGGCGATTTTATTTGTGACTTTTATAACCTTCAGGAGCACTGCTGTCATTTCAGACCAGATGATAATTCCATTTGTCTTTAAATGCCGGCAGCTTCATCCTCCTCTGACAGTTTGGGTCATCCCTTGTGGCGCCTCCAGTTCTGTCATGTTGGGGAGATGTGGCCACAAGGACTCCGCACTGGATCCAGGGCCCCTGGACCTCAAGGTTTTGATCCAGACAGTGACATTTTTCTACCCATCTTCCAAACCCACATCACTTCAGCAAACCCAAATTATACTAACCAAGGACCAGCAGCTATGGTCTACAGGCCAAACCTGGCCTGTCACCTTTTCTTTTTTCTAAATGAAGTCTTATTAGAACACAACCAGGATCATTCTGTGTGTGTGTGTGTGTGTGTGTGTGTGTGTGTGTGTGTGTGTGTGTGAGCGAGCCACTCTTGTGCCAGGACAGCAAAGTCTAGTAGTTGTAATAGGACCAGATGTACCCAAAAGTCTCTGGTCCTTGGCAGAAAAGCTTTGGCGACCCTTGGCCCAAACACCGTGCACTAAACAGTGTGACAAACAGCACATGGCAAACAGTGTGTTAAACTAGGAAACACATTCGTGTGAAAACCTGGCATGATCTTGAATAACTTGCATTCTGGAAGTTGCATTCTGGCCACAGTGAGCCAAGCATGGGCTCGCTGTCGAGCCTCACGCTCTCACGGGCTCCCCTGGTTTTAATAAGACTTAGACTTTGGAGCACAATTATTTCTGCCTGTGAACAAGGAACTGGCCTCTGAGTCAGCTTTCCCACTCTGTGACCAGTGGATTCTCTCCACAAAGAGCCCTAGTCCAGCGATTTCCTCCCACTACCACCGAAGTGACCCACTTCCTGGCTTCAGATTGGAAAAAAGTGGTGTGTGGGGTGCAGATGACTGGTTCCAACATTGGGGAAAATTGTAAATAAGACCTCGATTAAGCAACTTCCTACAGAATAATTCCAAAGGTCAGGGAATTATCAGAAAGGCAGAGAATTGGAGACCCAGAAAATATACATTGGAAATTCTCCATCTCCTCCTTCCCTAAAAGAGAAGAAAGTAGGGGATGCCAGTCCCCGCGTGGCTCTGAGGACATCTAGTGGTAAGGACTGAGTCCGGGAACCGGGAACCCACCACAGGCACAGGCAACACATCCACAGTTCCATCCAGTGGCTCTCATGGTACCAAAGGCTTTGGGAGAGGAATGGGCTGAGTCCTAGAATATTCCTCATCGGTGAAGATGGGGTTAAGCCAACACTCAGAGATAAACACCCACACGCTGCTCTCTGCTTTCTTCCCTCGTTGTGAGAGGTGGGAGTTCCTGGGCTGGGGAAGCATATGTAAACTTCTGGCAGTCCGTCCTGGGCACTGCAGTGTGTGGTGTGCGCCGTGCTGCTCAGGCCTCCCCATGAAGCAGAAGTGGGGAGACTCCACTTGACAGTTGGGGGGACGTGCACAGGACGGGGGTGCACCTGCCCACAGAGCCACCCACTCTCTGCAGTTCGCATATTTAACAGCTTCTCAAATGCCAAGAGCAGCCGGTTCTTAAAGAGTGAAGACCGTTTGCCCTTGAGCATTTTCATGGAATGATTTTTTTGTATCATCTGCCGCGCTGTCCTGGTATGAAGTGAGTCTTTTTTGGGGCACCTGAGTGGCTCAGTCATGATCTCAGTGTCCTTGGATCGAGCACTGTATCAGGCTCGCTGCTCAGCAGGGAGTCTGCTTCACCCTCTCCCTCTGCCACGCCCCCTGCTTTTGCTCTCTCACTCTCTCTCAAATAAATAAATAAAATCTTTAAAAAAATGAAATGAGTCTTTCTATATAGAATTTTTAAACTACCTATTTGAAAGATATATGCATCTGGTGGCAAAGAAATACACTTTTATGCTTTCTCATAGGCAAGGGTCTCTGGGAACAGAAGGCAGCGCTCCTATCCAGCCCAAGATAAAATGCTTCTTTACTTCCACTGTGTATCGCCTTTTTCCTCCCTTGGACAGTGTCTGGAGATATTTTTGGTTGTCATGACGGCGGGGCAGGGCGGGGAGAGCGGCGCTCTGGGCATCTAATGAGCAGAGGTCAGGGATGCCGGGGTCCACATGAAGAACGATCCGGCCCTGGCGGTCCCCAGTGCTGAGGGGGAAAAAAGCCCTGCTCTAGGAGAACGCCCTTGTCGTTTGGGGTACAGTATCTCCCCAGATGGCAGGCATCCATCAAGAGCTTGTGATTTGCTGGATAAAGGAGTAAACAGTTGTCTGAGCGCTGGGAAGTCGTTCAGCCGGATCAGCCTGGCCAGGGGAGAAGGAGTTAGTTGTCCCAGCCTGCCATTGAGAAGTGCCTGCAGAGCCGAGTTTTGGTTTTATATTGGGAAAAGCATTTCCTGCCCCACCCCCTCTCTTTCTAGGAGCAGCTGGGCCCCCTGTTTCCCTGTCCTCCTTATACATTTGAATTTTGAAGACTAGGTAATAACCACTCACCAATCTTGTGCGTGTCTGACGTTGCCTCTTGGGGTTTCGTGATGGCAACCCTGCTCCACTCAATCTCTCTCCCGCCTTTCTTTAGAACTGAGCATGCAGAATTCAGAGGGTGGATCCGATTCGCCAGCTTCTGTGACTCTGTGTCCCTCAGCGGCAGCCCAGGCCCCTGCGGCCCCGCCAGTACCAGCCTCCCCGCAGGTAACAGACCAGCCCGCCTGCTGCTCAGGGAAAACCTGCGTGGCCGGTGCAGGGGCGGGAGGCACATCCTCTTAGGTTTTGAAAAACACCCGAGTCAGCAGAGAGAGGTTTCCCAAATTAACATGTCAGTCGCTATTTGTTGAAAAGGTCCCACCAAGGACTCAAGGATACAAACACGAAAAGAAACCAACTTAGTCTCTTCCTCTCGTTTAATGGAAGTTTCCTCGTACCTGGGAATTAACCCTTTTACCCAGGAAGACTTTATGGATAAGGCAAAAGATCAGTTAGAATTCTAGCATTAGAACGGATATATTCTTTAAAATTTGCAGACTTCCCACATGAAGGCTCCTGACTTCCAGGTTTCTGCCGTGGATGGAAATACACCGTAGACGCAAACATAAAGTTAGTGACGTAAGACCACACAAAGCCGAGGCAGTGGAACAGACGAAGCTTGGAGGCGTGTGCAGTGGCCCACCGTGGCTGTGTGACCCGCCACGAGCACGATTCCAGAAGTTAGAAGCATGACAGAATTGATGAAGCTGAAAACGCCCCTGCATTCAGCAAAAACAAAAAGGCAGACCTCGGAGAGGTTTATTCATTTTAGAAAGGACAATCAGACTTGTTTAGCTTCTATTTCTTGCAAATATAGCAGCCCCCGCGTGGGCCTTGCAAGCCTCTCTCAGGGTGCCAAGGGGGTATGATCAGATTCAGTGGTAGCCTAATTGATTCGTGTCCCTGCCCGCTTGAAGCTGACCCTTCAGCCCTCCATCCCCTGGCTGTCTGGTGCCAGGGGCCCACCTCCAGGGGCGCACCATGGCCACGGTGTCCCTCCCCAGTTCCAGGCCTTCCATCCTTGCTAGAGATGCATCCAGTCCCCCCCAGGTGTCTCTTCTGTTCCTCACGCAGACTTCCTGCTGCTTACTTGGGGCACTCCCTTTCTGGAAAGCTACAAGCACTCATGCGCACGGGCCACCCTGCCTTCCCTCAACAGTGGGTGCCTCGCCCCTTGCCAGGGAGAGGCATTCCTGCTGCCTCACTTAGCCAGGTGTGCGCCTCACGCTTCACCTCCCCGCCCTGCACCCTCCGGCCCAACTTTCCACCACGGCGGCCACGTTCTGCCACCAGCCCCAGCTTGGTGCCAGGGACGGGGGAAGGTGGCGTGGACAGCTGTCTGGAGGGTCCTTCTTTTCACCCGGCCTCTCAGCTTGGTGCCAGGGACAGCCCGCATCACCTTGCAGAACAGACCCCGGGGAAGGAGAGCTGCGGGGGCAGGTGGAGGTGCGTGTGCGCGTGCACGCGAACGAGTGTGTGTGTGTGTGTGTGTGTGTGTGCGCGCACCGTCCTGTCTTCCTGTCAGTCCTGCTTATGTTTCTGTGAGGTGACAGTGGAGGAGGTAGCGGTGCTCTGGTTGTAATCTGTGTTTGTTTTAAGGGCTAAACTCTGGCTAAAGTCTAAACGTCCTTCTCTCCTTCCCTTTTAGAGGGTGTTGGTCCAGGCAGCGGGCTCGGCTCCCAAAGGAGCCCAGATGCAGCCGATCTCCCTCCCCAGGGTCCAGCAGGTGCCACAGCAGGTAACCACAGCACAGGGGACATGGGACACGTTAGCCCTTAGCGATCTGGAGCCCTCTCTGAACGAGGCATCCTTTCCTGTTGTTGCTGTTCCTTTGTCTTTAATATCTTCAGTTCCCGACCAGAAGGTTCTTTCGGAAGCTATGTTTAAAAAAAAAAAAGAATCTTACTGCAGAGAGTTTGCAACAGGCCAAGAAAGCTGACGATCTTTCATTCATCCAGAAATTCAGCATTCGGGGTGCAAGCCAGCACCTCGATAGAGCACTGGGCTACCAAGGTAGACACACAGATGGAGAAGCCCAGTTTCTGGGTTGAAGGAGCGCTGAACTTGCTGGGGAAGCAAGTGCCGTACCCTCAGACCAATGCCATGACCCAGGAAGTGCTTCTTGTGAAATCCAGTGATCCCGGAACAGAGCTTCAGAGCGAGGGCTCCCCAGCCACACAGCTGCACAGATCAGCAGCTCGGACAGAGCCCAGGTGACCTAGAGCAGCAGAGGGCAGACCTTTTCTGGAAGAAGCCAAACAGCACATGTTTCGGCTTGGCGGGCTAGCGGCCCCTGACATCACTGCTGAACTCTGCCTCTGTCTTGAGAAAGCAGCTGTGGATGGAAGTGGCAGGGCGTGGCTGTGTGCCCGGAAAACTTTATTTGCAGAAAGAGGCAGGCCAGATTTGGCCCGAGGGCTGGAGTTTGCGCACTTGAGCTCTGTAACATGCTAAATTAAAATCAGTGCAGTTTCTAGGAACCGGAACAGACGGCACACCCCTCTCCCCAGGGGGTTCCGGCTTAGATTGCTGGTGTGTTTAGAGGCGCTTGTCTGGAGGCAACTGAGGCAGGTTTCGGGGTCATGGGAGAGAAGCAAAGGCTTCTGGCAGGCCCAGCAGGGAACCAGCGGTTCTGTCTCAGCTCCTTGAGGGAGACGCGAGCAGTGTCGTGATTCCAGAAGCTTCCTCTCTGTGGGGCTGGGCCTGCCCCAGCCTTTCTCTCTGGGCAGCTTGGACTTGCAGAGTGACTTCTGCGTCTCCCCCAGTCCCCTAAGGCACAGCCCACCCCCAGCATGTTAGTCCCCAGAACCTTTTCGGGCATGCTCACTATTCCAGGGGCTTGTGTGTGTGCATCGTGCACCACGTTGGGTTGTCCTAGGAGGTGGGAATCAGCCCATCCTGCCGCTCCACGAAAAGGCTTAGAGAGAGGCCATGATGAAACCCAGCCCCTGATTCTCTTACCCCAAAAGGAGGTTGGATGAGGCGTCCTTTAAGTTTCCCTCTGTGGTGAGGGTGTAAGGTTCTGCGCGCAGAGCTCGGGCTTCCACCACCCGAGCCAGCACCCCTGTCTGCTGAGGTGCTGAACTGACATGGCCACAGGTGAAGGCAGGGGCGTGGCGGGCCGAGGCTGGGGGCTTCCCAGTGCCCCTCTCCACCTCCCACTCCATTCTGCTCAGACTGAAGGTCTCCTTGGTGTGCCTCTCAGGACCCCCGCCCCTCTGGGGAGGGGTGCCAGGGCCACCCAAAGGGGACATCAGGGAGGCCATGAAGAGTATGACCAGCTCGAGCCCTCTGCCCTACAGGGGGTGAGGGGTGTCCGACCCCCCCCACCCAGGGTCACGTTCTGTCCACAGCTCTGGCTTCTCCTGTCCAGCCGGACCCACCCCTCTGTCTAGTGGCTGGCGGGTGGCAGGGACCGACCGACCCAGCTCTGCTCTGCAGCTTTGCTCTGAGCTCCGAGCTGGGTTCCCCCCGACCCACCACAGAATGGGGGCCGCCCACCTAGCTCCCCTCGGGCTCCGCAGCAGAAACGAGCTGCCGCGCACAGAAAATGCAGCAGAGCTGTGGATCGGGAGCAGCTCCATTCCTGTGGGGCCTTTTGGTGACCAGTTCTCCTAGTTTCTTGGTAGAAGCGCCAGCTGGGGCGGGAAATCTGACACGTAGGAGTCAATGTTCACAAAAGGCACGAGAGGACGCGCCCAGTCGGCCCCTCCGGGAGCCCGCCGTGCCTCACGCCAGGTACCTGCTGTCGTTCCAGGTGCAGCCCGTGCAGCATGTGTACCCCCCGCAGGTGCAGTACGTGGAAGGCGGAGACGCCGTCTACACGAATGGAGCCTTGTACGTGGGTTGCCTCTCCCCTCGGAAGGGCCCTCCTTGCAGACAAGCAAGGGCCGTGTCCGGAACCTTCTCTCACGACTCCCCCCACGCCTTCCCATTTGGGGCTGTGTGTGTGGAAACTTCTCCTCCTCCTCCTTTGGGTGATGTTGGAACTGTTGCAACAGTTCTAGGACATCAGAGCCCTGTGGAGATTTCAGAAATCACAGGCCTTTGCAGTTCTCACTGCCAGAAAAGGCGGCCTTTCCAACAAAGCAGAACGCGAAACAAAACCCCAGTCCAGCTTTTAAGTCTGAAGATTCAGTCTTCACAATCCAGACACCATTTCTGTCTCTACCTTCTCATCCTTGCCTACGTCCACCTCTGGCTCTTTATGATGTTGCTAAAACTTGATTTTCCATTTGTCAAGAACTTCTAGAGCATTCTGCCTTCGAACTATGTGGTGTTTGGAGCAGAAAATGATACATTTCCCATGAAGCGCATTGTGCTCAAGACGCGAGCCCTTTGGTTCGTTTGATTTCCACGACCTCCTTCCAGAAGTTCAGGGATGGGGCGTGAGGGTTGGCCATGGTGATGGCCGGCGCTGTGCGAGTCTCTGCAGCACAGCCCTGAGGCGAGCCAGAGACATACAGACGCACGTCAGTGCCTGGACAGCCCAGGAAATCTGAGCGAGGTCTGTAGGTCGCCCCAGCGTCAACATCCTGAGCTTCATCTTGTGCTACAGTTAAATCGGCTGTCACCCCGGGAGGCGGGACAGGGGTGCAGGCCTCCCGGAGGCCAGTCGGAGGGGCCTCGATGCCACCCAGAGGGAAGCTCTCGAGACACACCACTAAGCTTCGGGCACCGCCTTTTACTGGGGCCAGCTCTACACGAGCGAGCAGAACCTAAAAATTTGAGTCGCAAACCACAGGGTGAATCATTCAATCCAAATGGTGAAGGAATATCAGACGAATTCTTGGTATCGCTTAGAAATTCTTTTTATTAGGCAATTTCATTTCACAAACACTTTCTGTTTTGAAAGAATCACAGACTCTCAGGCAGTTGCAGACTTAGGACCGAGTCCTGTGTGCCCTTTGCCCTGCTTCCCCCAGCGGTGACATCTTCTGTGACCGTGGCACAATACCAGGAGATTGGCATTGGGATGGACTGTCAGCTAGCCCGCGGGCCTAATTCACACTTAGCAGCCTACTTGCCATCGCGTGCGTGCGTGCGTGTGTGGTTTAGGCCATTTTACCCCGTGTGCAGATGGCACATAACTGCAATAAGATACAGAATCGTTCCGTCCCCTCAAAGGAGCTCCCCCATGCAACCCCTTTACACACGTAGAATTTTTCAGCGATAGTTTCAGTGAGTCATCCCATGACCCTTAATATTTCCAGAAATGATTACTTTGAACTTTGCACTGCCCTGACATTTCATGTCTGAATGACCCCCCGTGTGCTTGGTGTCAAGGGGCTCCAGCTTTAATGTGAAGTCTTGCTGGATTCCCGTGGAGACTCAGACGAGGCCCTTCTCTCTTCCTGACAGACGGACGGCCTATGCCTACAACCCTGAGCCTCAGATGTACGCCCCCAGCAGCGCAGCTTCTTACTTCGAGGCCCCGGGCGGCGCCCAGGTGACCGTGGCAGGCTCCTCCCCGCCAACGGTCCCCTCCCACAGCATGGTGGGCATCACCATGGATGTCGGGGGGAGCCCTATTGTCTCCAGCGCGGGAGCCTATCTCATCCACGGGGGGATGGACAGCACCAGACACTCCCTGGCCCACACCTCCCGCTCATCGCCAGCTACGGTATGTACGAGGCTCTCGGGGGCAGCAGGGTAGACCCTGAATAGACCCCCCTCAGCGGCAGGGATGCTGAGTGGAAGGCAGCCTGGGGTGCTGGAGCCGGAGCCCTGCCACCTGGAAGGGCGTGTGATCCGAGGCAAGTGTCCACCCCTGGGAACCAGGTACTCTGTGGTAGACAGAGAGGGCAGAAGGCCCCTCCCGGGCTGCTGTGGAAATGGCGTCTGAGCCCAGCATCACCGTGCTGGGGGGGACCCCCACCGTTGGCGTCGCTCTCCCGGAGGCCCCGGGCCCATCCATCCGTGTGACCGCTGGAGCGAACTAGGCACGGGGCAGTCCCACTTGGGAACTGCACCCACTCATTGCCGCCATGCCCCTGTCCCAGACAGTTCCCGACCTGCTTTAAAACTGTGTCTGCTCTTAAAGTCTGTTTTCCGTGCTTACTTTTATTTCATTTGGAAAATTAACACAGAGTAAAACTGACCCATTTTGGTGTGCAGCCCTGAGGTTTGATGCAACGACCTCGTGTCACTGTGGCCACGGTGAGGGTGCAGAGCGGCTCCTCACCCTAAAATCTCCCTCCTCCCATGACCCACAGCCCCTGGCAACTCTGATCAGTCGTCTGTCACTCTAGTTTTGTCTTTTCGGGAGCGTCGTATACACAGAACATACAGTCGGTGACCCTCTGAGGCCGCCTCTTTCACTCGCTGTGGTGCCTTTGAGACCCATTCGTGTTGTCACGTGAATCGGTACTTGCTTCTTCTTTGCTCCTGGGTAGGGTTCCGCCATACCACAGCTCCTCCATCCAGTCACCATTTGAGGGCCATTAGGGCAGTTTCCAGTTTTTGGTGATTATGAATAAAGCCTCTGTAAGTACTCACATACAGGTTTTTGTATGGACACATGTTTTCCTTTCTTTTGGATCAATACGTACAAGCAGGATTGCTGGTTCACACGGTAAGTGTATGTTTAACATTATGGAGCACCACCAACAGTTTTCCCAAGTGGTTGTATGGTTTTGCGTCTCCCCCCGTCCCCCAGTGATGTATGAGTCCCTGTGTCCCACCTCGTCACCAGCACTTGGTGTTGTCAACCATTCTTCATTTTCGACGTTCTGATGGGTGTGTAGTGGTATCTCGCTGTGGTTGTGATTGGTGTTTTCTTGATTGCTAATGATGTGCTTGTTTGCCTTTCATTATATGCTCTTCGGTGACCTCTTGGTTCAAGTCATTTGCCTGTTTTTTAACTGGATTGTTTGTTTGCTTACTGTTGAGTTTTGAGAGTTCTTTATATATCCTGGATACCAGTCCCCTGTCAGATATGTGACTTGCAAATATGTTCACCCAGTCTTTAGAGTGTCTTTTCATCCAAAATTGTGTAGAGTGTTTCCTCTCATTTCACCGCTGTGTTGGCGATTTACATAATTTTAGAATTTTCTATATAAATTTTAGGTCGTTCTATCTATATCTACAAAAAATTCATAGTAAGATTTTGATTAAGCAGCCTTAGACCTATAGATCAATTTGGGGAGACCTGACGTCTTTCCTATGTCGGGTCTTCCTATCCATGAACATAGTATGTTTTTTTTTCCATTTATTTAGATCTTCTTTGATTTCTATCATCAGCATTTTGTAATTTTTAGCATGCAAATTCTGTATGTATTTTGTTAGATTTATGCCTTAATATTTTATGTTTCTGGAGCTATTATAAGTGGTATTGATCTTTAACTTCATTTTCCAGCTGTTGATTTTTGGCTGTCAGCCTTGCATCCTTCAGCCTTACTGAACTCACTTGTAAGAGCTGCAAGAGTTTTACTGTCTGCAAATAGGAACAATTTTATTTTTCCCTTTCCAATCTGGATGACTTTTATTCATTTTTCTTGTCTTTTTGCACTATCTAGGACTTCCAGTACAGTGTTGAACAGGAGTGGCAAGAGTGGACATCCGTGCTTTGTTCCCAATCTTAGGGGAAAATCTTCAGTCTTTCACTGCTAAGTGTGATGTTGGCTGTAGGTTTTCTTAGATGCCCTTTTTCAGGTTGAGGAAATTCCCCTCTATCCCTCGTTTTCTTCAAGTCTTTATCATAAATGAATATTTTTATTTTTTTATTATTTTTTAAGATTTTATTTACTTATTTGACAGAGAGAGACACAGTGAGAGAGGGAACACAAGCAGGGGGAGTGGGAGAGGGAGAAGCAGGCTTCCTGCGGAGCAGGGAGACCGATGCGGGGCTCGATCCCAGGACCCCGAGATCACGACCCGAGCCGAAGGCAGACGCCTAACGACTGAGCCACCCAGGAGCCCCATAAATGAATATTAATTTTTATCAAATGCTTTTTCTTCATTGATATGATCATGAGTTTTTTTCTTCTGTAGACTGTTACTGTGATGGATTACATTGGTTGATTGTCAGTTAGAAAATAATTTCGTCTTTTGGTGTGGGGCTAATAATCTCCTGAAACAGAAGATGATGGTCTTGCCTCATCCCTGCCTTTGGTCCTGATGTGCTTTGGGGTCACCTGACATCAGAGAGCCCCCACCCCCACCGGGTCTCTCTGTCCTCTATGTCCAGAGTGCTCCCCCAGGACCCAGTTCTGTGGGCAGGGTGGGGAGAAGTCATTTGCTCTCCAGAGGCCATAACGCGTGGGGCAGTGCCTGGTGTACCAGCCTGCACCTCGCCTCACTCAGTCTCTGCAACCCACCGGGGCCTGGGCAGCCACAGGCAACCACACATGTCCTCCCTTGGATGACTGGCCGAATGGACATGAGCTTCAAGCTGGTATCGAGAAAGCATTCCTCACAGACTACATACATTTACCTGTCACAAACACGGCAGGTTCAATGTTAGCAAATTGCATCAGTGCATAATAGCAGCATGTACTAGGATCACAGGTCACAGACCTCCTGAGAAACCACAATGTTCTCTATGGTCCATACTATCCTGTTGCAAAGAAAGGTGCAGCCCAGACCCCGGGCAACCCGGCTACTGTGGTTTGTCATCTGAGTTGCTTCAGAAGAATCATGTTTTCATATCCATTGGGAATCCATGAATGGGCTGTGTTTACACCCCTCTCCGTGCAAGCCCAGGAGTGATCATCTCAGAAGGCGGTCTGATTCCCGACCCTGCCCGCACGGTGGTCTGTCGACTTGCTTTGGCATGGGAACATCTCCCACACATGCCGCAGAGATCTGCAGAGTTTTCCAGGAGCCGAGAACAAGAACAGCCTTGAGACTGCCCCAGAACTAAAACAGGGCTCCGGCATCCGACACTTGAGGCCTCCAGCTTTTCCTGTCAAGAGTTTTGGGACTTTTAGTCGGTTCTGAAAGCAGTGTGAAGACCAGAGGGAATCACCCGTACAGCCTCAGTGAGAGGTTTCAGACTTCTGGGGGCAGATTTTCTTGAGTCTTTATTTCATCAGTATTACATAAATCTTAAAACTGAATGGCCCACATGAGGAGTTTTGGATAAAACCTTTTGCTGTGGTGCTTTTATTAACCACACAGAGCACAGGCTCTAAACCCAGAGGCTTGCTCTTGCGGTTTCCGCCTAGGATTTGCCCTTTGGGTTGTGTCGAGGGGAGGCTGGGGGCTCTCGGGCTGCACCACGTAGAGACCCTGCCACCCCAGGCTGCAAGAGGCCATGCCATGTAGACAGGGGGCCCCCACGGGCCACACAGCGGGGACTGAGGAAGACAAATGTTCTAACCAATTTTTACAATAATAAAAATACATGATTCCTGCCCATGGGGAGACATGCCATTGCAGTGGTTCATCAGGGCCTCTAGGTCTAGCCCAAATGAAGGATAAGCTGACCCAGGGGTCAGGTTCCCCCTCTGAGTGGCGTCTTTGTGAACTCTTCATTTCCAGGAAATTGGAGTCCTAGCTCATCGGTAGTGGTGGCCCTGGCTATGCAGCTCACGCAGAGATCAGGACAGTGTCTGCCCTGGCAACTCCGCTCGGGATGGCCATGCACCATCAGCACGTGCTGCGCTGAAGCCAGAGGGGTGAGGAGTGAAGTCACCTCGTAGAACAGCGGCGAGTGAGTTCTGAGCTTTCTCGGGCTGCATTCCACTACCTAAAGAGCTTGCATCAGCTTCGTGGCACCTGATGTGACTTTCAAATATGCCTAGGACTGCACCATCGATTTCTTCCTCCGCCAGATAAAGAAAAACCCTCATGCGTTGGGTTTGAGAAGCCAGAGTGTCAGCAGCCCAGCCCCTTGGGACACTTTGAGTCTTCTTCGAAAATCCTGAGATCTGGTTCCCGATATTAAAAGTCACAATATAGGGCTCTGGACTGATGGATTCAAGTTCTACAACATATATCCTGGAGATATGTGACTTGAAATCACAGGTATTTCTTTACTGGCGTTATCAGAAACTCAGCTCCTGCTTTCAACACATAAGGAGCATCTTGCCCCTGACTACCAGCACACGTGGGTTCAGAAAAGCCACATCTTGTAGTCACTATCCAGCTCATTAGCACCGAGTCAAGCCGGGGAAACTGTGAATGGACCGTCTGTGGCTCCCTGTGTGTGGCCTGGCTTCCCACACGTGCCCTTCCAATCTCATGGCCACCCTTCCAGGTGGCCCACAGGGCGGTGTGCCACCCACACAGGTCAGAGTTCACAATGGATCATCAACCGCGAAACGTGTCTTCTCTGTAGCCTGCATTTCCAGTGAAGATGCAGAAAATCTCGACTGTACTATGACCTCACACATGTGCCAAGCATTTGCTAGAAGCTTCCTCATCCTCTGCACATCAGAGCTTTTGTCCAACTGTCAGAGCAAAAACTTTGCAAGCAAACGCACGTTGTTTTGAGAAAGGAATTTTGCCAATTGCGTGTCTGCTTTTTTCTCTGACTCAAGTATTTATCATCACTTTTTTCTTTAACTGAATAGACTCCTTTTTTTTTTTTTTTTAAGCGCCACTTTAGGTTCACAGAAAAATCGAGCGGGAAGTCAGAGAATTCCCGTAGCCCCCCACCCCCACACTCACATGGTTCCCCTCATTAGCCTTTCACGGAAGTTTGGTACGCTTGTCACCGTCAATGAGCCGATCTAGACACACGGTTACTATTAACTAAAGCTCCTGGTCGACGTTAGGGTTCGCGCTTGGTGCTATGCGTTCTATGGGTTTTGACAAACATTCAATGATATCATCACTTCTGAAGCTGGTTTTGCACGTTTCTTTGTGAAGGTGGGAGCAGTACCTGGGTTTACTTGGGAGCACTGCTCTGAAAGAGAGATCTGAGGTTTTCATCTCTCTTCCGCCTCCAGTGACAAAGCTAAACAAGGAGAATGTCATCCTGGAAAGAAAGCACTCTTTGGTGCTTATTCAGAAAAGTCACAAATAATTTACCAGGGAAGTCGTTCCTGTTCGGGGTAATACAGACCCGCTTAGAATGTCAAGGGCGACTGTGGACAAATGGGCCGTCCGTTGATCTGATAAAATCTTCTTCCACTCTTTGCCCATTTCTCATTTTCTATTTGCTATGTATGCAAAATGACCACAGTGTGTGTCTCTGGACTGGATCCCGGTCCCGAAAAAGGACACCAGTGCAGTGGTCATCACATTCAAATGAGATCTTTCATTGACTCATTGTGGTGAATGGGGGTTGATTTCTGGGTCTTGATCCTTGTGCTGAGATCATGCGAGATGCTAACATTTGGGAGGGCTGGCCGAAGGGTATACCGTTCTTGGTGCTGTTTTTGCAACGTTTTTGTAAGTCTGGAATTATTTCCAAATGAAAAGTTTATGATTTTTTTTTTAATTGAGTAGACCTCTATTGTTTAAAGCTCTAGGAATTACGAGAACTAAGCACGTCAGCTGCTAAAAATGATTACCAGTAGCACTTAGGACACTCACAATATTGTGCAGCCATCCCCTCTATACCCATGTCATTTTTAAAAAATCGGTTTAACAGTAAGGTCTAATACATCCGTAATGTGTAATTCTTGGTAGAATTATGGGGCAGCGGGGAGCAGCAAACCAAAGCCCCGCAGCCAAATCCAGCCAGCTGCCTGGCTTTGTAAATAAAGTTTTATTGGCACACGGCCACACCCATTCCTTCACTTGTCTGTGGCTGCTTCCCAATTATAAGGACAGAGTTGAGTAGTCGTGGACAGAGACTGGCCCACAGAGCCCAAAATACTTACTATCTGGCCCTTTACAGAAAAAGTTTGCCAACCCTTGAGCTATAAGAACTGGCCCAGAAAGATAATCACAGAAGATTAAGTGATAAACCCAAGTGTCAGAACTGAATAAGTAGCACAGCCCCAGCTGCCGAGAAAATCATGAGAGCCAATGTAAATCTGATAAAATGCAACTGAGAGGACCCACACCGGGCTACTGGTAAAGGCTTCTCCTCCTATGTGGGAGTTGGGTGGGGCCGGGGAGAAGTTGAGGCAGGGCTTGGATGTGTGCCAGGCCAGGTGCCCAGGGCACCAAATTTCAGGAGGTATTCACCTCCACGTGCCCAGCTTGCCCTGACACGATCTTGAGGATGAGCGCCTCCTTGAGTCTGGAGCCCTGGGTGCCTCGCTGGCCCCACCGCAGTCCTGGCCCTCAGTGGAGCCTGTTCTCTGCTGAATCAGATTTTCCTACAGCAAGCATGTATAATATTACTTACATATTCTTAAAATGTTTTCTTAGCAAAGGAAAAGTGGGCAAACAGATTTACAATGCCCTGTTTTCCCAAGCCAGCCTCCCCCCGTCCGCAGTGGTGAGCCCCAGGATTCTCTCCATCTTCCCACCTGGCCCTTCACTGCGGGCCGTTTCCTTTCTGCAGAATTCTGAGTTAGATCCCTGCCCTCAACGTCCCAGCAGTGTCTCTTTCTTTCTTTTTAAACTACTCTCCATGTTCTTTAAAGACCCAGAAGGGTTGTTCACAGAGCATTTACACGTACGTGTCCTCTGTGGCCACATAACTAAGCTAGACCTGAGGGGGCAGGGCTAACCCTAGCACGTTTCTGGCCTTGTCCCCACTCCGCCCGGGCCTTTCCGGAGACATCCCCTCCTTTCCCACTGCTGGCCCCTGGAGGCGTGGTCCCGATGTCAGATTGCGGCAGACCCATCTGGAGATGCCGCCGTTGCTTCAACAGTGGTCATTGCTGGCCCTTGGCAGGGGCACCCCCTACCTGGTGGGCCCTTTTAATGAGATTATTATGTTACAAATGGAACGGCCACTTGGGCATACACACTCATGAACCCAGAGAACTAACGTCCACCCTCCATTAGGAGGCCCCAGTACGGTCCTTACATCTTGGTGGAATCTTGCTAGGATCATACATGAAAGGAGAGGAATTTTCTAAATAGTTGGCTTATTTTAATACACTTGGGAGCTACTAAAACTTGCCTGCTATCTGCTTTTACATTAGGTTCTTGAGACACTATATCTTTGATCGCGAGTCCTTACATATTTTCTGCCCTCCTTCTGAACAAGCCCTTAAAGCACGATATGTGTCCGTTCCCCCCCATATTCTGCTACTAATTCATGTAGCAGAAACAGATGATATTAAGTGACCAATAAAAAGGAATATTACTGCATTGCATTGAATCAAAAATAAAAATTAAGCTCTTGATAAGTCAAGAAACGGATGCATAAGCACAATACCAAGACGGAAGGAAACTGCGGAAGCTCAGAAACCGGAAATGATTTTCGGGAAAGCTGCCTGGGCCTGGGGTGGGGTGGGGCACCACTGCGTCCATCCTTGGCTCCTCCTTACTGGTTGATATGTGGGCCTGTGCAGATAGCACCTTGATAAGTATCTTTAAATAGCAAAAAGTTAAACTCCAGTCAAATATAAAACTAGTTTTTATTTTAAGCATATTTAAACACTAACTTCTCCAGCCACTGAGGGGACTGAACAAAGCGTTTGTACTTGTGCAGTAAGAGTCGCTCTGGCAGGTGTGCAAGGAAGACTCGGACTTGAAGTCAAGTGCAGGATGCTCCTTGTCCACGGATGCAGGGCTGGGAGGTGGCGCCGCCGCTCCCTCTGCTGGACAGACGTGTGCGCACTGCGCCGTCCGTGCTGACTCCGGGGCGGTAACATCCCCATCTGGCCTTGGGCGAGGTGGGGGGGTGGTTTCCTGACCTTCACCGCCTACTGATGTTTACACGAAGATTTAATTTTAAAACAGTGAAGGCCTTGGGAGGTTCCACTGTGCATTAAATTAATTTCCTGCATCCATGGGCTTGATCGGACCCTATTTAATAGCTGTGCGTTCTTCAGGATGATCTTATGCAGCAAGCCTTAAATTTGTGTTCTTTTCCACAATACTCTACAGTAGTTTTTAGCAGGCAGTCCTAAATATGTCTGGCACTCCTCTGGGTGTCCCCAAGACCCTCCCAGGGGCCCCACGGGGTCAAAACTGTTTTCATAATAATACCAAGCCATCAGCCACCGCTTTCCCTGTGCTGACATTTGCACTGACTGTGCAAAATCAACATCGATGAGCCCCCGGGGCACAAATGCAGGTGCAGAGTGAGGCAGAGGCGTCAGACTCTCCCAGACGTCGCCGTGGTCTTCCCCACCCTGCTCTCACAGTGAAAAAGAAAAGAGAAGCTGAGGATGGGGTACTGCAATTTCCGGTAAAGGTTAACCTATGGTCCTTGATGGAGCTGTTAATTGCTGTTAATTGTATTAAATCTCAGTCCTGGAATTCACATCTTTCCAATATTGTGTGTGACAAAAGGCACTTCTTCTGCCAATGTATGATGACTGCCCTAAGGAAAAGCCGCCGGCAAATGACTGTGAGCCGAACCAGCCATTTTTGTCACGAAACACCGTTTGCTTGAAGGAGTAACAGACAAATGATGATTATTCAGACTTGGGGAATTGGCAGACATTTACTCAAAAATGAATGGTGCGAGGTGGATGTATCCAGGAAAACAGCCGACTAATTTGGTTGCCAATACATTTTCAACCAAAAAAGAATTAGAATTTTGAGCTTGGTAGTGATACTAACAAATGTGATTTTCAGTACTGTATAATGAAAGCATGTCAACATTTGGAACATCTGCAAAGTCAGTGAACCAATATTTTCCAAGTGACTGGAGCGGGAGGTTACAAAACCACACGTGGGGAGAAGATCCATTCAAATGGCAAGGGAGAATAATGGGTTTTTTAGTTGTATATGTTTTATCAAGGTCAAATTCACATAACATAAAATGCATCATTTTCACCACTTAAAAGTATATGATTCAGCGGCATTTAGTACATTCTCAGTGTTGTACAACCATTACCTTCTTTAGTTCCAGAACATTCTCATCACCCTGTAAACTGGTAACCCTGACCAGTTAGCAGTCACCCCTCCTGCCAGTCCCTCCTCCTTCAGCCTCTGGTAACTACTCTGCTTCCTGTCTCCAAGGATTTTCCTGTCCTGGACATTTCATATAAACGAGCACCATACACTCTGTGGTCTTTTGTGCCTGCCTTCTGTCACTGAGCATGATGCTTTTGAGGCTCATCCACATTGTAACATGTATCACTACTTCCTTCCTTTTGGTGGATGAATACTAGTCCATTGTGTAGATACACTGCATTGTGTTCGTCCAGTCATCCGGGACTGACACTTGGATTTTTCTGGGTTTTTGCCATGGTGAATCATGCTCCTGTGAACATTCACGTACACGTTTTTCTGAATACACCCAGGAGCGGAATTGCTCGGACGTAATAGTTTAACTGAGTTTATGTGTCACTTTTGGAGGAACTGCCGGCCTGTTTTCCACAGCAGCTGCACCATTTTATATTCCGCCAGCCGTGTGTGAGCTTCAAGGGTCTCCGCATCCTCGCCGACACTGGTGTTTTTTTTTTTTTTTTCTTTCCTTTCTTTCTTTTTTAATACCCGTACTAGTGTGTGTGAAGTGGTATCTCCCTGTGCTTTTCGTTTGTATTTCCCTAATGACTAATGATGCCGAGCATCTTTTCATGTGCTTCTTGCAGACATGTCTGGTCAAGTCCTTTGCCCATTTTTTAATTGGGTCATTGGTCATCTGGTTGTTGAGTTGTGACAGGTCTTTATATATTCTGGATACAAGACCCTTATCAGATAATACAGTTTGCAAATATGTTCTCCCATTCTGTGGCTTGTCTTTTCACTCTCCTGATAGTGTCCTTTGCTGTACAAAAGTTTTTAGTTCAGGTGAAGTCCCGTGTATCTTAGTAAAGATTTTTTATCGTTTATTTGTGCTTTTGGTGTCATATCTAAAAATCCATTGCCAAATCCAAGGTCATGAAGATAACCTTATTGTACATGACTACCTTATGTTTTCTTCCAATCATTTTATAGTTGTAGCTCTTACATTTAGTTCTTTGATTCATTTTGAGTTGATTTTTGTATATACTGTGAAGTAGGGGTCCAACTCCATTTTCATGTGGAAACCCATTTATCCTAGCACCATTTGGTAGAAAGTTTACTCTTTCTCCATTCAGTGGCCTTGACACCCTTGTCAAAAATCAGTTGACCATAGACATATGGGATTAGTCCTGGATGTTTAATTCCATTCCGTTGGCCTGTGCACATCTATGTCTGTCCTTATCCCAGTACTGCACTGTCTTGGTTACTGTAACTTTGTAGTAAGTTTTGAAATCAGGAAATGTGAGCCTTCCAGATTTGTTCTTTTTCAATATTGTTTTGGCCTAATGCCATACGAATTTTAGGATCAACTTGTCCATTTCTGAAAAAGCAGTTGGAAGTTTAATAGAGAATTTGGCTAAGGATTGCACTGATCAACTTGGAGAGTATTGCCATCTAAATATTAAGTCTTCTGATCCATGAACATAGGATATCTTCTGTTTATGTAGGTCTCCTTTAATTTCAGCCAGCAACGTTATAGTTTTTAATGTAAGTATTTTACCTCGTTGGCTAAATTTATTCCTAGGTATTTTATTTTCTTTGATGCTGTTGTAAATGGGATTGTTTTCTTTATTTCATTTTCCTATTGTTCACTGTTGAGAAATATAACTGATTTTTGTATGTTGATCTTGTATCCTGCAACTCTGCCGGGTTTGTTTACGAGCATTCATTGTTTTTTTGTGGCTCCTTCAGGATTTTCTGTGTCTAAGATCATGTTATCTGCAAACAGAGATAGTCTTACTTCTTCTTTTCTGATATGGATGTCTTTTATTTCCCACTGTCGCCTGACTGCCCTGGCTAGAACTTCCAGCACAGTGTTGAGTAAAAGTGGCGACAGTGGACACACACAGAGCTGTCGGAAGAGGTGATGGGCAAAGCAGAACCCTCTCATTCCTGCCCTCGGGCTCAGGAGCCCCGTCCAGCCGTTCTTTCCAAAATACGTGTTCCACCTGCTTTTTGCACACACATCGCTGAAGTCTGCCTTCCCTGCGTGTTTGAGGAAGGTCAGGGTGTGCATCGGGTTATTTCCTTCCATTGCCGTTCTCTGCCTGTTGTGGTGGGCTCCAGCAGATTTCCCATTTCCATTTAATATGCACAAGTGGGCGTCAGATTCGGCACATACGGTGAATGTGGCAAGAGCTGCACACAGCCGGGTGTTTGCTCCTGTGCATCGGCCTGCTGGACCACCTTAGCTCCCTGCCTCCATGAGGTCCTCGGAACCCAGCTCAGAAGCCTGTCCCCCCCAGGAAGGCGTCCCTGTTAGCTCCCTGTGACTTTGCCCAGCTCACGCTTCATGAACGTTCAGGAGCGTATCTCTGTGACATGTCCAGTGGCCCCAGGGTTCAACGCCTCCCTGTGGCAGGGCCAGGGTCTCTGGCCTCGTTGGTATCTTCCTGGAGCACCCAGGAGGGAGACCCTGGGCTTTGTGACAGGACAGGCCGCCCAGAACATTAGCAGTTCCACCGGCTGTCCTTGGGTGGACAGCTGATTCTCCCTAGCAACCGATGACAGGTCCAGGGGAGCAGCAGGGTGATTATTCTACTGGCTTTGCCTCTACCTGAACTCACGCCTCGGCTCGGTAGTCATGCTGTGCAGATGTGAAATGCCGCAGCGGGTGTTGGCAGAATGCTCCTTTGTGCTGTTGGCGCCCCGGGCTCCCGCGCTCACCCGCACGTCAGCAGTCACGCTCCCCTCCCGGGCCACAGCTTTTACTCGCTGCCTAACCACGCCCCCCTCCCCAACCCGCGTCAAGCCTTGTTTTCATTTTGTAGGCGCTTGAATCATTATTTGGATATTAATAAAAACAAATCTTGGCTGATGCTAACCATCTGATTTCCTTTTTTTTTTTTTCCGTTTTGTTTTGTTTCTGCACACATTTTCTTTAGCTTGAAATGGCGATTGAAAACCTCCAAAAAAGCGAAGGGATCACTTCACACAAAACCGGTTTACTCAACAGCCATGTAAGTGTGTGTCGACCCGGCGGCCTGCTCTGCCGCACTCGTAACCTTCGTAGGCATCTTAAAAACAAGCGAAGACCATGAAATGATGCCTCTCAGGTGCTGAAAGGAGGGAGGGGGGAAGCCAACCTAGGATGCTACATCCAGCCAAAAAAAAAAAAAAAAAAAACCCTTCAGCAGAGTGAGGGAAAGCGTCCTGCATCCATGCAGGTGGCTGGTAACAGCACATACCCTCCGGGTGCTCGAGGAGGGAAGAGCGAGAGTCTGCGTGCTCCCTGCAGGGCCCGGGAAGGCAACGGGCATCACAGATAAACTGATACTAAGATAGGCAGCAACCACAACAGAAAAGGCAGGACTGGGGGCACCCTAATGACTCTTAGCTGCCTTTCCTGTCTGTGATCAGCTCTTTGGGGGAAAAAAACAATATAATAGGAGAAAAGTGCAAAGCAACAATACTGATTTTAACTTTAGGATCTTTCTCCTTCGCTCTCCTCCTGGGGAGACCGTGATGGTAGCTTCCGTCCCAGGAGGCAGCAAACGTCCCTGTCTCTGGGCAGCTTCACGGGGCAGGATGGGACTGGAGGAGGTGACCAGCTAAGAGTCTTTATTTCCTACCTAGGGCCCCATCAAGACTTTGGTACTGGCCGGTGTGCCAAGTGAGGCACTGGCTCAGAGGGCAGTGATGGTGGGGCAGAAACCCAGCTAGGGAAGGTCCAGAAACTTCTAGGTTTCTGGATTGGCACAGGTGTCCTGGGCTGCTCCAGGTACCCGTAACCAGGGCCGTGCACTCCTGGGCCTCAGAGGCCCAGTCCCTGGAAGGGAGAGCAGTCTCACACCCATCATCTCAAAGCAACAAATACATAAATAAATAAGAGAGCATCAGGGCCCTGCTGTGGGCCCCGCCCCCCAGACTAGGTGGTTCATGGCCTCCCTGTCTCTAGTTACTGCTGGACAGTGTCAGCCCCGTGGCCGATCTGGGGAGGGAACAATCGGCAGTGTGTTCTTGCTCAGTCTTAAACTCAGGCCACTGTGCGGGCATGTCTGAACAGTGGCCTGCTCTGTTCAGCAGGGCCCTGAAGCAAACACGCGTGGCCTCAACACGGCCCGTGGGCCCCAGCACTGGGTCAGCCTTGAGGAAGGCAGAATGTGGGGCGCAAACCCCAGGCAGGCAGGGCTCCGCAGGAAATTTAAAATGTCTGTGGGGAAACGCATGAGCCGCTTGTCTCTGGCTGCAGGGGTGCTTCTGGCTTCTAACATGTTTCCTTTGGAAGGAGATGCCTTTGACTGCTTCCCTGCTGGTTCGGTTTCTGAGCAGGAAACACTCCCTGCGTCCATTTCTCCCTGGCCGTGTGTCGTGTGTCGTGGAGCTGTGAGCAGCAGGGTCTGGGCTTGGTGGCTTAGAATCAGACAAGAGAAATTATCTTTCTGAAGAGTTGACCCCGCGCACTGGGGTGAAAGCCTCCTGGAGCCCGTCCAGCCGATGTGAGAGCCAGGAGGGGAGGGAGAGAATGGGTCCTGGCCCCTAGCTGGGGCCCCGTGTCCCTGCGGTGGCCGGCCATGCTCGCTCATGATGCTTGTCACCCTGGCCACCCGCAGCTGAGTGGGCTCCCGTGCCGGGCGACACTGGCCGAGTCCCGGCTCCTTTGCCAGCCCGGCTCTAGGGCAGATGAGCCGGACTGGGGGCTGTGCCCCACGGACCCATTTTCCTGGTGGCCTCCCAGCCGACCCTTGTCCAAGAGCCGGGGTCGCGGCGTCCCACCCGCGCCAGAGCTGTGCTGAACACAGGGGCAGAAGGAACGAGGAGAACTCACGCCAGGGAGCTGGGAATGCGCGGGCAGTAGCCCAGCAGCTGTGAGAAGGCTCACCCAGGTCACACGGAAGTGTGCACAGAAGCCAGCCGTGCAGGTTTTCCGCTGGACCTGGTTCTCGTGCTCTGTGGAGTTTGCTTCCCGACGACAGTGGTGACGACGGGCTAGCATGGGGTGGTGTCCAGGGCTAGCGAGATGCCCTGAGCCTGGGAGGCGAGACAGTGCCTTCCAGACCCAGCTGATGTCGGGGTCTCCGGGAATTTCCCCACCTGCCCTCAAGGGGCTGAGTGAGACCCAAGGGGGCCTGCAGGTGGAAGGAACCTTCCAGCCTCGGGTGGAAATAGGCTGGAGCGGTCTCGAAGATGGGGACGGGCAGATTTGGTGGCATGAAAACCAGGGTTAGCTGCTTGCAGGGAAGGAGGCGAAGCGCTTGCCCTGGGCAGGAAAACGCCTTCCCCCACCGCAGACGCAACCACCGTGGTGCCTGGTCCGGAGGGACTTCAGGCAAGGTCCCCCGCCTTGAGCAGGGGAGGGGCCTGGGCTCCTCCCAGGGCTGCCCCTCAGCCGTCCCTCAGATCCCTGCCCAGAACAACACCCCCCCCCCACGCAGGGACCCCCCCACCACTGGTTCACGGTCAGTGTCACATGGGGGCAACGTGGTCTATGTAGTAAACCCTGGGAGGAGGACCTGCTTGTAGATTAATTGTATTTAGATTCTATGACTTTTTTTTTTTTAATTGGGGACCACAAATTGCCAAAGATCACGTGGTCTTCAGTTGGTGGCGGACCGCAGGCCCGAGTGATGACAAAGCATGCCGTGCAGACCAGGGTTGGGGCTTGGCTAGAATCGGCAGCTTCCTGGGATGGGTCCCTTGTCCAGAAATTGCTCCCAACTATCGTGGCAAATGCCTCCAGCAGTTGTGGTCAGACTGCTGGTTTCTTTCCCGAAGCCTCCTCACCGCCTTGCTGAGCCCACCCTGACTCCCGGCGCGAAGGCTGCTGCCCAGGTGGCACCACCACCTGGCCCCTCCCACCTGCTGGCTTGGAGCTGCAGCTCAACACAGCGTGTCCAAAGCCGAGCCCCGACTGCCCCTCTGACCCCTGAGCCTCCCACCATCCTCTGCTGCTCCCCCTCGCTTCCCATCCTTCTCCCAGACCCCACCTCCAGACGCTCTTGAGCTCGCCTTCAGAACCATCCCGACGCAGACCACTTCTCCTTCCTCCACCGCCACAGCGCCCACCGTCTCTCCTGTGGAGTGTCGTGCCCACCACCTAGTGAGCCCTTGGTAGCTGCCCTCCCCCAGCTTCCAGGCCCTCCTCGCAGCAGCGGCCGCAGTGATTCTACTGAAACCAAAGCCAGATCATGGCACCTCTCTGTCCAGAAGCCTCCAGGTCCCCCATCACACTCCAAGGAGGAGCCAGCATCATCAAAACAGCCTCCGGGGCCCTGCCCGGCCGGCCCTGTCCCTCCTTCCCCTCCCCCTCCCCTCCCCCTTCTCTCTGTTCCAGCCACACAGGCCCCCTCACTGTCCCTCCAACACGCCAGGCCCGGTGCTGCCCCAGGGCCTTTGCACGGGCTGTTCCCTCTGCCTAGAATGCTTCCCCGTGGCTCCCTCCCTCAGCTCCGTCATGACTTGACTCATTGGTCACTTGAATCAGCTTCCCCTCTGTTGCAAAAGGGGGAGAAAGCATAACTGATCGTTCTGGGAGCTGCAAGAGGTGTCAGCTCTCTCTGGAGTTACTTCTGCTTGGGAAGAACTTGCCGTGATAACCATGCATCATTGTTCTCAATGTCAACAGAATTACCCAAGTAAAGAGAGCCATTTTTCGTTTCAACAACACGGGGCTGGGGGATGGATGGTGATAAGCCGAAGCGATCGTTCTTCCGGAGCACTTCCTCATACATGTGAGCCGGTCCTGTCGAGGGCCCCCTCCAGCCCACCACCCACGGAACCTGACCTCACCCTTCTCGTCTGAAAGTCCGTGTTCCTCTCCCGCTCCCAGAGGATTCCCTAAGAAGCAGCGCTCTGTGCTCCCGGGGCGGGGGGGGGGGGGGGGGGGGCCGCCGGGCAGAGCGAGAAAGTCTCCAGCTCCTGCACCCTGACCGTCGGCTTCCCGCATGCTGGGGGCCCCTCTGCTCCTCAGGACCCCTTCTCCTGGTCCGTTGCACCTCCTGGGGGTGCAGACATGGGCAGGCCCGGTTCCATCTCTACCCGCCTGGGGTTCTCATTCCAGTGGGGGAGACGAGCAATAAATAGATAAGATGCACCTGCTAGCTTCAGAGGGGGAAGTTCTCTGAAGAAAACCCCGGGGCTCAGAGAACCCCCTCAAATACCAGCCCTTCCTCACCTGGATCCCAAACTGAGAATAAGAGAAGGTGGTAGCCAGGGAACCCAGTTACCCCCCCCGCCCCACCATGCCTTGTCGCTGGGGGGGGGGCAGCTTCCTGGCGCCGATGGGGCTGTGCTCACCCCCTGCCCCTTCCAGATGCCCCCTGAGGGGCCTACCGCCCCGCAGCCTCCCTGAGCCCAGGGCAGTGCCATGCTGCCGTCACAGCTTCCGGCAGCAAGGGGAGAGAGCTCAGGGGCCAGGGAGGACCAAGGAGGTGGCTCCCCGGCCAGAGCGAAACTGGAGAGAAAAAGGTGGCAGGAAAAGCACATTTAAGGAGAGTTGGAAAACTAAATATCAAGTGAGGCGACAGGAAGTCCTTTTCGCAGAGGGGCGGCTTCCTGGGCGCCTCCCTGTTCCCGGGGCCTCTGCCGGGGGCTGCGCCCCCCCCCCCCCCCCCGCTGCCCTGTGCTGTCCTAACTGCCTCTCAGTGGCCCCGCCGTGGAGGCGGGGAGGGGGCCAGCTGGGGTTCCCCGACGCTGGGACGCTGGGTGGGTGAGGGGCCAGCTGTCAGCCGCGCAGGCCCACAGCCTGGGGCGGGAGGGCCCAGGGCCACGCGGGCCGCCCGGGGAGCAGGCCCGCGTCGTAGTGACCATGGCGCGGCGGCTCAGGGAGAAGCAGGAGCTGCGCCCGGCCCCTCCCCGAGGAGGCTCCCGCAGCCCTGAGACTCCTCTGCAGAGCCTCTCCTGGTTCCCCGGGCGGCAGGGCAGCAAAATATACTGGGCCTGAAATGCGAGGCCTTCCGGCCACTCTTCCTCCTCCTCCTCAGGCCCTGCGTGTGTGAACGCCCTCTCTGTGCGTCCCCCCGGAGACCCCGTCCTCAGCCTTGGTACCCCGTTAGCACGCCTGCGCCCAGCCTCTGCCCTGAAGCCAGGCCCAGCAGTTAGGCGACCTCCCCTCCAAAGCAGAGCCCACGACCCCAGCCCTTCCTGACGCCCGATGTGTGTCCTTCTGTTACAGGACCCTCTGCTCTGTCAGTCCCCATGTGTCCCTTCACTTGGACCTTTGGCCTGTGGCCCACCTTCATCCCACACATGCAGCCGTGCCCAACTCGACCTCTGAACCTTTCCTTGCCCATGGCCGGCCCCGCCTCGGGCCTCCCACTCCGGCCCCGCGCTAGATCAGGAGGCCCGGGGTGGAATGAAGGCACGTCAGGCATTCACTTGAAAACAGCCCAACACAGGCAGGAGGCGGCAGGTGGGGCTTAGATGAAATGAACTTGGCCCCGAGCTGACGCCTGTAGAAGCAGGGGTCCGTTATGCTGCTCTCTCTACCTCTGTGCCTGTTAGAACCTTTCCATAATAAAACTGTCTTTGAAAGGGGAGACTCCAGCCGACCACCCCCCCCCCCGGCCCCCAGCGTGTGCGTGCGGGGGCCGGCTGCGGCTGAGCTCTCCCCGGGCAGACGCTCACTTCAGGTCTAGAAGGGTTCAGAGGGTGTGCGACGTGCTGGGGCCCCCACACCTGGGTCGGCGGGGGGGGGCCGAGAGCCCCTCACCCTTCCCACGCAGGATCCTGCCTACAGGCCTGGGGCCCAGGCACGACTCCTGCCCTTCTCCAAATCCCCAGCACGGTTCAGGGCTTTGGTATTCACACATCAGACCTCCCTTGATCAGGGAACAGACGCACTCTGCTGGGCAGGCCTCCTCTGGGCCCCTGCCTGGTGTGGGGGCTTGACTCTGCGCGGACGGCTCCTGCCCTTCTGACCCGATGCTGAGCCGGGGGCGGGCGGGGAGAGCTGCTGCGGGCAGCGACTTGGCTGCCTCCCGGCCTGGGCCCAGAACCTGGCGCGGAAGCCCCTTCAGTACTGTGTCCCGTTTCCGCGTGCAGCCTCCCTCTCAGAGACGCGAGGGGAGGCCGGTCCGCCTCCGCCTGTCGTCCTGTTTTTTGTTTTCTTTTGTTGTTGTTTCCGAAAGAAAAAGAAAAAGCTTTCCTGAGAGAAAATACAGCACACCTTCCAGAGTGTATGGTTTCCGGGCCACTCGGCCAGTCCCCCAGCCGTGAACACAGACCCCTGTGGAGGCACACACGTCCTACCTCAGGGAGGAAGCGCAGTCGCTCGCATCGGGTCTGAGAGCTGCTAAGAAGAGGGGCAGGAGGGGGGGGTGCCTGGGTGGCTCAGTCGTTAAGCGTCTGCCTTCGGCTCAGGTCATGACCCCAGGGTCCTGGGATCGAGCCCCGCATCGGGCTCCCTGCTCGGCGGGAAGCCTGCTTCTCAACCTCCCCTACCCCCCTGCTGTGTTCCCTCTCTCGCTGTGTCTCTCTGTCAAATAAATAAATAAAATCTTTAATAAAAAAAAAAAAAAGAAAGAAAAAAGAAAAGAAGAGGGGCAGGAGGAAGGAGTGTCTGGGAATTCCCCCTTCCACTCCTCCCTTCCTTCCCAGCCTGTTCTAGTAGAATCTGGCTGCCCCAGGGTGCAGAATTCCTGGTTGGAGCCATGGATAGTAGCACAAGCAATAGGGCAAGAATTCACACAGGGCAGGACTTTCCTATTCAGTGACCAGCAATGAGACAGGTGGCCGAGCCCCAGCCATCTTAATCCTTAGATGGACGATTTGTCCCTCAGTCACAAGATGTCAGGAGGGGTGGACAAGCTCTAAAGGCCCACGTTGCCCTGTTTAATGCCGGGGGCAGTGCTGATGGGTCTGCCGAGCTTTCTTCAATCTTCCTCTTCATCTTGACATTCCTGTCAGTTTAGGAGACATGGTGTCCAAATGATTAGGAAGACACCCAAGAGGTCTCAGTCACTTGCAGGTTTTTGTAAATTAAGTCAAGGAATCTGAAAACCAGGCTGAACATTGAAGGAATAAATACAGGAGTGGAGAGAAGCTATTAATTCATGTGCCCGGAATCTCTCAAATCCAAATCAGCAACAGTGGCTATGAACTTCCTCATCACGTTAATGGAGAGAAAGTATGTGCTTCTCTTAATGAGTCCACGTTAGCCTTTCAGCATTTTGGGGGATCCTGACGAACACAAGCGTGTCTGTCTTCATCCAGCTCCAGTGGCTGTTGGATAACTACGAAACCGCAGAAGGCGTGAGTCTCCCCAGAAGCTCTCTCTACAACCATTACCTTCGGCACTGCCAGGAGCACAAGCTGGACCCTGTGAATGCCGCCTCCTTTGGGAAGCTGATTCGCTCCGTGTTCATGGGCCTGCGGACGCGGCGGCTGGGCACCAGGTGTGTATATGGGGGTGCCCGGTAGCCCCACGCCCACCCGTCCTCCTGCGTCCTCTATACAGATACTGAGCTTTTGGAGAATGTGGTCTTTCTCCTTCTGCCTGCATGCCCCTGGGTGAACTTGGAGTTGTTCTGAATTGGCAGCAGCACGGGCCTGACTGGCCCAAGGCATTGGCCATGGGCCATCTCTCTCCTGGTGACAAGGACACAGGCTTTGCTTCAGCACTCACCGTTTGTTTAAAATTTTCCATAATAACAGGTTTTCTTAACAAGCAGCCTCTGGATTATCAAGTAGAGTTGGATTTATGGTTTCTTGGTGCTTTCTGCTCCGCCTGGACCTGTCCACCACAGCCTGCCCTTGGCCTGCAGCAGCCAGGGACTGCCATATGCCGCAGACTTACCCAGGCAGGAAGCAAACACTCCTCCCACTAGAAAACAGCAGCCATACTCTATCCAAAGTGGGGGGCCTAGAGCACACAGAAGGGGCCAAGAGAATGTTCTCTGCCACCCTCTGATCCTTTACAGAGAACATCCTTACAGAGCATCAGTGGATAGAGGAGGGAAGGATGGGGGAGAAGGAGAGGGAGCCCCTGGTCTCTGGGGACACAGCCGCCACTGCCTTTGGGGCCTCTCCAGACGGTTCATGCATGGCCTCCACCGTCAGAGTGTCCTGGACGCTGGCCTCAGGACTGGGGCTTTTCTCCCCACTGCTTTCCCTCCTCCTGGCACCAGCCAAGCTGCTACCTCATCCAGAAAGGGCCCATGCTCCGCCCACTTGTCCCTATTGCCCGACACATGTCTATCCTTCAGTGCTTCTCTCCTGAGGAGCCCTTCTGAGCTGTTTTCTTAACCAAATTGCCTAAAGCCCTCTGATCATTCATTTCTCACATAATAAGCTATGATAGTGTTTCCCAAAGCGTTACCATTTCCTAGATCGTGTTGTCAGATGACTGGGGGCGGGGGGTGAGGATGGTGATGCTGATGGTTGGGATGGTGATGATGACAGTGATGATGGTGAAGATGATGATGATGGGATAGTGATGACGGTGGTGATGGTGATGATGGTGATGCTGATGGTGGTGATGGTGAAGGTGATGGTGGTGATGGTGATGATGGTGATGCTGATGGTGGTGATGGTGAAGATGATGATGATGGGATAGTGATGACGGTGGTGATGGTGATGCCGATGGTGGTGATGGTGATGGTGATGATGACAGTGATGATGGTGAAGATGATGATGATGGGATAGTGATGACGGTGGTGATGGTGGTGATGGGTGGTGATGATGCTGTGGTGGTGATGATGGTGATGTTGGTGATGATGATGGTGGTGATGGTGAAGGTGATGGTGGTGATGGTGATGATGGTGATGCTGATGGTGGTGATGGTGAAGGTGATGATGGGATAGTGATGATGGTGGTGATGGGTGGTGATGATGCTGTGGTGGTGATGATGGTGATGTTGGTGATGATGATGGTGGTGATGGTGAAGGTGATGGTGGTGATGGTGATGATGGTGATGCTGATGGTGGTGATGGTGAAGGTGATGGTGGTGATGGTGATGATGGTGATGCTGATGGTGGTGATGGTGGTGATGGTGATGATGGTGATGCTGATGGTGGTGATGGTGAAGATGATGGGATAGTGATGACGGTGATGATGGTGTTGATGGGTGGTGATGATGCTGTGGTGGTGATGATGGTGATGTTGGTGATGATGGTGATGATGATGATGGTGGTGATGGTGATAATGATGGTGATGGCAGTGATGCTGGTGATGATAATGGTGAGTGTGTCGATAGTGATGGTGGCAATGGTATGATGATGATGATATTGATGGTGATGCTGGTGATGATGATGGTGGTGAGGTCATGCCAGGTCAAACAAAGCTGGACTGCTTTTCCCACTGCAGGACTTCTCAGAGCCTTTAGAATACTAAAATGCAAGGGGGGGATATCTCCAAGAGGCGGATGCCCAGTACAGAATTTCCTAAACCTCTCTGATCACGGAACAGCCCGTGAATATTTCCCACATGGTCCAGGGAACACTGAACCTGAGCACCCAAAATGAAGGGCCAAGATAGAGCACTTGTCTTGTCATTCAGAACATCTGCAAGGAGAGCTGACCCTGAGATGCTTGGTTTCTAGGGGCAACTCCAAGTATCATTACTATGGGATCCGCCTGAAACCAGATTCACCCTTGAACCGGCTGCAGGAGGACACCCAGTATATGGCCATGAGGCAACAGCCCATGCATCAGAAGCCAAGGTGGGTGACCTGGCCCAAAGCCAGCCTGAGGACTGACTTTCCTGCCCAAGGCAAGGGTCAGGTCTGAGTTTCACTTGGAGAACATACAGAAAAGTGTCTCTCAAACATTAAATACATAGGGAGGAGGGAACTCTGCAAACTGTGATGGAAAAAATAGATTCATGTGAACCTCTGTCTCCAACGTCCTGGGAGAGCCAAGGCACAGGCAGCTGGGGATGCAACCTCATCCAGCTAACAGAGCCTTCGGATCTTTCTTTTTAAAAAAAAGTAGCCATTATTTTTTAGAACAGTTTTAGTTTCCCAGCAAAATTGGGTAGAAAGTGCAGTTTTCCATATGTCCCCTGTGCTCAGTGCACAGCCTCCCCGCCATCAACGTAGCACCAGAGCTGTGTGTGTGTGCCAACTGGCGAACTTCCATCGGCACATCATTACCACCTCAAGTCCGTACTGGACGTTAGGGGTCACTCTGGGTGCTCCATTCAGATGGGTTTGTACAAATGTATAATGACGTATCCAGCATTACAGATCACACAGAGTAGTTTCACTGCCCTGAAAATGCTCTGTGTCCTGCCTGTTCCTCCTTCCCTCCCCTCAACCTCGGGCAGTCACTGACCCTTCTACTGTCCCCATAGTTTTGCCTTTTCAGAATATCATAGAGATGGAATCCTAGATCTTTAATTTTCAACTATAGGGGGGAGGAAAGGAGATAACACTAAAACTAACCCAAGAAGCCTGGAGAAAGAAGTTTATATACTTAAGTTTGCTGCGTCTTCCTGACATTTTGATCCAATGGCTGGAAAGGCCAGGCCATTTTCCGGAATGTTCTCTTCTCTATCCATCACACACTGACTCATCTTTTAAGGCAGGGGTCAGCAAACCTTTCTGTAAAGGGCCAAAGAGCAAATATCTTAGGCTTTGCAGGCCAGACATTCTGTCAAGACTATTCAGTCCTGCCGTGGTAGCATGAAAGCCGGCACAGGTGATACAAAGACCAGTGGGCGTGGCCGTGTGCCAATAAAACTTTATTCACAAAACAAGGAGCAGCACTGGCCCTCCACAGCTGGGATTTGCAGGCCCCTGGTTATGGCCCCACTCAGTGTCACCTCCCTGGCAGTCCTGCAGGCACCTCTCCTTCCCTGCTTCCCTCTGTCCCTGGCTCCTCTCCAGGGTCCAGACTGCACCATATGGCACCTTCATGACTTGGCCTATCTGTGTGCAGCTAAGAACCCACTTTAGCGGCTCTGAGGCCGTCCCAGGGACTCCAAACCACATGTCCATTCGCGGGAGTTGGAGGTCACAGAAGAGAGTCTGCAGAACGTTCTCCAGCAGCCAACAGATAAGAGTGGAACCAGCGGTCCGTCCTGAAGCTGCTTGTCCAGATGTGGACTCTGTAGCTTCTTGTTGTTGTTTGGTTTGGGGTCTGGGCCCCTACAAACACCCGTAAGTCATGACACCAGGCAGAGTGTTATCTTCGGAGCAGCTGTACGTCTCACGGCGACAGGCTCGTGCCATTTGCGCTTGGAACCACCGCCCGAGTCAGGCAGTCCACACGTGTCTGAGAGGCTTTTCTCCATCCTCACGGGAAGCCTGGCCCCACTTTCCACAAGGAAAGGCACTCCCCGCTGGAGTTGGGTCCCCCTGCTCTTCCCACCGCACACCATCACCACCTCGCAGCCGCCCGCTGGGCGCAAGGCACACCGGGCCCCGGGGAGCCCTTCTCGGGGAATGTTTCCCGTTTGCCGCCAGGACAGGCTGTCCACTGCTTTCTGACTCAAGGCAAAATGAAAGTCCCAGAATTTCCTTTGAGACCATGTAATAGTAAGATATTTGTGATTCTATATAAAGAAGTTCGCTTATCTGCTAAGGGAGAAGTATTAGGGGGAAAAAAAGATACCCACACAAGCAACCCTGAATATCCATCAGCGGATGAATGGATAAGCCAATGTGTCCATCCAGACAATGGAATGTTATTCAGTCTTAAAAAGGAAGGACACCTGACACCTGCCACAACATGGAGGGACCCTCAGGACACCGTGATCAGTGAGAGGAGCCAGACCCAGAAGGACACATCCCGCAGGACCCCACTCCCAGGAGGTCCCCAGAGGAGTCCCGTCTACACAGAGAGGAGAGGGTGGGAGCCGGGGCTGGGGCAGGGGGTGGGGCTGGTTGCAGGACGGCGTGAGTGTGCTTCATGCCACTGGGCTGTGCGCTTAGACATGGTTATGATGGTGAATTTCATGTTGTGTGTATTTTACCACAAGTTTTTAAACATTATACACACACACACACACACACACACCCCAAACTGAATCCTGCTCAGTTCTCTGCTCCTTGAGCCCCCTTTGGGCCATACAGCTGGGGCCTCGTGATGGCACAGTGTCCCCTGCCCAGGTACCGGCCAGCCCAGAAGACAGACAGCCTCGGGGACAGTGGTCCGCATGGCAGCCTGCACAGCACACCAGAGCAGGCCATGGCCGCACAGAGCCAGCACCACCAGCAGTACATAGGTGAGTGCCCCCCGCCCCGCGTGCAGGGCCTCCTGGGGAAGCTCCCGTGTCCACTCAGCTCTCCCGGGGCTCACGGGTTTCAGCACCTGCGGTGTCTGCAGGGGTGATTGAAACAGTTGGCTTGTAGAATACCTCTTGACGTAGAAATGTTCTAGATCAACCTTTATGGCATCCCCAAGGCTCAGGTCATGATCCCAAGGTCCTGGGATCGAGCCCTGCATCAGGCTCCCTGCTCAGCAGGAAGCCTGCTTCTCCCTTTCCCACTCCCCCTGCTTGTGTTTCCTCTCTGGCTGTTGCTCTCTGTCAAATAAATGAAATCTTTAAAAAAAAACAACAACACTGGCTCTCCCCTCCTGCTGGCCTGACCCACAGCTGCCTGGCCCTTCCCTGGGAGAGCCCCTTCCCTGCTGGTGCCACGGCCGCCCCGGGGAGCACCTGACTCGCAGCCTGCCTCATGGGTCGCGCCCAGGGAGGCTCGCTGTAGTCAGCATCCGTGGGCACACACACCGAAGGCGTCAGTGGCCTTCGTCTACATTTAGTGTGTTTTTGGAGCCCAGACAGAACCCTTCAGGAAAGTAACTAGGGACGGCCACGGCCAGCGCCCTCCCCAGATTCACTACCCGGGGTAGCCCCCACACTGGGGTGATGGGAGCGCCCGCTGAGTGCCGGGGCCTGGGCTCAGGGCTCGTCTGCATATTTACTGTCCCTGGGAGATGACAGTGTTGTCCCCATTCCATCCCTGAGAAAACCAAAGCTTAAAAGTGGTGAGACCCAGGGCCGTGGAGCGGTCACTGGCAACCCTAACCCCGACCCTAATCCCCCAGCACATGGGACTCTTGCACGTGGCCCTTCTGCAACTGGGCTAACCCCCGTTTTCCTCCCAGATGTCTCTCACATCTTCCCGGACTTCCCGGCGCCCGACCTGGGCAGCGTCCTGCTGCAGGAGAGCATCACGCTGCACGACGTCAAGGCCCTGCAACTGGTCTACCGGCGGCACTGCGAGGTGACCGCCCTCCCCCCGCCCCGCCCGGGGAGACCCTGAGCCTTCGCCTTGGGGGTGGGGAGCCGAGCGAGCCTCCCCTCCCCCCCACAACCCGGTGAGGCGGTCAGTCTCCCGCGTCTCCAGAACTGCCAAACTCTCCGACATCACCAGGTGTCCCTGGGTGACCCGGAGGAGGAGGAAGAGGCAGGAGCGGCCCCCTGCTTCCTCTCACCAAGTAGATAAAGATCTCCACTCTCTAAACCGTGGCACGTCCGTCCCCTCTTGTGGTCTCTCTCTGGATTTCAGGGGACCCCATTGCAGCTCTCCACGGCTGCCCGCTTGGCATGTCCCGACAACACGTGATAGGCACGCTTTTTAACACGCACATCCGTGAGGTCGACGGCTGTGTTTATTCGCAGGCAACTTTAGACGTCGTGGTGAACCTCCAGTTTCACTACATTGAGAAGCTGTGGCTTTCCTTCTGGAACTCGAAAGCCGCCTCGGGTGATGGCCCTGCCTCTCTACCTGCCAGGTAACTGCCCTCGCCCCGCCCCCCGCGGCCACGGAGCCACCGGCTCATTTCCCAGGACCCCGGGGCTAACCTGCAGGCTGCGGACACCCACACTGTGACCCACAGACAAATGCGTCCCCTTTCCAAGAATCGGCGCTCAGAGCCCCCTTCTGTGTGTGTGTGTGTGTGGTTTCCACACTGTGTTGCCCATTCCCTTGCTTCAGCACGAGACACTGTAGAGGGGAGCCCGTGCTGGCCCAAATAGGGGACGTGTCATTCCCCGGCCACAGGCAGGGAAGGGGGCGGCGCGGGCCCACTGGGGAATGAGAGGTGGGGCGAGGTCTGTCCCGGGGGCCCCCTGCCACCCTGTGGGCCACAGCTCACCCCGGCTCTCCCGTCCCCCACAGCGACGGGGAACCCGAAGGTGCCGTCCTCCCGAAGGACAAGCTGGTGTCTCTGTGTAAATGCGAGCCCATTCTCAAGTGGATGAGGAACTGCGACCACATCCTGTACCAGGCCCTGGTGGAGATCCTCATCCCTGACGTGCTGCGGCCGGTGCCCAGTAAGCGGCTCTTAGGGCTGCTGCGTCCCCCTGGCAACCCCTGTTCTTTCCCTGCACTCCCCCCCCCCCAGAACGAGGCCGAGCGGAGGGCCAGCTCGCAGCTCTGGAGGCCCGTCACCCTTGGGTTGCCGCCTACTAGTGCTGGCCCAGGCTTCGGTGCGCTCGGTGCTACGGGGCTCCCAGTGACACTCCAGCCTCCAAGTTCCTCTGGGGCCCGGGATGCCCCCCAGGAGATCCCCAGAGTGGGGCCAAGGTCACGGGATAGCCCTACCCCTCCCTGTCTGCACGTTTGCTGAAAGCCCTCAGAGAGTCTCGACCCGCTGTGCCCCTCTGCCCCCGGGGCCGCCTGCAGTGCCCCGCCCCCCGCCCTGGGGGTGATGACACACACACCCCCCCTCCCCGCAGGGGGCACGCCCTGCCAGCCCCTTACAGGCTCTCCCTTGCGGCCCCCAGGGTCCTGAGGGTAGAAGCCCTGGAGTGAGGAAGCTGGGCCCTGAGGGCCTCATGCTTAAGGAATGACTGGGGGGGGGGGCATGGGTACACCTGGTGGTGACCTATCAGTATTTGTGCCCTTTGGCACAACGGAAACTTCGGTCTTTCTTAATGAACTGGTCTGCTGTTTTTGTGCCACAAAATGGGAAACAGCCAAACTATTGCGTTTCTCCTTTGGGCTTGCCTGCTGCAGAACCGCTCATTGCAATGCGCAGTTAGAGTCTCTATGTTAAGGTTTGGGTCGGGGTATATTTGCTTTTATATTTTTGAAGTTTTTTCTTTTTAAACAGTCTGATTTGTTTATTTGCAAGCCACCTCACAATAAACTTGGAAGTTGGTGGAAGATATGTACGTGCATGTGTGTGGGTCAGGGCTTCTCAGCACTGTGGACTGTTCTCTGTAATGGGGGGAGGACCGTCCTGGGCACTACGGGGGGGGGTGAGCCCAGCCCCCACCCGCTCGATGCCAAGAGCTTCCCCCATTGGGACGACCACAGATGTCTGTACACATTCCCCCAGTATCCCCTGGGGGCAGAGTCGTGCTGGGTGAGGAGAACCACTAAGGCAGGAGGTAGAGGAACAGAGATGAAGGCACTGGGTGGCCCCAAATCTCACCCGGCGCCTCCCTCACTAAAAGCCCTAAGTTCTCCCTGGTCCCTCGTCCGTGTGTGCTCAGCCGCCTCTTTCTCTTGCTCCAACAGCTTCATTGCATGTGCGCCTCTTCCATTCCTGCTGATCCTGATCGGGATCAGGACTGCCTTTCTCACTGTGTCACGGCTTGTGTCTCCCAGGTACCTTGACACAGGCCATCCGTAATTTTGCCAAGAGCTTGGAAGGCTGGTTGACGAACGCCATGAGAGACTTCCCACAGCAGGTCATCCAGACCAAGGTAACCGCTCCGCTCTGTGGGGGGCAGCTGCCCCCAGGCTCAGGGAGGGGCTCTTGGCCCTGTGCCCAGGCAAAGCAGGACGCTCCCGAGGGTCCTGAGGACCATGAGTCCCCTGCCCCCCAGGAAGCCTCCAGGATGCTGGCGATGTGGAACGGACACTCACAGGGAGGGGCACGACAGAAGCTGTCATTTGCTGTGATGCATTTGGGTGCATTCAGAACAGATAGAATGTTTCTATGCACCTCACGGGCAGGAGGGTTTAATCTCCTTGCTGTCACCCTTACTGCAATAGTCTTGGCCGCAAAGCAGAATTTAAAATGTGGAGAGCGGGCCTCCGTGCGCAGAAGAGAGTGACGGCTGCTCTCTCAAGTGCCACTTAGAGACCTGCGCACAGGTGAGGCCACGCTCCAAGCATCAGGCCGCCCTGACCCGGTCTGGAACAATCTGTTAGACCAGTGACTCTCAAACCTCAGGGTGCAGGGCGCCTGGGGCTCAGTCGGCTGAGCATCTGCCTTCAGCTCAGCTCGTGATCTCAGGGTCCTGGGATAGAGCCCTGCGTCTTTGGGCTCCCTGCACAGCGGGGAGCCTGCTTCTCCCTCTGCCTGCCGCTCCCCCTGCTTGTGCACGCGCGCGCTCCCTCTCTCTCTAATAAATAAATAAAATCTTAAAAAAAAAAACATAGCCATGCTTATTAAAAAAAAACAAAACTCAGGGTGCATCGGAGTCCCCAAAGTAGGGTAAAATTGCAGATTCCCAGGCCCCACCCCCACGAAGCTTGATCCAGTGGCACCCAGGAGTCTGTATTCCCCCTCCCCGGCCGCTCCAGAGAGCGAAAGGAATTCTAGAAACAGCAGCGTAAGCACCCTGTCCCGAGTCCTACCTCACCGATGCTATGGCGTCTGCTCTAGATGCCAAGATGCCTCTTGAGGTTCGTGTCCTTCGTTTATTCTCACTCTTTGGGTCCTTGAAACTGTTGGAAGAGTGGGTCCCTCTCTCCCGCTCCTCCGCACTGTCCCGGAGCCCACAATCCCTCCACGGAGAGGAGAGAACGCGCTCTCCCCCCGCGCCTCACCGTCTGCACCTCCCTCGGCCACAGGTCGGCGTGGTCAGCGCCTTTGCCCAGACCCTGCGCAGATACACGTCCCTCAACCACCTCGCTCAGGCAGCCCGCGCCGTGCTGCAGAACACCTCCCAGATCAACCAGATGCTCAGTGACCTCAACCGCGTGGACTTCGCCAACGTGCAGGTGACTTTCTCCAATGCGATTCCCCGCGACCTGGGATGGGGCGTGGGGACCAGGCTGCAGATCAGCAACCCCCACCCCGCCTTCCAGCCTTGAGAAAAAGGCTCAAAACCACGAAATGCAACCAGCAGCAAAACCCAGCATACATGAGAACAGGGTCAGGGCGGAAGCCCCCTCCCTGCAGCCCCCCAGGGGCCCCAGGCCTCCAGATGCTGGGACCCACACCTTGGGTCACCCTCCTTAAGAATCTACCTTCCTGCTGCCATTTTCACAGCTCTCTCCTCTGGGCTCAGAAGAGTGCAGGCTGTGTTCCTGCGCGTCCTGCCTCAGTGATACTCACGCCGAGTTCAGGCTCTGAGTTCATCCATTAAATAAACACACACACATCTTTAGAGAAATGAGCACTTAAAAGTAAAACACCACAAACATATGGTGTGTGATCGGAGCTTTGGCCCCGGGAAGCATGGGTTTCCGCGTTTGGAACCAGGGCAGGCTCCCTCTGGCTATCCGTCTGTCCAGCTCTGCCCCGGGGGCTCAAGCGGCAACCGGCAAAGGCCCGGAGCGGGTGCTGGTCCCGTGCTCCCCCCGCACCCCACAATGGCGCTGGTCCGGGGGCGGAGGTGCCACCCTGACCTGCCGCCCACGCCCCGCAGGAACAGGCCTCGTGGGTGTGCCAGTGTGAGGAGAGCGTGGTGCAGCGGCTGGAGCAGGACTTCAAGCTGACCCTGCAGCAGCAGAGCTCCCTGGACCAGTGGGCCAGCTGGCTGGACAACGTGGTCACCCAGGTCCTGAAGCAGCATGCCGGCAGCCCCAGCTTCCCCAAGGCCGCCCGCCAGTTTCTTCTGAAATGGTCCTTTTACAGGTAAGTCCGGCTTGGTTTGCAAGAGAACCCAGGGAAAGCAGGCACGGTGGGCTCCGGAGGCCCAGCGGCCCGCTCGGCAGGCTCCCAGGGCAGGTACCGTGTGCTGACGGAGGCAGCCTGCGACTTTTCTTTCCAGACCTGTGCTCTCCTCTGGCTGACATGAGGCATTCGGGAGAAGGGCTGGCGCAGCGTAACAGCCAAGCCACGGCTCCCCGGGTGGGGGAAGGGAGCACGGGGAGACATCCCCCTCACCCCCCTCCCCCAGGGACCCAAAATCCGAGTTCGCTTGTTTACCTTTAGGGGGCTTGGCCATACAGAGCCAAGGAGCTTCTGAGGAGAAAACAGCCCAAATCCCAAGCCGTTCCACTCTGTCCACTGACTCGGCCTTTGGGTCCGCACACGTTCAAGCGACCTTTGCTTTCCACATGCTGGTCTGGACACGGCGGTCAGCACCTGGCTTCCCTCCTTGGCTGCCTTTGCTAAGCCGTCTCAGATCCACAGCCTGCTGAAGCCACCTCTCTTTCCCCCACTGCCAAACCAAGTGCCTTAAGAGTGCATCTACACGCCGGTCCAGGAGGACGTGCAAAGCCTTAAGTATAATGTCATCAACTGCTCTTACTGACTCACCTGCACACCCCATCATTCCCACACAAGCACAGAGTGTCAGCCCGTTAAAAAAAAAAATAACAGGGCACGCTAACATTTTCAAAAGTTGATTGGAGCAGCCCCAACCCGCAGGTGGTCAGTGAGCGAGGGGAGAGGTGTTTACAGAGAATTTGCGGGAGCAAAGCAAGGAAATGAGGTGATTGGCTTGAGCTTGAGCTTCGCCGCTGCCACCGTGGAGGGGAGAGCCTGGCCCTTCGTGGCTGGTGGTTCGAGGGTTCACTCTCAGAATCCCATATGTCACCTCCGGCTTGGTTCTGGGATGCTTGGGCCACACGGCGTCGGAGCCACTGCTGTGCAGGGCCCCCTGCTTGGTGACTCTGTCAGGGGCTAACACACGTCTCCTCCTGCCTTGTCCCCTCCTGGTTCTTTTGCTACCACAGGGATGAGTGGGGAAGCTCTGAGGTGGGGCAGTCGGGTGTTTGGGGTCGGGTGCCAAGTGATCTCATCCCTTTAGATCAGGGGTCGCTTTTTCTGTGAAGAATCAGATAGTTAAGTATTTCCAAGAAATAAACTTTTATCGGCACACAACATGTAAATGAACAGGCATGACCAATGTGCCAATAAAACTTTATTTATGGACACCAAACTGTGAATTTCAGGTACTTTTCACAGGTTGTGAAACATAATTCTTCTTTTGACCGTGTTTCCAACCATTTAAACCTGTAAAACCCATTGTTAGTTCCTGGGCTGTACAGGAGTGGGCAGTGGGCTGGATCTGGTCTGGATTTGGGGCCATACCTCCCCAGCCCCTGCTGCAGATGAAAGAGGCAAAAGCTCCCTGAAGTTCTGTCTTGTTTTAGGCACCTAAACCACTGACTGAGGAGCCAAGGCTGGATGGGAGGGGGTCCCAGGAGGAGGGAAGGCCGGGAAAGGCTGCCTGCCATGGGCAAGTCGTAAGGGTACTACGACTGACCACAGGCCATTGGCTAAGGCTTGTGTCAGACAGAGACACGATGTCCCATTTCCCCAGCCCCCTGCTTAGAGCTGACCGCCCCGCCCGCCTCCCCCCCCCCACCCCCGCCTGACACAACAGACACAGGGGTGGTCTGGGTGGCTGGCAGGCCCCTCGTGGCATCTATGGGGCCTCCCTTCCGAAAAGCCTGGCCTGACTGCCTGCCTGCGAGTCCATGTTCCCCGGAAGTCCCCAGCCTCTGTCTGCCCATCCCCCCAGCTCCATGGTGATCCGCGACCTCACGCTACGCAGCGCCGCCAGCTTTGGCTCCTTCCATCTGATCCGCCTGCTCTATGACGAGTACATGTTCTACCTGGTGGAGCACCGTGTTGCCGAGGCGACCGGAGAGACGCCGATTGCTGTGATGGGAGAGGTGAGGGTCCCTCCTGCCCTGGGGACCCCGGGACGCCGTGGGCAGTGTGTGTGACACAGCGGACGGCCCAAAGAAAAAACACTCGCAGGAGGCCCGTGGGTGGGAAAGCGCTCGCAGGCTGGAGCCCACCGGCCTGGGTTCAGCCCTGGCCCCTCCGCCTCCTAGAGCGTTCCTGCCCCTGAAATGAGACCTGGAACACCCGGCCCGTGGGAGGTCTGCTGTTGGAATGGACATATAAAATGTACCATTCCGGCCATTTTAAAGTGAACGATTCAGTGCCATTTAGTACGTTAAGAGTTGTGCAACCACCACTTCTAATTCCAGAACATTCCATCACCCCAGAGGCACACCCCACCCCAAACCTTCTTGTGTGGGTGCTTTGGGATGCCATCTAATCCACCCCAGTCACCACCATCCCTCTCCCCAGGCGCTGGCACCCGCCACCCTGCTTTCTGCCAGGATCTGCCTGTCGTGGGCGCCACACCCGGGTGGAATCATACGTGGGCGTGGCCTTTTCTTGTCTGGCATCTGTCACTCCACATCATCTTTTCAAGGTGCAGCCACATTGTAGCGCAGATCATTCCTCACTGCTTCTGTGGCCAGATAATATTTCCTTGCACGGACGGTCCACATTTTGCTTTACCTGTTCATATGTTGATGAACACATGGGTTGTTTACAGCTTTGCACTGCTGTGACCATCTGGGCACACATTCTTGTTTGAATACCTGTGTTCGCTTCTTTTGGGTACATTCCTAGGAGCGGAATTGCCGGGTCACACGGGGTTGTTTTGAGGGAGAAATGAGGTGATTCCTAGAAAGCTTTTAGGACATAATAAGCCTGTCACCTTTAGAGGCCACAGTCCCTGTCCTTTTGGTGGCCTGAGCAGTCAGCACCCACTCAGCCCTCCACCAGCTCCCAGGCAAGACCCAGAAGGTGCCAGAGGGGACACACCAGCATCAGCGCCACTTCTCATGGGGGAACCGCTCTCCTTTACAAGCGAAGCCTATGTTAACTATAGATAGAGGACAGTGCTGACATTCACCAGGACCAGGCCCCTCTGTGGAGGCCCCTGACTCTGGGCTTCTCTCTTTCAGTTCAACGATCTCGCCTCCCTATCGCTGACACTGCTCAATAAAGGTGGGTGTGTCCATGGCTTTTCCGTGAGGCTCTCCCAGGGGCTATTCCTCCCACCCTGGGCGTAGTAGAAATCGAGGCAGCTCCCAGGGTGGGTTTGAGGGCCTTTAGGAGCTGGCATCCAGACAGGCTAGTGAGGCCTGGGCAGCAGCAGGTGTCCCAGTGATGCTTATGCAGGCCTGGCCTCTGCTGGGGCTCAGAGGAGCAGCCCTGCACCTCCTTCTTGTGTGGGTGCTTTGGGATGCCATCTAATCCTGCTCCCCAGGCACCTCCACATCAGGCCCGGGAGCAGGGCCACAGTCCTGGGCTGCCTGCATCCACTTGCCCCTACCCCAACCCATTCCCTGCCCCGTGGGGGTAGGGGGCACCAACTGCTGAGGGGGACCCTGCCAGGAATGTGACTCAGCAAATGGACACTGGTCAAGGGAGGTCTCCAGTAAGAAGGCCTCCCTGGGCACTGCAGGGCAGCGTCCACACCTGTGCACCTCTCTGAGAATGTGCTTCTCTCTCCCTCTCCTTCCTGCGCCCACACTCCTCATCCACAACGCTAACCCTGCAGATGACCTCAGCGAGGATCGTGGCCGTGAGGCCAACTCCGACGCCCGCAGCCTGGGCGAGCCCCTGGTGAAGCGGGAGCGCAGTGACCCGAACCATTCCCTGCAGGGCATCTAGCTCTGCGGTGCCTCCCCCAGGCTCCAGACCAGGCCCCTCGAGCTCTACTATAATAGTGCCTCTTAGATGATGTGATCTTTGCTCTGACTCACGGGGGCGCCCTCCAGAAGAAAAACCCTCGTGAACCACAACAGAAGGTCACATCGGGTTCCCGAGTGCCTGAGCTGCTCACCCGGTGCCTCCTGGGTCATCTTTTCCTTCTGAGTGTTCTTCTCTCCTCTGCCGGACCATGAACTTTGGTCCAAGTCTACACAACCCGCGCCGGACAAGCAGGCACCTCCACGTTGGGCTTCTCCTCGGTTCAGCGGCTTCCAGCTTCCACCATTATTTTTTAAAACTCAGATCCCAGAAGGGAAGGGGTGTCCTGCAGCTGTTGGGCAGTCCCAAGCTGACCGGTGTCCATGGAGCCCCCAGCCCTGGTGCCCTGTGGTGGGAAGGGACCTTCTCCGTGCTGTGCCCAGGGCCTCCTGCCCTGCCGGCTGTGCTGAGGCGTGGAGGCCAGCCCACAGGCCCACGGGAGCCGCATCTGCAGACACCAAACGTCCCCAAAAGCAGCTGGCAATTGCCATGGCCCCATGTGGCCCAGAGAACAAGTCACAGAAATGGGCCGCTCATGCCAAGACATAGTGGTGTAAGAACCAAGACCAGAAGTTTTATCAGCAACTGGAAGGATTTGGGTTCTGTCCAAGGTCACAGCCAACATCAAGCCAAACTGCCGGGTCTGGAATGAGTTTGTTCCAAGGGGGCTGGATGGTCGGTGTTTCAGTGGTGCCTTCAGAGAGCAGCCATCGGGCCAAGCCTGCCTGGCTCCCACCCCGTAGAATCTTCTGGAATGCCTGCGTTTGAATTAGCAATCCTGGAGCACTTTGACCCAGGGCAAGTCCCATCTTGAACTGCTCAAAGTCGACACTCTTCTCTGGGCTAAATGAATCCCGAGGACTTGCACAGCCCTTGAACTTTGAACACTCTGGATCCGCCGTAACACACTGCACTTGGTTAGCTCCGTGCAAGAGTCCTGCCCCCAAACCAACTGCAAAGAAGAAAGACAAACCTCTGGTCTAGGAAACACCATCTTATGAAATGCAATAGTTCTCCTTTTGGAAATGTTTATACCAATAGTTTTGTGCTCTAATTGTTATTAGAACGTTTCTTATGAACATGTATATTGCAGTATATTCAGTCCCCAACATTTTTTTTCTCATTCACGCAGAAGGTACTAATGTAAACTCACGTGGCCTTTAAAAACCTTACTTCCCAACAAGCAGGAGCGCTGAGCACGCCTAGGCCCACGCCAGGTGTGCAGGGAGGCGTGGAGGGGAAAGACAGGAAAGCTGGGCGCTTATTTTAGGAACCAAAAGTCTATCACAATCACAGTGTTTGTCTGGTTTTACAGTTCAAGCCTTAGATGAAATCAGACGGAAAGAATGTCTTTAAAATATATATATCTCCTCTCCTGGGAGACACTTAAGCTCACGGTTCTTGGACTGTAATGGCCTGCCTTTCCTTCCATGGGGGGTGAGCAGTACAAACTGGGTTTCCGCCTTACGCTCCTGCCTTTGCAGGATTCCACAAGGAACAATACAAATGACGGTAAAGACACAGGCCTTCCAAGCCCGTTCTTGTTTTTCATGGCAGTGAACACACGCGATCCACAGCTCCAGCTTCCCTCCAACACACACACACACACACACACACACACACACACACGGTGGCCCAGGAGGACGCGGGCCTCCCTTCAGGCCAGTCCCCTGCCCTGGACAGCCAACCTGGCCGGGCTCCTGCCCTGCAAGGCTCCGAGGAGAAAGAGTGGCCTCCAGCACTTTGTTCTTGACTCTCTGGGGAGCGTTCCAGAAGGAGCAGATTCCCTGAGCTTCATTTAGCAAGGCCAGCTCTGGGCCAGAGATGGCAAGAAAACAATTCTCAGCCCAGGATGGTGAAGACTATTTGTAAGCAGACTAGACTTACTCAGATATGGCAGAATAAATCCCGGCTCCAGGCACTGATGAAATCCACCGGTTGTTCCCAGGGCTTATTCAGTAGATGGGTGGGGAGCCAAACTTGGGAAGAATCACTGCACGAGCTTGTTCTAAAATGGCCAAGTCCTGGGCCCCGTCCACAGAGAGGCTGCCTGGTGGGATTACCATGGGGGCTGGGAACCCGAGTTGTTTGGACCTCCCCTCTGGGGGGTTTTGAGGGGCTCTGACACAGGGGATTATAAGACTTTGAAGAAACCCTGCAGAGGAGACCAACAGGCTCAGGAACGAGGAACGGCCCACAGATGGGAAGATGTTCCAGAAATGTGGGACACAATTCCTGGTCAGCCGCCCCTAAAAAGTTGCTCCTCCGTGCCAGGCCAGCGCCCCACATGCCCCAGAGATGCTCAGCCCTGGCCCCAGCCCAGGCCTATCTGTCCCCGGTAGAGGCCCTGAGGCCCCCAGGTGACACTAAAATCGTCTACTACTTTCCTGGGCTGGGACCTCCAAGGGCCTGCACGTGGCTTAAAGCTCTGCCGTCACCGTCTTGAAATTCTTAGTAGTTTTTGAACAAAGCGCCCACGCTTTCATTTTGTGCTGGGCCCCAGTGCAAATTTTGTGACCAGTCTTGGGAATCTCCCAGGACACAACCATGCAGGCTCCCCTTCAGCTGGGCGGCCGGGCCCTGTCTCTGTGGCGAGTCCCTGCCAGGCTCTGAGAACCCAGCGGAACCCCGACTCGCCCCATCCACTCGTGGTTCACGATTGCAGGCCCTCTCCAGCCTGAGACCCCTGAGCAGTGCCAGCCCTTGCACCAAGCAGCAGCCACCCCTGTCTGAGAGGTGGCCCGGTGCTGGGGTGGCAGGGTCCCTGGAGGAGGAGAGCCAGGCCCTGCTCCTGGGCCTGAGTGGCTGGTGATGGAGTGAGCACAGGTGATGCCTCCATGACCACTGTCCCAGGAGCCAGAGAGGAGATGAGCAGGACAGACTGCTAAGGGCCCACAGACTGTCAAGTCCCTCGGAAGGCCCACTGGGTAGCGACCCAGGGCAGAGGACCAAACAACAAAGGGAACCTAGTCCCACCAAGAGCCTCTGGGAGGTTCTAATCACAATGGCTCCACACTAGATGCTTCTGTCCAATCTCCTCTTTTTGATAGTAGGTGTTACCCACATTGTACACGTGGGAAAATTGAAGCTGCCTGCTGGAATGCAGATATGATGGCTGGAGCATCAACAGCCATTTTAGACCTCGAGGTGGACGTCCTATAATAAGGATGGCAAAGCAATGAGACAGAAGGAGCCTGGATCCCTGGTGATATGGAGCTGCATTACAATCCTGATGACCCGCAGAGTTCAGTAAGCTGTGAGGGGAGGGGAAGAAGGCAGGGGAACCCACAGATGTTCTGCCTCTGGGAACTCTCTGGTAGCAAGAACTCTGAAGAAAGCTGTGAGGTACACCCCCCACCCCCCCCCACACATACACACACACTCCAGCTGTGGGTGTGCTAAGAAGGGAGAGACTCCCTAGCCGAGGGTGTCACCCCTCCACCACTTTTCCTCCCACAGCTCAGGCTGTTGCCCGTCTGCTCCCAGCTCCTACTCCAGAGCTTCATCCTTCCACACCTTCTGTGACCTGGTCCATACCCAAATGGAAATGCCCCTCCACGTGCTGCTGACTTGCCCCACAGTGGCCCGGCCCACCACTGCTCAGGGGTGTGTGGGGGCTTCGCCCTCCACAGAGCAAAATAGGAGCTCAGCATCTGACCATTCGGGCCTCTTCCTTGGGCCTCCATCATGGCGCTGCCCACCAGCCATCCAACCATCCAGACCAGAAACCCAGGGCCACCTTCATTGCCCCCACCCCTCCTACTTCCCCAAAACGCCCATAACACAGTCACTCTCTCCTTCCTCCTTGCCACTCCCCAACTCCTCCTGGCCGGGAAAGGAAGCATGGTAGGGGAAATAGGGCTAGGCTATACAGGTTTGAGTGCCAACTCCACGGTCACGGGCTGTGTCCTCAGATATATTACACCTGACCCATGGACAACATGGGGGTTAAAGGCACCAACCCTCCTTGCAGCCAAAAAATGCACACACATAACTTTTGACCCCCCCAAAAACTTAACTAATGGCCTACTGTTGACTGGAAGCCTTGCCGATAAACAGTCAATTAACCCATGTTCTGTAGGTTATATGTATTATCTACTGTATTCTCAAAGCAAGCCAGAGAAAAGAAAATGTTATTGAGGAAACCATAAAGAAGAGAAAATAACATTTACAGCGCTGTACTGAATTTACTGATATAAGTCTGCATGTAAGTGGACCCACGCAGCTCAAACCCATGGTGTTCAGGGTCAGCCGTACTTCAATCAGCTTCTCCATCTGCAAAAAAAGGTAATAAAAATACCTACCTCACAGCCTTGTGAGCTTTAAATAAATTAATACTCAGTACTGGAGTAAGCATTTCACAACTGTGTCTCGGCCTCGGCACTGTGGACACTTGGGACCAGACCATTCTTGCTGGTGGGGTGTGCTGGGTGCTGTGGGATGTGGAGCAGCATCCCTGGCCTCACCCACCCCCTGCCAAGCGCACCTTCCCTCCCCAAGTCATGACAATCACAGATGTCTCCAGATATCACCCAGTGGCCCCCGGAGGGGGGCAGAACGGACCCCGGGTGAGAACCACTGGGTGAGAGCACTATCATGATGACCAGTTCCCTGCATCTTTTGTATCTTGGCAACCACATCACTTATCACTTGTCTTTCTCTCTCCACACAAACCCTTACCCACTCAATGCTTTTATTTCTTGCTCCTGGAACTCAGCCCACGATCTCATCTGGGGCTCTTTCACCTTCACTGGACTTGCCACCTAACCTCCACGCCTTCACGCACACACACCTGCCCCTTTAGTGCTTCTCTTGATTGACACCCCCTGCAGGAAGCCTTCCTGGAAGCTCTCCCACTAGATTAGGATCCTTTATACCCCGCCTTTCCCATAAACACTGTGGGTGAGTAGCTCTCGTCTGCCTTGCTTGCTCAATACCGTATTTCTCCCAAATCTAACACAGTGTATATGTAGGTTCAGCAAACATTTAGTGACTGAGTGAGTGAAGAAGGTTTCTGGGAGAAGGTGCTATTCATGGTAATCATGGGAAGGTAGGGGAAAGGAGAGAAAACACATGGAAGAACACTAAGGAATGGCCAAAGGAAAGAAAAATCCATTCAGAAGAGGCCACCACCAGAATTTTTTTTTCTTATCGGAGCTGGGCTTTAGAAAAATTTATTCTGGTACAGTGGATTATACATAAGCGGGAAGCAAGGAAGCCAGTTAGGTACTTGATAAGATGGCACAAGTGAGGGGTAGGGAGTGGGGGTAGGGGAGACAGGGTGGTGGAGACAGCAGGGGAGGGGAGCTGGCAGAAGCGAGAGGTCCACTAGAGCCCCTCCCCGTGCCTAACGGCAGATCAAGTGGGTTATAAAATCAAGTTGGTGGGTTATGACCAGTTTAGTCTTTTTTTTTTTTTTTTAATGGACCAGGATAGAAGTAGAAAACGTGAGAAGTATTGATGGGATAAAGGCAAACCTAACTTTGTAAAGTTTGTAAAGTTTTTGTCTCAGTATTATGTATTACGTGCGTATACAGACACAGATGGCATTAGGCCGCCATATAAGCCTAATGTACAATGTACTGGATTCATGAAATGTATTGGATACATATATGTGTCAAAAGCCACAAGTACTAACCGGTAATTCTCAACCTATTTTGCAGTCATGGGTCTCTTCTAGAATCCTCTGTGATAGATGTTTGCAGGGTTTTGCCATCCAGCATCCATTCCACCTTCTTTTGGAATAACACCCTGATTTCCTTTTGAGGAATGACCTTTCTCCCATGAATTTAAATACCACCTCTACATGGGCACTGGAGGGAATGGGCTTAGCATATGTGGGGAGCAGTGAGGAGACCGGTATGGCTGGCTATACTGGCCGGGCAGGAGGGAGACATGGAGGGCTTCCTAGATGCTAGCCAGGACTTAGGGTTTCATTCCAGGAGTGAGAGGCCCATGGCCTCAAAATAGATTGAGAGCTCCCCTCCATCAGCTCTCAGATGTATGACTGCCCACCCAACACCTCCACTTGGATGTCTCGGATGGCAAACGGCATCTCAGACCAGCAGCTGGGCACCTAGAAGCATTCACTCAAGAGTCGATAATAAATAGCTGGAGGCATAAACTGGATAGTCGTAAACTGGATAGATGGGGAAAGCAGGGTGGGGGGCACAAGGTAGTAAGTGCCCCACCATGCTGGACCCATCCAGCACTTTTTCCTATTAGTCTGAATTGTGAGCTGCACGTAAGACTGAAAGCAACAGAAGTGTGGGGGTGCTCCGAGAGGTGCCCCACCCACCCTGCTAAACCGGCTGCCGAGACCCACCAGGGCCTGCCCAGTTTCCTCTTTCCCCTTCATCTTAGGAGCATCTTCATAACTTTCCAACAAATTCTCCCTTTGCTTAAATTTGCCAGAAGTGTTTTTGGGGTTTGCAACCAAATTGACACACCCTCAGTACCCATGAATTTTGCAGTCAGATTCAGAAGGGATTCTCTGACCTCCCCGAAGTCCTCCCAGGATGGAGGCACTGTTTCAGAGGCCGACTGGGAGTGTAGGCGCAGCGCAACCAAGACAGGCTCCGTCTCCGCTGGTGCAACCAGCACTTACCAGACCTGGTTCATGGAAGATGCCAGACCCCCAACTCAGACCCCCCCAATTGACACACAGCCTGAGTCGCCAAGTTCAGTTACTTAGAAGGAACTGAACGGCTTCCCAATCCTCTGTCGCCCCCCAGTGGTCACTGTGTGACATGGCCTCTTCCTTTTCCCCTGGGGACACACAGAGCTGGGATTTTTGCCTAGACTGGAGGCAGTTTGGTTTACTAAATTGCAGCAGTGCAAAATAGGAAAGACCACAAGCAACAGGTTGAATGAGCTAGCTTCCTTCTTTCCCTCCTCTGCCTCCCCTTCTCTTCCTCAAACATTCCCTATTTATTTACATAGATTCGGGGTATCTCCGCAAGAGATACTCAGTAATTACAACGGGAAAGGTAGTAACTTGGCAGAGGCTATCTGAACCAAGTGATCTGAATTATCATCATGAATGGTACAAACGCACTGAGACGGACACATCACTCCTGTGTTATTCCTGCCGAAAACTGGTAATCTGAGTTTAATCATGAGGAAACATGAATCAAACCCAAAATTAAGGGGCATTCTACCAAATAACTGGGAGTACTCACTACCAGTGTCACGGTCAAGGAAAAAAGACTGAAGAACTGATCCAGACTGAAGGTGACTGAGAAATGATATCTCAACGCAACGTGGGATCCTGGACTGGATCCTGGGACAGGAAAAGAAATCATTAGTGATGAATGGTTGAAATTTAGATAAGATTTATATATTAATGAATGGAACTGCATCAATGTGAATTTAGTTTTGGTCACTGCACTGTGGTTACGTAAGATGTTAGTATTTGGGGAAGCTTGATGAAGACTCAAGTAGGAAAGATGTTAGGGTTCAAAGCCGACAGCCAAGAGAGAATTCTTGAGACGTCTTTGGTGCAAAAAGGTGGTTTTATTCAAGCATACAGGGACAGGACCCTTGGGCAGAAAGAGCTGCACAGGGGTCATGAGGAGTGGCCCATTATATACTTTCAAGTCGGGAGGGGGTTAGGGATAGCGTTAAGTCTCTAAGGAATTCTGGAAGCAAGGTTTTCAGGACCTTGGGGGGTAGCTATTGTTAGGAAAAGGTCATCTATTACTGTCTAATAAAACCTTAGTCATGAGACCCTTCAGATGTATATCGGTGGGTCATATGCTTGGGGGGTGATTGCCAACATGTATCTTGGGGTGGGGTAGAGATGAAGTTTTGAAAGGAATTTTTTTTTAATTTTATTTAACAGAGAGAGAGACAGCAAGAAAGGGAACACAAGCAGGGGGAGTGGGAGAGAGAGAAGCCGACTCTCTGCTGAGCAGGGAGCCCAACGCGGGGCTCGATCCCAGGACCCTGGGATCATGACCTGAGCCGAAGGCAGACGCTTAACTATCTGAGCCACCCAGGTGCCCTCATTTAAAGCTGTATTTTAAATTGAAAAGTTAAATTTGTAAAAATTACAAGTAACATAGAGTATTTCCTCCCAATTCCATACTATATTTAGCTGCTGCAGAATATGGAAGTGAGGGAAGCTGATGCACCCAGCTTGGGTCAGAGCCCCGCCCCCCCATCAGCATTAGCATCGGCCACATCGGACATCCTGCTGTCATGAACTCTACCTGTGGACTGGGGGATGACAGGGAAGGGTGCTGAGTAGAGGAGGCAACCCAGGATGACTCCCCTTGCCCTCACCTGACTCTGAGCTCCTTGAGGGTGGGGAACTGTGTAGCTAATGAATCTCTGGGACCTCAATCTCAGCATGGGGCTGGGCACAGAGCAAATACCTGCCCATGATGGGAAGATGAGAACGTTTTTGCAGCTGTGAAGGCCCTTTTTACTGGAGACCAACTACAGAAGCCATTAAGAACATGGCTGTGAAGGGAAGTTCACAGTTCTCAGAGCACAGCCAGGGCTCAGGCAGTCCTCAAACTCATCTCATGGTGATCCAAGGAGGAAGCAGGCAGCTGAGAAGCCAGTCGATCAGCAGTTTAGGGTAAATCATCTGGATCCTTCCATTTCCCACTCCCAACCTTTGTATTAGGAAAAACTCCAAACCATTGCTGTGGCTTACGAGGTCCTGCATGCCCCTTCCCTGACCTCATCTCCTCACTCTGCCCTGGCCACACTGAACTCCTCACGGCTCCTCCAGCTTACCAAGCTGGTTCCTGCCTCAGGACCTTTGCACTTGCAGATCTTCTACTGTCACCTCCTCAGAGGGGACTTTCCTGACCAGCCAATCTGAAGTAGTCCCTTTTGCTTTCTTTCCTCCCTTTCTTTTTTTCTAAGTAGGCTCCTCACCCAGCGTGGACAACGTGGGGTTTGAAATCACGTCCTGAGACCAAGACCTGAGCTGAGATCAAGGGTAGGACACTTAACCGACTGAGGCACCCATGTACCCCAATATCCCTTTTCTATCACTGTCACAATATGCTGTTTTATTTTCTTTGTAGCACTAGTCAGTATCTCATATTACTTTGTTTGCCTGTCTACTGTAATCTCCTTACAAAAGAATGCAAAACTCCATGAAGGCAGAGTCAAAGGTCCGTGAAGCCAGGGTCTGTCTTGTTCAGCCTGGGCCCCAACATGCAGAACAGTGCCTCATGCACAGTAGTGCCATGGATATATATTGCTGTGTAACACCTGTCTCCTAGACTTAAGGGCTTGTAATAACAACCATCATTTAATTTCTCTCTCATGGTTTCTGTGTGTGAGGAACAGGAAGGGCTAGCTGGGCAGTTCTCTCAGGGTTCTGTGGTTTGTGTATCTTTGGCTTCCTCAGAGCATGGCGGCCTCAGGGCAAATGGGACTATTTATATGAAGACTGAAAGTTTTCAGGTTTGCTGTTTCAGCAAAGCAGATGAAAGTTGCATCCTCTCTGTTCTTACCTAGCCTCACAGGTTAGTGTCATTTTCACTGTACTCTATTCATCCACCACTAACGAGTCCACCTCCATGCAAGGGAAAGGAACAGGGACCTCACCTTTTTTGATGGAAACAGGGTCAAAGAATTTGGGACCTTAATTTCCAACTACCACCAGTAAGTGATAAACAAATATTGATTTAATAAATAAATAAATATTGACTAAGTTAATTCGTTAGAGGAGACCAGATAAAGCAAAAACCAGCCTAAGGGTCGATTGTTGGCAGCCACTGGCACTTTGGAGACAACTGTGAAACCAGTGGAAATTTAGTTGGCTCGTCAGGCTGATAGGTTTAGCATCTCTCTATGTCCCTTGAAAAACCACAACTGGATTATATTTAGCAAGTGATGACATGTTGCTGGGAGTTGCCCCAAGTGTGGGATGAAAGTGGTCTATGAAATGACTTTCGGAGACATGGCAGACATAGCATCAGATGACACCGAATCACATGATTTACAGCTATCCCGTTTTCAGTTCTCTTTCAGTACTTCTCATCCTGTCAAGGAGAGTTTCCACTGAGTGATCATATGCCTTTACTAATCCTCTAATACTGTGCAAATCTCTCTTTACATCAAAGAAAAAGCAGGCTTGGGCTTAGCACCTTGGCAGACAACAATATCAACCCAGAATTTAAAAAACCTTGTTTTGTTTTCATGTTTATTTTTACAATTATCTCCCACTCATGGCTTAGTGGTATTTGGATAGTGATATACTCTATTTAATGTAAATGTAAACCAATAAAAAGGCCTGTAAAGAAAAGTATTAAGTTCATTAAGGGTCATAGAGTTTAGACACATGGCAAAAGCCAAGAAGACCTACCCAAGAGAAAATACATATAAAATGAAATATAATGAAAGCAACAAACTAGAAATGAGAAAACCTAAGCCTACACACTGCTGGCGAACCAGATGGACTCAATGACCACCATCATCCTTTCTAGCATTGGTAGTCTAGCTATTCCTAGAGAATTTCTAATTCAAGGTCTGTGGCCTGTGTTTATATTTTGGTGGCAAAATCTAGGGCAGGAGAATCAAGACATCTTGATTAAATAAAGTTAGTGTAATTCTTAGTAGTATTAACCATTTCTCACGCCCCCAAAATAAATGAAAGTTTCTGAACAGTGCTTCTCAAGGTCTGACATGCATAGGAAGCCCCAGGGTATCTTGTTAAAATGTGGATTCTGATTAAGGTCTGGTTTAGGACCTGGGATTCTGTATTTCTAAAAACCTTCCAGGTGATGCTGATGTTGATTTGGGGACCACACAGAAAAAAAGAAAGCTCTAAGAACAAATAGTGTGTTCTGAGCATCTCTTCCTGGCTCTGCAGTTAGTGAAGTTCACATTAGTAGACTGAAATTAGCCATGGTTGAAGAATTTACACCAAGAAAATCAGCACTACAAACCAGGGTTCATTTCATCGTTTTATTATGTTCTAGCTTTAAGAAAGTGATAGGAAAATGTTATTTACAATAAACTATACCACAGAAGCACACATATAAATACATATACATACACACATACTGACACACACAGTCTCCCCCAGAGAAGCAGTTGTTAAACATTTGTCAAGCCCCACAGGTCGTAAAGATGCATACAGGGCAACCATGTAGATTAAGGGTTGGCAAACTTTTTCTGTAAAGACCCAGTGGCAAATATTTTAAGTGTATCTTTTTTTTTAAGATTTTATTTATTTATTTGAGAGAGAGAGAATGAGAGATAGAGAGCACGAGAGGGAAGAGGGTCAGAGGGAGAAGCAGACTCCCCGCCGAGCAGGGAGCCCGATGCGGGACTCGATCCCGGGACTCCAGGATCATGACCTGAGCCGAAGGCAGTCGCTTAACCAACTGAGCCACCCAGGCGCCCGGCAAATATTTTTTTAAAGACTTAGTTAGTTGGGGGTGGGGGAGACAAGAGTGAGGGGAGAGGCAGAGGGAGAAGCAGACTCCCTCCCCAGCAGGGGGCCCCAGGCGGACTCAACCCCAGGACCCTGGGATCATGACTGAGCCCAAGGCAGATGCTTAATCTACTGAGCCACCCAGGCGCCTCCAAATGGCAAATATTTTAAGTTTCGTTGGCCAGTCTCCGTTAAAAAGGAGTCAGCACTCCTGGGGCAGCTTGGAAAGCAGCCACAAGCAATACGTAGTGTGACTATTTTCAAATAAAATTTTGTGAACACTGGAATTTAAATTTCATCCAACTTTCACACGTCGTGAGATATTTTTCTTCTTTTGATTTTTTCCAACAACTGAAAGTGTAAAACCATTCTTAGCTCACGGGCCAGATGCGGCCAACAGGCTGTAGGACTTCCCTGTCTAGATCACAATGGAAGAGGAGTGGAGCTGGCACCTACAGGGGATTAGACCCGGGACACAAAGCCCCGGCAGAGGGCTCAGCGGGTGCAAAGACGCGAAGGCTGGAAGGAGTTCGGCATGCTGCAGGCCTGAAGAGCCATGTGGCTAAACTGCACTGAGCAAGAGGGGAGCGTGAGAGCACGGCGTGGGGAGCTTCGTGAGCCTTAACGAGAGGTTTAGAATTTACTCCAAATTCAGGAGAAAGCTGTCTGGACGCGCGGAGGAAAGATGGGCCCTTGATCTAATTTATACTGTTTAAAGGCTCCTCTGCCCGGCACCGGGGCGCGGAGCCCCCCGGGGGGCGGCGCGGCCTCCCCCGGAGAGAGGCGAGGCTGGCCTCGCGTGGCCTGTGGCCTGTGTCCTGGCAACAAAGCAGAGCCAGGAATGCGTTCAGACAGACTCGGGGCAGGTGAGCCGAGGCGGCGAGGAGGCGCGGGCGGGCGGAACACCTTCCCTCGGCCCGGGGGCCGGTCCAGCCCGGCTCTCAGACGCAGACGCTCGAGGCCCCGCTCCGCGCCAGGCGCCGCCCCGGGACTCCCACCCCCGTGGCCCCCAGCCCACAGAGGCCCCTCCCGGACTGATCGTTCCTCCGGCCGGCGCTCTCCGACCTCTGACCCCTCCCCAACTTCCCCCACCGCCCCACGTGGCCTGAGGAAAACGCAGACCTGAACTGGGCCCTCGGAAGGGGAAACTGAGGCCGCAGGTGACGGGGCGCCCCGAAGGCCTCTTGTCAGGCCTGCGCATGTGGACAGCCCCCCCCCGCCCCCCACAGATCCAGAGATTCACCTCGGGGAAGGCCTCAGTCGCGGCTCCCTCGGCGGCTCGCGCTCCCACCTCAAGGAACTCCTGGAAAACGAGCAGAAAGCCGGCGCGTCGAAACCTAGCCCCCTCCGCGCCGTCTCACAGAACGTTCGTTCCCGCGTCGCCGCTGACGCGCGCCAGGCTCATTACGCATGCGCCCTGCGCTGCCCACGCCCCCTTGGTCGGCGGGAAAAGGAGGCGGGGGGCAGCTAGTGCGCAGGCGCGTGCTCGGAGCTTGGCTGGGCCGGGACGGCCCTCCGGAGCGCGACTCCGCGCGGGTCTCCGCGCGCAGGCGCGAGCTGCCGGCCTCGCTCGGAGTCAGCTCGCGAAGTGCGCACGCGCGGGAGTTTCTGGCAGAAAGCAGGAGAGCCCGGGCCGGCGCGGGGCCTTGTGGGAGGGCTTAAGGAAGTAAAATGGCGGACCTGGCGAACGAAGGTAGGGGAGGCGCCGTCGGGGGCCAGCTGGCGGCCAGGGAACGGGCAGCGGGAGGCCGAGGGGCCACAAGCCTGAGGGGTGAGCACCCCGGAGTGCGGGGGACCGTGTGTTCCGGGACAGCGGCCCAGCGGGCCCCACAGCCGCCCCCCATTGCGTCCCCTCAGGCCGGACTCACCGGCCCGGCCCATCACTCCCGGCAGCCTCGGCCCTGCCACCGTCCGGCCAGAGGGCCTGGGAGGCCGCTGGAGCCATGGCTCTGAGGCCCTTCTGCTCCCCGGGCCATGTCGGGGCCCGAAGGGGGCGGGAAGCGAGGCCTCAGCGCCTTGGCCTCAGATGTAAATAGACCTCCGGGCCTGGTCGTTGCCCAGCGCGCCACGCTCCCTCCCGCGCCCCCTCGTTCCCGGGAACCGGGCTTGTCCCTTTCCCCGTCGTGGCGCCGAGGAAGCCCACCCCCGAATCCTGTGGTTCTCATCCTACGCGGGACTGCTCCATGCCGAGCATGGAGGACACCTGGTCTGTTCCCCACCCCCCCGAACTCGGCCCCCAGTTCCCGCCAGTTCCCCCAGATCCTTAGTGGCGACCTGAGAGTCGCGCCTCGTCTCCCTGCATTTAGGCCTGGCCGCGGGTTGTGGACCACAGAAAGCCCCGGCTGCCTTTTGGCCCTTTTTCGCCGCACTTCCAGACAGGGAGACAGGGAGACAGGCTGTGCGAATTCCCTCCTCTCAGGAGCGCTGACATCCCACCCGAGCGTTTTTGACAAGGTTACGGTTCTAAATCCTCTTGAGAAAGCACTCCATGAGCTGATGTCTGCTTAAATCAATAGTGGTGTTGATATCGCGGTAGCCTCAGGACTTCCGAGGCCTATTTTTAGCTCCCTCCGTTTCTAGGAGCACAACCGTAGTTCTGGCAAGCTGTCTACCTGTCTGGCCCTCTTCCCCCATACCGTGCTCCCTGCTACTGGACGGTGTCCTGAGGTCTCCATACTGAACTGTAAGAATGCATGAATGAAATAATAACTGCCCACCCTGGCCGAGCGTTTGGGGGTAGTACCGTGTACCGTTCAAAGTCTTGAATCCTGTTGTCTTGTAATACTCCTCACAAAAGATCCGTGAAGTAGGTACTGTTAGCCTGTTCTCTCGGTGAGGAAACTGAGTTAGAGCGGTTAAGTTACTTGTCCAAGGCAGGTCACCCAGCTCTTGAGCAGGAGAGATGTGTGAATTAGGTAGTCTGGCTTCAGAGCCCAGTCCCCCATTCGCACACCCACACCCCCTGCCATTTTGTGCTGTATCTCTTTTACAAGATAAAGGAGCCCACGGAGGGTGGAGGCATTCCAGTTTATAAGATCCAGTTAAAGGCAGGAGAGGGAGTGGATAAATGGGAATCGATGTGACATACTGTATGTATTTACAACTTTGGCCCATTCGGTTTCTGGACTTGTTGATCTTAAAAATAACACTGTCAGCTATTTTACTAGCAAGATGGGCTTATTCAGGAGTGACAGAGACTCGCAATTTAAGACAAGCAAGCACTGACAAAACCATAGGCGAGTCTCACAAGGAAGGACAGGAACATTATTTTAGGGAGAGGGGGAAAGTTGCTAGAGAACTTGTTTTGAATTGAAAGTCTGTTGGAGAAAAGCAGCAGTTCAGGGTGATGACAGTTTCTCATTGGCTAAGTTACAGGGGTAGTGGATTTCTTATAGAAGATTCAGTGTACCCCCTCTGTCAGGGCCTGTAATTGATCTTTCTTTCTTGTTGATGTTTCTTCTTTTGGGGGCTGTAACTGACCGTTCTCCCCCTAATTTCTGTTATGTGGTAAGGCAACCCCTTTTGGCCTCCCTTTCTAGCCCCTCCCCAAGTCTGCTTTAGTGAGGCTTTTCCCATTATTAATTTTCACAAACTCAAGACTCAATATATCTAACATCATAGTTGACATTTGCATTTAAATGTCTCATGGGCACATCAGACAAAATCCCTATCTTTGCCTCCAACACCTGCCCACTCCACAGTCTTCCTCCCATTTTGTAGTAAATGGCAAGTCCATTCTTTGGATTGCCCAGGCCAAAATCCTTGAAGTTACCCTTCACTCCTCTCTTTCTCTCTCATATGCCACAGCAAATCCTGCCAGTTCTACCTTAAAATATTTCCGGAAGGTGACCACTTCTCACCACCAGCGCTGGTTTCCACCACTCGGGCCTCCCTTCCATCTTTACCCATCTAACAACTCAGCCCAGAAGCTAGAGTGGCCCCCTTCTACCTCCCTTTCCTCCCGTCACACCACTCTCTCCCTGACTTGCTCTGCTTGAACCACTCTGGTTTCCTCGGTGTCCCTTGAATGGACTCTACACACCCTCCTTTATGCCTTTGGACCTTCCGGTTCCCCTGCCTGAAACAGTCTTCCCGCAGATAGCCCTATAGCTCACTCCTTCACCTCCTTCGGGCCTTTCCTCAAACGTTATTTATGGAGCACTTCTCTGGCCACACACTTTAAATTGGATCCCCTTTCCCCATCCCCTTTATCCTGCTTTATTTTCCTCCCCAGCACGTCATCATCTGACCTGCGAAGTTTACTTGTTTGACTCTTCCTCTAGAATATAAGCTCCATGAGGGCAAGGATTTCTTTCTGTCATGATCACTGGTGGATTCCCTACATCTAAACAGTGCCTGGCACAGAGTAGGTATCCAAGAAATGTTTGTGGAATGAATGAATGAATTCATCACTGAGGACCCTTATTGTGCAGTATACTTTTGAGCACAAAGGGAAAATTATGGATTCCTGTTTTCCAGGGATACCATTTCTACCATACGGGCTGACACGTGAGTTTTTGATTGCTTAATTGAACAGTAAGTATAAAACAGAGAAATGGAATGCTTAAAGTTTTTGCCTAATAAATGCCACACTCACTCAGTACTTTGCCTCTGACACTAGTTCTGGCATAGTTGTCCTCAGGACATAAATCTTAGTGGCTTTTTGGCTTGGACAGCGTGCTGAGATGTTTAATTTATTATCTGCTGTGTAAACTAGGGCTTTCTTGCCTGTGCATTTTGAAGCTTTAGGGACTGCCCCATGTGTGTGCTTTTCCTCCTGCTGTTTAAGCTCCAGTCAAATGCCCTCTTAGCTTCTGTTTTTCCAGAGTGGTATTCCGAGTAGTATTCCAAGCTGGTCCATCTTCATCCCCGACCCTTCTGTCTCCCCTCCCTGGGCCATTGCCACCTTTCTCTGAGTCTGAGACAATGACTGTGCACCTGGGCTGGGCATCAGAATCACCGGGGGAGCTTTCTTAAAACCACAAAGGCTCAATCCCCACACCCTACCCATTCCAATTCTGAGATGTCAAGTGGGCCCCGGGCATCTGTACAGTGAGAAAGCAGCATGGGTGATTCACATGTGCAGCCAGGATTGAGAACCATTGGCTTAAGTAGTGCAGGTTAGGTGTGCTGTTCTTGTTCACAAAGAAACGTTTCCAATTGTGTATCTAATACAGCATCTTGTTGGCCTTCGTTGCCATGGTGATCTCTTCAGGGATGGTGACAGCAACTCCCACAGCCCTTTCTTGGTACTCCTATAGTCTGTGACTTTTAAAGTCCAGTTGGAATGCTTCTCTTCTAGGAGAGAGAGAGAGAGAGAGAGAGAGAGAGAGTGTGTGTGTGTGTGTGTGTGTGCGCGCGCGCGCGCGCGCGTGTGTGTTTGTTTTACACTTGTGTCCGGGGATATTCTCTTCTGCTTGGCATTTTGCTATTGATATATCCCAGATTCATTAATCATCCTATCCCTGAAGTTACTTTGCATCATAGATGGATGTCAGGATTTGAATGCAAAGTTTTGTGTCTGGAAAAGGTAAAGAATGGGCGGGGGTGAGTAAAGTGTATTTGAGCTATAGGATATCTTGGATTCCAGATCCCAGTGTTTAAAGATAACCATGTACATATAAATTCTTGCTGGCCTGTGGACATGGTATAAAGCAGTGTTCTCAACTTAGGCCCTACTGACATTTTGAGCCAGATAATTCTGTTGTGAGGGCTGTCCTATGCATTGTAGGATGTTAGCAGTGTGGCACTGTCCCTAACTCTACCCACTGTATCCCAGTAGCACACACCTTCTCCTGCACCCCTACCCCAGGGGTCATGACAACTAAAAATGTCCTCAGACATTGCAGCATGTCCCGGGGCAGGGGGTGAGGAGAACCACCCCTGGGGTAAGACCCACTGGTGTAAAGTAATGGCAGGGCACAGGCTTTGCCTTGCAGAGAACTGGGTTTGTATTTTGACTCTGCCATGTACTCTCTGAATGACTATGAGCAAATTTCTTAACGCCTTTGAGCCTCGGTTTCCTCACCAGTGAAATGAGAATCATGATAATCATGGGTATTTCATGGCTGCTGTGAGCATTGGATGAATTAATGCATATGAATTATTTAATACCTATCTGTACACACAGTAATAAACAGTCAGTAAATGGTAGCTATTTTTGACTATGGTGGACTCACTGTGGACTGGTTTGGCATAAAGTGTTCAGGAGAGAGAGAGCGCAAGAAATGATTATGCATAGTGCAGGTGAATCCAGCCCACCCATGAGATGGCCCCGGGGTGAGCCGTGATGGGAGGCCCCCTGGAGCTGAGCTGTCAGCCCTCCTGGGTTCTGTCTTGCCTTTCACGTGATAACCTAGCCCAGGGTTCTCAGCCTTGACACTATAGACGTTTGTGGCCAGGTAATTCTTCAGCATGTGTACTGCCCCATGCCTTGTAGGATGTGGATCAGCTTCTCTGATCTCTTCCCTCTAGAGGCCAACGGCACCCTCCTCCCTCCCCCAGTCATGACAACCAAGAATGTCTGCATGGGGCGCCTGGGTGGCTCACATGGTCAAGCATCTGCCTTCGCCTCAGGGCATGATCCCAGGGTCCTGGGATCCAGCCCCACATCGGGCTCCTGGCCCAGCGGGGAGCCTGCTTCTCCCTCTCCCTCTGCCTCTCTCCCCCTGCTCATGCTCTCTCTCTGTATCTCTGTGTCTCAAATGAATAAATAAAATATTTTTTAAAAAAGTAAAAGTAAAAAAATGCAAGAATGTATGCAGACATTGCCCAGTGTTCCTGGGGTTGGGGGGGGAGCGCAAAGTTGCCCAAAGTTGAAAACCTCTGATCTAGTCTGACCAAATGTCACTCTAGAGATTTTCAAGGGTGGTTTGGCTTTTCTCAGTTTTCACCTTACTTGTTGACTTAAAACTTAACGCCTGAGAATGAGATACAAGTAAATTGGTTGGAATCCTCAAATCACTAAATTCTCACCAACCCCTGCCATAAACTTAATTTTTAGGATGAGTGAGAGACAACTGTTATGGTAAACGTTAATCTGGGATTTGTTCTGGGATCAGAATGTGCACATGTGACTCTGTGATACCTCTTAACATCTGTAGCAGACGGGCCTGCTGGTAGCTGGGCAGTGTCATGCTGCCTCCGAGGCTGCAGAATCTTTATACATTTTGAAGAAAATTTAAGTTTTGGTTCCATTGTATAGACCAAAAAGGTCGTAGTTCTGCAAAACTTTTGGACCATGTCTTCGGCCTGCCTCTTGGTTAACTGGAAAATGGGATTACCCGAGCAGTCCTGTTACCGTCGCACATTCATTGGGTGTCAGGGCTAGTGGGGATCTGGTGTCTTTATACTGTACTGTGGGCGAGTGAGGGTGAGTGGAAGCAATAGGAACGAATTGAGGTTAGAGCAGACGAGTTCAGATGGTATTTGGAAGACTGACTGTGTGGGAGTGGCAATGGGGGCATTTTAGGTACCAATTCAATTCTAGCTAGTTAGTGAGTTCGGGCACAGAGAATAGGCCAGGGTAGAGTGGGAGATGAGGACCATTTGGGGGATCTGAGAAGGGCCTTTCTTCTGTTACGAAAACCCGGAGAAAGGCGGGCAGCAGAGGTGGCTTGTGTTAACTTGGCCCAGCCTTGGTAGCTCTCCATGGTACTTGGAAGCAATCTGGAGCCAGGTGGGTTTGCGGCGTTATCTGTTCAGGATCTAGTGGAGCTGATGGAGGTGGCAGCAAGCAGCAGGAGTTCTTTGTTTTGTTTGAAGGGGATTTGTTTTTGCCACCTATGCACATTATCCTTCCTGGGTCCCATGGAGTCTTGTTCACGGTCGGTGTGACTTTTTACTACTTGGTAGAAAACCATATAGCATGGGGCCTCAGAGAAAAGCCCCCTGCCTGTCCACAGTTTGCTTCATCCTTCGCAATCTTGACATTCGGTGCTATTGCCTAGTACGTGCCGTGAGTCTTAGCCCTGAGTGCATTCCATACTTGTTTAAGGAGCCTGTTGAGGAAAATAAAGAGTGACGCCTGGGCCACCCCATCAGTGATGGTGGCAGGAGGTCCCCAGTGTCTGTAGTTTTAAAAAGCTCCACAGATGTTTTACGACATGAAGCCAGAGTCAAAAACCACAGGCAGAAGTTGCAAACTTGCTTCAGGGGCAAGCAGATGTGTTTAATTTGGCCCATTTAGGGATTTTTGTTTGTTTTTAATTAGGAACCAACACTTAAGAATTCTGAGATTTCAGGGGGGAAATAATCTAGGTTTCTGATTTCTCTTGAAAAGCTGGAACCAGCCTCCTCCAGTGGTCTTGTGCAGTAACAAGTCTCCAGGATGGAGGAGCAGCTGCTGCCCTTAAGATAGACTGTGTGCCCCAAATTATAATGTTGAACATACAGCCAACACATGAAATGCATAAGAGAGAATATTAGATGGAAATTGTAGACATACTGGTCACAAATATGTAAGATGTGTTTGCAAATAAATAAAAAGACTTGGAATGCTCAAAATAAAATAAAAAGATAGATTGTGCGCCCTCCAGGACACCCTGAGTAGTTTGGGACCTGGCCCACTTCCTTCTTTTCCAGGTCCTGCCCGACCTTGGTTGGCATTTGGGTTTCAGCCCTGTTGTACCACCTCTTAGACGCAGCTGTCTCTGCACGTTAGCAGAGAACCTCAGCGAAAAGCTTTTGATGGTCTGTAACGGATTCAGGATTCGCTGTCCTCCGACTGCTAGTACTCAGCAGCATAGGACAGCAGTTCTCCAGGATGGTCCAGGGGCCCCTGGGAGTCCCCAAGACCTTTTCAAGGAGACTGCAAGTTTAAAACTGTTTTCATAACAATATAAAGACATTGTTTGCCCTTTTCACTCTCATTCTCTTGTGAATGGACAGTGGAGTTTTATCCAAAGGTTATAATAGTGTGATATAGCAACAGATGGACTGCAGAAGCAAATGAGTGATTCTAGCTGTCTTGTCTTAAGCCAGACGTTGAAGAGATTTGTCAAGATGCAAAATAATGCCACTTTTCTCACTAATTTTTTTGTTTAAAAAGTTATTTTTCATAAAATTTATTGTTTAGCTAAGCCTTCACTATTACTATCCTAAATAAGTTAACATTTTGGTATTTTCTTAGTTTTAATTTCTAACCTGCTAAGTATCAACAGCTGTAACCAACAGTTACAAAAGCTCTTGGAGAGTCTCAATAATTTACAAGTGTGGAAAGCGGTCTCGAGACCAAGCAGTTTGAGGACTGCTGGCATGTGATAGTGGAGCCCCATTGTGAAGAGCCTTGAGTGGAGCCTGTAGTGAGATCGGCACGGGTTTCATCCCCATCTCTCCAGCCTCCGGGAATTTTAACCTGGGACTGACTGGCAGGCTCCGGTTGACTACTCGGGGCACAGTTGGAAATGCCTGGATTGATTGTCCTTGGTTTGTGTCTTACTTCTGCCACTTACTTGCCCAGGATCTTGGGCAGGATGTTGGACCTCTGTTCCTGCATCTGTAGAATGGGGATGACACTAATCCTGTCTGAGGGTCATGTTCCGAGAGAACATTTGTCGGGTAATTGACCCACTGGCATGTGCAGATATACTGTCAGTTATTAGTGGATGTTACTCTTCTGATTGGATGTCTGAGTGGAGAAAAAGCTCCTTTTGGATTATAGCTGTGTTTCTCCACCTCAGTGTTACTGACATTGGGGCTGGTGGGGGCTGTCCTGTGCATCGTAGGACATTTAGCGGCATCCCTGGCCTCTACCCACAGGATACCGGTGGCACCCCCCTCCCCCAGTCATGACAAGGAAAAATGTCTCCAGACATTGCCAGATGTTCCCTCAGGGGTGGAATCACCTGAATTTAAGAACCCCTGGGTTAGGAGTGTCCGTTGACCCCCAAGAGACTACATTCCCTGATCATCTGACCTGTGGTCCTAGGATGCTGCACACATTTAAATACACAAAGTGTGGGAAGGGAGAGAAGAGGTGACTCACAGAAGCTAGGGGGTCACCCCAGTTTGTACTGTCTGACCCACTGGGAACTTATTTTGGTGTATAATGTGAGTACGGGATCTAACTCAGTCTTTTTCCAAGTAATTAATGCAGAGTTTCTCAACTGCAGCATCGTTAACATTTAAGGTTGGTTTGGGGACCCTCCTCTGCACTGTAAGGTGTTGATCAGCATCTCTGGTCTCCATCCACTAGATGCCATTAGCAGTTCCTCTGCATTGTGATAACTGAAAATATCTCTAGACATTGCCTAGTGTCCCCAAGGGGCAAAATCACCCCTGGGGGAGAAGCACTGGGTTATGAGATTAAATAAAACTATCCAGGAATAGATTATTTGCCAACTGGAATTTAGGGCTCACCCTTCCAGCCTCCTGTTTCCACTGTGGCCTTTTGGCAGATAAGGAGGCATCATGGACTTCATATCCCTGTGATGGAGGAACGGTGTTTCCATGACCTTCAGCACTGTCTCAGGTTCAATGTAAGGACCTTCAGAGAAGCTCTGGGTCCAGGCCATTCCATGTCGCAGGGGCTGAAGCCAAAGGCCACGTAAGCAGGGAGTCAACTGGTACAGTGCGCCTGCTTCCAGCCGTAGAGCCTGGGAGCCCATGCTCATCCTTTCTAGTGGATCAGCAGCACTGACTTCATGGGCACTCGTTCTCCTCCGGAAAACTGACCCATGTCGGGCCCTGTACCTGGCTGTCACTCTCAAAGAGAAATAGGTATTTGCAGAGACAGTAGGGGTGCCTCTCTGCACATGTAGAAGGCAGGCCTTGCTTTGTGCAGTAAGTTTAAAGTGCTTTTGCTTTAGTTAAACTCCCCCAAGTTTGCCACACAGAATCTCGGGAATTTGCTGGCCCAGAATGAAGGCCTGTGTCACGATTGTAATAGCAGATCCAGAGCGGGGCACATGGTTCTTGAGAGTTTGGCTTTCTCAGGTCGGGAGTGTGAGGAAACAGTCTACTCTCTACTCAGAAGGGAAAGGATGTCTTGTAGCATTGATGGTGGTGGTCGCTGGGTGTCTTGAGAGTCCAGGGCCTGGATCAGTCCTTATCAGCACCATTGGAGGCCTCCCCCCTGTTGTGGGCTTTTATTGCCAGACGAGCGGGACTTGTTTTAGCTGAGTCATCTTAGAGAGTAAGATGGACTTTCACGGCCCGAACCTCACCTCCTGCTTTCTCCCATGTTGGCTTCTAGGTTCTTTCTGTCCATAGGACTTTCATACTTGGGATTCTCTCTGCACGCTATACTCTGCCTTCACCTGCCTTACTCCTTTATGTCTGAGAGTCAGATGACACCTTAGGGTGGCCATACCCAACCGCTCACTCTGCAGTGCCCTTCTCCCCGTACTCTTTCCCATCACCCTGCTTTATCTTCCTTATGGCACCTATCTGTGTGTATCTTTCATCCTGTCTCCAGTGCCAGACGCAGTGCCTGGCACATGGTAGGTGCTCAGTAAATCGTGCGACTGCAGGCGGGGCTTAGCTCGTTGGCCTTCCATCAGATCAGGCTTGAGGGATTCTGAGCAACTGAGCATGTGAGTTGTCCCGGCATCTGGGCAGCTTTAGACGGGGCCAAATTTTGAGGCACTTACCATTGTTGGGGACCTAGGGGTTAGAGATAGTCCTTGAATCCAAGACTGATGCTTTAAGGTGGCATCAGTGTTTTTGCAGTCTTCTGGGTACAATTATAATAATGATAATAATGCCCAGGTGGAATTCCTGCTGTGTGCTAGCCACTTCCCAAACACTTTGTCTGCATCGTTTCATTTAATCCTCCCTAGAACTGCCTGGGGTGTAGCACCATCCCTGTTGGACTGTCAGGGAACAGGGAAGGTTCCTTGAGTCGCCCAGGATCCCAGCCATAAGTGCTTGAGGCCAGTTTGAATGCCCACAAAAACCAGAGCCCACGTTTCATCAGTTTCGGTCTGCTGCCTCAGCGGAAGTTCTGTGGTCCTTAAGATTTCCTTCCTGGGCGTGGGGGGAGTTTCCGTTGTCTTTCCTGGAACTTTCCCCCAGTCCTCAGTCCCTTTGATTTCACCTCTTGACTCTGCCCAGGTCCCGCCACCTAGTGGCAGAACATAAAAGTGCTGCAAAGCTGGCTCCCTGAATTTCTTAGGTTCAGGTGAAATTGCTGACTTTGTAGGATTTATTTAACAAGTTCGTGGGGTTTTTCTTGGATTCAAGGCACAAAGGTGCCCCAAGCGCAGGTTCTGTCACAGCCGCTTATAGTCTGGGTGAGTGGGGCCGGGGTGGGGTACAGGGGGGCAGGGATAGGAGGGTTTGACTGCAGGGCCGATTTGTGTAGAAATAAGGCAGAATGGGACTTGGCCTTTAGTGGGACCTCAGGGGACCTGAGGCACCCAGCTCAGAAGTCAGACTTAGGGTCCTGGTCCCAGCTCTGCCACTTATCAGCTTTGTGACTTCAAGCAAAGCACTGTCTGTCCGAGGCCTCTCCGTCTCGTTTCACGATTCACAGATCAGAGATGATAAAAAATATGTACATGATGACATTAAATGAGACTGGGTGTCCAAAGCACCTACCGCTGGTTCTAGTAAAGACCATTCAGCAAATGTGAGTTGCTTGTTGCTGCTCTTGTTTGAGGGACACAGCAGTTAGAGCACTGAAAAGTGGCTTGGATTTCAGTAGGTAAAGGTAATGACAGGATGAAGAGCATTCCAGAAAGAAGTGCGTAAAATAAAAGATACCATCATCTCCAAAACTATGCCCCTATAATCTCCCTGAAACCAGTTGAGAGTTGCCTGGGGAAAAACATACTCGAGTACCGAAAAAGGAATTAAGGGGCCCACCGCCTCTGCTAGCAGGGCTGGGTGGCCATTGAGCATTCAGGACACTAAGATCAAGAGAGGCATCACCTAGCAACAGCATGTTTGAGATCACTTCCATTCTTTACCAGAGAATTAGTTTGCAAATACAGTTGACACATCAATGACAAATTCACCTTTATGTTGCTGCACAGAACTGTTTATAATAATTCCTGAGAAAAGAAATGACTTGAAGGGTTGAGATAGTAAGTGTTGTAGGATTAAAGCAGTTGTCACATCTTAACAGACTGTTCTTTGTGTTGCCAAGATACTTTCCATACTTTTTTCACAGATAAGAAGATTAAGACACATCAGCCCAGGATTAAAGCTCATTTTACACAAGTACCTTGCTGACATTTTGGTCAAGAATTCCAAGTGGCTTTCCAGATGGGGGCCGTTTCCTGGCAGGTGTTTGAGTAATCGTTTAGGAGGGGAATAAACAGAACAAGCCAAGATACTCCAGATCTGCTTCTCTGTGTGTTTTCCTGAGCCTACATAGTTTCTTCTGTTTAGTTTAACGGGCAATCCTGAGAGACAAAGGTTGGAGGCAGCCACTGGGAGTGCCCAAGCTTGTTGCAGGGCAGGCCTGCCTGTAGTATTTGTGTACTTTTTACTCCTTCCACAGCGTGGAGAGAACGTGTGTATGTTCAGCCTAGATTCTGAGTACGTTCTGCAGGACATTGTGTGGTTAAAACTTTGAAAGATGGAGACAACACATCTTGTTTCACCATAGAACGTCCACATCTTGGGATGTGTCTTCATTCTGTCCTTGACGATCCTAAGGATCCGCTGTTGGCCTAATTGCACCCTTCTCGGAGGTAGAGGGTCACATGACTTGAAAGCCTCAGGCCCACCCCAAAACTCATCATCATCCACCCTCTAGTTTCCTTTGTGCTTTTCTGGAATGATACCTGACAGCTGCTATTTTCCTGATGTTACTTCTCAGAAGAAAAGAGTGTCTAGATCTTAGCTTCAAGGCCCAGCTGGGCAGAAAATGGGAGAAGGAAGCAAACTGGAGTCCTCAGTTCTCCTTCTGGCACTTGTACGTGGATGGCAGCGTAGCTCAGATGCAGTTGGAGACCTGGCCCCACCTTGGACAAGTCATTCACCCTCTGAGTCTCTTGTTTCCTTTTCTGTAAAATAAGGATGTTGGTATGACCTTTCTCCAGAAGTGATTGCGAAAAGTCAGGGAGATGAGACGTATAAAGCATGGAGTGCCTACCCAGCCCATAAATACATACTCGCTGACTGCCGGTCCAGGTAAGAAACCATCCGGCAGTTTTGGGAAACCCCATTTGGGAATGTCCTTGCTGTCAGTCACGTGACACAGGCTGGGAGGAGTCTAAAGCCAGGATCCCGAGACCTCTGTTATCCTGGAGGTTGAGAAGCATTCTTCTCTATCCCGAGGCCCCCTCTGGGGTCCAGGCCAGTTCCTTGCTCTCCTTCCCTTGCTTGCTTGCAGCAGGGACTCCACCTCCTGTCCTCACATCTGGTCAGCTGCCATCACCCACCCTGCCCCCAAGGGGTTCTTCTTACACTGGCTTCCGTGTAAAACATTCTTGCAGTGTCCCTTTCCTTCCTCCATTCTTGCTGCCTCAGAGATAGACACATATGTCCTTTGCTTTTTAGGATTTTGCCACCAGTCAGTCTCAGGGCAAAAAAGACACAAAACCCTGAGTCCTGGTCCCTGGCCTACTTATAGGGGTGGTCCGGGAAGCCTGGTGTTTTTAATTCTCTCAAGTGTGGGACTGTTTAAAACTCTCCTTCTCCTTTTGAGCCTCCTTACCACCATTTAAGGAGGTATTTTATGGGCTCTTCCCCTAACACAGACATCATATACCAAATTATGGACGTTACTTTCGGGTGAGGCCTTTTTGGGACTTCCCACACCTGTACGCAAGGCATCTGAGGACTTTCTCTGTGTCCTGGGGCCCCAGCTCAGTTCGGCTTTAGGAGAAGGGTCTTCCTCCTTGGAGCCCCCCGCTTCTGCCCAGAGACTTACGTTCCCTGTAGGGAGAATGTAAGTGGTCCCTCAGGTCAGGAGGGAGCCTGCATGTCAGGGACCCCTGCCTTCTTTGGAGCCATCTTTAACTCATTTCCTCAAGAAAGGAACTGCCTGAGTGATTGGTGCTTACCTTCCAGGAGCTTCTACACTAGACCTTGCAGGTATAAATGTACAGACCTCGGATCCAGCGAAGGGAGGGGGCGCACTCTGCTCCTATGGCCCTGGGCCTGGGCGGTCTGTTTCCTGCCTGTCCTCGAGGGTCTGGAGTCAGCTGGTATGTTCAAGCATTAGTAAAGCAGCAGGCACACAGCAGGTGCCACCTTGGCTTTCTTGGAGTTCTTCCAGGGCACCTTGCTTTCTGCTGCCTGCTCTTCCCCATTCCCGGTCACCTGGCTAAATGCTGCTGTCCTGCTTAGGTGGCACCTCCCGCGAGAAGCCTTCCTGGATCCACTCCTTTTCCACTGCCTCACCAAGTTGGACGCCCCTGCTCTGCACTCTGAGTCCCTTTTGTGCTTCTCCCGTGTTACAACGTCCAACTAAAAACTAATGTCAGCTCTTGGCAGGCAGGGGACATGTTTCTCCATGTCACTACCACACCCGAGAGGCCAGCATGAGGCCTGGCACACAGTGGGCCGAATTAATGTTATGATTGAGTCTATGAGCATAGCAAGATATGCAGCTGGGGGAGTGGTTCCCAGGCTCCACTGGGTGTAAAGTGCCTGTCAGGGCTGTGTCAGCAGTGCCTCCAGGAGCAGGGCCTGCACGAGGATGGGTTAGGGGATGTGTGTGGAGAAATCCCAGACATCTGGCAGAGGTTTGAAACAAGAGCCAAAATCTGCAGCCTTTCTGCGACTGGGCTTGCCTATCCGTGTTATCATCAGGACTGCAAAGACGAGATCCAGGACAGTCCCTGGCCTTAGGGATTACAGCTGGACTGTCCCATTTTGCATCTGACCTCACAGTTGGGTGGAGGGTGGCAGGGGACAGGAGGGAGAGCAGGCCCTGTGGGCCAGATGTCATGGGGGCTCACTCCTTTCAGCTTCTGGCCAGTGTCCTCACCCCTGCTATCTGCCTGAGGGTTGGGGGTTGGGGGACTTTTCCCGTCTGCAGCCTGAGCAGCACCTGGGATCACACTGGGGCTCAGGCTAGGTGTCGTCTGGAATGTGTGAGCTGAGCGGGGGCATGTGGAGGAGGGTGAGGGAGGCTTTGAATGTAGCAGCAGCCACCTTGGACTTGGCGTGCAACACCATGGAGAGCTGGGATGAGGGCAAAGCACCTCCCATGTGCCACCTAGAGGCGGGATTGTAGTTTGAGGCCGCTTGGCTCTGAATCCCACCCCACTTCACACACCAGTGTTGGCCACAGTCATCCACAGAATACAGTTCTCAGGCCTCATGTCAGGGAGGAGGAAAGAAGGGTTCCCTAGTCAAATAACTTTGGAGAACATTTGGTTAAACAGGTTTCTTTATTGTTGATTTTCTTAACCCTCACTATGCGGATGTCTTGAGCCAGTGCCCCAGGAGGGCTGCTTTTTCACAAACTGATTCAGTCAAAGAGCATTTTATAGGAACAAAACAAAACACGTGGTTGACAGAATCTGGATCAAATAGTTGGGGGTCTCTCTAGAAATTTCTGGTGGTAGTTTTCCCTTCACTTGTGATAGACTGGGCTGGGAATTCAGGCAACTTACAGAAGCCTCATTGCTCTGTCCCCTGCTCATTCCCCAAACTTGGGTTTCACCTGGCTGAGCGAAGTCTGCTTGTCCAGTGACAACCAGAAGCAGTTTGACAGGGGCCAGTTAAGAATGCAGGCTGAGGCTGCTGGGGCGAGTGTGGAGCAATCCTCCTCGGAATGGGGTGCGCTCGAGTTGTCCTTTTGTAATGTCAGTGCTAATTTGCAGCTCATGAACTTCGGCCCTCCTGGAGCCCATCGGAAATTAAATCTGTGTGACCCTCGTGCTTTGTGTCTTTGGTGGAGAACTGACGGAGGCTCATTGCTACATTTTAGTTAGTGTGGTGTTTGGGTTTGTCATAACCGCCAAACCATCCATCAGTGAGGGTCCTGGTGGTTCCTGACCTCACTGGTCCTAGCGACATTTCATCGGCTCTGACTTCTTGTCAAGCGTCTGTTATGTGTGTGGCTCTGAATGTACCACAGTCAACATAACAGAGGCTGCGCTCTTCTGGGGCTCATGATGCGGGGGTAGATGCTGCCAGCGAGGAGATGAACAGATAACCCCCTACAAGCTCCAGGCCATGTGCACAGACACACCCATCGCTTTTTATCAGGTGTTTGACCCCAAGGTTTTCTGCCCCTGACTCCTGTTCCCCATTTTTCCTGTAGAGCCTTGCACAGAATAAGGGCTTAGTAAATATTTATGTGAGTACACAGCAGCTAGTGTACATGTGTGAAGACCTGCAGAGGGGGTTTAGTTCAAACATTTATTGGATGGTTCTTTGTGGTGCGCACTGGCTGCTGGGCTGGGGTGCAGAGCTGTTTTGGAGGCCAGACCATGGTCTCTCAGCCTCCCTGACAGGTAGCCTCGTTGTGACCCGTGGTGGGGTAGAAGCCAAGAGCATGCCCTGTGGGCACCGGGGGCAGGTATGTAGCGCAAACTGGGAGCTTCCTGAAGGATACGGTGCCCGTAGCTGTATGAGTGTTGGCCACAGAAGAGAAGGTGAGAATGTGTTCCAGGCAGAAGGCCAGAAGTACGACAGAAGCACGGGGCATGCAGGGGGCAGCAGGCCCTTCAGTGCCACCGTAGGGGTCAGGCCGCGGTGGCCTGTTGGAAGGAGCTCCGACCCTAGTCTGGGGGAGCAGTGCTGAATTTTAAGTGTGGGTCTCACACCAGTGGTTCTGGCTGCTGTGCGGAGGCTGGATTGAAGAGTATGAGAGCAGAGGTGGAGAAAGGAGGGTCTTAACTACAGTAGTGGTAGCCTGCAGGCAGGAGTTAGTGAGGGAGTCTCTGCGTGAGTCTCACCCAGAATTCCAGTTCTTTGGGAAGCTGCTTTCAGAGCTCGGACCCCATGTCCCTTCCGTGGCCTCCGTCTGCCCCCAGCTGAGCACCGTGCCCACTTGCAGTGTCATTGTTCTTCCAGCAGATGGGATTCTCCCAGCTCCTGCCAGGACCCTGCCCTGTGTCTTTGTCCTGCCCCAGGGACCCAGAGGCAGCCTGGGCCTCTCAGGTTTGCCCGAATCTCTGCAGCCCCTTCTGGGTGCCTGCAGATCAGCCGACATAAGAAAGCTCTTCCCCTACCATCCAAATGGTTCTCCCTCTGTTCTCGTCCTTTCTCAGTGGCCTTCTGTCCATTCCTCCAGTACCTCCTTGCCCTTACTCCTCCCTCCGTCCAGTATTTCTTGATGCTAAGTACTGCTCTTAGACCACGGGGCAGCCAGGGAAATGAGACGCCCTCCAAGCTCATGGATTTGATGTTGTGGTAGGGGAGACAGAGCACAAACCCATAAATCCCTAGTGTATCTGGTGGTGGTACCTCCTGTGAGAGAACGTGTCTCTGCTTCACTGTGAGGCCAGGCAAGGTTTCTTCTGCAGAGTATAGTGTGTGTCTAATTAAGTCTACAGTGGCTAGGCAACACCTCCCAGGCTGGAGGTCGTTAGAGAAAGGACAGAAACAGTTAAGACAGGCTTAAGCAAAAATCAGCATTTGTTGGCTTAACTGAAAAGTCAGTGGGGGTGGGGTTAGCTTTGAGTAGTGTCTCCGATTCAGTTTCCTCCTCCATCTGCAGCTCTGCTTCCCACTGGATTGACTCTGCTCCAAGGTCCCTTTTGGTGACATGAGACTGCTCCCAACCCCAGGGTTACCTCCCACCAGCCCTGCTGCCCCAGCAGAAACAGAGCACCCCCTTCCCCAGGAGCTCCAATGAAAGTCCCGGACCTGAGTCTCTTTTCACTGTCAGTGGCCTGGCCTTACTCACATGCCATGGTGTCCCCTGGGGCAGGAGTTGGAAGTACTCTCCTCTTCAGACCTAGAGCCAGGGGCAAAGGAGGGATGGTCCCCTAAAGAAATGGGGGGCTGGAGGGATGCTGGGCTGGCCCAGACTCCCAGCTCCTTCCCGTGTGCCTTCACTCTTTGCAGCTGGCTGGGAGTAGAACACAGAAGTGAGCTTCAGGCCTGGATCTATAGCCCTGGATGCTGGGCTCATGGGGTGAGGGGCAGGGCCGGAAGCTCTCTGGGATTCCCCAAGGCAGAAATGGTGTGGATCAGCTGCTGCTGTCCAGAGTCCCTCCTGCACCCCTTTGCTGTCATTTATTGTCTGGCACAGGCACTTTCATTCCCTCCTTCAACCGGTGGGTGACAAGCAGCACCAGCCCCGGTGCGGGGAGAGGGCTGCTTAGGGAACCACGGAGGCCTTGTCCGCAAGCCTTCCGCCCCCACCCTCCTCCCTTGTAGTGCTTTGGTCTCATACAGGTCATTTACCCCGGTGTTCGCCTTGGGTTGTGCGTGGTGAGGACTATCACAGTGAATCAGACTCAGGGACTCAGGTGCGGCATGGCTTCAGTGTGCACGGCGGAGGGAATGGCCACCATCAGTGGGCTGTTGTCCCAAAGTCAAGACCAGTATCTGTTCTACTTCTCCAAGGAGTGGGAATTTGGTGGGATGGGAGTGGCACCGTGTCCTTTTGATTGTCTCAGGCTTGGCCCTCTTTCTCCTCGGACCTCCTCCCCTCCCCGGCTTTATTGTGGGTGATCGCCATTCCCTCCTAACTGGTCTGTCCATATTGCCCCCTTCCCCAGACTGTTCTCTCTTTGAACCTGAACCCAACTCCTTCTACAGCACTTCCCTGAATCCTTAGCATGGTGATCATCTGCCCCTAGGATCCCTGTCACTTTTACAAGCTGTATTTTCACACCTGCCGCTCCCTTCCGGGCTCTTGTCTTTGGACTTCAGCAGCCACCTCTTCTCAGGGACATTTCCCTGACTCTAGCTGCTCTGACCAGCTCCCCACACGAGTGCGCTCACAAACCAAAGATCCTCTCCCCTCCCACGGAGCAGTCCTGCTGGGTAAAGCTGTGTGCAAGTGCAGGTTCCTGGTAATCTTGGCTTCCCAGGACTGAGGGCTCCATGACAGCAGAGCGGTGCAGCGCTCCCCAAATTTGTGATCCCCCTTGCTTCCCGTCCACTGTCTGCTCCCAGGACTTTGAATGCTGACGGGGGCCCTGGGCGCACCCCATAGGATTCATGCGTGGACCCAGAACCACCACACCCAACCTCAAGGCAGTGAGGCAGGCAGCATCTGGACCTTCCCCCAGGTGAAGGTCATCCTCCTCCAGAATCCCCCAGCTGGCAGCAGGGGCTCGCCAAGCTGCCCTCCACCCCGGGGGCAGGTGGCAGAGGGCTGTAGATTTGGCTGCCCCTGGATAGGAGACAAATGGGGTTGCCTGAGAACAACAGGTGGCACCACCCTGGGCTCGTCACGTGACAGAACATCTCAAAGAGTTTCTTCAACAACCACTGTGCGAGATGGACTCAGATTTTTCTCAACTCCTTAAATTCTTTTTTTTAATGGGTAATCTCGCTTCAAGATCCAGGTGGAATGTCAGGTGACTCAACCAGGGTAAGCTCTCCAAAGAGCATGAGCTCTGTAGGCAGAGGTTGCAGTCTGGTTATTCCCAAGCCCCCACTGGTCTAGAAGTTCAAAAAACCTAAACTAGTCTCCAGAGTTTGAAACTGGGGAGGTGCCCCATCTGACATCTCTGTGCCTCGTTCCTGCAAGGCCACGGTTGGTGGCGCCAAATGGTGGCAGCGCCTTTGATGCCTGGCAGCCTGCCGCACGCCCTCCCCCCCCCCCCGCCCCAGTCACGGACGTGGCTGTTCTAAGTGAGTCTTGAAACCTTTTTCTTGGTGTATAATATGCACACAGAACAGTGCACATACCCTAACATTAGGTGTCAGATTTTCACAAACAACACGCCCATGCAGCGACTTCAAGAAACCGTTTTCTAAGTGATTGAATGTTCTTTGGAGTTACTAGTTTTATATTGGGTTTGTTTTTTGTTTTTAACTTATTACGTACAAAAGTAGCTTTGTTTACCATATGACTATAATGTTGGGGGGAAAAAAACCAATTTTTCTTTTTGCAGAAAAACCTGCCATTGCTCCGCCCGTCTTTGTGTTTCAGAAGGATAAAGGACAAAAGGTAAGGGGCCGGTATGTTCTCTCTTCACATGATTACTCTAATTTGTTTTCTCCCCAGAGGGCTCTCCCAGGTTACATGGCCAAGGGTGCTTCTGTCTTTTAAGCCTCCACCCGGAGCTTGAAGGGAAAAGGTCCTGTGGCTTTAAGTTACCATGGTGAGAGGTTAAGACGGGGGCGTGTGTGGAAAGGGCTCAGGAACCTTTTAACAGTGGCAGAAAGATACTTTCTAATTCCTAGTGCTTCATTTTAGAAATAGTGTACATTAGAAAGAGTAGGAGAGAGAAGGTAGAACGAAGAGGGGCGGGAAGGAGGGAGAAATGGTGGTTAAGGGGGAAGACGGGATCTTTAAAGATTTTAGGGAGATATTCTGACCCCCAACCACCTTGGCATAAATGCATTTAGAGTAATTACTAGTTGGCTTGCATTATGTATTTACCATCCATCTTTGTTACTCGTTGCTTCCCCCTCTTGGATTTTAAATGTCTTGGTTGCCCTGACGTTGGAAATACTTTGCCTGACTCGTAGCAGTGAGCTGGCAGCTTGTTCAAGTCCTGATCGGTGTGGCAGTAGCATTCCGATGTCAGGTGCTGCCATTTACCTGGAAGTCGTTGATTTTGTGTCCGTCCTGACAAATCAGTGTGGAAGGTCGGGATTGTGTCCAAAGTTAGTTGATGTTCTGTGGTTGATGCTTCCCAAGCTTTTATGAGGATTCTGTTTGTCCAGCAAATGGACAGTCTCTCCCACTCCTGCCCCAGTCTTACCCATTGCAAGATTTCAGAGTGAGGGACCAAAGTGCCGCGCTGGATTCGGTGTGTTTTGAAATCCGTTTGCATCTTGTTGATAAGAACAGCATTTGAGAGAATGCTCTGGTGGATTCCCAGTCCCCTGGCAGGGTGGCCAGCTCTGAGGTTGGGGGCTGCTGGTCTGGCGAATTTGGGACTCCTGGCAGCCCAGCTGCTGCTCCTAGACCCCATCCCTCGGTCAGAGAAGAGAGGCCGGACTTCTGTGTGGCCCACACTGTCCAGGACTTCGTTCAAGTACTGTGCCAGGAAGAGAGCATGTGTGTGTGGGGCGGCGGGGGGGAGGTCAGGAGGGAGAAGTGGCTGCCCAACACATACCCCCTTTCAGCGTACCTTCTGTGTGAGCCGGGGCTAATCTCCTAGGCTTACCCCCCTCACATTAAACTTTCCCATTGTTAATTCTTTTGCTAAAGAAAGAATCACAACACCCGAGGAAACATTCTTCCTGTTTTGTTTTGGTTTTCCAGGTGGTATTTTCAGGACACATCAATCAGCCTCTGCGGTCTCTTCTTCCATGGGCCCTGACCAATACATATAACTTAATTACGTGTTTTTTTATCATTTGTCTTTTGGAGCTTCAGTCACTGTGAAGGGGCTGATGCATTTCTGCTAGCATTTAGAAATGCCTGTGTTCAATTTCTGTTTTAGATATTAAAGTTGCTTCTCTCAGGATTTTCTAGAGTTTTGAATTTTATTATGATCGTTTGAACCACTTTTAAAGGGGTCAGGAAACTAAGACCTGCCATCACCGCCTGTTTTTGTAAATAAAGTTTTATTGGCACACAGCCATGCCCACCCTGTTCCCAGCAGCTGAGGCTGCTTTCCCGCTGTGACAGCAGAGTGAAGTAATTTGGATGGAGACATGGCCCACAAAGTCAAAAATATTTAGCAGCTGACCCTTCACAGAAAAAGTTTTCCAACCCCAGACTTAAAACAAGTAATAGGAATTGATAATTCTTTAAACCTAAGACTTTTGGACAAGCAGCAGGATGAAACACTAAAAATGTAATATTTGTCTGGCCGAATTTTTCAGTACTGTTTTCACAGTTGAGGTGGTTCTTGTCTGTTGCCTTGTAATTCAGAGGCTAACTTGCATGTAATTACCTCCAAAAGGTTGGGGTGAAGTTGAATCAGAAGAGTAGCTAGGAAACTTCTCATTGTCATCTTAAAATGTGCAAATGTAGTTCTTATCAAAATATTGACTCAGAGCCAACTCTAAATGGGCTTCTAAAAATAACTGATCTCCAGCTCTTCAGGGTTCAGCTCTCCGCTCCTTTCATGCCTCTGGAACAACATCACTGGCCGGACCCAGTGAACCTCTGCGTGTTTACAAAGGAGGAGCCTCTGTAACTGTCCGCGAGGGCAGCTTTCTGGGCTGCGGGTGGAGGTGGAATCTTCCTTTCTTTCTCTGCCGCTTAGGACAGTTCGGAAGTAAGGCAGAGAGCAAGCCACGTAGCTGAGACAGCCAACTCCGTGGCTTCCCATTTCAGGGGAGATGGGCAGGCAGAGCTGCAGGGAGCAGCTGTGGCACTTGGGACAGAAACAGGAGTTTGAGCCTCTTTCAGGTCCTGTCTCTCTCACCGACCTCCTGCCCGGCTGCCCCTCACACTGCAGAGGCAGAGCGGGGAACAGGCTACATGGGTTGCTACGGCTGGTTGCTCCTTTTCTCTTCAACTCCGTATTTCGAAAATATTCAAGTCCTCAGAGAAGTTGAAAGAATGGTACCGTGGACACTTTGAGTGTCCCTCACCTGGCTTCGCCAGGGACGTCTGTCGTAAATGCCAGAAGCGCCCGACTGTAAGTGGCGCCCATCTGATGCTTCTCCCCTAAATCCTGCCATAGGCGGCGCCCGGGACTGGGAGCGTTCCTCTCGTGGCCCCACTGCTGTTGTGGCTCCTGAGAAAACGACCGCGAAGTCAGAAATGTCCGTCAGCATATATAGTCCATAACTATGTTGTCTTCACTGTCACCAAAATGTCCCTTCTAGCTCTTTTTTGAGCCATTTCTTGGATCCACAAAGATCAAGAAGTCCCATCGTCAGCTGTGGGACCATTGACTTCCCTTTCAGCGAGCAATCTCTAAACCACCCAGTGGGCGGCGCTTCAGAGCTCACGTCCCCCCCCCCGCCCCCCCCCCCCCCCCCGACAAGGAGAGCACACCACAGGCCCCGCTGTTATTACTGAAGCATGATTGAGGTAAAAGATTTGAAATCGAAAAGAAAAAAATGAACCTGCTAGCCCAGGCGTTTTTTTGTTTTGTTTTGTTCAGTAGCAAAGCCACATGGCGTTTTCTGTCCTTCCCATCCAGGGCCCAAGCGGCATTTACAGCAGGCTATAGATTGGTGGCGGTGGCCCACCAGTGGCATCACTTGGTCTCAGGACAGGTTGTCAAATCCCCTTGTTGTTCCTGGTTCCCGGTTGGAGAAAGCGGTTGTAGGCTTCAACTCCAGTCCTGACGCCTAACATCCAGGCCCAGAGCCCGGCTGACAGTGCACTTCCTTCCATGTTCTCACACTTCCTCAGGAGGGCGCTCCTCATAAACTGCTTGCATTTACCCATTTCTGGTCTTAGTGGCAAAAATGAAACTTTTTTTTCTTAACTGCCTTGCATGGAGACAGTTTTTTTCTTTTTGATGTGAAGAGATTTCGAATCTTCTTAGAAGGTGGTGGTCTCATTGACTGTGACGACTGTTTCTTTCGGATACTTTATCTTCCAAAAGTTTATTCATCTGAACAGGTGAGGCTTTGAGGTCTCCCTTGCAGGGTGTTACCTGTTTGGGAGAAAGAAAGCTGTTGCAGAAATGCTGTTGAGCAGGAAGAAAAGTGTCCCTGAAAGTGCTGTCACAGTATGTTCAGACCTACTTTTGAAGCTTACTGTTGCTGTAACAAGCCCATCCTGTGTGCACATGTTTGTTTTTGGGTTTTGTCAGCCACGTGTATTTTAGGATGATGTCAGAGGCTACGAAAATCTTGATGTCCGATTTTAACAAACACGTTGAAGAACTACAGGTCCTATCTTGGTTCTCTAGAGCTCACTTTTCTTGTCCAGCAAAAACACTCAGACCCAAGTAGAAAATGCTGGGATGGCATATGTGTTTCTTTTTGGTCCTCCAGTTTAGGCCTCATTTCCAGTTCAGTGCCTCCAGGGCACTTGAACACTTATGCTCTAAAAGCAGGGGTTAAAAAAAGAAAGTCCTTTGTGGTTCCAGTTGGAGATAGACCATTTTCCACAGAGCTCTGGGTTTAATTTTCTCTTATTAGGTGTCGGCGCGTGGACCAACCTTCATGTCCTGAGCAGGTTTGAGGAACAGCTTGAGAAGGAAGGCCTTTGTGTGTGTGTGGATCTCCCCTGGATAGGAAGAATCAATTTTGGTGATTTTTTTAGATGTATGGATGAGTTAACATTTTGTTTCTTTTGCCTTCCTCAGAATGTTTGAAAGTTCTCTTAAATTCTCTTTACGGAGTTCCTTTCATCCATCAGGCTTTGAGAACTAGCCCCCAAGCCCTATCTAAAGAGATTTTAGTCACTTCACACTCAGAAGAAACGTGGCCAGGTCTGTGGAAAGACAGGGTAGCCACTTAGTTCACAAAGCGAGAGAAACAGCTGTGTGTTGTGAACAATGCCAAGCAAGAGATTTGGGGACCAGAGCCCATCTGTTCCATGACACCAGCTTTGTAACCCATTCCTCAAGAAGAGAGTCTTGGCCACAGAGCTCTGGGTCCACGGGAGCCCCTCTAGAGTCCCAGGAACCACCTCGAAGGATGCCAGGGGTGTTGTACTTTTAAGGACAAAGACTTCCAGAACCAGCTTTCTCTTGCCCTGGCTATTTTCTAAATACACCCTTGCCAAGGTGTTTGGGGTGAACATGGGAGAATCCTAGGCCAACTGAACTCCCCATGTGATACAAAACCAGCTCTCCGTGTCTCTGCCAGCTGGTTTGGTCACCACACATCTGCACTCACTGAGGCAAGAAAGCGTTTCCTTGATCTCAGGTTTAAGCAGAACAAATTGAAAGGTGCTGGAAGCACTCTAGCAGAATGCAGAAGCCTGTGAACCCTCTACGCCCCGTTTTGTAGCTGTGTGCTATTCCAGGCCTGCCTTCACCACCTTAGTGGACAGAAATGGTGCTGAGGGCCAACTTCCCTCATCAGTATTCTTGCAGAGATGGGTCATTAACCTCTAGGGACGATCAGACATAATCGCCCCCGTTCCCGTCCAGTAGAGGCTCTGCCCCCATTTTGGCCACCAAGAGTGTTGTTCCTCACTCATAGCCTATAAGCTCTGTAGCTCCATGCTGCCTGTTTTGAAAATGGGGGCCCAGGCCTCCTGCAAAATTAAACCTCAGCCAAGTCCACGTTCATTTTCTGTTCTTTCATTCTGGAGGGCCAGTTTTGTTGAGCAAAACAACAGCATGTCCCAGCTTTCTTGGCTCGTCCTCCCAGGCGGGAGCTGCTGAAGTCTGAGCGTCTCCAGCCCTTTGATCCCTGCCCACCCCCGTCCCACCTTGCAGCCTTTATTTACATTGAAGGAAAATTGTCTTTTTTGCTCCCAGTCCTCTGCAGAGCAAAAAGACTTGTCGGATTCGGGAGAGGAGCCTCGGGGGGAGGCTGAGGCCCCCCACCATGGCACGGGTCACCCCGAGTCAGCTGGTGAGCATGCCCTAGAGCCTCCTGCCCCTGCTAGCGCTTCAGCCAGCACTCCTGAAGCCCAGCTTCTTCCTTTCCCGCGAGAACTGGCAGGGGTAAGTCCACCTCTACCCAGCACTCCACAGCCTGGGGGGCCCAACCCAGATCGGCCCCTTTCCCTTCGGGTGCCTCAGATCCAGACCCTAAACCACAAGCAGCTGATGAGAACTGAAAAGTGCTCATGATCTCTGCAGCTCCCTTTAATTCTTGCTGCCAAAAAGTCAGGAAAGATTGAGTCCCCTTTTACATTGAGACTTTCTGAGTGGGGGAATTTGTATACACCCATAGCGAGAAGCTAATCCTGTTTCCTGAAAGAGACATGAGGGGTCAAAAGAGGGATTGAAGAATGGGGTAGAACATTCCAAATCAAATTCGACCCCCTCTCCATCCTTCCATTTTTCTTTCTCCTCTCCCTGAATTTGGGCGTTCAGGTTCAGGGTCTTAGAAACACCAGAAGCCCCGATTTCCTTGATCTAGAGGAAGAGGAGGTGTCCTGCTTTGCAAGACCAATTGTGTTTGGACTGTGGTTAGGCTGTGAACTGCTTGTCTTCAATCAAAGCAGGAAGAAGAAAAGACTCTTCCTTTGAATCCAGAGGGAACCCCTTGAGCCCTTTCTCTTTGTGTTGAGAAGGCTTTTGAAGATTATAGGTGGAGAAGATTGTGAACTCTCGAGAACAAGAAATGTCTTGAGTGTTTGGAGGTTGATAAAATGGGAAAGGTAAACATCATCCTACATTCAGGATTGAAAACTCCATGTGGGTACCTAAGCCCCCCCATTCTCATGGCAGGGAAAAATGGCTCTCAAGCAGGGAAGCAAGGGACCCTGCTCTGCACACCAAGCACTGGGCGGCCATCCAGGGCGTCACAATCCCAGACTTTAGTGATCCCTTGTGTCACATCACCAGTCCCCTGTGTTCTTAAGGAAATCATTAAAATTCAGTTACAGCCACTAAACCCTGGGACACACAGGAAGAAGTGATGTTCAACAAAGGTGAGGTTGGAGGCCAATTTTAACATTTTGGAGAGGAGTCAGTGTGTGGTGGGAAGAGAAGGCACGGTCTTGACCCCGTGCCAGGCGGGAGTGACAGGAGACAGCCCCTCGTGGCATACTAGTGGGTCTGGGCTCAGTGAAGATTCCAGCCAGGAGGCACTCACACCAGAGCGTTCTAGGGGCGCAGCCCTCATGAGAGCACTAGAGCTGACAGAGTAAGAATGAGGCGGTGATCACTTTTCCGGTTGGGAGCCAAGCAGCTCCTGGAACCTTCTTCTGAGTCGGGTATTATGAGTTATTGTGCCTTCAGCCTTCGCAAGCACAGGAAATCATGTTCTCAGTTCCCTGAGTTCCCAGTAAAGATGACCATGTGGATCTGCCCAAGAGGCTCCAGGGCCTTTTGCGGCTGCCTGGTTTGAACAGCAAGCTTATAGAGCAGCCTCTAACTGAAGGGGCTAAGGGTTTTCAGTTGAGAGCAGCAAGTGGGTAGGTCACAGAGGTTGAGGCACAGCAGCTGCTCCTCCAGAGGCACCTACGGGGTCTCACCTTCTGCTTGTGGCCAGGCCAGATGTGGACTTCTGAGGCCTGGCCAATGGGACTTGACTTCTCAGTTCTTGTGGACTTTGGGTTAGAGGCTCTAATCCCATGAAATTCAAACCATCCCCAGCCCGGCCCTGCAAGGTCAAGTGTTAACAGCAGGGAACCTCAGGATGGGTTGTGGGTCACTGTGGGAGGAAGTCAAGACTGGGGGGAGCGGCTGATGAATGTACCAGCAGAACAGCAAAGGCCACGCACATGACACACGCATGTGCTGTTTGGTTTTAGCACTTGTAACTGTAGGAATCCCCAGTTCCATCAGAAGTCCCAGCAGGGCCACTGTCGCATCATTTGGTGACAGCTGGCTAGCACAGAACACTCCAGCTTGTCACCACTGGCTGCCATTAACTGGCTTTCTTTAGTGATTAGGCGTGTTCAAGGCAAAGTAAACGTTTTTTTAGGTCATTTAGGGCATAAATCAAGGCAGATGGATCCCAGCTTCCTCTTGGCCTGAGGTGTTTCTTTGGTTAGCTAGGAGTCGTTGCTTTTGCAGCCAAACAGATTTGGATCTTTCCCGGTACCACACTGGAATTCAGGAAACCGCCCACCCTTACCCAGCCAGTCTCGCCCATCACGTTTAATCTGCTCTTTATTGCATGGTCTCTCGAGGGAATGCAAAGCTGTGAGTTCTTTATAATAAACAGTGGCTCACTGAATTGTTGCTTACAAAGGGCCTGCTCGTCTTTCAGTCTCCCCAGACTCTGGCCATCGAAGACAGTACCGGGAACAAGCCTCTATATATCAGACTTACTGGCTCTCAGAAGACAGCTTGGAGAAGACCAAACCACATCCAGATTAAGTTCTCTGATCTGGAGAAAGCAGGCAGCTCTTAGTGCTTACTCCAAGCCTGGCTTAAGTCCCCTGGCCTGAAGCTCAGAGCCAAAGCCCTGTGGAGCCTGAAATGTGTTTATTAGACCCACCAGGAAGCTTAGACAGGTTCTGGAACCAGACCCCTGGCTGGACAGCTTCCCTCATCTTCCAGCGTCTGCAAGGGATTTGACCCTTATTCTGCTCCCACCCAACATTCAGACCTTTGGAGGCCACAGCTCTTTTTCTTTCTTCAGTGTCTGCCTTTTTGGTAAGAACTTCTGAGCTGGTCACCTCAGTAGCAGAATAAACAGCATGGAATTGGCCAGTAGTCCATTTGAAGACAAGGACGAATCAACAGGCTCCTCCCTTGATTGATTTTTCATCCCGGGCATCCATTTTCCTGCAGCCACAGACAGCGGGCTTTATAACCGGTCAGTCCACGTTGAAATCACTGAGGCTCAGGCAGACCAAACGGGTGTCTGGCGTGGTCTTGTTTTCTGGTCTTTTCTGAGAAGTCAAGAAGGCCGCGAGTGCTGTTCATTCCTGCTTAACTCTACCTGTGTGTCTGTGTGTCAGCTTCTGAGACACAGCAGCCAGCTCCATTCCTTCCCCTGGGCTGGCCTAGCACCTTTGTCCTCCTTGAGGCCACACCAGACAGCCTCATGAGAGCCATGTTCTTTCGGGGCTTTGAGGGGGGCGGTGCGGGATCCTTGATAAATGTAATGATCGTAAATTTTCACTGTTCCATCCTTTACAAAGAACTGAAGCTTCCCACATCTACAGTTCCAGGGTCCCATTCTGGGTTAGACGTTACCACCTGTTTTGTACTTGGCAAGGATGTGCACACCTCACAGAATAAGCAGCTCCCCCCAAGGTTCCTGTGGCTCTGAGGAGAGCGAGCTGCCACTCCTGCCATTCTTCCCACCCGTCCCTAGCAGCCACCACTGGGGGGGCTTTGCATCTTCTGTAAGCCCACTTCACTCGTTCACACTTCCTGCCACCAGGGAAGTGAATTGAAGGACTCTCTTTGGGCCTCTTTTCTGCCTCCTTATGTAAGTGTTGGTTTGGGATATGTTCGTCATGGTGTCCCAAAAGGGCACTGACCCCAGTGTCGCCTGGGTATCATCCCGAAGCCCTAATCCTCACAGAGGTGGATTCTAGTGTGGAAAGAGGCAGAGGAGGAAATGGGACTTTCACACCTGCTTCTGCCCTGGCTCCTCCCCAAAAAGGAATCCGGAAGCCTGCACTTAGAGTCGCGTGAGTCCCCGTGGCAGTGGCTTCGGATGTAGACTTCCCGGGTCCAAGGAGTTGCAGCTGCAGGGCACACCCCTATGTGTGTCCCAGGCATTGCTCTCAGCTGACCCGTAAGTGGCCTCTCCCTTGGTTGGGGTGAGGGGCGGTCCCTGACCACCAGGCTGCTGTGTTTGCGCAAAGTGTGTGTGGAGCCGGCGTTGGCCTCGTTTTGGGCCAGGGTGGCTTAAAGGGGAGGTACTTCACCCCAGACCTTTCCCTTTTGGGGAGAAGACAGCACGAGACAGCCAGACAGCAAGCTCAGACCTCAGCGCAGTTGGGGGGGTGGGGGGTGCAGACATCAGGCTTCTCACGCTGGCCACTGTTGAGGATTTCTGGAAGAGTTGGAATATCCAAAGGCAAGCAGAAGTGACTTCCTCATACATTCCATCTCCTTGCTTCCTTGTGCTAGCTCCTATTGAGGAAAGTTGCTGGCATCCGTTTCCTCACTGCTTCTGAGTTGGCTAGTTCAGACCCCACAGGAGATTCCAGCAGCTTCTGGAAGGTTATCCCTGGTGGTGTAATTTCCTGTGTTGTCCTCCCCTGGCCTTGGCCTCTTAGCCTTTCCAGGACCAAGAGGCCAGTCACATGCCTCTTAGAAGAGATTTGGGGTGTGGGTTTGAGGGTCTCCTGCATCGGAATCTTGTCTGGCCAGGCACTTTTCTTCAGGTCCCTGAAGGGGCTATGATCAACTCAGGCTCCATTTGTGCAGTGAATACCTGCTGATCGTCTTTTGTGCACAGCATCCTGGGGGCTGTGTGTCTCAGCTGTGAGCAGAACAGCCAGACGGACACATTAGATCATTTCCAGCTGGTACACAAAACAGGGTAGGGGCCCGAGGGAGGTAGAGGAGCAGCTTCCGCTCGCTGGGTGGTAGGGCAGCGAGTGAGCACGGGTTCACCCTGGAGGAGGCTAGGAAAGGCCTTGGAGAGGCCACACTGAGCGGACCTGCAGGAAGCGCGTCCCAGGCCTGGGGGGGTGGGGGAGCGGGCACACACAGAAGGAATGTTGAGGCAGGAACAATGTTGCCGTGTTCAGAAAACAGGGGAGACAGGCTGCACCGTGACAACAAGGAGGGGTGGTTCAGCACAGACAGCGGGGTACCCAGAGGCCTCAGCTCCTGGCCTGGACCCACTTCTGGGGAGGGGCCCCAAGCACCCATCAAACTCTAAAGGAAACTCAGATTCCTGAGAGGTTTGGGGTGTTGTTGGCATAGATAAGAAAGTTATGTGTCGTTAAGACCCCCAAAATACACAAAGCAAAAACAGACAGAACTGAAGGGAGAAGAGACGATTCGGTCATCTTGGAGAGCTCGGCACCCCCCCTTCAGTAGTCAGTAGAACATCTGGGCGGAGGATGGAGGAGAACAGAGAGGGCCTGGGCAACACTCTAAACCCAGCTGGCCTAGCGAGCCGTCTGCCCCGGAGAACGTCGAGGGCACTGTGCTGCAGAGTGCCCGGGACGTCCTCCAGGGCAGACAGACCCTTTGCTAGACCACAAAACAAGTTTTGATAAACTTAAAGTGACTGAAATCATGCCAGGTCTTTTCCAGCCACAGTGGAATGAAATTGGAAATCTGTAGACTGCTGGAAATCCACACACGTGGAAATGAGCCCAGCTAGCCAGGGGGGCAAAGGGAAGGTAGGTGTGGGGGCCTCCGTGGGACTGCGGTGGTAGAGGAATACCCTTTTCGGCAGCTGAGGAAACAGGAAGCAGGGCCGTGTGTAACACAGGGACACGTGCCTTAGCGGCTTCTCTGCGGCCCGCTGTGGACAGAGGGCTACTCCTGGGACTCAAGCTAGTGGGGACCCTGGCACAGGTGACACAGAGTGAGAGATACGGAGGGGCGCAGGGGGGGCAGGGGTTCTCATGTGAGAAGCCAGAGAAGAGCGAGCAGAGTGAAAAGAGGCCAGCTGATGAGGGAGCAGTGTCTGCAAGGCCATTTCCAGATCCCAGGAGTTGCTCTCCAAGCGGCAGATACCATGGGATCCGAGAGGCTGCCACGTGTGGGGTTGGTGCAGCCGGAATGCTTACTGAATGACAGGAGAGAGGCCAGGAGCCATGGGACTGGAGCTGGGAGTGGGCCCAACCCCTGGGAAGGAATTGGAAGGAGGTACCCGTAGTCTGCACCTCCGTGATGTCACCCAGGGAAGGGGATGGTCCCAGGAGAAGAGGCCTGCTGTGCCCACGGCTTGGCTTTGCATTTTCAGACACCACCCTAGGCCTGAACCCAGTGAAGGGAAAGCGCTGCCAGAGTATGTGTCTCAGCAACACCCCCAACGCTTTGTCCTGGGCTCAGGACTGAGTCCCCCACCCTGACCCCTCATTTGGCTGCCCCGGGACATGAACTGTCCTCTTGTCATGCTCTTCCCAAGGGCATAACATCCAGCAGAAGCAAGCTTGCTGGGAGAGCACCCCCCAAGTCCAGGTGTCAGCCTTGGCCGGGTGTCGGGTCAGACCGAGGGCTGCCTCACCTGCTTATCTCGCTGACCCCTTCCATCTCCCTGTGGGGGAGGTGCTGGCACCCCCATTTCCCAAGGAAGGAAACCAAAGCCTGGGTGAGGGAGAGGATTTGCCCGAGGTGTGGCTTTAGGAGGTGTCGGAGCTGGGAGAAGGTAAGCTGTGCGGGCCTCGCAGAGGGGTTGAGCACCTTCACACTCTGCTCTTGTGGTCCGGCCGCCGGTTTGTGCCCGTCTGGGGCCCGCCTGCTTTCCTCCTCCGGTGTTCCACTTCATCTGGGGCCCAGTGGTATGTTCAGGGTCGCCGCGAGGACTGTCAAATCCCTGTTAAGAGGGGTTTGTTTCCCAAGCACTTTGATGGATGGCCTCCTCGGAGCCTCCTGAGCACCCGATGCAGGCATGGGGATGGCGGTCCTCCTGGCCCTTTCACAGAGGCTTGCAGGGAACGCTTAGAACGGACTTGAGCAGGAAAGGCTTGCGTTTCTGACTCAAACCCAAGTGTGGGCCCACTCGGGAGGAGAGAGTTCAGGTTGGAATCCTTTTCTCTACTGTCTCTTAGGACGTGGTCCACAAACTCCGGGCCTCTGTCTGCAAGCTAAGGTGGTAGAGTATGCATGTGGCCCGAGAAGCTGAAAGTCTTCTGTGGCCCTTTATGGAGAAAGTCCTGCCCAGGGCCGGCGCCCTGCTCACAGCCCATTATTTACGTTATTTAGGGCAGTTGCCACCTTTCCACCCCGCCCTGCAGTTTGCAGAGCACTTTCCCAGGCAGGCCTCCTCTAAGCCCTAACGGCTCCTCAAGGCAGGTGGTCCTCGTTTGGCTAAACTTGACCCCTAGTGACTTTTCTGAAAATAAGAAAATTGGCTCCTCTGCTTGCTCGCTTACAGGTGCGCGAGGAGGAGGGATGTTCACCCCTCGACATTTGCTTCTGGCTGCTCGGTTCTGGAGAGTTGCAAGTCTGTGAGGGAGTGGATATTACCTGGGGGTGGGAGCGGGGCTCGTCTTAAGGCTTCTTGATGGCTAGTTGTTCACATTCTAAAACTAAAGGGTGTTACGGAGGAAATTCTTTGGCCACCTTCTGTCTTAGCTTGCGATTTCTCGGTAGGTCGTGTAGTCAGCAGAGTTGTCGCATTGGACGACTGTGTTCTGAACACTTTGCAGCAGACTTAGATCCAAGGCATGGAAGTTCTCTGTTGCTCTGGAAGTAATGGTCCACCTTGAAACAGGGTTCTGCGCCGCGGAACGGCCCAGGGCAAGGAACGGAAACTGCTGCGACCCGGTGTTAGGCCACATTTTAAATGGTCCTGCTGCCCTCCAGAGTGGAGCGGGTCGCTTGCCAGCTCTTGGCAGAATGAATTTCAGCCAGATAGCGTTTCACTGTGCTTGAGTTGAGGGGGTGGCACGCAGTTAGCTGTGACCTGTGGAGAGACAGAGAAACCAATCTTTGTGCAGTAAATGCGCCCTCAGCCTTCAGGAGGACTCCTCGGCCCATGGCCTGGTAAGGCAGACACAGAGGGTTCCTGGGGGGCGTTTTTGAGCCTTAGGTTGAAAGTCCATCCGACCTGGGTGTCTGAGCTCAGGGAGTTGGCCCTCAGCGCTGCGTTTCAGGATGCGTTCATGACGGAACTCAAGCTGCTGGGTGCTGGCTGGGCAGCCCGGCCCTCGCTTACCGCCCTGCCGTGTGCTCTCATTTCAGAGGCCAGCTGGAGGCTCCAGCCCCGAAGGTGGAGAAGGTGAGGAAATCTCTAAAACGTCTCGTTCTGTTTGGTTGTAAAAGTGGAAGCAGCCTGATTTTCTCCTCCTCCTCCTCGTTTTCTGTAGATTCTGACCGAGAAGATGGAAATTACTGCCCTCCCGTCAAGCGAGAAAGAACGTCCTCTTTAACCCAGTTCCCACCTTCACAGTCAGGTAACCGTCGCAGACCTTTGCCGAGCGTCTGTGCTGATGAGCCCGCCATCCCCCTGTGGCGCCTCACACTCGGCGTCTGTCTCCTGCCCACAGCCAATTAGAATCGATCTGAGACTCGGTCTCCGTCAGGAATGAAGCTGGAGGTGCCCCCCTCTGGAATCAGTAACACTTAACAGAGGGTCGTGACCTAGTGGACTAAATTGATTACATGTCCTCCTTCCCAGGTTTATGGCTGTGTCTCTAGATTGAAGGTGTAGGAAGTGGGAAGTAGAGTGTCCTCCTGACCCTTCAACCATGTGCCTAGAGCTTGGCAGTCTGGTTGAGAAGCGCAGACACACACACACAGTACATATCAAACCAAGTGGCCCCAGAACACACTTTGATGATGGAATGCCGGGAGCCTGCAGAGGAGGAGAGCTTGGTGGAACCTTGAGGGGTGGGCCAGGCTGGGAGCCTGTGGAGGCTCTGGATGGGGGCCTTGCAGACGAGCCCGGGGGCTTGTTAAGAAGACCCATGCAGCAGAGAGGCAGTTTCCCAGGGTCAAGAGAGTTGCTGGGGCTATTTGGTGGGAGGCGCTGTGATCCCGGGGACAGCCTTGCAGATTCAAGGGTAAACACTGCCTCAGGGCTTGCCCCCAGTCCTCCCGACCTTGACTTGGTCCCCCCCCGGCATCGTCCATCTTCTCCATCTTGGCTGTCTAGTGCAGACTTAGAGATGCACACGTATTCAGAGAGGATCTCCAGTATACCCAACTTGGCGTTCCTTCTTGGGAGGTTTATGTGAAGCATTTTATACCTGTGAACCTAAAGGACAGCACTTTAAGGGGAAAAGACGCCCGGGAAGGTTGTTTCTGCTTACAGAAGTGATGCAGACATGACAGGAGGGCACCATGTAGAGAGGGAGTGTCCTTTCGAGATCCTCCCTGCAACACACTGGATTTCACTCCTGTTTCCCTTAACACTCACTGTGGACATCGCCACACCCTTTCTCATGACTGCTCGAGACCCTCCTGAATGGCTACACTGTCCTTTGCTAAGCAGGCCTTGAGGAACCATCAGGACAGTTAGCAGTCGGGCTTGGGGAGCCCTCCTTTTCTCCCCTGTTGCATATGGGCATTCCTAGGAAACAAGGGAGCTTCTGCCCCCTGGTGATCGGTTGTGCTCCTTCCCATTCACCGCGCCCTGCTGTGCCATGCCCTGTGGCAGAAGGTGCCTCGGAAGAGGAGAGATGATTTGTGCTATGGCCACAGGCTGTAGTGACAAAGGACAGCCAAGCATTTCCCTTCTGCTCTAGCGCACTGGCATAGGAAATAGCTCTCCGGCACAGGAACGGAGCCCATATCTTGGAAGGCGTGGTCGGCGCCCTACATTCTGATTCTGCTTAGCTGTGTTCTCTCTACCCGCTTAGTTCTTCAGCTCTGAGGCCCATTGCATTACTGTCTGGCCTACACCCAGGGAAGCAACTGATAAGTGTAAAGTAAGATCCTAAACAGGTGAGGGGCTGGGGGTGCAGCCAGCCAGCAAGCCTCTGGCAGGTGACAAGAAGCAGGGCCTGAGGCTTGGAACACCCAGTTCATTCCCTTCTTGCTGCTCCCATTGGGGCCTCCAGCGCCACAGAAAAGCCAGGGGCATGAGGACAAGCTAGGCGGCCACAGTAGACCACAAAGGCCTGGTTCATAATGCTGAGCCCCTCCGGTGTGGCTTGGAGACCGAGCCTTCAGGTGGGAGAGGTGATTGGGTGCGCGTGTGCCCTGCCTACTCACACTGTTTTTCTCTTGTTCCCTTCCCTGCCCGCACCTCCTTGTCGACAGTATCAAAAAACAATGTTTTTATGCCATCAACCTTCTGCGAGCCATCTGCAGGCAATTCTGACTCAGAACCAGGTGAGCCCTCATGTCCCTTTGCCTTTTACTACCAGTCACTGGGGGTTTTCCTGGGATGAAAAAGAGTTGATATTGTAAAATAAGATCTTAAACAGGAACAGGCAATTTGAAAACCGGATTCTTTTTCAGTTCCTAAATGTTTTCCCAAATCTTCAGCTCATAGACTTGGAATCCACTGTGAGGCAAGCTTCATAAGCCCTTAATTTTTTGTTTCTGCAGGAGGGCCTGGTCACAAGGAGTCTTTAAGGTGTTGGTTGATTTTTTTTGTTCTTTGGTTTTTGTGGGGTTTTTTCCCAAAAACAAAAAGCAGCTATAAAGAGGTGTATTACTTGTTTTTCCAAAATTGTACACAAGTAACACGTTCATACCACTTTTTTCAAAAGGCAAATGGGAAATACATAGAGTAAAAGAATCTTCCTACCCCTCTCCGTCTCCCTCTCCCACCCCAAGGTAACTGTGTGAGGTCAATGGAATTTTCCAGACCCCTTTTCTGTGCATTAGAGTCTCACATCAATCAGTATTGCTTAGACCTGTTCAGATAAATATGTAAGCATATTTAATCACAGCATATTAAATCTTGAAGTAAAGTAGCTTGCTCCCCTCTGAAGACTATGGAGCCTTCCTTTTTTGGTCTTTTGCTAGAGATCCAACTCCCAAGGTTTCCTGAAAGTTTCTCCCACGTGGCTGAAATTCCTCATAAAGGAGTTAATGAGCAAGTTCAACTACCCGAATTCTGTAACCCAACCTGCCTCATATAAATTCATTGCCTACTTCAAAAGCATTGCGAGATAAGTCATACTCTGGCAGGAGGGCAATGTTTTTATAACTTAGGGGATTGATTCAATAGCACCATTTCAAACAATAGGATTAATTTTGACTCTGAAAGCAAACTGTTTTGAGCTGAGCCCCTCACTAAGCCCTGAGGAGAAGTGTGGTGTGTCAGCGGTCTGTGGGAACCCCTGGAGTGCTGGCTGAGCAAGTAGCGCGGTGAGCTGCAGGGGCGGTGTTAGCTGAGGTGATCCTGTTGGGGTCTAGGGGGCCGCTCGCTGAAGCCGCGTCTAGATCGCCTCATGCGGTCAGTTTCCATTACAGATCTCAACATCATCACCTCTAAGATCTGTGAGTGATGGCCTCACTCCCCTCTCTTGCCCCACAAAACCTTTATCCCGCAGCATTGAGAGCCGGGCTGCCCTGAGGAAAACAGGGTTCCCAGCCCTGCTGAGGGGCGCCGACGCAGCCTCGCTTCCTGGTCCCTGAGGCAGGTTGGAGTCATATCAGGCCTCTTCTGTCCTTGCCTGTCTGCCTTTTGTGTTTTAGCTTTAATTTTTTGGGGTGGGGGGGCGGATTTTTAACTTCCGGAAGAATTGTATAAAGCACCTCCATATCCCGTTACCCATTCGACTTTCCCCAGTCGCCCCAGTGCTGCCCTTCGTAGCAGAGGGCTCAGATCCCGGGTCACGTACCCCACGTCTCTCTTTCCGTCTAGACTACTTCCTCATTCTTTGCTTGATGTTTATGGCCTGGAAGATTACAGGCCAGTGAATTTGGAGAAGTTTTTCTGTCTGGGTTTGTCCAGTGATTCCTGTTGGTTCTGCCCAGGTAGTGCCTTTGGGGCTAGAATTCCACAGAAGCAAAGCTGTGTTCTTCACGGTGCCCCGTCCCAGATGGCACGTGGTGCTTACCTGTCCTGGTACCTGTGGGGCTAATTTGGCTCACTTGGTTAGAGTGGGCTCTGTTGGTTTCTCCGCTGGGAGATCATCCCCTTTTTTTCTGGAGAGAGAAGCCCATTCCTCTCACTGTTCCCCCGCCAGTGTCTGCCTCCACCCTTGTTCTCTTGCTCGGATTAGTCATTACTCTGACGATCCATCACCAAAGGCAGGGGGGTGGGGGGTGGGGGGTGGGGGTGGGCTGCCTTCTCTGTTACTGGTATGCTTCATTGGTGTTCTGTAAGAGAGCTGTTCTTTCTCCCCACTTAGCCCCTTGTTATATTGTACAGCAAAATCGATGCATGGATTCCTGCTTTAGTCAACGGCTTACATTCTGTCGTTATTAGTACAGAATTTCTTTTAATTGTCCCAGATTTGGCTAGCGGGAGTCCCACCAAGCAGGTTCCTGTGCCCTTTTGTCACGACTCGTTATTTTTTTAAGCACTTTCTTCTGTCCTAACAAGAGCCTCCAGACTCATCATCGTCTCTCACAGGGTTCCTTCTCAAAGGGGTCCTTCTTAGTGGAGAGTGGTCTCCAGAAACCAAGATCTGCATGCTCGGCCAGCTCACCGCTGTTGGGATTCTCACACACCCCCGTACCTCTGCACATATCTGTGTGTACACGTACACACGTTTCTTCATCTATATCTGTCTGCGTGTGCAGGCAACCCTGGGCTCACATGTATACTTCCCATCCAGCACCAGTAGGGTTCACCTGAGCTTCCCTACTTCTTAATTCTACCTATCTTTCTGACAGAAACCTGGCTCCCTTTGTCTGCAGGGCGTGTCCCGTCACTCTACGCACCACCCCCCCCCCCCGGCCCTGTACATGCCAAGCACCCTCCCATCTGCCCCAGCACCACCCAGCCCCCGCCAGGCTGTCTCCTCTTAGAGCCTTTTCAACCTCTGGCATACACCAAGTTGAAGTTCCCCTGGGGGTGAGCACTGTTCCCTGCAGACATCACTTGGGGTCTTCCCAGGGCAGGGCAGAAAGCACCCTCAAAGGAGCCCACTTGCTTTAGACATGATTAAGAGGAGGGCGAAAGCTGCTTCAGAGGGAACCACCTCTTACCCCAGTGAGCTCACAGTGGGGCACGCGTATACCCTCAAGAAGACACCAGGCCAGTCACTCGTGCATTTCGGTGACTCTATCGTGTGTGCTAGGACTCTGGCCATCAGCAACAGCTTTTCATTGCACCCAGGCCATGTTGTAGGTAAAGTGAGTTTCTTGAGGCCGTGAAAAGAGAGCGTCTATTTTGGTGAAGATGGGGCCTGCAGGCACGCCTCAGCTTGGCTGTCCTGTGAGCACACCTCCCTGCTGCCTTGGGCTCCTTCTGTCCCCAGTCCTCAGTTGCCATGACAGGTGTGGCATGCCTTGTCTGTCTTGTCTGTCATCTGTTCACTGCAGCATCCAGCGTGATTTCTTGTGCGTCTGCGGGGTGGGCCAGGTGCCAGGCCCGTGCTAGCGGATGCTCTGTGGCAGTGATCATCCACGCCTGCGCCCCCACTGGTCAGCCTAAGCTGGCTGCAGAGGTCAGTTGCTGCTGGTATTGCTCTACACAGAGCAGAGAGGTGGAGATCAATCGGTAGCCACAACGTAAGCATTGCAAAGCCAGCTGTAAGGCCTCTTAAAAATTATCTCAATTGTGAATTTCATCTCAATTTTTTTTAACACTTGTAAATTGCCAGTCATCTTCTAAATAGTCCTGAGCTTTGGAAATGTGATTCAGTATTTCTCTCCTAAAAAGGAACATCTGGCAGCATGTCTTCCCCTGCATCTGTGGTGTCTGATTCTCCTGAGCCTGGTTTTTATGACCGACCGCTCTCTTAGGGGAGAGACCCCAGCTCCACTAACACAGGCCTTGGAAGCCTGGTGAACTCAACTCCTTCATACTAACTAGCAGGGAAGAGTTTTGTAATCCTGTTTTTGCCCAAGGAGATCAGTTTGGCTGACCAACCCCAGACAGCAGGAAGAAGGCTCTCCTGCTTCGTTGAGAATTCCATTTGACTTTGTTTTATGCCTCAGGAGTTTGGTCTGAGAAGGCATTTGTGGTGTTTCAGTGTACAGTTGGTTGGTTTTTAGTGTATCCACAGAGTTGTGCAGCCATCACCATAATTAATTTTATTTTTTTTATTTTTTTTAACAATATATTTTTTTTAAGATTTTCTTTATTTGAGAGAGAGAGAATGAGAGAGAGAGCGTGCACATGAGAGGGGGGAGGGTCAGAGGGAGAAGCAGACTCCCCGCCGAGCAGGGAGCCCGACGCGGGACTCGATCCCGGGACTCCAGGATCATGACCTGAGCTGAAGGCACTCGCTTAACCAACTGAGCCACCCAGGCGTCCCATCCATAATTAATTTTAGATCATTCCATCACCCCAAAGAGAAACCCCATCCCCATGAGCAGTCACTCACTGCCCGTGTCTCCCCCAGCCCTTGGCAACCAAGAATCCACTTTCTGTCTGCAAGGATTTGCCTGTTCTGGATATTTCATGTAAATAGAATCATCTACTGTGTGATCTTCTAAGACATCTTCCCGTTTGTCTTTCTTCCAACGATGTTTTAGAGTTTTTGTTTGTTAAATTTATTCCCAAGTACTATTCTCTTTGGTGCTATTATAAATGGAATAACAGGTTTTCATAACTTCATTTTTGGAGTGTTCATTGCTGGCGTGTAGATATACACAATTGATATTTGTGTATTGATCTTGTTCCCTGCACCTGACAAGGGTTTTTTTCAGATGAGTAGGACCTTATTACAAAAGTGAGGTTGCCTCTGGTGGCCCAGAATGGTGCCATCCCTGTGCTGCCCCAGGAACAGACCTAACTGTTGGAGTCACAAGGCTTTTTATGCTGATCTTTCCTGTCAAGGCAGATTAGACTGTCCCCGCTCCCTGCCCCTTATGAGATCAGCCACCTCACCCGCACACACAGATGACCAGTATGGACCAGTGGCCCCAGTGAAACCAGGTTTTGAGCCATCGCCCTGCTTCCTTCCCCTTCGTTGTCCTCGGCCTTCCAGTGTTCTCAGCAACAAGGTGAAGCTGTCCAAGCACATCCGGAAAAAGAGAGCAAGCTGGACGTCTGCCACCTTTGATCTTTCACCACAGAAACGTGTCTCATTTCCCAGACATCTGCTGGTAGTACAGAGGCTTCTCCTGATTACAGATGCATCCTCTGACAAGACAAGTCCTCTGAGAAAGGGAGACCGGTCCCAGGGGCCTTAATGGGGTGGCTCCCTGACATTCTCCAGGGCCTGTGAGCCCGGCACAGCTCCTGGCAAGCCGTTGGGTGAGGTGGCCCAGGGGTGGACCAGCCTTGCACTCACTGTCACTTTTGTCTCTCACCTTCAACACCCCCCTGGTCTTTCATTATCAGCACCTGGCCTGGAGCCAGCACTTTCTGCAACTCCCTGGCTCCTCCTCGTCCAAGCTGCCTTATAACCTTGGTGGTTGAACCGGGCTTCGGCATTTCTGTTTTAACTTGGAAACATTTCCCTGGTTCTCCAGGCTCATGGCCACTGAGGTTCAGACCTAGAGTCTTCCCCTGCCCTTGACCCTCTCAGCTTTGCTGCTGCCCCCACCTCTACCCCCTAGGCAGGCTTGCTTTTTATCTTTTGTCTTGTGCTTGTAGAGGAAAAGAGCAGTGGATTCCGGTTGAAGCCACCAACATTGATCCACGGCCAGGCACCCAGTGCAGGTAGGTGCCCACCTTTAAGGAGGAAAGTGGAAGGGCTGTCTCACACCCTTCCTGCCTCTGCAGCATCTGTTTGCACAGCTGCCTTAGGCAGCCCAGCCGGCATGCTTCAGGCTCAGTCTGCTCTCTTAGGTCATCTCGGTTACCTGGCACATGAGCACCGAAAAGCCACTTTAAGGAGCCCATCAGACCAAGGAAATTCTCCCCTCTGTGAGCCCTCCACCACCCTGAGGAGGGGGGGGGGGTGGGTGGTGAGGGAGCAGACTTGGCTTGGTGTGGGGCTCTGTGCCCAGCGATAGCTCAGCTGGTTCAGGCTGTCTCCAGAACATTCCAGCCCCGGCGTGCCACAGAGTAAGCCTGAGCACAGGGGCCATGATCCAGTGGCGTGCCGCTGGGGAGCAGGGCCTGGCAGTGGTGCAGAGTTGGAAGCGTTCTCTCGTGCTTCTTGCCCCATTTGTGTTTGGCAGATGGATTTTCTCAGCGTGGCACTTTGAAAAGCAGGTGCAAAGGGTATTTTTATGTGAGCCCGAGCAGAGTCCTAAACTCGGAGGGGCTGCCTGTGGCTCTGTGCTTTCCCTGCACCATCTGTCCTTGATCCTTGAGCCCAGCACTTGAGGACAGCTGTCCCTTGGTTCCCCCTATAGCATTACTGTACTCAATGAATTAATTTCCAGAAAGCCCCTGAGAGCCCGTACGGGGCTGTGTGTTTCTGCCTACTGTGTCCGAGGGCCGCAGGCAAGCCAACCTCTGTTCTCAGGTCTGCCGAGCCAGAAGCCCAAGGAGCAACAGCGGAGTGTGCTTCGCCCGGCAGTGTTACAAGCCCCACAGCCAAAAGCACTCTCACAGACTGGTAAGAAATGGCCCTGGTGCCCAGGCTCGCACGGCAGGGTGTAGGGTCTTCCTGAAGTTGGCCCGGGACAGCTGTGTCTCGACACAGGTGACTTTGGCCATATCTGCTGAATGCACTCAGAAATAGAGTGCTGGGGGGGCGCCTGGGTGGGTGTCTGCCTTCGGCTCAGGTCATGTTCCCAGCATCCTGGGGTTGAGTCCTGCATCGGGCTCCCCGCTCAGCGGGAAGCCTGCTTCTCCCTCTCCCACTCCCCCTGCTGTGTTCCCTCTCTCCTTGTCTCTCTCTCTCTCTCTCTCTCTCTCTCTCTCTCTCTCTCTCTGTCACATAAATAAATAAAATCTTTTAAAAAAAAGAAAAAGAAAGAAAGAAATAGAGTGCTGGGGAAGTAATCCTTTAAGTCCCCGTTGAGCCCAGGGAAGACAGCAGGCCAAGGTGACCACCATGCTTTCTGCACACGCTGGCTTCATAAAAGCTGGCTCCCTCCAGAGTGTCTCCAGTCCATCCCAGCACGTTTGCAGGCAAAACTCAGCCCTCTGTGTCTGAGAGACTTGAAGGGTCATTTTGGTTATGTGCGCAGTTTCATCTGGTCTGCCACCCGTAAGACCTCTGACTCTTAAACCATATTTCCATGATCTCTGCACAGGTCATGGTGTTCAGTTGACCCTTAATTTCTTAGTATTAATGACCTTTTCTTGTCTTCCTCTTTGTCTCTCCCTGTAATTCAAAAACTCTTCATCAGAAGCAATCCAACATCCCACATGAGGGAAATAGTATTTCTGAAGAGTTTCAACAGGAAAGCTTTTTTATAAGTTATGCCACCCAATCAGCCAGATTTAAAGCTGTGCGCATCATGTGATCTCAACTATTCATAGGGCGAAGTGCAGAGAATCAAGATGTTATGAGTAAAAGGGTGTTTTATAAAACTCATAATTGCTCCTTATTTAATATATATTCTTTTTCTCTTTTTTACCTTAGTTAGCAGTATCCTTCTAAAGTACACTGAAAAGTCATACAGTTCTTTGTGGAATAAGCAGCAAGATTGTCTCACTTCTGTGAGGTTTTAGTTCTGGGCTCGCTTGGGTTTTTTTAATGGAAGAATTTGTGATTTTCAGTCATGATACCAGCTCCTTTTCTTGAAAAAGGAGAAACGACACAGTTGGTCCCAGCGGTGGGGGGGCAGCCGAGGTCCTGCCCTGAGCCCACGACCACCCGCTGTGCTCTTATCCCGGCAGCTGCCAGCAGCGGCACCAACGGAGTCAGCGTCCCGGCAGACCGCACGGGGGCCGTGACAGCGACATCGGCCGACAGCCCCGCACGCAGAAGTCCGTCCGATGAGGCGCGAGCACTTGAGGTGTGTCTGCTGGGCAGGGAGCACATGAAACTTCTCGGAGCTTCGCTGAGCGTGTGGACAGTTACCTGCTCCGAGCGGTGCCAGCGTGGGCCCGTGCTAAGGCTTTCTGGATTTGCTCAGCGGTGCGCGTGCACAACGGCAGCCGATGTCCGTAGTTGCTAGAATGCCAAGGATGGTCTGTCCGCCGTTCCAGACTGCTGCACTGCCCGGGCCTAGCACCTCCCCACTGCAGGGGGGGCAGGGGGGGCGGGGGGGCTGGCGTGCCCACGGGCACTCTGCCCACTGGCCTCTGGGACGTCCCTAGGGCCAGAGGAATGGCTGTCATTGATGAGGGCTTGTGCCGTTTTATATGGAGAGATGTCTCGCCTCCCTGCTTCCACACCTGAACAGCTCGGGGATTCATGTATGTGGGCCCATTCTAACCGAAGAAAGCTGCCTGGGGGTCAGCTCAGAAATTTTTTTTTTTTTTTTTTTGAGCAAAGTCTAGGGTTCTGAGATTACGTAGGCCAAGAGCATGTGTTTGCTAGCAGTATTGCCCAGCAGCTGAAAAGTGAGGGGCATGTTCTGAAGAGCCTGCGTTTGCGGGTGGCAGAGGCAGATTTGACATGCGAGTCGCAGCACCACACCAAGGCTTCCGGACACAAAGCCGGGTTGCATGTGTGTGTTTATTTCTACTTGGCCGTTTTGGCAGCTAAGCTGCTGCCTGAGGTTCTGTACCCTCCACCTCCCCCACACCCCCCCAGAGATGTTGGAGTACACATGGTAGAAATGACTGGCTACAATTCATTTTTAGAACATCGCTGAGCCCACCACGCCCCCCCCCCGCCCCCCACCCTGACCTTCAAACCAGTTAGCAGAATTAAAATTAGGAACCATCTCTGCAGCCTGCTGCTGCTGGGAAACTTGGGTAGCTAGGGAGGCCGAGAAGCAGCCCAGCCCTGCCGCCTCCAGCGTCCCTGGTGATGTGAGGGCAGGCCAGACCTGGGCAGCAGCAGCTGCCCGGGAACCGGTGCCACAGGAGACCCGGCGAGCAGATGGAATGGCGGGAGATGGCCCATCTCGCTTCTCGGGGCTAACCTGTCACTTCTTTTCAGTTGTCGTCTTGTTTGTGTTTCTAACTAGGAGAAAGAGCCCCAGAAAAATGAGTCTAGCGATACTTGTGAGGAGGAAAACTGTGAGAAAAAAGAGCAAGTTGCACAGCAGGCGTTTGTGTTCGGGCAGAACCTGAGGGACAGAGTCAAGGTGTGTGATCAGGGGCCTGGATGAGCGCTGGCACTCATGAGTCGGTCTGTTCTGCCTGCTCCAGGTTCAACAACGGGAACTCCGCTTTTCCTTACAAAGGGCGGGGAGGTGGAGGCAGAGAATGTGCCTGTGGGCTCCTGTGGCTCGTGGTGCTTCCAGTGGCTTCTTGTTTTGCATGCCCTCCATGCTGCACTGCTCCCGCTCCCGGCACACTCCCTGGCAGGCTCCCTCATTCTCCCGGGCGCAGGGGACAGGGAGGCAACCGAGCATGGCGAGAACCAACATTTTCGTAGCAAAGGAGACAACACGATCCGATGCTTTCAGCGTCGCTGGAGAGATTGTTGTTGCCTAACTCGTGGGCTTCTCTGTCCTGGCACTAAGCAACATTTAGACTGGTTCATTCTTAGTTGTTGGAGGCCTGTCCTGGGTGTTCTAGGATACTGGGCAGCATCTCTGGCCCCCACCCTCCAGGTGCCAGGAGTATCCCCCGCCCCCCGTTGTGACAACCAAAAGTGTCCCTTAATAGTGCTGAGGGTTCCCTTTGGGACCAAGTCACCCTTAATCGAGAATTATTACCTTATATTTTTAAGGTAGGGCAGGTGGGAAAAGAATTTTTCTGTCCCACCAGAGGCAATAGCCTCTGTCCCCTCCTGGCTGCCCTCAAGGGCTGTTGGTGTAGTCTGGGGACTTTGAGTCAGCGGGGAGAGCATCTGGCAGTGGCGGGGAGTCTGGGCTCTGGACCCCGTGCGCTGGCGGTCTGGGAGACCAGAATGGAGCAGCACTACCTTTCCAGCCACTGGGATGGAGCGTCCCTCTGTGCCATTTCCAGCAGCTCGTCTGGCAGGAGCTCCTTTAAAAGCCTGAGAGATAGCATCAGTGGCTGCATCTGGGGACATCTGTGGTTGTCACAACCAGGGTGTAGGTACTACTGCTCTCCAGTGGGTGGAAGCCGGGGATGCTGCCCAACACCCCGCGGTGTCAGGGCGGCTTCCCCACAGAGAATGATCCAGCCCCGATGTCAGTGATGCTGAGGGGGAGAAACCCTGAAAAAGGGGAATGAAAGTCTCTCCGGCACGTAGAAAACATCAGGCTGTGCCATTTGTTTTCTTCTTTGGTGCTCACTGTCCAACAGAAACACAAATCCCCAGGGGTGAAAAATAGGCATTGCTCTTGCATGGCTTTAGCCAAAGTAATGAGTCCCTTGGGGGCTGGCTCACTCCAGGGAGGAGGAAACAAGAGAAGGAAGGGCCTTGAGATCTACCTGTGCTGGGGAGCAGGGGCCTGGCCTGGGCCATCAGGTTGATTCTGTTCCTAGAGTTTAGGGGGACAGCTGCCTTGAAACTGGGATGGGGGCCACGTCTTAAGGAGGCACAGGGCTCACGTGATCTGTGGTTTCACAGTTACATGCCAGCTTCTCGGTGGGGGCGACTTCTTGGCACCCCGAGCCTCTGCTTTCTCACTCATAGGACGAGGTGAATGATACCCACCTCTCAGGGTTCGATGATAAATATTTAACAGAGCTGGCGCGGCAGTCAGCTGGCATAAAAGAAGCCCTCGAGAAACAATGCTTTTATTATATTTATAATAAACCCCTTAAAGTATCGGATCTGGAAGCATTCTGTGACCTCTCATTACAGAGTATTGGTGGAAAGGGCAATAAGATGCCAACCTGAGAGTTTTGTTGTTGTTTTTTTAACAAGGTAGATAAAGTTTCCTGATGCCTTATGAACTGTTTTTCTATCTTAACTGTTAAATGGTGAAGTTGATTACAGGCCCACCCCACCTCTGTGTGTACACACACACACACACACACACACACACACACACACACACACACACACACACACACACACACACACACACACACACACACACACACACACACACACACACACACACACACACGCTGTGCCATATGGCCTAGGGGTACAGACAGGCTGAGCTGTAAAGGTCCTGAACAGGCGGTTGTCTGAGCAGTAAGTGTTGCCTCTCTGTTTCCCAGTTAACAAATGAGAACACGGAAGTAGCTGACATGGAGAACGCTGGACACCCCAGTTCAGAAACGCCAGCTGTGACCAACTATTTCCTTCAGTATATCAGCTCCAGGTGTGTGTCTTGGGCCTGGTGCCTAGCCTCAGAGCAGCCCAGGGTTGTCCCATCGCTTTGAGCTTGGGGCCCGGGGAGGAGGCAGCAGCTGGACCAGGAGCCAGCCTGGTCCTTCGCCGGGGTGGGGGTGGGAGGCAGCAGATTTCACCAGAACCCTGGATACCCCCTGGCTCCTCGCTTTATTCCCACTCTGGGCACAGCTGTGGAGTGGCCAGGATGGTGTGCTTCAACAGACAGACAAGGCAGGACCCGAGTTCTGCTTGGCCCCGGAGTGACCTCTGTCACTCGGATCTCATGCCCAGAGCAGAACCCAGTGGGCCAGTGGCTGCTTGGCTGCTTCCTGTTACCTGTCAGGTTCCGGCCTGTGGGGATCCCTTACCCTGGATTTGGGCTCGCCGGTGGTTAACACTGCTGGTGCTCACTAATGGCCTGGGTGCCCCGTGGATATTTCAGAGAGAAAGGGTGTCCCTGCCTAGGAGACAGGCCAGTAGAGTGCATAGAACTGGGCGTGGACTTCAGAGAGGCCTGGCATGAATGGTGGTGACCTCATACTTGGCTCCCTGGACCCTGATTAGCAAAGTGCATTGGATATTGTTTTAAAGACACATTTTTTGCACTGCAGCATTTCCCAAATTGGAATTAGAGCTGTGACATCTTAAACTGGACGAAATGTGATGGTGACAGCAGCTCTGAGGCCATCCAGTGTTACCTGCCAATGGCCCAGGGGTGGGCAGTGTCCCCTCCTTTGTGCAGGCCAGGGACTGGTGGGTTCTTTCGGGGAAGCAGGTGGTACCTGGTCTGACCTCTGTGATCAGCCTCTCTGAGGCGCTGTCCTCATGCACTCCGATGGTGACACCCACCTCGAGGAGGTCGGGGATGACAGGTGGCTGTCAGGCATGTCATGTAGTGCCCGCCCACATGCAGTGGGCCCCTGGCTCCGAGGCTTGTGAGCACCTGTCCCTGGTGTGCCAGGCCCATCCCCCACAGGGGAGGCTGAGCAGTGCCCACAGCTATGCTTTCTGCCTTACCCACTCTGACCGTTCACATGTGTGTGCAGCTCATGCAAGTTTGCCCACTGCCTTCCCCGCTCCCACGGGGTGCCCACACCCACAGCATGCCTTCTCTTCAGTTTAGACAACTCGACCAATAGTGCCGACACCGCCAGCAACAAATTCGTGTTTGGCCAGAACATGAGCGAGCGTGTGCTGGTGAGTGGCCCCTGTGGGGACTGTTTTTTCTGGGGCCCCAGGGCAAGGGACATGTGAATATGGCTGCCACCTTGTCTCCTATAAAGTGGGGATGCTTCCAGTTGCAAGAGAAAGAAGACCCAGCTCAGACTTGGGGGCAGCGTTGTTGCACCAGGAGGCTCTCTAGGAGCTGGTGTTCGAGCTTCCTGCCGTTCTTCTCTGCCAGCTAGCTTAGCCTCATCCTAGGACAGGCTTCCCCTTAAGTCAGGGGCCATGCTTCCTCCTGGCTGAGGCCAGCTGCAGTGATAATCATCTGACAGGAATCCTGAGCCTCCTCCGGAGCCAAGGGAGTTCGACACACCTGTCCCTGACCATGAGGCTGCAGCATGGAGGGGGCTTTGGGGAGGTGGCCTTGGAGGGGCCCCTGCAGTGTCCCAGGTGTCTCCTGCACGCACCATGGCCACACTATCTCCTCTCCCAGAAAGCCTGGCCAGCTTGAGATGGGGTTCTAGAATTGTTTACCTGCTTCCTTATTTTTGTTCCTTTTCTTTCCTTGTCAAATGCATAGGATCCCACTGTGTCCGTTGTGAGTGTGGTTAAGGAGCTGTTTCATCCCACTTCATTATTTCTGTCTTTGTCTCAGTCTACGTTACATTAAGGAGCTTCCTGCTGCTTTTCTCGAGCATCAATACTGTCCTTTTCCTGTTACAACGAATTGGTCCAAGAGCTGCCTCACACAGAGATAAACAGCTGGTGGCACGCATCTCCCCGAGATGTCGGGGGAGGCCCCACTTGGGGACTCGGAGGGCAGTTCGTCTAGAGCAGAGAAGGGTGGATTTGGGAGGGCCAAGCTGCCTGCATCGTGAGGGCGCTTTTCTGTAGGTTTTACCAGCACATGATGCTCGAGGATCGTTGTGTGGAGACAGGGCCCCAGGCTGGAACACACCCCCTGTGGAGGGGTTGTCTAGTCTCATCTGCCGGGTCTGGGTGGGTCCCCAAAGCTGTGAAGGAAAGGCCGTCTGCAGAAAAAAGCCTTCTGCCTGGGAGACAGTGCCGAGAGCCACCATCCCAGCAGAGGGGCTTCCTGTTCCGCGGCGGCCGGCCCACCAGGAGCACCCCAACATGCTCTCCTCCCCGTGTGCTTCCGTCTCCCTGCAGAGCCCACCTAAATTAAATGAAGTCAGTTCAGATGCCACCAGGGAAAACGCAGCTGCTGAGTCCGGGTCCGAGTCCTCATCCCAGGAGGCCACCCCCGAGAAAGGTATGCTGCGGTCCCACCACCTCGTGGGAAGGGTACCAAGTGACGGGCACTGTCCATCCACACCCCCGCCCAGGAGGGACATGGGCCCCAGCTCGTGGCAGCCACCGGGGCAGAATTGGAAAGCCAGGGGTGCTGGTTTTCAGCAAGCAGAGAGGGGACGTGTTCATCCTGAAACAGAGAGGCCGTGGCGCTTCAGGATGACTCTGGGGTTAGGGTTGTTGAGGTGGCTGTCCCTCTCTTCCTTCTTGCCCTGAGGTGGGGGAAGGGAGTTTCTCTTCGGTGCTCTGTGGGAGGACTCCCTTTGCTGTCCTCCTGTCCTCTACCGAATGAATGGCAGTGGGAGATCTGGAGCCACGCTGGCTCCTAGCTCCCAGATGGTCTCCCCACGGCATCCAGGGCCAGATTGCTGTTATGTTTGGGGTCCGTTCCATGTCCCAGGAGCCGGCACCCTTGAAGCAGAGCCAACCCTTTTGTTCTGTCTCCTGTGAGGTACACACACACACCCACACACCCACACACCCACACACCCACACACCCACACACACACCCCGGCAAATAAATAGTCAATGTCGTTTAGCTAATAACATTTCAGAGTCCCTGGCCGAGTCGGCAGCCGCCTACACCAAGGCAACAGCACGGAAGTGTTTGTTGGAAAAAGTGGAAGTCATCACCGGGGAGGAGGCGGAGAGCAACGTGTTACAGGTGAGGCGGGCCTGGCCGGGGGCATCTGGCTCCAGTGGGCCTCCTGGCCCTTAGGTGGTGGTGTGAGAGGCCAGCCGTAGCCCCCAGCCTCTCTGTGCGCCACCCTCCGGGACCTTGTGGCAAGACTTCTAGAGTTCAGTGAGCGCTAAGGGACTTCAAGTCTCTTTCTTTTTGAGCAGAAGGATCTGTTTTTGAGGCATTCTCGATAGTTCGGGGAGAAACTGTTGTAAATGCACCCAGAATGAATGGCTGTGATTGGTCACACTGGCACCCCATGGTATTTTTATTAGGGAACCGGGATTCCGGATGCACCCCAAACTTTGTCCCGCCTTTTCTCTGTGTCCCGGGGCAACACGTCCGCTTCAGTGTGTCTCATTCTGCTTTGCGTTGTTGTGCGCATGCATGTGTGTCCGTGACCTGCGTGTATAGAGCACTGGGGAGTTTCTGATGTGGCATTTTTAGAAGTACTATTGCTTCTGCCCACTCAGCACTGTTGTGAAATCTATACAAGAGAAGAGAGTGACTTGGTAAAGATCCGCACACTCTGAAGGGCCAGGCGTGGTCTCTGCTGCGTATTCTTTTTTTATCTATAGAACAGCTTTATTGAGATAGATACACTATGGAATTCACTCTTTAAAGTGTACAGTTCAGTGGTTTTTAGTGGGTTCACGTAGTTATGCTGCTGCCACCACTATCAGAACAGAACATTTTAGTCCCCAAAAAAGAAACTGCCCATCGGCAGTCACCTCTCATGCCCTCCCCGGCCCCCGCGAGCCCCCTTCCTGTCGTGGATGAGCCTGCTCTGGACTTGTCCCCACGTGGACTCACACCCCCTGTGTCCTTCTGTGTCTCATTCCCTCCCTGAGCCTCATGGGCTTGGGGTCCGTTCCCAGGGCAGTGCCAAGTGATGTGCGTGGAGGGACATTAAGGTTTCCAGCTTTTAGCTAGTATGAATCATGCTACCGTGGACATTGTGTACAGGCTCGCGTGTGCAGATGCGTGTCATTTCTCTTGGGTAGATCTTTAGGAGTGGGGTGTCTGGGCCGCACGGCGATTCCACATGTAACACTGTGAGGGACATGTTTCCGCGGCAGCCATGCCATGTGTCGTTCCTGCCGGCCGCATGTGAGCTGCTGACTGTCCACCAGCTGCCTCCCCACCCCGGCACCTGCTGTTGCCTGGCTTGTGATGCCATCCTAGCGAGTGCAAGGTGGTATCTCGTGGGTATCTGGTGTTTATCTTCGTTTCCTTCCTGATTCTTTCGTGCTCCTCTGACAATGTAAAACGGACGTGGAGAACAGGACCCAAAACTGGCCAAGGGCTAGATGTGCCCCCTGGGCCATCGTTGGCTGACCCCCCACCTAGTAGTTCACTCAGGCTAGATCGAGGCTCCCCGGAGTTTGCCCACACCAGTGTCCACCCAGCCAGGGCCCCGCTCACCCAGAGGGCTGCCTTGTGTTCCAGATCCAGTGTAAGCTGTTTGTCTTTGACAAGGCCTCGCAGTCGTGGGTGGAGAGAGGCCGGGGGCTGCTCAGGCTCAACGACATGGCATCGACTGACGACGGGACGCTCCAGTCTCGACTAGGTGAGCTGCAGTGCAGTGCCTCTGGAGAGGGCCCGGGATGGCACAGAGTTCCCAGGGCCCAGGAGGGCAGGATCCCCACGCAGGTCCCCACTGGAGAGCCCCAGCACCGGCGGCCTGTAGGCGCAGGCCCCATCCCAAGGCTCTCGCTGCCAGCTCTTCTGTGACTCTCCTCTTTGTGAGTGTGACAGTAGATGAAACAACTCAGCAGCTCTTGGACTTGTTTTCTAATAAAGTGCTGGTGGTTTTGTGGTGGAAAGGGGAAATAAAAAATCAAACGGCCCTATACAGCCTGTGGTCCTTGCCACAGACCTTCCCCCAGGCTGTTCCAGCTACTCCATGTGCGCTTCAGAGGTGGGCCCATTGGGCACAGAGGGCTCGGGGAGTGGACACAGGGAGATCTGGTCAGTTGGAGCCCAGGACTCCACCCCGCAGCCTCCCTGAGCTGGCCCATGCTGCTCCGTCTGGGGCCATCTGGGGGCCCAGGTTGGGGTGGGGAGAAATGGGCTGGTGGGAAGACAAGGTGTCACCATGACCACAAGGTCAGGGCACGTGCGGGGAGGATGAGCTCTGATAAACCAGGCAGGCTGACAGCGGCCTTGGGGAGATGTGATGTGTACTTCCAGAGAAGGAGGAAGGTCTGTACCCTCTTTTTCTCCACCATATGTTGCTCTCAGTCTGTCCTTGTCTCCCTCTTGGGAGCTCTAAGCAGCCATTGGGCCTCAACCTTTTTTCTAAGAAAACTGCAGAGTAGGGGCTGGGGCTCGGCCTGTGAGTGGGGCCAATCAGGGGGCATCAACTTCTAGACAGTTGTCATGAAGAAAGGGGGCACACAGCCCCCAAATGTCACTCTCTGGCCCTGCCTCCCACCTAATCATCCCCCTTCCGAGGGAGCCACCATCCTGGCATCTCCCCGTGATGGACGTGGCCATGGGGGAGCTGGGTGGTACAGGGCTGGCCCCCAGTGTGGGGGGTGCTGTGGCTCAGCAGGCTGGTGGGCAGCTCATGTGGACCTTGAGAGAATTGTGGATTTCGCCCTTGTGGTGTTTTCATTCCAGAATGTGTCTGTTCTCATAGCTGGCTGTGGGGTGGGGGTCAGGGGCCAGGGCTGAGTGGCCTTGTCGGTTGCAGTGATGCGGACCCAGGGCAGCTTGCGACTGATCCTCAATACCAAGCTCTGGGCCCAGATGCAGATTGACAAGGCCAGTGAAAAGAGCATACGCATCACAGCCATGGACACTGAGGACCAGGGCGTGAAGGTTTTCCTGATCTCAGTGAGTAGCCCTGGGGCCGGGACAGGCTACTACCGACCTCTTGGGGAAAGGAAGTGCCCGAACAGACAGACCCCTGGACAAGGGCCGTGCCCTCCTGAGCTCCCACAGGAGGGAGGTTCCCAGGCACACCCAGTTGGGCCACTGCAGGGCTGCACCAAGTCCTGCCCCTCTGGGGGGTGCTCTGTGGTGCAGCGGTCGACACTCTGAGGGTGTGGGCCAGGGAGCGAAGAGGGAGGCCTCTAGGCCGGCCAATGTCCAGACGGATCGGTGGTAGAGAGACAGGAGTGGGCCTGCATCACCGAGTGCCATCCCAGCTGCAAGCTCTGCAAGCCGCTGGGAAGGACGGTCCCTGGGGCCCCAGGAGCTTCAGTCTGCTGTCTCTGAGCTTGTTGAGGAGAGAGGGTTGGGCTCTGGCCCAGACACAGCCCGGGGCTTATGGCTTCCACCACAGGAGGGCAGCAGCCACCCTGACCAAGAGATCTTCCAACCCACCACTTCCTTCTGCCTGCCCCAGGCCAGTTCCAAGGACACGGGCCAGCTGTATGCAGCCCTGCATCACCGCATCCTGGCCCTGCGCAGCCGTGTGGAGCAGGAACAGGAAGCCAAGATGCCTGCCCCTGAACCTGGGGCAGCCCCATCCAACGAGGACGACAGTGACGAGGACGTCCTGGCTCCATCGGGGGCCACCGGAGGCGGTGAGCCAGTGGTCCCAGCCCTGGAGGGGATGGGGAGCCTGACCCAAGGGGCTGGGGCTCCAGCCAGGGTGGGGACCTGACGGTGAGGCCGCTGCTTCCCAACAGGTGCTGGCGAGGAAGGGGAGGGGCAGACGGCCGGAAGCACATAGCGCCGGGAGCCGGCTGCCCACGAGCCTGCTGCTTTGTCCGTCTGTCTGCCCGCCCGCCCGCCCGCCCCGCCAGCAGTGTGGAGGCGCAGGGCTCGGGAACCACACTCCCCGCTGGGTTGGCCACAGTTCGGATCCGCATGTCCCGTTCAGAAGCAGACTCGGGAACTGCCTGAATGTGGTTTGGGACACGAGACCTCATCATATTGATGAGCAAAACGAAAAAGAACATTTCTTCCCTCCCCTCCTTTGAATTGAAATGGCACATTAAGACTTGTCACGGCTTCTCACTGGGACTGGGACACTTGTTTCTTCACCCCTCCCTCCTCGTGTCCCCGGCCTCTCTGCCGTCGCCCGTCCAGGCCACCGGGTCTGTCCACACAAGTATAAACACTGGGCCTGCTGGACGCTCTGCTAACTACCGTTTTTCCAGTTTCCCACACTCTGATTTGGGGCTTATATTTTTAGATCTTTTTCCCCCAAGGCTTTGTGTTTGGTTTCTTAGGTTCGGACTCTGCTGTGCATTGAGTGGGTGCAGCTCTGTCCTGGGCCACATCCTCCTCCTCCCAGGGCTCCTGGCCTCTGTGCTGGGGTGGGAGTCACCCCCCCACACTTTGTTCCCCACCCAGGGTTGCTCCAGGCCCAGTTGTGGGGTATTGAGGGGTTGGGCCCCAGACCTGGAAAGAGCTTATCTAAAAAAGGGTCACTGGACCTGGGTGGGTCCCCACCCACCCTCCTGCCTTTTCCCATCATGTCGGTCACCCATCATGTGGCACCCAGAGGCAAACCTTCCTGCTGCTGGCCCTTCCTTGCCCAGCCCTTGACGACATCACTGCCCCAAGACCATCCAGGACCAGGGGCCCCTGTGAGAGGCAGAGGGGGACCTCAGCGGGACCTTCGAGGAGGGGGCAGGGGGCTGGTTCCAGGCAACCGGCCGTCTGCCACATTCGCAGCACACACAGGAGTGGGTGCTGTGCCTACCCCCACCCTGGAGCATGGCCAGGAGCCAGCCGGGCTTCACCCACCTGGGGCGGCCTGTGAAGAAGGGCCCTGTGCACAGGGCTCCGAGGGATTTCCGAGCAAAGTGCCCAGCCCCGCCCTCGGGGTGAGCGGAAGGCCTTGTCTCCACAGCTGTGCCACCCACACCTTGGGTCGGTTGTGTGCAGCCTGAGCCGTGGGAAGGCGCCAAAGGCCCTCCCAGCAGATCCAGTCACACTTCTCTGCTTTAAGCCTTAGCCAAGTAGTGACAAGTAAAACCAGATAATGCCCATGTGTTTTGGAACATTTATGTAAGATTGTCATATGAAATGTATTTGGGAACTACATTAAAACTTTTAACTAAAACCCTGGCCTCCTGCATGCCCCAGGGGCCTCAGGAAGCCGGACAGCCTGGCCAGGAACAGCCTCCACTTCCCAGAGCCACCTGGCCTGTCTGCGGGCCCCTGGCCCCTGCCCCACACTCCACATCCGGGTAGGTGACCAAACTTGGCTGCCTTCCAAGACTGGCCGCCTCTCTGCTGAGTTTTGCTTTACAGAAGAGCTGTTTGCTTCCCTGCAAACAGTGGCTCCTGGGGGGAGGAGGGGCGGGGGGTCTGCACAGCATGGACAGGGAGGGCCTTGCTCCCTGGGGTCCTGAGCCAGTGACCCATCCTTGGAAACTTTGTCCCACTTGCCCCTGGTGGCCAAGCCGGGTCCTCGGAGACCTGATCCAGCCAGTCCTGGGGACTCCACCTCAGGGGCTGCCTGGCTGGAAGCCCAGGTGAGGGGCCCTGGCTCAGGGGGGGCCGGGGGGGGGGGGTCCTAACGCTACGGGGGTGGGGCTGGCTGAGCAAGTGTGCACAGCTCACAGCTGCCAGGCGCTGGTCATCATGGCCACAAACTCCTCGTCTGTGTCCACGGAGGCGCTCACGCCGCTGTAGTAGTCCTGGAATTCAGCCAGTGTGACCTGGGGGCAGACGGGCTCTAAGTAGGGATCAGAGACCCGGGCAGAGGGGGTGGGGGGTGTCTGTGGGCACCCACCTGCCCATCCTTCTCAGAGGAGTCAAAGTTGTCCAGGAAGCGGCGGAGCACCTCCTCCTCAGTCCACTCCCCACTTTGCACCTTGGGGTGGGCGCGGCCACTGTACACCCCCCGGAGGTCATCCACGGTCACCACACCATCCCCACTGCGGTCCAACTTGGCAAACGCAGCTGCAATGACCGCCTCCCGGGCCTGGGACATGGGGGGCTGGAAAGGAGCAGGTCATGACTAGGGGGTCTAGTGCAGAGCACCAGGGCTTCCAGGCATCCAGGGTCAGCAATGGCATCGACAAGCCCACGGAGAGCTCATCGGCACCCCCCCTCCCAGACAGCAGGGCAAAGGGCCTCACCCGCAGGGCCCTCAGGAACTCCTCCAGGTCCAGCATCCCGCTGCCATCACGGTCCCAGCGCCTGCACACACCCTCCGCTTCGGCCCTGTCCAGCACCAGCCCCAGCTCAGCCAGGCCTCGATGGAGTTCCCCAGAGTCCAGGGATCGGCTCCGGTTCCGGTCCAGGCGGCGGAAAAATCTGAGGGGCGTGGGGTGCAGTTAAAAAGTGGCCCCTGGGGCTGGGGGTCAAGAAGACTCAAGGGGACAGCTCACCTGGCCAGGCCCTGGATGCCCAAGGCCCCTCGGGACAGGCACTGTGCCCGGAGCTTCTCCACAGTGGCGTCCACAGTATCCATGCCGGGTCAGGCTGGCTGGGCAACTGGCTGGAGGAGAGTTTGAGGAAGGACTCCGACTCGGCTGACCAGGCTGTGGGCCGGTGCCACAAGCCTGCCCTGGCCAGCTACCTGCTTACCTGGCCTTCAACTGTCCTGGAGTCCAGACAGCCACCCCTCTGGCTCCTGCCCGCTCTGCCCAGCGTTGGCAGTGTGTCCTGCCTAGCAGGCCTGTTGCTAAGGGATGGTGGCTCAGGAGACTGGGAGGGGCCCCAGCTGTAACCCGCACTGTGCCAGTGCCTCACAGCGATAGGCACAGCCCCGGGGGGTGGAGTGGCAGGGCCAGGAGGGACAGGCCAGTGCTTTTGCTGGCACCGCTGCCCACCCTCTGCCCTGCTCACTCCCAGCCTCACAGTGCCCAGGTCTGGGATAGAGGCAGACCCAGATGGGGATTGGGGGCGGTCCCCCTTCCTGGCCACAAGGAGGGGGTGGGCCACAGCCCTAAGTGGCCAGAGTGTCCCGGATGGAGAGAGGCAAGGGCATGCCGAGAAGGCTTAAGACCCAATTCCTATGTGACCTAGAGCAGCTCCCCTCCCCTCCCTGGGCTCCACGGGTCCCCTTGTCCGGTGTTCAGACCAGTGTGGCTGAGCCAGGACACAGCAGTCTTACAGACTGTTTCCAGCGTTAAGTCAGACAAAGCAGTTCCTGGTAGTTACTCAGGGGCCAGTGTGAGATTTCTGTCGATGTGGGTCTTTTGGTGGTTGGTTTTTCAGTTCTCAAACAACACGTGGTGGTTTTGCTCCTAACAAGCTGGGGGAGCCAGGGGACCGCAGTACCAAGTGAAGAAGTGGCCCTGGCCCCCGACGCCATCCAAGAAGCACCGAGGCCATAATCACAGAAGGCCTCCGATCGAGACATCAACTAAGAGCGTTACACCAAATGACAGGATTGAAAATGACGCTGGATCTCCCAGGGGCTAAAACGTGGGCCCCGTTTGGGGACCCATCCACTGCAGAGACCCAGAGGTCACCAGAGGCTTTTCAAAGCCTGGACTTAGACACTGTCAGTGTTAGGAGAAACTGCAGTGACATTCTGGTGGCTCGCTGCAGTCCATAACTCTTCGAGGAGGCAGAGAACTACTCCATTGCGTTTTTCATGAGGGTTACAAAAATCAGTTTTTTCCATAGAAAAGTGTAAAATATAACCACAGTTATTGTAACTCTGTTTTGGCATCTCCTCATCTTCATCAGGATATCAACAGTAACCCCTCCGAAAATTCCAAGTGGCCCTCCCGACCCGAGGCCGGTTTACTTCACCTCCCTGAGCCTCACTTTCCATAGCTATAAAACGGGGCAAGCCTGGGTGGCAAAGATTAGACACAAGCGCCCATGACTGTAACTTCGTGTCTCCCCGGCCAGCAGGACCCCACCCAGGCCACCTCTCCAGCCCCCACACCAGAAGAAAGGAGGAAGGACCAAGGCCAGGAAATCATCCAATTTATTAAGCTCAGACAGGCCTCAACCTGCCTTCCCTTCGTACAAGCAGCCCCCCTTATTCTATCCAGAGAAAATGGGGCCACTGTTACTGCACTGAGGGGTCACTGTTAGATGCCAGGCGGGCAGGCTGCACCATCCTGAGGGCTGGGGACGGACCCCGAACTTTCCAGGCCAAAATGGGCCCTACCCCTCAGTGGTTCCTGGTGTGACAGTTCCCTGAGTAAGTAGGTGGGAAAAGGGCTAGTGTGGGACCAGGCTGGGCAGAGAAAGGCACGGGGTCCCCTGGTTTGATTTAGAAAATAATAGCACCCTGAATGTCTCTGGCCAAGAAGAGCAGCATAGAAATGAGTTTAAAAATAAATTCTCTAGGGAATATAAAAAAGGAGCAGGCTGCTTGCTACAAAAGCTGAACTGGCTGGGGCCTCATCAGATGTGCTAGGGGTCCCCGGCTCCCTTCAGGGCCCACAAACCCCGTCCTGTTCCTACCGAGGCCCCAGGGTGCACCTGGCGCTGGTGATAAAGAAGAAAAGCCCTGCCCTCAGGTAGCTTACACTCTGATGACAGGACGTCCCATGAAGAAAACAGAATGGGTAAGAGCAGGGGACGGGGTTACTTCAAATAAGGTAGGCAGGGAAGGCCCCCCCTGAGGAGGTGACATCTGAGCAAAGATCTGAGTGACAAGGAACGGGGCATGTGACATCCGGGGGAAGAGCAGTCTAGGCAGAGGGAACAGCCAGTGGAAAGGCTGAGGGATGCCTGAGTTTTCCCCGGGGCAGCACAGCCTGGCCACCAGCATGTCAGCATGTCTCACACGCACACTCTCCCTTCTGGGTTAAACGTTGAGGGAAGGACAGAGTTAGGGGAAAGAATCTAGGATTAAAAATCCATCTTCATACAACCAATGCACCAGTGCAAAACAGCACAAGGCTTGAGGTTCCCAATTCTGGTCTGGGATGAAGAATAAGAAAAAGCTTTAGCCTAGGATGAGGGGTGCTTCAGAAGGAACGAAAATCAGGGCAGGGGGGAAAGGGGGAGAAAAACTTGATACATCTGCCTCCATGAGCGAGAGAGATCTCAAACTCAGATACTTCAGGGGCCAGACATCCAGCCCTGAGAGAGATGAGGGAGCCAACTGGACCTCACACTTTGGCTAAAGAGGGTATCCTGAGCTCAGATCCAAGCAGGCATGGCCAAGACTGAAGCCAGCAATCCAGATTTTTGTGAAACGTTGCCAATTTTTCAACAAGTTGATTGATGTAAAGTTTTGTTTAAAGAAAAACAAAACAAAACAAAACAAGGGGCGCCTGGCTGGCTCCGTTGGTAGAACATGCGACTCTTGATCTCAGGATTGTAAGTTCAAGCCCTACATTGGGTGTAGAGATTACTTAAAAATAAAATCTTAAAAAAAAAAAAACCTGTCCGGGCTAACCATATGCCTTTGGCCCTTGGGCTGCCTGTTTGAAACCTATGACTTTTTAGCAGGTTTGATGCTTGGAAAGGATTATGGCTCTGCCACGGGGTCCCCTCTGGGACACTGGTGACCCCTGAGGACACCCACAGCAGTGGAACTCTGTCTCCATTGTGCTATCTGTGCCCCAGGGCTCACACAGTGGTCCCAAACACTGCAGGCTGGAGGTGGTCCCTGTCCTCCTCTGCCCCAGTACTGTTGGCAAGGCGTGGACTGGGCCCACCAGGGAGTGGGTGGCTGGGGTCTCTGGTTGGCAGGGGCCCCAGGCGTTCAGCCTCCGCCAGGGCAGCCAGCAGCCCGGCCAGGGGTGGCCGGCGACGGCAGATGTCCTGCAGCAGCTCCGCCCGGGGCTGCAGCTGCCCAATGAGCTCATCCCTCTGACGCACAGCAGCCTGCAGGCTGCGGACAGTGGCCTCGGAGGTCAGCAGCTGCTCCTGGAGAGCGGCAAGCTCACTGGCAGAAGGCAAGACAGGGCGGTTACGGTACTGAGGGGACCAGCGATTCTCCTCCTCCCTGCCCCTGACTTCCCGGGGCTCCCCATCACCGTGAGGATAAACGCTAAGCTCCCCACCACTGCTCCAAGACCCCCTTGTTATGGACTGAATGTGTCCCCTCAAAATTCTTATGTTGAACCCCTAGCCCCCATCCCCAGTGTGATGTATTTGGAGATGGTGCCTTTGGGATAAGCTCATGAGGGTGGGGCCCTCATAGAATTAGTGCCCTTGTAAGAAGAGACACCAGACAGTTTGCTCTCTGGCCATGTGAGCACACAGCAAGAAGATGACAATCTGCAAGCCAGGAAGAGAATCTGTCACCAGGAACTGAATCTGTCGGTTGGACTTTCCAGCCTCCAGAACTATGAGGAGAAAATTTCAATTGTTTTAAGGCCCCCAGCCTGTGGTATTCTGTAATGGCAGCCAAAGCAGACGAAAACTCCCTAATCGCTCCCCTGCAATTCCCTTGTCCCCTACATCTTTTCCTATTTGTTGTTCAGCTTAGATGGCTCCTCTTCCAGGAAGCCTTCCATCTAGGCCCACTCAGAACCCTATGTGCCCTTCCATCACGACCCCAACTACCCCATGTCGTAACTGCCTAGTGATGTACCTGCCTAAGGACTGTGCTAGTAGGTCTCACTTATGTGCTCTAGCGCCCAGCACAGTGCCTGACACATAGTAGGTACTCAGTAAAGATGAATGAATGAATCCAACCAGCTCCTTTCCCACCTGGGCCCCGGACCTCCCTCCTCCCTGGGCGCTTTTCTCATCTCTTTCGATCCTCAGCGCCTCTTCAAAACTAGAGGGGTTCTTTAAAAACGGCTGGTATGATCCCATCCTCCTCTGCTCCAGAACCTGCCATGGCTCTCAATGCCTAGGAGGTCGGTGACCCCAGCACCACTCGGAAAGAGCCAATTTTGCATTGTGGAAAAAAATGGGCTCTGTTTTGGGCGCCTGGGTGGCTCAGCTGGTTAGGCGACTGCCTTCGGCTCAGGTCGTGATCCTGGAGTCCCGGGATCGAGTCCCGCATCGGGCTCCCTGCTCAGCGGGGAGTCTGCTTCTCCTTCTGACCCTCCCCCCTCTCATGCTATCTCATTCTCTCTCTCAAATAAATAAATAAAATCTTTTTTAAAAAAATGGGCTCTGTTTTAACTTAGAAATCCGCACTTGTGTGACACCTCTTAACTTTGCATGCTGGTGACTAATTCGAGGTTTGGGGTGTTCGTTTTTTTCAATCCCACCAGGAGTGCAGCCTACACGTGACTGCATGCGGTTCCCGCGCCTCTCCTCCCCTTCCCATCTCCGCTCCGCCCCCGCCCACCTCCCAGAAGTCCACCCGGCCGGCCCCGGGCCTCACCAATCCTTGGCGCGGCCCAGCTCGTCCAGGGCAGCGCGCAGCTGCTGGTCGTGGCGGGCCAGGCGCTCGGCCTGGGCGTGCACTGTGCGCTCCGCCGCGTCCAGCCGCGCCTCCAACTCCGCGGCGCGGCGGTGCACAGCCGCCAGGTGTGCGTTCGCCTCGCGGATCTGCAGCGGCTGCGGCGCCGACATGGCCCCGACCCGGTCCCCGGCGGCCCGGAACCGGCCCCGGCCACGCCCTTGGGCCCTGCCCCCGATGGGCCCCGCCCCAAAGCCCCCCCCCCCCCCCGAACCTCGGCGCGATTGGCTGCGGCAGCATGGGTCGCGCCCTCCTCAAACCCAAACACCCTCACTGGTCCCGGCACCTCAAGACTCCGCCCCTGAGCCCGGCCTAACTCTAAGATTGGCCAAGGTTCTGACAAGCCACGCCTCCAGGTGGGCCTGAGTCCTCGATGGCGCTCCCTGTTCAGGCTCCCGCAACGGGACTGGTCACTCCTTCGAGACAGGCCCCGCTCCACTGAGAAACCAACACCAGAAGCATTAGTCCGGGTCCTGCGGCCCAGCAAGCCTGGCCACGCTCCAGGCTTCGCCTCTCTCAGATCCACCCGGAAGGCCACGGACACGCCCCTTAAGCAAACGTACAGCTCCGGTTCGGCCAAGTCCCTTTGGGGGCGTGTCTTCGGTTCTGGCCACGCCCCCCAGTCTAGCGCGGACCTCCTCCGTTCCAGGGCTCGGACAAGCCGGTCACAAGGTGAGCACGAGTGGCGTCCCTATAAAATCCTAGCCCTGGGATCGGTACCTTTTCCCGCCCTGGAACCTGGCCACGCCCCAAAATAGTCGCACGCGGTTCAGACCCCCATACTCACGCAGATTCTGGCGCTGAGAGTGGTCACATTTGCGCTGTGCCCCGCCCCGGAGTTACATCTTGCTCCTATCAAGTGGAGCCCCGCCCCGCGCCCGAATCTGCGCTTGGAGATAGGCCTAGAACCGGTCATAGTCCCTCCCCTGGATTAAGCCCCACCTCCGGGTGTCAACCTTTCCTAACCTAGGACCTTCTGAGTTGGAACTAGTGAGATCTGCCTTCACTGATTCTGGCTTACCTCAGTTTCTCGTTCTTGAAGGCGGCTGGGGGTGCACGCGCGCTTCCTTTACGCCAGCCCCGACTCGGCGCGTGCGCGCGACCGTGTCTGTGTCCGCGGTGTTCAATAAAGTTGCACGCTTGTTGTCGGCCCCCCCGCACGAGAGATTGCGCGCGCCGCCCAGGAAGTCTCGCGAGAACGCGGGGCCGCTGCCCTTGGACACGGGGAGCCGACAGGCTGTACTGTGCGGGGCCAGGGGTGTGCAATCATGGCGCGGACGCTTCTTCAGCAATACCTGGACATCCCCGATGGCACCGAGTGCCACCGCAAGACCTACGCCAGCACCACAGTCAGTGGTGCCGCTGGTGAGCATCTCGGCCGGTCCCCGAGGGCAGAGGGTGCAGGGAGGTCATAGAGTCGCTGGGGGCTGTCCCAGGGCGTCCTGGGGCGCTGGGGATCTCGCAGGTGCCGTAAGGTTGTCGCCGGGATGTCTGGGGCGGCCCTGGGTCGCTGGGGAGCTCTTGTACGAGATAGACTTTGTGGGGGTGTCGGACTGATTCAGAGGGCGCTTGAAGGCGACAGGGTCACTGGGAGCTTTCCGAGGGGGTCGCAGGAGCGCTGGGTATCTCACGGGATGACACGTCGTCGTGGGGGTGTCTGAGGAGGCCTTGAGGAACTCTTGTGTGAAGGGGGTCCGGCAGGGTTGGAGGGCACCGGGAAGCGGTACATGTGACAGGTTGGCCACTGGGGTCGTCAGGAGCGGTTGCTGGGGGTTGGGATTTGGGGGTTACTGTTGAAGCTATCACCAGGCTCTGGGGACGTCGTTGAGTGGCAGAGGGCCTTTATTGGGGCTCAGAGGAGCTGGGGATTCATGAGACTTAACAACAGGGTGAGTTAAGGTTATTTGGGGGGATCATGGGTGTGTCTCGGGGGTACAGAAGTTTGAGAACGTTCCAGTGTGAGAGGAAGTCTTTTTAGGGTTCAGGAGAGCGGGATGGTTAGGGATATCTGAAGCTTTTATTGGGACCACCAGAGGGGCCGTAGGGGTGCTGAGGAGGTCACAAGTGAGGTGGGTCAGGGGCTACTATAAGGGTAGCCTTGGGAGGGCATAAGGGGACTACGGCCCTAACACTCTTCTGCACGGGACACCTCAGCATCTCGCCCCTTCCAGTCTCTCTTGAGAAGTAGGAATGATGGTTTGGGCCACCTCCATATCTCCAGCTCCTGAAACAAGGCCTGGCAGAAGTTGAGTCTCCACTGGGACGCATTTGGATTAAGGTAGACCTAATCATCACTCCATTTTCTGAGATCAACAATTATCGTGCCCATTTCTCAGAGGTGGAAACTGAAGGTCAGAGAGGTGTGTTAACTATCCCAGGGTCTTTTCGAGCCGGTATGCAAATCCACGTCTGCTGATCTGCTCCTGAGGGAGGCTGGGGCAAGGACTGTGCGTGCAGGATCCTTGTGGAGGGGCCTCAGGAGAGAGGGTGGATGGGGAGTCCCTGCGGATGAGTTATGTGGAGTCTGCTTGCGTGGCGAGTTGTGGGGACAGTAGAGGTGCGTGGCAGGGTCTCTAGGGCACCTTTGGAGAGGGTTGCGCAGTGCGGGGTGGGATCACTGTAGGGGGACCTTATTCGGGCACATTCTTATAGGGAAATGCTGACGTTGGGGAATGCCTGGCAGGACTTTGTGGAGGCTCATGGTTGTGTCGAAAGGGGAATTAAAGTAGGAGGAGGGGGTCGCCTGAGGGGCACATGGGGCCTTCAGGGAGATAACGGGAATTGGATGGTTTAAGGGATTTTGAATCTGAGAAAGACATTAATGTTGGTGTTTCTGAGTGGGAGTGCACATGTGTGATCACAAACGCACAGTCCATGGGGGTGGACTGACAACTCCGGAGGCTCTTGGGGGAGACTGAGTACATTTCAGGAGTGGGGTGCTGCTGAGAATGAGGAGCCTCCTGGGTGGGAGCAGGGGCTTGCTGGAAGGTCTTTGAGGGAGTGTGGGTGGGAACTTTGACAGAGGTGCCATGTCAGGCAGTCGCTGAGAGACTCGGATTTATGGTGGTCACCAGCTCCTGTGAGCCTTCGAGGGTATCACTGTGTGGGTGTGTGTATGCTTACTTCGCCCGCCTGCATTCTCTCTCACTGGCCAGCTCCACTCAACATGCAGGACTTGGCTCCTGGATCCTCTCTTACCTTCCCTGCCTCCCCTCAGGCCTCACTGAGAGAACACTCTTGTTTCCTGTCTGGCTTTCCTGAGATGGTGAGCCCCCGGAGGGCAGAGAGACTGTACCCTCTAGCATCAGCGCCCTGTGGGCACACAGTAACCCTGAATGAATGAATGAATGAATGAATGAATGAATGAAGGCACCCAGTAACTCTTGTGGATGGGTGGCTGGATGAGCGAATTAGGGCATATAGTAACTGAATGAATGTGTGAATGAATGAAGTAGCTGGATGGATGGAAGAATGAACGAATGAATGTGGGCACACAGTGACTGTGAAAAGGAATGACAACCTGCAGTCACTGTGAAGGAAGGAAGGAATGAATAAAGGGTCGAGTGTGCACTGTGTCCGGAGGTCACTGCTGGAGGCTGAGAAAGAGCCAGGAGCAGGTGGGAGTTGGGAAGAGGGCCTTTTGCAGGGTGATGGGGGGCCATGGAAAGGTCCGAGTCAGTAGAGACCCTCATGTGCTGGGGGTCACAGGTTGTGGGGAGGGTGGGCTATGGCAGGTCACCATATTGGATGATTGCTAGGAGACAGTTCATCCACTCCCAGTTCTAGGATTTCTGAGGGGATTAGGATGGCGGGGGCACGGTCTGTGTGCAGCGTGGAATGTGAGCTGGCAGACAGGTTGGGATGGGCTGGCCCTGGGAGGTCCCTGTGGTGACTGGGCCATGCGGGGGTTCTGTAGGGAGAGGAGGGGTGTGTTGTCTGCCCTGAGCAGGGTCAGCTGGAGGATGGGGAGCTCTGTGTTAGGCTCTTCCTGGTGATTCGGAACCAGCCAGGTGGGCCCTGGTCTGCCTCCCCCCCCCCCCCCACTGAGGAGGGTCTGGTCGGGGCAGCTGCCCAAGGCCTTGCCTTGGCCTCACCTCAGACCCACACAGCATCCCGGGCAGTGTTTGCTCAAGATGCCCCAGGATAGAGCCTCGGGCCTTACCACCCACCTGGCACTCGGGTCCAGGCCCAGCCCCTGCCGGGCCCCTCATGCGCAAGAGCCAGTGTCGGGCAGGGAGGCCAGGGCGAGCAGAGATGGAAAAGCTGACCGGAGTGGCAAGGCCGGGTGGGCGGGAGCGGCTGCTGAGCCAGCCAGGTGCGAGGGATGGGCCCAGGCCCAAGCTGCCAGCAGGAAGGGGGCCCAAGGGTGACGAACAGCAGGCCTTGGCAGCCCCGGCAGCCAAGTCTCTGCCAAGGAGCCCTGGGCCCCATGGGAGAATGCAGCCTTGGCTGGGAGTGGGGAGCAGGGCCTGGGTGCCAAGCCCTGTGGGGCTCAGCCATGCTGTCTGTGCTGGTACGTGAGGCCAGAGAGCAGCCCAGCCACTTGGGCCCTGGGCCCGTTCCCGTGTCCACTGCAAGCTGGACCAGTGCACTGTGGAGGGCGAAGGGGCCCCGGGCAGGCCTTGGTCAGGCCTTGCGGAGGGAGGCCTGAGGCCCGGAGGTAGGGGTGAGAGCCCAGGGTTTGGAGCAGTAGACTGGGTTGGAATCCCACTGTGGCTGCTCAGCAGCTGTGGGGCCCTGGGTAAACCTCAGAACAGTCCCTTCCTGGGCGAAGGGGTGGTGCTAGGAGCCTCCTTCTGGGTGCCATGGGGACAGAGGGAGAGAGGGTTTCTCTGATAGTGGAGGGGCCTGCCCCCAGCCAGGGCCCCTCCTGGTCTCAGCGCCCAGTTCCTGGTCCAACTCACCTCACCCTCTCTGGTCCCACAGGCCTGATCTTCTCTGCCTACAGTGTCACGCTCCAGCCCCCGGACTCCTTCCTAGAGGGAGTGGCGAGGACAGGGCGGTACACATTTACTGCAGGTGAGCGAGCCTTGGTTTCTCCTTAGGGGCCCTCCTGGCACTGGCCCTGGGCCCTGACTCAACGCTCACCCCCCCACCTGCACCCCAACAGCCGCCATCGGTGCCATATTTGGCCTCACGTCCTGCCTCAGCGCTCAGGTCCGAGAGAAGCCCGATGACCCCCTGAACTACTTCATTGGAGGCTGTGCCGGAGGCCTGACCCTGGGAGCACGCAGTAAGTGAGCCCCCCATTCTGACCTCCGTTGACCACAACCCCCCATTCTATCCCAGACCAGGGGCCAGGAAGGGGCCAGGTGTGTGGGATGCTCACCCCAGCAGAGGAGGGGGCAGTCCCCGTGAAACCTTCCAGTGCTTTTGAATCTCTGCCACCAGCCAGTCCAGTAATACTAAGAGCTGCTTTGCTTAAACACCTACTGCATGTCTACCTCACCAAGCCCATATACCCCCCTGTGACTCAGTGTGGCATTCAGCCTGGCCCACAAAGCTCTGCACAACCTGCCCCATCCCCTCTACCCTCCCTTCCTCCCTCTCTCCCCCTTGCTCACTCTGTATAAGCTACACAAGCCGCCTTGCTGTTCCTCCAGGCCAGGCCCAGTCCTGCCCCAGGGCCTTTGCATGTGCTGTGCCCACTTACTGGAGTGCTATTCACCCAGATGTCAGCACAGCTCCCTCTTTCACTGTCCAAACCCCCCTGTGGATGATCTGGGACCCCCACCGCCCTCATTCCTTATCGCCCTCCTTTGCTGCACCTTGTCAGAGAACACAAGGCCACTGTCTGTCTCTGCCCCTGCCCCATGAGCATGGAGAACGTGCATGGTCCTTGCATTGCCGTCCCTCTCCCAGCACCCAGAGCCCTGACTGCCCAAACACAGCCCTGCAGGGGAGCTACACTTACCATCCCCACCTGGAGATGCACGGACTAGCTCCGAGAGGGGGCTTGGGTGGTGCGAGGTCACCTGGGAACCAGCAGAGCATGCCTCCCTAGTGGGAGGCAGGGCGGGGGCCCCACACCAGCCTGGCACAGTGCAGCCACCTGGAACGGAGCAGTCACTGCTTTTTCCACCTCCCACAGCCTCCGGGCTGGCAACTGCCCTGGCCCACCAGTCTGCCAGTGCTTGGTGGAAGGTTCCAGTCAGGCAGAGGGAGGGCATGGTGGAGGGAGGTGGAGGCCCATGCATCCTAGGGTTTGACACATACCCCCAGCCCGCCAAGGGGGTGAGCCCTGCACAGGGCAGGCCCGCCTCCCTGCCCAGCGACAGCCCTCAGGCAAGCAGGGCCGTTCTGCGCTCTCGCGTTCACGGTCCACAGAGCAAATACAGGGCCTGGCGCCTGCGGCCAGCGCACCCCGGCTGAGGCTCCACCGAGCGCGGGGTCCCCCTCCCCGGACCCGGACTGACAGCCTCGGTTCCCGGGTTTCCACACACATCTTCACCCAGAGGGGCCCCTGACTTAATCCTCGGGGCCCACAGCCCCGAGCCCCTAAGCCTCACGGGAAGGCCGTGTTCTTGGGCTCCCGGGGGAGGCGGCAGGGAAGCCGCACGGCCGCCTGACGCCGCCCTCCCAACTCCGGCAGCTCACAGCTACGGGATTGGAGCCGCCGCCTGCGCGTACATGGGCATGACAGCCGCGCTGCTCAAGATGGGCCAGCAGGAGGGCTGGAAGGTGTTTGCGGCGCCCAAGGTGTAGCCCCCCGCCCCCCGCCCCGGTCCGCGGGCAGGCTCAGATGCGACTGAAAATAAATTCTGTGTGTATTCTTTGTGTGCGTCTCCCTCCCCTCCCCTCCTCTCCTCTTCTCTGGGATGAAGCCCCGTCCCCGGTGGGCTGGGTGACAGTGTCGCGCCAGCAGCAGCCCAGTGGGCGCCAGCTTGGCCCTGAAGACCGGAGCCGGGCACCGCCCCCCAACAGCCCTTCCTGCAGCGCCCCCTGCAGGTCACAGGCCATCCCCTCTCTGCGCTCCCCCCGCCCAAAGCCAATGGCATGTGGAAAACACACCCAGGGCCCACGCACGACCTGACTCCAAATTCTTGGGCATTGGAGCAGAGCACCCCCGACCCGCTGGCCCAGGAGCCTTGTCCCCAGGTGACAGGTGGCTGACAGGCCACCAGGATCCTGCAAAGCAGGGGCCTGTGGCGGGCACCAGAGAAGAATCCTGATCCTCGCCGGCCGCCGCCTGTCAGGCCCAGTGATTTAGGCAGCCTGGGAATGCCGGCCCTGGCCCCTAGCGTGCTGCGGAACGGGCTCTGGCAGCCAGAAAGGAAGGCTTGCTGCAGCATGTCGAGGTGGGCCATGAATTAGGGCTCTCTGGGCTTTACCCTGGGGAGCGGGGTCGGGCACTGCAAGTGGCCTGGAGGCAGCAGGAGCCGGGCCCTGAGGCCCCCTTCTCGCCCCATCCCTCACCCTTTCCCCCCCACCACCCACCCAGGTGCCGACATGGTTGGAAGCCGGACTTGGAGCCTTGCTCTCTGTCCACCCTGGGCTGTCATTTGGCCAGATGTCGGGCAGCTCGGATCTAGCGTGTGCAGAGCCCGGGCCCTGCTGGCTGCAGCTGGGCTGGCCTCACCAGCTCACTACCCCATAGCCACTCCGAGTCTCCCGCCACAGGGGGCACCGGCTCCAGCTCGGGGTCGCGGCCAGGCCGGAGAAAGGCTGGGAGGAGACGTGGACCTGCCGAGCCCTGAGAGCGCTCGGGTTCCAGACCTGCACCAGAGTCCCAGCTCTTGGTTCTTTTTTTTTTTTTTTCTTTTTTTAAAGATTTTATTTATTTATTTGACAGAGAGACACAGCGAGAGAGGAAACACAAGCAGGGGGAGTGGGAGAGGGAGAAGCAGGCTCTCCGCTGAGCAGGGAGCCCGATGCGGGGCTCGATCCCAGGACCCTGGGATCACGACCTGAGCCGAAGGCAGACGCTTAACGACTGAGCCACCCAGGCGCCCCCCAGCTCTTGGTTCTTTACTGGTTTTATTCTCAGTGGCAAGTGGGGACAACAGGGTCCCTCCCTCAGCAATGTTCCAGGAAGAGGGAAGCCCCCCCTTCTGTGCTCTCTGAGGGGGAACAGGCCCTTAGGCTCCTGCACAGGCTGGTGTGTCCCTGCTGCAGCCGGCAGGGGGCAGAGCCCACCGATGCTTGGCCCGCTGCCCCCAAGCCCTGTGGGGTGAAGGAGTCAGTTTGTATCCCTGCCCCTCTCCAGGCCACTGTCCTCTCCCTTCCCTTCCTCACTCATCCTGCCCGCCACAGCCGGCAGAACGGGGGCGACAGTAAGAGCCGTTTCAGCGGACCTGGTGCTGCAGGTCGGGCCTCTGGTCACCGAGGGCCGAAAGGGGGACCTGGTCAAGGCTCAGCAGTCGGTCACTTCGCAGCCGGATCTACCCAGGCCTCCCCACACACCCTTCCTCAGCCCCCTGGCTCTTTTTTTTTTTTTTTTTTTAAGATTTATTTTATTTTAGAAAGCGAGAATGAGCATGACTGGGAGAAGCAGAGAGAGAATCTCAAGCAAACTCCACACTGACCACAGAGCCCGACATGGGGCTTGATCACATGACCCCGAGATCACAAGTCGAAACGAAGAGTCAGGCACTTAACTGATGGCCACCACCACCCCCCACCCCTGGCTCTTTGTGAAGCCCGAGCCCCAGAGGAAAAGCAAAAGTTCACAGCCAGCCAGTCCCTTCCTGCTTCCTAGCCTCAGTTTCCCCTTTAGCTGGCTCAGACCAGGGCTGTGCTGGACACTTATTCAGCCCTCTCTGGGCTGGCTGGCCGCCAGTGTTGGAGCAGGCCCCCCCGGAATGGGGCAGGAAGGATTGGCTGCCTGCTGGGCTCCAGGGACCCCCCCCCCAAGTCCAGACCCCCTTGCCCGTAAACATTTATGAGGCTGTGAGGGACTGACATCATACTGCCCCATGCAGAGACCCCAGGGGGGCCGGCCTTGTTTATAGTATCCAGTCCCCACACACACACTTTGCCTGGGACCCCACCTCCTGCCCCAGCGGCCCCTGCTTGGGGTAGTGAAGGACCTTTCCAGAGTACAGTGGTCCCCCTGTCCCCATCCTGAGCTTGATGAAGCCATTTCCAGCCCCAGGCAGTCTGGTCTGGAAGAAAAGGAGGAACTCAGAAAGGGCCTCTCCAGGGCAAGGGACTGGGGAGAGCAGGAGGGCTTCCTGGGGGAGGACAAAGTGCGGTAGGGAAGCGAGAGTCAGAAGATCCGAGGATGAGGTCTTGCTGGATGTGCCTGAGGGGGAAAGGCGTCCTGGGCAGAAGACAGATCAAAGGCCTGATGTGGGGGACAGAGCAGGGCCGCTGAGTGAGAAAGGGCCTGCTGTTCCTCCCGGGGCCGACCTCTGGGGCAGCGGGGCACACGCTCCCCAAGGCCCCCATCCCTGGAGACACCCTGCCCGGTGGGGACAAGCCTGCAAGGACTGACAAGCCTCCAGGCTCTGCTGCGGGGTCTCAAGCTCTCTGTAAAGCCAAGAAAATGTGAGCGGGCTAAATCCGACCAAGAAGAAGAGCTAGGGGAGCCTCTGCCCACGGCCAGGAAGGCTCAGTTGTTACTGTTAGCTCATCCAATCCTTGCAACAGCCCTAGGAGGGAGCTGCTCTTGCTGGTCCTGTTTTACAGATGGGGAAACTGAGGCCCAGCCAGGCGGCTTCATAGGGCCTGGCTCGCAGCAGGCTCGCGACCTTAGTTCTTTGATGGTCATTAGCGATCGTGGGGCAACAACCTATCTGAAAGGCTTCCCAGGTGGTCTCAATTGGAGTCCAGTGGGACAAGGCCAAGTGATCTCAAAAGCAACACCCCCACGGATTCCTTTAAAAAGTTACATGGCAGGAGTGCCTGGGTGCCTCAGTCGGTCAAGCACCGGCTGTTGATCTTGGCTCAGGTCTTGTGAGTTCGGGCCCCACGTTGGGCTCCATGCTGGGCATGGAGCCTACTTTAAAAATAAAATAAAAAATGAAAAACCACCTTGCATGTGGGTCAGGGCGGGACACACCAGTCTGTGGAGAAGGGCGGGTGGGGCCTGAAGGGCTCATCCTTCCGCCCTCTAACCCCTTTGTGAATCCGCCTGACTTTAGACGCTGTCCTGGATCTGCCCACTTCTGCGTCCCTCCGCGGCCCCAAGCAGGGGCTGGCCCCCATCATCGCCCCGTTGGCACAACACAGCCTCCTCCCCTGACCTGCCGCTCCCACCCTGCAATCTGTCTTCCCTGATGCAGCCACCAGAGGGTGCCCGTGAGCGTCTGGGTCGGGCCCTGCCCTCCGCCCACAGCCCTCCAGGGCTCCCACCTTCTTCAGAGTAAAAGTCCAAGTCCTCCCTGAGGCCCACAGGCCCTGCACGACCTGCCTGTCTCCTCCCTACCTCCCCCTCCCTCTCTACCCCTCGCTCCCTCTGCTTGCTGTTCCTTCAACACACCAGGCCAGTGCTGCCCCCAGGGCCTTTGTATTGCCTGTGCTCTCTGCCTGGAACACTCTTCCCCCAGACAGCCCCACAGCCACCCCCTCACCTCCAGTTCTCAGCTCAAATGTCACCTCCTCATTGAGGCCTCTCTGACACCTCACAGAAGTGACATCCCACCCGGCCAGCACTCCCTACACACCCTCTACCTACTGCCAGTTTTGCCCACAGCACTTAGCAGCTTCTAGATCCATGTCCATCACATGCATTGTCTCACGGACCGTGTATCTCCGAGGGCTGGGACATATCCTGGCTGTTACACCCTTGGGTCACAAGCAGCCGAGGGACATAGTGGGGCTCTGTAAATCTGTGGCCCAGCCCTGCTTCCTGGGTGCGAGCGCTGGGCAAAGTCCCATTCACGACATCCCCATTAGATGATGGCCGGGCAGGGGGGCCACAGGGAAAGCAACCGTCCATAAACCAAAGCTCAAGTCAAGACTTGGAAGGCACAAGTATTTACTGAGAACCTATGTGTGCCAGGCATTGTCTCGGGCCTGGGGTCACATCAACCAACAAGACCAATGACATTCCCTCCTTGGTGAAGGCCCTGAGGCTGGACGGAGCCTGGTGCACCACCACCCCACCCCCTCCCCCTGCGAGGAGGCCATGTGGCCGGGTGGGGTGCACCATGGGGTCCCTGTGAAGTGAGGGAAGGGGCCAATGTCAGGGCGTGTGTTACCAGAGGACACACAAGTCAGGCGGGGTTTGCTGTTGTGGGGGTGCTGACTGCTGGGGGACCATGAAATCCATCCTGCTTTCCCTGCAATGCTTCCAGTTTTCACTTCTGAGTGAAAACCTTTCCCTTGTCCCGGCAAAGACCCCCAGAGCAGCACCAGCCCACTTGAACATGCCCAAAAGGGCTGCTCTGGAAGGGGGCCTGAGCCCCGAGTGCCTTGGGGCACCAGACATCTGTGCCCACAGGGTCCTCCCTACAGAGGGGCAGATGGGGGTCTTCTGACTGGGTTCTGGTGGGGAGCCTCAGCCCAGAGTCACCACCTCAAAGCCTGAAGCCAGATTAGTCATCACTTCAGGGTTCTGGAAGTGGGGGGGGGGGCGGAGCTTTGCCCCCCAACCCCCGGTCTGGCTTGACATCCAGGGTTTAGAACCCAGCGGAGCCCCCAGTTCTGTGGATACAAGTCAGCTCCAGCGTCCACAGCCGGAGAGTGATTTGCTGGTGGGGAAACAGGCACAGAACAGTCACCCCCGCCAGGACCTCTGGTAGTTCCCCTGCAGTTACCCCTCACCCTTTTACTCTGGTCCTTTTTGGATTAGGAGCAGAGAGAGGCCTGGATTGGCCCCCAGCCCCATATCCTTCCTCAGAGCCAGCCAAGCCGCCTGGGGGCTTCACGGAAGACTGGGTGGTCGGCCTCGGCCCAACCCAGCCCCCGGCTCACCTCCAGGAGCCCCGCTGGGCTCTGAGCGGTCCCTGAACCAGAGCAGGAAAGGTGTGAGCCAGGGCCAGGGCAATGCTCTGGGGACTGGACAGGCGGGAGGGCTCTCAGCCCAGTTGGAGGGGCTGCAGGCAGACCCACGGCCTGGCCTAAAATTCTCCCTCCTTTCTGAAAAACCCATCTACATGCTTTCGCTTTGCCATTTTTTCCCCCACAGCAAAATTACTTAAAATCTATTTTACAGTTTCTTTTTTTTTTCAATAGGTGAAACCGACTCAGACCACAGAATTTACAACATGCCAGAGGGTGTTCAGAAAAAAAATACCTCTCTCCCCAGCCACCCCCCACCCTGCCGCCCTCCCCAGAGGCCGCCAGCCCGGTTTCTTGTTTCTCCTTTCAGCAATGTTCCATGCCGAAGCAAGCACGTCTGTATATTTTCTTTTCCTCCTACAGAAAGTCTATCACACTGTCCCTGCTGTTTCACAGACCTGAGTCTGGTTTCCCGACAACAACACATCTTGGATTTCTTCCTGCACAGTAAAAACCCATCTCTTGCTTTTAACGGCCACATAATATTCCATCCTGTGGCTGTACTGTCATCCCCATTAAAGCACCTTTCTCTCTTCCCAGGTTTTTTGCTACTAGCAAGAGCTCAGCGATGAAGAAGGGTCTGTTCTAAAAGCCATTTTGCATGTGGGTGAATATACCCACACGCTTCCTGAATTTTTTTTTTTTTTTTAAATTAACGACCTGTATTTTTTAGGGCAGTTTCAGGTGTACAGAGGAATTGAGCAGAGTCCGGAGTTCCTATACACCAACTTAGCCCCCCACACAGTGTCCTCTTTCATTAACAGCTCCCATCACTGCAGTACATTTGTTACAATCGGTGACCGCATATCGATACATTGTTAGAAACTAACATCCATAGCTGACATTAGGGCCCTCCCTTGCTGGTGCTGTACTTTCTGTGGGTTTGGACAGATGTAGCATGGCCGGTACCCACCTCTACCAGATGAGAGTAGTCTCCCTGCCCTAAAACTCTGGGCTCTGCCCATTCATTCGTCCCCACCCACCACCACCCCGGGAGCCACCGATCCTTTGACTGTCTCCAGTTTTGCTTTTCCAGAATGTCACAGAGTTGCAATCCTACGGTGTGTATAGCCTTTTTCGGACTGGCTTCTTTCACTTGATCATATGCATTTAAGATTCCTCCGAGTCTTTCTGTGGCTGGATGGCTCATTTCTTTTTAGCGCTGAATAACATTCCATTGTCTGGATGTCCCACAGTTTATCCATCACCCGCTGAAGGATGTCTGGGTTGCTTCCAAGTTTTGACAATTAGGAACAAAAGCTGCCATAAACATTCCTGTGCAGGTTTTTGTGTGGACATAAGTTTTCAACTCCTTTGGGTAAATACCAAGCGGTGCAGTTGCTGGATCGTATGGGAAGAGTATGTTTACTTTTGTAAGAAACCTCCAAAAATGCCTTCCAGAGTGGGCTGGACTATTTTGCATCCCTACCAGCAGTGAATGAGAGAGCTCCACATCTTCACCAGCATCTGTGTTGTCTGGAGCTCCAGATTTCGGCCTTTCCAGTAGGTGTATAGCAGTATCTCATGGTAGGAGCCAAGCATGGTTCCAATATCACGTGTTTTTTTTAAAGATTTTATTTATTTACTTGAGAGAGAACACCCGGGGATCATGACCTGAGCTGAAGGCAGATGCTTAACCGACTGAGCCACGCAGGCGCCCCTCCAATATCTTTAATACGAAATGATTTCTTTGCAATCCAGGCTAGGAAGGAGGTGGTGCTAGTACCCCATTTTACAGTTGGAGAAACCAAGGCTCAGGGAGGGACAGCTACTTGCGCAGGGTCATACAGCAAACGAGGGCAGAGCCAGGGCCTTGTGATTGACTCCAGATCACTTCTGCCTGCAGTGTCCCGGGGCCCCGGGCACTGGGGACACAGTAGCGATCCAGGCAGATCCAGTCCAGGGGATCTGGACCCTCCTGAGGCTCACAGTCCAGTGGGGGAGAGAGACATGCGAGCAGGCAGTTACAAGTCAGGCTGACCAGGACCGATGCAGACTAGGACCGTAATGTGGTTGAACGGGGAGAGAGGGGCCCAGAGGAATCACCTGGCCCGATGTCCAAGGAGGATTCAGTAAACTCCCATGGGTAACAGGTTCAGCTGAGGCTGGCACGTGGGGAGCCAGAGGGTGGGAGGAAGCTGGGAGAGCCAGAGGAACCCTCCACCCCTGACCCAGGAGGAGACTGCCTGGCATGGGGTGGGGCTGCAGAGATGCGCAGCCCTGGTCTCCCGTCTCCGTCTCCACCGGAAAGGAAATGGCAGGGTGGGGGTGGGGGTCTGCCTCTCGCCCCAGGCTGGCCCCCTGGTGGGCCAGGACACCCCCCTCCCCACCCCCACTCCCTCTCTAGCCCCCATTAGTGAGGCCACCTGCTACAGGGGCCTCAGTGCCAGGCCTTCCCTGCCCACACTCTGCCCCAGTGACCACCACTAAAAATGAACAATGAGCCAAGGCAGGCAAGACCTGGAGGGGGTGGTGTGGGGGCAGAGAGGTCCCCTGGGCCCCCTCCCCATCTCGCTTCCTCCCGCCCTCCACTCCAGCCCCTGGGAAACTCATCAGGAGTCACCTTGCTGAAGGGCCATCTGAGCACCTTCTGTGGCTTAGTCAACCTCTTCATCACCTGCCTGCCCTCCCCCTCCCTGGACGCCCCCTCCCCCACCAGCGAAGGTTGTCACATGAAGCAGACAAAAATACAGATGGCCAGTTAAGTTTGGACTTCAGGTAAACCACATTTTAGGGTATGTTAGCATATGTCCCATCCAATTTGTGGGACACACTCTAAAACCTGATCCACTGTTTATCTGAAGTTCAGATTCAGCTGGATGCTATCTGGCAGCATTTTCTAGTCCCCCGGGATGGGAAGTGGGCCTCAGTTGTCCTTCCTGCATTATGGGTGAGTACCCGGATGCTGATCAACATTGGCCAATCAGAGGGACCCTGCCCCCCGGAAATGCTGGGGGGCTCCCGTCAGGTGTGTCCCCCACTTAGACACTGGACTTGGGGCTCCAGGGGGGGCCCAGGTAGGATGGGAGAGGTTGAGGCCACATCTAGCTGCCAACTGCAATGGTCGTATTTTAATTTGGATGCTGAAATTGTGACTCTGGAGGAAGTCCAGAGGTCCCTGGGGGAAAGGAAAGGAGGGGCCCCATGCTGCCGCCCCCGAGTACCCACTGTGTGAGCTCTGTTATCTCCTTGACCTTTGCCCAGCCCCGATGGTGAGGGCACAGTCCCCGATTCCCAGGTATGAATCCCAGCTCTGCCCCTTGCGAGTTGTATGACTCTGAACCAAGTGTTCTCGCTGTGCCTCAGTCTCCTCGCCTGTAATATGGGGATAATGCTGCTGCTAATAATAGCAGCCAACTCTCAGGGCCGTTGAGAGGATTGAATGCATTCATATATTCAAGGAGCTTGGCCTGGCACAAAGTTAGCCCCCTTAAGTGATGGCCTGTCCTGGCCTCTCTCCCGGCCCCAGAGGGAGGGACTGAGCGGGAATCAGAGGCTAATTTTAGCCCTGATGACACCCCCTGGCCTCCTGCCTTGTCCAAACATCCTCAGCCAAGCATGAGGTTCAAAGCATCCCCCCCCCAACCTCTGACATCCAAGGAGCCTGTTTATTCATTCCTGTTGGCGAGGCATTCCTTGCCTGTCTGCGCCTGCCATCAGGCTCCATCCCCATGTGGCCTGCCCTGTGTCACCCAGGGTCAGGAACCTCTCACCTGTAGGCCACTTGGAGACAGCCAGGGGCGAGGCAGTCAGGGTGGGGGGCAAGGAAGAGGGTGGGTGAGGGCCACTCCTGCCCCAAAGTTCCCCTGAAGTCTTCATTAATCATTTCCCAGGATTCCAAATTTCTGTCTGGCTTGACTCACAAATGCTGTAATTTATCCAACACCTGCTCAGGAGCAGCGACTGGGTGCCAATTCCTACAGGAGTACCCAGGCGCTTGTCCCACAGGGCTCCCAGTCTAGGGGGAAAGGCAATGACAAGCCAAGAAACAGGAGAATTTTCCAGCTGTGCTTAGTACTTGCAAGACAGTACTAAGACAGTACCATTCATTCATTTGCTCATTCATTCATTCATTCATTCATTCAAGGTGTGTTTATTGAGGCCCTCTTGTGTGTCCGGCACTGTTTAGGGTGCTGGGGCTCAGCAGGAAACAAAGCAGAGCCAGATCCCTCGTGGGGCTGACTTTCTGGTGGGAGAAAGGCAAGAGCGAATGATGCCAATAAGTCGAACACATGGTCTAGTTAAATGGCAGTAATTGTTGCGGAGAGAAATAAAGCAGGAGAGGGGCTGGGGAGTGCTGGTGGGGGCAGTTGGAAAGACAATGATTCAAAAGAGCGATATCTGAGGAAGCCACGTGGGTACGAGGGAGAGAGTGCCAAGCTGCGGGAACAGCACATGCAAAGGTCCTGGGGTATGAACAGTGAGGAGGCGTGTGGGGAGATGCAGCAGGACCTGGGGGCTTTGCCGCTGAGATCGATGACAGCCATGGGAGGGTCTTGAGCAGAGACATGGCCCGAAATTCCACCATCCGGCTCTACCTTTGTTCCCAGGCCAACCCCCAGCGCGGGCACCCTCCAGGTTGAGGGCAGAGCCAGGGGCCACAGCTGGGCCGGGAACCTGAGTGGCTGCAGGTGGATTCCGACGGTAAATTCAGGCACATTCAGAGACCTTGGGTAGGGGGGAATTGCTGCTTGCCGGAGCATGCCAGTGGGGATGGGGGCAGGGGCAAATTCTGGACACATCTTCTGCACGTGGCATCTCCATCTGCTCCCCGCAGGGCCAGGCCCGGTGCCCAGGTCACTGGCATTCCTGGCCCAGATCTTTGCCAGTGGAGGGACAGGTGTCTTGGAATGCTGGAAAACGTCCTCCAAAAACAAACCAACAAATTCTAAGCTTTTCTGTTTCCTTGTCCCAACAGATCTCTGAACTGCTTTCTGTCTTGCAAAACACCTTCGCTGGCTTTTCTGATTCTAAAACCACCACACGCGAGCGAGCTCCACAGAGCCTTTCCAGGGCGAGAGGAAAAAGGGCCCTTTGTTCCCCGGCCCCCAAGTCTTCCCTGGAATCTTCTATCTCCCGCGCTGGGCAGCGGCGATGCACCTAGGCACTGATGTTTCTTCACATCGTGTTTTGCAACGGCTTTTTTCCACTCAACAATAGAGGGCCCCACAGCTTTTATTTCCAGAAATTGGAAAATGAAGCGTGTCCGGCCCCCCCCGCTCACCCACCACGGGCTGAAATTTAAGCCACGTGAAGCGGCCGGGCCGGGGTGCCAGGGGCGGGCAGACCCCAACGTGCCAGGGGGCCAGGGTGAGGAAAGGCGCCGGGCGGGCAGCTCAGGGATGCCAGGTTTCTGTCACCTGGAGCTTCCTCCCTCCCTCTCCCCACAGCAGCCCCCAGCACCGTGAATATGGACAGGAAGAGACAGCGTTCTTAAAGATAACCTAGGAGGGGAAACTGAGGCCCAGAAAGGGCCAGGGGTCCAGGCCTGAGGGTTTCCAACCCCCTGCCCACAGTTCTGCCCCCACAGAGCCCTTCAAACGTTGCGGGAGCACGAGGGAAACGCACCAGGTCACCTGAAGAGGGTGCCAGCGTTGGCTTCCTTCTGAAGAGGAGATGACCGGGACCCAGAGAGGTGACATGACTCACCGAAGGTCACACAGCTGCCAGAGGTCAAAGTCTGTTCCCTGAAGCTCTTGTGGTCAAGAGCTCTGAGGTCAGACAGATGGGTCCAGGTTCCAGCCCAGCTCTACCACTCAGGGGCTGCAGGGTGGATTCTGACTTTAAATGAGGCCTTCTGGAACATTCTAGAACATTCTGGGGTTGGGAGAAATTGCTGCTCTCTGGAGAGAGCAAGAGCCAAGGGAGGCTGAGGGGTCTTTTTGGTGGTGTGGGGGGGGGGGGGGCGGTGAATTCCAGACACTCTGTGAGCCTGTTTCCCTGTCTGCACAGTGGACACTCAGTAATCCCTGCAGTGCCTTTGACTGGGGCTGGGTGGGAGGATGGAGGGGCACCGGTGGGTGAGGGTGTGGGGGGCCTGGAGGGCCTCTGCCAAGCCCGCCAGTAACCCCAGAGCTGAGCCAGCCTCACTGGGCCCATCGCTCACCTGCCACCCACATCACACACCTGGGGCTGCTCTCCTCACTGGCTGGCTGCACGCCAGGGGTCCTGGGAGGCCAGGCCAGGGCTGCCTTGCAGGCTGGGGCAGGGCCAGTGTCTGGGGTGGGGGGCACAGAGTGGAGCCTAGGGACCCTTTGTCCGTAGGGTCACTGCCTCCAATTGAGCTGATGTCTGAGAGCCGAACATCTCCCTCTTTCTGGAAGTTTCTCCAAGGCTCAGAGGGGAACCTTCCTTGGTCCCTGGCCACCCGGGCCAACATCAGGGGATGCTAGGGTGACCGCATCATGCCCAGGCACTGTGCCTGCACCCCCATCACCTTTTCCTGTGCCTCAAATCACACATGTGGTTCATGTCTCACCCATCCCAGCCCAAGAGGGCCCCCTGCCTGCCTCCTGAGCCGCAGCCACCCTTGGCTCACAGCCCCGAGGCCCCAGGGGGAAAGAAATTTCCAGCAGGCTGGCAGCTCCATCACCCACCCAGCCCGGGGAGCAAGGCACTGGGGGGTCCGATGTAGCCAGAGACCCCGGCTGGGGAGTACAGATGGCCCCGCCTCATCCCACACACTGGTGACAGCTCATCCTGAGCCTGAAGGAGGGGGTCCCCCCAGTCTGGGCTCTGGGACCGGCTTCCTTCCAGGGAGGCCTCCCTGGCATTGGCTAGGCAAGTCTTGCACAGAGAGGGTCAGGCAATTTCTCAGGTCACACAACAAATTCAGGACAAGCACCAGCTCCCTCTGGCTTTGGGCAGGAGGGGTCCTCTGACCCCCCAAAGGCTGGACCCCAGGGGTTGACTTTTGGTCCACCTGCACATCCTAAGGCCAGTGGGCTCGAATCCCAACCCCCCCACCCCGCCTGGTCCCACTTCCCAGCTGTTGGAAGCAGACAATAAAAATAGCAATAGAGCCTGAAATAAAATATTAGGCAGAACAGGTGGTTTGAGGCCGTAAAACGAACTGAAGGGAAGGACCATGGCCGGAGGTCCCCGGGGGCAGGTGGCACGTTGAGAAGGAAGAGAGTAAGGGCAGGGTAGGGCATGCCAGGTGGAGGGAACTGGTGCAAAAGGCATGAGGAAGGAGTGAGGGTGGGCGCGGTGGCTGCCGGGGATGATCACTTGCCAACTGGGGCGGTTTGGGAGGTGACCTGCCCTCGCCCGACCCCTGTTACACCCGAGGGTTTCATTCCTAGTCCCTGTCAAGGGGCAGGGCTCGGAGGGAGGGGGATGAGTGGGCAGAATTGGAGGGACCAGGAGCCCCGCAGGCCTCCCATGAACCCCAATCACCATCTCCCTCTTCTCGGCGGTTGGGGCAGCCTGGAGTCGGGGGCTCAGCCTGGCGGCAGTCACTGACCCCAGGAGCACCTCCGGCCTCCTGGTGCCCTGTGGGGCGCTCGGACAGTCAGCTTTGGGGGGCTGGTGTGTGGAACATCCCCATCAGCCCCCTAGCCTCGCTGCTCCTGGTCCAGTCCACACCCACCTGTGACTCAGTGACAGATGGCTAGAGCTCCAGTGGGGTCCAAGGTACCGTTGTGCATGGGGACACTCTGGGGACAGCACCACCTCCATCACCTCTCTAGCCACGGTGACAAATGGATCTGAACCAGCCAACCCAGGAGCAGATGGGAGAGGAGGAACATGGTGGCGGGGGGGGGTCTCCATCTGGCTTCCATCCCAGCCCCTGGGAGCCTCTGCTGGAAGCCTCTTGGAACCTTCCTGGCCCGGCCCCAGGGTGGATAAAGTGCCTCCTGGCTCCACTGGGGCATCTCAAAGTGGTGTGGAGCCATGACTTCCACAGCAAAGCCCTCCTGCTTGGAGCCTCCCCTAGACAGGGCACTCACTCCCTCTGGAGACAGTAGCAATGAGCAGGGCCAGAGGTGCTCAAGCAGTACGGGACGGACAGCGGGGCACCTGGTCCTGGATCCCTCAGGGAGTGAAAGGCAGGACCAGGGCTCCAACCCAACACATATGCAGACACAGCCAGCCAAACTTTGATCACACATGTGCAATAGACAGAACCTCATGGCCTTCCACTAAACACCTGCTTGGGTTTGGGTTTGTTTTTGTTTTTGTTTTTTTAAGATTTTATTTTTTTTAAGATTTTTTTATTTGACAGAGAGACAGAGAGAGAGCACAAGTAGGCAGAGTGGCAGGCAGAGGGAGAGGGAGAAGCAGACTCTGGCTGAGCAGGGAGCCCGATGCGGGGCTCGACCCCAGGACCCTAGGACCACGACCCGAGCCGAAGGCAGCTGCTTAACCGACTGAGTCACCCAGCCGCCCCCTAAGATTTTATTTTTTTTTAAGATTTTATTTATTTATTTGAGAGAAAGAATGAGAGAGAGAGAGAGCACATGGGAGAGGGGAGGGTCAGAGGGAGAAGCAGACTCCCTGCTGAGCAGGGAGCCCGATGCGGGACTCGATCCGGGGACTCCAGGATCATGACCTGAGCCGAAGGCAGTCGCTCAACCGACTGAGCCACCCAGGCGCCCTAAGATTTTATTTTTAAGTCCTCTCTGCACCCAACATGGGGCTCGAACTCACAACCCCGAGATCGAGAGTCGCACGTCCCACCGACGGAACCAGCCAGGCGCTCCTGGGTTTTTAAATCCTTGAGATACAACCTGATTTCTTACTCTCTCTTCCAGCCTCTCTGGTTCTTCGGCTTTTGCATCCCCATGGGGCTGTCGGTCCAGCAGAAAAAGCGACACAGTGTGGCCAAAGCTCCCGGGAAGACAGATCTGCCCTGAGCTAGGGTGTAACCAGGGGCCAAGGGGCAAGAGTGTTTCGGGAAGAGCCACTGGTGTCACTGGTGGTTCCTCAGTGCGCTCGAGATGCCAAGTGACCTGTGGCAAGGAATTGCCCTCGGGACCTCGGTCGCCATCGTCGGCAGGGTCGCTGCGGGAAGGCTGACGTCTCGCACCTGGCCGTGGGCGGGGACACAGCAACATAAGGACGGACAGCTCCATGAGTTATAATTTAATAAGTCACCAGATAATTCCCCCTGCCAGAGAGTGAGCCGTGAGTAGATCTGGGCCAGACTCTTGTGTCAATGCCTGGCCCTAGGAGACCCCCCAGCCTCCCGGAACCCCCACCGGCCTGGAAAAGCTAGAAACGTCAAGGCCACAGAAAGCAGCCTCTCACGGAAATGGTATCCGGGCTGGGGACAGGGTGACTCCTGGGAGCTGGACTTCAGACTTTGGCCAGCCTGTAGCAGCTTCTTGCTTCCTAGTCTCCCTGCCTCTGCTCTGTCCCCAGGAGCCTGTCCCCCACATGGTGGCCTGAGAGAGTCTCAGGATGTGGGGACGGCTCTGTCGGAAGCCGCACGTGGCTCCCTATCCCCCCACCCCATTGCTGACCATAGGCAGACACGGCTCCATGTGGCCTGGCCTCCATGCCAGCTCTGACCTCATCTCCTGCTCAGGAAGACCCAGCCTTACCGAATTCCTCCATCCCTCCATTCCTTGCTGCCTCAGGGCCTTAGCACAGGCCTTTCCTCTGCCCAGAAAGCTCTTCTTCCCTCCTTTTTATGAAGAGAACTCCTCTGGGGCTTTAGCTCACAGCTCACATACCCAGGAAGGCCAGACCAGGTCCCATCCTCCTCACTTGGTACAAATTATAATTTTACGTTCACATGACTTCTTGGTGTTTTTTTTTGTTTTGTTTTTTGTTTTGTTTTTGTGTTTTGTTGTTGTTGTGTTTTTTTGTTTGTTTTTTTTTACCCACTTGCTTCCTGCAATATCCTGGGGGCCCAGCACATAGCCGGTAGTCAAGAAATGTTTGCTGACCAACTCAACACGGGAGTAGGATCTGGTGGAAGTGAAGGTGGGTAGCTGGAAATTCTGCCCACCGGCCCCTTTCCACCCTCCAAGGAATCCCTGCCCACCCTTGAATAGAACCCACTTTGAGAACCAGCAGTTTCAGTCATCTTTTCCCTTGATGGATGGGTCAGCTGCATGCCCAAAGCCACACGAGCCTCAGGGTACTGCCCGTGATGGGGTCTGAGTGCAGGCTCATTGACACCAACTCTAACGTTCCCAGACCCGATTCCAGGGTGGGGTTGGGGTTCCCACACCCACAACACCAAGCAGTTCTAAGGGAATTCAGGCCAATGCCAACACATTTCTGCAGAGACAGCATCGGGTCCTGCAACGTTAGGGGCTCCCTCCTACAAGCCTGCCACCCACCCCCACCTCAGAAGCTGGCTGCAAGCCCAGGCCATCACCTGTGCTTTCTTCTTTTTAAAGATTTTATTTATTTGAGAGAGAGAGAGAGAGAGAGAGCGTGCACGGGTGGGGGGAGGAGCAGAGAGAGAAGCAGGCTCCCGCTGAGCAGGGAACCCAGTGTGGGGATCCCAGGACCCTGAGATCATGACCTGAGCCAAAGGCAGACGCTTCACCGACTGAGCCACCCAGGCGCCCCCATCACCTGTGCTTCTGACACCCAGCTACAGAGAGGAGGTTCCAAGGACCCACTCCTTAGGTTTCATTAATTGGTTAGGCTGGCTCACAGAACTCTGGGAAACACGTTTACCAGATTATTAAAGGACATGATAAATGATATAAATCAACAGCCAGGAGGAGAGAGGCACAGGGCAAAGTATGGGCTTTCTCGCCTTTCCAAGCAAACAACTCTTTGCCAGTAGCCACCTGCTTACCAACCCAGAAGTTCTCTGAACCCTGTCCTTTTGGGGTTTTATGGAGACTTCACACATAGGCATGGTTGACTTACTCACCGGTCACGGGCTGATTCAACTTCCTGGCCACCAGCCCCAACCTTTGGGTGGGTCCAAAAGTAACTTTCATGAACAAGGCACCCATTTCACGTTTATGGCTCCGAAGCCTTTTCGGGAATGAGGGAAGAAGACCGATACATCCAAGAAATAGATTTGGGGAATATGAATGACCAAATACACGTGCAGTTCTTATAAATCATATCACAGCAGAGGCGGGGAGGGTCCCACAGGTAGATTTTTTTTTTTGTAAAGATTTTATTTATTTGACAGAGAGAGAGAGACAGTGAGAGAGGGAACACAAGCAGGGGGAGTGGGAGAAGGAGAAGCAAGCTTCCTGCAGAGCAGGGAGCCCGATGCGGGGCTCAATCCCGGGACGTTGGGATCATGACCTGAGCTGAAAGGCAGACGCTTAACGACTGAGCCACCCAGGCGCCCCCCCCACAGGTAAATTTTTGGTGATGGCTTAGCTCCTGGGAGTGGACACCTGGGTCGCCTGATGGCGGGTGTGGGGGTTGGGCTGAGCCGCGCAGTAGCGACAGGTCCAATGGTATGGTCTAATCCACACCTGAGAAACACGTGCCGTGGTCCTAAACTTCCGGTCAACTGCTGGCTACCCCCTGCACGCCGCCCCTCCCCAGGTAAGGCCTCTTGGGGCAAATTTCCCCCCTCCCACAATGCAGTGGGTGCCCCCTGGGCAAGGCCTCGTGCCTGCCCTCCTGGGGTCTTTCTGGGTCCAGGTGGGCCCAAGGTGGAGTGGGGCGTGGGAAGCTCCGATTTAGGTGCCCGAGCACAGGCGGAGAGCCCCCAGAGCCCTGGCCTCCAGCGACACCCCAGAGCCCTTCAGGGTTCCTGACCTTGGACTCTAGAGCCCTGGCCTCCAGCAACACCCCAGAGCCCTTCAGGGTTCCTGACCTTGGACTCTAGAGCCCTGGCCTCCAGCGACACCCCAGAGCCCTTCAGCGTTCCTGACCTTGGACTCTAGAGCCCTGGCCTCCAGCGACACCCCAGAGCCCTTCAGCGTTCCTGACCTTGGACTCTCTCTGTCCTGTCCTTTGGGAAGGAGTTCTGTCTCCCCCTGCAGTTACCCCTCACCCTTTTACTCTGGGATTTTGTGTTTGGTTTTGGTTTCGTTTTTTTTCCTTCTTTCTTTCTTTCTTTTTTAAGATTTTACTTATTTACTTGAGAGAGAGAGTGAGAAAGAGAGAGAGAAAGGGAGAGAGCATGAGCAGGGTGGGGGAGGGAGAGGGAGAGCGGCCCCCCCCTCCCTGAGCAGGACCCTGGGATCATGACCTGAGCCCAAGGCAGATGCTTAACCCACTGAGCCACCCAGGTGCCCCAGTGTCTTTCTTTTCTTTTTTATTTTTTTTTTAAATTTTTTTTAAAGATTTTATTTATTTATTTGAGAGAGAGAATGAGAGATAGAAAGCACGAGAAGGAAGAGGGTCAGAGGGAGAAGCAGACTCCCCGCTGAGCAGGGAGCCCGATGCGGGACTCGATCCCAGGACTCCAGGATCACGACCTGAGCCGAAGGCAGTCGCTCAACCAACTGAGCCACCCAGGCGCCCTCTTTCTTTTCTTTTATGGTGGTTTTTTTCCCCCTGATCTTTGCAGCATTCCAGCACAGTGGCGTTTTTCATTCTGTTTCTAGGGAAAAAAATATCTTGGGTTCAACATGGGTGGGATCCGCCATCCCCCTAAATCTGTGCTCTTCAAGGTCACTGCCAAGGACCTCCTGGCTCCTAGGAGGGACTGCCATAAACCCAGGGCCTGTACTGAAAAGCATAGACTATATTAATTTTAATTACATTTTTAAGTATTAACCCTTTGTGTGTGGCCACCAAGCCCTGGGACAAAAGTAGCAAATGGTCAAGTTTCAGCCCCCTTCCCACTCCTGCCTCGGGCTATCTCCTGGAGGGTCTGTCTGTTGGGTCTCCTTCCCGAAGTTTTGGCGCCAACACGTAATTCTGCACTCCACTCCTCGCGATCATTCAAGGCCAGCCTCCAGTAGCCGCACCCCGCTCTGGCAGCTTTACCCAGCTCTGCCCAGTAGCACAAGCTGTCAGTCACTGATGACATCTCCCAGAACAGCTTCGTTGAGATATAATTTGCAACCCATAACATTCACCCATCTGTACAATTCAATGGTTATATTATTATTTTTTTTTTAAGATTTTATTTATTTATTTGACAGAGAGAGATACAGTGAGAGAAGGAACACAAGCAGGGGGAGTGGGAGAGGGGGAAGCAGGCTTCCCGCCGAGCAGGGAGCCCGATGCGGGGCTCGATCCCAGGACCCTGGGACCACGACCTGAGCAGAAGGCAGACGCTAACTGAGCCACCCAGACTCCCTGGTTACATTATTTTTAAACGTAACATTGAGGGACGCCTGGGTGGCTCAGTCAGTTAAGTGTCCAACGCTTGATTTCGGCTTAGGTCATATGACCTCAGGGTCCTGGGATCCAGCCCTGCGTCAGGCTCTGCGCTGGCTGGGCGTGGAGCCTGCTTAAGAGTCTCTCTCTCAGGCGCCTGGGGGGCTCAGTTGGTTGAGCGACTGCCTTCGGCTCAGGTCATGATCCTGGAGTCCTGGGATCGAGTCCCGCATCGGGCTCCCTGCTCAGCGGGGAGTCTGCTTCTCCCTCTGACCCTCTTCCCTCTCGTGCTCTCTATCTCTCATTCTCTCTCTCTCAAATGAATAAATAAAATCTTTAAAAAAAAAAAAGAGTCTCTCTCTCTCTCTCTCTCTCTCTCTCTCTCTCTCTCTCTCTCTCCCTCTGCCCCTCCCCGTACTCACAGGCGCTCTCTAAAAAAATAAGTAAATTAAAATAAAATGTAACATTTAAGGGGCCCCTGGGTGGCTCAGTCAGTTAAGTGTTTGCCTTGGGCTCAGGTCACAAACTCAGGGTCCTGGAATCAGGCCCCACGTGGGGCTCCCTGCTCAGCGGGGAGTCTGCTTCTCTCTCCCAATCCCTCTCCCCTGCTCATGCTCTCTCTCTCAAATAAATAAATAAAATCTTTAAAAATATAAAAAGAAATAAAATGTAACATTTAATAGTTTAAATGTTGCATTACTGGGGTACCTGGCTGGCTCAGCAGGGGGCCCCATGTTGGGTGTGGAGCCTACATAAAATAAATAAAATAAAATAAAATAAAATGTTGCATTTTTTTTAGAACTTATAGCAAAATACATGTGAAGGGCAATTTGCCATTTTACCCATAGTTAAGTGTGCAATTCGGCAGTATTGAGTGCATTCCGATGGCGTGCAGCCATCCCTACTCGTTCCAAATCTTCGTCACCCCAAATAGAAGTTCTATTCCCAGTAGCAGAAACTCCCGGTTCCCTCTCTCACCCTCCCAGGCCCCTGGTAATCTTTACTTTCTGTCCCTCTGAATTTACCTCTTCTAGATGTTTCTTACAAGTGGAATCATAGAACTTGAGTCCGGCTTTTCTCGCTCAGCCCAATGTCCTCCAGGTTCATCTTGCTGTGGCCAGTGTCAGAATGTCCTTCCTTCTAATAATAATAATATTCCAGTGTGGGGCGCCTGGGTGGCTCAGTTGGTCAAGCCACTGCCTTCGGCTCAGGTCATGATCCTGGAGTCCCAGGATCGAGTCCCGCATCGGGCTCCCTGCTCGGCAGGGAGTCTGCTTCTCCCTCTGACCCTATCCCCTCTGATGTGCTCTCTCTCTCTCATTCTCTCTCTCTCAAATAAATAAATAAAATCTTTAAAAAAAATAATATTCCAGTGTGTGGATGGACAGCGTTCTGTCTATCCATTCATCCCTCAATGTGGATCTGAGTTGTTTCCAAATTTTGGCGGTTGAGAAACGTGCTGATCTGAGTACAGGTGTACAAATAATTGAGGCCCTGCTTTTAGCTCCTTTCGGTAGACCTCAGGGAGTCTGCGTACAACGTTAACTCGAGGTCCAGCTTTCTGAGAAGCAGCCAAACTCTTTTCCCACATATGTGATTTTCAATGTTCTAGCAGCTGTATTAAAAAGAATAGAAAGATACCAGAAAAATTAATTCTAATGATATATTTTATTTCACCCATACATCCAAAGCATCATCTCAATATGTAATCTATAGAGAAGATCACCATGGGATATTTTACAGTCGATCCTGTGAACTCTTTATGATCCAAGGTGCACTTTACATGTTAAGCACATCTCTGTGTACTAAACTCTCACGGCTACTGGAAGACCTGGATCTGTGCCGATACAGTGGCTTTATTCACTCTTCGAGCTGCCTAGTATTTTATTGTAGTGAGAGACCCCAGTTTGACCAGTCCCACATCGGCGGACACATAGCTTGTCCAAAATGCCCTGCTAGGCACATCTGTGGCATTTGGGCCGATCCCTCTAGCCAGTGGTTGCGCACATTTTAAATTATGATGCTCACCAGTTTTCCTTTCTTAGAAATTCTAGAGCAACACATGCTTTTTTTTAAGATTTTATTTTTTTACTTATTTTTTTGAGACAGTGAGGGCAAGTGAGTATGAGTAGCGGTGAGGGAAGTGGGCAGAGGGAGAGGGAGAGAGAGAGAATCCCAAGCAGACTCTACGCCCAGTGGGGAGCCCAACATGGCACTCGGACTCATGACACTGGGATCATGACCTGGGCAGAAATCAAGAGATGGATACTTAACCGACTGAGCCACCCAGGTGCTCTAAGATTTTATTTTTTAAAATGATCTCTAGGGGCGCCTGGGTGGCTCAGTTGGTTAAGCATCTGCCTTCAACTCAGGTCATGATCCCAGGGGCCTGGGATCGAGCCCCACATCGGGCTCCCTGCTCAGCGGGGAGCCTGCTTCTCCCTCTCCCTCTGCCTACCTCTCTGCCTGCTTGTGCTCTCTCTCTCTCTCTCTCTCTCAAATACATAAGTAAAATCTTTATAAAAAAATAATCTCTACACCCAGTGTGGGGCTCAAGCCCACAATCATGAAATCAAGAGTCGCAGGCTCAACCAACTAAGCCCGCCAGACACCTGAACGGCACAACAGGCTTTTGGTAGAAGCCACATGTATACTTAATATTTTTCTAGTAGCCACATTTTCAAAATTGTAAAAAAAAAAATGGAGAAATTAATTTTTTAAAAGACTGTCTTCAACACGACAGTTCCTAACTTATATGATTTCCATGTGTAATCAATATAAAAATTATTGAGATCTTTACATTCTGTCTTTGATACTGTACCTTGGAAATCTGGTGTGTCTGTTACATTTGGTATGCCTCAAATTTGGACACTCAGTTTTCATCAACGATCCTTGATCTGCATTTAGACTCCATAAGATGGAGAGTTGAAAAAGCAGATTTGCACATCCAGGATGTTCCAAATATACTTCAAAGGTTTGCAATCAATGAATTGACTATCTGAGGTTGCGTTTGGTTTTGCTTGATCTTCCTTTTTATTTAAAGACTTTAAGTCATCTCTGCACCCAATGTGGGGCTCAAACTCACAACCCCGACATCAAGAGACACACCTCAGCCAACTGAGCCACCAAGTGCCCTACTTTCTATTTTGAAGTTGTTTTTCACTCAGAGAAGAGAGTATCAGTTTTTAAATTTAAATTAGCATAAAAAACGCTGTTTCTCAGACAAAACGGCCACATTGCAAGGGCTCCATGGCCTTACAGGGCCAGCGGCCGCCGAATCGGATGGTGCAGAGACAGAGCCTTTCCCCGACTGCAGAAAGCCCTGTGGGACGGTGCCTGCTGTGTGAGGAGCTCCACCTGCAAAGCGGCAGAGGAGCTCAGGGTTAGGTCAGGAAGGGAGACTTTAGGTTCTGGATCATAATGGCTCTAGCCGGGGTTCAAGCCTCAACTCCCGGGCACTGGGGAAGTCTGGGAAGGGCTGGGAGGGGCAGGGTCAAGGTGGGAGCTGAGAGCCTTGGGACCTACCGCAGCCCCCTGGGGACCCCTCCCCAGATACAGAGGCTGTGCCGCCTGACGGCTGGGGAGCCTGGGCTCTGGGGTTGGGATTCTGGCTCGGCCTTGTCTCCCGCCGAGTCACGTGCCCCCAGTGTGCTCACCTATAAACTGCCAAAAACCAACAGTGCCGACCCCAGGGCTAACGAATGTCACTTTGGAAACCTAGGTGTGGCCACAGGCGTGGGCTGTCGTGTTTCTCCTCAGTGATGCTCTCTCCACTGTCCCCCCACACACACACTCTCTACACAAGTTTTACCTAGCTTTCGAGAACTCTCTGCATCTTGACTACATCACAGAGAAGCTGTCCATGGAGATCCTCCTGGAGGAGGCCTCCTGGGGGCCTGCACCATACCGTGGTGCTGGGTCCGAGCAGGAGGAACCACAAGAAATTCCTGCCTCCCGATGCCTTCTTCCACATCAGTGACTTCCAGAGCCCCAAGGAACTGGCCCAGTACCTGCTGCCGCTGGACAAGGACCACACCCTCTACCTCGGCTACTTCTGCTCACGGGAGACCCTGCGGCCTCCATCCTTCAGCAGGGCCCTGATGTTCTGCAAGGCTGCTGGCGGCTGCAGGAGGATTCCCCCTACCCGGCGGTGCCCAGCGCAGCCTCCTGGTTCACGTGAGCTGGCCAGCCTGGGGTGTGGGCTGCTCCAGACACACCTGCTGGGGACCTCACTGCCAGGGTGGTGGCTCACTGATTGCTGGGGAGCTCACTGAGCTGGGGCTTCCCTTACTGAGCACCTGTGTGGCCAGGAGATCAGCTCTAAGGGATCCTACCTCCCAGGAGCCTCACCTCCGGGGGTCTCACCTGCTGGGGACCTCGGTTGTTGGGGACCTCGCCTGCCTGGGGACTCACCGGCCAGAGGAGGGGCATCCCCACCTGCTGGGAATCTCACGTGCTGGGATCTCATTTACCTGGGACTTCACCCACCCGCACTATGCTGCCAGGACATCGGCTCTAGGGACCTTACCTGCCAGGGGCCTCACCTCCTGAGGGGCCTCACCTTCTGGGAACCTCGGCGGTTGGGGACGTCACCCGCTGGGGATCTGAAACAGGTCATCTAGCCTCACGGGGACTCACTTGCTAGGAGCCTCACTGAACTGGGGTGTCACCTGCTGCACCCCTCACCCACTAAAACTCCCCTTGGGGTCCCACTCACTGGTGAGGGGTCTGCTAGATTTGCTTGTGGTTATCATTGCTGTTGCTCACTGCCCGCAGGGCATGCGGAGGGACGATACTGGCACCATTCTCCGGATGGGAATGCTCCGAGGAAAACCGATGTCTTCTCCCTTATTTTAGAACAGCGGTTTGCACCCAGGGCGACTCTGCCTGCCCGGGCACACTCGGCAAAGGCTTGGGAGGCTCGTGCTTGGCACAGCTGGAGATGGGCTGAGAGCATCCAGTGGGTGGGGCCCAGAGATGCTGTTCAACAGCCCACAGGCCCACGTAGGCCCCCCAAGACCAAGAATGGCCTGGGAGCCTATGTCAAGAGGTGGAAAAACCCTGGAGGCCAAGCCCCACGGTGGGTGGGGGTGGGGACCAGGCTGTCTGGGGGTCCGTGGCAGGGCAGGGCTGGGACAAGTGTAGAGGGAGGGCAGGGACTGCCCACGAAGGAAGGGGAGGAGGGCAGAGTGGGGTGCTGAGCACGTGTAGCGCTGAGAGTGTGTGTGACAAATGCTGACCATGGGGGCTTGGAGCGAGAACCTGGAGAGAGATCCTACTGGGTGTGGCCAAACACCATGTGGTGTTGCACATGAGAGGGGACATTGAGGGGGTCCCTCCTATTGTGCAGTTTCGACCATGGGTGACGACTGAGTGTCTAAGCATAGCGGCCGTGTGTCCACGTATGATCGGACCTGCTAAGCCCATGTAGGTGTCACACTGTGTGTGTGTGTGTGTGTGTGTGTGTGTGTGTGTGCTATGGCTTGGCCTGCACACGACCCCAGCCCCGGGGGTGTGTGGGGGCAGCCCCAATGTTTCTGCCCCAATGTTCTGGTCGGCTGGGCTAGCACACTGTGGTTGGGATGTTGGAACTGAGCCAGAGACAAGGAAGCCCAGGTCCCAGGAGACCCTGAGAGGGTGCACAACACAAACACCTCAAACACACACACACACACACACACACACACACACACACACACAGGTAGTCAGGCTTCAGGGACCACAGACCTGGGCTCCAAGATCAATTTTCCCAGTTGTGGGCTGAACAACTGCCTCCGTGGCTCAGGGCCATCTGGGATGGGGAAATTGAGGCTTGGCTTCTGCCCCAAGGAGATGGGGACAACAGCTTTCCTGCCACGACTGGGCTGAGTCAGCCCAAACAGAGGAGGAATCCCCTACCCCAAACCTCAGAAGACTCGGGGGAGTGGGGACCCCAGACAGCCTCAGCCCTGAAACTTCCTAACAAGCAGACCACCTGTGGGCCGGCGCCTGGCTGCCCAGCCCTGCTCACAGGACTCCCGGGAAGGCCTGCCTGTTAGCTGCCTCAAGTGTCTCCAGCTGCAGCCGGGGACCAGGGACCAGGGACCAGGGGACGCTTCTGCTGGGCTGCATGATCCTACCTGGGGCAGCTGCTGATCTGGGCCCTCCAGCGTCGGGATGGGGACTGGGGCTGGGAGGGACATGGTGTTGAGACGGTGGCCCTGAGCTCAGATGTGTGGGAAAGAGGGGAGAGGGCCAGTCTAGCGGAACAGTGAAGGAGGGAAGGGGCTCTTTCCGTGGGAGCCTCCGTGGAGTTCGGGGTGAGAGGAGAAGAGAGGGGACCCTGCCCTCAGGAAAGCTGTCTCGGGTGAGAGGGGCATGCACCCTCGAGAACCCCACTCTGAGGTGCAGGAGGGGAGGGTCCATACCCACTGGCCTCCAGGCTGTGGGCCTGGGGGCAGGGCAGTGGCCCCCTGCCCTGCCCCTCCTCAGACCCTGGGATGTGCGGACCCCTCCCCAGGGTCTGAGAACCCAACCCCCTGCGCTGTCTTGGGCCTGCCAAGCGTCAAGGTGACACCGCTTTTTCTGTCCTCCGCGGGGACGCGTCGTAAATCCCCCCAGGAGCTCGGGCCAGGGCTTTTATGGGCCCGGGACCTAGGTCCCTGAGGACCCGGCTCTGCCCCAAGCAGGCGCCGCTTTCGGGCTGGACAGGGCTGGCGCCCGCCCCAGACCTATCCCCACAGGGAGATGGGCAGCGCACATATATTTTTAGCTAGCGAAAGGAGATAGTGGCTCGGTGGCGCTGGACGGGGCCTGAGGAGGCCCTTTCGGGGAGGGAGGCCTGGGTCCATCTGGACCTCAGACTCGTCATCTGCATTTGGCTCCCTCTTCCCATCCGGAAGCTCACCTTACGGGGTGGTGGCCGTGGGACACGTCAGGAAGGGGTACAGGGACCCGCAAGAAAGTGGGAAGGACGGCCCCTGCCGACATTCCTCCCACTCACACCGATTTCCTTCGTGTACCACGGGAAAAGGACCGTCTCTGCGCCCACCAGCTGGTACCTGCCCCGTCCCCCTCTGCCCAGTGGAGCTGGCTCCCCCACCCCACACAGGCTCGTGTCCCTCCGAGAGGTGGGCACCCCCGGAACGCGGAATCACGACCCAGGATCCATTTTCCACACTTTATCTCGGTGCAGCTACTGGAGAGTCCCGAGGCCTGGAGGGCACCTCCTGCGCACGCGCAGTCTGCCGGCCGCGGACCTTGCCAGGCGGGACGGTGGGCGCCGCGGCGCGGGGGGCGTGGCCGCCGTCTCGCCGGGCCCGGTGAGGTAGGGTCAGACGCAGGCACACTCGCGCGCCGACAGCTCGTGGACCGTGTGGTAGCGGCTGTGTGCGTCCAGGAAGGACACCTCGTCCTCGTAGGCCGTCGGGCGGCAGCAGGGCTGCGCGCGCACCCGCTCCCGCCGAACGCGCCGCCCCTGGCGAAGCCGCCGCAGCCCCAGGTCGTAGACGCGCGCAGCCGCCTCGCAGGCGCCTGCGCAGTAGCGGAACAGCGCCGTCTCGTCGGACGCGTAGCCCAAGCCCAGCTCGCTCACGCGCATTTCCAGCTCGCGCAGCCCGCGGCCGCGTCCCCGATCGCGCGCGCGCGCCTCCGCCGGGGCCCCGCCCGACGGCGCGGACGCGGGGGCCTGCCTGCCCAAGGCGTCAGCTGGCGCAGCTCCACCGCGTCCGGGGCGCCCTGCAGCAGTGCACGATCTGCGAGGAGAGAGAGAATGAGAGAGAGAGAGAGAACCGGGTGGGTCGGTGGCTGGCTGGGGGGAGAGCCCCCGACCCCCGTTGTTCCGCTCGGAAAACAGCCCCTTGCTAGCGCACCCTCCCGACACAGCTTCTCAGCTCCCTGCTACATTCCCAAGCATGTTCCCTCTCTGGGCGCCGTGGGGGATGCCTGTGCAGAGCCCCCGCGCTGGAGCCCCATGACTCCCAACAGCCCTCTCTGGACCGTACCGCTGTGGTGGACGCTCAGAACCTGGCTCGTCCTTTCCGGTGCCCCCGAGCGCTTTCCAGCCTGCCCCACGCTGAGCTGAGCTCGCCCCCGTGTCTCACTTCCTATGGTCGTCCCCACGCCCACATTCTCCGTGGACCCTGACCCTTTGTTCTGCTTTCGCTGAGCTGCTCCCACCTCTTTGCAGAAAAGGAAGGGAGGGCTCAGCTGGGGCTGTAGTGATCCAAATCCCTGTGCCCGTGGGCCCCCAGCTGGCCCCACCCCTCTGCTGGGATGCCCCGGGTAACTGGCACCCCCTTTGTGACCAGTGTTGGGGAGCTGCATCCCATGCTTCAAGCACTCACTTGTTGGTTGAGCTGATAATGAGTCTCCGGCTCACTCTTTGGGGGCCCCACCCGATGCCCCCCACCGTGTCCCTCCTGCTCCCCCGCATGCTGGGACTGATTTTCTTCATGCACAGTATACCAAATCGGGGCGTTTGGGCTGTTCAGAACGCGCAGAGGATAACACCAGCAGGCACAGAGGCCTGCACGTGAGGACCGTGGCGGGGAGGCAGCAGGGAATGTCACGGCCTCCCCCGTGTTACAGGTGAGACAACGGGCATCCATTAGGGCAGAGACTGGCCCAAGGCCACAACACTAGCAGGTGGCAGAGCGAGAGACACAAGCCCGAACAGCCTTGTTCCCGCCTCCATCGTGTGCCCAACTTTGGCCCACGGCCAGTCCTCTGCTCCCACGGTTGCCAGGAGGTGCCCGGAGTCACAGATTCCCAGGGCCCCGGAGCCTAAATTTATTTCCCAGGCGGCTGGGCTGCCCCAGTACTCTGCAGCCTCGGGAGAGCCTCGTAGACATGCCAGTGGCAGGTGGCGCTGAGAGTGGAACTGCAGGCAGGGGCTCCCAGTCTCTGAGCAAGTGGCAGGCATGCCTGTGGTTGGGAGAGGAGACCCTGAGTTTATCGCCTGCATGCCCCCAAGGCTGGCACCCCTGGCCCTCAAAAGAAATAGCTTACAGGGAGACGCCAGGGTGAGGGTGTGTCCGTTTCCACAGGGGGTCTCAGGAATCAGACAGACCCCAGTTGTGAGCCTTGCTCTGCCACTTTCAGCCCTGTTTCACTTCAGGCAGGTGATGGTCCTGCTCTGTGCCTCAGTTTCTCTGTCTGCTCAAGGAGCCTTGCAGACAGTTCCGCTCTGGCCGAGGCCGGGACAGTGGAAAGTGGGCATCAACTGAGCAACATGTTCCCAGTTCTTGAAGTCCAGGGGCAGGACTTGGTGGCCAGCACCGTCTGCTCTGGGGTTAGGTTCCAGCCTACCTCACTTATGGTGCCTAAAATTCCATGTCGTGTGCCCGCCCCTAAGGTATACATCTACACAGATATTCGGGGGGCGGGGCGGGGCGGGGGAGGATGCCAGATAAAGTACAGATGCCCAGTTACATTTGAATTTCAGATAAACAGTGAATAATCTCTTGGTATATGTGTCCCTGCTTCCCTCCAGCAGGCCTGGCCACCTGCACAGGGTCTGGAACACAGAGATGAGATCAGCAATAGCCCCCCGCACACCCCGATCCGCACCCCGATCCCCACCCCCGCGCTCCCACCGTCCCAAGCCTGAAATTCCACCATCAGCGCGTTGGTCTCAGGACCTAACACTAGGACACTGGGGGGATCAGCGGCCACTCCCTTCCCTTCGTAGCGACTGTGCCCAGGGACAGGATGCAGGGTGGGCAAGCACCCGCCCAGGGGCCGAGACCCCTCCTGCTGACCGAGATCCCACCGTCGGTGTTGTGCCCAGGTTCTAAGCTAGAACTAGGCTCCCCCCCACCCCGCCCCGGATTTCTGGAACCCAGTGTCTTGGGAAGGACTTTGCCGCCTTCAGGAGGAAGCGGCGGGCGGAAGTGGAGCCCGTGCCTGAGGCCACCCTTGTCCATTGTAAGGACAAGAAAGGAGGATTGTGTGGGCCGGCGGGACGGGCGCGGACTTGCACACAGGCTGCACGCAGCGCAACCCCGCGGGCGCCATGCACGCGCCGCGCCCGCGCCCCCACCTCGGTGGGCGGCGCGGCGCCCGCGTGGACACGCGCGCGCGCACAGGAGGTCGGGACCGCGCCCTACCCCGGGCGGGCAGGCGGGGCAGCGGCCGGCGCCAGGGAGGAGTGGGGAGTTGGGCCGCGAAGGGGGCGTTTCCACATCTCCACCGCAGGGCCTTTTCCCGCGTCCATCTCTCCCAACCTTGTGTCTGTCTGTCTCTGTGCGTCTCTGTCTCTGTTTCTCTCCCCATTTCTACGTCTCTCGGGGTCTCCCCTTCCCCCTCGGTCCCTGTCCACGGGGCAGGTCAGTGGGGACTCGGATCCAGCCTCCCTGTCCCACATCACGCGCTGCGCATGGGAGCCCCCCGGGGGGGATGCCCAGATCTAATCTCCATCTGGATCCCTGGCCCCTCAGGGCCAGAGCCTAATTCCTCGTGACAGCTGAGCCCAGAGACCCCCAGCTCCCAGCGATCCCCCCCCACGACCGCTTGCCACCCCTGCCAGGTCATTGGGGGATTTGCACCCTCTCCTCACCCCATCCAAATTAAGCCTCTGTGGCCCCTGCATGAAATTCCACCGTGTGGCCGCCCCTGTATCGGGGCAGCTGACCCACGTCGGGGCCCGGCTTACACTGGGCCAGGCGGGCGATCCGGGCGTCCAGGGTGCGAGGCGGCCGGCGCAGTGGGGTCAGCGAGGGTCCCAGGTGGTGACTGAGGAGCAGGCCGTCCCGACACATCCAGATGGAGAGCACCGAACTGCAGAGCACCGAGGCCAAGGCTGCCGCCTTCCAGCGCTGCATCCTCGGCCTGCGGGCACGCGATGGTCAGCCCCACGGCCTCCGTCTGTCTGTCTGTCAGGCAACAAACGGGAACAGGGCGCTGGGCCAGGCACCGGGGACACGGTGCGGCCCCTGATTTCAAGCCACTTCTGCTTAATGATCAGTAATAACGTAGACATGATTCATCAAGGAACCCTTGAACAAGGTTGCGAAAAAATGCTGCCCAAGAAAGGGGTGGGCACTGTGCCAGGAGTAGCAGGGGACCCACCCCCATCTGGGGGGTCCCAGAGTGCTTTTCTGAGGATTGATGAAAGTTGAGCCTTGACCAAAGGTAGGAGTCGGCCAGGCACAAGAGAATGGCAGCTCAGGCAGGGGGAACAGCCGGTGCAAAGGTCCTGAGGCTGGATTAAGGTTGGCCAACGCAGCTAGGAGGCTGGAGTGGCCAGAGCCCAGTGAGCTTGGCGGGGGTCGGGGGGGGGGGGGCAGCCTGGAACTAGGTGAGGGCGCTCCCAGCAGGGGGCACTGTGGGACTGGGGCATGGAGAAGAGAATGTGCTCTAATGTGTTCCTAACATATTGGGGCCCTTGGGAGTGACGTCCTGCCCCTCTCTGAGCCTGGGTCTCCAGAAAGAGATCAACTGATGCCCGGAAGCGGGCATCGATGGACCAAAGCTGCCCTCGACCCACCACCCCCAGGCCTCTGCTCAGGCCGGTCCTCCCACCCAGCACATTCTCTTCTCCTCCTCCCCACTCCCCTCCCCCTCTCAGTCTCAGCTCGGAGGGCGTCTCCCCCAGGAAGCCTTCTCTGGCTGCTCCTACCCGCGCCGTCCCCCCTCCCCAGTCCCGGGTGGGCGCAGGTGTGCACCCTCTGGGCCACCACAATGGCCTGAGCTTCTCCCGATGAGGCACTGGTGACTCAGTGCTGGCACCGCCGGTGCCTAGCCCGGCGCACTGGGTGCACACAGTAGGTGTTTCGTAACGCATGCGCACTCCCGCCCACCCGGTCAGAGCCCCTCCCGCCGCCGGGCGCCCCCGCCCGGGTTTACATTCCCGGGCCTGGCAGCCCAGTGGCGGCCCGCGCGGGGCCTGGCGGCCTGCCCGGTGTAAACATTTACACAGAGCATTGAAAGCCGCGCTGGATGCCGGTCAGCGCCTGGGCTCGGCCGTGGGGTGCCGGGCGCCCCCACGCGCGCCCCTCGGGCGGCTCCGGCTGCTGGCCTCTGTGCCGAGCCGGCATTTGCGTGCGATTTGCATTGCAGTTTTGCATGGACCCCGCACTGGGGGGTTTGGCGCCTTGGGTCTGGAACCGCCTCTCCCCCCAGCCACCCCCCTCCCCGTTGGAAGCGCTGGCGCAGGACCTACAGCCGCCAGACAGTAGCCGGGGACATTTATTAAGCGCCTGCTGTGTACCAGACCGGGTGCCGAACCCACGAAGGAGGCAGCATGATCTCCATCTTACAGCTGGGGAAAATGAGGCACAAAGCAGGTAGGGGCTTATCCAAGGTCACAGCTAGACAAGCATCTGGGATTCGAACCCGGTTGCAGGGGCTGCGCTGTGCTTGGCAGCCTTGGAGTCCCTCTGAGGACTTGCCCGGCTTGGGGGTGTTTGGATAGGGCCGTTTTGGGGACTGCTGGTGGCGCTGGCAGAGAATGAGCTCCCCCACACGGGAGCGTGAGAGAAAGCCGGGCCAGCCTGCAGATCGGAGGGCACTTGACCGCGCCTGGCGTGCTGCAGGAACACTGGTGGCCCATGCGGCTGGAACAGAGTGAGCGAGGCGGAGGGAGGGGGAGGGGAGGCCGGGGAGGGGCCCCGCCCGGCCAGGTCACGCAGGGCCTTGGGGCCGCGGGGAGATCATCTCATTGTCAAGCTTGTGCAGCAAGGGGAGGACAGCCCCCGAAGTTGTCAGGTGTCCAAACCCGCCCCTTGGCTCTAAAGGAGCACCTACTTTATGCTTTGGGGGCACAGAGCCCTCCCTGCACGCCCAGCACCCTGTCTACTCTCACACCCACGTCCTGCCGGGGTGTGCCTCGGTTTCCCTGTTCGGCTGGAACGAGGCCCCTGCACCGCGCCAGGCTCTGGTCCTGGGTTTCCGCTGAGGGCTTCGCATGGGGGCGGGGGGGCTGAGAGGCCGGATGGGCCCGGAGACGGCCTGGCCACGGGAGCCCCTGGTGTCTGTCCTTGGAGCCGCAGACCCCCCGGAGCTCTGATGGGGGGCAGGAAAGCAGAGGGCCAAGGGTGGAGGGGGCCCAGTAGGTGCGGCTGATAAGCGTCTGTTAACAATGGGCCTTTCAGTAAGGGGGTCACCCAACTGGTTTGTCTGTGGCACGGACCTGACCCAGAGGGGTGCTGCGGGGTGTGGCGCGCGGCGCGGGGAGGGGGCCCGGTGTGCACCATGCGCGTCTCTGGGTCCTGGAGGCCCCTGGTCCTGGGAGGAGGACTCACAGCACACGTGGGGGCGCACAGTCACTCGCACTCGGCCTTCTTGTCCTCGGTCACACACTTGGGTGCTCTCACGCCCCTGCGCACCCGGACCGTCCTGCACCCACACCCCGGGACACGCTGTCGCATGCACGCTCCAACACTGTCCCACTTACACTCCCTGTTTTCATACTCACCAACTCCAACTCGACGGGGCTCGCACACTGAGGGGTTTTCCCACGCACGTGGGCATTTTCACACATGCTGGAAACACCTGCACGGGTGGGTGTTCTCGCACGTCCATCCATATAGGGGCACACTTACGCACGAGGTCACTGGCACACTCGGACGCCCGACATTATCTCATTTACGTCCTGAAACATGATTAAACGGACACACTGGAACTCAGTCACACGCAAACACGTCAGCAGTAGCAGAGCCACACACTGATGTCCCCCCTCACATACAGGAGCACTCACACCTGGGCATATTTATCCTCACACTCACATTATGACCCTTGAAGATGAGGATGTTCACACATCACTGTATTCCACAAACTCACACTGTCATACTTGGGCATTTTCCATGACATTCACACGCTGTTACACGTGAATAAGTGGATTTTAAAAAGTGCCAGGATAATTAACATACAGCATTATATTAGTTCGGGTATACAATATAGGCATTCGACAATTCTGTACATTTCTGGGCATTAGGATCCCCATGCCCTAAATCCTCCATCTCCCTACCCCTCTGCCCTCTGGTAACCACCACTGTGTTCTCTGTAGTTAAGAGTCTGTTTCTTTGTCTTTTTCTTTGTTTTTTTTTTTTTGTCCTAAATTCCACATCTGAGTGAGTGAAATCATAGGGTATCTGTCTCTCTCTGCGTGACTGATTTCACTTAGCATAATACCCTCTAGATCTGTCCATGTTGTTGCAAATGGCCACATTTCATTTTTTTTATGGCTGACTACATCCCATTGTATATACGTACCACATCTTCTTTATCCATTCATTGATCAATGGACACTTGGGCTGCTTCCATCATTCGGCTATTGCAAATAATGCTGCAATAAACATAATGGTGCACATATCTTTTTGAATTAGTGTGTTTGTATTCTTTGGGTAAATACCAAAGAATCATATGGTACTTTCATTTTTAATTTTTTGAGGAACCTCCATACTGTTTTCCAGAGGGGCTACACCCGTGTGCATTCCCACCACAGTGCATAAGGGTTCCCCTTTCTCCGCATCCTCGCCAACACTTGCTGTTTCTTGTGTTGTTGATTTTAGCCCTTCTGACAGGTGTGAGGTGGTATCTCATTGTGGTTTTCATTTGCATTTCCCTGATGATGAGGGACGTCGAGCATTTTTCATGTGTCTGTTGGCCATCTGGATGTCTTCTTTGAAGAAATGTCTGTTCATGTCTTCTGCCCATTTTTAAATGGATTGTTCTTTGTTTGTTTGGGTTTTTTGGTGGTGTTTTGTTAGTTCTTTATATATTCTGGATATGAACCCCCAATCAGCTATGTCACTTGCAAATATCTTCTCCCATTCCATAGAAGTCTTTTAGTTTTGTTGCTTGTTTCCTTCACTGTACAGAAGCTTTTTATTTTGATGTAGTCCCAATAGTTTATTTTTAATTTTATTTCCTTTGCCTTGGAAGACCTATCTAGAAAAACGTTGCTATGGCTGATGTCAGAGACATTACTGCCTGTGCTTTCTTCTAGGATTTTTATAGTTTCAGGTCTCACATTTAGGTCTTTAATCCATTTTGAGTTTATTTTGGGGCATACTGTAAGAATGTGGTCCAGTTTCATTCTTTTGCATGTAGCTGTTCAGTTTTCCCAACACCAAATGCAGAAGAGACTCCCTTTCTCCCCAATGTGGATTTTGGCCTCCTTTGTGGAAGATTAATTGCCCATATAATCATGGGTTTATTTCTGGCCTTGAATCAGTGGCTTTTTCACTCTTCACAGCTGCCTAGTATTTTATTCTAGCGAGAGACCCCAATTTGACCAGCCCCACACTGATGGACATGTAGCTGGTACAAAACACGCTGGTTGGCACTTCCCTGGCATTTGAGCCAATCCCTCTAGAGAAGGTGGGTTCATTTTAAATTATGATGCCCACCAGTTTTCCATTCTTAGAAATTCTACAGTAGCCTATACTTTTGATAGAAATATAACAGGTCACACATATACTTAATATTTTTCAGTAGCCACATTTTCAGAAATGTAAAAAAACAGTGAAATTAATTTTAATAAGGCTGTCTTCAACCCACTGGATTCTAACTAGTATCATTTCCATGAGTAAGTGATATAAACATTATTGTTATCTACATTGTCTCTTTGGACACCTTGGAAATCTGGTGTGTCTGTTACATTTGGTATGCTTCAAATTTGGACACTCTGTTTTCATCAACGATCCTTGATCTGCATTTAGACTCCATAAGATGGATAGTTGAAGAAGCAGATTTGCACATCCAGGATGTTCCAAATATACTTCAAAGGTATGCAATCATTGAATTGACTATCTGAGGTTGCGTTTGGTTTTGTTTGATCTTCCTTTTTATTTAAAGACTTTAAGTCATCTCTGCACCCAACGTGGGGCTCAAACTCACAACCCCGACATCAAGAGACGCACCTCTGCCGACTGGGCTACCAGTGCCCTACTTTCTATTTTGAAATTGTTTTTCACTCAGAGAAGAGAGTATCAGTTTTTAAATTTAAATTAGCATAAAAAACGCTGTTTCTCAGACAAAACGGCCACATTGCAAGGGCTCCATGGCCTTACACGGCCAGTGGCCGCCGAATCTGAGGGTGCAGAGACAGAGCCTTTCCCCGACTGCAGAAAGCCCTGTGGGACGGTGCCTGCTGTGTGAGGAGCTCCACCTGCAAAGCGGCAGAGGAGCTCGGGGTTAGGTCAGGAAGGGAGACTTTAGGTTCTGGATCATAATGGCTCTAGCCAGGTTCAAGCCTCAACTCCCGGGCACTGGGGAAGTCTGGGAAGGGCTGGGAGGGGCAGGGTCAAGGTGGGAGCTGAGAGCCTTGGGACCTACCGCAGCCCCCTGGGGACCCCTCCCCAGATACAGAGGCTGTGCCGCCTGACGGCTGGGGAGCCTGGGCTCTGGGGTTGGGATTCTGGCTCGGCCTTGTCTCCCGCCGAGTCACGTGCCCCCAGTGTGCTCACCTATAAAACCAACAGTGCCGAACCCAGGGCTAATGAATGTCACTTTGGAAACCCAGGTGTGGCCACAGGCGTGGGCTGTCGTGTTTCTCCTCAGTGATGCTCTCTCCACTGTCCCCCCACACACACACTCTCTACACAAGTTTTACCTAGCTTTCGAGAACTCTCTGCATCTTGACTACATCACAGAGAAGCTGTCCATGGAGATCCTCCTGGAGGAGGCCTCCTGGGGGCCTGCACCATACCGTGGTGCTGGGTCCGAGCAGGAGGAACCACAAGAAATTCCTGCCTCCCGATGCCTTCTTCCACATCAGTGACTTCCAGAGCCCCAAGGAACTGGCCCAGTACCTGCTGCCGCTGGACAAGGACCACACCCTCTACCTCGGCTACTTCTGCTCACGGGAGACCCTGCGGCCTCCATCCTTCAGCAGGGCCCTGATGTTCTGCAAGGCTGCTGGCGGCTGCAGGAGGATTCCCCCTACCCGGCGGTGCCCAGCGCAGCCTCCTGGTTCACGTGAGCTGGCCAGCCTGGGGTGTGGGCTGCTCCAGACACACCTGCTGGGGACCTCACTGCCAGGGTGGTGGCTCACTGATTGCTGGGGAGCTCACTGAGCTGGGGCTTCCCTTACTGAGCACCTGTGTGGCCAGGAGATCAGCTCTAAGGGATCCTACCTCCCAGGAGCCTCACCTCCGGGGGTCTCACCTGCTGGGGACCTCGGTTGTTGGGGACCTCGCCTGCCTGGGGACTCACCGGCCAGAGGAGGGGCATCCCCACCTGCTGGGAATCTCACGTGCTGGGATCTCATTTACCTGGGACTTCACCCACCCGCACTATGCTGCCAGGACATCGGCTCTAGGGACCTTACCTGCCAGGGGCCTCACCTCCTGAGGGGCCTCACCTTCTGGGAACCTCGGCGGTTGGGGACGTCACCCGCTGGGGATCTGAAACAGGTCATCTAGCCTCACGGGGACTCACTTGCTAGGAGCCTCACTGAACTGGGGTGTCACCTGCTGCACCCCTCACCCACTAAAACTCCCCTTGGGGTCCCACTCACTGGTGAGGGGTCTGCTAGATTTGCTTGTGGTTATCATTGCTGTTGCTCACTGCCCGCAGGGCATGCGGAGGGACGATACTGGCACCATTCTCCGGATGGGAATGCTCCGAGGAAAACCGATGTCTTCTCCCTTATTTTAGAACAGCGGTTTGCACCCAGGGCGACTCTGCCTGCCCGGGCACACTCGGCAAAGGCTTGGGAGGCTCGTGCTTGGCACAGCTGGAGATGGGCTGAGAGCATCCAGTGGGTGGGGCCCAGAGATGCTGTTCAACAGCCCACAGGCCCACGTAGGCCCCCCAAGACCAAGAATGGCCTGGGAGCCTATGTCAAGAGGTGGAAAAACCCTGGAGGCCAAGCCCCACGGTGGGTGGGGGTGGGGACCAGGCTGTCTGGGGGTCCGTGGCAGGGCAGGGCTGGGACAAGTGTAGAGGGAGGGCAGGGACTGCCCACGAAGGAAGGGGAGGAGGGCAGAGTGGGGTGCTGAGCACGTGTAGCGCTGAGAGTGTGTGTGACAAATGCTGACCATGGGGGCTTGGAGCGAGAACCTGGAGAGAGATCCTACTGGGTGTGGCCAAACACCATGTGGTGTTGCACATGAGAGGGGACATTGAGGGGGTCCCTCCTATTGTGCAGTTTCGACCATGGGTGACGACTGAGTGTCTAAGCATAGCGGCCGTGTGTCCACGTATGATCGGACCTGCTAAGCCCATGTAGGTGTCACACTGTGTGTGTGTGTGTGTGTGTGTGTGTGTGTGTGTGTGTGTGTGTGTGCGTGCTATGGCTTGGCCTGCACACGACCCCAGCCCCGGGGGTGTGTGGGGGCAGCCCCAATGTTTCTGCCCCAATGTTCTGGTCGGCTGGGCTAGCACACTGTGGTTGGGATGTTGGAACTGAGCCAGAGACAAGGAAGCCCAGGTCCCAGGAGACCCTGAGAGGGTACACAACACAAACACCTCAAACACACACACACACACACACACACACAGGTAGTCAGGCTTCAAGGACCACAGACCTGGGCTCCAAGATCAATTTTCCCAGTTGTGGGCTGAACAACTGCCTCCGTGGCTCAGGGCCATCTGGGATGGGGAAACTGAGGCTTGGCTTCTGCCCCAAGGAGATGGGGACAACAGCTTTCCTGCCACGACTGGGCTGAGTCAGCCCAAACAGAGGAGGAATCCCCTACCCCAAACCTCAGAAGACTCGGGGGAGTGGGGACCCCAGACAGCCTCAGCCCTGAAACTTCCTAACAAGCAGACCACCTGTGGGCCGGCGCCTGGCTGCCCAGCCCTGCTCACAGGACTCCCGGGAAGGCCTGCCTGTTAGCTGCCTCAAGTGTCTCCAGCTGCAGCCGGGGACCAGGGACCAGGGACCAGGGGACGCTTCTGCTGGGCTGCATGATCCTACCTGGGGCAGCTGCTGATCTGGGCCCTCCAGCGTCGGGATGGGGACTGGGGCTGGGAGGGACATGGTGTTGAGACGGTGGCCCTGAGCTCAGATGTGTGGGAAAGAGGGGAGAGGGCCAGTCTAGCGGAACAGTGAAGGAGGGAAGGGGCTCTTTCCGTGGGAGCCTCCGTGGAGTTCGGGGTGAGAGGAGAAGAGAGGGGACCCCGCCCTCAGGAAAGCTGTCTCGGGTGAGAGGGGCATGCACCCTCGAGAACCCCACTCTGAGGTGCAGGAGGGGAGGGTCCATACCCACTGGCCTCCAGGCTGTGGGCCTGGGGGCAGGGCAGTGGCCCCCTGCCCTGCCCCTCCTCAGACCCTGGGATGTGCGGACCCCTCCCCAGGGTCTGAGAACCCAACCCCCTGCGCTGTCTTGGGCCTGCCAAGCGTCAAGGTGACACCGCTTTTTCTGTCCTCCGCGGGGACGCGTCGTAAATCCCCCCAGGAGCTCGGGCCAGGGCTTTTATGGGCCCGGGACCTAGGTCCCTGAGGACCCGGCTCTGCCCCAAGCAGGCGCCTCTTTCGGGCTGGACAGGGCTGGCGCCCGCCCCAGACCTATCCCCACAGGGAGATGGGCAGCGCACATATATTTTTAGCTAGCGAAAGGAGATAGTGGCTCGGTGGCGCTGGACGGGGCCTGAGGAGGCCCTTTCGGGGAGGGAGGCCTGGGTCCATCTGGACCTCAGACTCGTCATCTGCATTTGGCTCCCTCTTCCCATCCGGAAGCTCACCTTACGGGGTGGTGGCCGTGGGACACGTCAGGAAGGGGTACAGGGACCCGCAAGAAAGTGGGAAGGACGGCCCCTGCCGACATTCCTCCCACTCACACCGATTTCCTTCGTGTACCACGGGAAAAGGACCGTTTCCGCGCCCACCAGCTGGTACCTGCCCCGTCCCCCTCTGCCCAGTGGAGCTGGCTCCCCCACCCCACACAGGCTCGTGTCCCTCCGAGAGGTGGGCACCCCCGGAACGCGGAATCACGACCCAGGATCCATTTTCCACACTTTATCTCGGTGCAGCTACTGGAGAGTCCCGAGGCCTGGAGGGCACCTCCTGCGCACGCGCAGTCTGCCGGCCGCGGACCTTGCCAGGCGGGACGGTGGGCGCCGCGGCGCGGGGGGCGTGGCCGCCGTCTCGCCGGGCCCGGTGAGGTAGGGTCAGACGCAGGCACACTCGCGCGCCGACAGCTCGTGGACCGTGTGGTAGCGGCTGTGTGCGTCCAGGAAGGACACCTCGTCCTCGTAGGCCGTCGGGCGGCAGCAGGGCTGCGCGCGCACCCGCTCCCGCCGAACGCGCCGCCCCTGGCGAAGCCGCCGCAGCCCCAGGTCGTAGACGCGCGCAGCCGCCTCGCAGGCGCCTGCGCAGTAGCGGAACAGCACCGTCTCGTCGGACGCGTAGCCCAAGCCCAGCTCGCTCACGCGCACTTCCAGCTCGCGCAGCCCGCACGGCCGCGTCCCTGATCGCGCGCGCGCGCGCCTCCGCCGGGGCCCCGCCCGACGGCGCGGACGCGGGGGCCTGCCTGCCCAGGGCGTCAGCTGGCGCAGCTCCACCGCGTCCGGGGCGCCCTGCAGCAGTGCACGATCTGTGAGGAGAGAGAGAATGAGAGAGAGAGAGAGAACCGGGTGGGTCGGTGGCTGGCTGGGGGGAGAGCCCCCGACCCCCGTTGTTCCGCTCGGAAAACAGCCCCTTGCTAGCGCACCCTCCCGACACAGCTTCTCAGCTCCCTGCTACATTCCCAAGCATGTTCCCTCTCTGGGCGCCGTGGGGGATGCCTGTGCAGAGCCCCCGCGCTGGAGCCCCATGACTCCCAACAGCCCTCTCTGGACCGTACCGCTGTGGTGGACGCTCAGAACCTGGCTCGTCCTTTCCGGTGCCCCCGAGCGCTTTCCAGCCTGCCCCACGCTGAGCTGAGCTCGCCCCCGTGTCTCACTTCCTATGGTCGTCCCCACGCCCACATTCTCCGTGGACCCTGACCCTTTGTTCTGCTTTCGCTGAGCTGCTCCCACCTCTTTGCAGAAAAGGAAGGGAGGGCTCAGCTGGGGCTGTAGTGATCCAAATCCCTGTGCCCGTGGGCCCCCAGCTGGCCCCACCCCTCTGCTGGGATGCCCCGGGTAACTGGCACCCCCTGTGTGACCAGTGTTGGGGAGCTGCATCCCATGCTTCAAGCACTCACTTGTTGGTTGAGCTGATAATGAGTCTCCGGCTCACTCTTTGGGGGCCCCACCCGATGCCCCCCACCGTGTCCCTCCTGCTCCCCCGCATGCTGGGACTGATTTTCTTCATGCACAGTTTACCAAATCGGGGCTTTTGGGCTGTTCAGAACGCGCAGAGGATAACACCAGCAGGCACAGAGGCCTGCACGTGAGGACCGTGGCGGGGAGGCAGCAGGGAATGTCACGGCCTCCCCCGTGTTACAGGTGAGACAACGGGCATCCATTAGGGCAGAGACTGGCCCAAGGCCACAACACTAGCAGGTGGCAGAGCGAGAGACACAAGCCCGAACAGCCTTGTTCCCGCCTCCATCGTGTGCCCAACTTTGGCCCACGGCCAGTCCTCTGCTCCCACGGTTGCCAGGAGGTGCCCGGAGTCACAGATTCCCAGGGCCCCGGAGCCTAAATTTATTTCCCAGGCGGCTGGGCTGCCCCAGTACTCTGCAGCCTCGGGAGAGCCTCGTAGACATGCCAGTGGCAGGTGGCGCTGAGAGTGGAACTGCAGGCAGGGGCTCCCAGTCTCTGAGCAAGTGGCAGGCATGCCTGTGGTTGGGAGAGGAGACCCTGAGTTTATCGCCTGCATGCCCCCAAGGCTGGCACCCCTGGCCCTCAAAAGAAATAGCTTACAGGGAGACGCCAGGGTGAGGGTGTGTCCGTTTCCACAGGGGGTCTCAGGAATCAGACAGACCCCAGTTGTGAGCCTTGCTCTGCCACTTTCAGCCCTGTTTCACTTCAGGCAGGTGATGGTCCTGCTCTGTGCCTCAGTTTCTCTGTCTGCTCAAGGAGCCTTGCAGACAGTTCCGCTCTGGCCGAGGCCGGGACAGTGGAAAGTGGGCATCAACTGAGCAACATGTTCCCAGTTCTTGAAGTCCAGGGGCAGGACTTGGTGGCCAGCACCGTCTGCTCTGGGGTTAGGTTCCAGCCTACCTCACTTATGGTGCCTAAAATTCCATGTCGTGTGCCCGCCCCTAAGGTATACATCTACACAGATATTCGGGGGGCGGGGCGGGGCGGGGGAGGATGCCAGATAAAGTACAGATGCCCAGTTACATTTGAATTTCAGATAAACAGTGAATAATCTCTTGGTATATGTGTCCCTGCTTCCCTCCAGCAGGCCTGGCCACCTGCACAGGGTCTGGAACACAGAGATGAGATCAGCAATAGCCCCCCGCACACCCCGATCCGCACCCCGATCCCCACCCCCGCGCTCCCACCGTCCCAAGCCTGAAATTCCACCATCAGCGCGTTGGTCTCAGGACCTAACACTAGGACACTGGGGGGATCAGCGGCCACTCCCTTCCCTTCGTAGCGACTGTGCCCAGGGACAGGATGCAGGGTGGGCAAGCACCCGCCCAGGGGCCGAGACCCCTCCTGCTGACCGAGATCCCACCGTCGGTGTTGTGCCCAGGTTCTAAGCTAGAACTAGGCTCCCCCCCACCCCGCCCCGGATTTCTGGAACCCAGTGTCTTGGGAAGGACTTTGCCGCCTTCAGGAGGAAGCGGCGGGCGGAAGTGGAGCCCGTGCCTGAGGCCACCCTTGTCCATTGTAAGGACAAGAAAGGAGGATTGTGTGGGCCGGCGGGACGGGCGCGGACTTGCACACAGGCTGCACGCAGCGCAACCCCGCGGGCGCCATGCACGCGCCGCGCCCGCGCCCCCACCTCGGTGGGCGGCGCGGCGCCCGCGTGGACACGCGCGCGCGCACAGGAGGTCGGGACCGCGCCCTACCCCGGGCGGGCAGGCGGGGCAGCGGCCGGCGCCAGGGAGGAGTGGGGAGTTGGGCCGCGAAGGGGGCGTTTCCACATCTCCACCGCAGGGCCTTTTCCCGCGTCCATCTCTCCCAACCTTGTGTCTGTCTGTCTCTGTGCGTCTCTGTCTCTGTTTCTCTCCCCATTTCTACGTCTCTCGGGGTCTCCCCTTCCCCCTCGGTCCCTGTCCACGGGGCAGGTCAGTGGGGACTCGGATCCAGCCTCCCTGTCCCACATCACGCGCTGCGCATGGGAGCCCCCCGGGGGGGATGCCCAGATCTAATCTCCATCTGGATCCCTGGCCCCTCAGGGCCAGAGCCTAATTCCTCGTGACAGCTGAGCCCAGAGACCCCCAGCTCCCAGCGATCCCCCCCCACGACCGCTTGCCACCCCTGCCAGGTCATTGGGGGATTTGCACCCTCTCCTCACCCCATCCAAATTAAGCCTCTGTGGCCCCTGCATGAAATTCCACCGTGTGGCCGCCCCTGTATCGGGGCAGCTGACCCACGTCGGGGCCCGGCTTACACTGGGCCAGGCGGGCGATCCGGGCGTCCAGGGTGCGAGGCGGCCGGCGCAGTGGGGTCAGCGAGGGTCCCAGGTGGTGACTGAGGAGCAGGCCGTCCCGACACATCCAGATGGAGAGCACCGAACTGCAGAGCACCGAGGCCAAGGCTGCCGCCTTCCAGCGCTGCATCCTCGGCCTGCGGGCACGCGATGGTCAGCCCCACGGCCTCCGTCTGTCTGTCTGTCAGGCAACAAACGGGAACAGGGCGCTGGGCCAGGCACCGGGGACACGGTGCGGCCCCTGATTTCAAGCCACTTCTGCTTAATGATCAGTAATAACGTAGACATGATTCATCAAGGAACCCTTGAACAAGGTTGCGAAAAAATGCTGCCCAAGAAAGGGGTGGGCACTGTGCCAGGAGTAGCAGGGGACCCACCCCCATCTGGGGGGTCCCAGAGTGCTTTTCTGAGGATTGATGAAAGTTGAGCCTTGACCAAAGGTAGGAGTCGGCCAGGCACAAGAGAATGGCAGCTCAGGCAGGGGGAACAGCCGGTGCAAAGGTCCTGAGGCTGGATTAAGGTTGGCCAACGCAGCTAGGAGGCTGGAGTGGCCAGAGCCCAGTGAGCTTGGCGGGGGTCGGGGGGGGGGGGGCAGCCTGGAACTAGGTGAGGGCGCTCCCAGCAGGGGGCACTGTGGGACTGGGGCATGGAGAAGAGAATGTGCTCTAATGTGTTCCTAACATATTGGGGCCCTTGGGAGTGACGTCCTGCCCCTCTCTGAGCCTGGGTCTCCAGAAAGAGATCAACTGATGCCCGGAAGCGGGCATCGATGGACCAAAGCTGCCCTCGACCCACCACCCCCAGGCCTCTGCTCAGGCCGGTCCTCCCACCCAGCACATTCTCTTCTCCTCCTCCCCACTCCCCTCCCCCTCTCAGTCTCAGCTCGGAGGGCGTCTCCCCCAGGAAGCCTTCTCTGGCTGCTCCTACCCGCGCCGTCCCCCCTCCCCAGTCCCGGGTGGGCGCAGGTGTGCACCCTCTGGGCCACCACAATGGCCTGAGCTTCTCCCGATGAGGCACTGGTGACTCAGTGCTGGCACCGCCGGTGCCTAGCCCGGCGCACTGGGTGCACACAGTAGGTGTTTCGTAACGCATGCGCACTCCCGCCCACCCGGTCAGAGCCCCTCCCGCCGCCGGGCGCCCCCGCCCGGGTTTACATTCCCGGGCCTGGCAGCCCAGTGGCGGCCCGCGCGGGGCCTGGCGGCCTGCCCGGTGTAAACATTTACACGGAGCATTGAAAGCCGCGCTGGATGCCGGTCAGCGCCTGGGCTCGGCCGTGGGGTGCCGGGCGCCCCCACGCGCGCCCCTCGGGCGGCTCCGGCTGCTGGCCACTGTGCCGAGCCGGCATTTGCGTGCGATTTGCATTGCAGTTTTGCATGGACCCCGCACTGGGGGGTTTGGCGCCTTGGGTCTGGAACCGCCTCTCCCCCCAGCCACCCCCCTCCCCGTTGGAAGCGCTGGCGCAGGACCTACAGCCGCCAGACAGTAGCCGGGGACATTTATTAAGCGCCTGCTGTGTACCAGACCGGGTGCCGAACCCACGAAGGAGGCAGCATGATCTCCATCTTACAGCTGGGGAAAATGAGGCACAAAGCAGGTAGGGGCTTATCCAAGGTCACAGCTAGACAAGCATCTGGGATTCGAACCCGGTTGCAGGGGCTGCGCTGTGCTTGGCAGCCTTGGAGTCCCTCTGAGGACTTGCCCGGCTTGGGGGTGTTTGGATAGGGCCGTTTTGGGGACTGCTGGTGGCGCTGGCAGAGAATGAGCTCCCCCACACGGGAGCGTGAGAGAAAGCCGGGCCAGCCTGCAGATCGGAGGGCACTTGACCGCGCCTGGCGTGCTGCAGGAACACTGGTGGCCCATGCGGCTGGAACAGAGTGAGCGAGGCGGAGGGAGGGGGAGGGGAGGCCGGGGAGGGGCCCCGCCCGGCCAGGTCACGCAGGGCCTTGGGGCCGCGGGGAGATCATCTCATTGTCAAGCTTGTGCAGCAAGGGGAGGACAGCCCCCGAAGTTGTCAGGTGTCCAAACCCGCCCCTTGGCTCTAAAGGAGCACCTACTTTATGCTTTGGGGGCACAGAGCCCTCCCTGCACGCCCAGCACCCTGTCTGCTCTCACACCCACGTCCTGCCGGGGTGTGCCTCGGTTTCCCTGTTCGGCTGGAACGAGGCCCCTGCACCGCGCCAGGCTCTGGTCCTGGGTTTCCGCTGAGGGCTTCGCATGGGGGCGGGGGGGCTGAGAGGCCGGATGGGCCCGGAGACGGCCTGGCCACGGGAGCCCCTGGTGTCTGTCCTTGGAGCCGCAGACCCCCCGGAGCTCTGATGGGGGGCAGGAAAGCAGAGGGCCAAGGGTGGAGGGGGCCCAGTAGGTGCGGCTGATAAGCGTCTGTTAACAATGGGCCTTTCAGTAAGGGGGTCACCCAACTGGTTTGTCTGTGGCACGGACCTGACCCAGAGGGGTGCTGCGGGGTGTGGCGCGCGGCGCGGGGAGGGGGCCCGGTGTGCACCATGCGCGTCTCTGGGTCCTGGAGGCCCCTGGTCCTGGGAGGAGGACTCACAGCACACGTGGGGGCGCACAGTCACTCGCACTCGGCCTTCTTGTCCTCGGTCACACACTTGGGTGCTCTCACGCCCCTGCGCACCCGGACCGTCCTGCACCCACACCCCGGGACACGCTGTCGCATGCACGCTCCAACACTGTCCCACTTACACTCCCTGTTTTCATACTCACCAACTCCAACTCGACGGGGCTCGCACACTGAGGGGTTTTCCCACGCACGTGGGCATTTTCACACATGCTGGAAACACCTGCACGGGTGGGTGTTCTCGCACGTCCATCCATATAGGGGCACACTTACGCACGAGGTCACTGGCACACTCGGACGCCCGACATTATCACACTCCCAGCAGTTTTCACAATTCACACCCTCAAGCATGATTACACTGAAAGACATAAATACAATCACTATCTTGAGTGTGTTCACACTAATAATTTCCAACCTAATTATGCTCACATATATGAACAGAATCACACACTCAGCTGTTCTCACAACACACATCTGATCACTACCACACTCATCCTAGTGTCCTGCACTCGCAGGCTTGAACCTTCACACTTAGGCGTGTTTACCCTCACACTCACACATTTGACAGCCTTGTTCACCTGCTAGTGCAATGCATGCTCACACATCCTCACCCTTGGGCTCACACATGCACCACTCATAGGTTATCATATTTGAACACTCCCCTGTCACACACTAGCACGTTTTCACACTTGTGCACTCTCACATAGCATAGACCGCCTGCCCTCCCGCTTTGGAGCTCTCACACTCCCAGCCACCCAGGTGTTCTTAGCCTCTTGCACACTTGGGAGCTCCCACACAAGTGTTTTCACACTCTCACGGAAAACACGCATTGGCTCTGGCATGCTGGCCCAGAGAACAGGCATGGCCATGCAGGTATGCCGCTCCCAAGCCCTCCCCTGAGCACTTGGACCTGCGCACACTCAGGGACACGCACCTGCAGGCTCCGCGTGTCCTGCTTCGTTCATGCGCTTGGCCTTGGGCCGAGCCGGGCCCGCCACCTGCTTGCCTCTGTCATTCTCACATCCTGGCCACACACTCACACACATGGGGACACACTGATGCATGGCCCAGTCCCCTTCTGTCTGCATCTCCGGGGTTTCCCACACTGCCCAGACAGGGCCTTGGCCAGTGGTCTCCTCTCAACTCTCAGAAAATGTCCAGACCCTGGAGAATCCTCACTGCCCGGGAAAGGGAGCCCCCTTCTTTCTTGGGGGCCATGACAGTCTGAACTGCAGGAAGTGGGATCAAGGAGGACCTCACTTCTAGCTGGAGGCTACGGAGTGCCCAGAGCTGGGACGAAGCCCAGAGAGGGGTGATGAGTAACCCAGAGTCACACAGCCAGGCGAGCCCTTCCAATCTTCCAAGGAACACACAGGGTGAGGGTGTGTGCATGTGGGTTTTTCTGGAAGCTTCCTTGGTAGTGCCAAGAAACTCTGTTCATTATCCTGGTGCCCAGGCAACGCCCTGAGGTTCCACCTTTCCATGGAGCCTCCCAGGAGACACGGGCCTGGCATACCTGTTCTCGAGGCCAACAGCCTCCTTGCCATAGAGCTCCTGGCCTCAGGGAGGCACGGGTTTTGTGCTCATTCCCAGGGAGAAGGATGGGAGGGCGCACTTCCCTACATTCACTCATCTCTCTAGTCTGAGGGAGGCCTTGAATTGGGGCCTGCCCCCATATGGTAAACTCCTACTCATTCTTCAGAGCCCTAGCTCCTATAGGCCCTCCTCCAGGAAGCCGTTCCAGCTTCCTATCTTGGATCCTCAGCTGCAGGTCCCTCCCTCTTACCCAGCCCTGTTGGCATAGTATCTGGATCCAAATCTGTCTTCTCTGGACTGGGGGATTTTGGAGAGCTAGCCTGGGCTGCGTCCTTTCAAGGCACGGACAGGCTTCAAGAATTCTGTTCACAAAGGTATGAGCTTGCGCGCCTGGGTGGCTCAGTCGGTTAAGCGTCTGCCTTCGGCTCAGGTCATGATCCCAGAGTCCTGGGATCGAGCCTCACGTCGGGCTCCCTGCTCAGTGGGAAGCCTGCTTCTCTCTCTCCCTCTGCTGCAGCTCCCCCTACTTGTGCTCGCTCTCTCTCTCTGTTTCAAATAAAATCTTTAAAAACAACAAAAAAAGGGGGTATGAGCTTGCTGCAGCTCCTTGGTCTTCATACTTTTGCCCGTGTGGTGCCTCCCTCCACGTACACGCTTCTCCTTCTCCACCTCACTCCTGGACACCTCCCTGGCCTTCCTACAGGGGACCTTCCTGAAGGGTGCCACCCAGCCCCATGGGAACACGAGGGAGGACTCGGAGGAGCTGGACGGATGGCTCATGGGGCTGTCGGCACTGCCCGCAGGCAGAGCGAGCCAGGCTGAGAAGCGGTGAGGGCAGCTGTGGGGGTCGCGCGTGCCCATGTGGGTGTGAGCGTGTGAGGAAGGGCTCGTGTCTGAACCCCGCAGCACCGGGGTTCTAGATGGCTGCCTTCGGATCCCAGCTCTGCCTCTTCCTTGCTGGATGACATGGGGCAAGCTCCTCCCCCTCTCTGAGCCTCAGTTTCCCCGTCCGCACAGTGAGCTGCCTGGGACACCCCTGCCCGCATTTGGAGGGCCAGCTCATTCATTCAGTGAAGTCCTGCGGGCCTGGCCGGTGGCAGCAGGGGCTGGACCTCAGACACACGTGCCAGCACACCTCCGCCATCCATGCTGACAGCTCCGGGGCTCCCTGCTCCTCTCCTTCCCCCTAGATGGCCCCTGGAAGTTCCAGTGATGGGGAAACTGAGGTCGCAGGAGGGGCAGGACTTGGCCTCCGTTGAGGCAAGACTCAATGGTCCTGCAAAACAAGAAACAAATTCCACAGCCCACAAAAATGTGCCCCCTCCCTGGGAGGCCCCAGGGCCCAGCCCCGCCCCATGGTGGAGATGGGGAGGCCAGGGCAGCCATGAGCCGGCAACACACATCTGGGGGTAAACCAGGAACATCTGGCTAGCGCAGCCGGTTCTGATGCCGTGTCTGCAGGGGCCTCATGGGGGGGGGGTTGCAGTCACAAATACCCCCCAGCCAACCTTGCAGGCCTAGCTAGAGGTGGGGGCCCAGCCTTTCCTCCTCTTCTCCCCACGCAGAAGCTCTCTGTTGCCCAGTTGTTAGAACCATCGCTGGCTCCCTGCTACTCTGAGGATCAAGTCTGAGCTTCTGAGCTTGTCTGAAGGGGCTCTGTGTCTGTCTTCACCAGAGTGAAGCCGAGGAGTGTATAGACAGAGTGGCTCTTGGGGAGGACTGTGCTGGCTGCCCCATGATAATAACAGTAGCAAAGATAATAATAATAGCTAACACTAGCACTAGTGCACAACTGTACTGTGCTGTTCTAAGCACTTTACACATAGTAACTCATAGCAAGGTATGGACTATTTTATCTCCATTTTGTGGGTGGAAAAACTGAGGTCCAAAGAAGTGGTTATTTGCTCAAGATCAAACAGAGTGCAAGTGACCAAGCTCGGATTCGAACACAGCTAGTCAGGTGAACTCCTACGCATCCCTCAAAGTCCCAGCCCCAGTACCCCCTCCACATTCTTAATCACTGTACCATATGGCCTCTCTAACAACAACAATAATATTAACACCCCACCATGTTGGCTATTATGTTTATTTAGTGTGAAGCACCGTGCTAAGTGCTTTCCACATGTTTAACAGTCCCCACCGTCCCTGGAAAAAAATGTCGTTATTCCCCACACAGTCGGTTCAGCGTCCGACTCTTGATTCCAGCTCAGGTCATGATCTCAGGGCCGTAGGATTGAGCCCTGCCTCAGGCTCTGCACTCAGCGGGGAGTCTGCTTGAGATTTTCTCTCCCTCTCCTTCTGCCCCCCCCAACTCATTCCCGTGCATGTGCTCTCTCTCTCTAAATATAAATAAATAAAATCTTAAAAAAAAAAAAAAGGAAAGGAAAGGAAAAGAAAAGAAGCGGCCGAGCTGAGGCTGTACGTGGGTCTGACTCCAAACTTGTCCTCTCAAATGCCTCCACAGTCCCTGGGTCCAGAGTGGCCAGGGCCATGCCGAGGGTAGGGGAGTAGCGGGAGGGCAGGATAGGTCCTGCCATTTGGGAGAAAGGGGGGCTGGCATCCACATAAATAAGAGGTTTTCTCAGACACGCAGCAGAGCAGAGCCAGCGAGTAAATAACCTGCCCACACGGCAGCAAGCCCAGTGTGCCGGGCTGAGCTCCGCCCCCAACACATCAGATCAACACTTATTGAGTGCTTACTGTGTGCTGGGCCAGGCAGGGAACTCAAGATGACCATGGCCAACCTGGGCCCCACCCTTGCCAAGCTCCCTGTCCAATCAGAGAGATGGATAAGAAAGAAGAAATAAATTAGGTAATTTAGATGTTGGCAGTAGGGCAACAAAATAAAACAAGGTGAATTCATAGTGACTGCGGGAGCCTTTTAGGGTAAGCGGCTGGGGGGCTTCTTAGAGGAGGCAGCTTTGAGTTGAGACCAAGTGAAGATTTGGAGAGAGTGTTCTAGGTGGAGGGAGCTGCAGGAGCAAATGGAGTTGGGGGTCAGTGTGGGGAGATGAGGTAGGGGAGAGATGGGGCCATGTGACCTGCAGGGTCAGCTCCCCATCCCCTCGCCCTCCCCACCCCACCACCCCCCCAGTGCCTGGAGCCCTCTCTCTGAACCTGATGCCGGGAGGGCGTGTTCTCGGGGAGGCTGGACGGGGGAGCGTGGGGGGCAGGGCCGCCAGCTTTTCAGACCCACCATTTCTGGCCCAGCCCTCCGCGGCTGGCCTGTAAAATTCTCACCTTGACCTCAGCAGGCTGGTCTGCCTAGCCAGGCTGGCCTGGGGCCGTCCTTGCAGGTGTCTGGAGCAGGCAGGAGGGGGCTCCCTGGGGTGGGATAACGGGATCAGCCTAATTAAGCCTGGCATGGCTGAGCAGCTGGTGTGGGACCCGGCGGGTGGCACAAGGGACCTGGATCCTCTGGGAGCAGCCAGGAGGACACCACGCAAGGCTGGCCATGGGACAGAAGGGGGAGCAGAAGCACAGACCTCAGGTGTGACTCAAACCCTACCATTGGTTTCCTGGGGACCAGGGCACCTGAGTCATCTCTTCTACCTCCCCAAGTTCAAATTCTGCCTCAGGTCCCCAACGCACTGAGCTTTTTAGGCACGCTGTCTCTGGGTCTCGGTTTCCCCAAGTGGGAAGTTAGACACCCCCACCCCCCGGCGGCAAACAGGAGCCCCTTGTCTGATTTCTTCCAGGACCAGCCTGAAGCCTGGTTTCACTCGGATTTGTAGGGAAGATCTTTCTGCTCCTGAATACCTTTGCTGAAGTGCCCCATTCTCCCCTCAGGCTTCCTTTGTAGCTGTTACCTCCCCTGAAAGTAACCTCTCCTGAAAATAACCTCCCACAAATATTTGTTGGACAGTAAATGGTGTGGCCATTGGTGTCAGGGCTCCTGGGCCTTGTCCTCCAAGGAAGACAGACTTGGACCCAGGGTGGGGGCCCGAGTGGGGAACAAAGGGTCTACCTCAGGGAAGAAGGGGCGGAGGAGACTTCCTGGAGGAGGGGCATTGGGGCTGGGGCTGTGAAGGATGAGTAGGAGTTTTATAAGTGAGAACAGAAAGGGCATTCCAGGTAGCAAGAACTGCACATGCAAAGATCTGGCTGGCTGGCTTGGGAGCCTCTCCTCCACTCCCTCACCCACCCCCAGGTGTATCAGTCACCAGGACCATCTTATCCTGTGCTTCATCCTAGCACAGAGCTTGGCATGTAGTAGCTTGATGCTTAGGAAATATACAGGGCATGAAGGAAAGATCCCTCCGGCTTGCCCAGTCTCAGTTTTCTCAGCTGCAGACTGGGGAGAACCAGCCTCCTGCCTGGCCCGCCCCATGCTTACTTGGTGCTTACTAAGCAGAGGTAGACCCCACCTGGCCCTCCATCTCCCCATATGGGCCTTCCCCCAGAGGCCCAGACCTCTCTATCCTATCTTGGGGACCAGGAAAGATGCATTTGCAGAGGAATCTACAGTCTCAGCAAAGAAGGCTGGGCCCAGTGATGCCAGACACATTAAAGACCCGTTCCTCTCTGCTCTGTGTTTCCAACCCTAACCTCCAGGAATCCAGCCCTGAATGCCCCAGCCCAGTTTTCCCTCTGCCAACCTCTCAGAACAGTATCTCCCTCCCACACTCACCCAGACGCTCTGGATTTTCCAAAACCAGTCGTGTTATTACCTGCCTCCAGATCTTTGAATGTGCAGTTCCGGCTACCTGGAATGCCCTTTCTTTTCCCACTTAGAAAACTCCTACTTATCCTTCACAGCCCCAGCCCCAATGCCCCTCCTCCAGGAAGTCTCCCTCGATCGTCTTACCCTGAGGTAGACACTTTGCTACTCACTCTGGGCTCCACCCTGGGTCTAAGTCTATCTTCCCTGAAGGACAAGGCCCATGAGCCCAGACACCAACAGTCAACCACACCATCACCATCCAGCAAACATTTGTGGGAACAATCTCTTGATTGTATCCTTGTGCCTGGCTGCAAACTCGCTCCTTCTCCTGCCCCAGGCTCTTGAAAGCTACATTCTCTGCTTGTTTCCCGAAAACTGAGGTCTGAAACCGAGGGACAAGCCCTGATGGTGGAATTTCAGTCACTGTGCCCTGCCACTAGGGGGGACGTTTTGTTTTCTTCCCTGTACCCCTAGAACGCTTGCCACTAGGAGTGGTCTATAAGGCCCAGGGGTGGCTTTGGAACCCTGAACCTCAGGAGTCCTAGGATGAAGGGAATGGGGAGGGGTGTCCAAAGGGCCCCAAGGCAAGGGGCTGGCGGTGGGGGGAAACGGGCAAAGCTGGGAGTCTTCCCTCCACTGACATCCGCCTAGACCAGTCACGCCCCATTGGGGCTTCCTCAGCCTGGGGCACTTGAAGACAGACAAAGAGTGTCATGGAACACACAGAGAAGGATTGAGCAGAGAGAGGGCAGGGCAGGCAGGCAGGAGTGAGGAAAGTCAGGGGTCTGGCCTCCAGCAACCCCCCTCCCAGGACCCTGGCCCTGCTCCCCAGATCTGGGCTGGGGTCCCAGACTTGCAGGTAACCACAGGCCCAGAGCCCAGCCAGTGACACCACAATATATACTGTTGCTTCTTGGGGGAAGGGGTGGTGGTGCCACCAACCCCTGGGAGGGACCATTTCTCTCTCCAGTCCCACCCCAAATCTGCCCACTGTCTGCATCCACCTCTGCCTAATGACTCCTAACCCACACACTCCACCTTCTGGGAGAATTCTGAGACTGAGCAAGAGATGCCTTAAAAAAAAAAAAAAAAAGCAAGGAGGCACAGCCCCCTCTCCTTCAAATCCACTCTTTGCCCTTAAGGGACTACCCTCCCCCCAAAAAGCGTTTCGCGCCCTCTTGTGGCTGAACAGGAGGCTCCCGGAGCCGAGAGAGCCGGGCCCTTACCGGAGGACACCGTGTCCCCGGAGGCGGCGGCGGCTGGAAAGCGCCACTGACAGATGTTTACTTCTGCGCGCAGCTGGGCCGCGACGGCAGCTCCACGGCTGGGGTCCGCGGATCCGAACGCCCCCCACAGCCCCTTGTACACCACAAGGCAGCGCGGGTGTCTGGGTCTCGCCCTCCTAGAGGCTCGGGAGGGGATTCCGGCTGCCCCCGCTTCCACCCCTGTTCAGACGCACACTTGGGGGTCCAAGGAGGCAGAGGCGCGCCCGTCCCGTCGGACAAGGACCCGGGCCAGATCCTGGCTTGGAGAGGCGCGGAAGATCGCCCTGCCCACCTCTCCCCTCCTGCCGTGCGCGGACCTGTCGCCCCCTAGACCCCACCTTCATACACATGCCGGTTCTTGGCTAGAGGAGGGAAGCTACCGGTCTATCCGGAGCTCCTGTAAGCCCCCAAACCTCCGTCCACGGGGCCTGTCCTCCCCCAGCGCCGGTCCCCTGCGGGTCCCCCGCCTGCCCTTGCTTACCTGCTCGGGGTGCCCGACTACCCGTCAGTGGTGGCCGCGCCTGCCGCCCGCGCCGGCCCCAGCCCCTGCCCCTGCCGCCGCGACCGCCATCCCGGCCGCCTGGGCCCGCGGCGCCCGGGGGGGCCCGGGCCGGAGGGGGCGGCCGCGGGGGGGACGCGGCGCGGGCCGGCCCATGGGGCCCCCCCGGGCTCGATCAGCCGCGGGCTGCGGCCATCCCGGCCGGGCTGGGGCTGGGGCTGGGGGTGCCCTGGACGGCCGGCGGCTCGGAGGGCGCGGGGCGCGGGGGCGCACGGACGGCGCGGGCGGCCTGGGCACGCGGCTCTGGGCTCCGGGGCTGCGGCGCGAGGGGCCCGGGCTTTCGGAGCGGCTTCACCGCGCGCTCTCCCGCCGCCTCCGCCGCTCCCGCCGCGGACGGCTTGGCCGGCTCCGGGCGGGGGGCGGGGCCGGGGGCGGGGCCAGGGGCGGTGGCTCGGGTTTCCCGGGACGAGAGCCGCCCCCGCCCAAGGAGAGGGGGGCGGGAGGAGCGCAGGTGGCTAGGGTGCAGGGGCCACAGCGCCCCCTCTAGAAGGTCATCTCCCCGGGCCCCTTTAGGAAAGCCGGGGCCCCAAGACCACCCCTCCCCAAGGGCCCCCTTCTGGGTTAAAAGGCACAGCGCCCCCGACGCCAGTATCCGCGGCCTTCAGCGCCCCACGCTCTATTTGAGGATCTGGTTTTACTGCCAAACTCCTGGGTCCTGCCTGGTCCCCTTCCGGAAGGCAGGGCCCCAAGAAGTACCCTCACCAAGGAAGCCCCTCAAGGGAACCGCAGCACAGCGGCCCCCTAATTAGCTGTTTCCCACCCCTACTCCAGAGACCCGAACGGCTCATCTTCCAAAAGTCTGGCGCCCCAGGAAGCACCTCCCCCAGATTCCCCTCCGGGGAATTAAGAGTCACAGCACTACCCCAGACGACGGTCACAGCGGCCACAGTCTCCTCCTACCCCACTGAAGATTGCGGGGTCCTCCTAGTCCTGCCCCAGGTCCTCTTTCCACAAAGCTAAAGAAGCCCCCCGTGACAAAGCCGTTCTAGAGAACTGAGACCCAGTGTTTTTTCCTAAGACAGTAAGTGATACCCTGAGACTGATGATCCCCGCTGCCCACAGAGCCCCTCATCAAGTGGCAGTTCTCCCCAGTCTGGCCTCAGAGCCCTGCGAGGGGATCCCATTCCCACCCCTGGCTCTCCGCGGCGCTCTCTGAGTACCAGGACCCCGCTTTGCCTCTCCCGCCTGCGCGCCCAAACCCACCGCGCCCCCTCCCCGACGGCTCCGCGTTCCTAAAGCGCCCCCTGGCGGCCCCAGCTGACTCCGGGGGTGGGTGGAGTGGGCGGGGCTGGAACTGCCGTGGCCCCGCCCCCCCGCGGCCTAGTTACCGAAAACACCCTCCTTACCTCCCAGCCCTCAGCCCTCGGCCCCCGCATCGGGCTTTTTCCCGCGCCGTCCCGGCCACCGCCTGCGTTCCTGGGGCCGGGTGCTCTGGTTTCTCTCTGCTGCCGCCTGATTTCTTGGGGCCTCCTCACCCTGGCCCAGGCCGCCTGCATTCCTCTGATCCCAGCAGCCCTGGGATTCATACGGGTATTAGACCTTCCTAGGACCACCGTCCCGCCTCTCCCCGCCCCCCCTCCGGGCCCTCAACACCCCCCCCTGCAAAGGCCTGTACAACTTGCACTAGTACGCAGTATGCGCGATGACAGGAGACACTCAGGTAGTCTCACCCCCTGTACTCGGGCTCATGCAGGTGGGGGACCTCGGGAGCACGGAGGAAGGACAGCCGGAAGGAGTCCGCTAGGACGTGAGCTTGCGGGTAGGGTGGGGGCATAACAACGAGCGGGTATGAGAAGTGGCAGCGTGGGAGCTGCCCGGTCCTGGTCTGGGATGGGAAGGGCAGGTGTTTGCTCTGTGCAGCCTTGGGCCGATACTTGTTGAATGTGCCTCAGTTTCCCCATCTGTAACACGGGGTATTATGAGTAGATTCTAATAGGGTTGTCGTAGAGATTAAATAAATAGGAGTAACAGTCCCTGGCTCGTGGTGAGCGATGCCCGAGTGTCTGCCATTATTGGTGTCACCCTGTGCTCCCCCCGGTGACACACTCACCCTGGCCATTCGCACACGGACCCCCCAAATCTTTGATCCAGGCAGGGTCACACCCGGTGCCATCCTTGTTCTCACACACACTGGGACGCCCTTTCTGAGAACAACACCATCCCTAACACAGAGCGGTCACGACCACCCACGTCCTTGCCCGAGGGCATGCATGGACACACACACACACACACACACACACACACACAGGTGTCCTTCCTTCGCTTCCAGCCAGACACACGTATGCACATGGACACAAAGCTCACACTACCCATAACACACACACACACACACACACACACACACACACACACACACACACACACAGGTGTCCTTCCTTCGCTTCCAGCCAGACACACGTATGCACATGGACACAAAGCTCACACTACCCATAACACACACACACACACACACACACACACACGGTACCCAGTAGAGACACAGACACACAGGATATTCACACACAGTAGCCCACCAGCCCTCAGGTCGCCCCGTGGTTGCTCGGGCACATTCACGCGCGCTTGGCAGATCGTTACACACGCCCTTGCTACCTGGCGCCGATACACATGACACACGTTAATTCACACACAGGCACTCCGTGTGACCCACTCCACACCCACTGCTGGTACAACACGGCCACACGGAGACAATTCATGTTCCTGCGGTGTGCACACACAGCCCTTATGCGTACGTTTCACACAGTAACCCACCACATGCACACACCCCGGAGGATGCGGTATGCGCCCCACAGCCACACAAGCGCAGGAGACTCGGAGACACTGTCGTGCGTGCACACAAGCGCACACACGTGTGAGGCTAGTCTGGGAGGCGTAGCCCCTCTGCACACATGCGGCCCAGCCGGGAGCCCACCCTCCTGCACCCAGCCACCATTAAGCTGTCACCAGCCGCCCCTTGGCCACCTCCTGCTCACCCCACACTGCCGGCATCCCCCTCCCCACCGTGGCTGGGGCCATGGGGGTGGGGGCGTGCAGACACATGGGGCGCAGGACACACACATGTGCCCACCATGTGGAGGCTTGTAAAGTGGTTGCCCTGGCAACAGCAACTTGAAAGACTGGGTTTTTCCTCTGGGGTGGGCAGGGGCGCCAGGGTGAGGCTGCGGTGGGGCGAGACAGGAGGTAGGAAGGGGTACGCCAGGACACGTGCCCACCTTCCACCGCTGTTGGAGACCCCATCACCTGCAGGCCCCCAGAAACCCTGTTCTGCTTGGGGCCAGCCCCACGTGGTCACAGGAGACACACGTTCACTCCGTCCCAACACCTTCCCGCACCAGTGTGTCACCTTACGCAACCCAGCACCTCTGGACGCTCTCTGTCACCAACCCACACACTTTGTCACCCCCTGGACAGGCAGTGACAGACACCCTGTCGCACTGGCTGACTCACACAGCAGCTGGGAACTGGGGCGCACACAGACACACCCTCCCTCTGGCCCCCACCCCCCTCAAAGGAGCTGTCTGAGCCCAGCTGCCCGGGAGGCCACGGGGATTCAGGGGCTGGTTCTATTTGCAGGAAACACGGGTATTTACAATGCTTTATTTTTAAACCTTCCTTCTCCCAGACTGTGGCTGCTGTGGGGTGGGGGTGGGTGGAACAGAGCCTTGAACCTCCCCTGCTTCTAGAGCAGCCCGTGGGTGGCATGGGCTGTGGTCTCCCCAGTGCGCAAATATGCACAGAGAAACCGAGGCTCAGTGTGGAGTAGGGGGCATCTGTGGGCACGTGGCCCCTGTGGCTGATTTGAGCCTGCTGGCCCTAGGGTCAAGGCCAAGGCAGGGGTGGGACAGCGCAGGTGCACCCAGAGCTCAGGCCCTGTCACCTACCAGCCCTCTATGTTGTTTGCCTGGGAATTAGTTCCGCTCACTCACTGCCTCGTCGGGTGTCCCACCCCCAATGCCCCCTCCCCTGCAGTGCTCACTTGGCAGTTTTGAAACCTGGGGATCAGAGAGGTCAAGACGCTGGCCCAAGGTCACAGAGTAGGGAAGAGGCTCACACCCGGGGCTGGATGATTCCAGAACATTCAACCACTGCCCTGGCCACTCCTCCACCCCTGAACCCCGAGGCTGCCCCCCCCCCGCCCTTGCTGCACAGTCACTGCTCCCAAGGGGAGTGCTCTGTTCACTAGTGGAGGCCCAGGCAGAGGTTCTGGGAGGCCAGCGGCTGCTGGCCAAGACACGGACTTGGCTGGTGGAGAAGTTTCCATCTTAGCACCAGGAGCTGGTCCAGGCCCTGCAGGCCCCGGGCTGTACCTCAGGACCCCCAGGAACCAGCGCTGCAGGGGTGGAGGTGGCCCGGAGCCCTCTGTGTCTTCTGTCTCTCCCGCCACCCCCAGCTGGAGCATCTCCATACACTCGTCATTGCTCCACCCCACGATGAGCTGGTCACGGAGATGGCTGGGCCTCAGTTGGCTCATCGGTGAAATTGCTCCCACAGTCATTCTGTGCCCAGTGCAGATCCTCAGGGATTGGTAGTGTCATTCTCCCGTGGAGGAGGGAATGGGCTTGCCAGGGGTCACTGGGACAGCTCCGGGCGGCCAACTGCCGGCCAAGAGGCTCCTCTAAACTAGGCTCAGGGTTCTCAATGTGACAGTCATCCTGGCCCCAAGCTGGACAATGCTGGAGTGGAGAGAAGCCTCAGCCCCAACAGGGGACACAGCCCAGGGTCAGAGCGAGGGGGCCAGGAGGAGCTGGTGGCCTCGGCCAGGATGGGGCCCTTGAGGCCCGTGGGCGGCAGGAAGGAGGTGGCCGGGTCGAGGCGAGGGAGGATGGGAAAAGCAGGGCTGACGGCCATCCCCATAGGGCCATTTGCAGCCACAGGCCACAGGTCAGGGGCCCTGTCCCTGGGGGCCCTGGGTCAGCAAGGCGGGAAAGCCATCAGGCCAGCCCAAGGGAGCCAGGGCCGCAGGGCAGGCAGCCGGGTGGGGGCTGGGCCAGGGGCTGTGCGGCACCTGTGGGGCGGGGCGGGGGCTCACGGAGGCACAGCCACACACACACACACACACACACACACACACACACATAAACACACACTCAGAAACACAATTATATACACAGACCCCCCCCAAGTCACACACACTCCCCAGTCACAGCTGCACATGCGTATACACCATCACACATGCAAAAGCCATACATGTGTACAAACTGTCCCCCCCCCACACGCACGCACGCACGCACGCAGCAGCCCCGGCTGCCAAGGCTTGCGGGTGCCCTGCGGCACCCCCCCCAGCACCCTGGCCCTTGCCACCCGTCTGCCCAACCCTGCTGTCTCGCGTCCTTGGCCTGGGCTGCCCTAATCCCTGTCTCGTGTCCTGAAGCCAGAAGATAAGGGGCAGCTGCAGCCCCAGATAAAGGAGGCACAGCCACAAATCCGGGGTGGCCCCGGCAGAAACGGGCACTGAGCCCAGGCTGCACGAGCCCTGCTGCTGCCACCCCATCCGGCCTGGCTAAGAGGGACAGAGAGAGGGCAGGGGAGAGACAGAGGCACAGGGAGGGAGCAGGGAGACAGAAAAGAGGGACTCCGAGAGAGAGAAGCAGAGGGAGAGAGGGAGGGCGAGACCAAGACAGACGGAGACAGAGAGAGAGAGAGTACACGCAGCACCTTCCCCAGGCCCTGCCTCCCCCCATCTGAGTGCCTCGGTGGTCCCATTGGTCCCCTGTGCCACCTACCTCCTTTCTACTTCCCCAAATCCAAATGTCAAGATAGGGCATTCAGAGGACGACTCAGGCCTGGTTCAGCGTGGGGAGGGGGACATCTTCCTGAATGTCCCCACATTCTCCAGGGTGACACCTGGGAAGTTCTCATCCCCCTGCCACAGCCTCAGTGAAGGCAGGACCCCCCAGAGCAGGTCCTGGCCCTTCTGTGCCTCAGTCTCCCAGCTATGATAAGATGCCCTCACTCAGCAAGTGTTCATTGGGCACCTCCGGTGAGCAGGGCCTGGTGCTGGGTGCTGGGGACACACAATGACTGAGGTGGACCCAACTCCCACCTTCTCGGAGCTCATAGTACAGTGGGGAAGATGGCATGTGGCCAGGTAGCACCAGGATGATGAGGGTCACGATCCCAGTGGGGGGGGGGGTGCTCAAATGGCTGCAGAGCCTGAAGGGGGCAGTATCCCCAGCAGGGGGCAGTTAGAGAGGCTTCTGGAGGAGGAAGGGAGGGAGGAGGAAGAGGAGGGGGAGGGGGAAGAGGAGGAGGGGGGAGGGGGAAGAGGAGGGGGTAGGAGGAGAGGGAAGAGGAGAAAACTAGAGGGTGAGTGGAATGAATGAGGTGATTGGGAGCAGGGAATAGACTTCTTGCAAGAGGGAACAGCACATGCAAATGCTGAGAGGTACGACTGGCTCATGGGAAGTCTGGAAAGAACCTGGTGCTTGAGTTTAGGGAGTGAGGGCATAATGAGGAGTGAAACTGGGGAAGGCAGCAGGGGATGGGTCCTGTAGGAACTTGGGGGCCGTGGCACAAGGCTGGGGCAGTAGGGAGACACGGAAGGATTGGGAGCAGGGGAAAGCCATGGTCAGATTTGTGCCTGGGAGGCTGGGTTTTGGGGGCAGGATGGAAGATTGAGGCCCAGAAGTGTGTGTGGGGGGGGCGGGGGGCGTGATGGGAGAGGGGATGGACTAGAGAGAGACTCTGGGGGGCAAGTGGGCAGGAGCCAGGAACCCACAGGCTGTGGCGGCGGGGAGGCAGGAGGGGAGGCTGATGCCCTGCTCTCTGGCTCAGGACGGTGGGGCAGTCCCTGGGCCAGGGACCTCTGGGACCCACGGATTCAGGTGGATTTGGGATGAATGCCTGTTCCCTCTGCACAAAGTCAGAGAGTAGAATAAGTGAGTTAATGCAAGAAAAGGGCTTAGACAAAATAAGTGCTCAATAACTGTAGAGCTACTGGTATACGATTAATACTACACCACTATAATAATAAGCAATTAATATTACGTCATTAATATTAATATTGTTGTCAATGGCCAGTCCAAAGTCCCCTCTCTCTCCCTCCCCCCGCTTACAGGAGGCCCTCGATTGCCTTACACAGAAAGCGCAGGCCATGGCAAGGCAGAGCCAGGGAGGCCTTGGAGGCCCAGAGAGGGGAGGCTATGTTCAGACAGCCCTCTGTGGGCCTCAGTTTCCCCATCTATCCAACTGCCTCTCTGGAGTGGCCTGGGGTGCTTGTGGGGACGGTGGGGGGAGACTCCTGGTGGAACCTCAGAGGGCAATGGGACGGGCATCTTAGGAGGGAGGAGTGAGCTCGGGTCCCCGGAGGTGGGCAGGCACAGCTGGGCAAGAAGTCTCGCCGGGACTGGACACCGCAAGTCCACCGTTTTATCCCCAGACTGTCCTGCAGAGGGCAGCCGAAGCCAGCGCTAGAAGCCAGACCGCTCCCCCGCCCACCACCACCTCCGCTCCTCCGGGAGCTCTCAAGGGTCCGGATTCGCCTGTTGTAGTCGCTGCGGGTGTCTGGCTCTAGGACAGCCTCTGGCGCGCAGGCACTCAACTAATTATCTGTCGATAATGTCCCGCATAAAAGCCGTGGAGTTTATTTTTTTTTAAGCCCCAGTTTCAAAGTTTTTCGAATACCCCTGTGGGTCGACTACGGCCCGTCGGGAGAGCACTGAGCAAGCCCTTCAGCTCAGCGGTACTACCCTAAGTGGGACCCCGAGGCTCCCCCCCCACACTCAGGCTCCGCCCCCTTACGTCGACTCGCGAACAATGGCGTCACTTGGGGCGCCCCGGGCATGCGCATTTCCCCAGCACGACGGGAAGACGCACTCGCGACCCGGAAGGCCTTCCCGCTGCACCCCAAAGCCGGCGTGAGGGGGGCCGATGGCGGAGGGAGCGGCGGAGGCCCCAGCAGAGAGTGGTGGCGGTGGCGATTCAGGAGCCGGCGCTCCGGAACGGGGGGTGGCGCCCATTAAACCTCAGTGAGTCGCCGGGGCAGGAGGAAACCCTCACGAGGCCTTCCCGGCACCTACAAGAGGTGCATGCCGGGTGACGGGGCAGCGGCCCGGGCGGGAAGCTCGCAGGCTCTTCAGTCTGGGCGGTTCCTGCACCCGCAGGGTCGGAGCGGACAGCGCACGTTGGGGGTTGTCACGTGTGCGAAGGACAGCACGGTCCTTGTCGGGCTGGGCAGGGTTGGAGGCTGGGGCCGCAGTGCATGCTGGGGACTGTAGTCCGGGCGTATGGCGGGAGTAGCGCTTGTGCACCTGCAGCCCGCCTCAGCTATGGGCAGGGACTTGTGTCTGAAGCGCGGGCCGTGGGGCATGCTGGGGAATGTGGCGACTGTGGCCCCATTGCAAGGCATGCGGGGACATGTAGTTTTCTCTAGCCGAATGTGGCCGGAGGTGTTTATGCCTGTTTGTAATTTGGCTCAATACTCCCGGCAGTGGGCCCCGGGGACAAAATCTGGGCTCTGCCTGTGGCCTTGAGGTGGGCCCTCACTGGCAGCTGGCTGGTTCTAAGTAATGCACTCCCCATCAGCAGAGGCACCTAAGCAGGGACAGGTGTTAGGACTCCCTCCACAAGCCCTTTCCCCACTGCCTCTCTGCCGGCAGATACCTCACCACTAAGGAGCAGTTCCACGAATTCCTGGAAGCCAAAGGGCAGGAGAAGCCCAGCCAGGAAATCGAGGCAGGAGACCCCGGTAGCAATGACCTGGCTGAACCTGAGGCCAAGCGCATCCGACTGGAAGATGGGCAGACGGGGGAGGCGGCCGAGCCCGGGGAGCAGCCGCAGGCTCAGAAGAGAGCCCGGGGCCAGAACAAGGGCCGGCCCCACGTGAAACCCACTCACTACGACAAAAATAGGCTCTGCCCGTCCCTGGTCCAGGTGAGTGTAATTGTTGCTTGAAAGTCCTAGAGACCTTGGGTCTGAGCCTCTCTGCTCCCGGTTCAATCCTTAGGAAGTTGTGACGTGTTATTGTCCTCGTCTTCCTGATGAAGAAACTCAGGCTTGATGGGTTCCTGACTTGCCCCAGGACACGCAGCAGGAGGGGAGGGGTTTGAGGCTCACACCCAGGCTGCCTGGTTGGCCTGGCCTCCCTCCAACCGTCCTCATGGCTTCTTGGTTCCCATTCAGGATTCAGCTGCAAAGTGTTTCTTTGGCGACCGCTGCCGCTTCCTGCACGACGTGGGCCTCTACCTGGAGACCAAGCCGTCGGACCTGGGCCCCCGCTGTGTGCTTTTCGAGACCTTTGGCAGGTGCCCCTATGGTGTGACCTGCCGCTTCGCTGGGGCCCATCTGGGACCCGAAGGCCAGAACCTGGTGCAGGAAGAGCGGGTCCAGGTCCCGCCAGTCCGCAACGGCCTGGACAAGGCCCTGCAGCAGCAGCTGCGAAAGCGCAAGGTCCGCTTTGAGCGCGCCGAGCAGGCCCTACGCCAGCTAAGTAAGGGCCACGTGCCAGGCCCCTCCCCTGAGGCCGTGGTCCCTGAGGTCTCGGGGGCCGAAGGTGCCCCCGGGCAGGACAGCAGTGACACCCAGCAGGCCCTCCCAGAGCCAGGCGCTGATGCCCTTGCCAGTGGCTCGGTGCAGACCTGTGGGCCCCTGACGGACGAGGATATAGTCAGGCTGCGGCCTTGTGAGAAGAGGAAGGTGCGTGGACGGGGCTTCCTGCTGAGGGCGCTGGTAGTGTGGGGGCAGAAAGAGCTGAACACACACCCCCAGCCCCAGAGAATCAGGGCTGGGGTGGAGGGAGGGAAGGAGGGAGGGAAAGGCTTCTTGGAAGAAGGGGCAGAAGGGGCATCAGGCCTGCGGTTTTCACAGTTGGGTAGAAGCTCTGCAGCAGAGGAGAACACAGAGAACAGAACAGTCCTCCCACAGGTTCCGTTGACTTGTGCAGAGGCCCAGAGGTTGGCGGGGGGTGGGGGGAAGCAGGGGAGCCCCAGAGGCCTGGCCAGCTTCCCTGGGTTTTGTTTCCCTGCAGCTGGACATCAGTGGCAAGCTGTACCTGGCGCCCCTCACCACGGTATGTCAGCCCGGCAGTGCCCAGTGTCTGCCCCTGCCTGGTGGGTCCTGAGGCTGTGATAGGCGTCCGGGGTCCCTGCCTGCTGCCCCTCACGTGTGCCCGTGTCCCCCGCTGCCCCCAGTGTGGGAACCTGCCCTTCCGGCGGATCTGTAAACGCTTCGGGGCTGACGTGACATGTGGGGAGATGGCTGTGTGCACCAATCTGCTGCAGGGCCAGACGTCTGAGTGGGCTCTGCTCAGACGCCACCCGTGCGAGGATATCTTTGGTGTCCAGGTTGGTGCCGCCCCGAGGAAGGGAGGCGGGAAGTGGGGGAGGGGGGAGCTCTTGGCTGCCTAGCTTTGGGGCAAGTTCAGGGTCGGATCTCCCTGACCCCAGGCCTGACTCAGTCACTCCCAGACCCTTCTTGCCTCAGCCATGGGCCCAAGGGCTGACCCGATGCCCCTGTGAGGGCCGGGGGCCTTGGCGCAGAGCCACTTTGGGGAGACAAGGCCGCTGGCTCCATCCCCATAGTGGGCAGGGACAGCCTGGTCCAACCCCTCACTCCCTGCTCTGCCCCCGGCCACAGCTTGAGGGCGCCTTTCCTGACACCATGACCAAGTGTGCCGAGCTGCTCAACCGCACCATCGAGGTGGATTTCGTGGACATCAACGTCGGGTGCCCCATCGACCTTGTGTATAAGAAGGTAGCAGCCGCGTGGCCCTGGACCCTCCACGGTGTGGGTGGGTGGGAGCCCGGGACCTGGCCTTGCTTCCTGCCTGAGTCTCTGGGGACCTGTGGGGGCTCCTGTGCCTTGCTTTCCCTGTTTGGACGGCGAAGGCAGAGAAGGCTTGTCAGGCCCAGCTTGTGTCCCGCCTTCCCTTGCTCTAGCCCCCCGTTTCTCCCAGGGCGGGGGCTGTGCCCTCATGAACCGCGCGGCCAAGTTCCAGCAGATCGTCCGCGGCATGAACCAGGTACGCCCTCGGCCGCCCCCGCCTCCTCCCCGGCCTGGCCCCGGGTCCCGCTGACCGCCGCCGTCGCCGCAGGTGCTGGACGTGCCGCTGACGGTGAAGATCCGCACGGGCGTCCAGGAGCGTGTGAATCTGGCACACCGCTTGCTCCCCGAGCTGCGGAACTGGGGTGCAGCCCTGGTCACGGTGGGTCTCGGGGCACGGAGGGCGTGGGGGCCTCAGGAGCGCTCGGCAGCCCTTCCTAACGGTCTCTCTCTTCCTGCTTCTCCCTCCTGCTCTCTGGCTCTCCCTCCGTCTCTGCCTTCGTCTGTCTCTTCGTCTCTCTGTCTCTCTCTCTCTCAGCCTGTCTCTCTTGATCTCTCTGGGTCTCTTTCTCTGTGTCTGATCCTCCGCCTCCTGGCCCGTCTCTCCCTCCCCGCGCGTGGCTTCTCCTTCAGCTCCACGGCCGCTCCCGGGAGCAGCGCTACACCAAGCTGGCTGACTGGGAGTACATCGCGCAGTGTGTGACGGCAGCCAGTCCCATGCCCCTGTTCGGTGGGTCCCCTGCCGCCAGCCCTGCTCCCAGAGGCCACATGCCTGCCGCCCGCCCCCCGCCCCGGGGATGTCACCGGGCTGGCAGGACCTCCCCTCGAGCTCCCGCCTGCCCCCAGCTCCCTGAGACCCCCCAGCCTCTGTCCCTTAGGAAATGGGGACGTCTTGTCGTACGAGGATGCCAACCGCGCCATGCAGACTGGCGTCGCAGGGGTGATGATCGCCCGGTAAGTGTGCTCTGTGTCTGGGGGGCTACAAAGAGCCGGCTGGAGCTGCACCTGCCTCCCTGCCCCCGTCCCTGCTTGGTGTTCCCGGGAGGTGGCTCTTCCAGGACAAGGGGCAGAGAGGGGGTGCGCAGCGGCTGGGGGGGAGGCGGGGAGCAGGCCTCTGTGCCCTTGAGGGTTGGAACTCTTGGGCTTTGAAGGCTGGCTGAGCCCGGCGGGGAGGCAGGGACCAGGGCTCCAGCCGCCAGCCACCGACCCCCTCCCCGCCCCCCCACCCCCCCCTTTCCCCGCAGGGGTGCCCTGCTGAAACCATGGCTGTTCACGGAGATCAAGGAGCAGCGGCACTGGGACATCTCGTCGTCTGAGCGCCTGGCCATCCTACAGGACTTCACACGTTACGGCCTGGAGCACTGGGGCTCAGACACGCAGGGCGTGGAGAAGACCCGCCGCTTCCTCCTGGAGTGGCTGTCCTTCCTGTGCAGGTGGGTGCTGGGGCCGGGGGGGTGGGGGGCCGTGTGTGGGGACAGCCCGGCCTCACCCCGTGCCCGCCGCCCGCAGGTACGTGCCCGTGGGCCTCCTGGAGCGGCTCCCGCAGAGGATCAACGAGCGGCCGCCCTACTACCTGGGCCGCGACTACCTGGAGACGCTCATGGCCAGCCAGCAGGCGGCCGACTGGATCCGGATCAGGTGCCAGGAGACCGAGGCGCCGGGCTGTGGGAGGCTGGGGGGCCCGCGGGCCGCAGGCCTGACTCCGCTCTCTGCCCTCTTCACAGTGAGATGCTGCTGGGACCCGTGCCACCCAACTTCGTCTTTCTGCCAAAGCATAAGGCCAACGCGTACAAGTAGCCGCAGGGTGGGGAGGGGGCGTCTGAGGGCCCAGCGGGGCCTCCTGGTGCGTGAGAATACAATAAACTTTATTCTTTTAAAGCCCAGGCGTTTCTGTGACCCCGAGGCTTCCCCGTCCGGCTCTGGGGAGCTTTGTCTCGACACCGGGCTGACCCTGTCCCCGGCAGTTACTTTTCCTTTCTCACTGACGAGTCTCCCAGCCACCCCCATGGGCCCAGCCCTGTGCTGGCCACTACGGCTGCCCAGGGAGGCTTTACCCACAAAGAAACCGCTAGGGCTTGTGAGGCAGGGGCCTCAGCCCTCGTGGGTGTGGATCCGGGCAGGCTGCCTGGAGGAAGGAGCCCTAGAGCTGCCCAGGGCATGGCTGGCAAAGGGTCTGCCCCACCCTTTGTGAGGCATGTCTCTGGCTGCCTTGGTTTCTCCATCTGCCCTCTGCCCACCCCCCACCCCCTGATACCGGAACCTGAGCAGTGGGCGGGCCGCAGCCTGGAACCCGCCGCCCAGAGTAACCAGGCAAATAGAACTCTGCAGGACCCTGAGCCTGTTCTCCGGGTGGGCCGCCTGTGCTCCCACCTGCTGCCCTCCTGGCCTGCCCAGGCCGGGCGCCCTGCCTCCCCATGCAGCACCCCAAACCTTTCTATGCGCCTACGGCTCCCCAAGAAGTCTTCAGCCCCCGGGGCCTGGATGGCACCGAGGGGCCAGGCAGCCAGCCTGCTCCCACCTGCACGGAGCCTCTTCCTGCTGTGGGTACGAGTCGGAGGGTGTCGGGTGTGGGGGGGGGTGCCTGACAGGGTGGGGACCAGGGCTTAGGAGTGCTTTTGTCCACAGGGTCCTCCAACCTGTATCAGCCCCCAAACCCGGAGAAAGAGGTGTTTCCAGCCCCTCCGGCAGGTACTAGCCCCTCCCCCAGCCCTTGATGAGGACCCCCGGGGTGGGTTGGAGGGGTCTGGGCCTACCCTGCCCATGCCCCTGGCCCTAGGTGGCTCCTAAAAGGTAAGGCCTATGTCTCTGGTCCCTCAGGTTGGCCTTCAAGGGCAAAGCCTGTGGCACCCATTCCCCAGACAGGTCCCCAAAATGATGCCCAGGACTCCTGACTCCCAGATGGGACCCCAGAGGCAGGACCTCTGTCCCCATTCCTCAGGGATGGACCCCTACGCCAGGTCTCTTCCCTATCCCACGGATGGGTCCCTGAGGTTTGGGCTGTGCCTCTCACCACCTCCACCCTATACTCCTTCCCCCAGGTGGGTCCCAGAGCTCCTCTCAGGGCTGCCCCTCCCTGGCCTGCAGGTTTCCAGATGGCACCCTGCGGGTGCTTCTTTGACCCCCGCATCTACCGAATCGAGTGGGCCACCACCGACTTCGGGCAGTCGTCCCTGTACAAGCTGACGGCAGTGGGCGGTGGGGGACCCCCCGGGGGTCTGGCCGAGGGCCCCGCTTCGCCAGGCACCTACCTCCTAGAGCCCCAGCACTACCTCAAGGCCCCGGTGCCGGCCCCACCGCCCCCGCCATACCCACACTACCAGCCGCTGCCTGGGAGCCCCCAGTACCTCATGCCCTACTTCCCGCCCGAGGGGCCCGGGCCAGAGGCTCTGGGCTTTGTGGGGGATGGGGGGCCCCCTGCCTACATGGAGCTGCCTCCGCCCCTGCTCAAGGAAGGCCTGGGGCCAGCCCCACCGCCGCCCGCACCGCCACCGCCACCTGTCCCCGAGGAGAACAAGCTGCCTCCCCTGCTCCTCACGCTCCCCACTGAGGCCGCGCTGCCCCCCGGCCCCTACGGCCACCTCAAAGGCCGCCTCAGTCAGTTCCACGGGCCCAGCGAGCCCCTGGCCTTCCCGTCCAAGGAGCTGCAGGGTGGTGGGCCCGGGCCGGCCCCGCTGTACCCGCCGGGCCCCGGGGAGCCCAAGGCGGCCGAGGCAGAGGCAGCCCCACTGGGGGCGGGTGAGGCCAGGACCCCCGAGGCAGCCAGGGCCTTCGTGCTACCTGAGAAGGTGCTTCTGGAAGATGCAATGAAGCTCTTCGACTGCCTGCCGGGCAGCGCTGAGCCCGACGGGTCCCCGCGCACGGCCCCTGGGCCTGCCCTGCCGGACAGCGGGGGCGGCGGGGACGACTCTTCCTGCGACATCCGCTCGCTGCACCTGCCGGACGAGCTGCTATCCTTTGACTACAGTGTGCCCGAGATCCTGGACACCGTTTCCAACGTGGACTACTTTTTCAACTTCAAGGCCCTGGATGAGGAGCCGCTGCCCCGCCCGGGGCCCCCAGCCGCCAACACCGCGGCCCCCGTGGTGCGGCCTGAGCTTCCCAGCAAGAAGAAGGCCGGCACCTCGTCCGCCAAGAAGGGCAGGCAGGGAGGCAAGGGCAAGCAGGCTGCGGGCTCGGCCAGCGCCACCCCCTCGGGGCCCAGGCAGGACCTGGGAGCCACCCTGCATTAAAATGGATTTGACCTCTCGGCTTGCTGTCAGCTTGGTGGCATCGCAGGGCCTGGGGACAGCGAGCCTAGGCTGGACACGGAGGACGGCCCCCTCCTCCGCCCTGTCGCAGCGGGCCCGGGGTCACATAGGAAGGCCCGGCAGGCCCTCAGCACCCCCTGGGTAACTGGGCTTCCAAAGCTGAGCCGGGGAGCCCTGCAGTCACGGGGAATTATAAATCCCTCCTCCAAGACCCGGAAAATCGGTCAGCCAGCAGAGACGGCGGGGGCGGGGGGCGGGGAGACGCTATCCAGGCTGCGCTGTGAGGATCTTTTGCCCAGGTGTTTGGCGGGGAAAGGGTTGCCCAGAGAGGGGCACGAAATGGCCCAGTGATGAGGCCTACCCTCCGCCCGCAACCTGCTTCTCTCCCCCTGCAGAGGACCAAGGGGCCCTCCTGCCCCAGGTCCCGGGCTGGGTCTCTGGGGCCTTCAAGGTCGGGCTCTGCTGGGGTGGCCCCGGTGGTGTGGGTGTGGGGAGGCAGCGTCAGTAGCCTGAACCCGGCCCCTCCTGTCTGCCAGGCACCGCACCGGGAGCCTGCTGGCCTCGCCTCCCTGCACCCTCCTTCCGGAGTTTTCCAGAGTCTGCGCCTGCCCCCGCCTGGCCAGACAGACAAGCCCGGAGCCCACTGCCCTCCGCTTCCTGCTGAACCCCCTCTCCCCGCAGCCACGTTTGGGGTATTTTTAAGACTAAAGCTAAGTGCTTTTGGCGAAGGGAACGCCCTGGCCAAGGACGTCGGAGGATGGGCTCGGTTTCCTTGAAGGTCAATGCGAATGTTAGCTGTCAGCCTAATGTGGAGGGTGGCTGGGGACCCGCTCGCCCGGGAGGGCGGGGTAACGGCTCCCTCCTGTGTCTGCCGGTCGAGGCTTTCCACGACCGGACCGAGATGGCACTGGACCATGAAGCGGACCGTGGAATGTACTTTTTTTAACCTAACAGTCAGGAAACTCATGGGGCCACCCAAGTTCTCCCTTCAGATGAGGTGGCCGTCCCGTGCCACCCAGGAGTTAAGAGTGAGGTGGTGGGTGGAGAGGGACCCCCACTGGCCGGCTAGGGAGAATACACATAGCCGTGTATGTGGTATATACGTGCACACACCTGTGCACACCTGTGTGCACGCCAGCTGTGTGCGCACGTGGGTGTGTGTATCTAAGTGTGTACACGTACTCAGCGGCTCACGTGCTCGCGTCATGGGTGTGTGTACACGTTAGGCGTGCACGCACACGTGTGTGTACACGTGGACGCTTCCAAACGTTTCTCCGTGTACGTAGCAGAACGCGCACGTACGCGTTTGTGTACACGTGAGGGTTTATACCCCAGGGATGGAATCCCACCGGTCGCTGCCTTCTGCAGACCCCCCCCCCCCACTTCTCTAGCAGGACTCGTGGCTGTGTCTTAGGCCTTTCAGAGGGTCGCCTCTTACTCCGCCAGGTGCCCTGCTCCTTCATTTCACCGGCGTCCTGTTGAGGACCCGGGCTGCCCCGCTCCTGTCGCAGAGGAGCTGCGACATGGGGATGCTGCGGGAGGCGGCAGAGGCAGGTGGCAGGGGGACAGAACACGCTCAGAACACGCGGCACGCACACTGCCGCCAGCTGTTTTAATGGAACACTTTAAGACCACGCTGGGCTCCCCTGGTGCACTCGGCACCTGCCTCGGAAACATGCACAAGCCTTTCGGCACCTCCTGCAGGGATGAATCCAGAAGCCCTTGAACCGGAGGCCCTTCTCCGTGTGCAGCAGTTTGGGGACGGCGTAGGCCAACCACACGGACAGCAGCATGGCCACCATGAGCGGGATGATCGTGACTGTCGCCGGGATGATGGACAGGGGGAAGGCCCCGTACACGTAAACGCTGAAGGTGGTCTCCAAGTGACAGTAGCTGCAAGGGGTGGTTGGAGAGAGGCCATGGTGTGCTGCCCCTGGGGCCCTGCCCTTCACCCCAGTAAATGTGTTAAAACCCACAGATAGGAGCGCTGGGCCCCCGGTGGTCAGTTGGGACGCCAAGTTCCATTTCTGCCCATTTCAACTCTTCTCCAGTCTGAGTCTGCTGTCCTGTCTGCTGGCAACAGTCCTGTTTCCCCCCCCAGGTTCCCTGTGGTACCCTCCTCCTCCAGGGACCAGCAGTCTCCCTGACTCCGTAGCCCAGGCTCAGTCTAGAGAGGCAAACAAACCAGCCCACTGCCGAGTGGAAGCAGAGGGCGGGCATGCTGGGGCCACAGGCCTCCACGAGCTGGGCAGCGAGCGACAGGGTGGAGCAGGCTGGGAGGGGGAACCCAGGGTATAGGAGAACTCACTGGAAGCACGGTGCGGAGAGAGGAGACGATAGGACCAGAGGTAGTCCTCTCCTCTGGATATGCCACCCCATGTCTTCCACCCATGGCCATCCCAGAGTTGGCCCCACGATGTCAGGGTGTAGGGTCTCAAGGGAAGGCAGGGTCTCCATGGGCTTTGGGGGTGGACTTTGTATCTGTCCAGAGGGGATAGATGATGGGGAAGGATATTGTCCCATATGCCCCCTTCCAGTGGGAGACGTTGGTAATCTAGGCCAGCACGCCTAGAAACCTCTTCGCACACGTGGGTGGAAAATATTCAACAACCAGCTCTAAGGGGGAAAGGCTGAAATTGGTAGGGTGTGCCAGTCCCATGGTGTAAATTCTCCCACTGTGGCTGATTTCAGGCTACCAAGGGAAAGACAGTTGGCTTGCAAGATCCCTGGAGATCTAAGAGTCAGCTCATGCACACCACCGATGAGATGGGGCTTGTGAGGGACGTGGCTGCCGGCCGTTGCTCTTCCCCCAGCACCCAGCATGGGCTCTGAATAAGGACTTATTTAGTGAGTGAACAAATGTCACCTAGAACTTAAAGACTCACTCTTCCCCAGGGACAGTCTGGGCTGCTGGGAACATTGATGTTTATCCAGGACCCGCCAAGGGGAGAGAGAAAAGTGGGTCCCTCGCGTGTGTGTGACCTGCCGCAGGAGAGCCAGCCATGCCCCCAGAGGCCCCCGGCACAGGGCGATTCACCCCCGCTCACCTGTAGTATGGATCCACAATAGAAACGTAGAAGACGTAGATTCCATTCCTTTGGTCAAAAATAACCTTGTTTGCCGTCGGGCCTCCCAAGATCTGATACGGGACATTTGGCCATCTCAACGGGGCATCGTTGTCTGGGTCATGGCAGCTCACGTAGTTCTGGGGAGAAGGACAGAGGCATGCCCACTGGCTCCGGAGGCTGGGGAGGGCCGTGCCAGCGTGCACAGATGCACCCCCACTGCATGCAGGGCCCCACCTGCAACACTTCTCACCAAACACCCACGGGGGCAAGTCCAGGGCCAAGTGCCTGGTGGGCAGGTGGTTCATGACCTTAGAGGGGGACACTGTGGGTGGCTGCTCAGCCTTTATCCTGCCCTCCTGTGTCCGGGCCTTCCCATGCTGCAGGGGCTGCAGGCTTAGCCGCTCTGCTCGCCAGAATCCCTTACAGCCCTGAGTCCGGGTGTGAATGAGGTACTGCCAGTTTCAAGCACTCTTGGTGTTATGGGCTGAGGCGTCCCCCCTGAGCCCACCGCCAGTCATATGCTGGTGTCCTAACCCCCAGGGCCTCAGAATGTGACCTTATTCAGAGATAGGGTCTTTTTCAGGTGATCCAGTTAAAATGAGGTCGTTGTTAGGGTGGGCCTTGATCCAGCATGTCTCGCGTCCTCATAGAAGGGGGAAATTTGGACCTAGCCGTGCCCAGGGAGAACATCACATGTAGACAGAGGCAGAAATTGGGGCATATGTCTACGAGCCAAAGAACACCAAAGATGACCAGCAAACCACCAGAGGCCAGGAGAGCCTGGAATAGATTCTTGCTCACTCTCAGAAGGAACCGACCTTGCCAACACCTTGATCTCAGACTTCTGGCCTCCAGAACCGGGAAAGGGTCCACCTCTGGCGTCGAAGCTGCCTGGTGTGTGGGGTTTTTGTTAGAGCAGCCCTAGCTGATTGATACACCTGGGAAATCTGAAGGCAGAAAAGAGGAAGAGCCACCTTCCTGGGGCTTCTCACTGGCGCTGCCACCCAGCACGGTCGTGGCATCAAGAAGTGGTCAGGTGGTGGCCGCAGCTTCTCCTCCCCGTCCCCGGGTCCCAGGATTTTATCCGTGACTCAACTGCTTGCAGGTACATCATGCTGCCTCCCTGAGCAGAATACTTTGCTCTTCTGCACTATTTGCTGGTGGGCCCAGAAGGGAGGGGGGCTGGGCTTATAAACAAAAGAAGAGACAGAAAATGGAAAAGCCAGAAAGTCAAAATGATGGTGAGCCCAGCGATACAAAAAACTGAAGGGTTCCTCTTGCATGGCATGAGCAAAAACCCAAGAGACATCGAAGACAAACGGAGGGAGGCATTTGCAAACTGTACTGCAACCGAGAGTTAATTAACCTCTTGGCTCTATAAAGAGCTCTTGACAAGCGAGGAAAAGAAGTGAAAGTGGCCCTCAAACAGGAAAAGACACGAAACCCAGCCCACAGAGGAAGTCACGCGCACGGAAATGGACAAGTTCGTCCCTGGGATGGTACACCTTGCTGGTGTGCTGTGGGGACAGGGGCGTGGCGGGAGGCACGTGGCACCAGCCCACGGAGGGGACCTTCGTGGCATCCGCCCAAACTGCACATGCCTGTAGCCTGTAACCCAGCCAGCCCTACCCTGCCTGCAGGCAGCTCCACAGGACAAGGGTGGACGGAAGTGAGAGACTGGAAATGGCCCACGCCTGTCAGTGGGGCAGTGGCTGAACAACCCCAGAGCACCCTCCCAGGGGAGCGCGGTCACGTGACTTTAAAAGGAAGCCCCTCTCCGTGCCCTGAGGCCATGCTGTAAGGGAGCGCGGGCTACCCTGCTGGGTAGAGAAAAAGCACATGGACGACTCAGCTCCTGGCTAACAGAAGCCCCACACAGGAGAGAACCTTCTTGCACCTGCCAGCTGAATGTCCCTGCAGGGGCACCCCCGCCCATGCCTCGGGTCTGAGGTGCAGAACCTCAAGAAACAATCCTGTTGAGTTGGGGGTGGATTGTTTGGCAGCAGTCGGTAGTGGCTAGCTATCCGTCTTACTGCCCTCTCGGCTTTTCTGGGTTTGAAAGTTCTCAGAATTAAAAACAGAACACAGATGCAGAAGCAATGTCCACGGTGTGGATGGCCACCTGGGTGTATGTTGCCCGTCCCCAGGCCCTGCCCCCTTCCCCCACCACAGGTCCAGGGACGGAGTGAGGGCAGACACCTGATTTCAGCTGTGGCATGGTGCCAAGCACCCCTTGGATCTCACCTTCCCGGGGGTTAACAGCAACAGGCCCTCCCGTTTGTCAGGAGCTCCCTGCGTGGTGGATCTACACAGTGCCCCACAAAGCACCTCTTTTCTGGGCCCCCCCAGCACACTCCTCCAGCTGCTCTGGTCCTTCCCTTGGCTTCCTTGGCAGACACATCCTTAAGTCAGAACCCCAACAGAGCTGGTTCTCAAACCCATGCCAGCCCTCACTTGTCCTCCAGCAGCTCCTTATGTTTCGCTAGCCGCTGGGCTCCTCTGTGGCACCTCTGATTTTCCCACGTGCAAAGAGAGCTCTGTATTTCCTTCGGCTGCCCGCTTCGTCCCTGCGATGTAAATGGCCCCAGGGTCAGCCCACATGTTCAAGCTGGAAATGAGGGCAATGCTTGGCTCTTCTCTTCTCCTCCCACATCATCCAGTCCCTCACCAGCCCCTGTTGGTTGTGCCCCTGTTAGGCACTGGATGTGTCCCCCCAGATTCATATGTTGAAACCCTAGCCCACGATGGGATGGAGTTTGGAGGTGGGGCCTCTAGGAGGTAATGAGGTTTAGATGAGGTCCTGTGGGTGGAGTTGCCAGGATGAGATTAGTGCCCTTCTAAGAAGAGACACCAGAGAACTGAAATCAGGGTCTCAAGGAGATATTTATATACCTGTGTTCATAGCAGCATTAATTAACCACAATGCCCAAAAGGTGGAAGCCCCAGCGTCCATTGACAGGTGAATGAATGGTGTCCATCCATCCAGTGGAATGTTATTCAGCCTTAGAAAGGAAGGGACCCTGACACCTGCCACGACTCAGAGGGACCCCGAGGACACCGTGCTCAGTGAGAGGAGCCACACCCGGAAGGACACATCCCGCAGGACCCCACTCCCATGATGTCCCCAGAGGCGTCCCGTCCACAGAGACAGAGAGGAGAGGTTGTGAGCCAGGGCTGGGGCAGGGGGTGGGGAGTCCGTGCTTCGTGGGGACAGAGTCTCCGTGTGGGGAGATGGAACGTTCTGGAGACGGAGGGTGGGGGTGGTCGCAGGACGGTGCGAGTGTGCCTCTTGCCGCTTAAAATGACTACAATGGTACATTTTATGTTGTGCATATTTTACCACAATTGAAAAAACTTTTAAAAATCCTTAATTTTTAAAAGGGGTGTGGGGCACATGACTGGCTCAGTCAGTACAGCATGCAGCTCTTGATCTCAGGGTCGTGAGTTTGAGCCCCACGTAGGGTGTAGAGCTTACTTAAAAAAATAAAAAATCCTTCAGGGTGCGCCTGGGGTGACTCAGTCAGTTAAGCATCCGAACTCTTGGTTTCAGCTCAGGTCTTGATCCAGGGTTGTGAGTTGGAGCACCACACTGGGCTTCATGCTGGGCATGGAGCCTACTTTGGAAAAAAAAAAAAAAAAAAAAGCCTTTGGGAGTAAAAAAAATTTAAAAAGCTGGGTCATATAAAGACCATGTGAGGGTGCCTGGGCGGCTCAGTTGTTAAGTGTTGCCTTTCAGCTCAGGTCATGATCCCGGGGTCCTGGAATCAAGTCCCGCATTGGGCTCCCTGCCCAGCAGGGAGCCTGCTTCTCCCTCTCCCTCTGCCTGCCGCTCCCCCTGCTTGTGCTCGCTCTCTCCCTGTCAAATAAAATCTTAAAAAAAAAAAAAAGACCACGTGAAATGAAAAAGAGGAGACAGTTGCTTAGCCTAAAGCCCCATTGATATTGAAATAGCTAGCTCCACCTTGTGGGTTTCAGTGGCTAAGGGGCTGTATAAACAGTCCATCCAGTGACTGCTGAAAATGCACAATGTGGGTCCAACATGATGGAAAAGCCTCTCATCCTACAAAATTGCCAATCCCCAGGACAGATGAAAAATAATTGTAATGGGACAATCTCTCATGCTACTTGGAATGACAGCACTAACAAGAAGAATGCAATACTCCATATGGGCACAGTCGGAAAATAATAAACGCAAATCACATATGCGTGGCTTTCTCTATAAAAAAAAAATGATCAGGGACGTGGTGCTTGCACAGCATGGTGAATGCATGAAACGCATCGCCTAAGTGAGTTGTACACTTTAAAAGGGTTGGTTATAGGTTAGGTGAATTTCACCTCAGATAGGAAAAAAAAAAAGTAAACCCACCGTCAGTAACAAAATAAATGATCAAACTGAGACAGGAGGAGTGTGAGAAAGCTTTGAAGGTGCCGGGCTAAGACAGGAGCCAAACGTCTACACGCGGGAAGGGGCTTCAGGTGTGGGGAGCGAGCGCCACCTGTTGGCGGCGTTGCTGCGCTGCGTTCTCGCCCTTGGCAACGAGAGGCTGAGTAGACGGAACCGGCGCACCGGAAGGATCTCTTCCTTACGCTGACACCCTACCCTTACTTCTCCATCGAGTACGAACCCGTGTGCACGATAGAAACGCTCCCGCGGCGGGAGAGGCCATGAATTTAATCAGCCCCGGGAGTGATAGGCATTGGGATGGTTCTGGAACTTTGCACATTATGAGAATGCCTCCCCCGCCCGCCCCACCCCAGGGGCCTTGGTGCCAACATCCCCGATTGTCTGGGCAACTCCCTTGAGAGAGATTCCCAAAGACTTGCTCGCCTCGCGCTCCCAGACGCGGCCCCAGGTGTCCTCGTGTGCGTTCCCACCCCCACCCCCTTGCTGTGGACTGAAGGTTTGCGTCCCCCCCCCCATCCCTATGTTGAAACCTACGCCCCCAGGTGAGGGTACGGGGGGGGTGGGGCCTTGGGGAGGGGCTCAGGTCATGAGGGTGGGGCCCCCATGAATGGGATGAGTGCCTTTATGCCTTCTGCCGTGTGAGCACGTGGGGAGAGGACAGTGGTCAGTGACCCAGGAAGAGGCCCTCGCCAGACACGGAACCTGCGGGCGCCTTCAACTTGAACTCCCCGCCTCCAGAACCGTGAGAAAGAAATGTCTATTGTCATAAGCCATCCAGCATGCACTGTTATAGCAGCCCCCGAACACACACCCCAGCCTGAGCAGTCAGCACCGTCTGACCACTGGCTGAGTCGTGCTGTTCCGACCTGTTTTGGAGAAAGAGTGAACGCTACCTCTCGGTTCCAGGCGAAGGGACCTTTGTTGCCGGGGTTCTCCATGATGGTGGTCCAGTTCTGCGGCTGGGCCCGGCAGAGCGCCGTCTGGGCGGTCAGGGAGTACGTGTACGTGAACAGCCCGTGCACCTCCAGCAGGACAAACTCTGCCTTGATAACCTCCTGGAACTTTCCTTCCCGCCACCTAGGACACACGCGCAGGGCTGGGCTGCAGGCGATGAAGCAGCCCTGAGGTGTGCTGGGGGCTGCGGGGGGGGGGGGGGGGGGGGCCCGCAAGCAAGGCGGGGGAGGGGGGCCAGCCTCACCAGGCTGACACTTCGTGACACTTCCAGGAGGGAACCAGCAGCAGGTGGGACAGAGGAGGGCGGGGAGGTGGGGGGCGCGGGCCCTGTCTCCGGCGGCGTGGCCACAAAAGGCCTCTCTGAGAAGCAGAGACTAGGAGAAAGTGATGTGAGGGTCTATAGCCAAAAACTATCACTTGTAAAGAAATAGACTAATTAGTTAATAAGTAAACCAGTACACAGACGAATAAAACCCTTCAAACCTGTCCTCTGACACTTTTCTGAGGACATCTGCCACCATTCCAAAGGGATATATTTAGGGGTGTTGACTCGGATTGTTCTAAAAATCGTTTTGGGGGCACACAGTCTGTGGTCTCCTGCCAGGTGGGAGCTTACGCCCCTCCCCCGACTGGTCGCCGGTTTTGATCTTTACCCCGTGTAGGCTTGCGTCCCCCCACATGGCTGCTCTGAGTTTGGGGCTCGGTCCCGCGTGCCCGGCCCACAGTCTTGCCCGCGCGTGGGATTAGGGCCACGGGGAGTTGAGACGGGACATTCTAGTGACCCCACCTGTTTTGAAGGGTAAGCAGGTTCCTGCCGTCGTGAAGTCAGTCTACTACTATTGAGTTGGATGGTCTGCAGGGCATGGAACTGAGCCACTCGCTGACCCGTGCTTGTTTAAGTCAATCACCATTAAGTACAATGGAAAACGCCAGTCCCTCGGGCGCCCTGGCCAAACTCGGGAGTGCTCAGGAGCCACGTGTCACTCCTGACTGTCGCCTAGGTGGCACGGAAGGATGGAGCATTTCCACTGGGCACTGCTGGTCTGGGGCAGCAAGGAGGTAGCTCCACCTCAGGGTGGCGTGGTTCTGGGCCCCCCCGGGGGCCGGTGCTCCAAGGGCCCCACTGGCTAGTCGACCACCCACGACAGTGTAGAAGCTACGCACGGTGGGGTGTGCAGGGGCTGTGATGAAGGAAGGCAGCAGAGTCCAAAGAAGGGGGAGCAAAATGAGAGCCATGGGCTAGGCCGTGTCCCCCAGACTCCCGTGTGGAAGCCCTAGCTCCCTGTGCGACTATGTCTGGATGTGGGGCCTTTAAAGAGGTGGTTGAGGCTGAATGAGGTCATAAGGGTGGGTCCGGATCCCACAGGAGCGGGGAGAAGCATGGCTGTCCTCACTCGCTCTGCCACCTGAGGACAGAGGGAGAAGGTGACCACCTGTAAGCCAAGGAGGGAGCCTCGTCGAAACCAGCCCTGCCGCACTCTGACCTTGGACCTCCAGCCTCCAGGACCGACCGTGAGAAAACCAGTGCCTGTCATTTAAGCCCCTCATCGGTGGTATTTCATTATGGCTGCGTGAGGTAAGACATTGCAGGAAGAGGGGGCGCCTGCGTGGCTGTCGGTTGGGCGTCCGACACCTGGTTTCAGCTCAGGTCACCCTGTCAGCATCATGAGATCGAGCCCTGCATCAGGCTCCTGCACTCAGCGCCGAGTCTGCTTAAGATTCTCTCTCCCTCTGCCCCTCCCCCACTCTTGGTGGCTCGCTTGCTCTCTCTCTCTCGCAAATAAATGAATAAATCTTTAAAAAAAAAAAAAAGGCATCGCAGAGAGAGGGCACAGCAGGGGCAGGGCCGGGAAGGGCCCCTGGGAGTCTGGGGTGTGCAGAGAGGGGTGGGGAGGGCGGCGGGGAGGAGGGAGCTCTAGGGGAGTGCGGGAAGGGCCCTCCGGGGGGTCTTACAGTTCCACCACGGGCTTCCATGGGGTGTTGTAGTAGACGAGGTGGGGGCAGCCCAGCTTCTGGTACTGGTAGTCCACCACCAGATCCTCACTGGCCTTCTGTCCCTGGAAGTTGGGGTCGTAGGCTTCCCTAGGTAGAGATGGGTGGGGGGCAGCATTCAGAGCCGTGGTCAGAATGACCCCAGGAACGCTGCGACGGTTAACGTCACGGGCCCGCTAGGCCGGGCCGGCTACTGGGCTTCGGGCTGGCCGGCCCAGCCTTTGGACGGGAACTGCAGCGCTTGCCTGCACCCCCAGCCTCCCCCATCAGACTGTGGACGGGCCAAACCTGTGCAGTTATGTGAACCAAATCCTTATACTCTCTCTCTCTGTGTGTGCGTGTCTTTCTCTGTCTCTGTCCCTCTGTCTCTCCTTTTGCCTCTCTTGTCTCTCTGTATCTCTCCATGTGCGTCCTGTCATCTCTTTCCCTGAGGCCCCGCCTCATGCACCCCTCCGTGCCCCCATGAGGGCTGACTGCAGGCTCCCTGGTCAGCAAGCCCAGCAGCGCCAGGTTGGGCCTTGGCCGTGAGTGTGGACAGGTGACTGACTCCTGGCTTGTATCTGAGGGGCCATGGTGTATAAAACACACACACGTGTCTTCCCCTGCTGGGGGTCGGGGGCTCCCTGTGCCCGGGTGCCAAGAAGGGCCAAGTCCCCCCCATGACCACTCAGTGGCACTCGGGACCAGCTGCACCGCACAGAGGGTCACCCTGGCCCTCAGCCCCTCTGCCTTGGCTGACAGTGTCTGGTTACCTCTGCTCGCTCAGGTGAGCAGGTGCCCAGGCTCTAAGAGCTGGCGGCAGGCTGGCAAGATGGCAGAAGGGTGGCCTGGTAGGTGGGCAGACCTAGGCTGGGGGCCCTGCCACATCATACTGGCTCCCTGCTGACGTGCACCTCCCCTACCTGTCCCCTCCTCATCTCAGATTCCCTACTGTCCAGCTATCAACCTAAAAATGATTTCCGATCTGCCTCTGGGGTTAGGGGGCAGTCACAGGAGAGAGGGCGTGAAGGGAAATTTCGGGCTCACTTCTCGATGACGTAGCTGTAATTGTCCTGAAGGCCCACAGGGTCGAGGATGCCCTTGTGACAGGCTGAGATTTCGCTGCAAGTGACAAAAGGTGGTGAGAAGCTCCCTGCCCCCATGCAGCACCAAAAGAATCATGAATTCTTCCCTTGGACATGTATGCCCCCCCTGGTTTCATTTTTGAGACCTTTCTTACTTCCAGGATCAGCTTGCATCTTCCCCGCTCAGAATGTCCAAGGGGTCCGGATTAGTGTGGGAGAATGATTATCAGAGGCCCAGACCTAGGCACTGGGTGTCCTGACTCTTGAGACAATCACTTCCTGGATTTTCTTTGCAGTGTTACCATCTGGGTATGCCTCCTTAGGCAATGTGGTTTATTTCTGCCAGATTGGGGGTTTTAAAGACTAGAATCATGTTGTGTGTGTTCTGTTGTGCCTTCTGTTCCATATCCATGTTTGCACAACCCGTCCAGGCAACTCTGCCTTGACAATTTTCATGGCTGGGATAGTCCACTGCATCCAGCACCTGTTTGTCCATCCTCCTGTCGATGGATTCAAGCTGGCTTGCTTCCAACGAGGAGCTATTAGGAATAATATTGCTAAGAACATTCCAGAACCCTTGCCAATGTCCATGTGCATGATTGGATTGCTGGGTCAAAAGATGTGCTTTCTAAGGCGCTGAAAAGGGGCGCCTGGGTGGCTTAGTCGTTAAGCGTCTGCCTTCGGCTCAGGTCATGATCCCAGGGTCCTGGGATCGAGCCCCGCATCGGGCTCCCTGCTCAGCAGGAAGCCTGCTTCTCCCTCTCCCGCTCCCCCTGCTTGTGTTCCCTCTCTCGCTGTCTTTCTCTCTGTCAAATAAATAAATAAATAAAATCATTAAAAAAAATAAAATAAAACAAAGCGCTGAAAAACGTACCTACCCCCCCACAAAGTCAGTGTGTTCCAGAGGCCGCCAGGGGCTCCCCGTGCCGACCAGCACTTGCTACTGGCCACGCTCGGCAAATTTTACCACGCTGGTGGGCGAATAATGGCCTCTAAGAGAAGTTTTCGTTTTCTTTTTCCTATTAAGTGAGGTTCGCCACCTTTCCAGCACTTCTTCATGTTTACCAGCCATGTGGATTTCTTTCTTTTTTTCTTTTTCGGAAGTGCCTGTTCATGATTTTTGCCTTTTTTTAAAATTTTTATTTATTTATTTATTTATTTAAACTTTATTTATTTATTTATTTTATTCATGAGAGAGAGAGAGAGAGAGAGAGAGAGGCAGAGGGAGAAGCAGGCTCCCAAGGAGCAGGGAGCCTGACGCGGGACTCGATCCCAGGACCCTGGGATCGTGACCCGAGCCGAAGGCAGACGCTTAACCATCTGAGCCATCCAGGCGCCCTTGCCCTTTTTTTTTTAAATTTGTCTTTTTAAAAATGATTAATTTGTAGGAATTCTTTATAAAGTCTGGATACAAGCCATTTGCTGGCTACACATGTGGCAAATATCTTCCCCACTCTCTTTGGCAGAAGCTATTCATATATTGTTTAAAAAATGTTCCCTGCACACATGTCCTAAATATATAATTTATTGATTCAACAAAATGTTTCCATTTAGGGGAAGTGTGGTAAAATCATTGCCTGAGTTTATTATTGCCCTTGATCAGAGGAGTACTGAAGCTAGCTAGCCTCAACTAGCTCCTGAGAGCCAAGTGTTAAATCTTCTGGAATTTTGTGGGCCAGCGGATCGTTCACGCTTGTGCTTGAAGTCGACAGGGCCGGTGTATTCACACCACAGGAATTGGCATGTGCTCTGGGATTCAGCCCCCACCCCCCCCACCCCCCACCCCCGCCCCAGGACCAATTGTTATACATTTATCAGCACACCACTGCCTGAAGGGGAGAAGTATGGCAATTTGGCCAATCTTCTGGCTTTTTTTCTTTTTTAAATTGGATTCTCATGGCTGCATTCCCTGGGGGTAACTATGGATACTGGAGGCAAAGTTCCCCAAAATTTCAGCAACCAATTAAAACCAAAACCCTCAGCATTTTTAATCAAAATGAGGAATTCAGAGACTCATAAAGGAAAGAGAACACACAAAAGATTAGGGAAGAGGAAAAAATGTAAATATTACCAAATTGATAAAGGAGGGGAGGTCACTGTGCCAGAAACACCAACTTAACCTATTAATATTCATTATTTGACTATTTATTATGGAAATGTTAAATATACACAAAAGTAGACAGGATAATGTCACCCGACTTCAACAGTTGTGAAGCAACTGTGACCAAGCTTGTCCCGTCCCCACCCTCAACCCCGACATCAACACACTTACTTCTGAATGACGATCTTTTTCTCCTGGTCACAACCCACTGAAATGAGCGCCGTCTGCGGAGGAGAGAGGCAGGTATGCTGACCTGAGTCGTGAGGGCCACTGATGGTCCAGCCACAGCAAAAACTCACACCCAGGAGAGACTGGACATGGTGAGCCTGGATCCTGACACGGTGACCCGGGCTCCTGGGATTCCCTGTAGCCAGGCCTGGCCCCTGGAGCTCAAGCCCTAAGAGCCCACCAGATCTATGGGGTGAGCCTAAGTGGCCCCATCACAAACCAATTTACAAATGCAGGATAATACTGGGTGTATAGAAGGCAGGGGAGGAGAATGAATGAATGAATGAATGAATGGGCATCAATAATAAACAGAAAGGAGAAAAGAGAAAAAGTTATTTGGGGTTAGCCTGATAGTCTTAGGGACATGCTTTTCAAACTGGACTATGGTCGCACCCTCAGAGTTATAAAAGGGAGTCTAAAAAGCATCAGACAGAGAAACTTTTGGTGTTTGAAAAAGAACTTTATGTTAAGACAAACATGGATTGGGCGCCTGGGTGGCTCTCAGTTGGTTAAGCAACTGCCTTCGGCTCAGGTCGTGATCCTGGAGTCCCGGGATCGAGTCCCGCATCGGGCTCCCTGCTCAGCAGGGAGTCTGCTTCTCCCTCGGACCCTCCCGCCTCTCATGCTCTCTATCTCTATCTCATTCCCTCTCTCAAAGAAATAAATAAAATCTTAAAAAAAAAAAAAAAAAGACAAACATGGATTTACCATGGAACAGAATGCAAGATTGTATCAATTTGACAAAAATTGTGGTATAGAATACATATAATATAAAATGCACCATCTGTTTTTTTACATATGTGTATATTTTATCCATCCATTTGACAGAAAGAACACAAGGGGAGCGGCAGGCAGAGGGAGAGGGAGAAGCAGGCTCCCCACTGAGCAGGGAGCCCGATGTGGGCAGGGCTCGATCCCAGGACCCCGGGATTACAACCTGAGCCGAAGGCAGATGTTCAACCAACTGAGCCATCCATTCGCCGTCTTAACCATGTCTAAGGGCACAGCTCAGTGGTAGCAAGTACCTCCATCCGTCTCCAGAACTTTCCATCTGCCCAAACTGAGACACTCTGTCCCCAAGAAGCACGGACTCCCCACCCCCTGCCCCAGCCCCGGCTCCCACCCTCTCTTCTCTGTCTCTGTGGACGGGACGCCTCTGGGGACCTCCTGGGAGTGGGGTCCTGCGGGATGTGTCCTTCCGGCTCATCTCACTGAGCACAGTGTCCTCAGGGTCCACCCACGTTGTGACAGGTGTCACGATGTCCTTCCTTTCTAAAGGCTAAGTAATGTTCCAGTGTGAGGATGGGCCCCATTGTGTTTATTGATTCACCCATCAGTAGACATTTGGGTTGCTCCCACCTTTTGACTATTATGAATAACGCCAATATGAATACTTGTGTACAGGTTTCTGTGTGGATGTATATTGTTTTCCATTCTCTTGGAGCACTGAGGAGTGCTGTTACCAGAGTTGGTGAGCCCTGTTCTGGGGATGTCCAACAAGGAATGAGACTACCCGTGCGCCTGCTCCAAGGATGGTGAGTCATCAGGGGCAGCCCTGGGGGAGGCTGTCAGGAGGAAAGGGAGTGACCCTGGCAACTGGGACAGAATCACCTCCATTTTCAGATCCTGAGCATGGGCTCAGCCAGCTCCTCAAGGAAAAGCCAGATGAGGCCCACTGCCATTATGCTTTTCTTTTCTTTTTTTTTTTTTAAGTAGGCTCCACACCCAGCATGGAGCCCAATGTGGGGCTTGAACTCACGACCCTGAAATCAAGACCTGAGCTGAGATCAAGAGTTGGACGCTTAACCGACTGAGCCACCCAGGCGCCATACCCCGCCCCCCCCCACCGCCATTATTCTTAACACTAACAGCAAAGAATATGGGACAGCAAAAATTTGGGACATACCAGTGGCTTGAGGTCCACACACGAAATTTCCTTGTTGGCTATGTCCAGAGTGATGGTAGATCCTGTGGGTCTTTTTATGCTGCAAGGCAAAAGGAATGTGTGGTGTTGCACACCTGTGTCACAAATATTGTCAGTGTTAACAGTAATCACTGACCCATCGACTTATTTATGCGCCCATCCATCATCCACCCATCCCTCCGTTTGTCCATCTGTCACCCATCCACTCAGCCATTTGTTGCAGAATAGTGCCCAAGAACCTCTGCTCACACATAATGACCCCACTCTCCCTTGAGTTTCTACCTCTTCTTGAGTCTGTTTTGTTAATTTACATATAATAACTTCCTGAAAACAACATCTGACATTCAATTTCATTATCCCGAGCTACATATTCTGTTTTTCACTGAAGTATAATTGAAATACAGTACCATATTCGTTTCGGGCGTATGACATTGTTATTTGAGGTTTAAATACATTGCAAAATGATCACCATAGTAATTCTAGTTACCATCTGTCGCCATACAAAGTTAGTACAATATTATTGACCATATTCCCCATGCTGTACATTACATCCCCATGACTTATTTATTTTATAACTGGTAGTTTGTACCTCTTGATTCCCGTCACCCGTTTTACCCACCCTCCAACCCCCTGCTCCTCTGGTGACCATCAGTCTTTTCTCCGCCTCTATGAGTCTGGTTTTGTTTTGTTTTTTAGATTCCACATGTAAGTGAAATCATATGTTATTTGTCTGTCTCTGCCTGACTTATTTCACTTAGCATAATGCCCTCAAGATCCGTCCATGTCATCACAGATGGCAAGATTTCAATCCTCTTATGGCTGAGTAATATGCCATTGTACATATACCCCATCTTCTTTATCCATCCCTCTATAGATGCTTAAATTGCTTCCATAATTTGGCTACCATAAATAATGCTGCTATAAACATAGGGGTGCATACACCTTCTCAAATTAATGTTTTTGTTTTCTTCAAATAAATATCCAGAAGTGGAATTACTGGATTGTACGGTGGGTCTACATTTAACTTTTGGAGAAAACTCCATACTGTCTTCCAGAGTGGCTGCACCCGTTTGCATCCCCACCAACAGTGCAAGAGGGTTCCCATTTCTCCACATCCTCACCATCTGGTGTTTCCTGTATTGTTGATTTTAGCCATTCCGAAAGGTGTGAGGTGGTATCTCATTGTAGTTTTGATTTATATTTCCCTGATGATCAGTGACATTGAGCATCTTTTCAAGTACTATTGGCCATTTCTGTCTTTTCTGGAAAAGCGTCTATTCAGATCTTCTCCCCATTTTTTACTCGTATTGTTGTTGTTGCTATCGAGTTGTGTGTGTTCTTTACATATGGTGGAGACCAGCCCCAGTATTTTCTCCTAGTCAGCAGGTCGCCTTTTCACTTTATTGATGGTTTCCTTTGCTGTGCAGGAGCTTTTTACTTTGAGGAAGTCCCTCCCACTATTCTTTTCATAGGTTCTGTGTCCATCTGTGTCCATACTTTCCATTTTCCATTCCCAATGTTCATTTCAATTCTCTCCTCTTTTGTCAGGATCATGGGGTCTCATCTAATGTACTGGTCTTCTGAAGAGCCAGCCTTACGTCTCATTGTGACTTGATACTGTCTTCTGCCTTCTGTTTAATACATTTCAGATGGTATCATTGTTAATTCCTTTCTTTTTGTGGTTCTCCTAGTTCTTCAAGTTAAATATTTAGTTCGTGCATCCTTAGTCCATCTTTCCCCGTAATAATAAAAGTGCTCAAGATACACATTTTCCTCTGAGTATCTTTTAGCTGTGTTCCATGGATTCTGAGATTCAAGGATTATTTATTTATTTATTTATTTATTTAAGATTTTATTTCTTTATTTGACAGAGAGAGAGCACAAGCAGGGGGAGAGGCAGAGGCAAAGGGAGAAGCAGACTCCCCGCCGAGCAGGGAGCCCGACATGGGGCTCAATCCCAGGACCCTGGAATCATGACCCGAGCCGAAGGCAGCCGCTTAACCGACTGAGCCACCCAGGCGCCGCCCCCTCCACAAGGATTATTTAGAAAAGTGTCTCTTAATTTCCAAGAAAAGGGGCTTTAAAAATTTTTTTAAATTAATTAATTAATTAAACTAAGAGAGAGGCAGAGAGAGAGAGAGAGCACAAGCGGCGGGGGGGGGGGGCCACAGGCAGAGGGAGAGGAAGAAGCAGGCTCCCCACTGAGCAAGGAGTCCAAAGTGGGGCTCAATCCCAGGACCCCAGGATCATGACCTGAGCCAAAGGCAGACGTTTACCCACTGAAACACCAGGTGCCCCAGAAATGGGGCTTTTGGTTTCTGGCTGTTCAATTCTAGTTTTGTCAGATTAAAGTCTGAGCATGTGGTCTGAAAATCTCTCCTGGGAGATCTGATTGATGTTTCTAATGGCCAAGGATATACAAAAATTGAGTGATTTTTAAATAAATTCACCATAAGTGTGAGAGAGGAACATGTATTCTATATTAATAACATATAATGTACTTTTTTTACTTTTCATTTGCATTTTTCAGCTTTACTGAGGTATAATTGATAAATAAATTGTAAGATCACGAAGGTATATAATGTAATTATTTGGTGTATACACATATTGTGAAAGGATCCCACCCCTCATGGAGTTAATTAACACATCCATCACCTCACATATTTACCTTTGTTTAGGGTGGGGAGGTGGTGAGAATATTTAAGTTCTACTTTCTTAGCAAATTTCAATTATACTATACAGTGGTACAAAATTCTAGATCTAGAATGAAAACTTATTGTTGAAATATATACCCTGGGGACCTCCTGGCAGTGGAATCCCGTAGGATGTGTCCTTCTGGGACTAGCTTATTTCACTAGGCACAGTGTCCTCAAGGTTTGTCCACGTTGTGGCAGGCATCAGGATGTCCTTCCTTTCTAAGGCTCAATAACGTCCTGTTGTGTGGCTGGACCCCATTGTGTTCATGCAATCATCTGTCTGTGGACACGGGGCTGGCTTCCATGTTTTGGTGACTGTAAATCATGCTGCTGTGAACATGGGTGTGCAAGTATCAGTTTGAGTCCCTGCTTTCCCGTTCTTTCAGGTATAGACCCAGAAACGGGATTGCTGAATCATATAGTAATTCTAGGTTCAATTTTTTGAGGAACCCACCACTTAGAAAATGTTTTCAATCATTCTGGCCTTACTGTCCTTGGAGGGAGTGAGTCTGGATCTTGGCCCCATGTTCCCAAACCCTGTTAAGGGAACCCCATAGATAGCCTGGGCCGCCCCCTCCCCCACTCCAGTTTAAGCGACCACATACCTGGAGGTGAAATTGGGGTCGGCTCTGCCCCAGTGGTGCTGCTGCCTCAGGGAGATGTTCTGTGGAGTCAAGAGCAAATGGGCACTGCGATGGTGGGACATCCTGGGGCCACGCACAGTCGCACAGTCAGGGTTCAGGAGAGATGGAGGTAGGACAGGGCCCTGGGAGAAGGAGCCTGAAGACCATCTAGCCCTCTCCTGATTCTAATTGTACCACCAGCGAGAGGCTTCTAGAAGCTCATGGAAATGACCACCCCAAGCTCATGCATTTCCTTGCTGCCTTTGTCTAGGGGACCTATAGTGAGGGGTGACTTTGTTTCCCCTCTTCTTTAGACGGTGGCAAGGACTGGTCCAAAGACTCTGTGGTGGCGGACTGGTGCCTTGCCCCTGTCCTGTGGAAACCTCCCAACCCCACACCAGGCTTCGGGGGTCAAGCGCAAACCGCATAGTGCGACCATGAGCCCTGGCTTGGCCCTATGGATCCCCCAGACTCCTATTTGGCCAAGCCCCTCCTGGTCCCCCTACTTCCCCTCCATTCTGATGCCTCGGTTTACTTAACCACCCGTATTTCCCCAGGGCTGTGTTAGGCTCTCTGCCGTGGCCCCTGTGCTTATCCCCTGTGACACCTTAATGACCTCACTCATTAGGTCTGGGGGACTGCTGCTTGCCTTGCCTGGGGGGAGGGGCAGGGCAATGTCCTCTCCAGGTTCTCCAGCGCCTTATCCCACTGTGTGCAGGGAAGGAAAGGAGGGAGGAAGGTCAGGCTGAGAGGCACCTTAAGGCGGCCGGAGCTGGCTGGGTGCCATCAAGGCTGTCCTTCATCACACGCCCCTGGGGCTGGGGCAGGGGCGCAGCTCACCAGTCTGTGTTTGGTGTTCCCGTCATAAGTGTAGCCGCCCTCATAGATGATGGCCTGCAGGCCCAGCGAGTGGGGGTTGCTCACCATCACCTGGCAGGGGCCGGGGAGGAGAAGCACACACAAATGTTCTGGGCCAGCAGGCACAAAGGGGTGCCACTGGGGGGTCCCATCCACAGGTGACCCCAGTGCACCTTCCCACTGAAAACCGAGCTTGCTCCGCAAAGGCAGGGGACCCTCCAATCCCCAAATGTGCCCAACCTCATCTACCCCCGAGCCCCGTGCCGCAGACAGCTAGAGCTGCAGAGCTGCAGGACCCAGACCCGTCCCCAGTGCATGGCCTGGCATCCCTGGGCAGGCGCTGGTCCCGGCTGGCTGGCTGGACTTCGTCCCATGGCCTTGTATTAACCGGCCCCCCATTTTCCGCTCCATTACTTATAGCCAAGAGTCCAGGCTTGGACACTTGGGTTTCAGGTCTGGGGACACCCCCTGTCTCTCGAGCACCGCCTGCTGCCTGAGGGAAGGCATGAGTCGGGCTCCAGCTGGCCTAAGAGGCAGGGGAGCTTATGGGAAGCACAGGGCAGCCCAGGAGAAGGGAGGAGAATGAGGGGCACAGGCCCCGAGAAAGGAGGCCAGACAGGCAGATGCTCACTGAGGAGCAGGACAGGGTATGTCTATGAAGCATCATAAGCGAGGTCTCCCCCTGGGGGATACCAGGGGGCTCTCAGAGCCTGGGACTCTGGGGAACGCCCCGTCTCAGGAGCACCTGTCAGATGCAGGAGGTGACCTTACCAGTGGGACCGGGGACATGCCTGGCCGCGGTATCATCAGGGCAGTCAGCTCCAATTTGCTGTTCATATCAATGGTGTACATTTTGTTGTCAAATTCTCCTTGCAGAAGTTCTGCCTGGGTAGAAACGCCAAACAAATCCATGAATTAAACCAAGCTCCCGTTCCCAAAGCAGAACGGGCAAGCAGGTGGGAGGCCTTCCGTGGCCTCCCCTAGGGATGGAGCTTTCCAATCTGTCACTCATGTCTTCCCTGCTAGATCCTGCAACCCCAGAAGACCCTCAAGGTCCACGCCATCACCCCATAGCTGGGCCTCCTCTCTCCAGAAGTGCCTTCCCCCACCCACCTGACTTTTACAATTGCTTTCTTGCTATGTGTGCATCCCTAGGTGATGGGACTTAGTCCTGCCCATTTTCAAATGTTGTTCTGTATAAGTCTCCTTCAATCCCCAGGCTCCCTGTCATCCCTTTCTTTTCATTTCTATTCATCTTTGAAGCACCCGGGCCGCTGGACCTGTAGATTCCCAGTCTGGATTTTCCTGGCACAGGTGGGCATGTTCCTCTGTGTGCGGAGTTTCTGGCAGACTGGCGGCTGGATCCATCAGGTTTGGGTTGGATCACACTGGCAAGACTCAACAGATGGTAGATCTTCCATCAGCAGCACCTAAGGCTGGCTGTCGCTCTCTTTGGATGTTGGGGTTGCCACAAGACGACATTCTATCATTTTGTTTCCACACATTTGCCGGGAGAATTTTAAGACACTTCCCCCCTTCTAATTTTCGCTGACCCAGTAGAACAGTTGGAAGGGAAGATGGGATAAATGCTTGCATCTTGCCTTTTACTTACCCCACGTTCAAGGAAACGGATTGGCTTCCGGCCATCCTAAGAAGGTAGTCAATGAGTTGCTTCTTGGAGAAGTGGCTGATTCCGGGTCTGGGGTGGAGAAACGGCCAAGAGATACTGGGACATCCTGCCCTAGCTACGGGACGGTTGATGTGAATCCTGCTCTGCTGCCTGATGGTGCCTGCCAGGTTTCTCCACGCCAAGCGGCTACTCCCCCTTTCCAGACTGTTCCCTATGAGCGCATGACTAAGACCAGTCCACCCTCAGGCAGGGGTTAAACTTCTCCTCCAGGAGGGAGAGTATGTAGGTACATTACTCAAGAGTTCTTCTGAAGGGGTGGGGGGAATGTATCTCCGCTCCCTTTATTTATTCAGTCATTTATTTATATCCCTGTGGACTCATATTATCCAACTAATTGTCCCAGCTTTCACCCATGGTTTTTTTTTTTTGTTTGTTTGTTTGTTTTTGCTTTTTTTTTTTAAGTAGGCTGTACGCCCAATGTGGGGCTTGAACTCACAACCCCAAGATCAAGAGTCACACGCTCTTCCGATTGAGCTGGTGAGGAGCCCCATCGTCCATGGATTTTCGTTATGCTGTGTAGTTGCTGTTTTGGTTTTTGTTTTGTTTTTTTGTTGTTGTTGTTGTTTTTGGTGGGATTTGGGAAAACTATTGTACTACTTCTGTCCAGCAGCTGATCCCCCTTCCCCAGAGTACCCTCAGTCTCCTCTGGCAGACCGGCCCTTTGCACATCCTTGGGCAGACGGCCTGCTGGACTGACCTCACTACTCTTCTAAGGAGTGGACCCTGATTGGCTCATCCCCAGCCATGTGATTGGTGCGGAGTGGGCCCCTCTGAGCCAATGAGATGCAGGAGACACTGGAGCGGGTGGGGATTTCTCTTGGCTTCTGCAGAACTCTGATGAGAGACCCTGTCTCTTGCCTGGGATACCGTGTGAGGCGGCCCGCCTGCAGCTGCCGGCTGGATACCATATGAGAACGCGGGGCTTCCCAGAGGCATCTAGATGGATCTTCAGGATGAAGCATGGAACACCCCCGGCAGGCAGAGTGCAGAGACGGACAGGAGTCGGCTCCTTGCTGGCATGATCTGAGTTACTGAATCAAGCCTCAACCTGAGGTCTTCCCCCTTCAGACCTTTTGGCTGCACGAGCCAACAGCTGCTTTTGCGGCTTAACCCCATTCGATCTGGACTTTGTTACTCGCAAAAAGACGAATCCAAATTGATGCATCCATGTTTCCATATTTCTATAATCCCCCCCTTTGATCAGCCCATGTGTGTGGGGGGGTCAAGGCTGAGCCCCATGGCTTGGTGGAAGCCTTGAGCCCAATCGAATCTCCCTCTCCAGAGCTCTCCAGGTAAGAGTCTATAGAACACTGATGGTTCATCTGACTACTTGAGGAGGGAGCAGTCCTGGCAAGCACATCATTTGCTTTATTCTCTTACAAACCATCATTAAGGGTTGGCTGGCTTCCTTGTTATAAAGAGCGTCTACTAAGGTGATGTATGTTTCTATCTGAAATAAGGGGCATGAAACCCATATAAGGAGAGGGCGCCAGCCTTTGGGGATCAGGGGTGGCTGGTTGCCAGATTTAGTTGTTTATGTGAAATTCAAGTATAACTGCTCGTCCCATATTTTCCCCGGCAGCCCTCCTTGGACCTCTTGGGTGTGGTTGCTGGTGACAAATGCCCCAACTCTGGCTCTGAGAGATTTGTCTTTTTTAGAAAGAGTGCCGGGAACATTGATCCAAACAGTGATGATCACATACTTTGCAAACGTCAACTTGGAGTTGGGGATCCATAAGAACCGCCTGGATGTTCACGGGGCACTTCTGGAAATCGAAAGCTGGAAACACCGAATCGGGGAGTGGGGTCAGTATTTCCACTCTCCCCACATCAGTGAACATCAGGGCTGCCTCTTGGGACCAGAGGTTTTGGCCTGCAAACTGAGAGGAAAGCGATTTCAGAAATCGTTCAGAGTCTTTTTTGAGGACGTCAATTTTACCTTGCACTTCAGGTTTAAAGAAGGTAGACCAAACAAACAAAGTCATCGGTACACTTTGTGGAAAAATCTACTCTTCAGTTTCATTCATTCTTTGGTGAATAATAATGGAAACTCCGTCTTTTCCTCGTCAGAGAGGATAGGCAAGAACTAAGTCTAGACTTATGCACAGGTCCTGGACTGCTCTGGAGAGTTGGGACGAAAGCTACAGCCCCTCACCCAGAAAATGCCCTGGTCGTCAGAATGTCAGGGTGAAGGCTTCGAAGAGACGGTCCTGTTCCTTGTCCTATTCTAATGCCAGGCAGCCTTCGGGAACTACGGTGCCCGCGGCTCGAGCAGCGAAAGCACTGAGGTAGCGAGCAGCACACCTGGGGGACTTTGCTGGCTCAGCTGCTAACAAGTTACGGGGCCTTAGGAAAGAGGGAAACTTGAACTTCAGTTTTTCCTCCCTTGTAAAAGTTGGACGCTATGATCTCCTTCCTGGGGCCTTGTGAGGATGAAACAGAATCGGACAGGCATGATGTATAAGGTAATGTGAAATGACCCCTCCCTCCCACCCCTCCCTACCTCTCCGTGCCTCAGTTTTCCCGTCTGTCCAATGGGGACAATATAAGGCTCTACTTCTTTTTTTTTTTTATTCAGTTTATTTATTTTTAGTAATCTCTATGCCCAGTGTGGGGCTTGAACTCACGACCCTGAGATCAAGAGTCACATGCTCTCTAAGCCAGCCAGGTGCCCCGAAGGTTCCACTTCTTAAGATGATGGTTCCAGTTGGAAAACACTCAGGTAAATGAGTTAACAGTTGGAAAACGCTCAGACCAGCACCTGCCATATTCTGAGTGCTCAGTAGGTTTTAGCTGCTGCTGTCATGATTTTCATAACTAGTAAAATCACTATTACTGTTAATTTTTTCAATATTAATGTTAATTAAATATTAATTAACATTAATATTAAATTATTACTATTGTTGTTAAAATAATCTATTTTAATAAATAGAGTAATTTCTAGCCTTCAGAAAAAGAACCAGAGGGCGCCTGGGTGGCTCAGTTGGTTAAGCGACTGCCTTCGGCTCAGGTCATGATCCCGGAGTCCTGGGATCGGGTCCCGCATCGGGCTCCCTGCTTGGCAGGGAGTCTGCTTCTCCCTCTGACCCTCTCCCCTCTCATGCTCTCTCTCTATCTCATTCTGTCTCTCAAATAAATAAATAAAATCTTTAAAAAAAAAAAAAGAACCAGAAGTTTGAGAACAATGGGACACCTGGGTGGCTCAGTCAGTTAAGTGTCCATCTGGCTCTTGATTTTGGCTCAGGTCATGATCTCAGGGTCGAGGGATCAAGTCCCGCATTGGACTCCGCATTGAGCATGGAGCCTACTTAAGATTCTCTCTCCCTCTCTCTCTCTGCCTCTGCCCACCCCCCCGCTTGTTCTCTTAAAAAAAAAAAAAAGTTTGAGAATACGATTTTGTCATCAATGGGACAATGACACTACTTTGATTTTACCTACTTTGATTAGAGAACTTGATAGGATTCCCAGGCTGCAATAATACAAATTGTTCTCCTGAGTCAAAACTGCCAGTTCATATTCATCTAGGAAAAACCAAACAAGATAGAACAAAATTGAAATGAGGGTTGTTTCAATGGACGAAAATATAAAAAATATAAAAAGTTTACAAAAAATTACCCCAGACTCCATCATATAAGCCAGGGGTCAGCAAACTTCTGTAAAGAATCAGATGGTAAATATCTTCTGCTCTGCTGATCATGTGCTATGTTTTTTTTTTTTTTAAGATTTTATTTATTTATTTGACACAGAGAGAGAGAGCACAAGCAGGCAGAACGTGAGGGAGAAACAGGCTTCTGGCTGAGCAGGGAGCCCAATGTGGGACTCGATCCCAGGACCCTGGGATCACGACCTGAGCCGAAGGCAGACACTTAACAACTGAGCGACCCAGGCGCCCCGATCATGTGCTATGTTTACAAGTGTTTAACTCTGTGAAAGCAGCTAGGGGCAACTTGTAAATGAATGGGCATGATTGTGTTCCAATAAAACTTTATTTACAAAACCAGGTGGTGGGCCACATTTGGCCCTTGGGCCATGGTCTGCTGACCCCTGACTTAGGTAACCCTGGTTAAATATTTTAGGAAACATCTTTTCTGGTAGTGTTGTATTCGTGGTATCATATTCTGGAACCCCCTCAAGTTTTTTAAGAAAAGAGCTTAACTGTTTTCTTTCATGTGTATGAATATACCCGGATGAACTGTAACTGATTAAACCTGTCCTCCACGGATGGACATTGAGGTTGTTTCTGGTCTTTTGCAGACACAAAGTTCCAAGGAACACAGGACACCACCAAAAGGTTTTGTGAAAGGCTCAACTTATTTCCTACATATTTTTATTCTTTAAAAAAAGAAAATCAAGGAAGCTTTCAGAAAAAGTGAGGCTTAAGCTGAAACTTGGGGAAAGCATCTGATGTAGAAATGCGGAGGGGTGTTTGCAGAGCAAGGAGCGAATTAGCCTAGTTTCTCAACCTCGGCTCTACTCAGTTTTGGAGCCCGATCCTTCTTTGTAGTGGGGAGAGGGTGTGTGTGTCCTGTGCCTTATAGGATGCTGAGCAGCCTCTTGGGCCTCCACCCAGTGGATGCCAGTAGCACGCCCCCACAGAAGATGACCGTCTCCTCTGATGTCATCCCCAGACATCACCAAGTGTCCCCAGGTTGAGGAAATGGGGGGTTGCTGTTCAACAGGTCTAGAGTTTGAAAGATGCAGGACGAGTCTGTTCTAGAGCTCAGCTGTGCATCATGCCTGTAGTTAATACTGCCCTGGGCACCTCACGATTTGTTAAGAAGGCAGATCTCCTGTTACGTGTTCTCACCAAAATGGAGTAGAAAATGAGGTGTAGTGGAGGAGGCAGGTGGCAGAGCGACTCACACAGTGACAGGATGCCCCTTATATACAAGCAAACAACCCATCTGGGCGATGCTAGACATTCTCAGCAGATCCATAATTGATCCGCAGTGTGCATCTTGCAACTGACTGTCTTTCACCCCAAATTCCTAACCATGGTTACCTACAGGAAGCCAAAGAGGGGTGTGGGTTTAGGGAGCCGGTCCAAGGGACTTTATTTTTTTTCATTTTCATTATAATTTTTTAAGAGACAGAGAGTGAACAGGGGTGGGGGCTGGGGAGAGATAGAGGGAGAGGGAGAAAGCGCCTCTCAAGCAGGCTCCATGCACAGCACGGAGCCCGAGGCGGGGCTCAGTCTCACGACCCTGAGATCATGACCTGAGACGAAATCAAGAGTCAGACGCTTAAGCAACTAAGCCACCCAGGCGCCCCAAGGGACTTTAACTGTACTTGGAATATTTAAAAAAAAAAAAATTCTTTAAAGGACCATGCACCATTGGTTTAGTTATGAGAGCATTTTATATCATGAATTTCTGTAACTATTTAAAGTTAACTTTAAACAGCTACAGGGACACAGATGGTAGGATGTAATGCGATGATCAGCAAACAGGGGAGATACTGACTTAGCACCCACATGACCCCCCAGCGTGTCCCACTCTTTACCCCCAACTCGGGAGCTGTGTGAGGAGAAATACTAGTCGGGCAAAGCTCATCCTTCAGGGCAGCAGCAGGACAATTGAGTAGCAAAGAAATCCTGAGATGCCATCTGTTATGGGTTGAAATGTGTCCCCTCCAAAAAAGATGTGTTGCAGTTCTAATCCACAGGACCTCAGAAGGTGACTGCATTTGGGATTCAGGTCTTTACAGAGGTGATTAAGTTAAAATGAGGTCATCAGGGTGGGTTCTAATCCAGTACGATGGGTGTCCTTGTAAAAAAGGTGGGGGGGGGGTTGGACACAGCCACGCACAGAGGGAGCGCGGTGTGTAGACACGGGGGGACGACAGCCACCTACAAGCCAGGGAGGCAGGCCTGGGGCAGATCCTTCCCTGGAGCCTAGGCAGGGAGCATGGCCCTGCTGATACCTTGATTCAGAACCATCTGTCGTTCTAAGCCCCCCAGTTTGTGGGCATTTGCTGTAGCGGCCCTAGGAAGCCAACACCCAATCCATATTCTACTTCCTAGTGAAAGGGTACAAAAGTTTATGCCGGGAATTGTTCCCAAATGTGTGACAATCACATTTTGGTTCGGGTTTAGTTTGGTTTTGTTTGGTTTTGGCTAGACTGAATCTAGTGGGTCAGTGGTTAGTAAGCCCCGTAAAAAGCACTTCTAGAAAGCTACCCATAGGTTGGGCACTCACTGGCAGCAACGCTGTGGATGGTGATGTTGGCTTCAGAAATGGAAGAATACAAGGTGTTGGGTCCTTCTTTCACATGGACAGGGTAAACGAGCTGACCTGTGAGACGACAGGGCACAGTCACGAGGAAAGGGACCCCCCCATTGCTGAAACACCGAGTGATCCCCACCGCCCGCCCCAACCCTTGGTGAGGGACTCAAATGATACAAAGTGGAGGAAAACACAGCACCAAGGCGCACCGGCTGTAAAGCATTGTGCAGAAGGCGCTTAGGGTCGAGAAAACCAACGCTGTGTGCCCCGGTGGGACAGGAATGCGGCGCATCAGCTGCAGAGTTCACAAGAAAGGCTGTCTCACACCGGAATGCCTTTGACTCTATGGGTAACACGTGCAAGGAACAAGAGCTTCCGTTCTCGGGTGAGCTCTCCAAATGGACGGGCCAGCCCTGAGCCTTCTCTTGCACTGGGGGGAGGGGAGGGGATCGATGGTGTTCAGGCGGCCTGACAAGTGGGCGTAGTGGGTGGTCTTCCATGACAGGACCCCTTTCCCCTGTGGGGGGCGGGGCTGCCTTCTGCTTCTTGTCTCCTGCAGGCTGGCGGGCATTGCTCGGATCCCTCAGCTAGGCCAGCAGGAGGTGCTGTGCTGTTTTCCCAGTTCTCTCTGGCCAGGGGAAGTCCAAGTGGGCAGCCTCGAGCCATGTCCTGGAGTTGCTGACCTTGGCGCCAAAACAAGGCTTGTGGTTCTTGGAGGGAAGACTTGGGCTCGGCCCTAGGTGACTGGTGGGCGACTTTCGGAACCTGCCCACGTGGCCCCCTCAGGACTCCAGGGGGCAGGACACTGGGGCAGGGTGGGGGGGCGGGGGGAGAGATGCACACGGTCAGCACCGAGAGTGAGAATGGGCTGGAGGCCTCTCCCCTGCTGGAGGCAGGGGAGAGAAAACCCAGCTGTGCTTTCCCCGCCCAGAGGGGGACACCCAGAGCCTGGGCCTGGCTCACCTGAGTTTCTGGAAACCAACAGGCTCTTCTCAAACCAGAAGATTAGAATGCCCTTCTGGCCCGGGGTGATGAGGATGTCCAGGGTCCCATTGTAGTCGAAGGGTAGCCCAAAACTGCTGTTCAGGGGGTGTTCTGAGTAGCCGAACCTAGCCTGAGAGGAAAAGACCACGGAATCTGTGGAAGGCATCACCGGCTCGGCAGTAGCAGGGGTCGGCGTGCTTTGCGGCAGAGACTTCCTTCAAATCTTTTTTTTTTTTTTTTAAAGATTTTATTTATTTATTTGACACAGAGAGAGAGAGAGCGAGAGCAGGAATACAAGCAGGGGGAGTGGGAAAGGGAGAAGCAGGCCTCCCACGGAGCAGGGAGCCCGATGTGGGGCTCGATCCCAGGACCTTGGGATCATGACCTGAGCCGAAGGCAGACGCTTAACGACTGAGCCACCCAGGCGCCCCTCCTTCAAATCTTATTATCTGGGCCAGTGGTTCTCAGCTTGGGGCGACCCTGCCCCGAGGGGACACTGCGTGATGTCCGGGGGGATACGAGGGGCTGTCAGGACTAAGGGTGCTCCCGGCTTGGCCTGGGGGGCCACTGCTCCACACCCCACAGTGCCCAGGATGGCCCTGGACCAACCCTGGACAAAGAGCTCTCCTCCCCCAGTGTGCACAGTGGGAGGCTGAGGAGCCCTGCCCTCTCCTGGGCTGCCAGAGACATAGCGCTCAGGGCAGGATGGATGGCGCTGGACCCCTGCAGCTGCCACCTCCAGGACACCGGGTGGGGGGGGGTTTGGGGTGGGGGGGTGCAGGCCCATCTGCACAATGTGCTGAGCCTGAGAGTGCACATCGCAGCCCCCAGCCCAGGCCCACTGTGTAATACACCGGCTGCGTCTTGTCCCCTGTCCTGGGGGCCCGAGCTGTGGGTGGCAGAGTAGCCAACTAAGGCAACGCGCCAACCTGAAGGAGGGCAGCCTTGAACCGCTCCCAGGTGAGGCCAGGGAAAGCCGTGAGCCCGGGCTGTCCCTCCAGGCAACAGTACAGCAGCTGGGTCAGGCCTGGGGCTTGGCTCCCTGCAGAGGGAGCCCCAAGCCAAAGACTCCAGCAGTTTCAGGCACTCGGGGGGCCGGGAGCAGAAAAGCACTGAGTACTGAGTACTGAACAGAGAAACGTGCCCTGCAGGTTTCCTCCTCCGTAAGAAGGCTGTGACTGAGGCAGCTCACTGGACATAGACTAGGAATGCAAACTTGCAGGGAGCGAGCCCCAGAGCCTGCAGTGCATCTGCCCCCCGCCCCCGAGTGTGGATACCCGCCAGCCAAAGCCTGTGGGATTGCAGGTGGGCAGCCTGAGAAACTGTGCATAGGTGGTAACCCTGGACTCTGTGGTTATGAGGGCACTCTGGGCAGGGACGGGACCCAGCTCATGGCCAGAGGGTGTGGGCTTCAGCCACGGACGTCAGCCCAACCTCCCGAAGCTTCCTGACAGCGGGGCTCCCCTGAACTCCAGAGCTGCACATCCCACCTACCCAGGGTGCAATACTGTACTTAATCTTTTCCTGCCTTAATATTTTTTCTTCAAATGCAGTTTACATGGACTGACTCCTCTTTTTTTTCTTTTTTAAAGATTTTATTTATTTGACAGAGAAAGATACAGCGAGAGAGGAAACACAAGCAGGGGGAGTGGGAGAGGGAGAAGCAGGCTTCCCGCGGAGCAGGGAGCCCGATGCGGGGCTCGATCCCAGGACCCTGGGATCATGACCTGAGCCGAAGGCAGACGCTTAACAACTGAGCCACCCAGGCGCCCCAGACTGACTCCTCTTCTTAACTTAGTCTTATTCTAGATGATATCTGTGAGATCACAGGTGTCATGTACTGATTTTCTGAATACCCATGAAAATAATCATTAACAAAGAGTTCAACCTGAAGCATTTAAAACAATCTTGTGCATTGTCAGCAATACATACTTTGTATTTTATCCCTAGTGTTCAGCACAGTGCTAAGTACCTCCTAGACACTACTTAAATATTGCCAAGTGCATGACTGAATGAACAAATGAAAGGGGGAGGAGGGTGGTGGTGTGTGAGTGGGTAGATGGGTGCATGGATGAATAGTTAGGTGAACAGATGGGTGAATGGCTGAGTACGTAGCTGCACAGGTGGGTGGGTGAATGGGTGGATAAGTAGGTGGATGGATGGATGGATAGATGGACGGATGGATAAGTAGGTTGGACAGGTGGGTGGATGGATGGATGGATGGTTGGATGGTTGGATGGATGGTTGGATGGATGGTTGGATGGATGGACAGATGGATAGTTAAGTAGATGGACACATGGATGAACAGGTGAATGAAAAGCTAGATGGATTTCAGATACGAAAATCCAAGTGTGTGTCTTAACAAAAACCTGGCTTGGGGCAAAGGTCATTTAAGTCTTTCTTCTCAGTCCAAAGTTACTCACCTTTCCCTGATCAATGAGAAGCACCCCAACCTGTGACAAGGAGTGAAAGTAGAAGATCCCACCCAAAGATCCGACTAGTTCTGCCTATAAAACAAACAAATATCACATATGAATAAATCATTAACGCATTTGATTTTAACTCCAGATTACCTCATAAGCTAAAATGAAGGAAAGTCTTTTTGTTACGATCTATTTCCCCTCTATGGAAATGTAGCATGTAGGACAGAACCTTGAATGGGGAGAGAGAGACAGCCAGAGAGGGAACACAAGCAGGGGGAACAGGAGAGGGAGAAGCAGGCTTCCCGCGGAGCAGGGAGCCCGATGTGGGGCTCGATCCCAGGACCCCAGGATGACGACCCAAGCCGGAAGCAGATGCTTAACGACTGAGCCACCCAGGCGCCCTGGGAGTTTTCTATTATAAACAGCACCATGGACTGAATTGTGTCTCCCCCAAAATTCGTATGTTAAGATCCTAACTCCATCTTAGTCCATGTTGGCTGTATCACAGAATATGCCACAGACAAGTAGCTTATAAGCAACAGAGGTTTACTGCTCACAGTTGTGGAGGCTGGAAATCTGAGATCAAGGTCCCAGCATGGTCAAGTGAGGGCCCACTTCCAGGTTACAGTCTTCTGTGTTCTCACATGGGAGGAGGCTAGCAAGCTCTCTGTGGCCTCCTCTTTTAGAAGCGCTCTGATCCCATTCACAGGGACTCCACCCTTATGATCTAAACACTCCCAAAGGCCTCACCTCCTAATACAATCACATCAGGCATTAGAATGGCAATATAGAAATTTGGGGGGGGGCATTCAAACTAGCACCCCTGATGAGATGGATGGTCCTTGGAGGTGGGGCCTTTGGGAGCTAAGTAGGTTTAGATGAGGTCCCGAGAGTGGGGCCCCGATGATGGTGTTAGTGTCTTTATAAGAAGAGACACCAGAGCACCTGGTCAAGAATTCATATTGGGAGGGGCACCTGGGTGGCTCCGTTGGTTAAGCGTCTGCCTTCGGTTCAGGTCATGATCTCGGGGTCCGGCTCAGTGGGGAGTCTGCTTCTCCCTCTCCCTTTGTCCCTCCCCCTGCTCATGCTCTCTCTCTCTCTCAAATAAATTAAATCTTTAAAAAAAGAGATAGAGACACCAAGCATTCTCTCTTCATGCGAGAACACAGTAAGAAGGTGGCCCTCTGTGAGCCAGGAAGAGAGCCCTCACCAGGAGCTGAATCAGCCAGCATCTGGATCTTGGATTTTCCAGCCTCCAGAACTGTGAGAAATAAATGTCTGCTGTTTAAGTCACCCAGTCTGTGATGTCTGTTATGGTGACCCAAGGTGACCAAGACTCACAGTCAACCCATCCCAAATGGCAGAGGTTGCTGGACTTTCCAGCCCTTCATCTCCCCACCAGACACCCCAACTCCTCCCCTGCTGGCAGAACTCCAAGGAAATGAATCACAACTGCTCAGGTACATCAGCCTTCTGGCCTCGAAAACAATAACCACACACACACACACACACACACACACACACAGGCACACCCACAGAGCAGAAAGACTATTGTATTAATAATTGATGTCTGAGTGAGGAGACATCAAAAAGAAGAGTAAACTTCATATAGAAGGGAGGAGTGCATTTTTAGTTGTGCTTAGGATGGTTGTATTGTATTGGGTGGAATGATGACCTTGTCAGTGTCTTTATTTGGAGACTAAGGATGGTTGAAGGAGATGCATAGGGGTGCCAAGTTGACAAGGGGTGAACTTGTGTTGGTTCATTTTATGTGTCAGCCAGACTGAGCTAAGGAACGCGCAGGTAGCAGGTAAAACATCATTTCTGGGTGTGTCTGTGAAGGTGACCCTGGAAGAGATTCACATTTAATTTAGTCGACCTGATAAAGATCACTCTCACCGGTGTGGGCGGGCATCACCCAATCCGTTGGGGGCCCGCGTAGAACAAAGAGGAGGAGGAAAAGGGAATTTGTTCTCTCTTCTTGAGCTGGGATGTCCTGTCCATCTTCTGCCCTCAAACTTCAGACTTCCTGGTTCTCCAGCTCACAGATGGTAGATGGTGGGGCTTCCCTGCCCCACTAAGCATGTGAGCTGATTCCTATTATCTACCTACCTATCAGGTTTTTTAGCGATGATCATTTTCAACTGAGCACACATGTTAAGTCCTTCTAGGCCTAATTTTGGACGTAAATATGTCATCAGTTAGGTTCTAGGCTCCCTTGGGCCTCCCGGGCAGGGCAGAGAAACCCCATTCAGGACCCGGTCAGAGCTCGAGAGCAGAGTGGACTCCCTGCCTTGCTTTGCACATACTTCCCGAGCGTCCGGGGGAGGAGCCACTCTCTGGGTCAGCACGAAGCCTCCTTGTGCCACCCAAGCATCCTGTCCCACTTCAGCTGTTCGGATCTTCAGCTCTGCCAGGCTGTGTGGTAAAGGCTCTGCACCGCTCTGTGCCTTCAGCCATGTATCCGTGTCCTGGAGCCGCCCTGTGCTTGATGGTGCAAAAACGACAGAAAGGACCGTCACATCGGTGGAAGAGGGAAGCCGGAGGTCTGAAATCAAGGTGTTGGCAGTGCTGGTTCCCCTGAGGAAGAAACCTCGCCATCTCTCTCTTCCAGTGTCTGGTGGTTGCCAGGAATCCTCGGCTTCTCCTGGCTTGCAGATGCATCCCTGCAATGTGGCCTGCATCTTCACATGGCCTCCTTCTCTGTGTGCATCTCTCCATGTCCTCTTAGAAGGACAACAGGCATGGGATTGAGGACCCACCCCTGATTCAGTATGATCTCATCTTAAATCATTAAATTTGCAAAGATCCGATTTCCAAGTAAGGTTACGTTCTGCGGTTCTGGATGAATGTAATTTGCGGAGGGTGGGAACTGACCCACGAGAGTTCTTTCCTCTGTATAACTGGGATGAGGATGGTACCTGATGGTACCGATCTTTGGGCGGGCCTGGGGTTAAGTGCAGACTTCACTGTGGCACCAGGTTTATTTACATAAGTACTCCTGAAACCATCCAATGACCTAACACCTTTTGAAACCTTTCTTAACTTCCTAATCTTCCCAGCCAGCTCCTTTGACCGGGAATTTTCCCTACTCTCCCAGCCCATCAGACTTTTTTTTTTTTTTTAAGATTTATTTATTTACTTATTTGAGAGAGAGAGAATGAGAGAGAGAAAGCACATGAGAGGGGGGAGGGTCAGAGGGAGAAGTAGACTCCCTGCTGAGCAGGGAGCCCGATGCGGGACTCGATCCCGGGACTCCAGGATCATGACCTGAGCCGAAGGCAGTCGCCCAACCAACTGAGCCACCCAGGTGCCCAGCCCATCAGACTCTTAAAAAGAGAAAAGCCCTTGTTCACCCAGCGATTGTTAATTACTACCACCATGCAGGACATAAATATATATTTATTATTTTTCTTGTTCACTTTTTTACCAAATTAAACATACCTGTCTTTCATAGGCAAACTTCTGAAATCTGTATCCCTGGGTGTTTGAGAAATAGACATTGGTCTGAGAGATCTGATCTCCATGCAAATAAGCAAAAACTGAATTACTTATATCCTGGAAGAACACAAACACATAAAACAGTCTCTTTAAAAGGAGACAGAGGGTTAGAGGGGTTGGGGAAATGTTCTCTAAGGGTACAAGCTTGCAACGGGTAGATAAGTAAGTTCTAGAGATCTAGTACACAGCATAGTGATTACAGACAAGACTGTATTATACCACAAAAAAGAAATGATGATCATGTGATGGAGGTATTAGTTAATGCTATGGTGGTCATCTATTTATAACATGTAAATGTATCAAATCAACACATTGTACACCTTAAATTTATACACTGTTGTATCTCAATTGAAAAAAGGAGACAGATGTGCCCGTAATCACACTCCTGGGCATTTATCCCAGAGATGAAAACTTATGTGTAAACACAAATGAATGTTTATAGAAGCTTTACTCATAATAACCAAAAAGTGGAAACAACCAGTATTATTCGATGACAAAGGGGAATGTATTAGATACACACAACCAGTGGGAGGTGTCTCCAGAGCATTCTGCAGAGAAAAGCTAACCCCCAGAGTTTCATGTTGTAGGATCCCATGTATACAACATTCTTGAAATGATGAGATTATAGAGATGGAGAACAGATTTAGTGTCCGCCAGGGGTTAGGGACCGCAGGGCAGGGATGTATGGAGGGAGAGCTTTGGGGTGATGGAACAGTCCAGTATTTCAAAGGCAGAAGTCCTCCTGTGACTTCACATATGTGATAAATGGCACAGAATTAGACACACACGTTATTTCCATGTCAGCTTCCCGGCTTTAGTTTTTTATTATAGTTATGTAAGGTGGAACCATTGGCGGGACCATTGGTGAGGGGGGCGTGGGACTTCCTGCAGGGTCTATAATCATTTCAAAACAACAAGTTTAAAAAAGGAAGGTAGATGGATATATTCCTAGTGTGTCAGCCAGGTGATCCCATATCTCAGGTCCTCTTCTGAACCCTGGGGAAGGGATCCTGCCCAGGTCCTTCATGGAACCCGATGCCCCAGCCCTCACGGATTACTCTGTCCATATTTTCATTCACAATGATCTATGTTCAAAACAGAGTAAGAAAAAAAAAATGACAGGCTCCACATCATATACTCACCACGCAAAAGGGATGTCCACTATAACAACAGTTGTCACCAGAAACATGTGAAACAGGGTGTTCTATACCTAAGAGGACAAGATCATTTTAAAAAACATGAGCTTCCAGGGCGCCTGGCCGGCTCAGTCGGTGAAGCCTGCGACTCTTGATCTTGGGGTTGTGAGTTCAAGCCCCACGTTGGGTGTGGAGCCTACTTAAAATAAATAAATAAATAAATAAACCACAAGCTCCCTAAATTTCAGGGGAAGGGGTAGAGCAGGGTTTCTCAACCTTAACACTACTGACATTTTGGGGCCAATGGTTCTCGGTTGTGGGGCGGTCCTGCACGGTTTCGCAGCACCGCTCTCTGCTGACTCGACACGCCAGTGGCACCCTCCCCCAGTCTTAACAACTAAAACGATCTCCAGACATTGCCAAGAGGGGCATACCTGTCACAACTGAGAACCACTGGTTTCGCAGGAACTCTTAGGACCCTGCCAAAATTGCAGGAAGGGCCCCTTTCTCTTAGGGAGGCCTTCTTTGATTCTATTACAAGAGCAGAAGCCTCAGCTCCAAAGAAAATATACACGCGGCCAACAAAGACAGGAAAAGGTGCTCTCAGCATCACTGATCATCAGAGAAATGCAAAGCAAAACCACAGTGAGGTGGCACTCAGGTATTAGGATGGCTATTATCAAAGAATCAGACATCCAGTGTTGGCAAGGATGGGGAGCAACTGGGAGCCTCGTGCATTGCTGGTGGGGATGTAAATGGGTGTGTGTGGTGTGGCAAACAGGATGACATTTCCTCAAGAAATTGAAAATAGAGATCTGGCAATCCCACTTCTGGATCTCTACCCAAAAGAACCGGAAGCAGAGACTCAAGGCAGGATTATTCACATTAACTAAGACATGGAAGCAATCCAGGTGTCCACTGACAAATGATGAATGGATGGGCAAAAATGTCCTGTAGACACACAGTGGAATATTATTTGGCCTTAAAAAGGAAGGGCATTCTGACACCTCCCGCAACAAGGATGGACCTTGAAGACATTGTGCTCAGTGAGAGGAGCCAGACCCAGAAGGACACATCCTGCAGGACCCCGCTCCCAGGAGGTCCCCAGAGGAGTCCCGTCCATAGAGACAGAAGGTAGATGGTGGGAGCGGGGCTGGGGATTCAGCCCTTTGGATGCTATTAAAGAAAGTGATGGAGAGAAGAGAAAGAATAGAGACAGGACTGAATTATGCTACGAGGAGCACTTACGGTTCCTCAGTATGTTAAAACATGGAGTTTCCAGATGACCCAGCAATTCTACTCCTAGGTTAGGTTACCCCAAGAGAACTGAAAACCTATGTCCACATACAAACTCATGCGGGAATGTGCACAAAAGCAATATTGCACAATGGCTAAAAGGATGAAACGAGCCAAGTGTCCAGCAGCTAATGAATGGACAAAAGTGGTTCATCCATACAGGGGAATATTATTCAGCCTTAAAAAGGAGCGAGCCGCTGACACACGCTAAAATGGGGAGGAAGCTCGAAAACACAACGCTCAGGGAGAGAAGCCAGACACAAAAAAGCCAGTGTGTGATTCCACGTGTGTGAAATGTCCAGAACAGGCATGTCCACAGAGACAGGAAGTGGGTGTGTGGCTGTCAGGGCCTGGGGAGGGGGTGGGGAGTGACTGCTGATGGGGACAGTCTTTCTTCTTGGGGTGATGGAATGTTCCAGAACTAGACAGTGGTGATGGTTGCACAATATTGGGAATGTACCAAATGCCACTGAATTGTACATTTTAAAATGTTAAAATGGTCAGTTTTATGTGACTTTTATGCTCCCTTCCCCCCACCCCAAAAAGGAGAAAGAGGCATGAAATGTGAGAGAGAAAAGAAGTGATGCAGAAAGTCAGGAGGGGGATAACCAGGCAGCAAAGCAAGAGCCAGCTCATGGGTGAATTTTGGAGGGAGTGAGACGAAGGGAGCAAAAGCAGAGAGGGCTATGTGACAATTTGGCTGCGGGCAGTAAGTTCTGCAAGGAATGGATGGAGGCAGCTGGGTGTTTGGTTTGGATGTGACAGCTGATGACATGGCCCCCAGGCTGGTCAGAGCAGCTTGGGGCTTGTTACTACAGTCCCTGACAGTAGCCCTGGGACTTGGCTCCACCTGGGTTAGGTACATTCTTTACCCACACCCCCCACCCCACCAAGCATCATTCACTCTGCATTGCCCGGTCACCTTGTTGTTGGGGGTCAAATCCCAACACTGTAATGAGAAGTCAGACAGAGGCCAAACCAAGGTGTGGCTCTTCTGCTGTGCTTCCCTGTCCCTCCCAGGAGGCTGCCAGCCCCTCTCCAGCCAGGGCTCAGCAAGCACCTGGCAGACACCACACTGGCTGGGCAAGGTTCCCTCTCGTGGGGTCCACAGTCTTTCGCCAAAACTAATATAAGTAAAAGAATAACGAACTGCAAGATGGTGATCTACCAACGCTTGTGACTCTTGACCGAGGAGATTTTTGACTCCCAGTGAGCATCCAGTGGATGATGTCTGGGGACATTTGTGGTGTCAGGATGGGGAGAGGGGAGGGGCGCTCCTGGCAGGAGGTGGGAGGGGCCAGGGATGCTGCTCCAAATCCCCACAGTGCCCAGGGCGGCCCCCCCACAGAGAATGACCTGGCCCTAAATGTCAGCAGTGCTAGGGTTGAAAAACCTTGAACTGACCCCTTTTCTTTTCTCTTTTCTCTTCTGTTCTTTTCTTTTGTTAAAAAATTTTTTTAAAACATTTTATTTAGGAGAGAGAGAGAGCAGGAGGGTAGAGAGGAGCAGAGGGAGAGGGAGAAGTAGACTCCACGCTGAGCAGGGAACCCAATGCAGGGCCCGATCCCACCTCCTGAGATCATGACCCGAGCCAAAATCAAGAGTCAAATGCCCAACTGTCTGAACCACCGAGGTGCCCCAAACTGACACCTTTCTCATCACAATGGGTCCCTGGCCATCCTTTTCTTAAGAATGGCATCTCCCTTGTCTTCATTCTTGACCTCATCCCCTTGCCTCCTCCGTGAGCGTTCTCTTCTTTCTCTCTCTTCAAACAGCTTACCTTCTCTCTGTTCCCTGTCCCTAAGGGGCAGGAGGTGGGACTGAATATTCCCATCACCCAGCCTTGTCACCGAGCATGTATGTGCATTCTTGGCCCTCCTTGATCCTCGCTGACATCCACTCCAATGCAATTCCCGCTGACGTCCCTCATTTCTCCAATCGTATCAGAGCAGGTTTTTGTGGTTTGTAACTACAATCCCTGACAGAAACACTAGGTTCCCACCGTACAATTTTCATTTGAATTTTAAAGGACAAGGTAGTGTCTAGGCGCTGACATCCAAGGAGCAGCTTTGTTTGTATTTCCAAAATTAATAAACCTGTGCTTGGATGTTGGCAGATTGCAAACAAAATTTTAAAAAAATACAAAACACGTATACCTATAGATGCGTTCCAGGAATTGGCTTCATAATCATAAATGTAGATTTTTTGATTCACTACTAACAGCAATACTGAGTCAGCGATATGTGCCGATGTTACTTCTGGTGTGCCAACCTAAAAATAACGACACAGGATATCAGGAAGTGCATCCTTCTGGACTATTAGGAAAATAAGATGTCTAGATGCACATTTAAGAAACATGTATGCCAGCAAGAGTTGTTTGGTTCCTAGGTGTTGGGAACTGAATATTCTGGGCTCAGCTGGGACTGAAACTGAGAGCTTGGAGTTGGTGTTTGGTGCCCTCGGATACCTCCTTCCTCCTTATCAAAACTTTCTCCGAAGATAAAGCCTAAAGTGTAAATTATGAACGATGAACATAAATGATAAATGTGTTGCTTATAAGAGAAACATTGGCATTTTAATAGATGGCAAAGCCTTCTTTAGTATAGGACCCAGTGGTAGAATTTCTCAAGATAGTTACTCAGAGGGCAAAGGTTTTTCTGTTTTGGTTTAGGACAATTTAGGGAGGCCCTGAAATTAGTGCATATAATCTATCTATTCATAATACACAAACAGTTATAAGGAGCACTTCCAACAATTCTGCTTCAGAAAAAACAGCCTATATTAGTAGTAAGGGCAGAATAAATCAACCCTTCTTCTGGCTTAGAAATTATTCTCAGTATCTTTAAGAGGTACATTGTAATACAAGCTCCCAAACTAACAAAAACAGACTAGTGTGATATTTCCAAACTGTATCTTCCCCCTGAGTGCTACTTATGTTGAGAATCCTTCAGATGGTTCAGTAAAATGACTACCTTCATTGATGCAGGGATGGAAAGTGGAAGGAGACTACTTTTGAAATTATCTCTCGTGAAAAAAATTTGCCTTCTGAAATAGACAATAAAAAAGTTAAATTAGGAAAATTTCACACAAAAAAGAAAAAAAGATAATGCCAGACACTCTAAAATGTTCTATTCAAACAAAATTCCTTTTTTAACAAATTTTATTTTACAGAGAGAGGTGTGTGTGAGCAGGGGGGAGGGGCAGAGGGAGAGAGAGAATCCCAAGCAGACTTCCCACTGAGCACAGAGCCAGACATGGGGCTCGATCTTACGACCCCAAGATCACAACCTGAGCTGAAATCAAGAATCAGATGCCCAGCTGACTGAGTCACCCAGGTGCCCCCCTTTTTAAAAACAAGGTTTAGGTTTAGGTTTTATCTATCTATCTATCTATCTATCATCTATCATCTATCTATCTATCTATCTATCTATCTATCTATCTATCTATCTATCATCTTTGCATGAGTAAACCTCTATAGATTGGGTATTTGACTTCTTGAAATAACATTTTAAAAGTGTGAGCATGTCAAATATAAAACTATATAAAATGTACATTAAGCAATAGCTTGTCTTACTCAGGATGAACTTCAGCTTTGTCATTTATATAGTTCTAATCTCACTAAAGTAAAAGGTTTCAGACCAGGAATGTGTATGCATGAAAGAAACATTGTTTCCTCAGGCAGGAAACTTTTAAGAAGTGGAAGGCCATCCATGAACATGGTATATTGCTTCCTTATCCAGATCTTTTTTCTTCTGCCTCCTCCAAGAGACTTTGATGGTTTTAGACAGAAAGGAAATGCTGAGTTAATTCTTATGTGTTTTAAAGTTTTATTGTTATTAAGATTGATATTTTTCATAACTGCCTTTCCTGAGTGTTCATGGCTAGTTTACAAGAGAGGAGTTGATGTTTTCAATGTCTGTGTTGTATTTGGCCCTCTTGCTGCACTCAGTTATTAATTCTAGTAGCTGATACTCGGATTGGCAAGTGTCTCTTTCTTTCCAATAAGTTTTACATTTCATGTCTTTCTCTTGTCACATTGCATTGGCTGGGACCTCCAATACAAAGTTGAATTAGAGTGATACAATTCTCTGTTTTTACCTTTATATTGTCTCTTTTACAGGATTAAATACTTTCAGCAAGTATTCAGTTGACATCAAAACCAATAAAACATTGAAGGAGAAAGGATCACTGAAGCATCAACTGTAGAATATTCTTTTAGTTGTTTATTTTGGGGTTTTGTTTCTCTCTCTCTTTTTTTAAGTAGGCACCATGCCCAGCATGGAGTCCAATGTGGGACTTGAACTCATAACCCTGAGATCAAAACCTGAGCTGAAATCGAGAGTCAGATGCTTAATGGACTGAGCCAGTCAGGCGCCCTTGGGTTTTGTTTCTGTTTTAGACTCTGTCATTGAGGTGAGTTTTCTTTTCTTTTCTCTTCTTTTCTTTTTAAAGAGAGAGAGTGAGCAAACACATGTGCATATAAGTGGGGGGGGGGGCAGGGGTTGGTGGGTAGGAGGGGCAAAGGGAGAGGAAGAGAGAGAATCCCAAGCAGGCTTCATGCCCAGCAGGGAGCCCAATGCAGGGCTTCATCTCATGACCCTGATATATGACCTGAGCCAAAATCAAAAGTCAGGTGCTTAACCAACTAAGCCACCCAGGTGCCCCTGAGGTGAGTATTCTAAACAAAAGTTTTCTGAACTACTATAAGGTTTTCACCTATTTTGACCTTTTTTTTTTTTTTAACAAACTCTATTCATTCATGCATTTGGCACACATTTATTGGATACTAGGCTCTGGGAACATAAAGATGACCAAACATTGTTTCTACCTACAAGACCTTCTTTAGTTCACTAGGGAAAAAAATACAAAGAAACAAGTTTGGGATTGAAATAAATATACAGTGGCTCACTTTTTCAGGAACCCTAGCTATTAGAAACCTAGTTAAGAATCCAGAAGTAACAACACACTTAAGAACATGCAAAATCAACACTACTGTTCACAGGCTAAAGGTCAAATACCTTATGAATATGCTTTTCTTCAAATTTTATGTGATCTGGTTTTAGACACAACTTGAAAACAGTAAATTAGAGGGGCACCTGGGTGACTCAGTTGGTTAAGCACCTGACTCTTGGTTTCGACTCAGGTCAGGATCTCAGAGTTGTGAGATCGAGCCCTGCATCTCGCTCTGTGCTTCTCTCTCAAATAAATAAATAAAATCTTTTTAAAAAAAGTTTAAAACAGTAAATTAAAAAGTAGGGGAGTCTCATGCCAGTCTTGCAAAAGACTGGCATGTGGACAACAAAATATGATGTCTGTAAACAAGGGAAAGAAACCAGGAAACATGTTTAAATTAGATATATCATGACGTTATAGCACAAGGTAACAGCCAGCTCCAAAGGCAGTGGCTGTTGGCATCAGCCAGGCCGACGCTCCTACTCAGAAAACTTGACTGGCTACCTATATCCTAAAGGATCACGGGCAAGACTTCTTAACTGGCCTACAGGGTGCTCCATGATCTGAGTTCTACCTGTCTCCCTACCCTAGGGCTTCTTGCCCTCAGCTCTATTGACCTTCCCTACACAGTCACCCTGATGGACTGAAATCCTACCTGGGCTTCAACTAGTCCCTGATGCCCCTTCCTCCATGCAGCCTTCCTTGATTGGCCCCAAGACCCCTCCTCCTCTGAGCCACTAGTTTCCATGTACTACTCTCCTAATCCTATCTCCCTCCAATGCTGCTTCCCTGGTCTCCCCCTGGACAGCTTCAGCCCCTCACTCGTGTCCTTCTGCTGTCTCACCTCTCTGCTTCCTGTTTGGCACCCAACAATCAATGATCCTTAAAATAGAAGTCAGATTGTGTCACTCCCCTGCTTAATCTCTGGTGGCTTTCCACTGAAATCCAAATTTGTCACCACACCTTACAAAGCCCCGTGTGATCTGATACTGCTGACATCTCCCTTTACTCCTTCCCCTCACTCATTGTCCTTGAGCTGTTCCTCCAAAGATCAAGCAAGGCCCTGCCTCGGGGCCTTTGCACATGCTGTCCCTGCCGCCTGGAATGCTCTTCCCCCTGACTGCAAGAGGAAAGGACGCTCTAGGGAGAGGTTCCAGGTGGGACAAAGGTCTCAGGAAGCATATGCACCAGCAACATAAACAAATTATAATTTTAGTTTAACTGCCAAGAAATGGGATCATTGTGTCGGAGAATGTGTGTTGAACATTTTGACAGATTCTGCCAAACTGTCCAAACCCAGTTAGCCTCATCCACGTTTGCCCTCATCCTTGCCAACACTACAGGCAAAAAGTGACATTTTCATCATTGTATTAAGCATTAGAATGTCTCGTTGCCTGAAGCTATTGGAATCAGACCCTCTCTGACTCCAGTGTGTTCTGGGCATCAGGATATCATTTAAGCATGTTATGCTCTAAGCTAGGGGGCTGGCAAACTTCCTCTGTAAAAGGACAGAGAGGAAGTATTTTAGGGGCCACAATGGCCTCTGTCTTGACCACTCAACTCTGCTCTTGTAGCACAAAAGCCCCCACAGAGAGTAAAACTACTACGGACATAGAGATTTGAATTTCACATTTCACATGTCATAAGATACGGTTCTACTTTTGATTTTTTTCAATCATATAAAAATGTAAAGACTATTCTTAACTCGCCAGCCATACGAAATCAGGTGGCAGGGCTGACTCTGGCCTGAAAGGCCATTGTTTGTGACTCCTGCTCTAAAGCAGATGTGACGAGGGAAACATTCTGCCCCTGAGCTGTCCGACACGCTTGCCATTAGCTCCACTGAGTGCTTGAAATATGCTCAGTTTGCGTGGATTCTGCACTGTATTTAATTAATTTAAATTTTTAATTTTTTGAATTCAGTAAAACACAATGTATTTCACAATTTGTGATAAAATATACATAAAATATGCCATTATGATCATTTTTAATGTCCAGTTCAGTGGCATGACACACACTCACCCTGTCCTGCAGCCACCCCCACCCTCCGTCTCCAGAACTTTCCATCTCCTCAAACTGAGACTGTCCCCATGAAGCACGGACTCCCTACCCCCTGCCCCAGGCCCACCCTCTCCTGTCTCTGTGGATGGGACTCCTCTGGGCACCTCCAGGAGTGGGGTCCTACGGGATGTGTCCTTCTGGGTCTCGCTTATTTCATTGAGCCTAACGTCCCCCCAGTTCATCCACATTGTAGCAGGTGCCGGAATGTCCTGGCTTCTGGAGAGAGTGACACAAACCTTGGACCTCTGTGTCCTTGCTTTCTCTCCCGTCTGTCCCACGGCTTCATTGGTTGCTTCCTCACCCAAGTGCTCTGCCTTCTCTGTGACGTCCCTCCCTTCCTCCTTGGCTCCTGCCTTCCTTAGCTTCTTTGTCTCCTATGTTCCAATTTCTCTTTCTCTTCTCCCACCTGCTCTGTAAAATCAAGATTCACCAGAACCTCTGGCTGATGACCATGGGATCCTTGGGTGATGGCCTGCGGCCAGAACTACCACTGACATGTAGATGACCTTCTGTTCCCATCTCTGGCCTCATGTGTCCTCGATGTCTTGCAAGCAGCAAGTCATCCCATGCTGCCAACTCTCTCCCCCACCCCGTTCCTTACACCAGAAACTTGGGGGCCACCTTAAACTGCTTGCTCACCTCCATTCTCCACACCCCAGGAGAACTGATAAGTCCTGCTGAGTCCCCTCCTGCTCCTTTATTACAGCCTTGCGTTCTGTTTAGGCTTTAGCATGTTGTTGTTTTGGGTTTTCTTTTTTGGGGGGGCTGGGCTCTTGAAATCCTCCTGAACACAAATTGTGTAGCCCCCAATCCTCCACCGCCCTTAGGAGGAGGAGTAAACATTTCAGTATGGTGTACACATCTGGTTTTCTAACCTTGCACCCTGATGACCCCAAGTGCACGCTGAGCAGTGTTCCCATTTCTTCGAATGTGCCCCCCTCCGTGATGATTAATTATATCCAGGATCTGTGACAGGTGGTACCATACCATACTGTAATTCTTTTATTTGCTGGTTTCTTCATTTCTCTTCCTCTGACTCCCACCCTGACTATGAACTCCCTACAGGCCAGCAACCAGCAACACAGGGCAGGGCCATCTTCCTTAATGTTTGTTGAATGGATGAATGAGGGCAAATCTAACATGTTAATAAAAAGGAAGGTAACAGGGGCGCCTGGGTGGCTCAGTTGTTAAGAGTCTGCCTTTGGCTCAGGTCATGATCCCAGGATCCTGGGATCGAGCCCCGCATCAGGCTCCCTGCTCAGTGCAGAGCCTGCTTCTCCCTCTCACACTCCCCCTGCCTGTGTTCCCTCTCTCGCTGTGTCTCTGTCAAATAAATGGATAAAATCTTAAAAAAAAAGAAAAAAAGGAAGATAACAGTATATAAAATGGTCACTTACCCTAGATACAGGGCTATGTTTTTCTTGCAAGGATGTTTAATCAAGTGTGCTCTCGTAGATGAAAAATACAGTTGGTCCTAGAGAGATAGTCAAATCTTAATAATAACGAACAGCTGAGAAAAACAATTTCCTGATGTATAACATTGAAACTGTATAGGTGAAGTTGAGGTAGGTGCATAATAGGAATGTAATGTAATTTTCCTGTTTTCCTAGTACACTCTGGTGACAACAGATGTCATGGGGGGCAAGGGAGGGAAGGAGCCGGGTGAAGGGTACCCGAGACATCACTGTGCTATACTTGCAAATTGCTGCGTATTTACAATTATGTCAAAATAAAAAATTAAGATTCACAGGATAATTACTGATATCACATTGCATTCCTTGTACATGTTATTGCTTATTTACAGATCATGAGTTATTTGAAAGAGATTACCAGAGGACGAGGAATTGTAATGGTAACACGTTAGGGACCAGGCGCTTGGAGAGGATTTAGAAATGCAGACATCACTTTTGAAATAATGCCATGTCAACAGGAAACACATTTTAACAGGTGAAATATTTCTTCCTGCATTGTAGGCACACATGGGGTGAAAAAAAAAAAGGCCCTTCTTGCAGGATGTCATGTAAGCAAAGTAAGGGTCTGCTTCTTGTTACAATGTAGCAAATGAACACCGAAAAGGGGGATCTGAGTTCTAAACCCACTTCCATCTCCTGGCTTTCTTCATGTCATTTGATTGCTTTCAACTAGTTTTTTTAGTGAAATGGGAAAGATTAAGCCCTACTTCAAAGTACAATGGTAGGGATTAGATAATGTTCTATGCCTGACACATCACGGGCGCCCGAGAAATACTAGCAAGTGTTAGTTCTGAAAGTGATGAATGAGAGAGAGAGAAGTATGGAGCCACGTACCCCTTGAATTTGCTGACTGATATGAAACACCTTTCCTGTCCTCACTGTGTGATTACTAGAGGTAAGTGACAAGAGAGACCATCTGTCATTTTTACTGAATATTCAGCATGACTCCTACCAGGGTATCTCTGGGTTAACCCTCAAATACCTGTTCCTGATGCTTTAGGGTTACGGGTTTTCTTTCTCTTTTTGGCTGTGGCCAGGGGCGGGGAGATGGATGGTATTGGTGGCTGAAGAATGTTGGTACAGTTTATAGCTTATAGCAGAGGTTTTCTAGCTTGACATATGCCAGAAGCACCTGGAGATTTGATAAAGGGTAGATTGCTGGGCCCCACCTCCAAGTCTCTGATTCAGTAGATGCAGGGACTGCAAGCCTAACAAATTCCAAGGTGATGCTGATGTGGTCCAGGATGACACTTGGAGAACCAGTGTGAGGAAATGGGAGAACTGGGTATCACCAGTCTTTCTAACTTTGGGACAAATCCCATCGGTAAATCTTACTGGAAAACTCTACTTTTTGCTCACTAGCTATGTATCTTTAGGTCAGTGAGTCTTTAATTTTGCTGGGTCTAAGGAATCACTGCTCCATGACAACTGTTGTAAAGATCAAGTTAGGCCATGCACCAGGAGGGCACATTTACTATTTCATGGGCAAACAGGGCCCTGCTGAATATGACAGCTTACTCCAGGCAGGAATTGCCTGAGGACAAGAACTGGGCATTAGCATTTATCTGCCTAACCCCCGTGGCATCCTCCATACAGTATTCACTAATATAATATTTACTGAAATCTAAAAATGTTCTGGGTAACGAGTGAGAGAAATACTCCACACCCTCATGGAGCTAATATTCTAGTGACAACAGACAAAAAATTTATCAAAACAATAACAGAAATTAGTGATTGATAGGAAAAAGCCATTGCGGGGTTGCGGGGGAGTGCTTTAAATAAGGATGTGCTTTTTAAGTAAGTCGGGATCAGAATGCCTTAAACCAGGATCAGGAACCAGCCACGCAGAAATCTGGAAGCAAACTGTGCCAGGCAGAGGGAGTAGCAAGCGTCATCTCCCCTGTCCCCAAGGCTGGCTATGGCCAGTTTGGCTTGTTCAAGGGATGGTGTGACTGGAGCATTGATTCAGGGGTAGGCAGGGGCCAGACTGCTGATTCTCAAATTTCCAGGGGATGCTTGGCAGTGGCTAGAGACATTCTTGACGGATTGTCAAGCCTGGGTAAGGAAGTACTACTGGCATCCAGCGTGTGGAGGGCAGGGATGCTGCGCAACATCTTACACAGCACAGGACGGCCCCACCCCAAAGAGTATCCTAACTGTCAGCAGCGCAGCTGTTGAGAATGCCTGGGCCAGATCATAAGGGGAAATGTAGACTGGGCCAGGAACTTGGGTTTTATCTTGGGCGCCACAGAGAATCAGGGCAAGGGGAAGACGAGATCAGACTGGTTTACAAATGATCCCTCTGGCTGCGGGAGTGGGCGATGGAGAGAAGCGCACGGCTAGGGCGGCGGCGACAGCGGACGTGGCTCCTAGGGTAGGAATCGGGCCCAAGCTTTGAAGTGGCAGTGGCGGGACTTTGTGATGCGCTGGACGAGTTGGGGTGAAAGAACCGGAAACAGCAAGTTCAATTTCTAGAACAAGAAACTGGGAAGCCTTAACGAGATTGGGGAGCCTCCGCTCAGGAACGAGCCGGGCCCCCTCCCCGACCCTGGGCAGCACCCCTCCCCGGGGAAGGCAGCCCCACCGGCACAGCGGCTGAACTCTGGCCAGCAAGCAGAGCCGCAGGGTCGCCGCCGCCAACAGCACCGACACCAGCATCTCGTACGAAGACCCAGCGCCAGCAACACGCTTCAACCGCCGCTGGGCGTCGCCTCACAGTCTGGGCATGCGCAGACTGGAGCCTGAACCTGAGCGCGCAGCCGCCAGCACAACGCCTGGCGTCCGAGCATGCGCACCTCGTCTCCCGGGGAACGCGAAGCCGCACACAACACGCCCCCCTCCTCGAGCGTCTGGGTGTGCGCACACTGACGTTCATCGTCTCCCGAACCCGCCACCAGGGAGGGCTCTAGCTGGCGCATAGCCGCCCGTGGGCCGGCTAGTTTGAGCATGCGCAGAGCGTCTCCCGGGAAACCCGAATCCACCAATCAGATCGTGCTCCAGAGCTGGAAGGCATGTCGCCCGCGCGCCTAAGCCCAAGTGTATGCACAGGGCTGCCTACGCGTTCTCACACATGCCCTTGCCGTACCAGCGGCTCGCTTTTCAGGGGCCCTGCAGCGTGCCCACAGCCCTCCACGTGAGCCGAAGGGGTTCCAGAGCGCCAGCAGGGAGACCGGAAGAGGCGGAGGCGGTGAAACGGCTGAGCCCCGCCCCCACAGTCCTGCAGGCCCCACCCCCGCGCTTTCCGTTCCGGGTCACGCGCTCCTCCCCCCCCTTCCCCCCCCCCCGGCGTGCCCCTGGGCACGCGCGGGACTTCACGTACTCACTAGCCGGGCGAGAGGAAATGACGCAAGTCTTGTGCGTCGCCAGGATGGCTGGGCTATGGCGGCGGGCACAGGCTACGTGCGGCTGTGGGGCGCTGCGCGATGTTGGGCGCTGCGGCGGCCACTGTTGGCCCCCGCCGGGGGACGGGTTCCGACTGCCGCCGGAGTGTGGTTGCCCAGAGGCCGGCGGGCCTGCGACGCCTCGCCTCCCTGGGCGCTGTGGGGCCGAGGCCCCGGGGCCGCGGGCCAGTGGCGGGGACTCTGGGAGGCGAACAGCCGCGGCGGCGGTGGCGCATTCTCCAGCGGCGAGGATGCCTCCGGAAGCGGCGCGGAGGATGGAGCCGCGGGCTCCGGGGGCAGCGCTGGGGGCGGGGAAGGCCCGATCATAACGGCGCTGACTCCTATGACGATTCCGGAGGTATTCCCGCACCTGCCGCTCATCGCCGTCACCCGCAACCCGGTGTTTCCTCGCTTCATCAAGATTATCGAGGTAATGAACAGCCCCGCGGTGGCTCCAGTTTCCCCACCTCTTCAAGCAGCGGGTTGGACCGAGGGATCCTTGAGCACCCTCATGCCACAACTTTTTCCAGGCATGAAGCTTCTTAAAAGTTGGAGTTCGAGTCCTTGCCTTCTCGCTAGTTTGGTGAACCTGAGCCAGATTCCTCCCCCTTTCAGATCTCTGATGAACCCAGTGAACTTAACGACTGCCCAATTAGAATAGCCCTAGTCATAGAACTCTACAATGCTGGAAAGGACCGAACAGTCTTGTGGCCCAGTTACTTTTCTGCGGGTTTTGGTAAATGTTTCGTGACACTCTTACTCGGGGCGGTTTGCAGTCTGGTTTCGAGCCCCTTTGGGATCAGGATTCATTCCTTCCTTAAATATTTCTTGACCGCTTACCGCGTTCCTGGTACGGTTTTTAGGGATACAGCAGTGAACAAGACTGATAAAAATTCCTGCCTCTGGAGCTTCCGTTCTAGCGGGATGCAAGAGGCAATAAACAAGATTAGTAGATAAATTACATGTTGGAAGGCAATGACTGCTATAGGGACAATAAAGCCAGGAATAGAGTACAGGAGACTTAGGAGGAAGGTGGGGGAAGGATATTCTCAGAGGGGTGCAGCCATGGTTTATTCATTCAGAAGAGTGTTCTTGACCTGCTGTGTAACAGGCACTGGGGATACAGCAGCAAACAAGTCAGATGCAATCCCTGTGCCTAAGGAACCTTTATTTTAGTGGAAGAGACATTAAGCAAGGTCGTTTCAGACTTAAGAGCTAAGGGGGTGGGGATGATGGACCAGGGTGATGTAATAGAAAGCAACATGAGTGCAAGGAACTTGAGTTTTCAGAGTAGGAAGGACCCAGATGCCTGCCTTTTTTCCTGTCCCTCCCTCCCCCCCCTTTTTAAAAACAATGTGGAAATTAGAGTCCTTGGTGAAAGGTTATCTGTTAACTGAGCGAGGTCATGTGGTGAGTCAGCCTCTGCATTCACTCTCCAGCCTCTCCTTCATACTCTATAGTCTCTGCTAAACGAATCTCAGGACCGGAGGAGCCCCTTCCACCTCCTCTCCCACCTGCTGATTGTGTGTGTCTGAGCTCCTCTTCCAAGGGTCTTCCTTGGTTTTGAGTAGTGGTTACTTGCAGGCCCCAGAGCCTGTGGGTTCATATCCTAGGTCCACCACCCATAGCTCCTTCACCTTCCGAAAGCTGTTCGTCTGGGTCTTCTTTTTCTCATCTGTGAAATGGGCCTCATAATCATACCTCAATTCTTAGAGCTGGTCGGGGAGGTAAGTCCCCCTGTGTCAGGGGTATAGCCTCATACCTTAATCAGAAGCTGCTGCTATTGCTTCCTGTGTGGTAGGCTCCTGACTTTTCAGAAGTGTGCCCTGGAGGCCTTTTTCCTGTCCTTGACCCCAGCCGACCTCTGGGGCCAGGAGTGTTCAACTACAGTCCCCTCAGCCCTGCAAAGTAGCAGATGCCTCTTGTGCCCTATGCCCAGAGAGGAGGACTCCAGGAGATTCTGTCTCCCCACCCGGAGTTAGCCAGGACAGTTAAATGAATCACTGTGGAAAGCGGGAGACTGGCACATGGTATGCACTGTGTTTCTATTGTTGTTACCTTGTCAGTGACGACAAGGAATCCTGCCAAAGGGAGGAGGCAAGTGCTAAGATGCAGCAGTCAGCTGTTACCAGAGAGGAATTAGGGAAATTTCCATGGTGCTTGGAAAAGGTTTCTGGACCTGTTAACAAAGCTGTATTTATTCTTGATTCTGTGGTTGACACGGCCTGTGGCTAAGTTGCCCCTGTAGTTTCTCTCCTTATTAGTGGCCTTTCAGTATAGATCAGTGGCTCTTAATATGTGGTGGGTCATGTACCCATCCTGCTTGCTGTCATGGACCTTTTCCCTGGGAAAAATGCATCTGTAGGGCCAGGAATTCCTGGACCGTAAGTTAAGAGCCCCTGCTAAGGGATGAGTTAGAACACTAGTTCTCAAACTGTGGTGCGGAGGCCAGCAGCATCAGCATCACTTGGGAGCTCTTTGAAATGCAGATTCCCAGGCAGACTCCAGGCCGCCTCTGTCAAGAAACTCCAGGGCTGGGGCCCAGCCATCTGTCTTAGCAAGTCCTCCAGGTAATTCCAATGCATGCTGAAGTTTGAAGGCCCTTCAGTGTAATCAGGGTCTGGGGTGGGAATTAATGGGCTGAAAGGAAATCACTTGAGCCTTACAGACATCTGTGCTCCTGTCCCATCAGATGTCCCTGGAAGATGTTAGCCCTCTCCCTGTCATTGAAATGACATCAGGATGATGCATTGTTGTCCCGGGGCTTTCAGGCCTTGATCGGAAGGGTGTAGATGTGATTGATAAATACTTTCAACGCAAATTGGAGGTAGTTGTGGCCTGGGGGTTGGGCCACGGCTGAATTATGCACATTTAGTGTTGTCCTTCTGACGTTGTTAAAATCAGAATAGTCTGGATTTTCAAGCCAAGACATTTCATCTCTAAAAAGCTCTTGAAATTGGAAGTGAAATCAGTTTCTTGGTTCTGGCCATTGGTCTCCTTTGAATGTTCTCTAGAAAGCGGGGGAAACCACCGAGGAATGCAACCCTGTCACCCTGTCCCGCTACATTCTCTACACACGTGTGTGTGTGTGTGTGTGTATGTGTATGTGTATGTGTGTTTGGTTTGGGACTTCCTGGACTGTGTTGGTTAGTGTCCTGGGTCAGGTTAGCATAGCCTCGAGAATAATCTAGAAAATGCTAGAGCTGCTGTCAAAATCTCAGCTAGAAAACCTGCCCTGCGTTTCACTTTGGGGTCATTGTCGTGCTAGGTTAAAAATAAGAAGTTGGTTGAGCTGCTGAGAAGGAAAGTCCGTCTTGCCCAGCCATACGCCGGTGTCTTTCTAAAGAGGGATGACAAGTAAGTGTAACTTTTCCTTCAGTTCTTCGTTGAAGTTGCCCTGGAGTGCAGCTCATCACAAGTTCTCCATAGAGTAGCCTGGACCTCTGACCTTTGACCTGGAAGAAATCAAGCAAGACCTACCAAGCACAAGGCCAAGAGCCAAGCATACTTTTTTAGTCTGGGCTGAAGACTTGGCTCAGCTCTAGGTTTCACGTGTTGTCAAGTTGTTTGGGGGGGAGGGGAGGGGCGGATATTAATCTCCAGGACCTTTGGTGGTCAACCCGCCTGTGTGGTCACTTGAGAGCAGAACTAGGCGGGCGGGTAGTACAGCTCCAGGTACATCCACCTTGACTCCAGGTGGGAATTAGTTCCACTTTGGAGTTAGAAGTGTGGAATGAGATCCGTTCCGTCCGGGCCTCTCCTTACGGCTGACTTCACCCAGGAGCTGCTCACCTATGTGCAGCAGTGGCAGCCAGGGGCCGCCCTCAGCTGGCAGGCGCTCTGGGGGGCCCTGCAGCCCCTGTGGGAGCAAGGAACTTACCCTCAGTTTCCAGTGGAGGCCGGCAAGGGTGTTTCTCTTCTCTTCTCTTCCTCCTCCTTCTTCGCCCAAGACATCCCACTGGGAATCAGGGCCTGTGACCATGCACCTTTGTGTCCCTGTCCCTTAGCAACGAGTCTGACGTGGTTGAGAGCCTGGATGAGGTCTACCACACGGGGACGTTTGTCCAGATCCACGAGATGCAAGACCTTGGGGACAAGCTGCGCATGATCGTCATGGGACACAGAAGGTGAGGGGCCCTCAGTGTGTGGGATGCGGCAGGAGGAGAGGCCCTGAGTGTCCCCGGGTTCTGGTACTGGCCATCCTTGCTCAGCCCTACGGCCTTGTCATTGCAGGAGCTAGATCAAAGCTGGAGATGGCGGACACAAGTCACCTCTGGGTCCCTCTTAAAGTGGCAGTATGGGTGGTTAGTGATGGGTTGTATCTTTTATGCACATTATTCACAGGCGTGTCACAGGTAATAGCAAGTTGCTTCATACCCCAGCTTTGGTAGGCTTATGTGCCTAGGTGTCAGCTCTTCATAGTTGGGCATGCTTTTCGCCCAAGTGCCCTTGTCTGCATCTGCGCTCAGATCATGCTGGATGTCCAGCTTAGCGCCGCGGTTTTTCACTCGATCAGACGCGTTTCCTTGTCGGTCTGTGTAGTTCCCACGGCCACTCTGCTGGAGGGCTGCATACAGCGTGTGAGCCCAGTTTAAATCCTTGTCCTGTCACAGTTAATTATGACAAATTTGCAGGATCCCGCTGGGTTGAAGCTCTCCACCTTTTCACGTGTGTTCCAGGAAACATTAGTCCTCAGGATGCTGTCAAGAGTGCCACAGTCAAATCCACATGGGAAACATTTCTGAGTCCTGAGCCATCAGTGTAGTAAATGTTGTGAAAAGCCTCTCATCAGAGACGCCCATTGGCACTTGTTGAGGCTAGAGTTCTCTGTCCTTCTCCCTCCCAGAGCTTCGTTCTGGTGTTAACAAGGCGGCACCCCCAGAACACACTCGGGGGAAATGGGCTGTGTTAGGCACTGGCTCTGTGAAAGGTCCTGGTGGCCATCCCGCTGCACGGAGCTCCCACACCCGTCTTCATCTGTTTACATTAGAGGAGAGAGGCTGCCACTCTATCCCCTGGGGGGATTTGTGAGCTAGAGGGAATGGAAGAGGCAACAAAATGAATAGAAACGGTGGTGGCTACTCAGTGCTGTCCTGAGCTACAAGGTGCCTTATGGAAGGAGTCCTGCTGGTTCCAGGGGCCAGGCGTACTTTTTCTGTGCAGTTGGCCGGGGTCAGCCAGGCACTGGGTTCCCGCCCTGCCAGCTCTCAGGCTGGCCCTCTGGGGAAGGTGGCAGTTAGTTACCCTATGGGACAGGAGAGAGCCGAGAGGTGAGGTGGCGTGTTTGCACTCGTGTCACTTGACCCCTGATGTCTGCTGGGTACCTGGGTGTGGAGATGGTAGGTAACTGGGTGCAGAGAAACAGGCCAGGGGCCCAGCTCCCATCCCCAAGAAGGGAGGACGTGAGCATCAAAGCAGGTCACCAGCTGAATTCTGATGGTGGTGAGAGCTTTGGGGGGATGCGAAGATGGACGGGGTGAGGAGTAGGCATAGGTGGGGGCTGGACCTCACATGGAGTGGACAGGGAGGGCCTCTTTGTGGAGGTGCCCTTGAACTGAGGCCTGAGCAACACGAAGGAGCTGCTGTCTGGTGAACTCCAGGCCGAGGGAGGGGCAGGTGGGTTCCTAGGGTCGGGCTGTGCTTGGTGGAGCTGACAGCTTGTGATGGGCCCCAGAGCTGGTTGCCGCTGGCTTGCCTGGCAGACTTCAGATGTTTGTGGAGGACAGCAGGTGTTGGTGTGGAATGCGGAGTGGCTGGGTCAGCTGGAGGCCATTGGTGTGCCGGGGGGGGGGGGGGGGGGTGCTTGTTCTAGAGTTCTGAGACAGCAGCTTGGTCTCCAGCTCCTGGGCCCAGCAGGCCTCCCTGTTGTCAGCGCTGGAAGCCCCTGCAGCTTCATGTCTGCCTCGTTTCCGTCTTCAGGATTCACATCCACAGACAGCTGGAGGCGGAGCCCGAGGAGGCTGGAGCCGAGAACAAGCAGAATCCCCGCAGGAAGACGAAGCGGGGCAAGAAGGAGGCAGAGGAGGAGCTGAGCGGTGGGCGCCACGTAGAGGTGATGACAGAACCTTCTTCGGGGCCCCCCAGCGAGGTGCTCATGGTGGAGGTGGAGAATGTCGTCCATGAGGACTTCCAGGTCACGGAAGAAGTGAAAGTAAGTCGCTGCGGCTGCCCACGGAGCTCCCTGAGCAGGGGACATGAGGCTCTAGCCCGTTACGGCTGTCAGGTTCTTGTGGAGTGCAAAATGTGCTCTTCCCTCAGCTCCGCCCCAAAGTCCAGGAAGAAACCGGCATCCGGAAGGTAAAGGAAATGCGTCGAGGCCCTTAGCTGCCCATGAAGGAGGCAGGGTTGTGACCTGGGTCCAGCCCCAGCCCGTGTCTGCTGTGCAGGAGCCCCCAGCCTTCTTTTCATACTGGCTCCTTCCCTTCAAGCCCAGGGCGCTGGGGAGGGGGAGCAGGGCCCACACACCATTTCCCGTGTCTTCTAGACAGGCAGGCAGCAGCCTTTTGGCTGCCTTGAGCCCAGATGCAGGTTGCCTGCCGCCTTCGTAGCGTAGCGAGCCAGCTGTCCCGGTGGTGGGTGATGCCCTCCCGCCTGGTCTCCTGGTGCTGCAGCAGCAGGGGGCCGCCTCCTGTGGGTGGGGGGTGAAGAAAGGTAGAGGTCATTGAAGGCTCCTTGCCCTTGCGCATCCCGTCATCGTCGGCCTCCCTGGGAAGAACGTGCCATGCCTAGCCAGCCAGCAGCCTTGGTCTGCTGTCGTGGCACAGTGTTGAACAGAGTTCTGGGGGCTTCTGAGCTTGGTGGGAAGGAATCTTCTGGTCCATTGGGGATGTCTATCCCGGGCGCTGGGAGGGGTTTGGCTGCCTCTGCCCAGAGCAGCAGCAGTCACACCCACAGGGCCATGCCCCACGGTGGTGGAAACGTTCTCTGGTTCTGTGCCACTAGCCCCCACGGTTATCAAGTGCTCGATCTGTGGTTGGTACAACTGAGGAACGAAACGTCTGGTTTTGTTTTCATTCTAATTTATTTAGATGTGAGTAGCTACCCTTGGCTGCTAGACTGGGCAGCAGAGCTTTAGAGTTTCCTATGAGGATCGCTAGTGGGAGAAAGACACAGCGGAATTCATAGATGCCCCAGGGAAAAGAATCCGGGAGACTTGAGGAGGCTGCACACTTGTGCTCGTCCATGCAAGCGCCATGGGCGTCTAGCTGCACTCTAAAGTTCCTTCTGGAAGGTCAGCCCCGTCATTTCAGGGACGAACCCCTAACTAGAGGCTGGATGCTTGCAGTGAAAAAACACACGGCAGGGGCGCCTGGGTGGCTCAGTTGGTTAAACAACTGCCTTCGGCTCAGGTCATGATCCTGGAGTCCCTGGATCGAGTCCCGCATCGGGCTCCCTGCTCAGCGGGGAGTCTGCTTCTCCCTCTGACCCTCCCTCCTCTCATGTGCTCTCTCTCTCTCTCTCTCTCTCACTCTCTCTCTCAAATAAATAAATAAAATCTTAAAAAAAAAAAAAACACCGGCAGCCGCTTTCTCCGTTCCCACCTGTGCCCTCACTGGGGTGTGGTATGCTGGGAGCCGCCTTCTGGAAATCATCAGGTTCCGGTGGTTACCCCCATAAACTGTCCATGGTCCTGCCAGGAGCATCACTGTCCTTGCTGTGGTGGTGATGCCCGTGGTACCCACAGCAGAGGGGGAGCCTGGGCCTGAGGTTCTGGGAGGGGACAGGCCAAGAGCCCTAGTGACCTGCTGGCCCATCTCCAGAGAGGAGGATTCGAACCAGAGTATGCTGAAGTTGGGGGCGTTGGTCGTGAGACTTGTGCTGAAATAAAAAATAAGGAATAAAGAAACCCCCTGTCCTCGTTTTTTCCTGAAAATGGCTTGTTCTAAGGTCAAGGTTGAGCGTGGTATAAGGAGGTAGGCGTTGGTGTTCATTTTTACTGTCTTGATCCTGAGTCCCCATGACTGGTGGATTCAGGCTATGCTCCTGGGCATCTGAGGCCATACCTGGCTTGGGCCAGGCGGTAGGGGCTCCTTGGGCCATGGCCCTTGCTGGACCCAGGGACTGATGGCTGCCTCCCTGTTTGCCAGGCCCTGACTGCTGAGATTGTGAAGACCATCCGGGACATCATTGCCTTGAACCCGCTTTACAGGTTGGTCTCTGGCGCTGTTCGCTAGTCCTGGTGTGTGGTCGACCCTCCCTGAGGCCAGGCTGGGGTCTGTCTGCCTCTTTCTACAGTTGGGTTGGTGAGAGGCTTTCGCAGAGTATTGTCCCGATAGAAAACTTTGCCAGGGGCAGAGATTCAGGGCCCAGGGCCCAGCCCTGTGCGAGTAGATCCTGCTTCCCTTGCAGCAGGGAGGCCCTGCAGTGGGAGGGTGGAGGGAGATGCCTTAACCAGTGCAGGTTCTTTGCCTCCTTCTTACTAACAGGGCCTTGGATTTGGCCGGAAGCCTTTTTGTCATCAGCTGAGGTGGAAGGAGGGAATCTCACTTGGAGGTCGCTCCATGGCTGCTGGAGGGGGCTTGTGGCTGGGCATGGGGTCGTTAGTCTCATGATTCTAGGACGGGTGGGCTCACTGCTCCACACCTGGCTCCCCATGGGCATCCCAGGACCTTGACCATTGCTGCTGGGGAAAGGAGACTCAGGCCAGCGCTCGTACCAGGGGCCCAGCCCCGGCTGCTGCAGCATCCCTGCACCCAGTGGCAGCATCCTCTGTCCCTTCCAGAGAGTCTGTGCTGCAGATGATGCAGGCGGGCCAGAGGGTGGTAGACAACCCCATCTACTTGAGCGACATGGGCGCTGCACTGACCGGAGCCGAGTCCCATGAGCTGCAGGACGTCCTGGAGGAGACCAACGTGAGTGAGCCCTGGCCCGTGCTGCTCTGCGTGGCGGGAGGCCTCCCAGCCTGGCTGCTTGTCCCCAGCTCTGCTTTACAATTCCACTTGGCGCTCGCACGGGTCCATCAGGCCACGCCCTGCTTCCTGGTCTCTCTTGCAGCTGCTGGCATTCCCTCTGGGTGGTACCTTTTATTTAGCAGGTGGTATATTTGGCCCCACCCATCTTGTGCTGTTATGAGCCATGCCCCTACGAACATTCCACAGCTTGCAGATGTGCTGGACTTTATCTGTAGGAGGTGTTTGCAGAACTGGGCTTGCTGGGTCAGGGCGGGTTGTCTCGGGTTGGTGACACATAGCCAGGTCACTCTGCCCTGTTTGCGCTCCGTCTGGGAGGTGCCTGCTCCCCGCCACACGCTCACCATGCACAGAGAGATGCCGACTTCTGACCGCCACTCACGTCTTCCCTTTCCTGGCAGATTCCCAAGCGATTGTACAAGGCCCTCTCCCTCCTCAAGAAGGAGTTTGAGCTTAGCAAGCTACAGCAGCGCCTGGGGCGCGAGGTGAGCCTGGGCTGAGGACATGCCTGCACAGGGAGGGCGGCGTGCGGGCATCATTCTTGGTCGGGGCTGGGAAGCTCTGCAGTCCGGGATGCCCTCCATCACGGCAGAGCACTGTGCTAGGTTCAGCGTCCTGGGAAAATGCCGGACGCTGGCGACCAGCCTGGGAAAGGTTGAAAATCTGTTTCCCCAAGGCTCTGCTGTTTGTGGTCCCCCTTCCTGATTGTGGCTCAATCCGTGGGCTGCCTGGATCGTTGGTGCTTACCAGTCATGTTGTTTTTCAGAATTGACTTGCTTTTTCTACTTTATTTTAGAAAAAAACTTTCAGGTCACATCTTGGAAAATCTTTAACACTTGGTTATTAGCTTGAGGCAACTTTATAAACATTTTTTTTTAAGATTTATTTGATAACATTGTTTTGTTTTATTTTATTTATTTTTAAGATTTTATTTGTTAGCGTGGGCGAGAGAGAGAGTGAGCAAGGGTACAAGCAGGGGGAGCTGCAGGCAGAGGGAGAAGCAGGCTCCCTGCTGAGCAAGGAGCCTCGTGCGGGACTTGATCCCAGGGCACTGGGATCATGACCTGAGCCGAAGGCAGACGCTTAACCGACTGAGCCACCCAGGTGTCCCTGATAACATTGTTTTAAAAGATTTTTTTTTTATTTTTTGAGAGCGAGCACGAGCAGAGGGAAAAGACTGAGGGAGAAGCAGGCTCTCTGCAGAGCAGGGGGCCCAATGCAGGGCTCAGTCCCAGGGCCCTGAGATCATGACCTGAGCCGAAGGTAGACACTTAACAGACTGAGCCACCCAGGCGCCCCCCCCCCTTTTAGTACTTATTTATGTCTACCCCCAGTGTGGGGCTCAGTGTCATAACCCTGAGATCAAGAGTCACATGCTCCACCGACTGAGCCCACCAGGCGCCCTGGCACAAGGCAGTTCTTAATGCATCTCTGATGGGACACGGGATTGGGGGTTGTAGGCGGCCCTGGTGCTCAGCAACCTCTGAGTCCTTGCCTGCAGCCCTGTCCATCCAGAGGAGGTCCGCGCCTTTGGGAGGTGCGCTAGTGGCAAGCTAGCTTCACTTGGTCGCAGTCGGGTCCGAAGAGCGCGTCCCCTTCTCTCTTGGAACTTGGCATCGTTTATTTCCAGCTCAGGGAGACCGGGTTCAAGGGGGAGGGGGCTGGAAGCGGCCACTCAGGGTTTCCTTCTAACTGTGTCCAGAGGAAGCAGCGCCCCCAGCCCGTGGCAGTTCACGGACGTGCCTGTGCGCCCTCGCATGCGCTCTGACCGCGGCCCCTCGGCCCCTGCAGGTGGAGGAGAAGATCAAGCAGACGCACCGGAAGTACCTCCTGCAGGAGCAGCTGAAGATCATCAAGAAGGAGCTGGGCCTGGAGAAGGAGGACAAAGATGCCATCGAGGAGAAGTTCCGCGAGCGGCTCAAGGAGCTCGTGGTCCCCAAGCACGTCATGGACGTAGTGGATGAGGAGCTGAGCAAGCTGGGCCTGCTGGACAACCACTCCTCTGAGTTCAAGTGAGCGTTCTGGGGGCCGTGCCCGTCCACATGGCGTCCGCCCCCGAAGGCCACCCGCCTCTTGTGCCTCAGCCTCAGAAAAGCCGGTGACCCGGCAGGGTCCGGGGTGCCAGGCCAGAGGTCAGGAGGGTGGGTCCCCTGGGCACCCTCCGGTCACGCTGGGCGCCTGAGAGGCACTTGGTGTGTGATGGTCCTCTCGGTGCCCCCGTGTGGAACACACTTTTCTTTGTCACCTGATTGCCAGCTGGAGAAATGACGTCTCAGAGAAGTCAAGTCAGTGAGCAGGGCCTCCGAGCTGGTGGTTGGGGACAGGGATTTGATTTCAGGGATGTCTGGCCTTAAGCAGCGCTTCCAGCCAGCACCCCTCCCCTTGCCCCCTTCCCTCTGTCCCGTCCTTCGTGTGCCCTTGAGAGCCAGGAAGTCAGCGTCTCTTCCTGGGGGCTCAGCCTTGCCCCGTGGGTGCCCAACTCCCAACCTGGGGTCGCTCTTGGGGCAGCGCTGACCTGCCACCAGCCAGCCCCGTGTCCCACGTGCCCCGGGTGAGATCTTCTCCAGCTGCCTCCACGGAACGGGGTTCTGAGCAGTCCCTGAGCTCGCCACGTCTGGGCCAGGAAACAGGCCGCGCCCCTGTGCCGGGAGCTGGGCAGTGCCCACAGCGCGGCCTTTGCTGGTTATCGGCTCCTCCCGCTGAGGGGCGCGGTTCATGCGTCAGGGTCAGCGGGTGCCGGCCCCGTGGATTGGCCACGGCCATGCTGGGCAGTGAGCTGGGCCCCGCTCACCAGCTGTGGTCTGTCCCCTGGCAGCGTCACTCGTAACTACCTGGACTGGCTGACGTCCATCCCGTGGGGCAAGTATAGCGATGAGAATCTGGACTTGGCCCGGGCCCAGGCGGTGCTGGAGGAGGACCACTACGGGATGGAGGATGTCAAGAAGCGCATCCTGGTGAGGCCCCCCGCACCCCTCCCCTGGGTTCCAGGCCTTCCCCCCCCCCCCAACCCCTCACCCCGTCCCTGTGAGGCCCGCCTACACCCCTTGTGCAGGTCCCTGGGCATGGGCTGCTCGAAGCCTCCCCCTGGGCACCACGGTCCCACCTCCCAGGCACTTGTTCCAAGCACACAGGGTGGGCTCTGAACAGCAGGGTCTGTCGTCGTCTGGATTAGGGACCCAGGCTTCCCCCCCATGCTTGGGGGGGAAGGCAGGGTCCCAGAGGAGCCACTTGGGGAATTTCTGATGTAAGCTCCAGGAGGGTCTTGGCCAAGACAGGACTGGTCGGGTGGGGGCGGGGGGGTGGTGGTCAGCAGAGGCTGAGGAAGGAGAGGGGGAGGGCTCCAGGGTGAGGAGCAGCTCAGAGGCTGCACGGGCAATCTGGGCCAGGCCGCTTGCTCCCGGGGCCTCGGGTTTCCGAGGAGGGACAAGAGTCGTGCCTGACAACACGAGACGGGCCTTGCTCAGGGCCAGTAAGCTGTGGCTGGAGCAGCAAGAGGGTCAATAACAGTGCAGGATGTGGGAGGAAGGGATTACTAGCAGCTCGGCCTGCTGCCCTGGTCACCCGCAGGCGGTCACTGCAGTCTGCTCTGCTCCTCTGGGACATGCCTGGTCCCTTCCACAGCCCCCAGAGGCCTGAAAGGCAGCATGACAGTGGCGAGGCTCACATCAGTTAGGGCCCCTGGTCCTGCAGAGTGGGCGGCGCATGGCTCATGGGAGCCCGCCTCCGCCCGCAGGAGTTCATCGCTGTCAGCCAGCTCCGAGGTTCCACTCAGGGCAAGATCCTCTGCTTCTACGGCCCCCCTGGCGTGGGCAAGACCAGCATCGCCCGCTCCATTGCCCGCGCTCTGAACCGCGAGTACTTCCGCTTCAGCGTCGGGGGCATGACGGACGTGGCCGAGATCAAAGGGCACAGGTAGGCCCGGCCTGGCTCCGTTCCTGTGTGTGCAAGGGGGTGTCAGCGGCGAGCGGTGATCTCTGCTCACGCTGGGGTAAGTGACCGACGAGCCCAGCGGAATCCAGCTGCTCAGACGTTGGCTCAGAACCCTGGCCTCGGCTGCCAGGCAGGCGGGCTCCCAGGAGTATTTGTTTGCCAGGCTGTTGGTAGATGGTCTCGCTCATTGCAGTTTCCGTCCTACCCAGTTCAGCTCCCCCGGCGCTGCGGCCAGAGTCCCGGGGCCATGTGCCCAGCCCCAGGACCAGGGACTGTGGACCAGAGCCAGGGGCGAGGCGGGCCCCACTGAGAATGGGGCAGCATGCCAGTGAGGCCCCAGCACCTCCCCTGGTTCTTCGCTCCCTCACCAGCTGGAGCAGGGGCTGCTATCCTGAGTCCAGGGTCTGGAAACCGCCAGCTATGTGCGTGCGCCTGTCCGTTGGGGCAGTCATGGTGTGTTCTCCTGGAGCTCACGCGCTCATTCCCTCTCTCCCTCCCTCTCTCCTTCCACTCACTCTGCTCCAGCCATATGGGCTTTCAGCACACCATGCCTGATCCTGCCCTTACCCCAGGACCTTTGCACAGGCTGTTCCCCCAGAAAACCCTCTTTCTTCGAATACCCACACAGCTTGCCCTTTCGCTTCTTTTGCACAGGATTTTTTCTCAAAACGCTCTCTATCCCCACCTTAATGCCCCTGAAATGGCATTGCAGATCCTCTGTCCTTTGTTACCTTTGTAGAGTGTATACAGCCCACGGTTCCTCATGATTCCCACCTCCATCTGGCTGCCATCTGTCTGCCCCGCTGGGCCTTGCTTTAAAAGGCGCGGGACGCGGGTCTGCCTTACTCACTGTTGAGCACCAGACCCCCGCAGCTGAGCTGGGACAGTAGAGCAGGGAGGAGGTCAAGAAGCACTCCGGCAAGTGGCAGCCAGGTGTGGGCCATGGGCCCTGTGACCCTGAGGTCTGGGAGGCCGTGCTGTGCCTGGGGGGACCTGGGTGGGGGGAGCATTTCTGCCGCCGGCACCTGGCTGCTCCTGACCTCTATTCTGTTAGATTGGGCAGTGTAGGCTGGGTTTCACCATCCGGATAGGAGGTGCTGGCTGGGGGGATGGGTCTGAGTGAGACCTGGTTTTTTTTTTTTTTTTTTTTTTTTTAAAGATTTTATTTATTTGAGAGAGAAAGAAAGAGATAGAGAGCACGAGAGGGAGGAGTGTCAGAGGGAGAGGCAGACTCCCCGCCGAGCAGGGAGCCCGATGCGGGACTCGATTCCGGGACTCCAGGATCATGACCTGAGCCGAAGGCAGTCGCTTAACCAACTGAGCCACCCAGGCGCCCTAAGTGAGACCTGGTTTTGCATCTGTTCCCCCGGCCTGAGTCGGGGCTGGAGGGCGACATTCCCGTCGCTGGAGAGCGCAGGCTGTAGGGGTAGCCATCAGCCGGTGCCAGCCTCCACGCCGCCTCCACGGTTGCTGCCTCCGGGCAGCCCTCCACAGAGGCCGAGTGGTACACTGAGGTCCTGGTGCTCTCTGCGAGCTGGGCCTTTGGGTGCCGCCAGGTGAGGAGCCAACCGCTCCTGCTGTGCTCTGCCCCCCAGGCGGACGTATGTGGGTGCTATGCCAGGAAAGATCATCCAGTGCCTGAAGAAGACCAAGACGGAGAACCCTTTGATCCTGATAGATGAGGTGCGCACGGACGAAGGGCTGGGCGTGCGGCCGGACTGGGAGCTGACGAGGCAGCCCAGCCTCCGTTCCTTAGCGCTCTTCCCCGAGGTCAGACACGGTCCCTTAGGTCCTCCTGGGCCAGAGCTCCAGGCGGTCCCGCCCAGGCAGAGTCTGCATCCAAGACTGGACCTGTGGCCCCTGCCATTTCGGTTGTCCCCTAGTCACCGGGTGGTCCCACCACCGCCAGGCCACTCCATGACAAGCTTCTGTCCTGCCTCAGAGGACCCCGTGGCGGCCCTCCTGCTCCGGGCTTGCCCGGTGCCTGCCCCTGATGCTGGTGAAAACTGGTCCCGCCCGGTGTCGTCCCAGCAGGAGCATCTGGCAAGCAGGCACGGGGAGCGGGACGGGTTCCCAAACTGCCCGCCTCTGCTGCTCCTCAGGTGGACAAGTTAGGCCGGGGCTACCAGGGGGACCCCTCGTCGGCACTGCTTGAGCTGCTGGACCCCGAGCAGAACGCCAACTTTCTGGATCACTACCTGGATGTGCCCGTGGACCTGTCCAAGGTGTGTGTCCCACCGGGGAGGGGGTGCCCAGTGAGGGGAGAGGCAGGGTGGCCAGTCCTCCGGTACCTCCCTGCCGCCCTCCCCAGGTGCTGTTCATCTGCACGGCCAATGTCACCGAGACCATCCCGGAGCCACTGAGGGACCGGATGGAGATGATCAACGTGTCTGGCTACGTGGCCCAGGAGAAGCTCGCCATCGCAGAGGTGAGGGCAGGACCCTCACCGCAGCTCTAAACAGCGGGGGTGCCCCCCAGCAGCTGGGGCTGGGGGCATAACTGAGCACCGAGTGCCAGGCCCCTAACCAGAGCTGCGGGGAACAGTCCGCAGCGGCCCTGCTTGGAGCGGGGGCGGCCGGGGTCTGCCCACTCATGTAGTGTGCGTGTCGCCAAGAGCAGAGGCGAGGCCCGCCGTGAGCCGTGTAACCGCTAATGTGTGACCCCGGCCCGGGCGCTTCCCCAGCCCGCCCACTTCTCCAGCTTAGTTCCGCTCCTGCCTGGGGTTCACGTCAGACTCCCGCAGGCTGAGGGCCCAGGCCTCCGGGATGTTCCTGCTTCGGATGCCAGTTGCACATTCCGGGGCTCGCTTTCCTCCTCCCAACTGGCTATAAATCGGGCCTTCCCACACCTCTTCTTTGGGTTTGCCGGGTTGCTGTAACAGCTCACTGAGCTCAGAACGGTTTACTTCCTTGCAAGTTTATTATAGAGGGTACAACCAGGGAGCAGCCGGAGCGGCTGCCTCAAGCCCGGCAGGGGCAGGGACGGGGACTTCTGCAGGTAGCTGGCGCTCCCCTGGGGATTGTGTGCTTGGCCCTGATAGCCCCCTCCGCCGTCAGCACACTGCTCCCCGGCCTGCAGCACACCTCTCCTCGGGCCGGCACCCCTGCTGCCCGTCCCCCCACCAGCCGTGCGTCCTCGAGTTCTGTGATAGAACGTGTGTCCTTGGCCGAGGCTCACCTGGGATTCAGGTCTCCGCATTTCCTGGCCGTTACTGGTCTCCCCAGTGCGGGGGCTGGATTCGTACCCTGAAGAATGTTAAGTGGAGCAGAGAGCCGGATTTCCTTCCAGAGAAAAGGGAAGGTGTTTCCGACCCAGTGTTTCTAGCTGGAAAGAGGTTGTGCATGTTTCTCCCTGAGCTCGTCACAGCCTGCAGGTGCTGGGCCCCAGCCCTGGGGGCCTGACAGCAGCCTCCTGTCCCCTGGGGTGGGAGGGGAGCCAGAGGAGCTCTTGGCTGAGGTAGTTACAGGGGTCCTGGGGCCTCCCAACCAGGCCAAGGAGGGGCAGGCGTGGGGACCTGGGCCAGGGACTGCCTTTAAACCTTTAAAGGGATGATAAGAGAACATGGACTCCCCAGAGGCCTTGGGGCCAACCCATGTCAGTCAACAAGTGTCCTGACATGTGCGGTTGTGTCCCCATGTCTCAGCTGCTTTCTGCTCCCCACTTGGTGCTCAGGCTTGTGTGTCCCAGGACTGCCGTGTGGCAGGAGTCGGGCTGGGCTGTGGGGGACCTTGGGGCCTCTTGGCCTCCACATTCCTGTCCGCTCGGGGTGGCAGCTGCTCAGTGTGAGCGGGGGCAGCCCAGGGACCAGGGGAGACCTTCCTGGAGGAGTGGCATCTCAGCTGACATTTGGAGGAAGGGCAGGAATGGAGCCTGGGCAGAGGATGTGGCAGGAGCAGGGGCCTGGGAGCTTCTGGAGGCGGCGGGCTGGGCATCTGCGGGCTCACTGTGGGGTCCTGGCGCCCGCCGTGCGCTCTGCCCGGACTCCCTGCCGCCTCACCTTGCTGGCTCCTCACCCTCGGGTCACCGCTTCGGTGTCATCTCCTGGGGCAGCCTTCCACGAGCTCCCCTTGCCTCCCCCCCCCCCCCCCCCCCCGGGATGAGAGCTTGTACAGGCTGGTGCTGGGTCCGCCTCCATCATCTCTAGCCGGCCAGGGGTCTTGGGAAGGTTCGGTGGTAAGTGGGGGCCACAAGAGAGGCGCCAGTTCTTGACCCTGAGGCCCCTCCCTGCCAGCGGTACCTGGTGCCTCAGGCCCGTGCCCTGTGTGGCCTGGATGAGAACAAGGCCAGGTTGTCATCAGACGTGCTGACCGTGCTCATCAAGCAGTACTGCCGGGAGAGTGGTGTGCGCAACCTGCAGAAGCAGGTGGAGAAGGTGAGCTGGGCCCGCCGGGCAGGAGGGCAGGGTCCGCAGCCTGTGCAGGTTGGGGGGCGGGGGGCGGGACACTCCTGAAGATTCCACCGCAGGGTTTCCCCACAGGAGGCCAGGCCACAGAGACAAGAGAGGGTGGGGGCCGGGGAGTCTGTGCTTCACAGCGACACTCACCATGTGGGGAGATGGAAAGTTCCTGGAGACAGATGTGAATGCAGTTGACGCCGTGAGGCTGTAAACTTGTAAATGGTTGAAATGGTCATTTTATGCATTTTACCGCAATGTTAAAAGTTAAAAACGCGTGGGGTGAGGGGCACATGTCCACCGTGCTGCCTTCCCCACTCCAGGTGTTACGGAAGTCCGCCTACAAGATCGTCAGTGGCGAGGCCGACCTGGTAGAGGTGACGCCCGAGAACCTGCAGGACTTTGTGGGGAAGCCCGTGTTCACCGTGGAGCGCATGTACGACGTGACGCCACCCGGCGTGGTCATGGGGCTGGCCTGGACCGCCATGGGTGAGCAGCAGCTCTGTCCCAGCCCCCCTCCCTGAAGGGGTCCAGGAGACCAGGGGCTCATCGAGGAGGGAAAAGATGGGCCCACAACGTGGCACTAGTGCCCCACAAGCCTTATTTGCATTGAGGGGAGTTCCTCTGGCCTAGGGGGTGGTGTTGACACCCAGCGGGGTGGGGGGGGCCTCCTCTGGGTGACCTCGCTCCGCCAGGCAGGGAGGCCAGGCAGCGGGCCAGGGGTGGTGCTGCGGGGAGAGGTCCACAAAACCGGCCGGCTCGGAACAGTGCAGTACCTGCTCATTTGGGTGAGACTGAAAGGAATTGGGGTTCAGCGCCCTCGCTGTGTCCACGTGGACCAGCAGTCCCAGTGGCGGCGCTGCGGTGCGAAGCAGGGGGGCAGCAGGCCAGAGGGAGAGCACAGAGGAAACCCAGGTGTCCCCTAGGCGCCCCACTGCGAGGCTCGGGGAGGGGGTCCCAGCTTCACAGCCTCTACGGCTGGTCTCTCAGGAGGCTCGACACTGTTTGTTGAGACGTCCCCTCGGCGGCCCCGAGACAAGGACAGCAAGGGGGACAAGGATGGAAGCCTGGAGGTGACAGGCCAGCTGGGGGACGTGATGAAGGAGAGTGCTCGCATTGCCTACACCTTCGCCAGGGCCTTCCTGATGCAGCAGGACCCCTCCAATGATTACCTGGTGACCTCCCACATCCACCTGCATGTGCCCGAGGTGAGGCCCCACCTGCCCGCTCTGGCCCTGGCCCCCTGGCAGTGCCCAGCCCGCCCACCCCCACCTGCCTCTCCCCACCAGGGTGCGACCCCCAAGGATGGCCCGAGCGCCGGCTGCACCATTGTCACGGCCCTGCTCTCCCTGGCGATGGACCGGCCAGTGCGGCCGAACCTGGCCATGACAGGCGAGGTGTCCCTCACGGGCAAGATCCTGCCGGTGGGCGGCATCAAGGAGAAGACCATTGCGGTGAGTGTGACCCCGTGACCCCCTCCCCGCCCCGGGGTGAGTCTGGACCAGAGGCTCCCCCCACCCCCCAGGTGGCGCTGTGTCCTCACGCAGCTGGTGTAGGCCTCAGGCAGGCAAGGGTACCAGCCGCTTACAGACTAGGATTTGGGCCCATGTTGAGTGGAGCGTCCTCTGCCTCTTGGAGAGTTACCATCTTGGCTGCTCTCCTGCTTCCTCCTCAACCAAGCACCAAGAATCGGGGGTGCAGAAAAAGCAGGAGAGGGCCTCCTGGGGGTGCAGCGAGACGCCTACCTCGGCCAGTTAGTCCTTGGCTTCCCCCCAAGTGTTGGGACTCCGGCCCTGTCGTCCAGCCCTGGACCCCCTGCCTCCTGAAACCCGGCCTTACCTGCAGCCCCCATCCCTCCCTTGACCTCCCTACAAGGTCGAGTCCACGGCTTTAGAGACTCTACAGTTCGCTTTCCTCGCTTGCACAGGGGGAGATGCAATTAGGCCGCGCTGGCTGTGTCCCTGGATGGTCCCCCAAAGGGGTAGGGAGGCAACAGCAGGGTGAAGTGGGGCCTGGCAGTGGGAGCCCTGGAGGACTGTGGGCAGGGCGAGCAGTCCTCTCTGGGAGGACTCCCCTCTCAGGAGTCGGGAGCTCACAGGTGCCCTCAGGCTGTGTGGTAAGGCTGGGCGTGCTTTGATGCAGTTTGTTAAATTCCCTTGTGCTTTTTAGCTGCCGAACCACTAAACCTAAGGCCCTGGTTACTGTGATTCATTAGAAAATGGGGTCTCTGGGAGACAGGGTCCTGGAATAGAGGCCGGGAACGGGGTTTGGGCTCCAGTTTCCTCAGCTGCAAGATCGGGTGTGCAGGGGAGCCTGGTTGGGCCGAGCTGTCCTCAGCTGACGTGCCCGTGGGCCCTCCCTCGCAGGCTAAGCGTGCTGGAGTGACGTGCGTCGTCCTGCCAGCCGAGAACAAGAAGGACTTCTATGACCTGGCTGCCTTCATCACCGAGGGCCTGGAGGTCCACTTCGTGGAGCACTACCGTGAGATCTTCACTATCGCCTTCCCCGAGGAGCAGCCGGAGGCCCTGGCCGTGGAGCGGTGACGGCAGGCTGGGCTCTGCTGGCACAGACGGGCCCGCTTGGGCCAAGGAGCTCTGGGCAGCTGAACCGCCAAGGGGCTCAGCAGAGGCCCAAGTTGAAGGACCTCAATTACGGCTTAATCACGGAGTCTGACATATATGAGTATTTAATTATGATTAAAACCCCTTTCCAGTACTGCCTGGCTGCTTGTTCTGTACACCCTGCCCCTCACCAGTGCGCCCTGGAAGGCTCACCCCCTCCTTCCCCAGACCATCACAAGACCCCCAAGTTCTGAAAAGGCTTTATTACACAGAGGGGAAGGGGTTCAGTCCTTCTTGGCTGCGGCTTTCCTCATGGCGGCCAGGACGTTGCTCAGCTCCTCTCTCTTCCTCTTGGCGCGGATGTGTGTCCCCACCTGCCGGGCAAGGAGGGCGCTCAGTCCGGACCCGAGTCCCAGCCGGGCCCCTGCGCGCGACGACGCACCTACCCGTTTCTTGATGAACTTGAGGGCGCGCTTGTCCTTGGAGACCTTGAGCAGCTCCATGGCCCGCCGCTCGTAGGGGGCGAAGCCGCACACCTCTCGGATCATGTCCCGCACGAACTTGGTGTGCTTGGTGAGGCGCTGGGGAGAGGGGGGGGCGTCAGGGCGAGGCGCCCGGGGCCTGGGGTCCGCGGCAACGGGGACGTGCAGCCCCTCACGCCCGCCTTCCCACAGCGGGGCGCCCCCGCTTGGGCCGGGACCTCCTCCCCCTGACGGCCCGGCCCCAGCGTCCGCTCGCCGCGCACGCGGGTCCCGGGGGTGTCCACCCGCCGCCGGGGCGAGCCCTACGCCCCCACCCCCTTCAGCTCGAACCTCCCAGGCTGCCGCCGCCCCCCCCGCGCTCCGTCGCTCGGCCGCCGGGGCCCCGCTCTCCTCCCGCCAACACGCCCCCCCGAGCGCGCGCGCCCGCACTCACCCCGCGGCGGCGGCTGTGCCTCGGCTTGCTCACGTTCTTAGTCACCTTGTGGCCCTTGTTAAGGCCCACGGCCATAGGGTAGCGCAGAGCCATGGCTGCAAACGGGAGCGGAGAGGGGAGCGGAGGTGGGTCCGGGCTCGGCCCCCGCCGCCCGGAACCCCGCGTCCCGACTCCCCCGGACTCCCTCCCGGCGCCCAGCCATAGCCCTAAGACGCAAGGGGGCCCCGGAGTCCGGATGGCGGCAGATCCTACCCTCCCGATGCCACACTTACCGGCCGCTCCTCAACGGCTCCCGCGGCGGAAGGGCTGTCGCCTCGCGGAACTCTGGGCTATCTAGCTTCCGCGGGTCGAGCGGGCCAGAGAGGCAGAAACGCCGCGCGCTCCCCCTGGCGGATGGAGGCCCCGCGGTCTCCACGCGCACGCGCGAACCTTCTCCCTGCGCATGCGCGCTTACAGTAGCCGGTTGGAAACTAGCCTTGGCCGGCGCTGAAATGACTTCCTTTGCCAATGGGTTGAGGGTTCGAATCCTACTTCTGCGGCTTGCTGGCTAATCCCACCTGGGCCCGGGCTTAGGGACCCTGCGCCAGGAACGTCAGCTCCCAGTACTTGAATTTCCTCGTGTCTAGAATGACGAGAATAAGGGGCGCCTGGGTGGCTCAGTCGGTTAGGCGTCTGCCTTCTGCTCAGGTCATGATCCCAGGGTCTTGGGATCCAGCCCTGCGTGGGGCTCCTTGCTCCCGAGGAGCCTGCTTCGCCCTCTCCTCCCCGCTCATTCTCTCTCTCTCTCAAATAAATACATAAGTAAAAATCTTTATTAGAATGAGGACAATAATAGTGCCTATTCCCAACTGTTCGAGTAAGGTATAGTGGTACTCGACACAAAATAAAATTTCCATAAGCAGATATTGGCTTCATTCTGTATGACGCCAAACTGTGTTAGAACTGAAGAAGGCGATTTGGTATAGTACACCCTGACGGCGTTTGATATAATTTGATGTAATTTTCGGTGGTGCAGGGACTGGAGCCACGGTAGAAACAAACAAACAAAAAAAAAATTTTTTTTTCCGGTTTTTATCTTTGAATCCTACCTATTCCCAAATGATGGTTCCATTTTGGGCTAGTCTCTTTGTGGTTAACCCTTGTAACACTTGCTAATTCTAGAGCTTTGCACAGCCAACAGTAGCTAGCATTTTGCAATGTTGTATTTATTCTACGGTTTTTAACTGTGCCAGTTGCTTTTTCTTTATGCAAACCACACTCATTTATCATTTTACGGAGAGGAAGTGTCAATTTTTCACTAAAATTGATGTGCAGATAAACATAGCCAACACTTTGTTTAAAGTCCCTTGTCAGAATCCTACCTCCTGCCACGGACTTCCTCCCTCTCTCTCTCTTTTTTCAGATTTTATTTATTTGAGAAAGAGAGGGAACCCAAGCAGGGGGAGTGGGAGAGGGAGAAGCAGACTCCCCGCGGAGCAGGGAGCCCGATGCGGGACTCGATCCCAGGACCCCGGGATCGTGACCTGAGCCGAAGGCAGATGCTTCACCGACTGAGCCACCCAGGTGCCCCTTCCTCCCTCTCTCCAAGCACATTTCCTTATCTATAAAATGTTAAGGGGGCGCCTGGGTGGCTCAGTCGTTAAGCGTCTGCCTTTGGCTCGGGTCATGATCTCGGGGTCCTGGGATCGAGCCCCGCATCGGGCTCCCTGCTCCGCGGGAAGCCTGCTTCTCCCTCTCCCACTCCCCCTGCTTGGGTTCCCTCTCTCGCTGTGTCTCCCTCTGTCAAATAAATAAATAAAATCTTAAAAAAAAAAATTAACAATGGTAGCACCAACGTCCTGTTGTGAAGATGCCATGAGATCACTAATGTCACGGGCTTAGTGCCTGATAAACATTCCCGTCATCGGCACACAAACCACGTGCTTTATACTGCAAGTAAGGCCTTTGGCCCAGAGTCAGTACCTTTCCTCGCACCCCTGACTTCCCGGGTGAGATCTACGTCTCTCAGGTGGAGAAGTCTGGTCGCCTGGTCCCCATACACACATCCCTCTTTACCCGCCTGCCACCAGCAAACTGGAAAAGCTAAGCAATGTGAACAACCTATGTGCAAGGGAGGAAGGGTTTTTATTATGAAACAGAAGGCTGGGTCCGGCCCAGAGCGCGTTCTTTCCCTCCTCCCCGCCTCAGACCCCATGGGCAGGTGAACAGTTTGAAGGCCGTCCCCTGCTTGGGGCCAGGGTAGGGGGACGCTCCAAGGTTGCGTCAGTGGAAAGAAGAGATCAGGGAGGCACTGGCTCCAGGTGGGAGATGGACAGGGTCCCCAGGGTGCCCTGTTTGACATGGCCAGGGGCCTGGGCAAGTCACACCACCTCTCTGAGCCTCAGCTTTCTCATCTGCAAAATGAAAGCAGCAACCGTGTCACCCCGGCCGTAGTTGTGACCGTTTCCAGGGGCTGGTAGACTTTCTCGGTTGTCCTTTTCTGTCTTGATGACTCTGTCTTGAGCCACGGTCAACAGCTCAGAGGTGTCTCGGTTTGTGTCGCCGCCACTCTGGGGCGGCTGGATGGAGGGTTCCCCTCCGGGAAGATGAAGGAGTGCCACGGCCGGGGGCTCAGGCAGCAGCGGCAGCGGTGACGTTGAGCTCCTGGCGGATGAACCAGGCCCTCGGGTGCGGCAGCCAACCCCGGAGCAGGCAGAGCAGGTGGAAGTGCCACGGGTAGAAGACACCAGGGGCGCGTGTGGCGCCGCCGCGGATCACGGCCAGGGCTGCCTTGGGCCCTGGGGCCGCCTTGGCCCTCGTGACGCCCCTGGGGACAGGAGGGCTCGGTGGAGACTGCAGCTGGGCGGCCCCCCACAGCCCCCTGCCCCTGTTGGCCCCGGGCCTCACCTGACTCCCTCGGCGGTCGAGGCGCGATCCCGGAGGCCCAGGACACACATGGTGATGGCCACGTTCACGTCCTGCACGTCCAGCTCCCGCCGTAGAGAGCCGAAGAAGCCGTCCAGCGCGAACTTGGCCGCGGAGTATGGGCTGGAGAAGGATGTGGGCACATGGCCTAGGAGCGCGGGAAGACAGCAGCTGAGTGACCACGCGGCGCTCCCCCTCCTCCAGGGAGCCTTCCTGCCCTCCCCAGGCTCGCCCGCCTCAAGCCCTGTGACCTCCCGACTCCCCGCCCCGCGGGCACGCACCCAGCAGCGAGGACACGACCACCAGGGAGCCTTTGCTGTCCGTCAGGCTGGGCAGCGCCAACGAAGTCAGCTGCACGTAACTCAGGAAGTTCACCTGGAGGTGGCGACTGCGAGTCACCGCATCGCGGAGACACTCGGGCCCGGGAGGGGCGGGGCCTTGAGGCGGTGGGCGGGGGCTGGTAGGGGCTGGACCTGAGGTGGGAATTGGGGCGGGGGGGAGGGTGGAGCCTGGGGGATTGGAAGGCTAGGGCGCTGCGCGCGGTGGGGCGGGGCACCTGTAGGAGCCAGCGTGTCGCCTGGACGCTGCGGGACCGCGTGCCTGACGGGGTGGCGCCGAGGTGGTTCAGCACGAGGTAGTCCAGCCCTCCTGGCCCGGAGAGGCCCATCAGCAAGGAGCTAGTTCTTGAGGCTCCGCCCCTGGGCCCGAAGAGATTTCGCCCCCCCCCCCCGCCCCTGGCCCCGTCACCTTGAACTAGAGAAGCTCCGGCCAGAGCACTGACCCAGTGAGTTCCGCCCCGGTGGCTCCCCGCCTCATATCAAAGAGACCGGGCCCTACTCCCTGGATCCTGCCAGGATTCGTCCCTGATCCAATAAGGCCCAGCCCAGAGTTCCGCCCCCTGGAGGCAATGAGCCTCCACCCCCCCAGCCACGCCCCGGACCCCATAAACCTCCGCCCACCGACTGCCACGGCCCCACCCCTTTCGGGTCCTGCCCGGTGAGGCCGAGGCCCCCGTACCAGAGTCCAGGCCCCGCCCCTCACCCAGCTTGTCCAGCGCAAACCGCACCACGCGCTCGGGCACCTCAGGGGAGGCCATGTCCGCAGCGATGAAGAAGACCTTGGGAGCGCCCAGCTTCCGGCAGTTCCCTACCACCTGGGGGGGCCAGAGCTGCCCGTGGGCCCGTCCACCCCGGCTGGGCCCCCTCCACCTGCTAGACCATTGGGGCCCCAGCCTCAAGCCCCCTCCCCGACTCGGAGCTTCAGGTGACATTCCACATTATTCCCAAAGCTCTGCCACTGGGGTCACAAACCGGCAGCCTGCGGGCCCAAATGGGGCACGTTTTATTTGCTCAATACCAACATTTAAAACTCAGGGGATTTCATATAAATCTCGATATTTCTGGCCTCTCTAGAAGTTTTGCAAAGTCCGTCCCCAAGAACCGTACATCTCCTTGGAGCCACAATGGGCTGCTGCTGAGCAGTGTCCACCACCCCTTGTCTGAGGTTGAGAACCCTGGCTGCCGGCACAGGCTTTGGAGACCACCAGTAACCCCAGTTTTGAGGAACACTCCCTGTCTTACACTCACTGCCTTAATGGATCAACCCAACACCGTAACCCAGGAGAAGGTACTTTAATTGTCTCTGGTTTGCAAAAGAGGCAACTAAGGCTCAGACGTTAAGCTACTTGCCTAAGGTCACCCCGGAAGCCTGGATCTTTGCAAGGAAGGATTTACACCCAGGCCCCGTTTTCCAGCCACTCCCGCCCCACGAAATGGGCTGCCTCACCTTTTGCAGGAGGGCCTCGGTGTGGGCCGTGAGCACCAGGTGGGCGCCCAGGCGCGCGTAGAGATAAGCCAGCTCCTCCCCAATGCCTGCGCTGGCCCCGGTCAGCAGCACTCGGGCTCCCTGCAGGCCAGCTAGCAGGGTGCAGGGGTGATCAATCCTGGGGTGGGGGGCGGCACCGGACAGCTGGCCCGATTCCTCCCTCCCCCACTTCCAGGCACTCACCAGGGTCAAAGTTGTCATCCCAATAGTAGGAGAAGAACAGGGCCCCCAGCCCGGTGAGGAGCAGAACCTTCATGGCCAGCCCTGGGTCTGCAGGTTCTGCAGCGGGAGAGAGGACAGGCACAGGGCTGGCCCACAGCCACCCCCATTTCCCCAGCTGCGCCTTTGTTTGATGAAGATGCTCCAGGCCCTGCCCTCTCTCCTCCATCTCGGCAGGTGCTGCCTGGTTCAGGTCACTACATAGCTTCCCCTGGCCATTTCAACAGCTTTCTCCCTCCTCGAAGCAGCCAAATGACATCTTGCCTCCCCCTGCTGAACATCTTCCCTATTTCATTTAGGACAAAAGCCAGCCTCCTTGACGGTCAAAAAGGCCCTGCAGGGACCAGCCCCTCTGGCTCACTCGGCTGTGTGCCACACCCATCTCTTCACTGTTCCCCAGAATCGGCCAGTCTCCAACCTGCCGCAGGGCCTTTGCATTGGCTATTGCCTCTGCCCGGAATGCTCTTCCCAAATAGAACCCAAGGAGTTGCTCTCTCACTTCTTTGAAGTCAGCACAAAACTGACCTCCAAGGGACATTCCCTGGCCTCCTTTTCTAGAGCGCCTCCTGGTCCCTCTCCTTCCCTTGCCTCCCTCTACAACTGCCAGCCTCTCAGCACTTGCCAGGACCTGAAATTGTCCTGATGATTTGTTACATGTTCACTGGCCCTCTCTCCTCCTAGACTATCAGCTCCATGAGGCAGGAAGGAAATGGAAATCTGCTGCTGCTTTGTTCACTGTTGGGACCTCAGGGCCCCAAACGGTGCCAGACATGCAGTAGGACGCTCAACAGATACCAGACTGACCCTGAGTGATACGAAGAACATTGGAGAGAAGAGCTGGGGGCGGGGGGCAGAAAGACAGCTCTGTCTGGAGACACCCAGAAGGAATCTTAGGGCTCGGTAGGGGACACAGGGGCCTGTGTCATTAGAGTTAAGATGTGACTTCAGCTGTGGGAGTGGATTTACTTGTTCCAGGGAGAGGGTGAAAGAGAGAAACAGGCCAAATGCTTAACGTTTGGGGGGGGGAGCGGGTCATGAATCTTCCCTGAGAAAGGCGCAGGACCATCACATCTTGGGCTTTCTGTCCTCTGAACTCAGTAGGACAAAGAGGAGAGGGGGGCTTCCAGAGCTGAGAGATGGTGGGGCTGGGGTGCCTTCAGATCTCTAGATCCAGGCCTCAGTTCTTCGCCCCCCACTGCAAAGTTCCAGCTGCCTCCCCCATCCTCCTGCTCCCTCCCTCACCCTATGCTTTTCCGGCAGCCAAAGGGATCTTCCAAAGAAATCTGACGTTCCCCTTCCTGCTCCAAACCCTCCTAGGGTTCGCCGCTGCCCCCCATGGAGACCAAGCTCCTCACCTCAGCCCACAATGCCCCGCGGGTCTGGCCCACCTGTCCATCCTCATCTTCCACCATTACTGTCTATGAATCTTTCTCAGCTCTCAGAAAGGGGCACTCGCCCTTCCCCAATCACGGCAGCCATCCCACCTCTCCCCACGTTCCGGGGGAAGCCCGCGGAGCCCCGCAACTTGACTCTCTTCCCACCTTGACCCCAGCAGCTATGCAGGGGGAGGTGGGGACGGGCGGATGAACGGCTAGCTGGCTGGCCGTCTGGGTGGATGGATGGATGGATAGATGGACGGATGGATGGGTGGATGGATGGATGAGGCAGCCGCCTGCGATGGGGGAGGAATTGGGAGAACCAGACCCTCGTAGAACGTACTGGTCCCCTGACCTCGCCAGGCCTCAGTTTCCCCTCTGGACAAAAAAGGCGTGCGACGTGCTGCGCGCTCCCAACCTCGCACTCACCCACTCGGGCCTCAGTTTCTCCCACCGTCCAGCGGAGCTGGGGTCCGGGCCTGGGAACCCGGCGCGCGTCCCTCGGACCTCCCTAAGCGGCAGCGTCCGGACGGACCCCCGGCCGCGCCCCCTCCCTTAGGGCCCGGGTCACGTGACACCGAGCCCACCCCCCCCCGGGGGGCGTGGCCTAGCCACGGGAACGCCGTGCCCGGGCGTTGCCCGGCAACGGCATTCCGCCGGGCTCGCCCCCTCCGGGCCCTGGTCCTGGTCCCGGTCCCGCCCCCTGGACGAAAGCCCCACCCTGGACCAGATCACGTGACGCAGGCCCCGCCTCTTTCGCACATTTCCGCCGTCGCGTTGCCATGACAACCATGCTATTGGCCCACTCTTCCTGGTCCTGGGCCCTCAGTTCCCTGCGTCGGCGCGGGTGGATCTCCCGGGCCCCGACATCTTCTTGGGTCACTTTCAGGCCTCACTCTAGACGCCTGACTCCTCTTTTCCCCCCCACGCTACCCGGGCCGTGCCAGGCCGGTCTACATTTCCCAGGAGTCTTGGCGGCTAGGCGAGGCGTCCGGCGCCTCACGGGGCGGTGCTGACTCCATTTCCCAGGCAGCTTTGCGGCGGACGGGCTCGGAAGATTACACTTCTCAGAATCCTTTCGCGCGGTAGGGCTGCGGTCCCTCTCCCGGCGTCTCTGAGCCGTCGCGCGACTTCGACTCCCGCAGGCCTTTGCGACTAACCAGGGCGACTACGCTTCCCAGAGGCCTCTGCGGCGCTGTCACCGGAAGCGGCGGGCGAGTGGAGTGTCCTTGCGCGCGGAGCCGAGCGACCATGGTGCCCCGAGTGTGGTCGCTGATGAGGTGCGTCGGGCTGCCGGGTGTGCCCCGAGCCCCCGAGAAAGTCCCCTCCTGTGGGCACTACCTCTCGTTTGCTTCCAGCTGGATCTCCGAATTCCGTGTCCCCATCGCCCCGATGGGGAAACTGAGGTTCAGGCGGGGAGGGCCTTCCCGAGATGTTCTGTCGCCTCCTTCCCGCTCCCCAGCAAGCCCTTGCCTCCTGATTGTGTCGGAGTCCCCGTTGCCTCCTCTGTAAGGTGGGAATGCCGCAGGCGCTGTACCAGGAAGTTCATGCGTGCCCAGAGCGACGTATGACACACGGGAAGCGACCAGGGCCACTTGGAAACCCCTCGAGGGTGGCGCGCAGGTCGTGCCTCCCGGGGCTGGAAGGCAGAAAGTCAAGGGTCTTAAGTATTCACGGTTCCCTGCTCTGTGTGCGGGATCACGAGTGACCCCTCTTCCTCTCCGGGCCTCAGTTTACCAGTTCAGTGGGGCCGAGTAGCTGTGCTTTGCGCAGTGTAGATTGAGTGTTGTGCACAGTAGGCGCCAGGCACGCCTCTGGGCCCCCGGGCTGCCTTGTTCTTCTGTACTGGCTGCCTGGCTTCAGGTGTGTCACTCCTAGGACTGTGGCACCCGGGAGTCGGACTCCTCTCCCCGCGTGCGCCTAGAGCGAGGAGTGCCCGAGGAGCTGCTGAGCGGCTGTCCTTCCCTGACTGCAGGTTCCTCATCAAGGGCAGTGTGGCCGGGGGTGCAGTCTACCTGGTGTATGACCAGGAGTTGCTGGGGCCAAGCGACAAGAGCCAGGCTGTCCTTCAGAAGGCTGAGGAGGTAGTCCCCCCAGCCATGTACCAGTTCGGCCAGTACGTGTGTGAGCAGACCGGTCTGAAGATGCCCCAGGTACCCTGGGGCTGGGAGTGAGGCTAAGGCTTGGTGGGAGGAGGGTGTCAGTTCTGGGGTGGCTCTTGGTCCCTGGTCCCTCCAGCCCTGCCTGGTGTCCTTGGCCCTGGGCTTTGTGCTGCACTTCCCTGCCTCGGAAAGGGGCTGGGGCTGCTGGCCGGGCCCTTCCCTTTTCACCTGCCCCTTCTCCCCTCTCTTCCCAGCTCCCAGCCCCTCCAAAGTTTAACTTTCACATCCGTGACACCTGGAATTCAGGTAGGCCCTGGTCCCTGTGCTTGGGGGGTGGCCCCTGATACCCCCCAGCCTAGCACCCCCTCCCACCGCTTCCTGGTCATTCCTTTCCGTTGCTCCCCTTGCTGCTCCGTGCAGCTCCCACGGACCTAAAAGAGGAGAAGGGGTGGAGATTTCAGGGAGGTGTGAGCAAGGTGGAGCCTCCTTTGAGGATGGGTCACATTGGAGCTCATCGTGTGATCTCAGACAAGAGTAAGCCCTGCCCCATCTCTGCCTCAGTTTCCCCATGTGGGAACCGATGGACCTGGAACGGTGCCTCTAAAAGCCTCGCAGAGCTAGGGTTTCCGGGGGGCTGATGTTGGACTAAAGCGGGGGGCTGAAGGCGCTGGGCCCTCCCTCTCCACAGGCATCATTATGGTGATGTCGGCCCTGTCGGTGGCCCCTTCCAAGGCCCACGAGTACTCCAGGGACGGCTGGGCGTACCTGAAGGAGCGAACCAAGTAGCCTGTCAGAAGAGGCCACCTGCCCCGGTCAGGAACAGGGGCAGGGGCACCAGAGACCTGGAGACTCCAGACTGGGACTGGGACCCCACACCGAGGGCAGCTCCTGGCCTTGCCGGCCCAATAAAAGACTTCGGAAGTGCTCCCCGACCCGTGTGCTGGCCCTGGGGACTTGGGGTGGCCTGGCTGGTGCCGAGTGCAGGGGCCCGGGCTTCTGGCACCTAGCAGCTCTACAGGGCCTGACCTTGCCCCCAGGCCTGGGCTCACCCCTTCGCTGTCCGGGGCCCTGCCTGCTGGGCCCCCAACCTGGTTATGGGGATGGGGAGCAGACACTTGGCCCTGGTGCTCCATTGACCGTGCTCAGGGCCTGGGAATGGGTTGAGGAAGTACTGAGGGCCAGCCCAGGTTAGGGATCTCTGCTCGTGGAGGGGTGAGCCAGGCTGGGGCATTCTGGAGGTTGGGACTCGGTAGAGTGGGCACAATTCATCAGTTCATCTCTCCACATGGCCAGGAGTTCCTGTGGCCGCGGAGCCTACGTCTGGCTCAGCTCACTGATCACCTGTGTCTCGTCTGGTCCTGGCCCTCCCTTGCCTGCTCCCTACCCACATTCTACCCTCTCCCCACAATCTGGGATTTCCTGGGACCACAGGCTTCTTGTCATTACAGTGGGGGGGGGGGCTTCCGTACCCAGAGAGGTTCTGCCCTCCCTGCGTCCCCTGCTCCCCTGGGAAGGCTTTCCCGCCCCACACTGGGTCAGCTGCCTGGTGACCTGAATGTTCCCCCCCAACCCCACTGGGAGAGTGGGCCCTGGGAATACTCCCAGCCCGGAGGGCATCCCACCATGACGGCAGTGGGAGGACATCTGTGTCACAGACGACGGCGGGTAGAAGGTGGGCTTGGCTGGGAGCCCGAGACTTGCCCAGGTTGCCGCTCCAGGAGCACGGAGCAGGCCTGGCCAATGGTGCCCTGAGCTGACACGGGACCCCCCTGTTTCTAAGAGTTCTAGGGGTTATGTTGCTTGGTCTGGGGGACAGAGCTCACCGAGGCGCAGGAATTAGGAGAGGACTGTGGTTACCGGTGGGGAAAGCAGAGACTGGAAGCCAAGACGCTGCCCAGGCTCTCCAGGGATGAGAAGATCGTGTGTCCACGGGAGCTGTGGGGAGGAGTGTGTGTGGGGTGATGGGTGGCCTGGCCTGGGGTGTTTGGGGAGGCAGAGCCCCGAGTGTGCCACTCTGCTCTCCAGGAAGAGTCTCTGGCTGGGTCTCCCATGTCCAGCGTGGCGCCTGCCCGCTCGTGCTGGGCCACAGGAAGGAGACGAGCAGGTCCAGGGCAAGGGCAGCGTGGGAACATCCCTGATCCCGGGGGCTGCCTGGGGGGAAGCCAGCCCAGGTTCAGGGCTGAGCCCTGTGACCCACCCCAGCCTGGCACCTTCCACCAAGCCCTTCCCGCAGCCCAGGGAAGGGGGCCGACCGTGGGCTCCGTTTACAGGTGGAGAAGGTTGTGCGCAGCCTGGAGCCCGGGGAGTTAGCTTCAACCCTCCCCGGGGCGCTGGATTTCCAGGTGCCTCACCCCAATGGACCCAGTCCTGGGCCCTCGAAGACAGGAGGGGTTGCGCTCAGGGCACACGGGGCTGTGGCTGTGGCATGTGCTCCACAAGGTCCCTGAGGCCTCGGGACCCCGTCATCATCACTACCACCATTTTACAAAGACAGGCCGACATGGGGGAGGGGGAGACCTGCCAGGGCCGCCCTGCCACGCTCTGCACTCCAGGCGATGCCCACAGGAAGGGAATCCAGCCCTTGTAGGTCAGGAGGGAGCCACGCCAGGAACAAGCTCACGCCCACGCGGGCGGCCGAGCCTGCAGCCCCAGCCACACTGCTCACAAGAGTGACTGCAGCCCCCGCAGGACCCCCATGCCAGCGGTGGAGGGGGCCGCGAGGTGGGGCTCCGGAGAAGCAGAGATGGCTGGGGGCGGGTCCAGGGGCGGCCGGGCAGACAGGCAGGGCTTCGGGAAGGCACAGGAGTGCACAGTGAGGGCCGGGAGAGGGGCATGCGGTTTACGGGTTGAGGGGGCGGGCTGAGCTGGGTGCACCTGTTTGAGAGCACAGAGCAGGCAGGGCTGGGTCATCTCACAGAGGCGACACACGTACCCACCCCACCCCCCTCCAGGCCCCACTCCTGGGACCTGCTGGGGCCTCAGGCGGCTCCGAGCCCTCAGGGGCCCTCAGCAGCTCTGCGGAGCCGGCCCCAAGCCAGCCCCTGAAACCACATAAGCTCCGGTGTGTAGCCACTGACCACATGGCCCCAGCCCACATCAGCCCAGACTATGGTGCCATTCTTGACCCCTCCATCCCCTTGTGCAGTCAGATCCCAATTCCTCTGTCCACTTGAATCCATCACCAGTGCCAAGACCACCTCCCTGGTCTTCCCGACTGCCCTTTTCCGTCTATTTCCCCAGGTCCAAGTCGGATCATGTCACTGCCCGAGTCAGAAACCTCCTAGGCCTCCCCGCTGCCCTCTCCTTGAGCAGGAGCCCAGACTCCTCCAAGGGACTCTCCGCTCCCAGAACACAGCTGGTTTTCACCACGGCCTCGGCACACCGCTCCTGCACCCTTTCACTGGGCCAAACTGCCTCCTCCGGAAAGCCTCCCCTGACCCCTTCCTCCCGCCCCCAGGCTGAGCTAGGCACGCCCTCTGGGCCTCCTGACCGCCTGCAGGTGTCCCATCATGGCACTTAGCACTTCAGGGCAGGATCTCCCCACCTCAGCAACACACAGGCTTGGGACCAACCCCGGGCACCTCCGCCCTGCAACACCAGTAGCAGCCTGTGCCCCTAGTCGGGACAGCTAAATGTCCCCAGGTGCTGCCGGGTGTCTGTGCTCTGGGGACAGTCATCCCAACTGAGCACCACTGCCCTGGGAGGTTGTATTGGTCCCCTGGGACAAAGGACCACAGACTGGGCGGCTTGAAACCACACACACTGATTATACCACAGATCTGGAAGCCATTAGTCCAACATGGGCCTCACTGGGTCAAATGCAGGTGTGGACAGGGCTGGCTCTTTCTGGAAGCTCCGGGAGGAGCTACCCATTTTGGCCTTTTCCAGCTTTGAGAGGCCACTGCACTCCTTGGCAAGAGAGACCCTTCATCTTCAGAGCCAGCCAAGTAGTCTTCCTGTCCGCAGCCCCTCCGGCTCCCCCGCCTCCCTGTTCCCCTTAGAAGGACCCTGGTGAGGACCCTGGGCCCACCTGGATGATTCTCCATCACCAGGTCCTTAACTGAATCCTGGCTGCAAAGCCCCTTTTGTCACGTTAGGTGCCATGCATACAGGTTTCAGGGACTAGGGTGGGGACACCTTGGGCCCCTTCCAGAGGGGGCTTATTTGGCCCACCGCAGAGTCTGAAGGCTGGGTCACGTGTCTGTCTTCCCCCAGACAGGGCTGGACTCCACCAGATCGCTTCCACAGACCAAGAGGCAGCAGGCCTCCCTGTCACCATGGCTCCCCTGGATGGGTGGACCCAACCTCCCTCCCCAGCACTACGGCCACAGACGCCGGGCCCCAGGAGACGGGAGTCTGTGGCTGACCTGGGGAGGCAGCACACTGCTGTCAGATCTTAGCCCGCTGGGATGCAGTTCCACTTAGCAGATCCTAGGAGTCAAAGCCACAGATGAGGGGAGTTGATGGGGGGGCATGGGGCCAGGGAGTGTGAGCACCGGGGATAGTTGGGTTGGGGAAGGTGAAAGGTTCTGCAGACAGAGGTCAGTAATGGCTGCAGAGCAGTGTGCAAATACGAATGCCTCCGAGCTGTACACTTAAAAGTGGTTAGAATGGAAATTTCATGTTCTGTGTATTTTACCCACGTTTAAAAAAAGCACAGCGGCCTGTTCAGCAAGGGCTGGGTGCGTCCTGGACATGGAGGCAGAGCGTGGGGGCCAGAATCATCTGAGGTACATCAAAGGGCCCAGGAGGGTGCGCTGTCAGCAAAGGGCTTCTGGAAACCCTAACAGCCCCTTAAAGCTGCCCCTTCGTCTTTCCCTGAAGGAAGAGCCGTGGCTCAGCAATGCCAAATATAATTTACAGGAAGAGGCGAAATAAAAAGAGAAAACGCTCTAAATAAAGGGTATGTGAACAGAAACACATTTATTACAAAAAAAAAAATCAAAAAAAAACAAAACAAAAAACAACACAAAAACATTCACATTGTATTGAGCTACAATATGGCAGCAGATAAAAAAAATTATTGTACACAGTTTAAGATAACTCCTAACAGAACATACTCTTGTAGCCACGTGACAGAACACGGGGATCCAAGCACTTAGTAGCGGCGAGTGAAGCGGGTGTCGTTGGGTCGGCTCCCCCGGTTCTGTCCTCCAAAGCCCCCCTGCATTCCACCGCGGGGGATCACGTGGCCCCGCGAGGCCCCACCAGGGGCAAAGCTGCCGCGCCTACGACCAACACGGATCCCGAGTTACAGAAGCCCGAGCCCCGTGCCCCTGCCGGCACACTTTCTAAACCTTCTCCCAGGTGAGCCAACATGCAGAGGAGACAGTAGGAGGACCAGCAGCATGGAACACTTACCCTGACATCCCTCCCCGGTTCATCATGTGACCCGGCCCAGAGTGACCAGACATACTTCTTTCGCCACCTACAAAACAAAACACACGGTTCAAGCAGCGCCTCCGAGCAAAGCGCATGGAGATGAGGACACCGACACAGGGCTCGTGTGACTCCAGTCCCTCTCCCGAGCCACCCAGTCAACCCAGAACCCGAAGATCCCGGCCGAGGCATCAGCACACGAACCACACACACCCGCTGTCCTAAGTCGAGGCAGAGAGGAGTGAGCATCCTCCGTTCCACCGCCCCCCCCCCCACGTCCAGTAAGGGATGAGCAAGACCCTGTGGTCTTGGGGAGAGCAGAGAAAGCTCTTCCTGCCCTCAAGAAGCAGCCGGAGCTTTCCAGATGCTTCTCCACAAAGACAGACACACCCCGGCCGAGAGCCAGGCCTTACCTTGCCACCTCTTGTGGTCCCTGTCTATCATGCCTCCATCAGCAGCACCCTGCCACGCACGGTCATCCTCTATTCTTCGGCCATGGTCCCCCCAGTCACGTCTGCCCCTTGGAAAAAGAGATCTCTGATTTGGATTGCCCCCTTCTCTGCCTTTCACAGTGGGAGGGGTGGTGGGTTCTGGAAGGTGGGTTTAGCATTGTGTGTCCAGTCCCCATCGCTTTCAGGGGTGGGGGTCCGTGGGAAGTGGAACCTGGCTCTCCAGGCTGCTCAGGGCTCTGAGGCGGCCCAAGCAGAGGCCAGTACGCTGGGTCAGGGGGCCAGCCCTCATCTTTCCCTGAGACCGAGGGTCCTCAGTTGGACACATCAATCCTGCCAGAGGCACGTGAGGCCCGCGCAAGCACGGTGGGGTGCAGGACACAAACCTGGGTGGAGGAGGCAGTCCCCGGCCCTCGCTCATCCTCTTGTCAGAGCCGTATCCGCCCCACCCGTCGCGAGAGTCCCGCCCATGGCGCTCTGGTCCTCCGTGACGTTCGGGGTAATGCTGGATGTTAAAGAACCAGAAGAAAAAGCAGGCTTCGGTATCGAGCCTGGATCCCAAGGCCGTTGGGGCAACAAGCTAATAATCACAATGACAAGAGTTCAGAAGTGCTAAGCACTCGACATGTGGTCTTGTGCCACACAGGCCTTTAGCCTGCACGACAGCCACGTCCCCGAAGTCCGCCCAGGCACTAGTGAGGACAGTCGAAGAACAGAGTCACAGAATGGAGAAAGAAACTGAGGGCTGAGATCCACCCTAATCCAAGTGGAGAGAATTCAGGCACTAAGGAGAGAAGGGCACTTGGGCTTACTAACTGCCCTGCGCCAAGAACAGACAATCGTATGCCAGGTGCATGTGCTCCGGCCCCACAGAACCACCAGAACAAAAGGGCCACTAGGGATCCTTTACCACGACTCATCCTGGGCCTGACGCCCCTGGCCAGCCCACCGCCAGCCACCCTGGGGCCCCGCTTGTGGAAAAGGCTTGCCTGGCACAGGATACACGAATGCCTGACCCCGTTCCAGGCGCCATCTGAAAGAAGAATGGAAGAGAAAGCCTCCCATTCTAGGAAAAGCTTTATTTGTTTTAAATATTTATTTGAAAGAGCAAGCGAGCATGTGGGGGCTGGGAAGGGCAGAGGGAGAGAGAAGCCCAAGCAGACTCCCTGCTAAGCATGGAGCCCGACACGGGGCTCCATCCCGTGACCCTGAGACCACCACCTGAGCCCAAACCAAAAGTCGGACACTTAACTGACCGCGCCGCCCCCCAGGTGCCCCTAGGAAAAGTGGTTTGAAACAAATGCCCACTCATCCTCCCCCTGAACCCTGCCCCTGCTCTTAGGGAGCCAGTGAGGTGGCTTTGGTTCCACTGTTACTCTCACCGTCCCAAGAATCCAACCGGTGGCCCTGGCCCTCTCTTGGGCCGGGATCACACTGAGTGAGAAGACCGAGGAAGGAGTCCTGGTCATGAAGCCCTTGGATGGATGCGCCAACTGCCCTGTGGCTGCTCCCCGTCCGGGCTTATCTTACCCATTAAACCAGAAAGTCTCCGAGGCCAGAGTGGGCTCGTGCTCACACCAGGAGCCCTAACCACTGTGCTCCACCCCTTGCTTCCCCCCTGGCCTCTCGTTCCCAAATGTGTGCAGACATCTCCCTCAACAGAAGGGGGAGGCAACTGTACACGATGGACAAAATACAGCATTGTTCCTCCCAGGAGCAAAATTAAAAGCCAAAGCGTCCAAGAAAGTCAGTGCTGCCACATGGAGCAAGAGCTGAGCAAATGAGACCCCAAAATAACACTTCCATAAAGAATCTTCAAAACACACCAGCTTTTTAAAAAAAATCAGTCTGTGATTTAAACCACTTCCTTTACTTTTAGACAAACAAAAATATTTAATAAAGAATAATCGGGGCGCCTGGGTGGCTCAGTGACTTAAGCATCTGCCTTCAGCTCGGGTCATGGTCCCAGGGTCCTGGGATCGAGCCCCGAGTCGGGCTCCCTGCTCTGCGGGGAGCCTGCTCCTCCCTCTGCTCCTCCCACTGGCTTGTGCGCGCTCTCTCTAATGGACAAATAAAATCTTAAAAAAAAAAAATCTTTTATCAATAGCCTTCTAAAAACACAAAGCTGACAGAGAACACTTTTCAGATGAAGCCCACTTCTACTCTCCCTAGAATTTCACGACATAGCCATGCTCTTCCATCCAACCGACCAACCCGTGCACGGGTTCAGCAAGACCAGAAAGCTTGTGCCAGGGTTCCCCTTCTGTGTCCCCTGTCCCCACCTGCCATCCAGGGCAGCACTGGGGTCTTATTTAGGACAGTGTGCGAGAGGAAAAGCAGCCTCTTGGTATCAGCAGCGCTTTAGTTACTAACAACGATGGGCAAGGGGGGCCGCAGGGACCAGGAGCTCCCCATGAGGGACTACGCTAGCGTGGCTATCGGCCCATTTGGTCCCACTCCCCTGTGCAGGAGAGGAAGCACCCTCCATTTCCAGCTGGAGACGCACGCTCAGCACAAGTGCTGGCACCAGGATGCGACTCTGGTTCTGGTTCTAGAGCCTGGACATTTAACCACCGCGTTCAACTTTACCAAAGAGAAACAGAAGACCACGTGTACATTTAGCTGCGTGTCAGGTTTACCTCCAGGAGTAGAGAAAAAGGAATCATGTGAGGATTCCTCCGGAGGTGGCAGAGGAAGCCCCTCCAGCTGGCCGAGGAAGGCAGCCACCCCCAGCCGTGCCCTCAGGAAGAGGGAGGAGGGAGCCGAATGGAGCGGTCTGTGCTAGAGGCAGGGAAAGGAAGCTCCAGGGCGGCAATTCTGCCCAACGATGCCCTGACCACACCCTTCCCTCAGTCCGCCTGATCTTCCAAGTAAACCCACGAAAGTCAATGCTCTTTGGGGAAGTTCTCAAGCTAAATCTAAAACAGGAAAAAGAAGCCAATCAAGTCTATTTTCTGATGCGATCATCCCGCAGAGCGCGGGTGTGGCCAAGACTAAGCTGCTTTCCGAGGCTCCGTGGGCAAGGGGACCCAGTCAGCACAGCGCTGCTCGGCCCCTGCGGCCCTGGACTTGCACGTGCTCAGCTGTGCAGCACGATCATCCAGCAGAGCCCAACACGCCCAAAGCTCTTTAGCCGTTAGTACAGGGCATTATTATTCTTACTTAGAGGTGAACAGAACCTCAGGGTCAAGACCTAAAGAGGCTCCAGGATAAATGACTCCTCCTCCTCAGCTGAGGAGGGAGAATCGATGCCACGGCAAAAATGGGGTACAAATGGAGTTTCGGACTCACCTGTCCTTCCCTTTCTCCCATCATGGATCTTGAACCTTCTCTCCTGAAAAAGGCAATTTACGTAAAAACATTAGGGAAAGAAAAATAGGTCGGTTAGGCTCCCCGCAAAAAAACATTTCCCAATGGGCGCCTGAGTGGCTCAGTTGGTTAAGCGACTGCCTTTGGCTCAGGTCATGATCCTGGAGTCCCGGGATCGAGTCCCGCATCGCGCTCCCTGCTCGGCAGGGAGACTGCTTCTCCCTCTGACCCTGCCCCCCTCTCGTGTACTTTCTCTCTCTCTCATTCTTTCTCAAATAAATAAAATCTTTAAAAAACAGAAAACAAAAAACATTTCCCAAATGGAAGCTAGGTAATTCACGCTCTAATGGTTCAAGTGGGCCCACAAAACCTGGAAGGGCCAACCCTAGTTCTTCAGCATTCAGAAAAAAAGGAGAGAAGGGGCGCCTGGGTGGCTCAGCCGTTAAGTGTCTGCCTTTGGCTCAGGTCATGGTCTCAGAGTCCTGGGATCGAGCCCGCATTGGGCTCCCTGTGCAGTGGGAAGCCTGCTTCTCCCTCTCCCACTGCCCACTCCCACTCAAGGTCTCTCTCCAATAAATAAATAAAATTTTTCTTTTTTTTCAAGATTTTATTTATTTATTTGACAGAGAGATACACAGCGAGAGAGGAACACAAGCAGGGGGAGCAGGAGAGGGAGAAGCAGGCTTCCTGCCGAGCAGAGAGCCCGATGAGGGGCTCGATCCCAGGACCCTGAGACCATGACCTGAGCCGAAGGCAGATATCCAACGACTGAGCCACCCAGGCGCCCTGAATAAATAAAATCTTAAAAAAAAGAAAGAGGAGAGAAGAGCAGACAGCGAGGGGGCAGGGAGGGCCACGGGGGCCTGGCTGACCTGTCGACGGAGTGGTCAGGGTAGCGGCCCCGGTCCCTGTGGTCAAAGTCGTGGAAGCGGTCCTGGCGGTTGAAGTCAGAGTGGTAGCGCTCATCCAGGGCGGCCCGCTTTGCTTCTGGCCAATAGGCGTCGTCTCTCCTGGAAGAGGAAGAAAGGAGTAAGTGCAATTTCTCCTCCACTTTCATGACCTTTGAGGAAGTAGGTGAACCGGACCCTCAACTGGTCCTTGGCTCCTATTACTTCATGAGCTGAGAGGGGCTGGCAGGGGGATGTGGAATCCAACTGTAAGACTCCATTCTATTTCGTCTAACGTGCCCCGCTTCCCCTACACAGAACTTTGGTTTCCCTGACAGGAGGGCAGGTGGGCACACATGCACCTCTACAGGTCGCCTCTGGGAGTAGCACACAGCCTCGATCTATCAGGACAGCAAGCGAGAGCGGGGACCCCGAGCTCTCCTCAGCACATGGTCTGTCCTCCAACGTGGACTTGACCCAGCAGACACAAGTGGCAGGGCTTTGAGAAGCACTCGAAACATACGGTTTCAAAACACTTAGGACCGTAATGAACTCCCAGCATCAGTATTTTGCACAAAGGCCAAAAGTCCTAAAATAACTTGAAGGCCCTCAAAAGCAGTCTTGCTGAATATTACACGGGGACCTCTCTAACCCATGCAGTTGAGAAAAGATGAATACAAACTGTGTTTTTTCCCAAGTGGGGAGGCAGGTGGAAAAGCTTTGATCAGATCAATGCTGGGACTACCACCCCCGACTCCCAACAGCACGTTTGAAATCAGGCCTGTTTTTTACTGGGGCTAACATTTTAGTATTCACGTCACAAGAGCATGTCCGGGAAATAAAAGAATGTTCTTCGAATAAACCGGGTCACTAGAGTGACGACAAAGCCTAGAAAGGGGGCCCGAAGGATGGGTTTCTTGGTCTCTGGCCACCCACTTAGTACTCGGATGTCATGTGCGGCTCTGGGAGTCTGCACTCCTTCCTAGGGGGTTTGCACTAGGACTTGAACATGAGGCTTTACTAGACACTGCTTTGCGCAACCATTTCTCCACCGACCCCTCACCATGACTCATGTTCCTGACGACGTAAAGGACATCAAATTGGGCGGTAGCATGCGCTTGTGCTGCCTTTGAAACAAAACTCTCCCATTAACATGCTCTTGGGGCCCATACCCTAGTTCTAAACGCCCCAGGCCACCACTAGGGTGGGCTGAGAGCCGCTCCACTTAGCTCCACTTACCGGCCATCCACGTCGTAGGGCCTCCGCACCGCAGGCCGCCGCTCCTGCTCGTAGCGCAGCTCCTGCTGGCGCCGCAGCTCCTCGCGCTCGCGGTGGATGCGCTCCTGCTCCCGCCGCCGCTCGTGCTCCACGTGCATGCGCTCGCGCTCCAGCCGCTCCCGCTCCATGCGCTCACGCTCCAGCCGGTGCCGGTGGAAGGCCAGCCGTTCGCGGGCAATCTCCAGCCGCTCGCGCTCCTCCCGCTCCCACTGCGCCTGCATGCGCTGCTCCCACTCACTGCGCTCACGCACCCTGTGAGAGAGCAGCAGCTGGAGGGGCCACGGGCCACCCAGCGGCTCCCAAGCCGGGAATGCAGGCCCGCCCTGGGGCTCGGCAGAAACTCGAACTCGGGGCCGTGCCTCCCCCTACGGGACTCCAGCTCTCGCAGGCCCACTGACGAGAGGGCAAGGGCGGTAGCAGGCCTGGAATGCCAGCACGGGCCCCGCTCCAGCCACGTTCCTGCCCGGCGGGTCATTGGGGCAAAGAGGCGTGTGCACGTAGAGGGGCAGCTAGAATAGGAGCTCAGCCTCACTCTCTGAAATTTTTTCTGGAGCTCAACATCTCATTCCATGAAATAGCCCATTAAAACTAAGCAACAAAACATCCTTTTCATAGTGAACTATGTCTCGATGAAAACCTCTGCTTCCTAACCCGTGCGCTTCAATGAGTCACCAGGGAATGGGGCGAATCTTTGGATGCGGTTTTAGAAGTTCAGATGAGCTGACTGACCAGCGGGGGCCTGCAGCGGCAGCGAGAGGGGCCGGCAAGGCTGTGCGGGACCCCTGGCTGCTACTCTGTCGCTAGCGATAGCAACCGCACCCCAGCGCGTTTCTTCCTGGCGCCCCGTGCGGGTGACGGCAAGCAGCCAGGGGACAGGGCTGCCGGGCTGTCTCCCCCCAGCCCTGGCCACGCACTTCCAGATACATGTTTGTACCCGCAGAAGTGCATACTCCGGCCTCACTGTGCCCGTGGTCTGGACCAAAACAGCTACTCTTCTCCCGTGCACCCCAATGCCCAGTGAAGCTGAGCCACGCTGCATGGCTGGTGGCATCTGACCTGTCCCTTTGGGCAACTCTCCTTCTGTCTGCTTTTCCTGTCAGGTTGCTTTCGCCTTTGTTACAGTGATTTCAAATTGCGTTTATTCCCATCTCTGTGTCTTTCACGAAATGAACAGAAGTCATATTCTTATTCAGTCGACTTCTCCTTCCAACCCTAAACTCCTGAATATACTTACTTCCAACTTTATACAAGTGTAGACTTCGTGTTTACATTCAGTCACCAGTTTATGGTGGCTATTTTATCACTGACGTGAGCTGGAGACCCAAAGTGCTGTCTAAAGAACAGCTAAGTGACCTGAAGCTATTTGGGGGAGTCCAACCTTTTGTCACTAGTGAGAAATGTCCCTTTTGACATCTTACAGTTCCACACGCACATGGGTCAGGTGCGCAGCTCCATTTGCCAGTTACTTCAACAAAAGTGCCTTTTGCCTTGCCCTTGGAAGCAGGAAGCTTACCCCACCCCCCAACTCATTCTCACTCTGCCAATATTACTAATGATTTTTTTAAAACTCCTAAGTTGAGGGGCACCTGGGGGGGCTCAGTCAGTGGAGCGTCCGAGTCTTGGTTTCAGCTCAGGTCATGATCTCTGGGTCATGAATTCGAGCCCCATGTCGGGCTCTGCACTCAGTGGGGAGTCGGTTTGGTACTCTCTCTTCTCTGCCTCTGCTGCCCACCCACCCCCTAAAATAAATAAATCTTTAAAAAAATTTTTTTTTTTTTTTCCTATCAAGAAACAATTCAACTGTCATGACTCTCTCCCTGCATATGTTCCACTGTTTCTTGTTTTCCCTTTCTGCATCTTCTGGAGCACGTGTGGTATGTTTGTTAACAAGCACTACTGCACCAAGAAGGCATTCCAACTCCCTGCCGTTCCCTTGCGTAACCTTCAAAAAGAGATGGGCCTATCTGCATGAGAAGATCATTGGAAAAAAACCACAGCATAAAAGTCAAAGGAGCCAAGAGGTTTAAAGCAATATGCCACAGACAGGGGACTTTGGAACTATCCCCCTAGGATACGATTATAACAAGTCCAGAGATACAAGCAAACCAGTAACACTCCTGGACACGGACTCACCTACGGGACTCGGAGTCTCTCGACTTCCGAGGCTCTTTGACTTTATCAAAGGACACAACAGACCGCTTCTCTCTGCTGGCTGATTTGCGATCCTGGCTCTTAGAAACCTAGTTCACCAAGAAACATCCAGAAGTTAAAGCAGAAATGACAACAGAAGAATCAGGTGGGTCCAGGTCCAAGCATCCAAAATGAAGGCTGGAAATGAACACTAATGTTTAATGGAACAAGAAGGTAACAAGGTGTTCCCCTCCTAAGAAATGTCATGTTTTCCTTATCATAGTTCAAAGTCAGAGCCTCATCACCATGCTAAACTATCCACTGAGTATCTTCAATAGGGTCAAAATGGAAGCCCTTCCCCCACTAAACTTTTTAATGATCATAACCAATTTTTTAATACTTTGTCTTCTGCGTCCAAAATAGATTCCTTACTCTTCTTGTTCTTTCCCTAATTAAGTGCCCAACCATGGCTACTTATGTATATCGGAGAATTCCTGATTTGTGTAGTCACATTATTTTTATGAGATCTTCCCATCTTAGCCCTGGAGCTCGTACATCAGTTGTGGCCATTTTCCAATCATTTTATGTAAAATAAATGTAAAAGAGATCACATGTATTATAATATTAACAGAGATCATTTGCACAAACACAAACAGACTGAAACGTTCCATAACAAGCTTGCAGGAACTTCAATGGTTTGTCACCTTGCAGCACAGGGTAACATGGCAGGCCTTAGGCTGGAGCCTGGGAACCTAGCGCCTAGACCATGCAAATATTTTGTGCTGACCACCTGCTTTCCTTCTGGGAGTCAGGAAGTTTGTACCTGGCAGAACGCCTATGTAACCATTCCCTGATAAAACCCTGGGGTGCTGAGCCTCTAACAGGCTGATGGGCTTCCCTGGGCAGGAACAGTGCCCACGTGCTGGTACACTTTCAGGGCTGCGTGAGCTCACAGGCAGGAGCGAGCACAAGGGAGTCTGCACGGGTCTCCTGCACACGCTGCCTATGTCTTTTCCCCACGATCTGGATGCGGTCCTTACTGTACCACTGGAGCCAATCTTAGCTGGGAGTGCCCACCACAGGCTAAGCCCAGTGGTCCTTAAGAGTGAATCACTGAATGTGGGTGGCCTTGGGGATCCTGGCCCTGTATCTACCCAAGTTGCAAGACTGTCAAAAATTGCATTTATGGATATCAACAGCTGCCCAAGACCCTAATAGCAGGCAGAGTGAAGTGGTAGGAACGTAAGATGGGTCCTCTGTGACTTCTGTGCTCTCTCTACGGAGCACCCGCAAGGAGCAAGAGCGTGGGACTGAGCCAAAGTGGAGACCGGACTTAGAAAAGCAGGAAAGGCTGGCTGGGTTGTACAGGAGTTTAGGAATGCACAATGGAGAGCTACTGAAACTTTCAGGGGAGGCAATGAAAACAGCCACATACAGGCTGATTCAGAAAAAAAAAGCCAACCAGGGCGCCTGGGTGGCTCAGATGGATAAGCGTCTGCCTTCAGCTCAAGGTCATGATCCCAGGGTCCTGGGATCGAGTCCCGCATCAGGCTCCCTGCTCAGTGCAGAGCCTGCTTCTCCCTCTCCCTCTGCCATTCCCTCTGCTTGTGCTCTTCTATCTGTCAAATAAATAAATAAAATCTTAAAAAAAAAAAAAAAAAAGCCAACCAGTCCCATATTTGAATTTTATAAGACTATTGCTCTAACCCTTGAGCTATTATGGAACCTTCTCCACCACATCTCAATTTTAAAATTAGCTTTAGAAAATTAAAAAAAAAACAAAAAAACAACAACAAAAAAAAAACAAAAAACAGGGGTGCCTGGGTGGCTCAGATGGTTAGGCATCTGCCTTTGGCTCAGGTCATGATCCCAGGGTCCTGGGATCGAGCCCCGCATCGGGCTCCCTGCTCAGCGGGAAGCCTGCTTCTCCCTCTCCCACTCCCCCTGCTTGCATTCCTGTTCTCGTTAACTCTCTGTCAAATAAATAAATAAAATCTTAAAAAAAAAATTTCCTCATCAGAATTAGTAATGAAAGCTTTTCAAACTGTTTCTTAGAATGTCAAGATGTCTACAGTTTGAAAAGATATACCACCTTTCTTAAATTAAGCTCAAAAATCCCCTAAACTATATAGAAATATAAATGAAAGAAATGTGAAATGAAAAAAATAGTATACCCTAATTAGAAAATTAATACTCACTCTCTCTTTGGATCCTGATGTTTTGACACTAATAACAGGCACACCTTTAGATTTATCCATCACCACAGTCCGCTCTGTTCCTCGACTTCCTACAGGAAGAAAGGAGTTGTGTAACATAAGAAACAGGAAACACCCAAATTAGAAAAAAGTACTCAACTCTATGGAAAAGAAATCTAATTTGTGTTGCTGACTGACTACAGTAAACAATGAAGCACACCAACCAGAAAAAGAACAAACACCAAGTGGCATCTCTGGGGACAATACCTGATTTTGTAGTTCGAGATCGCTCTGAGGGGCCAGGTTTCTGATCATCTTGATCTTTACTCTTTTCTCCACTTCCGTCTTCACCTTTCTTAACGTCCTCTTTTCTATCAGCTTTATCTTCCCTCTTAAGGTTTGCAGACCTAAAAATAACGTCCCAGGACACACAGGCACGTTAGATCCCCTATTTAGAGCAAAGCAGGCACGACCTGACTCTTGCCCTGAGCACCACAGGACCAGGAGGCTGCCTGGGTTGGCATCGACAGGACGATGAACAACAGGGAGTCCCACCTGCTCTCCCCAAGCACCCCCGAAGAGTGACTGCAGGAAGGAATCATCTCAGCTACTGGAGGTGAAACCCTTCCACCAAACGTAAAGAAACGAAGGGATGAGGGGCCTTGCAGTCTCCCCCAGCTGTACGGAAAACATGCAGAACGGGAACTACAGAAAAGGACCACCTTGGCCACAGCTCCCTCACAGAAGAGCAGTACCTGTCACTGGTGCTGGACTTCTCCTTTTTCCCCTCACCCTCTCTCTTTTCAGAGGTTTTCTTCCCAGTAGGCTCATTTTTTGCCTGAAAAAGAGAACGAAATGCAAGTATTACCTTATTTCCTAAAAGGGTCACATCCCTGGAAGAAAACAGCCACTTACTTTTTCCACTGAGATCATCTTCCCATGGAGCTCTGTTTTGTGCAGGTGGTTAATGCATTTTGTGGCCTCTTCTGCTGTGGACATCGTAACAAAGCCATAGCAGCGAGCTCCAGGACTCCGGGCATTTGTCACCACCTTGGCACCCACCACCTCAAAGGAAAGCACACAAATATGGCTCAGACAGGAGCCCCACTACTGCCCCAACCCCCAGGTGAAATGAGCAGGGCATCACAGTTCACACTGCTTTCCTCGGATCCACGAGTCCTGGCGCCCTCCCTGGGGTGAGGACTGTGGGAGAGGCCCTGTTACCTGGTGCCTGACAAGTGGCACCTGACAACTAAGGAGGATAATGCTATTGCCTCACTGCGACTCCTCTGAGGCTCTGCCTCACTTCCGGCTGCTTCTCCTGGGCACCAGGATGGCAGTACAGAGAAGCATCGAGGAAGTGAAATACAAGGCAGGCCACTGCCGGCATTCCGTTAGCCATGTGGGCAGTGAAGCAGGAAGACATATCTGGAGATGGAGCCTGAGAGACGACACTCGGAGCAGTAACAAAATTCAGTGAGAGGTTTCTGGTGCTACAGGCACATCTTTACATGCTACTTACTTTTCCTGATGACCTCACAAGCTGAAGTTAGGCACCCGGGCTCAGGGGAGGTCCCCCATAAGCCAGTATTCATCCTCATTACGCCACACAGAGACTCAGACCCAAGGGAGTTTCCAAATGGGCTGGTTCCCTGACTCAAACACCTGAAGCCTGCAATGCACCAGAGACACTGGAGGCTCCAAGGTGACATGTCCCTGCTGAGAGCACCCATCTGCTCTGAGGGCCACAGTGGAATCATCAAAGGGGCCGACCTTGTATTACTGAGCCTCAGGGAATCGCTAGTTCTTTCTACAACCATGTCATATTTAATTCCGTTCATTAGTTCTCGAACATCGATAATCAAGGTAAATACTATTGGTTTTCTCTGTTGTGACTGGCTGAACCCTTACTACAAAGGTCCGTGCCTTTGGCTTGCCCCAAAAGCTACCTCTGAGACAAGGAGCCCAGGATAGTGAAGAAGAGTACGAAGAGACCCAACACAGGTGCTCTGAAACAGGGAACTACAGCAGGCCTTGGGGGCGGGGGGAGGCGGGTGCATCTATCCATCACTGCCATAGTTCACAGGCTGAGCAGGGAGGGAGGACAGGCAGGTGCTGCAGAGGACAAGTGGCCAGAGCTGCCCCAGCTGTGGGTGAGAGCAGGTGAGCTGAGAGTCATGAGGTGGAGGCACCAACAGCTCTGCTATAGCTACACACACCATCTCAGGGAGGCAGCAACTTTCAGGGCCCCCAAGTGTAGAAACAAGGTTCACATGGGGGAAGTGACATGCTCCCGGCCACACAACTGAGCAGCAGAGCTGTGGCCTCTAGCTACCCAGACCAATCTGACTCCACGGGCCCTGTTCACAACCCCTTTCCACAGCCTCACTGGAGTTCTGTACTCTCCCCACCCCGCCCTCTGCTACGACCCCCAAAACCCTCCCTGAGTTGGAGTTTAAGGCTCAAAACCATTAGAAATGGATTCAGGAAATCCTCTAAAATTGAAGTGGTGGCTTTTGGGCCAGGGAAAAGGAAGAAAAAATACTAAGTTGATGTGGGCTCTGGGAGCTTCCACCTCTCTCACCTCTAGCCATGGACAGATCCTTCACAAGCCATAAGCAAACGTGAGCCTAAAGAATGGCAAGGTGTTGTTCAGAGCAGTCACCAAGAGGGGACAATCATCTGCATGTAGAGGCCATACTACACTGGCTTCAAAACATTTTCTTCTCCAGAAAACCCCTGGTCTTACCTTCCCATATTTGCTGAAAAGATTCTTCAAATCTGTAGCTCTGGTGGTAGAAGAAAGTCCACTAACCCAGAAATTTCTACCACAACTGCTACGACCTATTTCAAAAGAAAAGCCTGGTCAGAAACACCATACTCACAGGATCCTGAATCTTAAAGACGGAAGTCAGTCATTCCAAACCAGACACTTTCCAGTTGCCAGCACAACCCAAGCCAGCTTAGGCAGGAGGGCCTGCCCCCGTCCTCACACAACCCTTGCAAATGCACACTAGGCCCACCAGGGCTGCGAGCAATGCCACTTACGATATAGTGAGTCAGGGGCTATTAGGACCATGGGAAGTTTGCTCCCTCAGAAAGTCACCAAATGGCATTAGGCAGCCCAGTGGGGTGGCTTCTGAACATAAAACAGCTGCTATCAGGATGAACCCAATTCAGAAGCTTCTCTTTCTTGTCACAAATACCTTCCCACCTATCCCTTGTTTGTATTCTAGGCTGCTAAGAAGGAATGTGAACCGACAAAATGTCTTCTCCATTAGCGATTTTACTAACAGATAGTGGTGTTGATAAATCTGAAGTATCAGGTAACCCCAAGATATCTGAAACCAGAAAAAATTTTTCCATTTACAAGTGTCACTGAGGCTAAGGAATCAGTAAATCGGAGGGTCAATCAGGATTAATGAGCTCAAAGTGTCAGAGTGCTCTAGCCAAAGCAGGAGTCTGCTTCAGATCGATACCTTAACTCTGAGGACCTGGCTTGCTCCCTATAACCCAGAACCTGCAGAGTGAATAGCAGAGGAGTAGAGAAAGGCTTCATGAAAGGCTGAGGCAAATCTGGGTAAGAAACGCAGTACGCAATGAACTAGAACCAGAAACCCCACTGCTGCCAAGGCCAAACATGCTCCAAGAGACCAGTGTCACCCCAGTGACCTACCCTTTTCCTCTTTGGAAAGCCTTTTTGTATCCGAGTCATCTTCGACAGAACTAGAGACAAAAGATAATGTCACTCCAGAAGGAAAAAGCAGAGACGAAACAAACTCAAAATTATAAAACACGTGCTGAGGTTGCATACCTACCCGAAATTTAGTTCTGAAAAAATGATACCCCGACAAACTTGTATTGGAAATCTGACCTAACCATAAGATTTCAGACCCATAGGAGTTAATTAATTCTGCTGGGCTAAAGATAATTAGGAAGATTTAAAGAAAACAACCGTGATAGGTTGAGAAAAGAAAAAAGATTATGTAATCAGTTTAAAATAAACAAAGAGAAATAAAACATTGCTTAGAAGTAAACTACAATTGCATCAGTCTGGCTGGCCAATTGCAGAAAAAACAGCTTATGTGTGTCATTAAATGACCAATGAAAAGGAGATAGCGTCTGGTCTAAAACTGAGAAAAAACAAACCTCATTTTCTGATCAGCGCCCTCACTGGCTGAGGACTCTTTAGGAGCCGGAGGGACTTCATTACAAGCTTCAAAAGCAAACTTCTTCACGTCTTCTTTGCTATCTCTGGGGTCTGGGCTTGAGGCTTCCGGGGGCGCTTCCGCGGCCTCCTCGCTAGAGGCTTCCGTGTGCTCTGAGGCTTTACTACTCTGCTCAACTGGCTTCTCTAGCCCTACAGGCTCACAGTCCGTCCGCGCGCCATCGCCTGGCTGCTCCACGGGCTCCCTTTTCACTACCGCTAACAGGGTGTCTGCCCTGCTCGACTGAGCTTGTGCTGTTGACTCGCTGGCCAAATCTAAATCACCCTCCTCCGGATGGGCGCTGCCAAAAAGGTCCTCTTCCTCCGCAAGCTTTCTGTCTGGCCCCACGCTACTTGTATCCTGTGCAAAGGGCTGCTCCAGCTCGGAACCTTCTTCTTTTACTGGCTCAGATTTACAAGTTTCCCCCAAAATGTCGAGTATTTTCTCATTTTCTACGGATTTAACAGGAATAGAATGGCACAAGGTTTAATTACCAGGGAAATAAAGCAATCACAAATGCGGAACTGGCACGGCTGCCACACTAACACGAAGAGAACTGCTAGCTACACAGAGATTGGAAAACCCGCGGGTACACAAAGTTACACCGGTTACACTACCTGCACTCCAACCGACTGCTACAGTAAGCCGCTACGCTACATGGAAGAGAAAAGCATCCCAGAGATTTAACCCCCAAAACCTTCTGGCTGATTCTTGACAGTCTTCATTCTGTCGTCGTTTACATAGGACTCTTCCGAATTTAGCTTCCAAAGTCCAAGGTGCTTAACTGAATGTATCACCATTCACTGAACAGCTCAATTTCCAAATTTCTTTGAATTTCTTTTAACAGAACAGTCCAACATGAAAACCAGAATCTCTTCCATCGGTGCTCTGAGATATTTGCAGTCCAGAAAGTGAATAGCATTTGTTTGGAATTCTCATGAAGAAACTCTTTCCTCTTCTGGAATCCAGTTATGTCTCAATGTTTTAAAATGCATCTCCCTACAGCTACCTGCACTGCCTGAATTAAAAACCACAAAGTTAAGACACTGCCCAATATCACAAGATCTGTTTTGTGGGGAGCACGGGTATTAGCGCGTGAGAGGCATCATGCAAACTCTTTCTACGTTCGTTTAAGTGCCGTTTACGTTTAAAAAGGCATGAGATCGTTTCATCTCATCAATACATTCTGTAACATGAGAAGTGAGCCACTTTCACAGATCTGGTGATATGGCTGGGTTTCCAATCTCTATGATCCTGGTATGTTCTGGATCGTAAACCTTTAGAACAATGTATACTACGGTAAGGCAACTTTTTAAAATTAAAGAATTTAAATTAGAGAAGGTGGAAAGCTAGAATGGTTCCAAACCCCCGCTGGTAAGTTTTTCATTTAACAGTACCTGGCTCCAAGGATGGCTCTTCAATTTCCTGCAACAAAAAACATAAATAAGATTGTGCCAGATGAATGAAACCTACAGCTTCTTTACACCAAAAACTGTAACTAAAAAGGGAATTTCTAAAACACGTACTAAGAAACTCACAAACACGACAGGTGGAGAACCTACTCACATTCAGGACAGAGCCCACACACAACACTGCACCTCACTCGCCTCTGCCCCAAACCCCACCCCACCCCCTCCGCCTGGGCTACTCTTAAGGGGCCTGGGATCTGGCTTTTGCTCCTGTTTGTGCTGCCTCATTTCTCCAGCGCCTGGCAACATTATCACTTTCCATGGGAATGACTGCATCACATGCCCGTCTGTCCCCCTAGACCGAACTCTTAAAAAAGCCGAGAGAGCAGTGTTTTTGTCTACATGCGGTACATAACAGAATGCCTGACCTTTATCATTTTTTTTCACTTAACGTAGATTAACTTCTGAAAATTTGAGTGAGGGAATAACGGCACAGGTGGTTTGACCCCTGTTCTCAGTTCTCATGGTCCTACCATGTCTGCATCTGGTCACCTGAGCGCTCTCCAGGATTACACACTACTCCTCCCTTATCTCTCCCACCGGTGTTTCTACTGTGCCACCTCTAATTCCTAAACATCCCCAAATCTTTCCCAGGAAGCCCTGGCAATCCAGACCACTGCTGTTCCTCGCCTCCAATGGCATCCAGTTTTACCATCCCTTCCCTGTCTATCTGCCACCATGGTGAGCACACGGTTCCTCCGTGGCCTATGGCCATCGGCAATGGCCCCCTCATACCATCTCTCTCCTGACAGGTTCATCTATACCCCTCCTCACGCCCAGCTGAGTCCCACACATCCCCCAGCACTTAGCTCAGGGGCCATCTCCTCATAGAAAGGTTTCTCCTAATGGCTTCAGAGGCTTCCCCACTAAGGAAGAGCCTTTCCCTCACTATGCGGTCCTCAGCGCCTACAGCCCCTCTGCATGAGGCACTTCATCCTGGAATTCCAGCCAATACTGACGAGCGCTGACTAGGTTCCAGGCACATATTTAAGCCCTTTACACACACACGTTCACCATCAGACAGCCCTGACAGGTTGGTACTCTTAGTATCATCCTTCCTTTCAAATTGAGAGACTGGCACAGAGTGGCTGACAAACTGCCTCAAAGACACACTGCAGAGCCACGTTCTGCACAATGGCTGTGTGAGCAGGAGTCCGTGTCAGCCCAAGTCTCTTCCCACCATGTCTGGTGTGTACTTTACACAGGGAGGAAGGGCCCTATGAGGATGGCAACGTTCATCTTTGCACACACGCCTGACACACCACAGGCACGAACACACGCCTGGGACGTGGGGGCGGGAGGTCTACACCTTCATTGGGAGCTGGCCTGCCATTCTGAAAAGCCCCAGAAAACTGTTCACTTTCGTCATACCTTCATTCTATGTATTTTGTTTTTCATGCAACGTACCCCACTCTGAGATTTAACCCTACTACTAAAAGCCAAAGATCATTCTAGGCAGAAGAATTTTTCCTTTAACTTTCTCCAGAGAGAAACAAATCTATCCGTTTGTCTGTGGAAGAGTTTATGTATTTTCTACTTTAACACAGGAGTCTTGGACCTAGAAAGACTCGAGAAAATGACATCCAGCTCCCCCTTTCCTTTCGGAGCCAGGAATGGATGGTGTGTCACTTTGCAGCTGGAGAGAGACATCAGCCCTAAAGGTAGGCTGGGTTCCACCATGCTTTCTTGAGGTTTGTACACTCCTTGAAGCTGGGTTTCTGACTTGCCAATAACTAACCTTGCCCCTGCCTGGCTGAAGCAAATGCAGATTGCATCTGAAAGAGGATTTCTAATTAAGCGTACAAGTGAATGAAATATGACAACAAAAAAACCCCCCAAAACAAAAATAAAGACTGGCAAAAGCTGACTGTATTTTCATTTCCTTGCAAAACTTTCCAATCCAACAAAAATCTGATAGCTACCCAGCTAAGTTTATTCCAATGGTTTATATATCTAGGCAGGCTGGCAGAAAAATTAAAAGGAAACTCAAGACCCACATTTATGTAAATCCTACCTGAAAGTTAGTCCACATCTCATTTGTTCTCATCTAAGATTTAATATTTACACAGATGATAGAGTCAAGACGATAAAGTCATCAAAGGAAATCTGTGCATTTTCTACGAGAAAAATTCCCAAAGGCAGAACCGGACCCCCCAAGATTCCACCTTTCCCAGCTGTGATGTCTGTGTTCTCGCCGCCCCACCCTCCTGCGTCCTCATCTGGATCCCATGAGTATCTCCTAGGGAGGGAGTGCTCCCCCAACCCTGCCACCATCTCCCCTTAGTCTTTCTGCAGAGGATGCCACCCAGAACAGATGAGACAGGCAGTCCTTCCCCAAGCAGTCAAAATCAACAAGAACGTCCCCAGACAGGCCCTCCTCTCCGCTATAGATAAGCCACAGTGCCGGTAGGGGAAGCCACAACGAGTCCTTTGTAATAAGCATGTTGTATTTGGGGAAATTGGAAAACGAAGCCCTCTGAAAATGCCAATAGGTCAAACAAACCTTGTAATGACTTTTACTTGGGAATGCCATATGACGTCTGAAGTGGTCTCCAGAAATGGTAGTCTAACCTTTGATTCTAAAATTATTGAGACATACAATTTACCTGTAATATAGTGAAGTCAGATGATGAAGTATCTAAATTGTTTAGGGTTTCTTTGTCCTCGATCTGTAAAATAAACAAAAATACAGTTTACAATGTCAATATTAGGTAACACGACAGTACATCTGTAAAATGAAAACTAATAGCCATGAAAATCACTTATGACAAAATTCTAAACATGATGCAGGAATCCAAATAGCATTATAGCTTGACTTCACCTCGATTTAAAAAAATGTTATACATGTATATAGTATTTGCAAAGAGACTGGGAAACCCACTATGGTAGCACTGAGGGTTTTAAGATATACGCCAAGGGAAGAAAGAAAAACAAAGTTTAAGTTAAGCAGAAAAGAGATTAAAATTAGACAGTACACAGACTCTCCCAAGTCAGTGGGAACACTAGGTTTGGGGGCTGCTCTTCTGTGAACGATGTCCAGAATCAGACTGCAGAATGGATTCTTGGATTTCTGGGGCCACCACCACTTCTCCAAGCCCAAATGCTACTGCTACTGAGCCCGCTGCCCCAGGGTGATTCTGGCCAAGACCGAGATGGCATGTCTGAGTACCGGCCTCCTAGCCTCATCAATTTCCAAACTGGAGTGAGGGGAGAGGAACACAGGGCTGCCAAGGCAGGTGGCCCACGGAGGCCCGTCTGTTGGGGAAAAATGACTGGTATGCTGACCTTCTATGCCACAAGATGAGCTCTCCCCAGTAAGGTGGGGATTCCCCACACACATAAGGGAGGTTCATAATGTTACTGTTGTGAGAACCAAAATAATTTAAACTGCTTGCAGTGAAGCCCCAAGGTTGTTATATTTTAGGCAGGAGGAATAATTTTCAAGTATTTTAGCAACAACATGTATGGCTATATTACGTTTATCCGACGAGGAAACCACCCTTGCACCACTCCTTCCTTCCCCTGATGCAAGTGTCTTCGGAGAGTCAATGCGTGCTCACAAAGAGTGCCGCACACATGCATGCGAGACCACCTCTCCTTTCTCTATCCACACTGAGTGGCAGCACATTCTGTCCCCTGCCATATTCTCACCTCCCTCGTGAAAATTGTTTTAGTTCATATGAATCTACTTATCTCATTTACATGGTTATATAACAGCAATAATTGTACTACTGGAAATAGTAATACAATTTTACAGTTAATGACAACAGCCCTATGGTGTTGCTATATGCCAGGCACAGTTCTAAACCAGGGTCGGCAAACTTTTCCTACCGAGGGCCAGACAGTGAATATTTGAGACTTTGCAGGCCAGACGGTCTCTGTCATGACTACTCTATTGTTTGAGAAATCAGATGTCACGGATGACTGCCACAAACGGGTATGGCTATGTTCCAACAGCTTGTTGGCCAGTTTGATGACTTTAGATCTAAGCTACTAATAAATGTTCATCTATTCAATCCTCCCAAAACCTATTATTTTTACAAGTGAGGTCCAGAGAAGTTAAGTAATTTGCCCAAGGTCACTCAGCAAATTAAGTGTCAGACCTCTAGTGAATGGTCTTAATTCTTAACTTACCCTACACACCTCCACTAATTTTAATTAACCATCACTGGCAAACATGTAGTATGTTTCCAGGCTTTTATGACTGAAGGTATTATTTTCTAATCAGAGGGGGGAAAAACAGCCTTCAGAAAGAGCAGCTAATAAGGAAGGGTATGTACTTTGTGTCACTGCTCTAGTGTTTTGGGTACTTTCTACGAAGCCAGCGAATGAGACTTATACCAAAAAATAAAATTACACAACCTGTTTGTATCAAAATGACAGTCAATTCTCAAAATCAAACTCACCATTCAAAGATGACAAACTACTAACTCTCAGGATACTCAGAATCAGTTCTAAGAGGAAATGCAAAAATATTCTAACGAATGGCAGAAGCGGATCCACCAGCAAAAAACAGGGCTTCTTTCCCTTGGGGCGACTCAGTATACTTACTGCAAGAGATCTGAGAGCCACTAAGAAATCAAGGTACCTCCCAGGAACCAACACGTAAGGATTGCTACTGAGATGCCTAACAGCTGCTAATTTTCACTGCCTTTTCGGTCTACCCGACAAACGCTCATCCTCACAGAAATAATCTAATAAATTATCTGCACCAAGTCAACACGATGTAGGAGCTAAGCACACCGACTCTGGACTTAGCCTGGTCTTAATTCTTATTCTCTTCGGAGCTGTGGGCTGCCTGGAGAGACATCTTTACCTCTTTACTCCCAGATTTCCTCAAGTGGAAAATCGCAAAATATCATCTGCATATGCCCTGTTCTTGTTAAAGTATTGAAGGACATCTGCCTAATTCCTGGCAAACTGAATTCAATAAATAGTACTCATTATAATTGTAGTATAATTAGATTTATTTCTAAAATGAAAAAAACTAAAGCTCTGAAGACCATGTGAAAGCTTATTTTATGAAAGGCTGACGAGGAGGAAGGCATGGATCAGCTCTATCAGGAAAAGGTCAACTTTCAACCTCTATTTCGCTATTTTCAAGGCATGCGAACCATACCACCACAGACAAGCTCCTGTAATAGGAAGGTCTCTGAGAGCGTCCCTGATAATGATGCATTACGCAAACAGATAGCACATACTCCTGGATCTCATTGAGACACCTCTCAACAAAGTGTTTTCAGATTGTCTGGATTTTACACATGAACAGATTAAGCACAATCCCACTGAACTAGCAATAAAAGAGCTCAATTCCAAATATAAATCTTATCATCTCTCAGAACATTTGAGGAACGGATACATTCACGGGGCATCCTAGAGAGAGACACTGCCGAGTTACCTACAGCATGTTCTTGAAGCTGCTCAGGAAGCTCCTTCATTTCTCCCTCGACTAGCTCTCTACTATCGGACATGGACTCTGGGAGGTTATCTGCATCATCGTCTTCTACACAGTCTGCAACACTTCCATTATCGATTTCTGCTTCATCCAGTACACTGATATCCATCATGTCAATGTCTTGCAAGTTCTCCAAACTGGTTTCAACATCCTCCTGTGGCAAAACAAAACACAACCATCCCATGACTGCCGTAGGTCGATCCACCAAGTTGATTCACTGACAAGGCTGCACATACCTGTCCATCCCCAGAGTTTTCCTCCAGTCCGTTGTCTTCCACACCCTCTTCTTCTGGTTTACGCCCTGAAGAGAGAATAGTTTACAGCACCAGATCAATGATCTGTATCTTCTAGAAGCAGTAACTTTTACAGGCCCTAAGCATCACAGAAGCAGACACCAACACCTGTAGCACTTCCCAATTTAGGAATGGTAATCCTGGAGGGTAAGGCCTTTCAGGACAGAGCAGCCCACGCCCCCCCCCCACCCCCCTCAAGCAGAAGAGGTTGTTCTCATCAAGTGGCTGTGCAAGTATAAGGAGCTGGAAATGAGTACTTGGTAAGGTCAAGGCAGATCAGACCTGTTTTAAAGCCTGGCCTTCACGTCAAGTAGCTTTGGCTATGGGGAAGACAGTATTTCATACAGTGTGCTGTTTTTTAGTTAAGAAACATGGGGCATAGGGGCGCCTGGGTGGCTCAGTCATTAAGCATCTGCCTTCGGCTCAGGTCATGATCCCAGGGTCCTGGGATTGAGCCCCACATCAGGTTCCCTGCTCAGCGGGAAGCCTGCTTCTCCCTCTGCCCCTCCCCCTCCTTGTGTTCCCACTCTGTCTCTGTCAAATATCTTATAAAAACAAACAAAGGGGCATATTTTCCCATAGAAACTGACACAACAAAATATAAATAAGCAATAAGAAAAGTCATCCATAATTTTACCACCTAGAGTTAACCCCCATGTTACACTGACATACAGAGACATCCTCCTCTATTCTATATATATATATATACGTGCACTATACTTACTGTATAAAATGACACTGCACCACCATTCTGTGACCTTGTCACTTACTATGTTATGAACTTATTTCCATATTCTTTAACAGCATTATACAGAGATACCACCATTGATCTAATTAATACGTATGCGTGGAAATTCAAGAAAATGCTTATAAAGATGAACATCCTGGCAGTTCTTTTCGTACATACGCAATTACCATTTTAGAGCATATTTCTAGAAATGGCATTCCTAAGGCAAAGGGTGTGTATATTTTTAAGACTTTTATTAAAAACAAAGAACCCACATATTATCAAGATGCCCCAGAGGAAGGTTGTTCCAATTCATACAGCTCCATCAACAATGAATAAAAGTGCCAATCTTTCTGAATCTGTTAAAACCAGCTTTATTTCTTACCCTTGCCAATGTTCTAGGCAAAAAGGAATACCTTTTTAACCTGAATTTGTCCTTAGGTTGAGTATTTTTGTTCAGGAGGCTGGACTCATTTTCTGGCTCACATTTCAGTTTTTAGACAGATTTGACTCCGTTGCTTTGAAAAATGAGGAAATCATTTCCCCTTAACTTCCCTCACTCAACCTTTTAGTATTTCTTACAGATAGGTTAATTTTAGAACATTCACAATCTGTTCTGAAGACAACAGTTCACAGTGGGCAGGCACATTCATCTAAATAGCATTTTATGTGGCGATTTGCCTTTATTTTTTGTATTAATTATAAGGATAAATAAAAAAAATAGAAAAATGTAAAGGATAATAGAAATGCCAGGGCTGAAGAGAAAATGGAAATCACTAGCCATGATAATAATGAAAAATGTAGGGGAAAAGTGAAAATTCTGGTCTAAGAACAGGCCTGCTAAAATTAAACTGATTGACTCTTTTCATTGTGAAGAATAAAATCTCATGAAATACAAGACCAAGTCTCAAAAGCAGAGTGTAGTACACAGGAAGGGTATGTGCTTTGGAGCTATAGCTCCTTACCACAAAGGCACTCCTCAACTTCTTTTGTGACTTAGTCACAAAACAAAAAAAACTCACTTCCCTCAAGACCTTTTTCCCAACATGAAGATGAATTTCTTAAGGCCATTGTTTTCTCAAGAAATGTTAAGAGAAATAGACATTAACTTGCTTTTATATTTAAGGATTAAGCTTGTAAGGATATGAAATGTGTAAAATTCAGGGCAAAAAAAGGGGGGGGGGAAGGAGGACAAAAAACCCAAACCTAATCATTTATACCATAATTGAGGTTTTTTAAAAAACCTCTCTCAGGGATAAGAACTTCCTTATTACACGTGTTACCTGATTTTTCCATAGCTCTTTTTTTTTTTTTTTACAGACTTTTTTTTTTTTTTAAGATTTTATTTATTTATTTGAGAGGGAGAGAATGAGAGACAGAGAGCACGAGAGGGAAGAGGGTCAGAGGGAGAAGCAGACTTCCTGCTGAGCAGGGAGCCCGATGTGGGACTCGATCCCGGGACTCCAGGATCATGACCTGAGCCGAAGGCAGTTGCTTAACCAACTGAGCCACCCAGGCGCCCTGCCATAGCTCTTTTTTTTTTTTAAAGCTTTTATTTATTTATTTGCAAGAGAAAGAGAGAGCACAAGCAGGGGCAGGGCAGAGGGAGAAGCAGGCTCTGATGCGAGGCTTGATCCCAGGACCCTGGAATCGTGACCTGAGCTGAAGGCAGACACCCAACCAACTGAGCCACCCAGGAACCCCTGATATTTCCATATTCTAATTTCATTCAGAAATATCTTTCAGGAAATCTGAAAGGTTTTTCAGGCATACATTATTTAAAAACACAGATCATGACACTAATAGAATTCAATACATTATGTGCAAATAGCCTTAGTGGATGGCTGGGAACACCACTGCCATTTAGTAATATCTAAGACAAAATATGCCTTGAGCTTTAAAAAATGTCTGGAACTCAACTCAATGATCTCTATGTAAATATACAAGGAAGTTGCACTAGCAGCATTTCCACAGATTTATATTTGATAAGGCTGGTATCATTCTAGAATATATACATTGGTTTTTATCCAGTTCTATCCTAGTTACTAGGAAAAATCTAAGTAGGTCACCACAAACTTGCAACCTTTCTTTCTCTCTCCCTTTCACAAGAGAGGCAGCAGGTTTCCAACAAGCAAAATCAGTTTTCAACTTTCACAACCACCTTTGCTCCAGAGCAGTAGCACAGATTACTGCAGCCGAAACCTCTTGGGGGAGGGGGAAATGCTCTTAAGTAAGAAAGGACCAGAAATGTCAAGGGAATTCATGGTCTTAAGAACATTTAGTCTTGGGGCGCCTGGGTGGCTCAGATGGTTAAGCATCTGCCTTCAGCTCAGGTCATGATCCCAGGGTCCTGAGATGGAGCCCTGCATCAGGCTCCTAGCTCAGCAGGGAGGTCTGCTTCTTCCTCTGCAGCTACCCCGTGCTTGTGTTCCCTCTTTCACTATCTGTCAATTAAATAAATAAAATCTTTAAAAACAAAACAAAACAAAAAAACCCCTTACTTTAAAAAAAAAAAATTTTAGTCTTCAGTATATATAGAAAACATAACCCTGGCTGGGAAGCTTATCAAGAAGCACTATTTGGGAAAAGGCACCCTACTTTCTAAAAAAGAAGGAAAAAAATGCGCTTAAACCAATGCAGAATTGATTTGAATGAAAAATACAGCTGTCTGGAATAAACCAGAATGATGTCTTTTGTACCAAGGGAAAAGGTGCCCCTCAAATCCTTTCTCCAGAGGAAAGGTCCTCTTCGTTCACAGCCTCCAAACTCTAAGGCATGGCTCTACTTGCCCTGCTCTGGCATCCCTAACCTGTTTCTAGCTTCCATGCCTGGGGTTCCAGCTCCTCCTCCTGGCTGCACTTCTGCCTCAGGGATCATCTCCAAACTCACCGGTTAGACCGCCTCCTCTGACTTCTGCTCGGATTCCCCCACAGCACCCCGAGTGGCCTAATGCGTGTGGGCAGGTTGTTACTTTTAAAACGTATTTGATTATACAAATACATTTATGTAATTATACGCTCAAAGAGTCACTTATTTCACTGTCAATTTTACTTCACTAATAAAAGATTCATGCTCATAAATATTTTCTTGCACTACATATTAATCCATCTCCATCTTTTATTTCATACTGTGAACGTTCCTTAGTTTAGTGACCCCAGCACAAAGAGGCTTTATTAACTTACCATATCCAACAACTGCCCACTTCCTCACATCCTTGTTAATATGGGATATTAGGAACGGTATAAATTTTTACAAGTGTGAGAAATAAAAATGATAATTCTATTTTTATATGCTATCCTTCAATTACTAGCAAGAGAACTTCTGTATACAGGTCATGTTTGTTTTTTATCTGTGAACTGCTTATTCATAGTCTCTACTTGCCAACCGGACTGCATGTCTTCTTTACTGAGATATAAGAATACTTAATGTTTTCTAAATATTCATATTCTATAATACTTTTTTCTAAGTCTGTTGCATCTGAATTATTTGTCTTTTGCTGAGAGATTTAAACCTTTTATGCAGCTGAGTTTATTTGCCTTTTTGTCTTGCTTTTAGTGTCATTTCAGGTCTCCCTGACCACGGTGACTATGAAAGTGCTATCCTAGCCAGAATTTCTATTTGCCATGGAAGGAGGAAGAACAGACCTTTCCCCACCATCAGATAGACAGCCAACTGTTCCAGCATCATCTACTGAAAAATCCTTAGAGCCACCTTAAAAAAAAATATTTTAGGGGTGCCTGGGTGGCTCAGGCATTAAGCGTCTGCCTTCGGCTCAGGTCATGATCCCAGGGTCCTGGGATCAAATAAATAAATAAAATCTTAAAAAATACATATTTTTTAAGTAGGCTCCACACCCAACGTGGGGCTTGCACTCACAACCCTGAGATGAAGAGTTGCTCGCTCTAACGACTGAGCCAGCCAGGCAACCCCAATGCCACCTTTAAGATGAACAAATCTTCAAACTTCCCAGTGTTTGGTATCCTACTATTAAAATTAGAGGAACTCTACATCACTGATTTTTCACAATTTTGGTTATTCTTACACACTTTCTTTTTAGATAAGCTTGGGGCTAATCAACAACTTTCTAATACGAGACCATCACATCTACGAAAGAAAACTTTCTCAAAATTAGTCATGTCACAGGTCTTAAATATTTCCTTTTATTTTGCCATTTAAGAACACTAAAACATAGATTTTTTTATATCTTGCTTAACTCTTTGACTCACAAGTATCACTTCCACCTGCAAAATCCAAGAGAATCAATTAATAAACAATTTTAACTAGCTAGCAAATTTAGTTGGTGCACTGCTATTAGCCAGAGCTTTATTTTTTTCAGATTTCGGAAGCTGTCACTGGCTAATTTGATTGTTTCACCAGGATTTAATTTCATGAGGCATATTCAGTCCAAAAGACCTTACAAACCCAGCACTTGCCTACAAGGTACCACTCTCCACAAAAAAGAACAAGGGTGCCTAGAAGAAATGGCTGATTCCCAAGGTGCGGCAGGAAAGTACAAGAGACTGGAATACTCTATTCTGTCAGAAAGTAAGGAAGTGCTCAAAGAGTGATATGGATATGTCAAAAAGATACACAAGTCAGCTTGAAGGGCTCTCACTGGAACAATCTGAACATCAAAATAATCATCACAAAGGTTTATAACTTACTGAACAAAGTAAGAACCTCTAAGTTCACACTGATAAATAAGGAAGAAGGGCAAGCCATCCCTTATGGCAGAAAACCAACTAATAAACGTAGATAGTATAAATTTAGAAAATCACCAGTGGATGGGGTGCCTGGGTGGCTCAGTTGGTTAAGCGACTGCCTTTGGCTCAAGGTCATGATCCTGGAGTCCCGGGATCTTGTCCGGCATTGGGCTCCCTGCTCGACAGGGAGTCAGCTTCTCCCTCTGACCCTCCCCCCGTCTCTCTCTCTCTCTCTCTCTCAAATAAATAAATAAAATCTAAAAAAGAAAAAGAAAATCACCAGTGGATAAGAATCAGTGGGTGCTAAAACTAGTGGAGGATGAACAAGATATTTACAGAAGTCTCAAGGTATCTTCCCCACAGATACAATTACAAAGGGTAAGATAGTAACTTTCCAATGGAGAAACCTGACCAACAGCACTTTAAGTTAGTTACTCAAATGCACAGCATGTGCCTCCAGAGAATATGCTGAGGAAGAGAATATGGAGGATGAGTAGTTTCTGGTTCTGCTGACAAAAGTACATAATTTGAACTCAATGAGAGGAAAAAAAAATGAATGAATAAACAAATAAACCCCAATTCAAAAAAACCTTCAAAGCCTTCAAAACAAATGGTCTGTACGCTTCAAAAATGGTAATACAGGAACACAGTAAGTCTTAGAAACTGCCCCAGATAAAAGGAAACCAGAGAGACACGACAACTGAATGCAATGCATGACCCTGGATTATTTTTCCTTTTGAGTTATAAAAAACCTAATATTTAAAGATGTCAGCTTTGGCAACTGTATCCATGTTAATGTCTTGATTTTGACAACTAGGGCTCTTTAATACCCTTGCTGTCAGGCAATACCATAGTATGCGGGGCAAAGGGGCCCATGCCAACCATTCGTTCTGAAGTAGTTCGGAAATGAAAAAAAACACACATACACACATAAGGAGGTGGGGGGAGGATAAAGAAATTTAGTAAAATGATAACATCTGAGGAGGCTGAAGGACACATGAACTTTTCTGATTCTTGCATCTTTTCCCTAATATTAACCTGTGTCAAAACAGACACACAGCCCAGCAGCACAGGATCAGAGGAGAGCTAGAAAGCAAACATAAACTTCGCTTTTCCAGTTAAGTTTACTTTTCTGATAATTACTTCAAAAGATTCTGCTTAAGAGATTACTGGTATGAAACTACTCTGGAGAAGTGCTGAGATTGCCTGACATACACTCCAGGATTGTGACTAAAATAGTGAGTATGATTTCAAAGCATTTTCAGTTTCTTCAAATTGGGTCAGAAGAACGAACCTTATTTTCATTAAACTCTTGCTAATATGTAAAAGGTTGTCGAAAATAATTCAATAGAACATAGATACTTGCCGTACCAAATATCAAAATATACTGTAAAGCTCAGGAATAGAACAAATTATGCCAAGCAAAGAACCAGACACAAAAGAATTTGTATTGAATGGTTTCATTTTACACGAAGTTCTATGACAAACAAAAATAATCCATCATAAAGAAATCACAACAAACTTTTTTTGGGGGGGGTGTTAGGGGGCTTAAGGGAGTGTGACCGGGGAAGGGCACAAAGAATCAGTCAGAAATGGTCCATACTTTGATCCCTACCTACCTCACACCATACGCAAAAGTAAATTACAAATGAATTAAACAACCAAATTAAAAAAACAAAACCATAAATATTACTCTACAAAGTAGAACGTAGAATATTTTTTATAATTTTTTTTTTTGGATTTTATTTATTCATCTGAGACGCAGAGAGAGGAGAGAGCCTGAGCAGGGAGAGAAGCAGAGGGAGAAGGAGAAGCAGGCTCCTTGATGAGCCAGGAGCCCGATGTGGGGCTTGATCCCACGATCCTGGGATCATGACCTGAGCTGAAGGCAGACACTTAACCATCTGAGCCACCCAGGTGCCCCATACTTTTTATAATTTTAAAGCAAAGGAGGACATTTTATTTTTTTACCTTTTTAAAATAACACTTCAAAAAAAGATTATCTATTTAGAGAAAGAGTGTGCAAATGTGCAGGAGCGGAGGGGAGGGGCAGAGGGGGAGGGAGAGAATCTCAAGCCAACTCTGCACTGAGTCTGACGCGGAACTCCATCTCACAATCACCCACAAGATCATAACAGGAGCTGAAATTAAGAGGCGGATGCTTAACCGACTGAGCCACCCAGGCACCCCAAGGAGAGCCTTTTAAAACACAACATAAACTCTAGAAACCATATAGAATAGGTTGACAGCGCGGCCTGTATTAAAGATTAAAACTTGAAGGACCAAAACATCACAAAGAAGTTGAATGACAAACTAGGAAAAAACAACTGCAACATTTTAGAGAGCAAGCCCTCAGAAGTCATCAGTAAGACAAACTCAGCAGAAAAGTGGGCAAAGGGCATTAATGGCAGTTCAGAAAATACAGATGGCCAATTACCAGAAGCAGTTTAACCTGTAAAGAGATGTAAATTAAAATTTTACCAGTGGAAAAATGCAGATAAATGTAATACTTTTCTCCTACATAAGAAACAACATGTAACAAGATAAATAATCCTCAACGTTCAGTGAGAATTTAAACAGGCACCCCTCTCCCTGTTGTTGGTGGAGATATTAGCAGTACAGCTGGCTGGAAGAACTACTTGTCAGTAGCTATTTCAAAATAAAATGCACATATCCTTGAGCCCATAATTCTACTTCTAATTAAGTTATCACAAAATAGGGCACCTGGGTGGCTCAGTCAGTTGAGCGTCTGCTTTGGACTCAGGTCATGATCCAAGGTCCTAGGGATCAAGTCCCGCATAAGGCTCCCTGCTCAGCTAGGAGTCTGCTTTTCCCTGTGCCTCTGCCCCCCTCCCCCCAACTGCTTGTGCTCTCTTGCTCACTCTCTCTCAAATATTAAAAAAAAGTTATCAAAAAATGTGTTTCTTTACACAGAGACATTTCTGGTTCGTGGCAGCACTGAAAACTGGAAATGCCAAGTCAAAACTGGAAAAAATCTCAACAGTTTAATAACAAAGGAGACTGATGAACCAAACTGTGGTACATTGATAAGAAACGTTACAATAAGCTCTTTAAAAAAAGGAGACCTTTTTATACTTGCAGGCACTATGGAAATACGTCCTTAACGTGGTAAGTGAAAGAAACAATCTAAAAAATATTTTGTAAACTAAGACCTTTTCCTTAAAAAAAAAAATATATATGTGCATAGTTTTGTTTTTTTGTTTTTTTTTTTTTTTTTGACAGAGGGAGAGACAGCAAGGGAGGGAACACAAGCAGGTGGAGTGGGAGAGAAACAGGCTTCCTGAGGAGCAGGGAGCCGGATGCAGGGCTTGATCTCCAGACCCTGGGATCATGACCTGAGCCGAAGGTAGACGCTTAACCGACTGTCACCCAGGTGCCCCTTTATATATTTATTTCTAAAAAACCACATATGCACATAAAAGTCTGGGAAAGTATGCCCAACCTTCTAATAATGGGTTACCTCCTTACTAGAAAAAAGAAGCTTCTACATTTGTGTTTAAAAAACAAAAACACTTAAAACAAGTACTTTTTTTTATCAAAAAGAAAACACAAAAAGAGGTCCAACAGGCTCTATTTTCCACCAGTATGACTGTCTTTCTGTGATTTTCCAGTACTCTTTACCGTGGCAAAGACATTTACTTGGGCAAAGCCAAAAATGCACAATGTACTATGGACCACAGAAGTGACTTCATTCCAAAGTGAGGTCACCTGATTGCTGTTGTCCAAGAGCTTACACCGCACAGTGTGGCTGACATTGGTCCCTGCTTCTTAGACATTTCAAACCCAATTCTTCACCACTGGCCAGGTAATACGAATATTTCATTTTGTTTGGGGGCCTGAGCAACAAAGCCACCAATTACCAAGAGAACTTTTAGAACAGTTCAAATGCCCAGTTTTAGCTGATTCTTTCTTAAAACAGTAATTGAGGGCGCCTGGGTGGCGCAGTTGGTTGAGCAACTGCCTTCGGCTCAGGTCATGATCCCGGAGTCCTGGGATCGAGTCCCGCATCGGGCTCCCTGCTCAGCGGGGAGTCTGCTTCTCCCTCTAACCCTCTTCCCTCTCGTGCTCTTTCTCATTTTCTCTCTCTCAAATAAATAAATCAAATAAAAAAAAAAACAGTAGTTGAATGTTACTGAATGAAATTACTGAATAAATATTAAAGAAGAAAGACAAGGAAGATAGAGCCCCTCCCTTCAATAATCTCATTAACATGGGGCAGAGTGACATTAACATTAAAGCTAGGTCTAAGGGGTACCGCCTGGGTGGCCCAGTCGGTTAAGCATCTGCCTTTGGCTCAGGTCATAATGGACCCTGGGATTGAGTCCCACACTGGGCTCCTTGCTCAGCGGGGAACCTGCTTCTCCCTCTGTCTGCCACTCCCCCTGCTTGTGCACTTGCTGGCGCGTGCATATGCGGGCGCTCTGAAAAATAAAATCTTGATAAATAAATAAAGCAAGGTCTAAGGAACCAGGTCATCACTGTGCAGAGGGCTGAAGGTGGGAGGACTTGCTACTGGTGGGATCACAAGTCATCTGTTGATGAACAAGGACCTGAATGTAGACACATGGGGAGAGGGGTAGCCAAGAACATAAGCTTAGGCAAAAGAGGACCAAGAGAGGGAAGCACATGTTCGGGGCCTGACTAAAGCCCAGGATGTAGTAGAGGAAAGGCTGAAGGGGAGAAGAGGGAAACGGAGATTTGGGTCAGATGATAAAGATCGCTAATGCCACGTGGAATGAATGCATCATTTATGCACTAGGCAATTTTGAAAGCAATGTCTGTGAAAGTGACAACTGTTTTGGCCAGGTGGTATTTAAAAGAGAAATCAGAGAAATAGGAGACCCAAGCAGTCCTAAATACTCTCTATGTAAAGAAGGTTAAGAGTCTGGATAAACAAGGGCTGCTGAGAGGCCTAATGAACCAATATGTAAATATCCCTTCCATTCTGTCTGAATTCCCAAGTACCAGAAAAACAAAATACACTAGAAGAATCTTAAAGGAAATGCAAAGTTTCATTCCAGGCCCTTAGATGTACAGGGTAGTTCACAGACCCCAAACACAGCCAACTAAACAGGCTCATTGGCAAAGGAAAGAATTGTGAAGAAAGTTCTTAACATTAGTAGTGTTTATAAAATCCTTCCTACCTTTGCTGGATCTCTTTGATGTCTTCTTGTTTCCTTCGGAGGTAATTTCAATTTCATCAGGATTACCCCCCTCATCTTCAATTGCCTGAAGAGAAGGTTAAAAAAATAGTTTACCAAAAAAGGCAGCACGCAGACTCGACTTTCACAGAAACTTCAGGTTGCTGATCTGGAAAGGGCTTCCCCCCACCCATCTGTTGTCTTGCTCTACCTTGGAATAAAGACTCTGGAGTCAACTTATTTCTTAGTACTAATATCACCACAATCTAGTCCATCCTGGACTAGGGACCCAAGGGAACTCAAAAAGGAAAAAGCACACTCTTCCCTTTCCTATGACTTCACCCAGCAACGTGTTGTTTGACCCTCTGTGACTCCCTTTCCATGCCATGCCTACACTTGGCACTGTCTGGACAGAATACTTAACTAACACTCACTCGGCTGAGATCGTACCGTGTGTGGCATGAGACTGGACATGACCCATACTACCTCAGCAGATCACTCACATCTATGACTGACTTCAAAGGTCTTGCTCTTAACCAGTAGCAGACCTACCTGAAAGGGTACAGAATTATAATGATCTCTTGGCAAGCCCCACCTCCCACCCAAGAACTCATCATTCCTTTGAACAGCCCGCACCCACACTCAGCACAGCACATAGCACCAAGGAGGCCTGCAGCAAATGGTTACTAAGCATGTCATCAGTGTTATCCTTGGACACTGGGTTTCGCTTTTAGGTTTTACTGATAACCTCTTCTCTCTTTACTGTACTATCCTGTGAACACAAGTTCTGTTTAAACCCACTTCAGATAGCATGTTTTATTTGCAGACGGTTTCAGAAATTCAGATCTTCAGGAGTTTCTCAGCATCGAAGTCTGAATTTGCAATGGGGCTTAGGGACTCCACATCTGAACTGTACCAGGAACAAAGAAAATCTCTCTTCTCTCCGAAGCCAGGGTGAGGAGAAGGAATTGGGGAGTTCTGCTCTGGGATCAAGGAAAACACAACCAGAAAGTCCCTCCCATTCTTCCCGGCAAAAGAGGATTCTGGAATACTGCTAGAACAGAAAACTGCCCCAGACAGGAGGTGCATCATTTTGCCCCTCAGTATGTCTCCTCTGGGTGCAGTGTTTACAGGATCATCCCCAGGGACACTGTGGGCTATGAGTCATCCTTACAGAGCTCGGGATGCTACTCTTTGTGCTCCTTCCGCCTTTTCCTCATTTGCCCTTTCTGGAAAAATGGCAAAAAAAAAGGGGGGGGGGGACACTAAACTAGATGGTAGAAATAAAAAAATCAGTAATTCTAGACTCACTTGGATAAGGTAGCATATCAACATACAGACTGATGATATTTATGTCCTATGACCACACCCCTAAGAAAATGAAAACAGGGAGAAAAAATGAAGAATGGTTCTGAGAAAATAGTGATGGAGGATCCTTGAAGTCACATACCAGTTTCAGCCACCAATCTGACAGGAAGGTTCAATGCCATCCTATCAGCTTTGCAGTCTTGCAGACTGTGAGTAAAAAGGATAAAGGTCCCAATTTGGCTTTGCTGACTGGAGGCCCTGGTGGCAACCCTCAACCTTCCAGCATTTTTTCTAGAACGTCTTGGTTGATGAACTACCTGCCCCAACTTGAGTAAAAGAAGTTAGTATCCATAGTGAAACAAACACAAGTTCAAGTTAGAAAAGCCCAACTGACTCTGGACTAATCAACCCACCATTTTCGAGCCCCAGCTTCCTCATTCAGAAAATGGGAAACAATCCCTACTTCCCCTTAATAGCAATGCGTAATAATTGATGCCCTGGTCTTCAGTTGTTTGGGAGCCAGGAGGGTGCAAAGAGTCACAAATCACACCAGTTTGCAGGGGTTGCGGGTAACGATGCTGAGATTACACAGGAGAGGTCCCAAGACGAGAACAGGTCAACGGGAGAAAAACAAAAAAGCCAAAGAGAACGTGAAAAAAGGAAAGGACCCAAACGTTTAATTAACTGCTCATGCTTTTCACACCCATCCCTCAGAACCCCTCGAGGTAGGGACAAGAGTCCTGGTTTTGCAAATAAATGGTGGCACAGAGAAGAAAAATGGATTGTGACAACGATCGTATCTTCATGTACCAGGCGGCCTGCCAAGCCCGTTTCACGCAATCTCGTTTAATCCTAACACGAAAACACGGTCTTTCCTTCTCTTTACAGGATAAACAGGCCGAGAGAGCGTTAAACGTCTTCCGTGCCCAAGATCAGGCCTCTGAGACCCGGAAGAGGCCCAAGACCAGACACAGGGACGAGAGCCCCACTGTGCCTGCCTCCTGGCGAAGTCCTGAAGCTGTCTTCACCTTCTCCCCACCACCGTCTCGCGTTTCTGCTCGCTAGCGCAACAGTACTTCCTTTTCCGTGCTATTTCCCCGATCTAGAGCTGGCAAATTCACAAACCGCTTTTTCTTTTTAACCTCTGAACGTGCTCTTGGCACATTTGCCCAATAAACTAGACGCCTCTTCAAAGTGCGTCGACCCTAACGGGCCATGGAGCATCGGAATCTCCAGGGTGAGCCCCGCGGATAGCGCGGGCTCAGAAAATCGGCCGGCCTGGGCCCCAGTCCCTACACCTCGTCTCCACGGCCGTGTGACCTTGGCCGAGTCCCCCCACCTCACCCAGGAAATGAGGGCTTCCGGGTCTCCCGTCATTTTTGGAGCCTAGGGTGGGCCGCTAGGAGGAAGGCCCTCCGCGCAGTGGCTGGTGAGGAAAACGGGAGCCCTCGGCCAGGGTGCCCCGCCGCCGCAAGGCCGCGGCGCCTTCGCCGGCTCGCGCCCAGATAGATGTTCCTCCCTTCCCGGGCCGGCGCTGAGGTTCGCACCCGGGCCCAGCTGGGCTGGGAGCTCCCGCTAGGACCTGGGAAGAGTCGGGAAAAGCCCAGAGCTTCAGGCCAGAGACAGGCCCCACAAGGGACCGGGGGCGGACCCCGAGGTCAGGGGACCGCAGTCGCGGCCGCCAGGACCCCCTTCTCATCTCCTGCCCGTCCCCGCAGGGCCCCAGCTCCACCTTTTTGAGACGCTCCATCAAAACGCTCTTGTTGCCGCTCGAGTCCAGATTCCGTTTCCTCAGCTCCGCCCGCAGATCGATCACCCGCAGGTCGCTGAGCCGCCGCGTCCCAGTCTCCGACGAGGCAGAGCTCAAAGCCGCTGCGCCCGCCGCACCCGAATCGCCTAGTCCTGAGAGAGTCTCCGCCATTCCAGGGACCCTGGCTCCGCCGCCCACTTCACACAGAACCGGGCCGGTTTTATCTGGGCACCTAGCACAAAATGGCGCCGCCTGCGAGGGAACCGCTCCAGCCGCCCTGGCGCGCCTCCCTTCTGCGCAGGCGCACCCGGCGCGGAGCCGACGCTGCCGGTCGCGTGTGCACATGCGTGGTGAGAGCTCACAGGGATGTGCGCAGGCGCATTGCATCTCGCCAGCCTCCCGCCGCGAACGGCCGTGACACATGCGTGCTGCAATTACGGCGCCTGCGCGTTGTGGTGGGGAACGTGCGGTTGGTCGACGCGCGAGCGCGCGTGCTGTTAAGAAAGTTGGCATGTGCGGCACGCATGCGCTGCCGGAAAGCGGGGCGGGAGGAAGCGAGTGCGTTTTCCTCTTAGGCGGCGCCATTTTGTGCTCAGAGCCGCTACAGCCGCCGGGGGTGTGGGAAGTGGGTGGCGGGGACGCGAGACCTGGGATGGCGGAGACTCTGGCAGGGTCCGGCGAGTCGGGTTCTGGCACAGCCGCTGTCGGGTCGGGTACCTCGGAGGCCGGGACGCGACGGCTGAGCGACCTGCGGGTGATAGACTTGCGGGCGGAGCTGAAGAAGCGGAATCTGGACACGGGCGGCAACAAGAGCGTCTTGATGGAGCGGCTCAAAAAGGTGAGGCGGCTCGACGTCCCGGGGTGGAGCAGGAGGCCGGGGCACGCCCCCGCGCCGACCTGTCACCGCGATGCCCGGACGCGGGCGCCCCTCCACCATTCCCCCTTGTGACCGACCCCGGCCCGAGCTCGCGGGGACCAAGGGGCCCGGCTGTGTGACCTTGGCCGTCACCGCCCCTCTCTGTGCTTCGCCTTTGATCCTTCTTCCAGCTGGTCGCCTCAAGAGTGCTGAAAGCGCGTCCTTTTAGCCGCCGGGTGGCCGCCTGGACTTTTTTTCCGGGCTCCAGTTGGAGACTCGGTTCTGTGACCTTGGATAGGTGCCTTCTCCCTGCGCCTCAGTTTCCTCTCCTGGGGAACGGATGAGTGAAGAGTCTTGGCGGTCTTGCCGGAGAGGGGGTTGTGCTTGTTAATACTCCAGGACTTTTGCTCTTGTCGTGCCCTCTCCTCCACCGCCGTTCTTCCATGGCTTCTGGTTGGTGCCTCGTAGTTTTTCTCGCTCTACCTGAGATGTCTCCCCAACGTGCTTTCTAGAGTGTTGCTCCATCTCCTTGCTTTCCTGCACCGTTTTGTGTTTATGCCCCACCTGGCCGCACTCAACCCCACATTGAGTATGGAGGAGTAGCTGTCGCCCCAACCAGAGCAAGCTCCTTGCAGAGCTGGAGTTTACCATTGAGTGCCTAGTCCTGTGCCAGTCCGGAGGAAGGTGCTGAGCAACCCTACACACACACACACACACACACACCCCACCCCACCCCACCCCACCCCCAGTCTGTCTGGTGGGTTTTCTCCCCAGAAGTCAAGCGCGGCTTGTGGAACACCGCTCAGCCCTTTACAGATGGTGGACCTAGTGTAGCGTCTCTCTTACTGTTACTAAAGTGGAGGGTTGGGCAATTTCTAGTTTAAGGGCCATTTCGGAATGGGTCATTGACCTGCACCCTGGAGCCCCAGTTCGCACATCCCTTTGTTTTTTGTGCTTAGGGCCCAGAGAGAACCAAGTTGTGCTAGGTTCGTCCTGTGCCTTTTGGGCTGGCAGCCCAGATAGCAGAACCAGAGTTGTTGCTCTTTGCAAGGAAGTGTTTGATTTTGTTTGCTGGGAAGTTGTTACTTGACAAAGAACAATGTGTGCCCTGCAGGTCTCCACAGTGTTGTAAAGTTTCATCTCTTCTTAATAGGCGGTTAAGGAAGAAGGGCAGGATCCTGATGAAATTGGTGTTGCGTTGGAAGCCACAAGCAAGAGGACAACAAAGAGGTGTATTAAAGGTATCTGCTTGTACTTATTGCTGCTGGAGGCCTGAGCATGTAGAGAACTTACTTACAGATCAGGTTTTTTAACACCATTTCTGCCTTGTGGGCCCAGAGAATGTCTTTGGTCTTCATTGTTCCCATCTAACAAGTAGGCTCGGTTTTCACCACGTTACTAGTAGTTTTGTCAGGAGTGCTGGGAGGAGTAGAGAGATGTGCAAATGTTACGTAAATTAAAACTGAAACGTGTGTTAAAGACATTTTAGTTCTTGTCATTGGGATTCAAAAACAACCAGAGTAAGGCATGCTCTTAAAGCTGCTCTGAGCATCCAAATACACTACGTGACTTTCTTCCTGGGAAGTTGAAAAACGGGGTTTTAAACCAAAGAAAATGACACCAATCTGAGACAGAGTAGAACCCCCTATCTCTAAGGATACAAAACATCTTTGGGGGCACCTGGGTGGCTCAGTCGTTGAGCGTCTGCCTTCAGCTCAGGTCATGATCCCAGGGTCCTGGGATCGAGCCCCACATCGGGCGCCCTGCTCGGCGGGAGGCCTGCTTCCTTCTCTCCCACTCCCCCTGCTTCTGTTCCCTCTCTTGCTCTGTCTCTCTCTGTCAAATAAATAAATAAAATCGTTAAAAATAAATAAATAAATAAAAAAATAAAAAAAACCAGATCGTTGGAGTATTTTCATGCAGCCTATTTTTTTTAACCAGTGAGGTTTTGTTTTGTTCTGTTTTGTTTTTTTAAGATCTTATTTTGAAGTAATCTCTGCATCCAACGTGGGGCTCGAACTTACAACCCTAAGATCAAGAGTCATGCTCTACCAACTGAGCCAGCCAGGTGCCCCACAGTGAGATTTTTTTTTTTTTAATTGAGATATACTTCGCATCTATAGAATTCACCCATTTAACAGTGTACACTTCGTTACATTTTAGTATATTCACAAAGCTATGCAACTGTCAACACTATTTAATTCTGAAACATTTTCATCCTCACAAAAAGAAGCCCCCATGCCTATCAGCACTTGCTCCCCATTTCCCCCTCCTGCAGACTCTGGCAGTATGTAATTGACCGTTCTATTTCGTGTAAATAGGATGATGCAATATGTGGTCTTTTGTGCCTGCTTATTCTGTTGAGCATGTTTTCAAGGTTCATTCACTTTGTGACATAGATTAGTGCCTCATTTCTTTTTGTGGATGGTACTAGCTAATTTTAAAGCATTTAATTCCATAAAACTTTGAAACCTTGTTACCCTCCCTGGGTTTCATCCTCATTTTTATATGGGTGAGGACAATATAATTAGGACCTTCCCCGTGATGGGGATTATTTTCTTGAAAGGTGCCAACATAAAAATTGTCATGGCTGGACATACCCTGTTCATCTGAAGAAGAGTTAAGCTTAGGCCATGGAGGACATGCTTAGAAAGGGAAAAGAAACCAGCTTGTAGCCGTTTCAGTAACTCTAATTTACTTTTTATAAGGGCTTTCCTAGAAGGACTTTTGCATGACTCATCTGTTTAGAACTTTATGTGTGTTTTACTTATTTATTTTTTAGAATTTTATTTATTTGACAGAGAACGAGAGGAGGAACACAAGCAGGGGGAGTGGGAGAGGGAGAAGCAGGCTTCCCGCCGAGCAGGGAGGCTGACATGGAACTCAATTCCAGGACCCTGGGATCATGACCCGAGCTGAAGGCTGCCTAACGACTGAGCCACCCAGGCACCCCTTTATGTGTATTTTAAAAGTTTAAACTTTTTAGTTAGGTTGTATAAAGGAGTTACATTTAAGGTGGATTTTAACACCTTGATGTGTTTTTGCTGCTCTTGCAGTGGTCAGGTATAAATGCTGACTAGTCAAGTGAGTGCAGACTGAGAGGTGTGTGTCAATTTAAAAGTTCTTAGTGGAAGTTTTTAAGGTAGGTGCTCTTTTAAAACTTGAGAGGTTCAATGCTTACTAATCAAAGTGTTCTTGGCTCTTAACGGCGATCTTTGCATCATTAGACAAACCAAACCTTAGCCGAGTGCTTCCAATGTGTGTCTGAATGTCTGGATTATAGTTTAGGTCACGGTAAAACTGCCTGGAGTTACCATTTTGTCAAAAAAGCTTTGAGAGTACTTACTTTTGTTTTTATAAAGGGATGTTGTTCCCAGTATAGATGTAGCTGGGATTAGAAGGGCACTGGTCCTTTCCCTTTCCGTTTTTACTGAGAAGTCACCAAAGGCCCGGACAGGAAACAGGTGGCCAGGGCCCTAGGGCAAAGGACAGCTCCTACAGGTGGTTGAGCTACCATGTTCTTTGTAGGTGTCTGCACACATAGTTACATGAAGCACTGGACCCTCGTGGTGTCCTGTTCGAAATTAGGTCTTCAAGATTACATAAAAGTAAAAAGGGCGCTTGGATGGCTCAGTCATTAAGCATCTGCCTTCAGCTCGGGTCATGATCCCAGGGTCCTAGGATCGAGTTCCTCATCGGGCTCCCTGCTCAGCAGCAGGGAGCCTGCTTCTCCCTCTCCTGCTCTCCCAGCTTGTGCTCTCTCTCTCTTTCAAATAAATAAAGATCTTAAAAAAAAAAAAAGTAAGTTAAATTTTCTGAGAAAAAAACTTCATTATGAATTAGAACAAGAGAACCTCTTCTTGTCTAACTCATTTAAACAGGCAAAATTTTTGAAGCTTGTTGGGTATGTTTTGGAAGATTACAATTTTGAGTTAGGTTTTCTAGCATCTTTGTCCCCCGCCCCTTCAGCTTTTAGTTAGCTGAAACCAGGTCCTTCGAATTGGGTTCTGGCCTCTCTGCCCAGCATTTGTCATCCCCCCTCTCCTTTAGGGCACTTTTCGGTCTGCATCTGCATGTCTCTTGACATCCGTTGTGAGTACTGCCTGCTATTTAAAGGCCCTCAAAGTGGGTGCTGCTACCAAACATTTTTAGGACCTCTTTTAAGAGCTGAACCAAATTCTCATGTGTCAAATGCAGCTAATAAACCAACACCTAGTGGTGTTGTGGGGAGTATTAACATAGAGAGCACAGTGCCTGACACTTGGTAAAGCCACACATCTTGCATGAGTATTCGTAATGATGGTGCAGAAGGCGCTTCAGGGGTACACGCTGCACTTTGGGTCTTTACTCAAAGATTGCTGTCTCCTGTTTAGTTTTCTCATTTCATAAAATTATAAAAAGGGTATTTCTAGACACTTTAGAAGTATGCATGTGAAAATGAAATTATCTCTAATGTTATCACCCTGTATTTTAACCCCCGTTGGTGACTGTTTGAGTCGTTCCTGTGTGTGTTTTATAAATGCGTCTTCACACTTGATTGCATACATGCCGTTTAATAAAAGGAGAACTACTCTATATGGCTTTTTTGATTTTGTGGACATTTTCCTGTGTCATTCAATATTCTTTGGAAGCATAATTTTTTTTGAAGTTGTAAGACACTGTATGGTGGGCCACAGTGTTTTGCAAACTTGGCACTGTTGACAGTTTGAGGTAAGTAATCCTTTCCGGCCGGGCACTGTCCTGTGCAGTATCTTATGTTGAACAGCATTCCTGGTCACTACTGTAGCGGTTGGTAGCATCCCCGAGTTCTGACACCAGAAATGTTTCTAGTCATTGCCAAATTCCGCCCCACTTCCCCTTTTGAGGACAACTGGTATCCCACATACAAACAGACTGTCGTGATTTGTTTCCCTTTTGAATGTTCGGGCTGGCTACAGTTTCTAGATAGATAACTTAAGTTTTTAATTCCTCATCAAACATTTTAGTGCACGCCCTTATTGGGAGGATTTCTAGAATAAAAAGTATGCACGTTTTTGAGGCCAGAACCTGAGTATTATCTGACTGAAAAATTATTTTGTCATTAGGACAAAAGATGGAGGAAGAAGGTACAGAAGACAATGGCCTGGAAGAAGATTCCAGAGATGGGCAGGTATGTGGCATCCACAGCAGAGACACTAGCAGGAGCTCCTTGACCAGCCACCCGGCCATTGACCCCTTTCATTCTCTCGACAGGAGGATATGGATGCAGGTTTAGAGAGCTTGCAGAACCTCGACATGATGGATGTGGGTGTGTTGGAAGAAAGCGAAGTTGAGAATAGCAGTGCTCCCGACTTTGGGGAGGACGGCGCTGACAGCATTCTCGGTTCCCTTTGTGATAGCAAAGAATACGTGGCGGCCCAACTGCGAGAGCTCCCGGCGCAGCTCACAGAACATGCTGTAGGTAACTTGAAGACATGGTGGAATGTGCCAGTAGCCCCAGGGCTCCTCGGGGGTCCCCGGCGCTTGTGGGCTGCCGCTGGGAGTCAGAGCACGCTGGCGGTTGATTAAGTAGTGCACCACCGCGTCAGCAATCACCAAAAACATGGAGTTCCGTGTCTCAAGCCTCGTGGTAAATTATATCCATTTAAACCTCACGTAAGTCAGATTAACGAACAGCTAACTTCTCTATGACCCTGGGGAGTATTTTGATAAAAGGGTGGGAGGCCCTTCTGCAGCATGAGTCGTAAAAGGCTGACACTGTTGGTGAAAGTATTTTCCTTTGGAAAACAGGAAACAGAAAACAGTTGATAATCTCAGCATTCGGTCATCCTTTTGGGTTTTTTTTAAGATGTGCTCTAGGCACGAGGTTAGATGGTTCTATTAAAAGACGGGAAAGAGTGAAGGAAAGTGTTCGTGCCCTCAGAAGCACCCCTCCCATGAAAAGAAAACCACTCTTAATGTCCTCGTATATAAAGAAGAGCTTGAATTCTGTTTCCGATACTTCTTTCTCAAGCTTTCGCTTCTAGTATTTGGCAGAGAACTCTGGTGGCCATCTAAAAATGATTGCCATTTTAATCCTACTACCTTGGCACACGCAGTCTCTTGGTTTCCTTGGTATTTTTTGTGTTTTGGTTTGGTTTTCTGTTCTCTCTTTCTCTCTCTTTTTTTTTAAAGGCACTAAACTGGGCAGGGGGAAGGGGGGCCCTTGTAGGACTGGACCTTAAACATTAAAGTTCAAAAGTCACAAACTCCAAACGTCACTGCCCCTCAGCCTGGGGTGCCATTGAGCAACTGACTTGCTGGTCTTGGCCTCTCTCAGTGTGATCCTGCTGTGTGTTAATTATTTCCAGAGCATGGACTTGGCTTCTTACCTTTTGGTTAATCCAAGCATCCCGGTCATAAGCTTCAAACCTGGGAAAGGGAAAAAAAAATACACTTGGGAAGGCATGTCTCTGTATTTCACTTAAGAAGGTAAAAAGCTTTCAAATCGAGTGACATTTAAGATAGTAGTTCAGTTAAATGTTTTAAATAAAGCACCTTAGATAAAAGTGTCCAGTTATTGTTATTTTTCAAAGTATCGTTGCCAAGTAAAATCGGAGAAGTGTTAAGTTTTTCCTTTTGCTTTTGAGCTCTGCTCTGGAAATAGTGTCCGGGCCACGTATGTGGACCACCAGGAAATAGATGCTGCCTGGGAACTGAAAGTGTACCTCCCGGGCCAGTGCTGACCGAGCACCTGCTATCTGTGAGACCCTCTCAGAGGTGCAATACTGCCCAGTCGCGGAGCAGGCAGGGAGGCCAGCGAGAAACCGAATAATCCAACATTGGACTTGCAGATGGTGGTGGGCAGCTTGAGGGAAGTAGACACATGGGTCCCTTAGAAACTGGTGAGGTGTAGGCCTTGGAATTCACAGCTCTGTCTCCACTGAGTGGTTCTCTGTTTTGTCTTTCAGGTGGATGGGGAGGGCTTCGAGAACACTTTGGATGCTTCATCATTGGACTTCAAAGTACCTCCGGTAAGATACCATTCTGGTGCTGCCTGGCTGGAAACGTTATGTGAGTGGTTGATTTTCCGTAGTGAAAAAGGATGTGTGTCCGTGTAGAAATGATTCTGTGTAAAAATGATTCGTAAAATGAGCTGAGTGCCTGGGGTAAGAGGCTGAGCCAAACAAGTACAGTCCTATTGTTTGCATTCGGTGGGGACGGTGTTCATAGCCAGCAAGAAAATGACTAGAAAAGTTTGTTGAGGGAGAAGTTGAGGTGATTGGGCCGTAAGGCTCTTAGAGGAAACCCCACCCAAATTGAGGTCTGTCCCATGGGTCTGGAGTTAGCCCAGTGAAGGGGAAAAGAAGACCTTGGGCAAGGAGGGAGAGTGGCTGAATGTAGGGACGGAGGACGCAGGGTGGGGACAGAGAGGCAGGGGTGAGGTTGCAGACATGGATGGGCCTGACTACCCGCGTCTGTGGGTCAGGGATAGGGTTTGGCCCATTGTCTTAAGTACAGTGGGAAGTCATGGGAAGGTTTTGGGAGGAGTGCACAGATGGTTTTGTTGACAGGTTCCAGTTATAAATAACAGTTTATTTGGGGAGAAATCGATCTTAAATCTGGTATGAGATATAAAACATTCGCCGTCTGTACGACCTTTTGCTGTGGCTGTCTTTGCCCTCTCCAGAGGCCACTAGGTCAGCTCAGACTTGGGGTGGGGTGGCCAGACCCTCTGGGGAGAATTGAACAGGCCGAGCGTCACTGCCGCCTGCCTGGCTTTGCTGGGGAGAGGCCAACAAAATGGGCTTGTCCTCACCGAACCATCCCAGAATGGAATACCGTCGTTTTGAGTGGAGAGAGTTGTTTGAAACAAGTGTTTATTCACGTGTGATTGAAGCTGCGTCTGCCAGGGAAGTGTGTTGGCCCAGTTTTTAAGTGCTTTGTGGAATTTTTTCTCTTTCCTTTTTTAAAACAGGATATTGAAGAACCTCTATTGGAGCCAGGTACTGATAAGAGAAACACGACAGTTAATGGTTTGAAAGTTTTCCCACTCTTTTTTTCAATCTGTCTATATATTCTAAGCTGTGTATGGTCGTGTAAATGATTTTAATGGTGGACAATCCAGATCGTACAAGGATCAGAGATTGGAAACCCACTCGTATCACCAGATCTGTGGAAGTGCCGTTCTGGTTTCTGGAGGTCAAATGTATTTGGTGAGATGTAGTGATTATTTTCATCTCTCTAACCACGTAGAGGGGCATTTAAGTAATTCCCCCGGTGATTCTTCCATGTGTTTCTACACATGAAACAGATCTTGTGATATTTTGCTGCAGTCTTTTTAATTACTACAGTTAAGGCAGGATAAAGCGGTTGTCAGGGCACTTATAACCCGAGAAGTGACTGGATTCCAGAAGAGGAAACAGAGTCTCTTCAGGAAAATTTCCCAACGCATTACTCCCCTTGTGGACTGCGTTTATCTCCCACCTCGGAAGAGTTTCTGGTTTGCGTATTGGACTGTTCTGTTAAAAGAAATTCAAAGAAATTTGGAAATTGAGCTGTCATCAAATGGCGATCGCATTCGGTTCGGCACCATGGACATTGGAAAACTAAGTCTGAAGACCCACACTTGAACAAAAACATGAAGAAGACTGTCGAGAAGCAGCCACGTGGTTGTAGGTGTTTGAATCTGTGGGGGCCTTTTCTCTTCCATGTAGCGTAGCGGCTTACTGTAGCAGTCGGTTGGAGTGCAGGTAGTGTAACCGGTGTAACTTTGTGTACCCGCGGGTTTTCCAATCTCTGTGTAGCTAGCAGTTCTCTTCGTGTTAGTGTGGCAGCCGTGCCAGTTCCGCATTTGTGATTGCTTTATTTCCCTGGTAATTAAACCTTGTGCCATTCTATTCCTGTTAAATCCGTAGAAAATGAGAAAATACTCGACATTTTGGGGGAAACTTGTAAATCTGAGCCAGTAAAAGAAGAAGGTTCCGAGCTGGAGCAGCCCTTTGCACAGGATACAAGTAGCGTGGGGCCAGACAGAAAGCTTGCGGAGGAAGAGGACCTTTTTGGCAGCGCCCATCCGGAGGAGGGTGATTTAGATTTGGCCAGCGAGTCAACAGCACAAGCTCAGTCGAGCAGGGCAGACACCCTGTTAGCGGTAGTGAAAAGGGAGCCCGTGGAGCAGCCAGGCGATGGCGCGCGGACGGACTGTGAGCCTGTAGGGCTAGAGAAGCCAGTTGAGCAGAGTAGTAAAGCCTCAGAGCACACGGAAGCCTCTAGCGAGGAGGCCGCGGAAGCGCCCCCGGAAGCCTCAAGCCCAGACCCCAGAGATAGCAAAGAAGACGTGAAGAAGTTTGCTTTTGAAGCTTGTAATGAAGTCCCTCCGGCTCCTAAAGAGTCCTCAGCCAGTGAGGGCGCTGATCAGAAAATGAGGTTTGTTTTTTCTCAGTTTTAGACCAGACGCTATCTCCTTTTCATTGGTCATTTAATGACACACATAAGCTGTTTTTTCTGCAATTGGCCAGCCAGACTGATGCAATTGTAGTTTACTTCTAAACCATGTTTTATTTCTCGTTGTGTATTTCTAATGGGTGAATCTATTTCTTTTCTTTTTCTCAACCTACTATGGTTGTGTTCTTAAATTGTTAACGGCTATCTTCAGCTAAATCCAGTTGACTTTTAAGAATCTGACATTGTATTTTGGGGGTCACATTTCCTAGAGAAGCTTGCAAAGGTGTCTTAAAATTTTATTTCAGACTAATTTTCTGGTAGGTATTCAGTTTTTAGCACATACCATACTTTTAATTTAGTTCTCTTTCGTTTTGTTCCCATCTGAGTAACATTCGCTTTTGTCTCTAGCTCTTTTAAGGAAGAAAAAGATATAAAGCCAATCATTAAAGATGAAAAAGGTATGATTTAACTTATGTGGCAGGGACCCACCTACGGATCCCTTACTTGGGGAGGGAGGGGCTTTCAGGTACCCACACTGGGGATCCGGTGGTTGGTTTCATGGAGGATTAGTGGAAGTAATCATCTAACAGTATCTTGAGAGACTAGATTGAAATGTTGGTGAGCTTTTGTGGTTTATGTCTCTGTTGTGGTTTTCGTTTATGGGATAGTGAAAATCCCAGTGCACCGCGTCACATTACAGTCCCATTCTGCCCGTTAGAATAACAGAACAAGATTGCAGAAACTGCCATCCCGGTTGAGAATTGATCATCAAAATTCATTTTCGTTTGTAACTGACCAGGACCTGATGATTCCTTGAGTAAGGGAACGGTTTCTGCAACCCGTATTTTTTGCCTTCTGTCCTGTAAATGCTTAGACCAGGAGAGTTGAAGTGGGAGGGAGCTGGGGTCTAAGAGCCGGCTGTGTCCTGAGGCAGGTCGTGCTCCCATCCGGCCTGGAGGCCAAGCCTGACCCTCTCCCTCCTGCAGCAGGTCGCACCAGCAGCAGCTCTGGACGGAACCTGTGGGTCAGTGGACTGTCCTCCACAACTCGAGCAACGGATCTGAAGAACCTCTTCAACAAGTATGGAAAGGTGTGTGCCCCCCCCCCCTTCTCGCCACCCAGCCTCTGGCGTTAAATAATGAACTCAAGACTGTGGAGAGTTCTTTCTTCTCTTGTTAGTTTTGTTGGTGGTCTTTTGTGTGTGTGTGTGCGTGTGTGTGTCTGTGTTTTTCCCTTTAAAAAAACAAAACCACAAGGGAGAAAAGGCTTACCTGGTTTTGGGTAGTGTGCCTTGTTTTCCTCATTGAGAGTGGGTGATAGGCAGCAGGTAGTTCATCATGTCACAGAAAATGTATATAAATAGTTACAGTCTGAACATTCTTATCATTCTAATTTCTCTTAAACTTATTGTTTGGCTCATACAAAACTTAAAGCCTGCATGCTGAATTTTTTTCCCAAACAATAAGTGAAGAGTTGGCTTTTAATATTCCTGCATTTTTAGGGGTGCCTGGGTGGCTCAGTCGTTGAGCATCTGCCTTCGGCTCGGGTTGTGATCCCAGGGTTCTGGGATCAAGCCCCGCATCGGGCTCCCTGCTCTGCAGGGAGCCTGCTTCTCCCTTTCCCACTCCCCCTGCTTGTGTTTCCTCTCTCACTGTCTTTCTCTGTCAAAAGATAAATTTAAAAAATCTTAAAAAAAAAAATTCTTGCATTTTTAAATATACGGTTCGAGAACAGGAACATACTGGTTTAAGAATAAATCAACAAATACTCGGTCCACAGGGGCAGAAAGAAAATAATACCATTCAGAAGCCTTGCAGGGACTCGAGGACATTTAAAACCCAATTTTTGCTGTCTTGGAATTAGATAATGAAACAGTCTCACCTTCAGCCAGGAGGACCACCCTGGTCCTATGGGTGCCTCTGGGGGCGTGGCACCCCTTGGCAGGGATTTGCTGCAGGGAGTCCAGGCGGAGCTTTGCTGGATGTCCTGGCTGCCGTGGGCATTTCTCTGCCCAGGTCTGTGTCCCCAAGTAGGAGTTGGCGAATGTGTTCGTGACTTAAATGGACAGGACCCAGAAGAAGCATTCATGAGGTGAATTTTTCTTCACGGCGAACGCCTTTCAGAAGGGCTTAAAACTGGGAAGCCACAACCCATCCTCAGTAATCTTGACTTCCTTCTTGATTGAGGCGCCAGTTGTGAAGCGCAGCAGCTGTGAGGGCGCTGGCCTAGATCTTACAGGCTGCTGGAGAGATCATTTAAGTAAATACAGCACGTTACAAGGGATTCATTTAGGGATGTTACAGCCTGCCATCAGTGTGTGGGACGGAGACCGAGTTTAGATGGGGGTCGTGGGTTCAGCGCACCTTGCTGAGTAAGTGCTCTTTAAGCCGAGGCCTGAGTAATGATAGAGTTGGCCCTGCCCACAGAGCTCGGCCTTGAACTAAAGCCACGGGACTTAGGCAGGTGGTGGGACGAGTCTGTAATTTGGGTGAACTAATCAGGGACGCCTGAGTGGCTCATTTGGTTGGGCTTCTGCCTTTGGCTTGGGTCATAATCCCAGGGTGCTGGGATCAAGACCCATATCGGGCTCCCTGCTCAGCGGGGAGTCTCCTTCTCCCTCTGCCTGCCTCCCCCCCTGCTTGTGCTTGTGCACTCTCTCTTTCTCTCTTACAAATAAACAAACTCTTAAAAAAAAAAAAGATGAACTTATCAAAGGCTGCTGTGAAGGTAGAGGGCAAGGCCAGGGACAGGTGAGGTGGTCTTGGATTCTGCTTTCAGGGCTGTTGGAAGTGATGTCCTTGCAAGGATAATTAGTTTGATGGGAAGGTCACGTGATCCCATCTTTGGCTCAGCCCCCTGACCTTGAAGAGAAGGAAGAAGGGATAGCTCCCTCTCTGAAAGAAGTGACTCTCTCAGAATAGTCTGTCCCCTTTGGCCCTGTATGGGGTGCTCTGGACGGGGGGGGGCTTTCCTTTGCAGGGAGAGCAGTCTCTTCCATATCTGCAAGTGGAAACATGGACACCAGGGTCTGCTGGGAACGTGAAGATGATGGACGCCCCACCCCCACCCCACCCGCATCGTCTCACAGCTGGGGACCCTGAGGTCCAGAGAGAGGAGAGGCCTTGCTCACGTTGACCTACTGAATCACAGCTGGTCAGAGCCAGACCCACTAGGGCTCTTGTGTCCTGATCAGGGGCTCTGCGCTTGCATAGGTGCTGGCTCTACTTTCATTTCTCTAGAATGTCCTGCAGGAACATTTACGTTTAACGCGAGCATCGTATAGTGGGGTTTAAATCTGCCATCTGGCTCCCTGTCTGCTCTCTGTTCTGTTTTTTGGATCACTTGCTTCTCTGTATTTCCTGCCTTTTGAATTGAGGGTTTTTTTGTTTTGTTTTGTTTTTTAAAGATTTCATTTATTTGACAGAGAGCAACAGCCAGAGAGGAAACACAAGCAGGGGGAGTGGGAGGGGAAGAGAAGCAGGCTTCCCGCGGGACAGGGAGCCCAATGTGGGGCTCGATCCCAGGACCCTGGAATCATGACCTGAGCCGAAGGCAGACGCTTAACGACTGAGCCACACAGGCGCCCCAAGTATTTTTTATTTTAAGATTTCATTTATTTATTTGATAGATAGCAGGAGCAGGAACACAAGCAGGAGAAGTGGGAGAGGGAGAAGCTTGGCTCCGTGCCAAGCAGGGAGCCCGATGTGGGGCTCCATCCCAGGACTCTGGGATCATGACCTGAGCTGAAGGCAGACGCCTAACTACTGAGCCACCCAGGCGCCCCTGTGTTGAGTATTTTTTATGATTTGTCGCTTACCAGCTGGAACTAGTATATGTCACTAGTGTTGCTGTATCCTGGTTTGTTGAGGGATAAAGTCCCCTTGCTTATTTGATTTTTTTGTGTTTCTTGATGGGGACATCTATCCCTGTGAACTTCGCGCTTAACTGCTGTTGCTGCGCCCTGTAGGTTTTGCTATGTTACCGTTCCTTTTCATCTGTCTCAAGGTATTTGTTTGTCTTTTGGTTTCTTCCTTGAGCTGTTGGTTGAACTCTAACATTTTTCTTTGATAGCTGCGCATAGGAGTTCTATCACAAGGCTTAATGCAGTCTGTCCTTCAGTGATATTCCAGTTCCCGGGGGGCGTTCGAACCTGGAGACGGTGCGCCGCCGTCCTTCCCTCCCAGCCTTTGTGGTGGTGTCGTCACGGCTTTAATAAACAGCATAGTACGTTCTTGGTTCATCGATATGTTGGTTAGTTGTTTGGATTTTGGTGTGTTTGTGGGTTTTGTGGGGGGTTTTTTTTGTTTTTTTGTTTTTGTTTTTGCTTTAAACATTTATCTTTTAAAGAGATACGTAAATAAGGAAAAGCACGGGCTGTTAGTTAACTCCATGTTTCTTTTGGGGTGCTCTTTACTCTTGTTGATACCCAAGTTCCCACTGGGTATTGTTTTCCTCCCTCTAAACTTTTCTTATAGTACAGTGTTGCCAAGGATGAATTTCTGCATTTTTTGTAGATCTGAAAAATCCTTGTTTTGCCTTCACTTTGAAAGCTGTTTTTTGCTGGCTGCAGAATTCCGGGGTTGGTTATTTATTTATTTATTTTTGGTCTAGACAGCAGTGCTGCTCCCTTCTTCTGGCTCATGTTGGCTCACCAGTTGGCTGTGGGTTTCACCTTTGCTCCTTAGGGCACAGGTGTCTTTCTCATCTGGCTTACCTGGAAGGTTCTCTTTATCACTGGTTTGGAGCAGTTCATGCCACAGATGTGCTATGGTTTCATCCGCTAAGGTTTTCTGTGCTTCTTGCTTTTGACGACGCCACAGGTGGTCCTACAGCCCACTGATGTTCTGGTTCTGTTTTGGTTTGTTTCCGTCTTTTTTCCTCTGTTTCATTTTGAGTAGCTTCTGTTGCTATGTCTTCAAGTTCCCTCATCCTTTTTTTTTTTTTTTTTTCCAGTATCTGCTGTCCGTCCCATCTCATGTATTTTCCATCTCCAGAATTTGAGGTCGGGTGTTTTTAACTATCTTCTCTTTGTTTACCTAACATGCTCAGTGGCTTCTCCCAACTTGTTGAACATTTAGGATATAGCTAAAATAACTTTTAATATCGTCACGCATTCTGGATCTCGGTTAGTTGGTTGGTTGGTTTTCTTCGTTAGAGTCATTTTCTCATTACTTGGTTTACCTTGTCATTTTTGATCGGACACCAGACGTTGTGACTTTCCGTGTTGTATTCTAGTTATTCGTGTGTCCATGTCAGTGTTCTTGAGCTTTTGCTGGGACGTAGTTCAGTTACTTGTTCCTCCCCAGGTTTGCTGTTAGGGTTCAGGTCAGCAGAGCAGCCTTAGTTCAGAGCTGGCTTTGTCCACTCCCCAGGCAGCACCCTTCTGAGGTCTCAGCCTGATGCCCCATGAATTGCAAGCTTCTCCATTCTGGCTGTCGGGTTCACTCTGTAAAAAGTGAATTATTTGAGACCCCTGAGCCTGGGGATTGTTTGCTCTTAACAGGTGGTTTTCTCCTTTGCCTCTCACATGGGTGCTGCTGAGAGGCCCTTTGCAGCTCTCTGGGGCTGTCTTTATGCAGCACTTCCTCCCCGGTACTATGATTTCTTGCCGCCTTGATTTCTTCAGACACTGAGCTGTGCTCAGCTCTCGGGTACCACCTCCCACCCTTACCTCAGGTCCTCCCTGCCCTTGGCCGGGAACCTCTAGGAAGTAAGCCAGGGTGACTATACGTGTGTGTGTGTGTGTGTGTGTGTGTGTGTGTGTGTGTGTGTGTCCCTTTCCCTTGGAGGGGTCACCATCCTGTGTGGCCTGGTGTACAGTGTCTGAAAACCCTGGTCGCCTACGTTTCCTCTAATTTGTGAGGTTTTTTTTTTAGGCAGCAGGAGGGGTCATGCTTGGTGCGCCAACCTGTCTGGAAGTCAAAATCCAACTGGAGAAAATGATCCAAGTGGGCAGTACTTTTGATTAATCAGTTGTGGTTTGTGGAGTTTTAAATGTCTTTAGCTGGGATGCCTGGGCGGCTCAGTCGGTTAAGCGTCTGCCTTTGGCTCAGGTCATGATCCCAGGGTCCTGGGATCGAGTCCCGCATTGGGCTCCCTGCTCCGCGGGGAGCCTGCTTCTCCCTCTGCCTCTACTTCTCTCTTTCTCCATCTCTCATGAATAAATAAATCTTTAGGGGAAAAAAAAAAGTCTTTAGTTTTCCCTGTTCATATTTTGTCACTCTGAGGGCTGATCTTGTATCGAAAGCAATTGTATTTTGATAGGATGAGGTAGAACCACTTTAATAACTGATTGTGGCAAACCAACAATTTGTGGAGAAGTAAAAACTAGTGGAAAGAATTCTGATGATCAGGTAACTGCTAGTCATTTTTGACAAATCGTGTGGTGATTTATATGGGAAGGTAAGCATGTCCTTTCTCATGAAGGTTGTCGGGGCCAAAGTGGTGACCAACGCCCGCAGTCCCGGAGCTCGGTGCTATGGATTTGTTACCATGTCGACATCTGATGAAGCTACAAAGTGCATCAGCCATCTCCACAGAACTGAGCTGCATGGAAGAATGATCTCCGTAGAGAAGGTGAGGCGGCTCTTGCCTGTTATAACTTACCGAGTTCACGAGCGAGGAGACCCGGATCGTGGGCCATTTCTAATCTGTGTTGTATTTTAGGCCAAAAACGAACCTGCTGGGAAAAAGCTGTCTGACAGGAAAGAATGTGAAGTGAAGAAAGAAAAATTATCTAGTGTTGACAGACATCATCCTGTGGAGATCAAAATTGAAAAGTAAACTGATTATTTAAAACCCTTCTCTTAAACTTCTCTCAGGGTCGGGGGGGGGTGGGCTGGTCGGGAAGAGGGCAGGTGGCAGCCGCAGGGTCGCTCAGGCAAACTCTTGTCGTCCTTGCCGCAGGCAGCCTCACCAGCTTCTCGCTTACATATCACATTTGTGCATCTTGCTACCACTTGCGTGTTCGGGTTTCAGTAAGGGTCCCTGCGATGTAACCCGTAACTCTCAAAAGTGTATTCACAGGAGCCTTAGTAAGTATTTACGTCCAAACGACTTAGTGGGCTGTTGAAAGGAAATAACACACCTGAAAGGAAAGAATAATAATTTTACTTCACTCGGGTTCTGGGTCCTTGCATAGCCACTCACACCATGGAATTGTTCCCTAACCCAGACTGGTCTTCGTGCAGTCCTTGTTTTTTATCACAGGAACGCAAGCTGAGCTAATATCGAAAAGAATGACTTCAAGCTAGTAGTTTGTGCAGTGTCAGGCAGTTGTCAAATATTGCTGTGTTTCTCTCAAAAATGTAAGGTATCCCAGGGTACCTGTGAGTTTCCTGTGGCACCCGGGAGGGTACCTTGGCACAGAACTTTGGGGTCTCTGGGTCTGAGATACCGTCTATAAAGGATGGAAATTGGGACAGGTCTCTCAGAGCAGGTATTGCTAATTTTCTCAGAATCGTCGGTGTATCCTCTGGAGAAGGTAGATTTCGGTGATGTTCCTGACGGTGGTGCAATTCTCGGTGCTGAGTACATTAAGTTTATATTGTCAGTACCATTTACTTGCCCTTCTAGGGCTACTTTCACTCTAAAGATTGAACCTTTTGCTGACAATCTGTCAGTCTCAGTGATTCCATTTTGCCTTTTTTTTTTTTTAAGATTTTATTTATTTGAGAGAGAGCATGAGGGGGGTAGGGTCTGAGGGAGAAGCAGGGATGTGGGACTCAATCTTGGGACTCCAGGTTCATGACCTGAGCCGAAGGCAGTCACTTAACCAACTGAGCCACCTAGGAGCCCTGCCATTGTTTCTTATGTTAAAACGTACAGTCGAGCAAATGTGTGGACTTCCTTGATATGCCTAAGTTTACAATTCCCATTCTGAAAGGTATAGTTGCCAGTCTTCATTCCAAATTGGAATCTGTTTGCCTGTGAGCAATGGATGTCAGATTGTGTATTTACAGGCGAGACCTGTAATTTTATCAGCAGCTTCTCCAAAGACGTGTTTTATCAGCAGTGCTAAAAAAAACAAAACAAAAACAACCAAAAAAACTCCTGTATTTGTAGAATATTGGTAGCTGTTCAGAGTTGTTCAGGGTTCTTGGTGTTTTGGAATGCATTTCCTTTATTGATTTTCTGACCACACGGTGAGACGTGTTTGCGGGAGAAAGGAAGGGGGTAATAACTAGCTCACCCGCATCAGGTGGTTCGATTGATCCCTGGAAGAGTCCTAGGTCACAGAGGGAACAGGCTTCAGAAAGAGAAGTGCCCGGCTAAAGAGGACCCAACCCAGCTAGGAAGTGGCAAGGCCAGGATTCAGTCTGGGCTGGCCACCCCTAGCACTGAGGCACATAACCAGGTGATGAACTTGGTATGTTTAAAACCAAACTGCCTTCAAATGGTCTGACTGGGAGGTTGAGCATTTCAAAATATGTTTTAACCATATTTTTTTCTTCCAGTAAACCTTTGTTAACCTTTTTTTTGACTTTAAGAATTTTTAGGTTCAGGGACGCCTGGGTGGCTCAGTCAGTTAGTGATCTGCCTTCAGCTCGGGTCGTGATCCCAGGGTCTTGGGATTAAGTCCTACATCGGGCTCCTTGCACAGCGGGGAGCCTGCTTCTCCCTCTGCCAGTTCCTCCCCCTGCTCTTGTGCATGCTCTCTGACAAATAAAATCTTAAAAAAAAAAAAAGGATTTCTAGGTTCAGTAGTCAACCTAAGTGAAGAATAGAAACACTTTTCCGAAGAAGTGTCTTGTTTTCCCAAGTTGGATGAATGGTGATTTTTATATAGTTGACATTTGGAAAGTCCACACAAATGTCAAGCATAATCCCACTACCCGAGGGGTGACCCTCTTTTGTGTATATTTTTCCAGCCTTTGTTCATACTTCTATGTTTGTATTTTAGAAATTACTTTTTAACTTGGTGTTACAGGAGGTTGCTTTGTGTCTAGGCAGTGCCCTGTGAGTACAGAACAAGCAGGGGGTCTCCTTGGAGAGAGAAGGCGCCACCCCAGAATAGTGGGAGACGCACATCAGATGTAATTCATTGTGGCTTTACTTGCAGCCACGTAGTCACCGGAAGCCATCACTGTCCCTCCTAGAAGGGACACGGACGGCTGTAGCCATTGAGGGGGAACCAGATCCGCATGTATTACCCACGACAAAGCTGAGAGGAGACATGCTATAGTGCAGCGTGCTGAGTGCCGTCCCAGCCTCGCAGGGCCTCAAAAAGCATAGGCATGGGCGGTGGAACCCAGTCATTGACGGTAAAGTAAGGCCCAGTAAAGGTGGTCGCCCCAGGGAAATTGTTTGAATAAGTTGACGCACCTACAGTGTTTGGGGTTTTGTGTTTGTTTTTCTTAAGCAAAACCAACACGCTAAGACAGTTCTTGATCCTGGTACACACCATCAATTATTATGGCATGTGTTTACAATTTAAAATATTGGGGGTGCCTGGGTGGCTCGGTTGAGTGTCCGACTTTTGCTTTTGGCTCAGGCCATGATCTCAGGGTCCTGAAATCCGGCCCCTTCAGGCTCCATGCTCAGCACAGTCTGCTTGGGATTCTTTCCCTCTGCCTCTCCCCCTGTGCATTTTGTCTCTCAAATACTTATTTTAAAAAAATTTATTTTTACTTTTTTTTTTTTAAGATTTTATTTATTTATTTGACAGAGACAGCGAGAGAGGGAACACAAGCAGGGGGAGTGGGAGAGGGAGAAGCAGGCTTCCTGCCGAGCAGGGAGCCCGATGTGGGCTTCGATCCCAGGACCCTGGGATCATAACCCGAGCCAAAGGCAGACGCTTAACAACTGAGCCACCCGGGTGTCCCAATTTTTTTTTTTAATAAAGTTTTTCTTGGGGCACCGGCTGGCTCTGTCGGCATATTCCAACTCTTGATCTCACTCAGAGTTGTGGGTTCAGGCCCCACATTGGGTATAGAGGTGACTTAAAGATTAAAAAAAAATTTAAGGTTTTCTTTTTTTTTATTTAAAACATTTTTATTTTTTAAGATTTTATTTGAGACAGCGAGAATGAGAGAGAGAGCACATGAGAGGGGGGAGGGTCAGAGGGAGAAGCAGACTCTCTGCCGAGCAGGGAGCCTGATGCGGGACTCGATCCAGGGACTCCAGGATCATGACCTGAGCCGAAGGCAGTTGCTTAACCAACTGAGCCACCCAGGCGCCCAATTTAAGGTTTTCTTAAAGCAAATATTATTTTAATTTTTTTTTTTAAGATTTTACTTATTCATTTGAGAGGGGGAGAGGGCATGAACACAAGTCGGCAGGAGGGGCAGAGGGAAAGGGAGAAACAGACTCTAAGCTAAGCACAGAGCGTGATGCAGGGCCTGTTCCCAGGACCCTGAGATCACGACCTGAGGAAAGGCAGATGCTTTACCTACTGAGCCACCCAGGTGCCGCAAAGTGAATATTATTTTAAAGATGACAGCTCCGGGGTACCTGAGTGGCTCATTCAGTTAAGCATCTCTTTGTTTTTGGCTAAGGTCATGATCTCCAGGTTTGTGAGATTGAGCTCCAGGTCAGGCTCCACCCTGGGAATGGAATGTACTTAGGATTCTCCCTTTCTTTCTCCCTCTGCCTCCCCGCCCCCGACAGACAGACAGACAGACAGACAGACACACACACACACACACACACACACACACACACACACACACACACACACACACGTACATCCTCTCTCTCAGAAAAAAAGACGACAGCTTTGTAGTATGGAACTTGAGAGAGGAAGAGTCAAGAGTGAGCTGAGAGAGGTTTCTTTGGACAACCTGAGCTCTGCCTGGGTTGTAGGGAAGAAAGGGCAGGGAGTACTGGTTAGGGAACCCCGAGAGGCCTGGCTTTCCCATCACATTGTGGGCATTTAATAAGTGTGGGATTTAATTACCCGGGACAAACAGCATTAGGGAATACGGGAGACAAGTGTGAGTGGCAATGATGATTTAGTTCACCACGTAGAACAAAGTTGCCTTCGGTTGAAGTGTTACAGTTTCCACATGAGCTGGAACGTAGCCATCTTAACTCCCCCAGAGTATGCAGAAGTGACCAGGTGCAGCATTCAGGGTGGGTGGCCCACTGTTTCATGTAGCAGGCCCCTCGCATCCTCAGGCTGTACCTCTATTCTATATTATACTGAATTTATTTGGAAAAAAAAAAATTCCACCTGGAGTGAAACACTTAAAATCGGTTTTTTGCAAGCATTCTTTTCTAGTTGGGAGCATCTCTCATGTGCCTGTGTGCTGTCTTGCAAACAAGTGTATCAAGCGGTTCGGAAAACCGTCCACGAGCCTGCAGTTCGGTGCTGCGTATTTCTAGGTGTAGCAGAGAACTCCGGGGGGAATAAGGGCTGTGTCTCGAGAGGGTATTAGATCATCACGGCAGCTTCCCAGGAACTATCCCCGTCCGCTTGCTGCCCAGCTGGCTGGTTGTGTATGGAAGTCAGTAAGTGTGAGCTGCTGCCAGAGTCCCAGGAACTTAAGTGTGATGACTGTGTTTTTAAATAGAACGGCGATTAAGAAGGAGGAGAAGATGGAGAAAAAGGAGGAAAAAAAGCCTGAAGACATTAAGAAGGAAGAAAAAGATGAGGATGAGCTGAAACCAGGACCTGCAAATCGGTCCCGAGTCACCAAATCAGGTGAGCAGAGCCTGCCCAGGGCTCCCCAGGAGAGTAGAGCCTGGTGGGAGGGGCTGGGGGGGGTGTCATGGAGTGAGTGAGCCAGTGAGGGAGGTGTGCGCTGGGCTATGGGCTGACTGCCGGTTCTGTTGATTGGCAACTGATAAAGCAGCAGGGCCTCAGGGGATGACGTGGCTTGAAGGAGTCTCTGGTGACATCACACACCTGGAGGTGTTCCGCTCCTTGATTGACGGTCCCTGGCGGCTCAGGGACCGGGCTGCTTGCTCTTCCTGCGTACCTTTGGCAGATGTGCAAGGGAGAGGTGGCCCAGTTCTTGTCACAGATTTGATGCTGTTCTGCAACTTGTTCTGCACCTTCAGATTGCCATGAGGCACCACGGAATGTTTTGTGGAGAAAACAAAACCCAATTCTCCCCGCCCCTCCCCCCCAGTAAAACAAACAAAACTCAGCCATCTGGAGCCTTGGAATTTGGTACAGCGCATTACAAATTAGGTCTTAAGTGTTTGGGGTAATTTACTGGCAGTCTCATGAGGAACGTGTTTTTAAAATGTTCAAGTATTGCAAATCTCCTCAAATCAGTAATAGTCATGGTGGTTAGAGTCTGGTTATTGTGTCATCGAGGGGAAGAACCCATTTGGAAGCCTTTATTGCTGTATATGAATGAAGGGAAGCCCAGCCATCCGATTCAGAACACAAGGGCCTGAATTCTGCAGAGCTTTCCAGAATGTGGAGGAGGACTAAAAAATGGAAACTGGTTATCCTGGAGCCCCTAGGATTGAGCATTTGGATAAAGGAAGCTGGTGGGTTGGATGTGTTTGTGTTGCAGAACGCACCTTGACTTAGATTTACATAGTAAAATGCAGGGAAATCACAGCCACTTCATCCCAGGTGAGCAAAGACCTGTGAAGGTACACCAGCTGCTTCTTGTCCGTAGTGCACGCTGCAGGTCAGAACGAGGAGGAGAGAGGAGGTGCGGAGGCTCCAGGGGTTCACAGGAGTCCCCAGAGGGAGCAGCGAGAACCCCCAGTCAGCCTGTTTTCAAAGATCGCTCTTTTTTTTCCTGAAGGAAGCAGAGGAATGGAACGGACGGTCGTGATGGATAAATCGAAAGGAGAGCCTGTCATTAGCGTGAAAACCACAAGCAGGTCAAAAGAGAGAGTAAGTATTGCTTTCTCCCCAAGTCCGGTGGATTTGTGGGTGGTTTAACGACCACTTTGATTTGCATTATGAAAACAACGTTGTCTCGCCTTTAAAAGCTGAAGAGTCTTTTGAAGTGTTCAGAAGGCATGTTATTAACTGTTTCGATTGTATGTAGACACACAGAGTTAGGTTCTACAGCTTATTTCAAAATAATACTTAATGTTTTTACTTTCCCTGATGTGTTGACCCTTCGCTGGTTCTTTGTCGGATTATACCATCTTCTTGAAAGAAAACCGGTTCACAGAAAGCCCACCATTGGGTAGCTTGGGCAGGACCCAGGCTGTTCAAGTCAGAAGGCAGGCTCTGCTCCTTGGTTGACCTAGTGCTAGTTGATTCACTTCTTGTCTTGATCTGTTAGCCTTCTGTGACGTTAACGGGAAAGAAAAGAGTACACTGCAAAACTGACTTTCACGTTGTCAGAGAATGGACCTCCATTTCTTAAGTGGTACACAGCTGGACAAACTAGTGGCTTCTCATTTGTTTTTTTCCACCTGGAAAACAAAACCCTCTGCTTACCAGCTGAAGGTTCTAGCTGAAACATTCCTGAGGAGAGCTGTCTGTCCTCTTGGAGCGAACTCAGAGCTGTCGGTATTCATCCAAGAACATTTTGTTGTGGAGGGCTGACTTTTGAAATGAAAACTTGGGTTCTCGAATACAGTCATTCATAATGTCTTACGGGCTACGTGAAAACCATAAAAAGAACTATAAAAATAGAGAAATCTAAAGAAAGTCCCCCCAAAACCCCGTAAATTTACCACCTGAATAACTCTGAAGTTAGGAAAAATAGTAATAAAGTGTGCTTGCTTAGAACCTTGAGGTCATGTAGGAGGATGACAGCATAAGAACAGAAGCCTCTTTGCTTTCACGTGGACCCCTCGCTTCCTTTCCAAGGGCATCGCGCACACGACACGGCGTGTACGTTCTTACTTCCAAATAATTACGGAGTCACAAGAAGTTGCCAAAATAGTATGGTCTATGTACCCGTCACCCCGCTTCCCCCAGTAGTTTCCGCTCACATAACTATAGCCCAGTTTCCAAGCCAGGACGGTGACGTTAGTCTGTGGGGTGTGCGTGCGTGGAGTGCTAGGACTTTCAGTAGTGGTGGAGTCCACGTGAGCACCACCGCCGTCAGGATCCAGGGCCAGACCGCAGAGATCTCCCGCTCATGACCCACCCTACCGGCCCAGCCCCAGCCCTGGGAAGCTGGTCCTCTGCTTCCCATCTCTGGAATGTTGTCCCAGTGAGAATGTAGCACGTGACCTCAGCATGATGCCCTTGAGAGACGTGCAGGTTGAGTGTGTGTGTGTGTGTATGTGCCCTCTCTTTAAAGCTGTGTTTAGCTTCCCCTCTTCCTCGGCACTGCCTGCGGAGGTGGCAGCCATCTGTTACTGGGCATCATGGCTGCCCTCAGACCTCTCGTGAAGCCCAGGATCATTAAAAAGAGGACCAAGTTTATCTGGCACCAGTCAGACCGATATGTCAAAATTAAGCGCAACTGGTGGAAACCCAGAGGCACTGACAAGAGGGTGCGCAGAAGATTCAAGGTCCAGATCTTGATGCCCAACATCAAGGGAGCAACAAGAAAACAAAGCACACATTGCCCGGTGGCTTCCGGAAGTTCCTAGTCCACAGCATTGAGGAGCTTGAAGTGCTGCTGATGTGCAACAAATCTTACTGTGCAGAGATTGCTCACAATGTCTCCTCCAAGAACCGCAAAGCTATTGTGGGAAGAGCAGCCCAGCTGACTATCAGAGTCACCAGTCCCAATGCCAGGCTGCACAGCGAAGAAAACGCATAGTTTGTTGTGCACGTCCTGTTCGTGTTAATAAAACCATAAAACTACAAAAAAAAAAAAAAAGTTTACTGCTGCCCTGTGATCTCTTACCCGGTCCCTCGATTAGGGACACTTGCTGGTGTCATGGCCCCTGTTGAGGACTGCTGTGTGGCAGTGTTGGTGTGCACAGGCCGTGGCGGGCTCCAAGTTTTAGGTGCCGAGGAGCACGGATGTTATTTTCTGTAACGAATGTTTTCCGAGTGCCCTTCAGAAAGGGAACAGGATCCTGTCGTCCCTGGGTGTGTAGAGCGCTCCAGGCTGCTGGTATGTGGGAGGCCCGGCTGTGGACACTAGCTGCACCCTCACCTGGGCGCTTCAGGCATCCGGCCCTCTGCCCTCCCAGCCTGCAGTGTGTGTGAACAGACTCAAAACTCCTTACCCGTCTCTTGGGTGAATAGTATCATCCTGGTATTTTGGGTTCTGGTCTTCTTTTGTGATGGGATTGTCCTCTCTGAGGCCCTCTCTTTTTTTGGCAGAATATCTGTTCGTAACCATTCCTTGCCTTTCTGTTGGGTTGGTCCTCCAGCCCTACCACCCACGAGATAATTAAGAAAATAACCTGGGGAAAATTTTGTTTAAGATTTTATTTATTTGAGAGAGAGAGAGAGAATGAGAGAGAGAGAGCACATGAGAGGGGGAAGGGTCAGAGGGAGAAGCAGACTCCCTGCTGAGCAGGGAGCCTGATGCAGGGCTCGATCCTGAGACTCCAGGATCATGACCTGAGCTGAAAGTCGCTTAACCCAACTGAGCCACCCAGGTGCCCACCTGGGGAAATTTTTTAAAATGTCTCCCAGTGGCAGGGCAGTTGCCCGTGACTACTTTGTAGCTGAGTAGGAGCTCTCTCCCAGGAGAGCTGCTTCGGCCTGTGGTAAAGACCTGAGGCAGCAGGTGAGAAGTGAGAAGTGCAGTCCATCATCCAGCTGGGCATGGAGTGGGCACATGCCTCGTGGCTCTGTGAGGCCTTGTTTTAGATTACGTAGAGTCCTTGGCTCTGCTGCGCTAGATCTGCCTGTAGGTTTTATGGGGTGTCATCCCTCCTTGCTCCTCCATGACGCCCTTTGTTTGCAGTGTGTGAAGGTAGCTCTCTAGAGTGAGCAGCGTCTCTGGGCTGTGGGTGAGCCGAACTGCCTCCTGGGCCTTAGTGGAAACCATGGGGGACAGAAGAATTTTAATCTACCCCGGATACGCATATAACTTTCTTTGTGCACTGGTTGCATTTTTTTGACATTAATAAACCAATTTTGGTGAACAGAGCTCCAAGAGTCAGGATCGCAAATCGGAAAGCAAAGAGAAGAGAGACATTTTGTCGTTTGATAAAATCAAAGAGCAAAGGGAGCGCGAGCGCCAGAGGCAGCGGGAACGGGAGATCCGAGAGACGGAGAGGCGGCGGTGAGTGGGGCCCCGCAGCCTGGCAGGTGGGTGGTCTCTTCTGGGGGCATTCCGCCTTTTCCCCAAGCAAGTGACCTGCCTGGCCCAGGCTTGCTGGCTGCCTTGTTTCCTGAAGCAAGAGGCGAGGGTCAGGAGGAGTTGTGGTCAGCCTCGGCATGATGTTCCTCAGAGCTGGTTTCGTTCGAGATCTGAGCTGATATCGAGTCTGACACTTAACCGACTGAGCCACTCTCATCAGAGTTGCTGTCTGCTGTGTAGCATTTCTCCTGGCCCAGGTAGCAAGCTCACCTGTGTGTGGCTTCGATGGAAGGACCCCCAGTGTCGAGGTCTCAGTCTTCCCTGCTGAAACCCCACATAAATAAGATCAAGAATGCAACCAAGGGATGTGGCATTTTTATTATTAGAGATGTTATTCACGGGAATGGTGTCTTCACTCCTTAAATGTCTACATCTCCGCGATTTCAGGTGGCCTCAGTCACATGCGACATTCTTTGCCACGCTCACCTTTTGTAAAGGAGGCAGTTTATGGAAGGAGGCCTATTCCCAGTCTTGCCTTCTGCCTTTACCCATCCAGGGCTCCCTTGTCATTTTCCCTTGTATACCGCTCAGCGAAGTGAAAGCTTTACGTCATGGTGTTTGGAGAACTGCTTGAGCGAAAGCGGGTCATGTAGAAGCTTCTCCAGTTACGCTACATTTGCTTTCCTATGTAGTGGGATTCCGGCGTCTCTGCTTATGTAGCTTTAGAAAGTAAAAGCTCCCTTGGCTGTCGTGTTTCCCACTGGCTCACACTGGCTCTGGAACCTTTCCAGCCCCTGGGGGGCAGGTGCGAGGAGTGGCAGCAAGTCCTTTGGCAGATGCAGAGGGGGCGTCCCCAGTCCCCCTCAGCTCCGGGCGTGCGGTGGCTGATGATGCGAGCCCTGGCACCAGGCTGCATACCGCCGGCCCCCGCGGCTCGTGCCTGGCCTTCTGTGCCCACAGCTGCCCAGGTCTGCGTGAAAAGGCGCGGTCATTGGAAAATGCAGCCTTGTAGGAGGGAAGGTGTGAAGAAGGAGGGCCCATTACACAGCATGGTGCAGTCCTTCCTCCGGGCTTCTCCCTGTGCAGGGCAGCCTTCGTTGTAGCAGTCAGCCTTGGCTTGTCTTACGTCTCTCCCTCTTAATGTGCCTTTAAGCCAAGTTCTCCAGGCCCAGACCCCAGGCTGGTCTCCTGGCCTGTGCCCCTGCCATCCCTGCTCTCCCCTGGCTTTGCTTTTGTGACAAAAGAGTTGGGAGGAGGGGGTCTGCGGCCGAGGTGCGCAGCTCAGCGGAGTGGGGTGGCGCCTGTCGCCGGGTCTCTCCCTTGGGAGGACGGTGCCCGGGGGCGCTAGGCGCCGGCGCAGGGAAGTCAGGGCGGCCTTCCCGTGTTTCCACAGAGAGCGCGAGCAGCGCGAGCGGGAGCAGCGCCTGGAGGCCTTCCACGAGCGCAAGGAGAAGGCGCGCCTGCAGCGGGAGCGCCTGCAGCTCGAGTGCCAGCGGCAGCGGCTAGAGCGCGAGCGCATGGAGCGGGAGCGGCTGGAGCGCGAGCGCATGCGCGTGGAGCGCGAGCGCCGCAAGGAGCAGGAGCGCATCCACCGCGAGCGCGAAGAGCTGCGGCGCCAGCAGGAGCAGCTGCGCTACGAGCAGGAGCGGCGGCCGGTGCTGCGGAGGCCCTACGATGACGGGCGGTAAGGACCCGGCTCCCTTCCCTGGAAGGGACCTTGGTTGGGGTCCTTGACGACCGAACCTGGGGTCTCTGGACGCCTGCGCAGGACTCACAGCTGCCTCCACCTCGAGTTTATGGAGTTTCTCGATCTGGGGGCTCTGCGGCATTTCCCCTGAGTTACTCTGCAGAGAATCTTGATGATTGCCCCTTGGGGAACAGTTTGCGATGCTCTCGTGTAGGCTGCCCCGTTCTTCACACTGCGGTTCCTGGTGGAGCATAACCAGCTGCGAGTGCCTGTCTGGGGCCGGCCGCGCCTGCGATTAGGCCGGTGGGCACCACGGTCTTGTAGAGGGAGAGGCATGGAATTGCGCTGTAGAAAAGGAAACTGCCTTCCCGTTCACAAAGTAGGTTTATTGGTCTCCAGCCCCGCTGAGCTGCTTAATTGATGGTCACCCATCACCCCACCACCCATGAGCCCAGTGTTCTGGTAAAAATCAGGAAGAAGATAATTGAATGCCGTCCTGAGCTGTATGTAGTTCACTATCCACTCGATCTAATTCCCTTTGCTTTTGCAAAAAACTTGGAGGTTCAGGTTGCCATTAAAGACAGGAAAGGGGAAATGTGGCAGCTCGGAATGACGTTCCAGAAGAATCAAGTATTTCATTTCCCTTGCATTTGGGCTCACGTGGGGATCAAGGTATTAACAGCCTTGTGATACAGTTAGCTCCCAGCAGCCCTCCTTTCAGGACTGTCAGATGAAAATACCGGTATGCCTCTTGGCAGTTTGGGGGATTTTAATTTATCAAATCAAAGCAATAACGATTGAATGTTTAGAGATTAGCCCTGCAGGACATTTTAAACGATACTGGGTCTGGAGAGAGCTCCCCTCCCCACCTCCACCTCTTTCCCTTTTTCCCCTCATTCTCTGTCATAAATGAAATTCACATCCTTTTAAAAATAAAAAATAGGCGAGATGATGCTTATTGGCCGGAAGGCAAGCGTGTGGCCATGGAGGACAGGTACCGCCCAGACTTCCCTCGGCCTGATCACCGCTTCCACGACTTTGACCATCGAGACCGGGGCCAGTACCAGGACCATGTGGCTGACAGGTCAGCACCCACCCTCTCCTGCAGCTGTGGACGGAGCCAGCTCAGCCTGACGCAGGGATGGGTCTCCCTCTGTTCTCTGACGTCTTGTTTACTTGTGAGGCTCCCCATGCCTGGCTGACCCGCTGCACGTGGGATTTAGAAGCTCGCCTTGAGCAGGATGTTGGACTCAGGGTTCCCTTAGGGCATCCTTAGCTTGTGTGGCGGGAGGACCCTCAGCTCCTTTCACGCACTGCCCTCTTCACAGATCAGTGATTCCTGAGTCTCAGCACCCCCATGCCCAGCTCTCCAGGGCCCATACTCTGGGTCTCACAGCTCCCCTGGGCTCTCTCCCAGCCACCCCTCCACCAGAGCATCCCTTGGGAAGCAGAGGGTTTCGAGGAGGGCATGCCCAGCCTCCTGTTTGTACAGAGAGGAAGCCGTCTAGAGAAGGGGTATGACCCGCCTGAGCCTTTGCAGGCAGAGTGGGCTGGAGTCCACATCCACGGGGTTCGCTGACCAGCAGAGGTTCCTGTGCCAGCACACCAGGCGAGAACTGACTGTAGCATGCAGGAAAGTTCTTGCTGCTTAGCGTGGTGGTTTAAAGGTTTGAGAAGGTGTTTTTTAGCCAGGCCCTTTTGAAAAATAGTAATTTTTTTTTTTGTCAAGTGTCTTTTTTAAAAGCGGAATATATATAGTTCATTAGAAAGGCAGCCCTCAAATTTCTAGTTTAAGAATTCTCTGGGTTGCTCATCGTGTTCCCCTGGGCTGCATATCCCTGAGCCGTTTCACTGTTCACTAGCTCTTCTGTAAGGAAGGGAGAGCTGGGGAAAGACAGACTGAGAAGCCACTCATTTAATGAATGGTGGCTTGAGATTTGGTGTGAATCACATGTATTGGATCAAACCAGAGGTTGGGGACCCTCTAAGGCTTCCCTGGTAGACCTTGGATTTTGTCACCCGGCCACAGATAAATTAGGCATTGTCTTTGTGGCGTGGGTCATTACCTCTGAGATCCCTCCAAGGGATTTTAGTTCAGTAAAATCTTTATTCCCACCTTCTTAGGATCCGGCTTCACTCCCACCCTCAGGGAGAAGGCTTTAGATGCAAGCCAGCTTTTTTGCACAGGCCAGTAAATTACAGTTCTTACTGGGTGGAATGGAATAAGTACCCCAATTGTGGAACTCGTGTGTGTGGCCTGCCAAAATGTTGTCTAGTGCCACCAGCTGCCATTGGAATGAGATATTTCCCTTTTGCAGGAGGGAAGGTTCAAGGTCAGTGATGGGAGAGCGAGATGGGCAAGTAAGTAAAACCCAGACCCCAAGCCTAGGGCACATCTGCTTCTTTGTTGGGGGGGGCGGGGGGGTTGTGGACATGTCCGTTCTGGCCAGTGAGTGGAGGTGTGCGTCATCGATTGTTTTATGATTAGTGAGTCTGTGTGTTTTTTGACTACATAGGGCCTGTGCCGCCTCCTGAGAAGGATGCATCTGGGGGTCTGCGGGCATTGACCACCCTGGGGGTGTGGGAGGGGCCCTCCTGTCATCAAGGAGGAGGTGTCCTGATTCTTCCAGGGAAGACTGACTCTTAGAGGACCCTTGGGCGGAGCCGTCAAGCACCATAAAGTTCGGGGCTCTCCACATGCACAGGGCCAGAGAGGCCTCAGCTGGCCCTTCGTGTGGTGCCAGAGATGGAGCTGTAGGGGTGCTCAAGCGTTCTGAAGCTCTGTCAGGGTTGGAAGGGAGCATCCGCCGAGCTGAGGGTCAGGAGCCACAGCCTGGCCAGCTGCAACAGGGTCACAGGAGTGATGTGGCTAGAGTCGCCCTGTTCCTCTCGTGCCTTCCAGCACTACTCAGACGACCGCCACGGCCATGGAGGACCACCCGAGCGCCACAGCCGGGACTCCCGGGACGGCTGGGGGGGCTACGGCTCCGACAAGAGGATGAGTGAGGGTCGGGGGCCACCGCCTCCACCCAGGTTAGCAGCGGGCGGCTCTGGAAATGGGCCAGCTGTGGGTGCCTTGCTGGTTTGCCCCCAACAGCCCTTCCCCACTTTGCCTTAGCCCCTAGGAATGGGATCCCCTGCCTGCTGATGGAGACAGCCCTGGAGCCTTTCTTACACTTGCCCCGGGGACCTAGAGAAGCTTTATGCACCCCCACCCCTGTCCCCCAGTCACCTTTAGGCATTTTTAAGGCAGGTGTGGTGCCCATCAGAAGGTTCTGCCTCCCCTAGGTGGGTTTTTAGGTATGGAGCGAAGAAGGCAGCACCACTTTGATAGATCTAAACATAAAATGTTCTTTCCCAAGTGACTTATTTAGCACTTGGTCCTTGAATACCATTTAGTCCATTTTGCCTTAAATACCTGTGGGAAATGGAACCAGGAGAACTGCTCTGCAGATCAAAGATAGCCCTGAGCACCGTGACCGTGGGACTGGGCGGCTGTCACCCATACGTGCAGGGTAGCTGAGCATTCGCCCTCGAGGACAGGTGTCGGGGGCTCCGATGGGCTCCTCGTCCCAGGTCTCAGAGCACAGGTCAGCCCCCAGGCTGGATCCCCCTGGTGGATGGTGGTGCCCACAAACTAGAACCCTGTTTGGATTTGTACTACCTGGAGTTTCTCTCTGTAACTTTTTTTAAACCACTTTTATGAGCCATATTCACCTGCTGTAGAGTTCACCCACTTGAAGCGTACCATTTCATGCCTTGTAGTGTGCTCAGAACTGGCTATTCATCGCCACCATCCATCATAGAACATTGTCAGCACCCCCAAAGGAATCACCCGTTAGCCATCACTCCCCATTCTGCCTCCCCCCCCCCCCCCCGGCTCCCGCTGATCCAGTCTGTCTGTGGATTTGCCTGTTCTGGGCATTTCACACAAATGAAATCACATTATATGGCCTCTTGTGTCTGGCTTCTCTCAGTATCGAGTTTGCACGGTCCATCCACGAGGTCTCATGTGTCAGCTGCACTCCTTTTTATGGCTCAGTAACGTGCCTTGTGTGCGGAGACCACACTTTGTTTTTCCACTTGCCAGCCAGTGGACGCTAGGGTGGTTTCCACCTTGGGGCTGTCACAAAGCCGTGCTGCAAAGAATGTTGGTGCGAGAGTTTTTCCGTGAACACGTTTCCCGTTCCCTTGGGTGGGTAAGCAGGGATGGACTAGGCGGGTCCCATGGTCACCGTGTGCTGTCCTGTTGGACTGCTTCGCCGGCCACGTGTTAGGACCCCTGTTTCTCCGCATCCTCGACAGCACTTACCGTCTGTCGGTTGGCCACAGGCCAACCTCGCGGATGGCACGCGTGGCCTTGGCGGTAGCTAGGCTGAGCTCCTGCTCATGTGCTCACTGGCCACGCACGTGTCTCTGGGGGCACGGCTGTTCTCATTCTCTGCCCTCTTCCCTCAGGAACCCTTGACCTGGGACAGGATCAGCAGGGCCGTGGCCCCACCGTAGAGGCGTGCAGGGACACTTACATATTTGCTTTCTGTTTTGACCGAAGGGGTGGACGTGACTGGGCGGAGCACAGTCAGAGGCTGGAAGAGCATCCGGAGCGTGCGTGGCCAGGCTCAGTGGACGCAGGCACGGCAGGCCGGGAGCATGCGCGGTGGCAAGGTACGGCTGACTCGTGCCCAGGAGCTGAAGGAGGGCCGCACGTTTCCAGGACACTTGAGGGGCCGGTCCCCTCTGGCAGTTCCAGAGGCTTCCAGGAGCTTCCAAGAAGGGAGTGTGAGCAAACTCTTTCCTTTCTTCCAGGTGGTGAGAGGGGCCTATCTGGGCCCTCGGGGCCAGGACACATGGCAAATCGGGGCGGGATGTCGGGGTAAGGAGTTTTGTCCCTGGATAAAATTAATTTGTTCCTGCCCCTCCTTTCCTCTCCCTTTTTTGCATGTTTGACCAACTTGCTGGGTTGACTGTTTTGAAAACCAGCCCCAAAGTGGTTCTTGGCAGCTTCTGCAAGTTGCACTCCTCAGTTACCCGGAATGCAGTCTGGGATTATGATTTTTCTCACCTGGAAAAAGCCAAACAGGTCTAAAGGCTGCAGAGCCATATGCTGCCCCACATAAGGAAGAAAACGTAAAGCCCTTCAAGGGGACAAAACGTGTGCCTTTGTTCCTAGGCGAGGCGGCTTTGCACAAGGCGGGCATTCCCAGGGTCACATGGTGCCTGGTGGCGGACTGGAAGGTGGAGGACTGGCCGGCCAGGACCGGGGCAGCAGAGTCCCGCACCCCCACCCCCACCCCCACCCATACCCCCACTTCACCCGTCGCTACTAAACCCCACTCACTCCGAGTGTCCAGGTAGGCAGATGCACTGTTGAATAATCTCAGCCGGAGTTACCTTGAACTTGTGGAACCTTTTAAGAAACAAAAGCAAATCCTGCCACCATGTTGTAGCTCAAAACAATGTGAATTCACTTTTTTTTTTTTTAAATAAACGTGTTCTTCTCTGCCATTTTTAAGACAAGATTTCTGTTAACGAGGCATTCCATTTTCCATTAATAAAAGTTTATGGTTCTCACTCGTGTGTGTCGCAGTGATTGCAGAGTGGAGGGCGGTGCCCGCCTCAGCAGCACCCTTGTGCTTTTGGGTCAAGGCTGTCAGCCCGTCTGAGCGAGTCCTCCCAGCAGCCCGGCGCACTCCCCTTCTCACAGATGAGGAAATGGGTCACAGGGTTTGCAGTAGGTGGCAGGACTGGGATCCGAATTAGAAATTCTTAATTGGAGGAGGGGGGCCTGCATGGTGGGGGCCTCAGACCAATCACTTCACCCCTTATGCTAGCGTGCCTGGGGTGGGGGGCATCTGGTGATGGTGTGCAGGGTTTGGGGGTCTGGCTGAGGGCAGGCCCTGTTTGGTATGGGACTGGTGGTACCTGATTCCCCCCCTTTTTCTGGAAATGCAAATTCATATGTAATTTCCTCATGTGTGATTATAAAGAATCCTAATTTTCCCCGTTAAAGTCTGCCAGACAAGGCACCTGGCTGGCCCTGAGCGCTGAGCGGGAGCCCTCTGGTCCGGGGCCCTCCAGTGTGACCTCACAGTGAAGTGCTGCTCCCACAGAAGAGCTGAGCTGCTGCCAACAGGGAGCTTGGGTGACCGCAGGCCCATTGGGGCATCCAAGGGCCAAGTTTGCATCCCACAAATCCTGGCCCTGATCTGGAGTGGGGAGAGTTAATCCCCCAGTGTCCCCTGCTGGGAACCTGGATTCCCTCCCTCCAGAACTAGGACAGCCGCCCCACAGGCTACCAAACAATTGCCAATTCTCCTGGAGTAGCCTGTGTTCCCGCTGGGGTGTTTAGTTTTAAAAGAGCAATCTGAAAATCCTCCCAAGCCGGAGCATTAAAGGCAGGTCGGAGCATTAAAGGCAGGTCGGCTCTGGCTCCTGGTGTCCTCTTTGAATTGCAGCAAGTAAATACCTCGTGAGCTCCCCCCACCATGGGGGCTTTTGGAGTCATTTTCCAATGACGGGTTGACAGGATGCTGTCTCCACAGTGCCTCTTGCATGGGGCCCGTCTCTTCTCCGCAAGCCAGAGTCTGGAAATTGGGGTCTGGGCTCATCCATGTTGGGTGATAAAAGCCATAATCAGCCTGGGCTTGTGGGTGAGACCCGTTTTGAGATCTTGTCCCCGCGTTGCTGTGGAGCGACCGCCCTCCAGGAGGTAGGGGTGACTGACATCCAGGACTGAGACAGGGCCTTCGGCCTGGGCGCTGCCGCCAAGCTGCCCTGTCAGAGCTTTGGACAGCCTGTGGGGAAGAGAACAGCCCCTTCCAAACAGCGGGGCCTGAAACCAGACTCGGTTTTACACAGATACATAAAATCTGTGCGTTTGCTAGGGCTGCCATAACACGGTGCTGGAAGCAAATTTATTCTCTCAAGAGCCTCGAGACCAGAAGTCTGAGGCAAGTTTCCCTCCGAGGCTGTGACAGAATCTGTCCCATGCTCTCCCAGCTTTGGGGGTCACTGACAAACTTTGGTGGCATCCCTTGGCTTGTTGACACATCCCCTTGACCTCTCTGCCTCCGTCATCCAGCCTCCCTGTCTGCGTGTCTGTGGCCAAATTTCCCCTTTCTGTAAGTACACCGGTCATATGGGTCGGGGCTCACCCAAATGACCTCATTTTAACTTGAACGCCTGTGGAAAAGCCTTGTCTCCAAACATAGCCACCTTCTGAGGTCCTGGGGCCCGCACCTCCACACAGGAATCTTGCCCGGATGCAACTTCCAGGTAAATCGAGGGAAAATTACTCATCATCGAGTCCAGGACCTTACCTAGAGTTCCCCCTTTCTATGAACAGGCTGCTGGGGCCGTCAGGGTGTCCCTGCCTCCCTGCCGCTTCTGTGCAGGATCGGAGCCGGGCGCGGGTGTGCACTTGAGCCCCCCATCATCCTGGGCCCGAGCGTTTACAGGCCAAAGCACACAGTATCTGTTAGACACTATTTTCTTATTTCTGCTGTTTGTGTCCGATAACACATCTTACTGTTTTGTTTTTAAATAGTGTGTAGTTAGATTATATTAGGTCTGATTTTTATTCCAGGAGAGAAAAGGGAGTTAGAACCAAGTCTGTGTTTATTTAAAAAAATTTTTTTACTAGTTTTTTCACACATATAGTGTATTATTTGTTTCATGGGTACAGGTCTGAGATTCGTCAGTCTTATATAATACCCAGTGCTCATTACAACACATACCCTCCACAATGTCCATCACCCAGGCTACCCCATCCCCCCAAACCCCTCCCCTCCAGCAACCTTCAGTTTGTTTCTTATGATTAAGAGTCCCCTATGGTTTGTCTCCCAAGTCTGCATTCTAAAAGGGGGCTCCTAGTGGGCACGGGGTTGTTGGCACCCTGGCTCCTGTGAACGTTTATTGCCGTGTATTTGCCTGCATGCCTGTTTCCCATGCTGGGTAGGTACCCGGGCCTGGAATTGCTGGCTCACACAGTAATTCTGTGTTTGACTTTGAAAGAACCACCTGTTTTCCACAGCGGCTGCCCCATCTCAGTCCCACCAGTGACGCGTGGAGTGCCACTCCACATCCTCACCAACACTGATTCTCTGGTTTCTGTCTGTGTGTTTATAGCAGCCATCCTAATGGTGTATGGTAGGGTGGATAAACAGAGCGTTGGACAACGCTGAACACCTGCCACAATGCGGAGGGGCCCTGAGGACACTGCTCAGTGAGAGGAGCCAGACACAGAAGGACGACCCCACTCCCAGGAGGTCCCCAGAGGAGTCCCGTCCACAGAGACAGAGAGGAGAGGGTGGGAGCCAGGGTCTGTCCTTCATGGGGACAGAGTCCCCGTGTGGGGAGATGGAAAGTTCCGGAGACGGAGGGTGGGGGTGGCTGCAGGACGGTGTGAGTGTGCTTCATGCCCCTGAGCTGTGCACCTAGAGACGGTTGCATTTTATGTGTATTTTATCACAATTTATAAAATTTTTTTTGAAGATGGGCTTCTGTTGGGTACCATCGGAGTGAGAGGCATGGGTAGAGCCTGGGAGGGCAGGCTCGAGATCCACCCTGTCTGCCTGTCTGCCCATGGGGAGTTCATAGTCCCTCTCTGCTTTGGTTTCCTTAACTGGAAGAAGGGAACAATAATACTATTTACCGTAAAGCATCTTTGTGAAGATGAAATTAGTCAAATACGTGAAAAACTCAGAATTGTTCCTAGCATACAGTAAGTGCTTAATGTTGACTGGCACTGGAGTGGGGGGGGGGGGGGGCTGCAGGGAAAGGTCCCAGGATGCTTGTGCCGTACAGGGAAAGTGTAAGATGTTTTGAGGCCTGGAGAATAGGAAGGAAGAAATTCTCAGCTCCAGAAATAAAGAAAACTGCAAAATCAGAATTAATACCTTATCAAATGTCTCCACATCTACAAAAATGTGTCAACTTCATCAATTGCTAAATTTTGTACTCATACAGATTTCATTACATTTCAAAACAGTTGCTAGGTTAAATTTTCTCGTTTTGCAGGAATTCCCACGTCTGCATGATGATTGCCAGTCTTAAATTGCCTGTGCGACTCCTAGTCAAAAAACCTCAAACACGAAGTTATAAAAAGCCCTTTTGATTTTTAAAAAATAACAGCTGCAAAAGTTGTTGGCTAGTGGGGATGGAGGGCCTTCTAACTGGCTGGCTGGGCTGAGGGGTGGGGTCTCTGCTGGTGTTGACACCCCTCCCCCCACCCCACCAAATAAGACCACCCCTCCCTGGGGCACGGCCATCATAGGATGGTGAGCCAGGGTTTGGACCTGGGCTCACACTTGCCAAGTGGGTTCACATCTCAGCTCCCCCTCTTTCATCAGCTGTGGGTCCTTGGGAAAGTGACTCACCCCCTGAGCCCACTGCGTTCCCATTTCTCAGAGGGGTGTGATAACTTCATCCTGGGAGGATTTGATGGGCGACCATGGCAGGTCCAACGTGTCTGCTGGAGGCCTCTTTGGCTCAGTGGGGCGTGGGTCCTCAGGATTTCCTCCTCTCCCCAGAGTGCTGTGCTCATCTTAGGATCGGAGCATTGCACACGCACAACGCTTGCAGGATGATTGGGTGTGTGCATTTCCTGTGGCTGCCCTCACAGATTAACGCGAACTCAGTGGCTCGAAACAACACAAACTTGACCCTCTCAAGTTTCGGAAGTCCTACAATCCAGTGTCTGCACGGCTGGTTTCTTGTGGAGGCTGTGGGGGGGAGGAAAGGAAAGCCTTTCCAGGTTCCCAGGCCTCCCGCACCGTGGCCTTGGCCCCTCCTCCGTCTGCAGAGCCTGCAGCCCATCCCGTCCTCCCGTCTTTCCTGAGTCTTATCTCTGACCACAGGCTGGAAAAAGAGCCTCCAAGTTTTAAGGATTCGTGTGATCAGATTGGACCCACCTGGGAATCCAGGCTCTTCTCATCAGTGTCCTTGACCTCAATCACCTCTGCCACAGTCCCTTTTGCCACGTCGGGGAACATTGTCACCGGCGCCAGGGATTGGGATATGGACATCCTTGGGTGGTGGGCGGGGGGGCTTTACTTCGCCTATCACCCTGGGGCATGAAACACTCTGCTTTGGGGGTTGGAGACATCTGGCCAAAGAAGTGAGACCTACCCCTGTCCTGTGGCTGTGAAGACATCCCCAAGCCCAGACGTGCTCAGTCCCAGCTTCTCTGGGAACCAGAGAAGTGACTGTGCCTTTGCGCACGGATGAGCAAGCCAAACTCGAAGGCTACTGTCTATGCTATTTCTTGTGTGTGTGCCTGACCTTTAGAATTGACCTCCCAGGTAACTTGCTGCGTCCCTGATGCTGTCAGAGGTCAACATGGCCCCAGCGAAAGTGAAAGCAGTGAGGCGGCGGGGGGGGGGGGGGGGGGGCGCGGCGGGCAGATCACTCCCTGAAAGGTGGGCACGCCCAGGAGCAGCAGGGCGGCCTGGGGCTGTTGGCTTGTACCTGCACGACCCGGAACTCACAGCAGACACAGCCGCCCGGGGTCACCTCCGGCAGCAAATAGCGACCGACACAGCAGAGATCGCATCCTACACTCAGGACGATGATGGGGCACCTGGTGAATTAAGGGCGGTGGTGGGGGCTCAGATCCACCCCCTCCCGGGGCGCCAGCATACCGTCCACACCCTGCGGCAGACAGAGTGTAAGACGTCAGCAGGCGTGTGCTCAGCCGCCTCTCCAGTGCCCTGTGTTTCAAAACCCAGATCTCATGATGATGCAGGTATGGTAAGGCCCGCAGAGCTGGGGAGGACCGCCACCCATAACGCAGTTTGAGGGCACCTGGCTGGTTTAGTCCACGGAGCATGCGACTCTTGATATCGGGGTTGTGAGTTCGAGCCCCACACTGGGTGTAGAGACGACATTAAAAAAAAATCTTACAAAAAAGTTTGTTACTCACTGTTCCCAAGGTGGGGACAGGCTGGGGACAGAAGTGACAAGAACTTTATTGTGGTTTCTGCTAGCAGGAACGGCGAAGCAGGGTCAGCAGGCTTGGGACCGGCTCGTCAGAATGATCTCAGCGGGCTCTGGGGTGTGGGGAGCTGGCCTTGTCATCTGGCCCCGGGGCCTTGGGGAGATCCTGGCCCGGAGTGTGAGAGCCCCCCAGAGGAGAGAGTTGTGGACCCTGTGTTGGTGAGTTTGCATGTAAAAGGCACGCTAGGGTGAGACATTTGCTGTCTCTGGGAATTAGCTAGCCCTGGAGGGGCTGCCCCCTGATATTAGAGCATCAAATATCAAACTAGGACGGTTTGAAAATCCCCCTAGTTTAGTGTCTGATGGGGTCGCCAAATCCTCAGTCTTGTGGTGTCTTCAGGAAGCAGCAGGTAGGTGGCCGACCGTCCCTCCTGGGATTGAGAGGGAGCATTGCAAACCCGTTGGGACGGAAGGAGTAGTAAGGCTCCCTTCCCATGAATGGAGGAGCCCCTCTAGTGAGAGTCACCCAGGGCGGAGGCAGGTGCTAGCCTAAAATGCAGGCCCCCGACTCAGAACTGCTGATCTGATTCAGGCCTTACCTCCAGTCACCCCTGGGGTCCTGACCGGCGGGTGAGAAGTGCCGTGCAGTTTCCAGGGCATCCCCACGGTGGCGCTGCCAGGGAGGCCTCCAGGAGGGTTGGGTGACTTACAATAGCCCATGCCAGGCAGGAAGGTCAGAATCACAGCCCTGCCCTTCACCCTAAACCAGTTACCCCGAACCCCTCTGATTGTTCTCGTGAAATGGGCTGGGTGCTTTCCCAGGATGCAACGAGATGATGCGTTGAAGGTGCTTAGCCAGTTGTCAGAGCTGCTGTTGATTCTGGTAGAGGGGCCTTCCCCCTCCTTGCCAGAAACCCCTCCCCCTAAGGATTCAGCGTGTCCTTCGGACTTGGGAAGGGAGTCTGCTCAGTCTGCCTTCTCAACCACGGCTGTAATCTATAATGTTGCATTAGCAATTTTTAAAATGGGAGGCCCGGTTCTGGCCTCGTGATGCTGTACACTGCAGGGTTAAGTGCCGGAAGCCGCCGGTGGCATCTTGCAGCTTCTTGCAGCCCCACAGTCTTCCCTACCCCGTGCCAACCAGCTGTGAAGCTTCCCGGACGCCCCACATACCCAGCCACGGAAACCTCGCGTTGGGCCCCTGCATGGGTGCTGCTGGCCACGGCAGCCCAAATATTTACGGACTTGGCTGAAATGAGACCCAGCAGGGTAGATCTCAGCAGTGACCCAGAAAATGACCCCTCACCCCCCGTCCTGGGGACACAGGGCACAGAGCCGGGAGCAGCCCACGGGGCCAGGGTGTCCCCAGCAAGGCAAGATGGAAGATCTGGGCCTGAAGGCGCCCCTGAGCCCCTGAGCCCTTTCCCGTGTGCTCGTTTGTTTAGCAAACGCTTCCCCAGACACTTCCTATGTGCCGGGCTCTGTGCCAGGAACACAGCCATGACCGTAATGGAGACCCAGCTGCTTTCGGCGCTCCACGGATGGCTTCAAGCAGGGGGTCGGGGGAGGCTGGCTTCCTGGAGGAGGTGACGGGAAGGGCATCTGGAGAGGGAGCAGAATGCTCAAAAACCCCCAGAAAGGAAAGGGCGTGGCACCTTGAAGGAATGGAACCAGTGGGAGTGTAGGAGGCTTGGGGTCAGAGTGAGCTCTGAGGCTTGGGCTGCGCAGGGATCAGGCCACCAGCCTGCAGGCGATGAGGGGCCCGTGGTGGGTTTTCAGCAGTTGAGGAGACCCCTGCCCTCCCAGCAGGCTTCAAGGGTGACCATCCCTGCCTCTCCCTCCCCTCCCCAATGCAACCGGTATTTCCCGCCTTCAGGGAGCCCGCACCAGCCAGCCCCGGGGAAAGGGTGAGCCAAGGTGAGCTCATGCACCAGGCTCTGTCTGGACAAAGGCGCAGCAGCGGTCCCCTCCCCAAAGACCAGAATGTAGGCGGGCAAGGCTGACGAGGCTGGCCATCATGCCCCACCTGGACTGAGTCATGCTGGCCGCCCACGGGTGGCAGGAAATGCCACAGATGCCATCAGGGGACAGGGCACAGGCGATGCTGCTGGTAAGTGGGGTGGGCAGGGAGGGGTCACCGGACGCACTCGGGCTCCTCCGTGGAAGAGGTCTCGGGGTTCCAGAGGTAGGGGGAGGTCTGGGGGAGAAAGACAGGGACAGAGAAGAGACAGAGCAGCAGAGACGGAGACTTCCAGAGAAGGGAGACAGAGGCTGAGACACAGAGAGAGTCAGAAGGAGACACAGATGCAAAGACAAAGGCCCACACGGACCCAGAGAGACCCACAGACCCGCAAAGATGTGGAGCTGAGGGGGCTGCCGTACCCCCTGCCCCCCGTGCCCGCCGGGTGGCGCCCAAGAGCCGTGCTCTGTGTCTGCCGGCCCGCCTGCCCCGCCTGCAGCCGGTCGAGGCCCCTCCTCGAAGCCTCCGCCGCCGACTCCCCCACCGGGCGGCGCCCCCTTTCGTGGGAGGCCCTGGGCCCCAGGATAAGGGACAGAGGTGGGGGCTGGAGCTGGGGCTGGGATCCAGGCTGTGTGTGTGTCTCAGGGGCTGTGCTGTCTCTGTTTGTCTTGGGTGGGGGGGAGCAGGTGTTCATGTGTGTTTCTGTGTCTGTCTGGGGAGAAGGGGCGACTATAATGTTGTGTGTCTCCACACCCCCAGAAACATGCCATGACCGTCTCTGTTCACCTTCCCTGGCAGCTCTGCTTTGAGTCACTCAAGGAATTTAAGAACTGAAACAGGAAGCATTTACTGGTGCTCCATAGGAGGGGCCACCATCTCCCGAGGACCCTGGAGGAAATGCTTCCTGCAGAGACCAGAACTGATGCTCACACACTCACTGAATAAGATTTAGGTTCTACTAAACCTAAGCACTTACCATGCGCCGGGCCCTAGCTAGGGTATTGCTTTCATGCTGGGACTCAGTTTCCTCATCTGTGAAATGGGCCTAACGCTAGCGCCTAACTCTTCGTTTTGCTATTAAGTGATTGAGCTGAGTTTTGTGAAGCTCTTTGAACACTGCCTGGCATGGAATCATCTCACTTAATCCTTAGAATTACAAGCACATCCATTAAAGCATGGGTCAGTGGGAGCCCCTGAGAATCCTCCCTGCACTGCTAGGGATTCGATGGTTGTCTTAAAGACCTAACTAAGTTGGATGCTCAGGTATCTCTTTGTACCAAAACCTCCGTTTTTGTCTAGTCTAGCTCAGTGGTTCTCAAACTTCAGGAAAATGAGTAGACTAGATCATGCTGGGTATATAAATCAGAGCCAGCTGCTGTTCCTGGTACCAGGGACTCAGCAGTGAACAAAACACACGAGAATCCCTGCCCTAGGGGAGCTTCTGTTCAAGTGGAGAAAACATCATAAGTGAAGTTGATTTGTCACTCAACAAAGGTGAGTTATTATAATTGCTTATTATCCATCAAAGGCTTTCAATACACTTAGCCATTTTGTCTTCCAGAAAGATGCTACTAATTCATACTAGCAATGGAACGAGTATCCATTGTCTTGCATCCTCAAAAAATCTAATATTATCAGATATCAGATATCTTTCTCAAATATAAGAATGGGGGAGTTCTAAGGGTGGTTAAACTCTTTTGCATGTGAGCCTTTCTTTTATAATTTCCCACCGACGTCTTCTGTGTATCCAAAATAGCATCCATGTTCTATGCATGTGTCTCTCAATTCTTATTTATTTCTAACAACTCTTTTCATATGAAGGATGCCACTTTTGAACATGTTGGTGGCAAATAACTTTTGTTTTCAATAAAGATAGACTAGGATAACCCAATTTACCAACAGGGACCACCATGAGTTCTCATTTGCCAGACATCCTAGCAATGAATTCCTTATGAAATTTCACTGGAGGAGGACAGAGGCCCAAGAAGTAGTATCTATGAAGAGAGCACTCTGACCTGAGGCAAGGCCTTTCTTAGCTAAGGATCAGTGTATCCATCTTCTGAGATAGACTCAGCACTCAGGGACTTTTCTAATGCATAAAATAGATCACACCACTCCCTTCCTTCAAACCCTCCCATGGCTCCCCATTGCCCTTAGAAGAAAATCCAAACTCCTTTTTCCATGCGCTTCTCAAAGCCATTCCCACGCCTGCACACATTTTCCTTTTTGTTTACCCCCAGGTAGAGAGAGGCACCTGAGCTCTCCCATTAGTTCACTCCTACCATGTTCCAGGGGCTCTGCCTCTGCCTTCTGGTGTGGCTTTGGGGAAGTGATTTCTCTCTCCCAGCCCCAGTGTTCTCATCTGAGAAATGGGATAACAACCTTACCCATCTCATAGAATTGGTGACAGGGAAAGCAGGGAAGTACTGTCCATTTGTTTTCCCCAGCCTCTCACTTGGGGGGACCTTGGCAAACAGCAAACAGCTGCCCCGGGCACTCACTTTCTTTGTCATAAAACAAGGATACAAAAGTTAGTACTATGATGGGTCCAGTGAGAGCAGACTCACCCTTCAGAGGTCAAGGAGTGAATCGGAGCTGGTAGGGACTGTAGAGAACTCATGTCCCATCCATAGAGCACCCACGGCTGTGGCTTGGAGAACCTCCGATCCAAGGGGATACAACTAGATAAGAAATCTCTTCTGCATCACAAGAGCATCTGTGATTCCAGAATTTTGTGACGCCAAGTTCAGCGGACATGCCATGCACCGTACGGGCAAGATGGCCCAGCACCCACCCTGTCTTCCCATCTGCCTGCGGTGTTGGTGGGACGCAGGCCCCTCCCACTTGTGCCCCCTCTGCCTCTGACCACCCACCCTTCCCACTTCCTGTTCCTTCTCTGAATTCCCTCAGGAACTTCCCAACATGCCTTTTCTCCTAAGACAGCCAGAAGTGATGTGTGCTAATTTCCATTCCAAGCCCTGGCTCTCCGATTCTAGAATGCTCAGGGGCATCGATCCTGAGGGTCTAGAACGCCAGGCATTCCAAGATTCTGGGAGTCCACAGTTTTGGCGATCCCACGACTCTGAGCCTCCCAGGTCCCAGAGCTCAGGGACTTTCTGAGCTTGTCACTGTCCGCCTGGGTCTTCCATAATTGTCCGTGAGAGATAATATAGGGTCTTGAGGCAGAAACCATGATCCCTCTAATCCAGCGGCCCAGGCAGAGGGCTACCGCCCACAGCCACCTGGCTTTCCTAACGGCTTAAGGAGAAAGAATTAATTGGAACTGGCACCCAGCACTCACAGGGCTCGGCGTGGCTGGCTTGGCCTCCATATGCTAAAGCCCGGCATCCGCGGGCCTTGCTCTGACCTGTTCACGGATGCATGAGGCCTGACTTAGCCTGACGGGGTGGCGGGGGGGGGATGTTGGGGGTGGCTGGGGCCATGGTGACCTGGTTATGCAGGTAGAGCCAGCCCGTCCACCTGCCCTTAGTTTCCCTTAGTCAGCCTTAGTTTCCCTCCTTTGTGCAATGAGCTTAGCCTCCTACTTTGCTGTGGATTACGTGTAAATAGCACTTGTGCTATATTCTACCCTTGGGCACATGGACAGATTCCCAGAAGGGATACAGTTAGCTGATCGTTTCAATAGCTCTTATCAGAGAGATTATGCCATTTCACATTCTGAACCCTGATATGTGATTGCCCTTTTCCCGAAATGGGGCCCAAGAACATGGTGAATTATCCAACCTTCTCATCTCAAGCAACCTGGTTTAATTAAAAAAAAAGGGGGGGTTGTTTCTTGGTAGTTTTCTTTTATAGTTCGCTTACTATGAGTGAGAATAATAAGTTCCTTTCATGTGTTTCAAAGACATTTGTATTTCCTTTTCAAAAACCGTATGTCTTTGGTGCATTTTCTATTGGGTTGTTGGTCCTTATTGATTTCTGGAAGCTTTTTACATATTAAGGAAACCAGCTTTTTATCTAGGATGTCTTGGAAAAGTTTCCCTAACTTTGTCTATTGACCTTCTAGTGTGTGTGTGTGTATGTGTGTGTGTGTGTGTGTGTGTGTGTGTGTGTGTGTGTGAATGCAGGAATTTTATATTTGTATTCAGTTAATTACTAATCTTTTAATTAAAGGCTTTAGGGCTTAATGTCATGCTTCAACACTCTGGGATTGCTATTTTGAACTCCCATGATCTCTTCTAGTAGTTTTATAGTTTCTGTCTTTTTTTTTTTTTGGAAAAAATGTTCAGGGGGTGGAGGCCCATCTGAAATTTATTTTGCTTTTAGTCACTTTGTTTTTTTTTTGAGAGAGAGAGAACATGCCAGCAGGGGTGCGGGGGATAGGGGCAGAGGGAGAAGGAGAGTGAGAATCTCCATGCCCAGCACGGAGCCTGACTCGGGGCTCAACCTCACAACCCTGAGATCATGCCCTGAGCTGAAATCATGAGTCCGATGTTTAACCAACTCAGCGCCCTGCTTTTAGTCACTTTTAAAATCTGCATCTGAACTCTGACGATTGTATGAGAAGCTGTGTAGTCAGTGGACAAGAGCATGATGTCTGGAAGCTGGTGGCTAGCGTTGGGTTAGGGTTCTGGCTCTTCCATTTTCCACGGTGTATCCTTAGGGAAGTCACTTAGCCTCTCTATGCCTCAGTTTCCTCATCTGTAAAATGGGAGATAATAGTGTCATGTGAGAATTAAGGGAAGCTTTCTTTTTTTTTTTTTTTTAATCGAATACCCAGAGCACCATCTGTCACTTAGCAGGTGCCTCTTCTGTTTGCTATTTTTGGTTTTATGTGCTTTTCTTTGAGGAGTCAGATTGCACTTCTCTGTGACTATTCTCTCAGCATAGCCAAGTAGTGAGTGACTACGCTTCAGGAACATTCTAAGTGCTTCACCCGCAGTACTCTGTCCTCATAACAATTCCACTGGATAGATGGGGACCTCGAGGACCAGAGAGGGGAGGCTTCTTCCTCAGGAACTTTCAAGGGTCAGGACTGGAGCCCACTCTCTGTCTTGTTCTGGCCTCCGCCCCCCTCCCTCCCATCCTGCTACCCTCCTGGCCACTGCTAGAGGAGGACTTCCTAGTGGGCCCAGTGAAACTGGCTTCTAAGTCCAGACTCAAGAGTTGTTGAGGTGAAGCCAGAATCCTGGATACCCAAAACTGGTCAGTCCTCTCCTGGCAGGTATGGCAATGGGTAGGGAAAGGCAGCAATCAGGGAAGGCTTCTGGGAAGAGGGTGCTTGGATAAGTGTGACTGGAGAGACTAGCTGGGCAAGGGTGGAAGAAGACAAGCAAGGAATTGGGGGTGGGCAATCCTCTGTTCACAGCCGCCCATGGCTGCTACTGGCTGTAAGTCTGGACTCCTGCTTTTCCCCACGAGGCACACACTGAACTAATAGTTGGGAATCATGGGCAGGTGCCTCTTTCCTGGGAGTGTTGAACTCCCACTCATCTGCCAGAACCCCTGGTCCAATGCCCACCCATCTGGGAAGCCATCCCCACCTCCTGGCCTTTCTCAGCCTGGGATCTCCTGCTTCTCCAGCCTTGACCACGTAAGGCTGCGAGTGTCTGTGTTCTGCTCTGTCCCCACCTCCCCAACTAGAGACCTTTGAGGGCAAGGCCCCCAGGTTGAGATTTCTCTGGTGCACCGCACTACCCAGCCCAGCCCAGCCCAGACAGAGAGTAGGTGCTTGCTGAATGTGTCCTGAAGGAAATAAGGGAATAAATGAGTAACAAATATAAACTTCAGTCACTTCCCTTCTCTGCCCATAGCCTTCCAGGGCTCCCACCTCCCTTGGGGTAAAAGCCCAAGTCCTGCTCCCCGCCCTCCAACCTGCCCTTTTAACCTCCCCGCCCTCCCCTCCTCCCCTTGCTCCAAACACAGGGCCTCCTCCGCGGTTCCTCCAACAGGCCTGGCAGGGTCCTGCCCCAGGGCCTTTGCACTGGTGGCTCCCTGCTCGGCCTGCGGTACTCCCAATCATGACCTTTTCCATGGCTGGCGCACTCCTCGTCCTTCACGACTCAGTCCAAATGCCACCTCCTGAGAGAGACCTCCCTTGACCCTGATCCCTGTCTAAAATAGCCCGCTAATCTCCTCTCTTCCTCCTTTCCCTCCCTGGCCCTTCCCACGATCCGAAGCACCGTGTCTGCACATATTTATCTTCATTACATGTCTCCTTTTTGTGCGTTTTGGCCGCAGGTCTCGGTCTCGGTCGCGGCCGGGGGCCCGGGGCCCGGCGCCGCCGCGTCCCGCCCTCCGGGGCCCCCGCCTGCTCGCCGGGCGTGCCCGGGCGGGCGCGGGGGCGGGCGGCTGGGCCGGTCGGGCGGGCGGCAGGGCGAGCGGGCGCGGGGCCCGGGGCCGGGGCCGGAGCGCCGGGCGGGCGCCATGGAGGGGCTGCGGCGGGGCCTGTCGCGCTGGAAGCGGTACCACATCAAGGTGCACCTGGCGGACGAGGCGCTGCTGCTGCCGCTCACCGTGCGGCCGCGGGACACGCTCAGCGACCTGCGCGCGCAGCTCGTGGGCCAGGGCGTGTGCTCCTGGAAGCGCACCTTCTACTACAACGCGCGGCGGCTGGACGACCACCAGACGGTGCGCGACGTGCGCCTGCAGGACGGCTCCGTGCTGCTGCTCGTCAGCGACCCCAGGTGGCGGGGCACGGGGACGGGGAGGGGGGCGCGGGGGGCCGGGGGGGGCGGGGCGGGTCCCGGCTGGGTGCGGAGTGGGGCCCCGGCTGGCAGGAGGCGGGAGGGCGCGGCTGGGGTCCGGGGTGGGGAGTGGGGCAGGGCTGACGGGAGGCGGGAAGGCCGGGCTGGGGTCCGGGGTGGGGTCCGGGGTGGGGTCCGGGGTGGGGAGTGGGGCAGGGCTGTGGGGGAAGGCAGGAGGGCCCGGTGGAATGGGGTGGGAGGGGGGCAGGAGGGTGGACTAGGGGCCTCCCCAGGGCCTGATCTCTGGCTATTCTGGGAACCAGCTGGGAGGAGACTGGAGACAGGCAGTGAGAGGCCTGGGGCGGCTGCCCCCGCTCCTCCCCCCCCCCCCCTGCCCCGGCCTGATTCCGGCCTGATTCCTTTTCGTTTGCTCTGCCCCCTCTCTCTGACCTGCCCTGTCTTTCTTACTGTGCCCCTCAGCCCCTTCCCCTCTCAGTGGTGCTGGCCTTGTCTATTTCATTTCCGGTCATTCTTCCTGTCTCTGTATCTCTGTCCGTTGCTGTCTCTGCTGTTTCTCTCTGTCTCTCTGAGTCTCTCTGCCTTCTCCTCCCTTCTGTCTCCCTCCCCAATGCTGTCCTGATGCTTGCTGCCCACACTCTGACCTGGCCACGTGAGGTTTCCAAAGAGGTCCCCTGGCCAAGGTGATGCATGAGGGGCATCTCTCTGCCCAAGGAGGGGTCTGCAGAGAGCACGTGGAGGGGCCCCGGGGCAGCTCTGGGAAATGCTGGAGGCCAGTCCATGGCCAGCCGGACAGTGAGGCGGTGACGGTGGGCAGGGGATGGACCGGAGCCAGGATGTGTAACCCTAGAGTTTATGGGGGTAACACACTGGGTTTGGCCCTTAAGGTTTGGTCTGCCAAAGCTGGGGTGATGTTTGGCAAGCAGGAGCCTCTGATGCTGGTCCTGGAGGCTTGAGGTAGGGTAGGAGAGCGCCCCCCCCCCAGGCCCTCTGGAAGGAGGGACTCAGAAGGTGGGATGATTGGGGAGTGGAAGGGTAAGAGTTGTCATTTTTTTTTTTTAAAGATTTATTTATTTATTCCTTAGAGAGAGAGAGCCAGCGAGAGCAGAGCAGGGGGCAGGGTCAGAGGGAGAGGGAGAAGCAGACTCCCTGCTGGACAGAGAGCCTGACATGGGCTCCAGCCCAAGACCCTGGGATCATGACCTGAGCCGAAGGCAGATGCTTAAACGACTGAGCCACCCAGGCGCCCTGGGAGTTGTCATTTTTTTTTTAAAGATTTATTCATTTATTTGAGAGAGAGAGTGGGGCCTGGGGATGGGGAGAGAGAGTCCCAAGCATACTCCATGCTGATCACAGAGCCCGACATGGGGCTCGATCCCACAACGGCCGGAGCCAAAACCAAGAGTCTGACTCTCAACGGACTGTGCCACCCAGGCATCCCGAAAGTTGTTATTTTAAACAGGGTTGTAGGGACAGCTTCACTGACGAGGTGACAGTTCGAGTAAATTCCTAATGTGGGTGAGGGAGGGAACCAAGTGGAAGTGTGGGTGGCGAATGGTCTGGGCAGAGGGCACAGTCTGTGCAAAGGCCCTGGGGCAGGACCAGGCCTTGGTGTGTTAGAGCAGTGAGGAGGCATGTGTGACTGGAGCAGAGTGAGGGGGAGAGAGGGAGGAGAAGAGGGCGGGGAGGGGACAGGGCAGGTCGTGCAGGACCTTGGGGGCCCATGAGGAGGACTTCAGCTTTTACCCTTGAGAGAGGTGAGAGCCCTGGAGGGCTGTGGGCAGAGGAAGGCTGGACATGACTCAGGAGCTCACAGGTGCCCTCTGGTGGTCACTGTGGGTGGGGAGTACAGACTGTGGGGAGTTGAGGGCAGAAGACTGGGGACCAGGGCAGAGTTCCAAGAAAGTGATGGCAGAGACTGAACTAGGATAGAGCCAACTCACTGTTCCTGCAACTCTCTGGGCAGGGTCCTGCCTCAGGGCCTTTGCACTGGCTGTTCCATCTGCCTGGAATGCTTTCCACCACCCTTCCTCCCTCCCTCAGCTCTTTCAGGGCCTTGGTTCAGATAACATCACAGTGAGATCTTCCCTGACGACCCTGTTTAACACTGCATCCTGCTGACATGCCCCACTCCCCACCCCTGCTTTATCTTGCTCCCTAGCACTAATCAGGAGCTGACTTCTTTATGTTTCATGAATTTTTTCACCCCCATCTCCTCCCTTAGACTGTAAACCCTATGGGGGCATTTTTGTCCCTCCTACTCACTGTTGTCTTCCCGGATCAGTGCCTGGCACATAGGAGGTCCTCAGTACATATTTGCTCAATGTCTTGTTCCTGGAGGTGAGGACGGGGCTGCTTAGGACACCTTCCTGGAAGCTCTAGCAGGGCCTGGAAGTGGGGGGAGGGCCTCAAGGCCGGAAGGGAGCCTTGGGCAGGTGCCAGAAGATGCTTTGGCCTGGCCCTGAGCAGATCACGCCTTGAGTGCCAAGGGGAGGGCTGCGTTTGGCCTGCAACCTGTGTCTTTCTGTCCCCGTCCTTCAGGTAGTTGGAGGAGGTAGAGCCATGACCCAGGGGACCGGAGGTGCTGGCTGAAGGAGCAGGCTGGGGTTGGGGGAACCTTCCGGAGGCGCTGCCTGGGAGCCCTGACTTCACTCTGGGTAAGTCTCTAGAACTTTTTTTTTTTTTTTACTTTTAAGTAATCTCTACACCCACATGGGGCTCAAACTCACAACCCCGAGATCAAGAGTCACATGCTCTACGACTGAGCCAGCCAGGCGCCCCTTAAAGTCTCTAGTACTCCTAATGCAGAAGGGACCTTAGAGATTGTAGAGAGCACAGATGTGGAAACTGAGGCCCAGAGAGGAGAAGGGACTGACGTCGGTTTACTATCACTCCACTCCACACCCTCGTGATTTTTTTGCCCCTTGGGTAAGGACATGGGCCTTACCTTCTTGCTTATCTTTAGACTAACATTTGTTGCCCCTAACTAACAGGAATGATGTTGCCCCGACTTGCTGTGTGACCTTGGGCAAATCGCTCCTCTCTGGGCTCTGTTACCCACTTCTTAACCCGGAAAGACTGGGCTTTGGTTGGCAGGTTTGGTTGAGTTGCACTCTTTGCCTGCAATTCCTAAGACGGTCACCAGGTGGCTCCAAACAGCGCAGCTCCCGCCCCTGGGAGGGGTTGGGGGGTGGGGCAGGGCCAGCGGGAAGGAGGAGATGGCTTCCTGTGTCACTGTCCAAGTCAGGGATGGGAGGGAAACGGAATAAGGAAAGCTGGTGTTTCCCCCTTACCCGGGCCTGGCTTGAAACTGTTTTATTTCCTCCTTGCTGCCGTTGCAAGTTCTGGGCTCCTGGGGTGTTCAGTGAAGTACTGGCCTGACCTTCTGACCAGCGGCTGCCGGCTGCCTCCCGACGCGCCTGACCGAGCCCCCTAGGCCCCGGGCACTGACCCAGCATGTTGCTGCTCCGGCCCAGCCAGCAGCGGGGAGCCCGTGTGACCCTGAGGCCCTGGCTCCCCCCTCGGGGCCTCCAGTGCCCAGTCTGCAGTGGGAACCAGCGTGCCACCTTGGAAGGCTCCCGGGTGCAGCCAGGGCATATGACCCGAAGAGAGGCGCAGAGGGGAGCGGAGAGGAGCTCGGGGACCTCATCCCTCCTACCTTGTACATTCTCTCGGCCACACCTGTGCCCGAGGTGCGCCCCCTGCCTGACGCACCTTCCACACTCGTCCCTGCCACTCCAGCTCACCTAGGATTCCAACCTCCTCCAGGAAGTCTTCTTGGGATTCCCTCCTCACCAACCAGTGAGCACTTTGTCCTCTGTGGGGCCCCCGTGAGCCCCCTCTACTGTGAACAGCCTTGGCTGGGGGGCGGGGTGCAGCCAATTATTGATGAAATCTCCAGTGACTACAGGTGGAGACTGGGGGGCCCCAGCCCTCCCCCAGCTCTCCAGCGTCCCTCGGTGCATGGTCCCAGCACCAGACACCTCCCCACTGTGCGCCTGTGCCCACTCCCTCGGCCATGTCCTCATCCCCTAAAGCCGGCTGCCTTGTTCCCTGTGCGGGGTCTCCTGGCTGGGTCTGAAGGGCCCTGGGTACGTGGGCGGGGCTGGGGGAGCCGTGTCCGTGTCCCTGTCCGCAGAGCCGTTGGGCACAGGCGGTGACCCTGGGGGCATTGCGGGCAGCATGTCGTGGGAATTCTGGGGACGAGACCCACCGGGTAGAACGCCAGGCCCGGGTTGGACCTCTGCCCTGTGCCGCGTGCTGTCAGGACCTCTGCACAGACCCTGGGAGGGTTTGGGGCGGGGAGGCGCGGGGCTGGCCCCCTCCCTCGAGGGCCGTGTTCACGGTCCGGGTGCTGGCGTGGTGCAGGACAGAGGCGCGGGAGCCTGGGGAGAAATAATGTTTTCATTAAGAGGCGAGTTGGCCGCAGCGTGGACAGGTGGGTAGTCAGTGGCGGCCACGGGGAGAGCCACGCTCAGCCTTTGCTGGCACCGGGATGGTGCCAGGCCTGCCTGGCTCTGCTCACCTGCCCTCCAAGCCTTGGGCTCCGACCCCCCCTGGTGCCCAGTCCAAGACCAGGTACCACGAGACCCCAGTGCCTGTTCTTTGGGGGTCCTCCTAGGGCCGGGCCTCCAACTCCCTCTTTTGTCGTGGGTAAACTGAGGACTCAGCTGCTTGCAGGGCACCCTTGGGGCCTGCAGAGGGGGAAGCAGCCCAGACCCCTGTGCCTGGCTGGTTTGGGTCTGTCCATCACTTAGCCACGCACACGTGCCTGATTCGTACCCAGGGACACCTCTGCGCCCACGTGGGGGCCTGCCCCATGGGGCCTGGCAGAAAAGTGGGCTCTTGATGGTCACTCAGCTCCATTCCTCAGCCCCCACTCTGTGCCAGAGTCTGGGCCACTTCCTTGGCCGGCTTTGACTTAACTCTAGACACATAACTGCCCCATGGTGGTGGCCGGGATTATGGTCCATTTTACAGATGGGGTGTCCAAGGTCATCTTCCTCTGGGCGGCTGCCCTAGTAGCCCCTGAACTGAGGGGTCTCAGCCCCTGCGGGGTCCCTGATGGAAGAAGGGGAGGGTTTCCTGCTTCTTGACTGAGGGTGGGGGCAGGGGGGTGGAGGAAGTATTTCAGGCCATTTTGACACTTAACAAACACTATGTAAATCATATGCAAATCACCACCCATTTCTTAAGCCTCGACAGCCCAGGCGTGTACTGAAATAATAATGTTGGACCTGTCCGTTAGCATTTGCCTGGAGGAGGGGTACAGAGCTTCCCCTCCCCCTCCCCTTCCATCCCCCTTCCTTCTTCCTCCCCTCCCTCCCTCCCTCCCTCCCTCCTCCCTCCTCCCTTCCTTCCCTTCACCCCCTCCTTCCCTTTATTCCTTTTACTGCTTTTTTCCCTTCACTTGGTTCGTCGGAGGCCTCCCAGTCCCCGAGGTGAATGCAAAAAGCAATGAAAGTATCTCCCAGTGTTCCCATTTTCCAGATGAGATACAGGGAGGTAAAGTCTGGCCTGAGGTCCCAGGGCCACATGTAGAAAGTGGTGTCCCCCACCGAGTGTCATCATGGACCAAAGTGGACAGAGCCTATGACCCAAGAAGGAAGATGACAGTGGCTAGAGCAGTTGGGCCTTTGAGGAGGCTCCAGGCCTGACAGGGCTTGGCAGAGCCCGGGGGAATCATCCTGGAGGTTTTTGGCCTTGAATGGCAGGCTGCCCCGAGCTAGGATCTGGAGAACTCGGACCTTGACGAACTGTGCTTCTCCAATCCTGCTTTCTCTTGCTACTCCATTAGCATGTTCTTTGAATTCTGGCCACCACCAGTTTGCATGCCCTACCGTCTCTCTTTGGCAAACTCCTATTCATCCTTCAAAGCCCAGCTGCAATGCCCCCTTCTTCGCACAGTCATTTCTGGTCCTCCAAGAAGAGCCTCCACTTCCCTCTGGGCTTCAGTTATGCTAGATCCCTCTATGGTCCAGCTCTGGCTACTTGGGGGCTGCAGCATCACTGCCCACTCGGCTCAGTTCTGGCACCTGCCTGGTTATGACACCCCTCCGTGTGAGCTCTGCAGGGCTCCCCATGGGCCTCTGGGTCCTGCAGCCTCCATTCCCACTGACTGAGACCTGACGCAGGGAACTGGGCGGTGTGTTGGTCCTCCCAGCCTGACGAGTTGAGCCTGGGGCCCCAGGGTCACATCACCGGCTTGGGACCAGGTATAGAAGGGCCATCTTTGAGTGCGTATGAATAAAAGATTAAGTGTGTTTCAAAACAAAATCAAGTTCAAGCTCCCTAACTTGGTCTTTGGTCTTCGCTCTGCCCGGGTGAGCGCCTCTTGCCATGTGCAGGCTCTGCCCTCCGCAGGAACGCCTTGCCTTTTCCCTCGACTCCTACTCTGGCTGACCCCAACTGGCCCCTCCCCTCTCTGGCCTGTGAAAATAGGAGAAGCCTCACTTCCCCTGCAGCCCCTGGGGCCTCTCCGGCTCCTGGCTCCACCCCCGGAGCAAGTCTGGACTGCAAGGAGTTTCGAGTGAGACTTGGCAGCCACCATCTCTTCCTGGGGCCCAAGGCGTCCTGGGGAGGGGCCACCTCCCGCCTCTCGGCTGCCCACTTGGTTTGGGCTCCCAGAATCCCGGGGGTGGGGGTGTTCCTGGGTGGCAGGTAAATCCAGGTGGTTCCCAGAGGAGGCGTCGGTGGCTTAGCCAGAAACTGCCAGGGCCCAGACACCCTGAGTCCATCCTTCTCTGCCTCACTCTCTCCCTCAGTGTCTCCAAGCCGGGTCTTGGCATTCTCTGCCTCTGCTCGTTTGTTCCCTGGGCATTTATGAGTGCCCTCTGTGTGCCTGGCCCTGTGCTGGCTGCTGGAGATACCAGGACAGACCCTGCTCCAGCCGCCACAGACAGTGGGACAGGTTGTTCACTGCACCAAAGCACCCAGCTGAGGGGTGAGGGGGCTCCAGGAAGGGGACACTTTCTGTAATTCACACAAAGGCCAAGACACCCACATGATGACCCTCATGAGGCTGGAGGTTCAGCAGAAGACCCATGATGCTGCAGGGTGGGAAGCTGCTCCTGGGATCCCGGAGACCCCTCCTCTGGGCTAGGCCCACAGTCCTCCACTGCATGACCTTGGCAGATCCTTGTCCTTCTGTGGGCCTCATTTTCCCCACCTGTCCAAGTAAGCAGGGGTGACTGGGCCAGGAGTTGCTCTCATGGTGTAGAGAAATCCTGACTCATCCCTGCACTGAAATGGGTTTGAAAGAATCCTCCAAGGGGACAAGAGTTGTAAGAAGAAATGAAACAAACAAACAAACAAAAATCACAGAGTCAACTGCCCAGCCTGCCATCTGACTCACCTGGGTTGGAAGCAGCCTCACTACCATGCCCCAGAACATTAGGGAAACTTGCCTGTCTCTTCCCCTGATGGCCCCTGGTACCCACTGAAGGCTGCTGGCCTCCCCATGAGGGCTCCAGGCCTGGCTCTGAGGGCTCCTGACTTGGCACTGACCTCCCACTAGTGCTCTGAGCTCCAGACCCACTCAACCTCTTGCTGGGTCCCACATGGGAGAAACTCTTCCTGGCCACAGGGCCTTTGCATGTGCTCTTTCTTTGTATGCAGCGTCCTCTCCCATCCTCCCCTTTCATCTGATTTGCACATTCAATGTCACTTCCTTGAGGAGGCCCTAAACAAGTCATGTCCCCCCAGTTTTGCATTCTCGCACCATCCTGTTCTTTTCCTTTGTAGCGTTAATTATTTATATTATTACTTACTCAGTGTGTATTTTTTCCACCAGCCTGTGGGCACTGTGAAGGCTGGGATGGGTCTCATCTGGTCACTGCCGGATCGCACAACATTTAATAACCCAGTGTCGGGGACTGGGGAGCCAGGAACACCCTCCCTCCCTAGGCTCAGTGAGGGACCCTGCCCCAGTTGCTGTCACCACTGTGTCCGGCTCCAGGTGGCCAAGGAACACAGAGGCTTGGGATTAGGATTCCATGCACTCTGGCTCCTGCCACTGTGATAAATGGGGAAAATTCAGAATTAATTATTGACTGCCTTGCTGAGCTGGCCTGATCTGGACAGATAGAGTGTCCTCGCCGCCATGTCTGCTCAACATTTCTCAAGAGTTTCCAAGAGGTTGAGAGGCAGCTGGCTGGGGGGCGGGGAGAGGCCCAGAAGGCACTGGAGCCAGATGGACCTGAGTGCAAAGCCTGCCTCTGCTGGGCTCCTTTGGGCAGCTCACTTTCCTTCTCTGAGCTTCCATTTTTGTCATTTGGAAAAAGGGGAAAACAATCCTTGTCTGTTGGATGAATGTGTTGCAGGAATCACCTTGGATCAACAGAGGGTGGCCCACCGTAATTATATAACAAACGCTGCAGAATCTGAGTTGCCTGTGGAGGCCTAATTCTTCCCCCCAACCCTGGCAGAATAAAATGGGGTCAGTGTGGGAAGCAGACTCCTTACCCTCAGGGGGCTCTGTCTCCCTTAGCCGGTGAGCGATGGCAGATGGCAAACATAGGTCCGAATTGTAAGACCTGATCCAAGACAACAACCACAAAGGAGCAACTCTCTGAACTACTACTTCCTTCTCCTTTAGATTCCAGAGTGCCAGACCCCACCGCAAGGGCACAGCGTCCCCTGGTGGGCAGTGAGTGAGAAGTTAAATACCCCGCGCTGTCTGGTAGAAAGATGATGGAAGCCGCCTATGTAATTTAAAACTTTCTGGTAGCCACAAGTAAAAAAGTAAAAAGAAACAGGTGAAATTAATTTTAATATGTTTTATTTAACTCAATACAGCCAAAATATCATTTTAACATGTAATCAATATAAAAAAACTGTTAAGGGGCTATCTTAACATTCTTTTTTTCATACCAAGTTTCTTTTTTTTTTTTTTTTTTTAAGATTTATTTATGGGGGCTGCTGGGTGGCTCAGTCCTTAAGTGTCTGCCTTCGGCTCAGGTCATGATCCCACGGTCCTGGGATCCAGCCCTGCATCGGGCTCCCTGCTCAGCAGAGAGTCTGCTTCTCCCTCTCCCTCTCCCTCTGCCGCTCCCTGTGCTCTCTCTCTGTGTCAAATAAATAAAATCTTAAAAAAGAATAAACATTTATTTATTTGGGAGAGAGAGAGAGGGAGGGGTAGGGGGGAAGGGTCAGAGGCAGGAGAGAATCTCAAGCAGACTCCGACTGAGCGCAGAGCCCTACGTGGGGCTTGATCTCAAGTCCCCGAGATCATGACCTGAGCCGAAATCAAGAGTCAGACCCTTAACTGACTCAGCCACCCAGTCTCCCCATCATACCAAGTCTTCTAGAACCTGATGTGGGTTATGTACTTGGAGAACATCTCAGTTTGAACTAGTCACGTTTTAAATGTCAGAGGCTCGCATGTTGGACAGTACAGAATCAGGTACATGGTTATATCACCCGCGTGGACCAGTGCAGCCCCCTCCGCTCCGGTTCCCCCATCTCCCACCCCCACAGTCTCTCTTCCCCGCAGCAGCCACTAGAGGGCGGCCGTGAGCACCGGAGTCCGGTCCCCTTGTTCCTCTGCCCTCAGCCCTCCTTTGATCTGGTTGCCCTTGGGGGTAGGTCCTGCGGGAGCCCTGGGGGCCACAGGGAGGATTTGGGCTTTTACCCCAAGGGAGGTGGGGCCCTGGAAGGCTGTCAAGGGTTCAAATTCTGCCTCTGCTTTCTCTTAGCCCGGCGGCCTGAGGCCAATGACTTGCCCTTCTGGGCGTCAGTTCCCCATCTATAAAATCAGTCCAGTAGTAGACCATCCTCTGACAGTGGTGAGGTTCCAATTAGCTCCTGGCCTCAGGATGCTTACTTAGGAGCTCCAGCCTCCCTGCAGCTGTCATGACTGGGATTAAGGGGAGGCAAGAGACGCACCAGCCCCTGCACAAAACTTAGGAGGTGCCAACAAACTCAGTCATGGGGATGAGTACTATTTTTTTAAAAAGATTTCTTTATTTGTCTTAGAGCATTAGTGGGAGGGGCAGAGAGAGAGGGAGAGAGAGAATCTCAAACAGACTGAGCGTGCATAGAGCCCACCGCAGGGCTCTATCCCAGGACCCTGGGATTATGACCTGAGCCGCAACCAAGTGTCAGAAGCCTAACTGACTGCACCACCCAAGTGCCCTGGATAAATACTATTTTAATACCACATTTAAAAAAATACAATGAATGCGGGGCGCCTGGGTGGCTCAGTTGGTTAAGCGACTGCCTTCGGCTCAGGTCATGATCCTGGAGTCCCGGGATCGAGTCCCACATCGGGCTCCCTGCTCAGCAGGGAGTCTGCTTCTCCCTCTGACCCTCTTCCCTCTCGTGCTTTCTGTCTCTCATTCTCTCTCTCAAATAAATAAATAAAATCTTTAAGAATAAAAAATAAAAAAAATACAATGAATGCAGGGGCGCCTGGGTGACTCAGTCGGGTAAGCGTCTGCCTTTGGCTCACGTCACGATCTCAGGATCCTCGGACTGAGCCTGCTCAGCGGGGAGTCTGCTTCTCCCTCTGCCCCTTAGCCCTACTCGGGCACTGGTGCATGCTCAGTCTCTCTCACAAATAAATTTTAAAAAAATACAATAAGTGCAAAAATATCTACAATGAACAAAGTATCAAAGTGTGAAATATCACCAGGCTCTGACCCTGCGCTGGCTTCACCCTGCCTCAGTGGCCTCGCCCTATTCCGGCTACTGCTGCACCTGGGAGGCCGTTCCTCCGAACAGCCTCCCCTCCCAGCAGTAAAAGCTTCTGATTAAACCTTAATTCTCCATGATTAAGCCCAGGGATCTGGGGGCCCAGCAGCACTGTAGGAGGGAGGCCCGGGTAGGGGCAGGCCAGGCTGGGCCTCCCTGGGGCAGAGGGAAGACAGGGAGGGAGGCCACTGAGTGGCTGGAACGGAAGCCGGAACGTAATGAGCCCCTCAGGATTAATTACGAGCCCAGGAGCAGTCTGAGAAATCTATTAGCAGAGCAGTTCCCGACTCGAGGCTTCCCTTATTTGCTTCATCACTTTTTCTCTAAAACTCCTCCCCATTCTTTCCCAACAAAACATATTTATTTTAAAATGAAACAATGAAAACGCAGATACATATTTTTTTGAGTGAAGTAGACGGTATGTATAAATTTGGGAGGATATACATTAAAATGAATATATAACTGTTAGAAAATGATCTGCGTGGTCCTGTTTGGAACCATAGTAACAACAGCCACCTTGTGAGTACTTGAGTATGTGCTGAGTGTTTACACACTCCTCCTCACTCATCTGTTCCTCACAACAGCTCTGGGGGTGCAAGTTATTATGACCCCCACTTTGCAAGTACTTGTCTGACTCTAGGATCTGTGTTCTAGAGCCCCGCTATCTACATCAGGGTGGGTTCTGACTTGAGAGCTTGTCCGGCAAAGCCCGGCCAGGCTGCTCTATCCAGGCGAGCGAGCCACTTTGGGTTCCAGAAGAGACCAGAATTTGTGATTTTTTTTTTCTTTGCTTTCTGCCACCAAGCATTTGCCTCTGCCATTTGCTCCACCAGGAACAGCTTTCCTTCCTGTGTGTGAATGCTCCTTGGTCTTCAAAACTCAGGGTCCATGTCTGCATGAGGCTTTCTTTGTGAACGCCGCATTGAGGCTTCACCCACTCCACCGTGGGGCGCCCCGTCTTCTTCTGCCCAGCCTGACCACTTGGGCTGGGAGTCTCTGGCTGGTTCTGGCTTCCCCAGCCTGGGATCCCCTCCAGGGCTGGGTCTCCAGCCCCGCCTGGCCCAGGGCAGGTAGGATATCAGTAATGGGGGGGGGGCACTCAGGGGCCCTTGGAGTCTGTGGGAACCTAGAGGAGCCATGAGTGAGGAAAACATCCTTCTGGTCTAAAACATCTGCAAACAGGTGATTCTATACCGGTTTTTCTCAGGGAGGAGTTGTCCTCACACTCATTCTGGCTGCAGACAAGGCTGTGGGGGGCGGGGCCGAGGGGGCCCCTGCTGGCCCTTCTCCCACCTTCCAAGCATTATTATCTTTCCATTTTACAGGGAAGGAAACAGGAGGGGAGAGAACCAGTGACCTGAGTCACAGGCCCCCTGGGGATGGGGCACAGGGCCTGGAAGCTAAACTCTGACACTTGTGTCCTGAGCCGCGACCTCCTGGGTCCACGGCCCCTCCCCATTGTGTAGATGGGGACACTGAGGCACTGAGAGGCAAGCCGGCCTCGCCGAGGTCACATGGCTGATCCTGGGGGTGGAGCTGGGGACAGTCCCGCTGTCGGAGCGAGTGGCGGTGGATCTGGAAGGAAGGCAGAAGGGCAAGGTTAGGGCAGGGCGGGGGGGGCGTGCCCACTGGGGAGGCCGAGGCCCCACCCCTTCCCGGTCCCTCCCGCGCCTCCACCTGCCTCTCCCGCCTGTGGCCTGTCAGCGGGCTAGTGGGGAGATTTCACCATTTCCTGGGGCCAAGGGAATGAATTTAACCGGTTCAGGGCTGGGCAAGGTGAGTCCAGAGTGAGGGCCCGCCAGTCCCGCAGGGTTTCTCGGGCCGCCGGAGGCCCGCAGTGCAGGTGCGAAGCCTTAGTCCTCCGTCTCTCCCACCCCCGCCCCTCCATCTCGCCACACCCCCGCCCCGCACCTCTCCGCGCCCCGACCCAGAGCTCTGTCCTGGGGAGGTTCGCATGCTCAGGAAGGGGTGAGTGGCTAAGAGAAGTCATAACGTTGGAAACTCGGGGCGCGTCAGCAGGCAACCCGAGCGATGGGTTCCCATGCCTACCCCGCTGCTCTTCGCCCCCCCCCCCGCCCGCCCCGCCGCACACATCAGCCCCGCCCTCTGCCTGGGAACAATTACAGTGTCAGAGATGCCGCTGCCACCCCTCCACGGCCGGCCTCATGTTTAATTCATCTCGGGGCTAATTATAGCCAGGCTGGGGGAGAGGCATGGTAACCTTGGCCTCCCCTCCCCCCGCCCTTCCTGCTACCAGGATGATTGGGGAACGGTGGGGGGCGGGTAAGGGGCTTTGGGTCCCCCCCTCCGCCCCCAGCCCTAGGCAGGGGAGCCAGTCCTGCAGCACTTCCTCCCAGGGAGCATCCTTGGAGGTAGTGCTAATGGCAGAAACCCCAGCTCAGGGCCAGGCGGGAGGGTGGGAAAGAGGCCCACTGTGTGCCAGCCTCGGGATGATGCTCCCATCCCTCCCTCCGTCACTTCCACGGATCGGGACTGATAAAAATATTTCGGACGAGCAGGTTATTACTATCTTCCTGGTGAGCCCACCGAGGCCTGAGGTCCCACAGCACAGGGCTGGTGCCAACAATAGTGAATGATCACCAACACTTAGGATCACACGACATTCGGAGCTGTTCACAGCATCTGGCTCTCGGAAGATGTTAGCCACCTTGACCGCCACTGTTCTTGAGTGCTTACTGGGGCCAGGCACAGTTCTGCGCTACTCTCATGATTATCACCAGGCCAGGATTAGGGTAAGACAAAACTTAAGCAGGTGCCAACAAGCCGGGTCAACAAGAGAAATACTATTTTAAGTCATATTTTCAAAAATTCAAACCAATGCAAAAAAGAGTCCATGCGGAACAAAATATCCAATGTTAAGGGCAGGCGGATAGGTCCCTGCATTGGTTGGACTTGTATGAATGTTCTGATGGTCCCCACAGCCTCTGGGAGGTGGGCCTGTAATAATCAACACTCCACTTTACAGAAGGGGGGGGAACGGGGGAGGAGCCAGACGGGGGTATGCTCTTGCCCCATCTGACCCCCTGCCTGCCCTCCCCACCCCTTGGCCCAGGTGGGGCTTGGTTCTCCCGGCCCCAGCTTGGACCCCTCCATCCCGGCTCCCAGCTCGTCTCCGTCAACTTGCCTGAGTGACACTGCCTGAAAGAACTGTGGGCACCAGCTGCTGGCCGGCGTCCGTGTGCCGGGGACCCATCCCTCCAGGATAGCTTTTAGGCATCAGCATCCTGCAACTCGCTGCTCCTGGCTGGGCCTCGATGCCCCCATTTGTCCCCTGTGGGAGTGAAGCCTCTCACCTCTGGTTTCCCATAAAGCAAGGTGGGGGGTAAAAACCAGGACCCCGCTTGCCTCAGAGGCCACCATTCGTGAGGCCTTCCTTGGCGCATAAACACAAACCCTCCAAATTCCTCTTTAAATATATATGCTGGCCAGGGGGTTCGTGCCGAGTCCGGAACCAGCTGGCCTGGGTTCAAATCCTGCTCCGCCACCCGCAGGCTGTGTGACTTAGGCAGACCATTTAGCCCCTCCGTCAAATGCCTCTGGATTCAATGAGTGAGATGAATGCACGGAAAGCTTAGGGCCATGCCTGGCATACAGTAGGTGCTCAACGAGTGGCCGAAATCACCCGGGCCGGGCGCTGGGCTCACCCCGAGCTCCGGGCACCCGGGTCCCTGCAGTCCTAGGAGGAGGGCCCGTTCCAAAGGGCGAGAAGCCGAGGCTGCAAGCAGAGTGGAGACGAGCGGAGGGTCGAAGGCCGGGAGCGGGGCCGGGGCGGCGGCGGGGAGGGCGCGCGGGCGGGCACCGGGACCGCGCTCGCGGCGGCGCTGAGCGTTTCCATGGCAGCCTGGCGGGAGCCGGCCGGAGCGATTAGGCGTCCCGAGGAGCCGCTGCTAAAAATAGCGCGCGCCGCACCGGGCTCATTAGCTGCGGGGCTTTTGGCTGCCAGGTACCCCCTCCCGGCCCGCCTTCCCGCTCGCGCCCGGGCGCAGCGAGGCCGCAGGGGGATGCGGCAGGGACGCACAGCCCCGTTCCGGGCCCTCACCGGCCCGCACCGGCCTCCAGGACTGGCCCCCACGCCCCCGCCCTCCTCCCGGCGATCGGCCCCAAAGGCACATCGGATCTCACTGCCCCCCCTGCCCTAAATCCTTCCTTGGCTCCCCATTGCCTTCAACTCCCATTACCTCCCTGACTTCACACCCCCCCGCCCCCAGCTCTGGCTGCCTCTCAGGGGCTCACATGCACCGCACCCACCTCTGCGTCTTGGCTCCTGCTGTTCCCTCCGCGTGGGCCCCGCTGCCTTCTCCCCTTCGCTTTCTCAGCGTATGCATCACCTCCTCCGGGGAGCCCGAGGCCCAGCCCAGCTCAGGGTCCTCTTCCCGGCGCCTCGCCACAGCTCAGACACTAACCCGCGAGCTCTTGGAGGGAGGAGAGAGTGTGCTTTGGTCCTGTGTCGGCAGAAGGACATGGCACACAGTCCCTGTTCAGAGTTTGTGGAATGAACGAGGGGATGAAATGACCCAGCCCTGATGCAGGGGTTCCCGGGGGGGAGTAGAGGTGGGCACTCAGAGTAAGCGCCCCCGCTGCTGCCCTCTGTCGGCCGGGCTCCACGTCCGGGTTCCTTCGCAGAGGATGGCTTGGCTGTGTGACCCCGCCAGGCCACTGGCGGTCTCTGGGCCGCCTTCTGCCTTACAGAACCACCACCGACGTAGGACTTAGAGTTTGAAAGGACCCAGCGCAGTTCTAGTGGGGCTGCCAAAATTTGGGAAGGAGACAGAGGGAGAGATGAAGGGCAAGAGACTGTAGGAGAGGATGGGCGGTCCTGAAAATACCTTGGAATAAAACGAAGTCTTTTGGGGAACCAGTGGGCAGCCCCAGACGGGCAGGATTTCCCCGAGTAGAGCCGAGGGGGGGGGGGGACACTTTCCCAGCCGGCCACATGGTGGCACGTTTGGCACGGTCCAGCTTGGTTGTAGCAAGGCTGGGAAACGCAGAGCAGAGTCTCGGGGACATCAGGAGGGGGCAATGGGTGATGGACAGTTTGCAGCAGGGGCGTGCTAGCAGGGAGGAGAGCAAGGCTGGGGTTTGCAATGTGGGCAGTGGTGACGCTCACAACTTAAAAAAAATATATTATTTATTTATTTTTGTGAGAGGGAGAGAGAGCTTGCGTGGGCGTGAGCATGAGCAAGGGGAGGGGTAGAGGCAGAGGGAGAAGAGGCCTCCCGCGGAGCAGGGAGCCCGATGCGTGACTCGATCCCAGGACCCCGGGGACCAAGACCTGAGCTGAAGGCAGACACTTAACAGACTGAGCCACCCTCAAAACTTTTGATGATGTATTATCTGAGCTCTGTGTTGCCTTGAGTCTATGCCCATGTCTATGACACCGTGAGACCATGGCTCGTGTGAAAGAGCAGCTCATCGTTCCTGTCCTCACAGTCTGGGCATCATCCCATGCTGCAGTGATGGCCCCACGATCACCAGGGACCAGACCTTTTTTTTACCCTGTGGCTCCACCTCCTCAGCTGAACTTCCGTCTGTGGCCCATACAGGCTGCTCCAGCTCCTGCCATCACGGGCCACCTTCCAGATGAGGTGGGAGGAGGGTAGCGGGAAGGGGTGGAGGAGGGCCTGTCCTTATGTTCTGAGGTTACCACCTGGAAGTTACATGCATGGTTTATGCTCACACCCTGTTGTCCACTATGTAGCCAAATGGTCACACTGTGCGGCAAGGGAGGCTAGTCTTTAGTTGGGCAGCTTCTGTTTCTAAAGGAGAAAGCAGAGAATGAATATCAAGGGCCAGCCCACAGCCTCTGCCACTGAATGGGCTGAGAAGGAAGATTGGACATTGGTCACTGTTTTGGTGATCCTAGCAGGGCGACACCCTTTCTCCTTGATCTCTGGACAAGGAGACCTGCATGACCCAGCCCCGTTCCCTCTCTGTCCTCCCCTCCTCCCTCTCTCCCCCTTGCTCACTCTGCTCCAGCCGCCTGAGCCTCCTTGCTATTCCTCCAGCATGCCAGACTCAGTCCTGCCCCAGGGCCTTCGCACATCCCTCTGCCTGGGATGTTCCTCCTTCACATCTCTCCATGTCTCCCTCCTTCCCCTCGTTCAGATCTCCGCTCGAATGTCACCTTCTCAGAAGCCTTTCCTGAATGTCCTGTTTAAAATTGCAATCTGCTCTCCCTCCCCACTTCCTGACCCTTTCTGAAGCCTTCCCTGCCCTAATGTTCTTCCTAGCACTTTGCACTCTTTAAAGCCCTATAGATTTATTTGCTTATTGCCTGTCTCCCCCACTAGGCTGTGAGCTCAACCAGGGCAGGGTTTCCCTGTGCCTAGAACGGTGCCTGGCACTCAGTCGGGACTTGGGAAATATTCTGAATGAGTACACTGAGTAAATAAAGCAGGCACTATCATTCCCCCTTTTAGACACTTGGAAACGGGTCCCAGGGGAAGGGTGACTCATCCAAGGTCACATGCTGATGGGTGGCAAAAGAGGGTTGTGTTACCTGCCCAGGTCCCCCTTCCTCTCCATCAGCTCACCCTCTTTCTCCACCTTTGTCTTCTACCCTGAGAATTACTTATCGATTTTGGTTCTACTTATATCTCCTGGAGCACATTTCTGTTGCTTGCAGCCAACAGCCTGGGATGACCAAAGAGGCACCCCCATCGTGCCAGGCACAGTGCCTGGTCCATTGGCTGCCAGGTCCCTTTTAGCTGCCACACAAGTATGAAAACATTTGCAAATTGAAAATCACACCCGAAGTTCTCCTAGCCCCAATTTTTGAGGCACAGAATGATGCAGCACATGTGGGGAAGGAACGGTCCTACCCCGCCAAGAGGAGATAGACGTGGACTTCCATCCTCATCTCCCCCCTTGCTGTAAGATGAGGCTCACCGCCACCCAGGACAGTGCAAAGCTAATGGTCTTGGGTTCAAGTTCTGCCTGGCATGGCCTTGGGCTTCTTCCTCTCCCTCCCCCGGCCTCAGCTTTCTACTGAGAAATGGGATCCTGGGCATATCACACAGAACGCCCCACTGTGCACAGGGCCTGAGTACAGAAGATGCTCTCATGAGGCAGCGAGGTGAGGACATCCACTGGCCCCTGAGGCTAGACCCCCCCCCCACTCCAGACCCTCTCCACCTTTGCCGCCTCGCTCCATATTCCCTCGGCCGCCCCGTGCCAGATTTCTGTTTAGTTTAATAATCTCCCGAAAGTTTAATTGTTGTTTTATTCATCCGTGACCTTTTTCTCTCATCTGGAGACGTATTATTGCTAATCTACAAATTTCAAGAACCAGATTTATTTGCAAAACCAATTACCTGCCTATGCAAATGACCTCTTTCCGCGCCCGCCTCCCAGGCCAGCTGGCTGGTGGGGGGCGAGGGGGGAGCTGCTGCCTGCCCCCATAGAGCCGCTGCTCAAACACTTGGATGCAAACTTATCTCTAATTCCTCCGAGTGGGGCAGCCCTCTCGGCCCAGGAGTTAATTAGAATCGCAGTAATCAAGGGAGGCCCTGGCCCCACATCTCTCAGCTCTGACCTCCTAGAGGGGCCTCCTGAAGTGGCCAGAGCCTCTGATCTCCTTCCTACCTGGCCCTTCTGATGGGAATGATGCCTATTCATTCGTCGTATGTTCATTTTTCATTCGCTAATTCAAAATTACGAGTGTGTACTGTGTGCCAGGCACTGTTCTAGGCTCTGGTGGCAAAGCAGGGAGCAGACAGGCTGGCCAGAAAGAAGGAAGTTTCCATCTTTATGAAGCTGACAGTCGAAGAGAGAGAAAACAAACAAGATAAATAAGGAAAAAGTACAGCGTGGGACATGGTTTGAGTTGCAGTGGAGGAGAAGCAAGAGAGAAGGGGGATAGGCGTGCCAGGGATGGGTGGTCAGGGAGCACGGACCCCTTCCCCGCTTCTTCACACTCTGTTCCGGCCGCACAAAATTGCTGATTCTTAAAATGCCAAACGTGGTCCTGCCTCAGGGCCTTTGCATTTGCTGTTGCCCCCACCTGGAGTGCTTTCCCCAACATCTTGGCCAGACTGATGCTTCCTTCCACTGTCTCAGCTCACAGCTCACCTCCTCAAGGAAGCCTTCCCTGATGACCCCAGCTATGGGCATCTTTACCAAACCATTATGTCCCTTTCCCTCCTTTATAATTCGTAGCGCTTCCTGAAACTATAGTCAGCATTTGTGTGTTATTCTCTGTCTCACGCTACTTAAGTACTAGTTCCTCGAGGATAGAGGAGCTCTGATTGTTTTCTTTACAGCTGTATCCCCGGCACCCAGAACAGTACCTGGGCACTCAAGAACTATTTGTTGAGTGAATGAATGAATGAACGAATGAATGAATGATGCCGGGGCCAGAAGGCCATGCCAGTCATCGTGCAGAGGACATGATAACTTCTCACTGTGGTCATCTTGGCCTTGGTGCTTCCCCTCCACCTCTGGAGCAGTTGAGAACATGGGGGCTGCCAGGTCAACCGCTGAGGGTTCTCCCTCCGTGGTCCTCAGGGCCCCAGCAGCTGTCCAACAGGAGGAAGAGACAGAGAGGTCACTGGGTAGAGCCTGGGCTGGCGGGCAGGACCTTCAGTTCTCAGGCTGGGTGGTCCGGGCGAGGAGAAGGGAAGGCTGGCCGTGCCCGGTTCTCCTTCCCCTTGGCTTCAAGACCCCACACACCCCTGGTTTCCTTCCCGCCTCTGTGGCCTACTCATCTCCCTTGCCTCCTTGTCAGTTCCTCTGGCTGATTCCTGCCCATCCCCCTGGAGACTCTCCAGCAGCCCCCAGTCTGGGGGCAGCCACTACCCCTCACATCCACTCCTTGTCCAGGGTCCTCACTTCATGTCCAGGGCCCGCTCCACATGCCCTGCCCTTGAGCCACTGGGCATCTGCCCCCTCTTTGCATATGCTGTTCCCTCTGCCTGTGACACTGTTCCCCTTTGGAGCCCAGCCATGCCCTCTGGACCCAAGGATGCCCCTCCCCGTATTAGATATCCCGGAGCAGACGGAGAGTGTCTTAGAGAACTGGCACAATTTCTGTGATGGAGCTGTTTGTTCAATTGTTTGCTTAGCATTCATCTTCCCAACTAGATGCTAAACTCCAATTGAACAGGAACCTCAAATATCCCAGTATCTCCAGCACCCAGCACAGAAATGGGCACTCAGCAGGAGCTTAGTAAGTGTTTGTTGAATGTTTGACCAGGATAGGTGGGAGGGAGGATGGGGGCATGCGGGGGCTGAGGGGCAGGGGGGTGGCAGGTTGGGTGAGTGGCTAGGTGGGAGACTGATGGATGAAAGGATGGGTGGGGGGAGGGGTAGCTGGGTGGTGGGCAGAAGGGCGGCTGGGTTAGGGGGGTGAGGGAATGGGTGGATGGATGACAGGTAACGGAGCCTTGAGTTGCTGAGCTGGGCTGCCCCTGGCAGGGGGCCCCTGGTGAAGCCCCCACCTTCCGGCCCTGCCAACTGGCTTTGAGGATTCAGCAGACTGTGTGTGGGATGGGCAGAGACAGTGCTGCAGACCTCTGGCTCCTTCTGCAGGGCTCAGGCCGGCTCATGTGGAGCAGGGGGGAGCCAGACTCGCCCTTGGGATTTCACAGCCCCCCAACCCCCACACCTGTGCCCCCACTGCCTAGAGCTAAGCACATCCTCCTGGCCGGACGGCTTTTAGCCTGAATGCAACCCCCCCCCCCGCCCCCGCCGCCCGGCCCAAGTCCACCCACCTTTACTCCCTCACTTGATTCAATCCTGGGCCGCCCGCAGATTCAATTATTCTGCTGCTGGGGTGGCCAGCAATTTTCTTTTGGGGCTGGGAGGCTGCTTTGGTATCTGTGTGACTTTGAACAGCACAGCGACCCAGAGATAGAAACCCAGAGACAAGAAGAAAAAAGGAGAGAGACAGAAACAGAGACAAATGGAGACAGATAAAGAGACACAGAGAGAGGGAGAGGGAGAGGGAGGAAGTCAGTCTGGGCTCACCTCATCCTCATGGCCTCAGGCTTTCAACTTGTTCAAAACAGAGGCCACTCTGCAAAGCTTCCAGAATTTCCCTCATGACCCCATTTCACTCCCCCACCCTTCAACACACACACACACACACACACAAACACACACACGCACACACGCGTGTGCGCGCGCACTTCAGAGAGCAAAACTCAGCCTAGTCTTTGTTGAGGACCCTGCTAATGGCCAGAACAGCTCTGAGATGGCATGGGAGCTGGTTGTAAGGTAGTGAGCTCCTCATCCAGAGAGGAATCCAAGCAGAGGCTGTGCACTAGAAGTTCCTTTCAGATTCCAAATGTGCTCCAGGTGCCCATTTATTCTGCATTGAGCGAGGCCTTTCATTTTTTTCTGAGCACTCCTTAAGTACCAGGGCCTGGGATGGAGGGAGTGAGGGGGAGAGAGGGAGGAGGGGAGGTCAGAGAGGGGACGGCGAAGTTCAGGGCCTTGGGGGCCACAGGAAGGACTTGGGCTTCTACCCCAGGGAGGTGAGAGGCCTGGAAGGCTGTGGGCAGAGGGAAGGGACCTGACTCAGGTTTCCCCTTTGGTAGCTGCCAGGGAATATCTTGCCCCTCTTTGGCTTTGGCTGTGTGACCTTGGGCTTCTCCGCCCCACCCCCCCAGACCTCTCTCCACACAGAGGTGATGGGCAGGGCCATCTCTGCACACCCACCTCGGCCCCACCCTCTGAGCAGCCTCAGGGATCCTTGATGACTCCAGTGCTCTGTATCACGGGTGATTATCTGTGCGCGAACCCTCCCGGGAGCTTTGCAGACAATAATGAAATCACCGAATCTCGTGATCAGAGACTTAAGGGGGGGGGGGGGCGGGAAGGGGACGTTCTCAGCAGCCGGCACCTCTCCCCAGGGAGACGTTCCCAAGGCTCCCGCAAGGAGAGAAGACACTTCCTTCTCGTACTGCCTCCCCTGCCAGGAGCTTGAGCAAAACCAACCGCTCCCTGGAGAGGGATCTGGGGGACTTTCTTATTCACTGGGGCTGTGTCCCGGCCATGCGCCCTCCTTGCTGTGTGGCTCTGGGCAGCTCCCCTCCTGTCTGGATCGCAGTTTCTCTAAACTGGTTCCTGACGCTGCTTCTAAGCTTCCCACAAGGGACTGCAATGTGGGAAGCATAAAGTGGGGTCACCCCGAGAGAGGCAAAACCTTTCCTTCTGCCCCGCCCCCATCCAGCCCTTTCAAATTGTGGTCAGATATATATATATAATGGGAAATTCACCATCTGAACAATTTTTAAGTGCACGGCGCAGTGGCATTGGGTATCTCCCATTGTGGTACAATCATCACCCCATCCATCCACAGAACTTCTTCTTCTTCTTTTTTTTAATCATCCCAAACAGAAACTGTATCCAGGACTTTTGCTTTGTTGCCGTAACAGTGTATCTTGGTGATGCTGAGGTTCCACACTGTTTTACCCCGTTGCACAGATATGGGTGGATCATCCTTTGAGGTCTAATCATTCCCTCATTCCTTCCAGGTTTTCTAAGCTTTCTACACTCTATAGAGTTTATGCTCGTGATCACCGAGCTGTGGGGCTGAGAGCGCTTGCTTTCTGGGGTGATAGTAAACATATTTAGCTACAAGTAGGGCGGCGGGACCCACCAATGAGAGAAGATATGCTGGGGCAGGTCCCAGAAGCTCTGTTCCCGGCTAGACCTTGAAGGAGGTCTGGGGGGGTGGTGGTGCTCAGGGATGGGCTTGGGGAGTGGGCAGGAGACATCCGCTATTACCAAGCATTCCTGGACAGTGGTGAGTCCAACTTCAAGGCTGAGTCCGGAACAAGCCTTGACCTGAGGCTTCCTGAAGTCCATCCTGCTATTCTCCAGCAGCTATTTTTGTTCCTTTGCCTTCAGAGGGCCTCGGGTGTGGGAAAGAAAAGGCCAGCAGATCCTTAGCAAAGAGCCGGGAATAGGATGGCGGGCAGGGGTGCTGTTCGGAGAGCCCTGGCCAGTCCCCGGTCCAGCCTGCAAGGCTGCAAGAGCATCCCTGGGCTCCTGAGCCCTCCTGGGAAGGTGGCCGGAAGAGGAGGTTAATGGGATGCCTGGTGAGGTGGAACTTAACAGTTTTTAATCAGGAGAAGCTGCCAGCCACCTTTCCTTTGTGGAGCAGAGACAGCGAAACTCTGTGAAGCAGAACTTCTTTATTTGGGGAGAGCCGACTGAGTGATTCCTCCTAGTTTTATTCATATTTCAGTGGGAGCCCCTCGTGATGACGGTGCCGTAGCAGATTGGATCTGTCAAGCCAGCCCCCAATCCAACAGCTGAAAGCACCGAGTGCTTATTTTTGTTCCCAAGTCTGCAGATTAGCTGGGTGATTCTGCTCATCTTAACCAGCCTCAGTCCTGCCTCTGCACTCAACTCAGGGCTGGGTACGCAGCTCTGCGGATCTTGGCTGGGCTCTCTTGTTGGGGTGGGGGGTCATCTGGCCGCTGGCTGGGACAACTGGATTTTGTGCTGTGATCATCTGTGAAGATCAAGGATGCTCTCCTTCTGGCCGGGGGTGGCTCGCATGGGAGCTGGGCTCCGAGAGAGCGAAAGAAGTACGCAAGGCCTCTTGAACTTGGAAGCAGACTCAGTTCCTGTTGAACCTGGAGATGACTGTGGCCTCAGCTGACAGTTTGGTTGCAGCCTTTTGAGAGATCCTGGAGCAGAGGAGCAGCTAAGTCGTGTCCTGGCTCTCAATCACAGAAACTGTGAAATAATACACGAGTGTTGTTTTAAGCTCCTAAGTTGGTGCCTATTTGTTATGCAGTGATAGCTAGCTAATACACCTCTCCCCAAACTCCTGGATGTGCAGAGTTCCTTCCCATTTGAGGTTCTCTCTGATGGGTGGAGGTGGCCTGGATGGAGATCTAAGGGCAGGAAGGGGCACTCGGTGGTGTCCCAGTGGGGACTCAGTTCTAAGGAAAGGGAGAAGGGACTGGATTCTAACGCAGGGTTCAGTGGGGATGGAAGTCCTACCTCACTCACTTTTCCTGCCATGGTGTCTAGCGTGGTGGTTGGGACCTGAACTCATTCATGACTGTAAACCAAATGAGTATCACCTTGAAGTCCCACCGGTGTGTGCAAGGACCTGGCTTAGGACCAGCAGAGACAAGGAAGCAGGACTGCACAAAACCGTTGTTCAGTTGGAGCTAATGCTCCATCCTCAGGGAAGCGTTTCTCTCATGGTGATCAGATACATGCTAGGAAGACCAGGCTCCCATCTGCTCAGCAACGTTTGAGGAAAACAAGTGTCTTCTCCCCTATAACAGAACTTCCTCCATAAACGCGGCAAATTGTTCAGGAGCTCATTCTGATTGGGCCAACTTGGGTCATGGTGGGTGGCCCTGAGCCAATCACTGAAGCCAGAGGTTCAGCAGCCTCTAATTGTCTTCCTGGGTGTCTTTACTGGGCTGCGTTGAGGCAAGGAACTGGGGGGATGACGTGGGGCAAATCATGTATTGGTTGATCCCAGGAAGCATCCAGGAGGGGAAAGTGAGACCTGGAAGGGAAATGGCCAACAAAGAGGTGAAGATGAGCAGGTGGTGTGGAGCGGAGGGGTCTCTAGGATACTACAGAGAACATGCCTCGGAGTTTTCCCAACAGTAGGGTCAGGCAGCTGCCGAATTTACCCACCGACTCCCCATCTGTAAAGGTTGAGTGCTGCATTAATTCTCTTGCCTTCTAGCCTGGCCTGCCCTGGGCTGAGTGAGCTCCAGCAGCCAGGAAGATATCTTCTGAGAGCAGGTTGCCAGTTTCTGCCGTAAGCAGGCTTGGCCCGCAAAGGCGAGCTCAAGAGGATATGTGCATAGCTGCTACACCAGCTCATAGCTTCCCTACCTGGTGCCCAGGCTGAAGCCAACCCTGCCTGAACCTCATGAACCAAAAACAAGACAAAGGAATCCCCCTAGGAAAATCCAAGGCGCTGTTCTGGAAGAAGGAAGGTTGCAGGACAGGCTAAAGCAAAGATGGTCTAGATACAGTCAGTTCTCCTTCATTCTTCCCATGAATCTCACGTGTTCCCACTCGCTGCCTCTTGACATTTCCCTCAAGTTGCCCAAGAACCCCAAGACCCTTCTTGGTCCACAGCTCAGTCATGCTTGCAAACATCGGGGTTGGGGGGCAGATGGTGGGATGGATGGGCCATTCCTGCTGTTACTTCTGTGGCGATGGTGAACAACGGTTTTGTGCAGTCCTGCTTCCTTGTCTCTGCTGGTCCTAAGCCAGGTCCTTGCACACACCGGTGGGACTTCAAGGTGATACTCATTTGGTTTACAGTCATGAATGAGTTCAGGTCCCAACCACCACGCTAGACACCATGGCAGGAAAAGTGAGTGAGGTAGGACTTCCATCCCCACTGAACCCTGCGTTAGAATCCAGTCCCTTCTCCCTTTCCTTAGAACTGAGTCCCCACTGGGACACCACCGAGTGCCCCTTCCTGCCCTTAGATCTCCATCCAGGCCACCTCCACCCATCAGAGAGAACCTCAAATGGGAAGGAACTCTGCACATCCAGGAGTTTGGGGAGAGGTGTATTAGCTAGCTATCACTGCATAACAAATAGGCACCAACTTAGGAGCTTAAAACAACACTCGTGTATTATTTCACAGTTTCTGTGATTGAGAGCCAGGACACGACTTAGCTGCTCCTCTGCTCCAGGATCTCTCAAAAGGCTGCAACCAAACTGTCAGCTGAGGCCACAGTCATCTCCAGGTTCAACAGGAACTGAGTCTGCTTCCAAGTTCAAGAGGCCTTGCGTACTTCTTTCGCTCTCTCGGAGCCCAGCTCCCATGCGAGCCACCCCCGGCCAGAAGGAGAGCATCCTTGATCTTCACAGATGATCCATCCAGAAAACAGATGATCTGGTCATGATTTGAGCACCTGGATCGAGCCATGCCTGCAGCTCTGTATTTTGTTATAATAGCTGTCTTCCTGCTTAAGAAGAATCTGAACCGATTCATTTTTTGTTTGTTGTGTGTTTGTCACTTGCAGACCAAACAGTCCTCTGATGAGGATCTGGGGCTGGTGAAGCTCTTCTCCCAGCCACCGTATGAGTTTGCTGGGGTTGCCGTCACAAACTGCTATAGACTGGGCAGTTTCCACACCAGGCATTTATTTTCTCACAATTCTGGAGGCTAGAAGTTTGAGCCAAGGCCGTGACAAGATTGTTTTTTTTTTTTTTTGAGGCCTCTCTTTGGCTTGTCGACGGCTGTCCTCTCTCTGTCCTCACATGATCTTCCCTCTGTGTGTGTCTGTGTCCTGATCTCCGTTTCTTATAAGGACACCAGTCCTATTGGATCAGGGCCCACCCTAATGACCTCATTTAACTCAATTAGCTCGTTAAAGACCCTGTTTCCAAATACAGTCACATTCTGAGGTCCTGGGGGTTAGGGCTTGCACATATGAATTTGGAGGTGGGGGTGTTTGAGGTCTTTGGGTGGTTTATTCCCCTTCTCCTCGTGATGCTCTAACACCCTTGTGTAACTTCCAGCCTCCACGCCTTTTGCTCAAGCCATTCACCCACTAGGACTTTCCCCTCCCCTCAGTTTCTCCAAATTCTCCCGGAATTTTAAGGCCCAGATCAAATGTTGCCTCTTCCAGGAAGCCTTCCTACGCTACCCTGAAACCTCTTACGGCCGAATACAGGGTTTATCTACTGTCGATACCCGAAGTGCTTGTCATAGTTCTCATAACCCTCACATCAACCCTACAACGCAGATTCTCTTTCCTCAAACCCATTTTGCAGCCGAGGAAACGGAGGCGTAGCAAGTTAATTCCTGGCCCAGCATTGCAGGAGGAGCTGAGCTGAGGACCTGGCCTGTGAACCCCACGAATTGTGCTCCTACCCCTCTGGCTGGCAAATCCTGCTGCTGAGAGTTTCTGTGATGGATGGGGTGGGCTGGCCCTCCTCGCCTGATGCCTCCTCCAGGATGCGGGAAGCTGGGCAGAGACCGGGAGAGGGAGGGATGAAGGGCGCCGGGGCGGAGGCGGGGCGGGGGGTGCGTGGGGTGGGCAGGCAGTGAGAGGGACAGGGCGAGATTGATCATCTGCAGAACCCTGGGGCCACGTGGCCACATGGCCAGTGGCTTTTGTGGAAATATGTCACGTTGCAGACTCAGCACTTGGCTGGCTTCCTGTGCCTTCTGCTGCCCCAGCCTCTGCCAGGAAAAGGGCCTGGGTAACCCAGGCAGGGTCCTCCGTTGGGCTGTGGCTTTCTCCTCGGTGGTGGGGAGGCCAGTGGTCTGTCCCCAGATGGATCTGGGTTCAAGTTCTGGCTCTGCCACATGCTGGGTGACCTTGGAGTGCCCTTCGACCTCCCCCTGCCTCCATGCTCTCCTTCGTAACACCCTTCTGTAGGGGGTCAGCTCAAGTGGGAATCCTGGAGGCTGGTGCCGACGTAATGAGTGGTCAGCGAGTGATAATAGTAATATTGATGCAAATCACAAGAGTGGTCATACAACATGATGGTGAAGGAGGCGCAGGCTTTGCTACCACGCATGCATGGGTTCGAACTCCAGCTTTTGGAATTTACGAGACCACAGGCAAGTTGCTCTCTGTCTGGGGGCCTCGGTATTCTGATCTGGGCAATGGGTACAGTGGAATTTCTCCCTTTGTGGAGGCCTGAGAAGGTGAAGGCCCTAATCCCCAGAGTGCATTAGATTACATGGCAAGCAACAATCCAGCAGATAGCATGAAGGGAACTAGCCAGCTGACTTTCAGAGAGAATATTCTGGAGTGGTAAGCTCAGTGTAATCCCCAGAGTCCTGAAACGTGGAAGGGGGGGGGGGCTGGAGAGGGAGAAGCAGAGAGATGGCAATGTGAGGACTCCACCAGCCTTTGCTGGTTGTGAAGATGGAGGGAGGGGCCGGGAGCCAAGGAATGTGGGTGCCTCTGGAAGCTGGAGGAGGCAGGAAACGGTTCTCCAAGCCCTGTGGATGCCTTGGAGAGCTGTGTCTCACTTCTGACCTCCAGAAGTGTAGGGTAATAAATTTTACTGCTGTTATTTTACTAAGAGCTTCATAAGTTGTGGTGATTTGTTACAACAGCCATAGGAAATGAAAACAGGCATTATCAGATGCGAGGGGCTGGGAATGTCCGTTCTGCTCTGCTTCCTTACAGCCATCATCCCCTTCTTCCTCGTCTGTGAACCGCGGCTGGATTGAGCAGGTGGAGGGATGGCACCTGTTAAAGACTACATTTCACGGACTCCTTTGCAGCTGCATAGCTAGGTGTGGCCATGTGGTTGAGTTCTGGTCAATGAGATTTTAGGAGGGTCTCCTGGGAAGGTTCCTTAAAAGAGTCCTCTGGAGAAACACTTTGCCCTTTCCACACTTCTTCCTTCCTGGGGCTGGAACAAGGGTGTGATGGTCAGCTTTGGCAATCATTTCAGACTCTGAGGAGTAACATGGTGGACATACTGAGGAAAACACAGGACTAAGTTCTTGAATAGCTGAATATATCATCCCTGGATGAGTAAGTAAGCCATCCATTTATTTTTAATTCATTAATTAATTTATTTATTTTTAGAGAGGGGACGGGAGGGGCAGAGGGAGAGGGAGAGAGGGAATCTTAAGCAGCCTCCGCGCTCAGCACGGAACCTGACGTAGGGCTCGATCTCACGACCCTGAGATCATGACCTGAGCCGAAATCTAGAGTCGGACGCTCAACCGACTGAGCCACCCAAATGCCCCACGCCATCCGTCTATTTAACAAGCATCTAATGAGCAATTGGTGTTGAGAGCATGTGAACAAAACAGATAAAAATTTCTGCCCTCGGGGAGCTGACACTTGAAGCAGATAATGAGCAAATAGAGTCAGGATGTATTAAGAGCTAGGGAGAAAAAAAGAGAAAGGGTAAAAGAGAGAGAGAGAGATTGAGCAAGAGCATTGATCAGCTTGGTTCCTGGAAGAGGCGCTTTTTGAGTAAAGACCTTAGTGATTTGTTGTATAAAATGAAAAATGTTTTTTAATGTTGAAGCCGAATAACTTGGGTTTTCCTGTTACTTGCAGCCAAAAGCACTGCTATGAGTGTTTCTTTCCTGTGTTCTCTGGCCATATCCACGGGTGGGGAAGGGCGATACCCATCCTGAGTCACACATCAGGAGACTGAGGCTGGGATGGGGAGCTGACAGGTCCAAGATCACACAGCTAATAAGAGGGAGAGAAGAAGCCTGGAGTGGGTGGCCTGGGGGCCATGGAAGGTTTGAGGCTGGGAATGATGCAGTGATCTGTGGGTTCTGACAGTAAGATCAGGTGGGGGCAGGAAGATGCGTGGAGACACATGTCCTACCTCCACACCTTGGCTTCTGCAGTCTCTGCTGGCCGTGATCCCTTCTCTCCTTCCAATCTCAGCTGCAGCCACACCTCCTCCGGGAAGCCCCCCCTGGTCCCCACTGTCACCGTGGCCTCATCATGCCCTGCAGCTGAGAGCTCAGAGTGTTTGGGGACAATCATGGTCCCTCCTCCCTTCCCCGCCTCTGTGCCATCATGTTTATGCATCGCTCTGGAAAAAACTGATTACATTCCAGCCTGACCTTCTCCTTGTCGGCGGGGCCCATTACCTCGTCAATCACATGGCTCAGAGGGGGAAAATTATTTTACCTTTAACGATACTTAAAACTGCTCAGCAGGGCCATCACGGGGACTGGGTGCAGGCGGCCGCTGGGCGGTGAGCTCTGGATCTCTGTGTCCCATGGGCTTCTTATTTGCTCTCTGCCTACCTTACAGAGACTGTTTGAATGTTCTGATTTGTAGACTTAATTCCTACCCTCTGGGCCACCCCATCTCCAAATGGGGTACAAGCATCTCTATTGCTCTCTTTCTCTCTCTCTGTGACTCTGTCTCTGACTTCCTCTGTTGCCAACTCTCTTTTTGTCCTTAACTCTGTCTCTTTCTGTCTTTGTCTTTCTCCGTCTTTATTAGAGCTCCAGGAAACCCCTCCCAAGGACTGAGTGCTCCTCTGGTGTGGGTGCCTACACACCATTTTACCCTCCCCCGCCCCTTGTGATGGAGATACCACAATCATGCCCATTTTACAGTTCTGGAGACTTAAGGACAGAGAGGCAAGGCTCTTTTTTTCAAGGGCACACAGCAATAATAAGGCTGCACTGGGGCAATGTGAACCCAAGTCCATTTGTCACCAGACCTGGTCACTGCAAGCAGCCTAGCCTGTCCCTTCCCTCTGAAAGCAGGGTAAGATCTTGAAGACTTGGCAAGGCTCAGACCTCAGGGTTGGGTGTGAATCCGAAGTCAGCTACCATGTGACCTTGGGCAGACATGGAACGTCTTCTTGCCTCCACTTCTTCATCAGGAGAATGGGCCCTCCTGGGGGCCCTTGGGGTCCTGAATGTCATGGTAGGATTGTCAAAATGCCCAGATAAGTCACAAATAATTCTTAAGTCTAAGTGTGTTGGGCTAATATGGTTGGGCTATGCTTATGCTAAAAATTCATTTGTTGTTCGTCTGAAACTCAGATTTAACTGGCCCTCCTGTATGTTTATTGGCCAAATTTGGCAACGCTTGCATGGGGCTCTGAAGGAATAGAAGCTTCTGGACACAGTGGGGCGGACTCATTTCCATACCCGGTGCCAGGCTCTCATGGCTGCTATGGGTGCAAGTAGGAGGTCTCCAAACACAGAGCATGCTGAGAGATTTTCGGGCAATATGGCACAGGGCCTCCGTAGGATCCAGGGCCGCCTCTGTCATTTGGAAATGGTGGCGTCCACGGGGCTCGCCCGTTTCAGGCAAAGCTGACCAGAAGCCCAACATCTCACGAGGTGACAACGGATGTGGTCAGACTCAGGCCACTGTCTCCCGGGCCCGTCCTCCTGCCCAACACATCCCCCCCGCCCAGGGCCGGGCCCCACCAGCCACCCCATCGCGGCCCATCCCCAAGGTTGGTGGCCCCTTTCCCAAGGTGTCAGTTCCTCCCGCTCTAAATTTTGCGCCAGAAATCAATTAGGGCCCTGGGCGAGTTGATTATAAATCAGCTATTTTCATAATTGTTATGTCTTTAATAAATCAAAGCTGTGCACGTCACCGGCAAAATGGAGCTGCTCTCTCCCGGGTCATCAATTACCCAGGGGAAGACAGCGCTGTGGCCACACTCCCCGGCCTCCACCTGATCGGGAGCTGCGGCCGGCCGGCCAGGGAGCTCCTGGACCCGGGCCGGACTGTTCCATTACAGAATTGCTTAAGCAGCGTTTTAAATAACAAAAAGGGATATCATTTAATTTTTTCGCAACATGGAGATCAATACGCTGTCCTTCAGATGGCATGACGGATCATCTTGGCCAGCTCCTTCGAGTTAATCCAATTTCCTTGGTCTGGCTGCTACAGGGCAGGCTGGGCCAGGCCTCCCGCCTGCCACCGGGGCCCAGCCCGGAATGCATGGGCTCCCCGGGTCTTCCCATCCCCGGGGCCTGCGGGTACAGCGAGCAGGGTGGCAGGCAGGGAGGTGGGCAGGGTTGCCTCCCTCACCAAGGGACAGTTCCGCCCTCCCAGGAGACACTGAGTGATGTCCAGGGACATCTGTGGTTGTCACATGGGGGGTACTCCTGGCGTCGAGTAGGTGGACTGCTCAGCCCCCACACTGCCCACAGGACACCCCCCAGAGAGTGAGCTGCCCTGAATGTCAGCAGCACCGAGGGCGAGAAAGCCTGCTTTAGGGCAATTCGTGGAAGGCAATTTGGGGTTCCCCTCCCTACTGCCCATCTTCACTTTTGAGCCCTGTGTTCTGGTTATTCCAAAGCTGGGAGGGACCAGGCCTGCTGTGAGAGTGGAGAGACCCGGGTTCGAGTCTTGCGTCTGCGGCTGGTGGTTGTAATCCAGAGAAAACGGGCTGTTTATTCCTTCCACCATCACGGGGGCCTCTGGGTCGTCAGATCCTGGAGTCAGTGATTCAATCCAGCTACTATATATTGAGCACCTGCCGTATACCAAGCACTGTCCTAGGTATTAAGGATCCAGCCACTGAAATGGAGAAAATGCCTGTCCTCGTGTGGTTTCAATTCTGTCAGGGGAGAGGGAGCCAGAGTGTAATTGAAGGAAGGAAGAAGGTGATTTCAGAGCTCAGTGAAGGAGATAAAATGGAAAACGCCTCGGGCTGAGGTGACTGGACAGGGAAGCCCTGGGTGGTGTCTCAGTCGGGGTTCTCCAGGGGAACGAAACCACTAGGAAGGATAGATGTCTAGAGAGACATTTGTTGTAAGGAATTGGCTCGCAAGATTATGGAAGCTGAGGAGCCCTATAGTCTGTGGCCTGCAAGCTCGAGAGCCAGGAAAGCCCATGATGCTGGAAGTCTCAGTCAGAGGGCAGGAGAAGACAGATGTCCCTGCTCCACCAGTGGGGTTGGGGGGAGACAGAGGGAGGGTGGGGGCAGAAAGGGAGAGAGGGAGGGAGACAGGGAGAGAGGGAGAGAGGGAAGGAAGGGGGATAGGGGGAGGGAAAGAGGGAGGAAAGGAAGGGGACGGAGAGATGGAGGGAGGGAGGGAGAAGTCTCTCTTCCTCCACCTTTTTGTTCTATTCAGACCCCCAGTGGATTGGATGACTCCCACCCACACTGGGGAGGGCCATCTCCCTTACTGACTCTGCCAATTCCAATGCTAATCTCTCCTGGAAACACCATCACCGATGCATCCGAAGTAATGCTTAACCAAACACCTGGGCACCCTGGGGCCCCAGCAGGGTGACACATAAAAGGAACCATCACAGGAGGCTACCCTGAGGAGGTGACATTGAAGCAGGAGCCCTCTGGTGGAGGCTCTGGGGAGCACAGGCTGTGGGGGGCGAGGGTAGGATGTCGGAGACCAGGGCAGAGGGTACTGCGCTGCCCCAGGGGGGCGCTGATGGGGTTTCAGACCAGGGTGGAGGCGAAGGAGAGAGGAGCCGCCAGATTCTGGGTGGGTTTGAAGCAGAGGGGACCGGATTTCCTGAGACTGGGGTACTGACCCCCCCCCACACACACACACACCCGGTTTCAAGGTCAGGCTGCAGGTTTATGGCAAGGACAGAAGCTGGCCGTGTGAGCGACCTCTCCTGGCCCGAGGTGGCACTGCAACCTCACTCTAGTAGCTCCCGGTGTGGGCACAGAGGCCAGAGGGGGGTCAAGGTGAGATCTGATCTAAAGCCTCACTAGATAAGGAGTAAATGAATTTTATTTTCTGGGCTTTGGGTGGCTTTGAGGAGAAGCGGAGTTAGGGGAATCCTGTGTAACAGGCACAAATCCTGGAGTTTGATGGAAACCTGTTGTTCTAGTTTATTCCTGTGATGGTTGCAGCAAAGTATCACAGACTGGGAGTTTAAACAACAGAAATGTATTCTCTCACAGTCCTGGAAGCTAGAAGTCTGAAATCAGGGTGTTGGCAGAGCCCTGCTCCCTCCAAAGTCTCCAGAGGCTCCTTCCCTCCTTTTCCAGCTCCTGGTGGCCCCAGGCATCCTTGGCACTTGGTGACAGATCTCCCCTCCCCCCAAGCCGTCTCCCTGTGTGTGTGTCTTCACATGGCATTGTCCTCTCTGGGTGTGGGTCTGGGTCTGAGCTTCCCTGTTCTTATAAGGACACCAGTCACATTGGACTTGGACTTACCTTAATGACCTCATCTTAACTCAATTTTATTTGCAAAGACTCTATTTCCGAATAAGGTCACGTTCACAGGCGTTGGGTGTTAGGGTTTCAGTAGATCTTTTTGGAGGGGACATAATTCAACTGATAACACCTGGCTTTGGGACTTCCTACCCTTACGGGCAAGCTACTCTGACCTCTCTGAGCTTCCGTTTCCTCATCTGTAAAAGGGGACTGGTAAGAGCACCTTGTTGCTTGAAATTACAGCACATGGGGAGAGCATACAGCTTGGAGCCTGGTGGAGTAAATGCCTAGCAAGTAGAGCGGAACTTCTGCTAGTGTAGACATCCCCCTCCATTTCCACTTGCATTCCCTAGGCTCTTTTGTAATTTGGGGAAGGAGGGCGGAGTCTGGTGAGAGCCTGGTGGCAGTAAGGGTGGAGATGGAGAGCTGGACGGTCCCAGTAGGACATAGCTGGCCCATTTGAATTCGAGTAATTTGTGGTGAGTTGAATAAAGGTACTATTTCTAGAAGGGTGGTTGAGAGGAAGAGAAAGGCCTAAGGGATGGTTCAGCACCCAGGCTAGCGACTGTGGTGTGTCCTTACCACTCCTAGATCGGAACAAGCAAGGGGACACAGTTCCTGGACCCCAGGGAGAGCTGTCTGGGGAGGGTCGCCCCGTGAGACCTGAGCCTCTGGGAAGGAGACAGAGAAACGCTGCAGGGGGAGAGAGCCAGGGACGTTTATCCTTAGTCTCCGCATCCCATCTAACATGCCCACAGGTTTGCTCGGTCATGTGCTTTAGGGGAAGCTGACTCAACCCTCAGGCCTAGGAGAGAAGGATGACTTGTCTGAGGGTGATCCTGCCTTTTTTATTCATTCACCGATATGACCGAGCAACTGCTATGTGCCAGGCACTGTTCTGGGCACTTGGGATACAGCCAAGCAATCGTCTTCGCAAACTGACCACCCCGTGGGAGGAGGGTACATTCAAGGGCAGCCAGTTCATGAATCTTATCTCTCTCTCTCTCTCTCTTTTTCTCTCTCTCTCTCCTTAGCTATCAGCAGCCTCCCTCCATCCCTGAGGGGACCAGATTTAGGATGAATGTGACAGAGGGAAGAGAGAGAGGGAATCTGGATTCTTGCTGACCTGTTGGAGTACTGGATCAAAGTCTCCCTGAAGTCCACCCTACTTCCGAATTAAAGGCAAACCTGGCCCCGCTTTGCCTCGTAGGCTACTGAGGTTGGAGGAAATTCAGGGAATCCTCAGACTCTGTGGGAAGAAGGATCGCAAGCTGGTGGAATAGATTTTTCTCTGGCACTTCCTCTGACTTGCTGTACAACATTAGGCAACGTTTTGTTAGCTCTGAGCCCCCAGTTTCCTCAACCAAAACATGGAAGGAGAGCCCCAGTTTGGCAGGGTTGTCCTGAGTGGATGAACAAGCACGTGTGGGGTGCCTTGTAAAGAGTTTAGCATATAGTAGGCACTCAATAATTGGGTGTGTTGTGGTTACGAAGGCTGTTTGCTGGATTCCAGTTCTGCTCCTGCCAGGAATGAGGTACAATTGCACTTCACTGCTATTATGGGTTGGATTGTGTTGTCTCGAATTCATATGTTGAAGTCCTAAGCTCCAACGCCACAGAAGGCCCCTTTATTTGGGAACAGGGTCACTGCAGATGTAATTAATTAAGATGAGGTCATACCGGAGTAGGGTGGGCCCTTAATGCACCTGTAACTGACGTCCTTATAAAAAAGGGGAAATTTGGACACAAAGACATGCACACAAGGAAAACACTATGTGAAGTTTGAAGCTCTGCTGGTACGAGCCAAGAAACTACCAGAAGCGGGGAGGGAAGAATAGATCCTTCCCTATGCCTCCAGAGTGAATGCGACATTTATTTCTTTATTTATGGGGGCGGGGAGAGTGCATGCATGAGTGGGAGGAGGGGTAGAGGGAGAGCATCTTGGAGCAGACTCCCCACTGAGCGTGGAGCCCAACAAGGGGCTCAATCTCACGACCCATGAGATCATGACCTGAGCAGAAACCAAGAGCCAGATGCTTGACCAACTGAGCCATCCAGGCTCCCCATACACCTGCCTTTTGAAGTGAGGTGTGGCTTCGTGAGTTGCTTTGGCTAATAACAGGTGAGCAGAAGTTAGGTGCGTTCCAGGTGGAAGCTTTTAAAAGCTAGTGTGCTTCTCTGCATCCCTCCCCACTCCCCTGCCTCAGGGACCACTGACGCTTTATCCATCTGCCTCGATGCCTGTGTGAGGTAGACACAAGGGCTTCCTGCCAACTGTGCATATAGTGTGGGTGGTAAATAAACCTGGGCTGTTTTAAAGCCACTAAGATTTGGGGACTTGCTCTAGTTACTACGGTTGTGTAGATTACCTGAAAACTTAGTGGCTTAAAATCATCATTTATTATTGCTTATGGTTTTGTGGGTCAGGGTCTTGAATGAGATTGGAAGTCAAAGTCAAGTCCCAGCTCTACCACCTACCAGCTGTGTGATCTTTCGGGAAGAGGCTAGAGGTCTCTGGGCTCAGTTTTCTTAAATCGTGAAATGGTGTTAACACTAGGGCCTACTTCACGTGGAAGCTGAGGATTGAAAGCTCCCCTCATCACAGACCAAAGGACCTAGTTTGGTCCTTACTTACCAGGCTGGTAGGAAGGATCGCTAATGTCCACCATTAGGATCGTGACTAAAATGGCCATTGAGAGGACTGATCCCCAGGGAGCACTCCCTGTGGGGCCCAGACTCCCTGACCTCTAGAGCCACCAGAGGTTCTAAGGATCCTGCACTCACGTCCTCTAATTTTCCAGGCTGGGACACTGAGGCCTGGAGAAAGGGCAGACAAGACTGGGCTTGGGTAGCAGACAACTTCCTGACCTCTCGTTCCAGACTCCATGGCTGTGCCATCTTTGGACTTGACGTTTGAGCCAAGGAATTAGGGGGAGGGGGTGGTTAGAAAAGTGGAACAGGCCTGCCAGGTGTAGGCAAAAACCCAGGGAGTGGAAAAACTTGGGGAATTTGGGGAAGAGGCTGGGATTCAATCTCAGAAGAGAGTGAACTTTGACTCTCGATGACCAGCTAGAACACTGAATCAAGCTACTCTTGAAGTCCACCCTACTTCTGCAATAAATGCAAACCTGGTCCCGCTTTGCCTTGTGGGTTGCTGAGGCTGGGGTACCATTCAGGAAACCCCCAAACTCTGTGGGAAGAGAGCTGGAGGGCTGGCAAAGCAAGCTTCTCCTCTGGGCTGTTTGTCAGGCTCACCTGTTTGGACTGAAGTCTTTGGCAGCTGAGAGCCAAGGAAGGTGCTGGAGCAGAGCACTAACTCCCTTAAACCCTTCAGTGATTTCACTTTCTTTCTCTGACTGGCTTAGAGAAGGCCTCAGGCCGGGAGCCGGCCGGCTGGGACCCCCCCATGCCCCCAGTGTCCCCCCCAGACTGGCTGCTGGGTTGTCATCCCTGCGGGAGAGCCTGGGAACCAGAGATGAGAATGACCCTTGATTGTCACAGAGGCCTCTGCTCTAATTTCCCAGAATGGGTTTTGAGCGGCTAATGTGGCGCCCGCTGGGCAGGAGATGGAGCTCCCGGCAGGGCTTCCATGGATAGAGCTGGAGGCTCATCCGCGGCTGGGGCCGCCTCCGCCCTAACCCGCTCACTCGCTCACTCACTGCCCTGGGCCCCTGGAAACCTCCAGTCCTGGGAGTTCTGAGGGGTGAAGGCAGCTCAGGACCCCTGCTCTTTTGGACCAGGCTGAGCCAATGTGAGTCTGTGGCCCCGGGCCCTGCAGCAGGGGGACTTAGGGTCAGGTTTAGGATTTAGAGGTAGTGGGCCTGGGAGGGGCCCAGTCTCTTGAGGGGACGGATGTGGAACCTCAGGCCCCGAGGGGGGCAGGATCCAGCATCACAGCCTGGATCAAGGCTCAGCTGGAGCTGGGGCTCGGCCTGGTTCGGACTTACTCAAAAGGGGTCCCAGGCCAGGGTTTGTTGAATGTATAAAGGAATTTCTTGATGGCCTCCACAGGGCCCACATGAGTGGAGTCCAGACATTGTGACAGTCACCATGGTTCTCTGCACACTCAGCCCCTGGCAGGACCGATGTGGTCATGACCTTCCCCCTCCAGGTGTCCAGAAACTAAGTGGGGGCACTGGGAATATGTGGCTTCTCTCCCAACCCCCCACCCCAGCCCTGGCAGGTGGGAGACAGTGGAGGCAGCTGTGGGGGCAAAGGGGGTGGGAAGACATCAGTAGCTTCCGGCTGGGGCGCTCCAGGTATCGGGCAGGAGCCAGGTGGGGACAGTGTGCGGGCTCAGCCAGGCCATCCTGTGCGGGATGCGGTAGCCAGCCTGGTGTCTGGGGTGGGGCAAGGGCTTGGTCAAGAAGGGGATGCCAGGGTCTAGCTCGGGCCATGTAGGAGGTGAGGATCATCTTGTCTTCCCAGAAGCCTCAAAGGTCTACTTTCAGGATTCTTTCCATATGAGGTTGTGGATGTGACAGTCACACAGATCCAGGAGGGACAGGTGTTTATGGAGAGCCACCAGGACACCCATTTCCCTCAGGGGAAAAGCCCCTGTCCTCCCCGTAGCCCACAAGACCCTGTACACCCTTCCCCACTTACCTCCCTGTCCTTCCCTCCTCCTCTTTCACCTTTGCTCACTCTGCTCCAGCCACATGGGCCTCCTCTCTCTTCTTCCAACATGCATGATGTTGCCCCAGGACCTTTGCATGTGCTGTGCTCTCTGCCCAGATAGCCACATGGCTGGCTCCGTCTCAACTTTCCACTTTCTTAGCTCAAATAGCACCTCCTCCAGGAGGCCCTCCCCGATTTCCTTGACTTAACTAACCTTCCTGGATTTCTCGACTTCATCATTCCATTTATTTTGGCCCTGAACTTCATCACTATCTGACATTTCCTTGTTTGTTTATTTGCTTATGTGTTCCTTCTCTGTTCTTCCCACTGGACTGTATGAGGGCCGGCAGCGAGACTCTCTTGGCCACCAACCACCCCATCCACAGTGCCGAGAATAGTACCTGGTACACAGTCGGTGCTCAGTTCATGCCTGTCCGTGGAAGGGTGAGTCCTGCCTTTGGCACACCTTGAATGAATAATTCAGAATAAACCATGTAACGCCCTTGTGAAGAGCACACTTGCTCGCAGCGGCTCGGGTGCGGCGCGCGGTGGAAGCCCACGTCTGTGAAATACGCTCTGTCAAAATAGACCAGTCCTTCTGATGTTTACATTTTTGTATTTATTCAAATGATAGACTTCAGTTTTGGCTTTCTTCCGCGGCCTCAGGGGCTGGAAACGGCCGGGTCTCGCTTGCATCTGAGATGCTGCCTTCTGGAAAGGTCTCTGTGTGTTGGGCTCTTAAACCGCAGGGGATTGGGTGCCTGGCAAGGGGTGACCCAAAGGTCTCCACGGAGGGCTGGGAGCACCGCTGGGTGCTGGGCGTGTCATGGTGAGAAAGCCAGACACACTGTTCCTGTAACAGATGGGCCCAGGGTGCTGACTGGGTGCCGGGACGCAGCAGGACGGAGATGCGTGGGGTCCCTCCCTTACGGGCTCCCCCCGGAGCAGGCGGTGACAGCAAAGAGTGCTCCTCACTGTAATGGGGGATGCACAGGCATGGTGGGCACCCAGAGGGGCTTCCCGGTGGAGGTGTCTTCCAGGCAGAGACCTGGAGGGAGAGGAGTGTGTAAGTTGGATGGAGGCTTTGGGGGAAGTGTGTTCTAGGCAGAGGAAATAGCATCACTCCATTGAGGCCAGGGTTGAGACTAGCGCAGGCCCCTACCTACAGGTCCAGCTGCCCCCCTGGGCTTCTCCCCTTCATCGCCCCCCCTCCCCCATGCCTCCATCCTCAGGACTCAATCTGGCTTCCATGTCTCCCCCACGACCTGCCCCTCTGCTTGGCTTCCCATCTCTGAGGTGGCCCCACGCGCCCCATCCCTGAGTCGGAGACCTGGATGTTGGCCTCACTTTTGCTCCCACCACACCTGTCTGTCCCTAGGTTCTGCCTGCCCTCCTTCCAACGCCTCCCTTCCTTCCGTCTCCTTCTCTCTGCCCCATGGCTCTGCCTTGACTGGGGCCCCCACCTCTGCCTCCTCCCTGGGTCCCCCAGCATCCCTCATACACTCTCCGATTCCCCAAGGGAGAGATGGTTTCCTCTCCAGCCCTTTGTTGCACCCCCTAAAATCCCCTCTTTTGGCTCTTTCCAACACATCCTCTAGGTCTTTGCTGAGAGTCACCTCCTCCAGGAAGCCTTCTGTGATGCCTTCCCTCGCTGGGTCAGGCCCCCTTGCCCTGTGCACCTACTTCCCCCATAATGCCCATCTCCCTGTTTTTCAGCCTCTCCATGTCCTTACACAAGGGCAAGCATTTAAAAAAATCTGTTTCAGTCTCTTCCATGTCCCCTGTGCTCTGCATGGGCTCAGGCACACAGCAGGCGCTCAATAAATATCTGCTGAAGGAAAAATACGGGAGTGATAGCACAGGGTCAAATCCCTGCCTCCCACCTCTCCCTGGCCCCTTGCAGTGCTCAGTTCCACGGGATCAACATGTGTGTGTCCCGACAGGACGCCGGGCAGACCTGGAGGCGGGGATTTCGAGCGACCGGAGCCCATGGACAGAACAGAAGAGCAGGGAAGCCCAGGGACAGCAACGCTCTGGGACTTGGGAGCATTTTTCTCAGGCTTGAACCCAGAACCAGGGCCCCACACCAATAGGCTTTTATTCTGCACTCTTTCTTACACAGAAGAAGCGACATCCTAATGCAAACCGCCTCCTTCCGTTGCCTCAAGGGATGAAACAATTTTGTGTGTGTTATTAAATGGTTTGCAATGACCAGGGCGCCTCCTGCAAACAGAGTCGTGATTAATTCTGCCTCCCTCGTTGAGGCTTCTGTGCCCCACCCCTGCCCCCTCCTGCACCCCCCCTGTTGTGAGCGGATCCTGGGGTGCGGTGGCTCCATCAAGCTCAGGTGGTGGCGGTTCATTTCCTGACAACACAAGATTCCCCGCCCAGGAACATGGGAATATGTATCATCAAAGAGAATAAAAGTCAGGGGACGGGAGAGGAGGGGGTGCAGAATCTTTAGGGGTGGAAGTGAATGAGCCTTTGGCATATGTCTTCTTGTGCTTCAAGCCCAGAGCTTGTCATGAATTTATTAGTTTCATCTTCACACAGATCTGTGATGTTGGCACTACCGTTATCCCCATTTTACAGATGGGGAAACGAGGCCCAGAGAGAGGAGGTGACTTGCCCAAGGTCACACAGCAGAAGGGTGACAGAACTGGGATTCAAAGGGGGGCAGGCTGGCTCTTACACATCAGGCTGGCATCTAACGCTGGAAGGTCCTTCCTGCTTGCCATCCTCCTGAGGCTTCCCCCGGGCCACGGGCAAAGTTGAGTCTCTGAATGCTAGAGCTCTGTGAGCTTGCCTCTGTGAGCTTGCCTCGGCGCCCTCCACCAGGCAATGACCTGCCTCAGGGCCTTTGCACTTACTATCCCCACTTCCTGGGACACCTTTCCCCCATTTCTCTATATGGATGTTTGATCACAGGATCCCCCCCTTCAGAGAGGCCCTCCCTGACCCCATTTTGCTCCATCCCACCAGCGTTGCTGATATCCCCCCATGCTTAATGTCCATCATCCTGCCCATGGGTACAGGGGCCACGCGTGTGTCTTGTCACTGCTGACTATTTGGTGTTAAATGGTGGAGCAAAACTTTTCAACGACCCTAAAAGTCAAGGTGTACGATTGATACCCATTTTACAGATGAGGAAACTGAGGTCCCCTGATGCCAAGGCTTTGTCCGGACCCTCTCTTCTGATCCTCTCTGGGCCAAGACCCCTCAGAGGGTGGGCATGGTGGGCAGAACCTGTGACTGTGCTCCCTTACAAGGCAGAAAGGACTTTGCAGATGGGGATTAAGCTAGGGATCTTCAGATGGGGTTATCCTGGGTGACCCAGGCGGGCCCAATGTCATCACCAGAGTTCTTCGAAGAGGGAGTCCAGAGGCTCAGAGTCAGAGAAGGTATGAGGACAGAAGCTGAGGCTGGAGGGATGTGCTGTGTGGGGATGGAGGGAGGGGCCGAGGATGTGGAGCCTCTGGAAGCTGGAAAGGGCAGGACACAGTCTCCCTGGGGCCCTGGAGGAACCAGCCATGCCCATGCTGGGGTTCAGCCCCGGGAGACTCAGTTTGGACCCCCCACCTCCAAAAACGTGAGGTCACAAACTTGCGTTGTCTCCTTGAGCTGCGGGCCTTTGCGAGGCAGCGGCAGGAAGCTCACGATGGCGGCTCTGACAGCCTTTCTGTTTGCACAAACCCCTCCTCCTTGAAATATCAGCGGAGGCGGCTTCATTTACTGGGACACGCTTCAGCGTGAATGGGGTTTGCGGGGAACGGCGGTGGGTGCCAGGAAGCACCCCCACCAGTCCCGGAGTCACCTGGTTTGCTCCCATCCCCCACGCTGCCCCCACTTGCCCTGTGACCTTGGCCCGGCCATGCTCCCCACCGAGCAGCCTCTGTTTTCCCATCTGAGAAATGGGAATGGACATGATCGCTCATCCCCCTCAACAGTGGAGAGCCCCAAAGACAGACACCACCCCAGGAACATGCTGCCTCCTGTCCCGTGAAGCAGCTAATGTGGGCTTTGGGTCTGGCCTCCCCGGTCTGCTGTGGTCTCCATTCTGTGCCCCAGGCACCTGTTCCTTCCGCCAGGCCTTGTCCGTGCTGGAGGGACTCCCTTCCACTTCACTTGGCTTTTTCTTGCTCACCCCCTGAAGACCTGCAAGACCAGACATCTCCTGGTCCACGGTCCCTGGTGACTCGGGTTACTCTGGATGTGTCGGACGTGCTTTTGTGTCCCCAGCAAAGCCTTGGTCACCCTGGGGCTGGAACTGCCTGGTCATATGACCATCTGTGAGCCCTGGGAATTCTGGGTCCTTCTGCCTTGGTCACTGTCCCCAGTGTCCAACACACAGCCTGGCACACAGTAGGAGCTCAGTCAACATTTTGTCCTGAATAACTGAATTAATCAATGTACACTGGATGCATTATTATTACAGACAAGGTCCAGAGGGGGAGGGGAGGCCATCTGGGAATGATCCTTGGGATGATGTAGGAATGGTGGCTTTTGTCCTCTGTGTGGACGCCCCGATCAGCCTCCGTGGCCTCTCCTCTCTTCCTTGCCTCTGGTAAGGAGCCCTGAACTTAGAGCTTCCCTCTGGATGGCTGGGTGACTTTGGCCAAGTACCTTGCACTCTCTGATCACTCCCAGATAGTATATCCCTCCAAGGTGGGAACAGAAAGGGTTGATTATTGACAAGGGACAGAGATAGCAGGTAGATTCCTCAAGATCACACAGCAAGTCACGGAGAAAAAGAGGAAACTGGCCCCCAGGTGGTCTCTGCTTCCCAAATCTCTGATCCAACTTCAGGCTGATGCCCACCCCCCAGCCTTCCTTCCTTCTCCAGGCCTGGGGAGCGCTGATGGTGGTGTCATGGGTTAATGAACGCCTGGCAGCCAGGTCTTCACGAAGACAGGCCCGATGGATTTGTTTTTGTGAATATCTCAATGCAGTTGCCGGGCCAAGTGCGCCCGCCCGGATGCGGCGCCCCGACACCCCGCCCCCGCACCGCACCCCTTGCCCGCCTTTGTCAGTATCTCAAAGTGCCAGGCGAAAATCCCCTTCCATGAAACCTCTGCCCAAAGCTTGGAGAAACTCTTTTATTTTACCCTCCATATTTATTTATTCTCGCCCCCCCCCCTCCCCGCCCCCAGCTCCGGGAGGAAGCGATTAACGCAGACAAGGCCAAGAAAAGACAAACAAAGGCGCCTGCATTCTGGGCTGGCCGGGAGCAGAATGCGGGATTTTCAGGCAAGAATGTGGCAGCGAAGGTGGAACGTGGAGTCCGTGGATTGAAAGCAGGCCTGTGTGAGCCGCGGATTCTACCAGCTTCAGGCACAAAGGCAGCAACTGGGGCCTCGGCAAGTAGCCAACACCTGCTCCCTTTTCAGAGGCCACAATAGGGAAGTCAAACTTCAGCCCCAGCCTCCGGGAATCCAGAGCCTTCTAGCCCGTGGGGCTCAGCTGTCCCAGGAGCTGCAGGAACACGAGGGGGACAGCAGCAGAAGGGTCACTCAGCTGAGTGGGAGGCTCACAGTCAGAACGAGCTGAATGCCGAAGGATCGCCGGGCTTCGGTTGGAATTCCAGCTCTGCTCTCATTCAGCATTTCCTGAGCACCTACCATGTATGGGGTCCTGGGGTCCCGGGGTCCCAGGGCCCCAGCCGTGAATAAGACAGAGACCATATTCCCTGTCCTTGCGTGGCTGACCTTCTAACAGACGGTATGACCTTGGGGACATGACTTTGCAGCTCTGGGCCTTGGTTTCCTGTATCTGGAAAATGGGCTGGTGTGTGGGCCCACCTCACAGGAAGTTAAAATAGAAAAGCCCCCAGAAAAGCCTGGTGCGGAGTGAGTGTCCCCAGACATTAGGTGGCATCAAGGTCCCGTCAGCCCACCCCACCCCTGCTGACATATCTGTGGGGGGCTCTTGTCCTGGGGTACAGAGCAGCATCCCTGGCCTCCCACCCGCTTGATGCCAGGAGCACCCTCAACCCAGTTGTGACAACTACAAATGTCTCCAGATATTGGCCACTGTCCCCTGGGGGGGGGGCAGAATCAATTCCCCCCCACCCCCACCCCGTGAGAACCACTGCTTTGCATTGTTATTAATTCTCAGAAAAGACTTGGCCCAGCCACCGTGTATGCTTGTGGTTGAAACACTTGTAGCTGCTGTCTGCCGACCCTTTGCGTTTTACACCCCGGAGTGGCAAAATTGTCAAGTCGTAACTGTGGCCCTAGCTATAACTGGATGCATGCCCAGCAGCCCGCACTGCGGTTCCTACCCCACCTCTGCGGGAATCCAGCCTCCTCCTCCCCACCCCCAGCCCGCAGCCCCCTAGAGAGGGGAGCCCATACCCCTCCCTGGCGTGGGGACCCAGGGGCTGGCTCCGGTGGGGGAGGGGCCAAAGTAGTAGGAGTGGGAGCTCTGAGCCTGTAGATGGTGAGCTTCAGGGCTGAGAGGGGGGCTGTTTGAGATCCACGGGGTCCTTGGCTCCTCCCACTCCCACACACTCATTCATTCATTCATTCATTCATTCATTCATTTTTTTTTAACCTCCTCATTGCCACAGTCTGTTCTAGGCACTGGGGGTACCAGCAGTGACCAGGACACACCCAGCCCTGTCCTCCCAGAGCTCCCAGTCTGGGGGCGGGGCCGTGCCTGGGCAGTGACAACATAAGTGCTGAGAGTGAGAAGGGGGACAGAGAGGCAACTGAGGAGCCCAGAGGAGGCCCCTGAGCCTGGAGCAGGAAGGGGAGGTGCTTCTGAGCTGAGTCTGGAGGAGGAAGGAGGGGTTAGTTGGGTGAAGATGGCCAGCGGGCAGCCTGATCAGATTTTAGGAGCCCTTTGGAGAGTGTGGATAGGAGGTTCGGGACTGGAGGTGGGGAGGCCAGGGAGGAGGCAGAGGCTGGGACCCAGGAGGAGAGAATAAAGAACTCTGGGGGGGAGTGGGGACCGGTGGGGGCCAGGCAAACCTGGGGGTGTCCCTGAGATGGGAGCAGGTTTGGGGCGATGCTGAGGTCTGACGCCCTGATAGGGGTCCCTCCAGGTCTGGGTGCCACGTCGGTGATGGCAGTAAACAGCAGTTGGGGTCCATGCAAATGGGTCCTGAGCAGGCCGACAGCCCGAGTGACGGGCCTTTATTAGCTCGAGAGCCTCGTGGGTTTAAAATAGCATCATGAAGGCAACAAAAGCAATTTGCCTTCTGAATTTTCATTCTGAACGGATGATCTGCTTTTAATCAAGCAAGGCGTCCCAAAATGCTCTTAATTACCCAGAGTCAAGGGCTCGGCAGTAATTTCGATGTCGACTTCAGGCGGGCATGATTTGGTTTTCACAAGACAGGTTCTGGGGAAGCGTGGCTGGCAGAGAAGGGTGTTGGGGCGAAGTTGGAACCAGCAGAAGGGAGGCCGGGGCTGGAGGCTGCATCTGGAGGCCAGCCTCAGGCCGGGAGGTCAGTCTCAGGCATGATGGTGTGGCCTTGGACAAGTCACTATCCCTTTAGAAGCCTTAGTTTCCCCTCAGGAAATGCAGAGACTGATGGTCTGCATGGTGAGGGTAACACAAAACTGCTTGAAACTTCTTAACATCAGGCCAGACACTTCATTCATTCATTCAACCAGTATTTATTGAGCACCTACCGTGTGCCGGGCCCTGTTTTTGGCCCTGCAAACTCCGCAGTGACCATGACAAGCAACGCCCTCCCTCCCGTATCTAGCAGAAGAGACGGTCATGAAACAAGGAACACAGCATGTGTCACTGAATGGAAGATAAGCAATTTTCCTGTTCTAATGTCTCTGCAATCGGGATGTGTCTTCTTAGCCCGGGCCCTGATTTAACCGGGCAGGGCTGTTTTCCTCCTTAGCAGGATATAAAATAAAGGCCGGTTTTCTATTTGGTGGCATCCCAGAGTCCATGGGATATTATCATAAGTAAGTACGTGGGTGTGTTCTGGAGATGAGCAAAGCTATGGAAAAGGTGGTGTTTTCAAGACTTCGCCACAAGCCCAGAAACCCTGCAGCCCACGTGCACCTGTTGGGGGGGGCGTGGGGACATCTGAGTCCCTGTGCAGCTCATCAGTATCACGTGATGACCACGCACTTAGAAGAAAAGCGAACAGTGAACATTCAGAGTCTCACTGAGGACAGACTTCTGGGTCCCTTGGGCTAGGAAGTCACCTCTCACATGACCCTCATGAGATTGTGGAAGGAACCGGAAGCACTGAGTGGTGATTCCATAAGGTTACCCTGGGGAAGGTAGTTTTGCTGATTTAAATCCCAACAGGTAGGTTTGAGCAACGTCAGGGCCTACGGATGCGTGGCTTCTGCTGCGGTCTCAAGTCGGCTTGGTGGAGATGACAAGCCACCTGGCTGCTGATGCCTAGGGCTTCGTGGCCTGCAGGACGCCAGATTCTGGGAAGAGGCAGGCTCTTGAGTCAGACAGGTCCAGAGGCCAATTCTGGCTCCACCGTTTCCTGGCTAGGTGACCTTGAGCAAGTGACCTTGAGCAAGTGATGGTCCCTCTGGAGCCTACTGTTCTGGTCTGGAAAGTGGAGATGGTATCAACTCTTACCCCCTCGCGTGGGTACCCAGGTGAGATGAAGTCACTCAGGGGCACCCAACTGGCTCAGTTGGAGGAGCATGCAGCTCATGATCTCGGGGTCGTGAGTTCAAGCCCCATGTTCCATGTAGAGATTTCTTAAATAAATACATAAACTTGAAATAAAATAGTGGTAAGCCATAGGAAAGGGTTGAAAAATGTCACCTCTTAGGGTGCGAAGTCTGCTCTTTGACCTGGAATCTGTACCACCTCTTTCGGCCTGACTGATCACAAATTTCTATCCTTGCTATATCAGGACAGGCTTGGTTTTGCTGCAGTAACGGCCAGTCCCCGCACCTCAGAGGCTCATAACATCCAAGGCTTATTTCTCACTCACCTTGTATAGTTGCTGTGGGTTTTTTTTTTTTTTTTCAGGCTGGGGACCTGCCCCATGTCACCTGACTCCAACCCTGGCTGATGGAGGAGCCACTGGAAAATTGTTAGTCTCTGGCACAGGAAGAGAGCTCTAGAGGGTCTCTCATTAGCAATAAAGGTTCTGAAGTAACACAGGTCATTTCCCGTCCTCGATGCCAGAATGAGGCACACAGCCCCACCCAACCCACCTGGTCACAGAAGCTGGGAGCACAATCCCATCTGGTTCTCATGCAACAGCCAGCTAGTACTGCGTGACAAACACTCACCAAGTCTTTTCGGCATTCAACAACAAACATTTGTTTCTCATTTTCTCATCCTCAGGTCAGCTGGCTTCCAAACTAATCTATGGATTGTGTCCACATCTGGTCCATGTGTTTCCGATCTTCCTTGGATCAGTTACTCCTCAGGACATATTTGTCCCATGGCTAAAGGAACACAAGAGAGCCTGTGGGAACATGCAGTCCGTCTTAGGGCTGAGGCTCCGAACTGTCATACTGTCACTTTTGCTCCTCTTGCCTTGGCCAAAGTGTGTCACATGGCTGGGCCTGACCTCAGTGGGGCAGGGAAGTATATTCTTCCCCCATGGAGTTTGGGAAGAGGTTGAATGAAATTTGTTGAATAATAAGGTAATCTTCCATAGCCCAGAAGGTGAAGATCAGGGCATATCTGGTGAGAGCATGATTTGTTACCACTCAGAAGCCATATGAATAAAAACCCAGGTTGTAACTAGAAAGTCCGGGTGTATGTGAGTTTCAGGCGTGGCTGGATCCAGGAACTCGTTTCTCTCCGTCTCTCTACTCCGCTTTCTCTGCATTGTTCTGTTCTCAGGCTCCATGTAGACTCCTCACGAGATGTCTGCAGCAATGCAATCTTCACTGCAGCCCAGGTTTGTGCAGAGCAGGAAGGGCCTGCTTTGCAACATTCCCTTTCCAGGTGTCAGATCTCGCAAAAGGCATGAGACAAAGAAACAGCAAACTTCATTACTTGACTGACAGGTAAAATGAGCAAATTATAGCCTTCTCTTCCCACTGCTCCCCTCACACTGCCAGTCCTAGCAAGCAGTTCATCTTCTGCAGATGAACGGGTTCCCCTCTCCCGGTGTTTACTCATGCAGCACCCCTTCCCTATGGGGGGGGTCAGATTATACAATCTAATATCAAGGCTCCCAAGGGCCCGGATCTGAGTTCTCTGGGTGGATTCCTGATCCTGCAGCCCCTTCTCAGATCTGCCCACAAATGCATTTGCTCGAACCCAAGTCAGCCGGGCCCAGAACATGAGACCCTTGGCTGAGGTCAGAAAAACAAGGCAGCAGCCAGCATGGAGTTTATTTAATTGATTTGCTCTTAATTGGCTGTCTTCCCAGATGGTCCGGAGGAAGCTTATCTTGGGCACTCGCTGACCACCCACTTCCTCTGCAGGCTCAGGGGAGAAAGACCTGGAACCAGACACCTCAAGCCCTAAGTGCTGAGTGGAGGGCCAGAGGGCGGGACCAGTATGGTGGAGAGACTTGGGTTCAAATCCATGCTTGGCCTCTTATCCACTGAGATCTTAGCCGAGCCACCTAACTCTGCATGCCTCAGTTTCCCTATAAACCAAAGAAACCAATAGCATCTCACTTATAGAGCTGTTATAAAGAGCTACTACATGAACAGCAGGGGCCATCAAACTTCTGTAGAGGACCAGGAAGTCAAAATTTTAGGCTTTGCAGGCCATGCAGTCCACTCTGCCCTTGTGCAAAAGCTGCCATAAATGATACGGCAAACAAATGGGCTTGGCTGTGTGCCAATAAAACTTTATTCATGGACCCAGAAATTTGAATTTCATATCATTTTTGTGCATCCCAAAATATTATTCTTTGATCTTTTCCCCCCAGCCATTTAAAAATGTAAAACACAGTTGTAGGGCTGCATTTGATCTTGGGCCAACCCTGATGTATATATACCACCGACAGTAGTACTTAGCACACAGGGAGTGCCCAACAAATATCACTACCAGTATTATTGTCGTTGCTGTTGTTAATCTTGAGGTCCAAAATGGGGTGTCATGGGGCGCCTGGGTGGCTCAGTCGTTAGGCGTCCGCCTTCGGCTTGGGTCATGGTCCCAGGGTCCTGGGATCGAGCCCCGCCTCGGGCTCCCTGCTCAGCGGGAAGCCTGCTTCTCCCTCTCCCACTCCCCCTGCTTGTGTTCCCTCTCTCGCTGTCAAATAAATAAATATTTTTAGAAAACACAAAAAACAAAAGGGGGTGTCAGAGTTAGGGTATGAGAGCAGAGAAGAAACTCAAGCACCCATTTCACAAACTAGGCTGCTCCTAGTTCCCAGCCATGTGACCTGGAGAAAGTGGCTTCACACCCTAAGCCTCAGTCTCCCCATCTGTATAATGGGTATGGCGTTACCTCCCTCAGAGGCAAAGTGATGACTCAGGCCTTCACCCCTTTGCACGACGACACAATTCTGCCAGGCATGTACATCTCTCTCCTTAATGCTTCCAGGACTTTTTCCCTGCTGGTCCCTCCACCCAGACCCCGCTGCCCCATCTCACGATTGCCTCCATCCCATCCTTAGGGGTAAGACCAGAGGCTTCCTCCTCTAGGGAACCCTTCCTGACCACCCCCCAGGGTGAATCAGACCTTCTCTGGGCTCCCCCAGGATCCTGTGCACCCATCACAGCAAATGTCACACCAGATTTGTGCCTTCTCTGGCCAGAGAAGCCTGGGAAAATAGGGAATAACAAAAATGTGTTGGGATTTAATGTCTGTCTCCCAATTCCCAATGATTCTTACCTTCTCCTCCCTCCTCCTCTTTTTCTTCCTTCCTTCCATCCCTTAAACCCCTTGGGGCCCAGAGCCATTGCAAGCACTCTGTCCCTTTGCTTCCTGTGGCAGACAGATCCTAAGGTGGCTCTTATGATTCCTGCCCCCTAGTGTCCACAACTTTGTGTGTCTTCTCCCCTTGCATGGGGGTGGGACTTGTGACCTGCTTCTAACCAGTAGACTACAGCAGAGGTGATAGGATGTCACATCCATGATATGTTAACTTATATAAGACTCTGTCTTGCTAGCAGAACTGCCACTCTCTTACTGGCAAGGAGTCATACTGGGAACAGCCCGTTAAGAGGGCCATGTGGCAAGGAACTGGGTGGCTTCCAGAAGCTGAGAACAACATCCAGCTGACAGTCAGCAAGAATCCAGGGACTTCCTGCTTATAGCCATAAGGCAATGAATCCTGCCAACAGCCCGAGGGAGCTTAGAAGCAGATCCTTCCCCAGTCAAGACTCTTGTCTTGGCTGACACCAAAATTGCAGCCCTATGAGAGACGCTGAAGCAGGGGATCTGGTTAAGTCATGCCTGGGTTCGCCACCCATAGAAACTGAGATAATAAATGTGTTGCTTGAAGTTGCTACATTTTAGGTACCTTGTTACACAGCAATAGCTGACTGATACACCTACACTTAACCCTTTCCTTTAGGGCTCTTCTACAGCTCAGGTGACATGCAAGGAGGGCCATATTCTCCCACTCAACTTCCTTGGGCACCCTAATGAGGCCCACGGCCATGGGGGGTGTGTGTGGGTGTGCTGGGGCTCTTGCAGGCAGGTTTGGACAAAAACAGCCAGAGAGGAGTGGCCAAGGGCATGAAAGCCATCATCCCCAGGCCTGGGGGGTCCAGGCTATCTGCCCCGGGGAGGAGAAAGCCATGGACCTAGGAGGCCTCATCTTGGACATGGGCTCTGCCACGGTCCCAGAAGCCCTGGGGCTGTGTCCACCCTGGGCAATAGGTTATCATGTGGGATGCTAATAAATGTGGGATTCTTATAGGATGTCATTTGTTGGCCCAGATGGGGTATCACATTACATGGAAGGAAGAGAACATTTATTTTCTCAATTCTCTTTCAATCCTTCTAGAGACACACTGTCCAATACATTACTCAGTAGCTACATGTGGCTATTTAAATTTAAATTAATTAAAATTAAATAAAATTTTATTGAAAGCTGGGACTCAGACAGATATATGCACACCCATGTTGATAGCATTGTTCACAATGGCCAAATGGTGGACACGACCCACGTGCCCATCAACAGGTGAATGGATACACACGGTGCGGTCCATCCACGCACTGGAATACGATCCAGCCTTAGAAAGGAAAGGGACCCTGACACGTGCCACGACGTGGAGGGACCCCGAGGACACTGGGCTCAGTGAGAGGAGCCGGACCCAGAAGGACACATCTTGCAGGACCCTACTCCCATGATGTCCCCAGAGGAATCCAGTCCACACAGACAGAGAGGAGAGGGCGGGAGCCAGGGCCGGTGCAGGGGGTGGGGAGTCCGTGCTTCATGGGGACAGAGTCTCCGTGTGGGGAGATGGAAAGTTCTGGAGACGGAGGGTGGGGGTGGCTGCATGGCAGTGTGAATGTGCTTCATGCCGCTGAGCTGTGTACTTAGAGATGGTTAAAATGATGAATTTTTGTGTATTTTATCACAATTAAAAACATTTAATTAAAAAATGAAATAAATTTGAAATGCAGTTCCACGGGTGTGCGAGACACACGTTATCGGCTCTGAAGCCCTGATGGCTTCCATAGCAGACAGAGCAGAGAGACCCCATTTCTGTTATTGCAGAAAGTTCACCAAGAGTGCTTCAACACCTCTTCACATGTGCGAATTTTCCTTTTCTAGAGGAAGTCTCGGGCTCACAGCTTGGGGCCTGCAGCCTGGGGAATTTAATAACTGGGTTTTGTTTTCATTGTGGATCTCCCGAGTGTTCTCTTCACAACCGCCAGAGGGCGCCCGTGAGCTCCCGAGTCAGGTCCTGCCCTCCCCTGCCTACAGCCTTCCCACTTCCCCCTGGGGTAAAAGCCCAAGTCCTCCACGGGGTCGGAAAATCATGCATGACCCGCCCCCGTGCCCTCTCTGTCCTCCCTTCCTCCCTCTCCCCCCACCTTGTTCACTCTGCTCCAGCCACACACACCTCCCCGCTGATCCTCCCTCATGCCAACGAGGTCCTGCCCCAGGACCTTTGCACTGGCTGTTCCTGCTGCTGGCAAGCTGTTTCTCCCTCTTTCACATCCTTTGTGTTTTTGCTCAAATGTCCCTGCGGTGAAACTCTCGCTTTTATCCTAATTAAAAAATCGCACACCCTGCCGTATACTCAGATTTTAGAGCCATCTCCTATTCTACACTCCAGACAAGAGCCTGGGGCTCAGAATCTGGAACTCCCTGAACAGTGCTCCTACGATGGGGGTCTAGAGTGCTCCTGCCTGCCCACGACCTTGTCCTCAGTCTGGCCTGTCCCCAGCTCACTCTGCCCCCTCCCTCCAGGAGCTCAGAAATTCGCCTGGCGCACAGATGCCAGACGGGAAAATTAATTGGGCCTTGCTAGGGCTGCTCTCCCTGCTCCCCGTCAATAACAGCCGTAAAGCGGGATTTATGCGGCGGTGCTGGCTCCGGATGAAAACTAGGAGGAGGGGCAACGTTCTAGAAAAGTCAGTCCCTTGCCATGAGAACAGGCAGCAGCTGGGACTCCAGGACCAGAGCCATCTCCCCATTGCCTTTCTGGAGGTCGCACCTTTCCCTGGGTTGGGTGGGTGGGGAGAGAGGAAGATGCCTCCCCAGGTGGCCCAATCCGTGGTCAGGGATCACTTACCTAATGAGATTCCCCATTTCTAAACCCCTACTATGTGACAGGCCATGTCCCAAGTGTTTGGGGAACATTAACTGTTTCAATGGGGAGGTAGAGATTGATTTTTTTTCTATTATAACCAACAGGGAAACTGTGGCACAGAGAGGTTAAGCAACTTGCTTAAGGTTGCACAGCTGCCGCCACCATGCTTACCCCTGGCTTAGGGTTTGTGGGGACTGGGATGTGACAGGGACGATGTAGGCAGTCGAAGAAGGTATGACTGGCCAGCCAGGGGACTCCAAGAACACCCCATTTTGGCTGGGAGCCCTCTCAGTGATGCCCCTTCTTCTAGGCTCCACATAGGCACAGACTGATTTAATGGAGGGCTGCTGGATGCAGCTGTTGAAGCCCCTGCATATGCTGATCCCTCAGCCTCTCTTGCCTTTCCTCCCTTCTCTCGTCTTGGGAAGGAGCTCTTCCGGCATCCTTGGGGAAATGGAGTGGGGTCTGGGTTCAAATCTTGACTCTGCTGTGTGTGACCTTGGGGATGTGTCTTTCCCTCTCCCGGCTCAGCGTCCTCATCTGAAAAATGGGGATCATAACCACCGTGGAGGTGTTCAGACACACGGAGAGGCAGATAGGGGAGCATCTGGCCCTGACCGAGTGCTCAGCGAGCAGCCACTCTTTTACTATTATTCTTCCTGTTTTTATGTCGCCCTCCAACTGCAGACAGAGACAAGGCAGCTGCATCTCCCTCTCCCCAGAGCCCTTCTTGCAATCCCCGGACCAAATCCAGCGGCCTCCTTTTCCTGCAGGCACTGCGGGGACGGTTTTGATGGACATGTTTTTTGCACAGAAAAAAGCTGGAGCAATTGTATTTTGCCAAAAGTGTCAGCCGGAGAGAAAATATTTCCCGCATCTCTGGCGAGTGTTGATGTGTGAGAGCTAGCACGTTGGTAGGGGGTGGGGGGCTCCGCACGACAGGGGCCAGCTGTCCCCACCCAGCCCCAGCAGGCTTTTCAGCCTCCTGCTCCCTCTCTCCCTACACCCCGGCCCCGGCCCAGCTCCCCACCCCCTTCTCTCTGGTCTCTGCCTGGCTTCACCCCTTGGACCGGCTCCCATTCCCTCTCAGACACCCTCACCTGTCTCTCTCCCCTCCATACGTTTGGAATGAGGAAATGGCATTGGAGCTGCGATTTGCAAAATGAGGAGTTTGCTTGGAGAAGGGGGTGGGCAGGGAGGAGAAATCCAGGCAGAGAGTCTAGCGTGTGCAAATGCCCTGGGGCAGGACCGTGCCTGGCATGAAGGAGATACAACAAGAAGGCCCGCGTGGCTGGAGCAGAGTGAGCCAGGGGGAGAGAGAGGGAGGAGAGCAAACGGGGTAGATTGCATGGGGCCTTATGGGCTGCAGGGAGGATTTCCAATTTTGTTCCAGGGGCACTAGGGAGCCCTGGGAGGATTTTGAACAGGGGAGGCGAGGAGGGGGACATGGATCAAACACCCTCACACATGTGGGGGACAGTGGGAGATGTCAGCAGTACCCAATGAAACTCAAAATAAACCAAACTCGGCCTCTACCCCTCTTCCATAGGGATAGAGAGACATGTCCAATCACCTTTCTTTAGCGCTGAAGTACAAATAACTGGAAACGACCAGAAGCCCACCACCAGGGGGTGGGCGGCCCCTGCAACTATGCAGGCATGATGCATGATAAAGGATGGGGTTGGCTATGTGAGCTGATGTGAATGATGTCTGGGGCACGTGGCTGGGCCAAGAGGAAGCTGCGGAACAATGTCATGGGAGGAGAAAGTTCTGGAAGCATTTGCACCAGACTGTCAATGGGGGTCACCCAAGGCAAGTGGGCTGTTGCAGCAGGATTTTACTTGGTTTTATTTTGCTATTACTTTTTTTTAAAAAAAATCCAGGTGAAATGAACCACAACGCAAAATTAACCAGTGCAGTGGAGTACATTCCCAAGGTTGCCCTACTTCTCTCTAGTTCCGAAACATTTTCATCACCCTGAAAGAACACTGAGTACCCCAAAATATTAATTTTTTTTACATTTTAAAATTATTTTTTATTGTGGTGAAAGACACATAACATAAAATGTACCATTAGTGGCAATTAGTACATTCACAATGTTGTGCAACTCCTACCTCTGTCTAGTTCTAGAACATGCCATCACCTCAGGGCAAACACTGTACCTGTTAACAATCACCTCCCATCCCTTCCCCAGCCCCTCACACCCACGCGTCCCCTTCCCGTCCAAGGATGAGCCTGTTCTGGATGTGTCACACACATGGAATCACACCCCGTGTAGCCTTCTGTGTCTGGTTCCCTCCCTGAGTGTCGTGGGCTCAGGGTCCGTCCCTGGGACAGTGCGTGTGGGTGCCTCTCCCCTGTTCTCAACTGAATAATATTCCAGTGTGTGATGGACCACGTTTTCTGTATCCACTCATCAGCAGATGGCCATTTGGATCGTTTCCATCTTTTGGCTACTATAAATGATGCTGCCACGGACATCTGTGTGCAAGGTTTTGTTTGAAGACCTAGTTTCAATTCCTCTGGGTAGACACCCAGGAGTGGAAATGCAGGGTCGTATGGTAAGTTTATGTTTAGCTTATTAGGAGCCACCAAACTAGTATTAATATTTATTTTATTTTATTTATTTGTCAGAGAGAGAGAGAGCACACAAGCAGGGGGAGCAGCAGGCAGAGGGAGGGGGAGAAGCAGGCTCCCCGCTGAGCAGGGAGCCCGATGTGGGGCTCGATCCCAGAACCCAGGATCACGACCTGAGCCAAAGGCAGACGCTTAACCGACTGAGCCACCCAGGTGTCCCCCAGTACTAATATTTTTAATCAGAAGGAGGCTCCCGGGGTCAGTGTGTGGTGGTGATGACTTTCAGCGGGCTGAGTGGGCTCCCCTGGGGGACGGAGGCCCCTGCCTCCATGAAAGGGGGCGGCACCTCTCAGCACCAGGCAACTGTTGCCACAAGAAAACATGGGCCCCTCGTGGCCAGATTCTCTCATTCGTCAAAGCAATCCCCAATTCTCATTGGCAAGAAACTTCCAGTTCGGATGTTGCCAACTCATTTTAAAACCCAAACAAAAGCCCTGAGGGGAAGAGATGCATCTGGGGGCTGGATGAGGCCCCCTGGGTTGACAGTGTGCGACCTCTGTTTTCCACTGGTCTGCACAGTTTGAAGGTGATTGAGGACCTGTGCGGTGCTTGTGATCTGAAAAACAGTATATACGTGCAAGGGGCTGGGGGAGGCTCTTCCTGCAGCCACCCCAGGGCAGGCAGATCTGCTGGGTGTCAGGGGAGAGGAAATGCAGTGGGCCTGGGGGTGCCTCAGCAGGTCCCCAGCGGACTGAGGGTCGGGCTGGGCGTGAGCAGCTGCCCTGTGCCCAGATCGGCACAGATTCTGCCCAAGTGGAAACCATGAAAACCATCTGTATGGGCTCCCCATGGTTGCTGTAACCATTGACTTCAAACTTAGTGGCTTAAACAACACAAGTGTATTACCTTACACTCCTGGAGGCCAGAAGTCCACACTGGATTCAGGGGGGTAAAAATCCAGATGTGGACAGGGCTGGCTCCCCCGCTCCCTGGGGCCCCGGGAAACCCGGCTCCCGCCTTGTCCTGGCCCACGCCCCCCCCCCCCAACCTCACCGCCAGCAGCGCGGGGTCTGCCCATCTCTGGGCCTCCCACCCTCTGCCTCCCTCTCTCGAGGACCCAGGTGATCATACTGGGCTCTACTGGCCCTACGAAAAGCATTTCCTCTTCTAAAAATCCTTAATCTGGTCACACTGGCAAATTTCCTTTTTCCTGGAGCTGCCGAGACAAAGTACCAACAGACTGGCTGGCTTAAAACAACAGAGATTTATTCTCTCTGTTCCGGAGGCCACAAGTCTGAGATCAAGGTGGGGGCCGGGCTGCGCTCCTCCAGCTCCCGGGGGGAGGGGGGGGCAGCTGGTCCTGGGCTGTGACCGCGTCCCTCCATCTCTGCTGCTCGCCTCTCTCCTTGTCTCTATGTTCCTCCCATGGCTCCCCGTTGCCTTTGACTGAAACTCAGACTCTTCATTGGGGCCCACAGGGCTCCGTGAGGTCAGGATCTGAGCCTTCCTCCCATGTCCCCACCCGCCCCCCAGCCTCACTGCATCTCTGTGCTCCTCTTCACGTAGTCCAAGCTTGTTCTTGCCTCAGGGCCTTTGCCCTGGCTCTGCCCTCTGCCTGGAGTGCCCTTTCTTACCCTAGATTTTTCCACGGTGGCTTCTCACTCACCTAGAACTCAAAGCTCACCTCTTTAGATTTCTTCCCAGATCATTTGGGCTAAATCTGCCCCCCCACCTCCACTTTCATTGACTAATGTGACTCTGTCACCCATGGGGGCACTTGCCCTGACCCCCCATGGTCTGTCCTCCCTGCAATGGCCACCAGAGGGCACCTGTGAGACCAGAGTCAGGCCCTGTCCTTGGCCCACAGTCCTCCAAGACTTCCATCTCCCTTGGGGAAAAGCCCAAGTCCCTCCTGAGGTCCCCAAGGCCCCGCACGATCTGCTCCGTCCCCTCTCTGCCCTCCTCTCCTCCCTCTCTCCTCCTTGCTCACTCTGCTCCAGCCACACGGGCCTCCTAGCTGTTTCTGGAACCCACCAGGCCCGGTCCTGCCCCAGGACCTTTGCACGGGCAGACCCTCTACCAACAATGCCCTTCCTCCAGATACCCACGTGACTCCTTTCCTGACCTCCCTCAGGTGTCTGCTCAGTTTCCAAATCTGTCTAGTGGGGTCCTGATCTGTCCATCCTTGGGGTCAGTGAGAGTCCCTAGCTGTCCCCTAAGTCTGATTTAGAAGCAGTTGGGCAGCTGGGCTCTGGCAAATGGTAAATGCCCGACTCTCGCTCCCTCGGTCCATCACTCAGCCCCGGAGCGGGAGGTAACAGGCCTGCAGATGCCACCGGCTCAGGCTGTACCATCGGGGCCAAGACGCTGTCACATTTAATAAATTGCTGGCAGGCAGCTCCTGCGGCCGCAGTGCTGAAGACAGGCAGGGCCATGACTGGTAAAATGTGGAGTCCCTCTCGAGGCTGGAGGGCTGCACTTGGAGGTGGAGGCCTGGGAGCCCTCCCTGCCCCTCACTGGGCCTCAGTTTCCCTATCAGCAAAAAGAAGAGCCATTGGGATTGTTGAGGCATCTTTGAGTTCCTTTGTCCACATTCTGCACTAAGTCCCTGTGAGCCTCCATATATAAAGTGCATGCATGAAAGAAAAAGAAATAGTCTGAGCACGGGGCTGGGTATAAGAGCAGGGACTGTCTCCTTTGCTGTTCCATCCCCAGCTCCCAGGATAGGGCCCAGAGCTCAACAAACAGTAATAAAAACTCCCCCATGATAGCTACGTTGACTGAGCATCAACTGTGTATCTTTGGATACACCCTGAGAACTTTAATAAGGATTTTAGATCTAATTTAGGCTTCACGGCCGCCCTGTCACATACAGAACTGCCATTATCCCCATCTGCAGATAGGGAAGCCGAGACCCAGAGAGGGGAAGGCGCTCACCTGAGGTTACACAGCCAGGGAATCGTGGGGGTTGCACTGGTGCTGGGTCTTTGACTCTGTCTGCACCCTACCTGCCACCCTTGGAGCCCCAGAGACCTTCGGTCACACTGAGAAACGCATGTTGATTGGTCCTTTAGGAAGGGGGAGGGGGCTCTTTTTTTTAATGTTTTATTTATTTATTCATGAGAGTCAGAGAGAGAGAGAGAGAGAGAGAGAAAGAGAGAGAGGCAGAGGCAGAGGGAGAAGCAGGCTTCCCGCCGAGCAGGGAGCCCGATGCGGGACTCAATCCCAGGACCCTGGGATCATGACCTGAGCTGAAGGCAGACGCTTAACCATCTGAGCCACCCAGGTGCCCCGGGGGGAGGGGGCTCTTGGCCACTTTCCCTAATGACACAGGGGCCTCTAGTTTTCCCCAAGAGCAAGGTCATGGGCAAGACCCCCCCCCCCGCCCCCTCCTCCATCCACCAGCACAGATGCTGTCTCGCACAGAGGGTGCCAGGGGAACTGATCCCTTCATCAAACCCTGGGCCGAAGGCTCCCCATCCCCTCGAGACCCCTGTGGCAGGGATAGGACTGAGAGACAGTCAGTGGTGGGGGAGTCCCCCGATTTGTCCACCTGCAGCCTCCTTTATGAAGGAAAAGCAGAATTAAAAAAAAAAACAACAACCCAGAGTCAGCCCCCTGGCTGCGTGTGTGTGCGTGTGTGTGAACACACACACAGATCTATGAAATATTTAGATGGTGCCCAGTGTGTTTGTGGCTGCAATTAATCTTGTGTCTTGTTGGCAGAGAGTAGTATGTTAAGAAATTACTTTCTGCGGCCCTGGGTGAAGTGCAGGCTGGCGAGGCCCAGGCTCCTTCCCCGGGCGGAGCGGGTGCAGGGGAGGGCTGGGGGCAAGCTGGTGGCCCTGGGCCAACTCCTTCTGAGATGCCCCGTCCCCCCATGCCCATTCCCCATGACAGTTGTGATGGTCCCCAACCCAGCCGGGACCCCCTTGCACCCTGGGCGCTGGGCTAAGTGAATGTTTTGTGGTTATTTCATTTTGTTTTTATGGCTTTAGGGAAGGTGTAGCTGGTAAGCAGTAAACTGCAAATATCGGAGGTGTGCATATTGGAGGCATTCTCTCTCTCTCTCTCTCACACCCCGCCCCCCACATCTGTAAAACCATCAGGACAGTGAACACATCTGTCACCCCCAAAGCTCCCTTGGTTCCCCCAGTAGATCCTCCCTGCTCTCCCCCTCACCCCTCACCCCCTCCCCCTTTCCAGGCAACCACCCATCTGCTTTCGGTCGTTATAAATTAGTTTGCACTTTCTAGCTGTCCTAAAGTGTGCGCCTTTTGTGTCCAGCTCCTTTGGTCCAGCAAAAAGATTTTGGGATTTGTGTGTCATGTGTCGGAGTGCTTTGTTTCTTTTTCTGGCTGAGGAATGTTCCATGCTTTGCATGAACCCCTGCTTATTTATTCATTCACCTGTTGATGGACACTTGGGTGGCCTCCAGTTTGGGCTGTTAGGGATACCGCTGCTCTGAACACGAGGGTGCAAGTCTTTGGGTGGATGGGGGCTCCAGTTTCTCTTGTGTAAATCCCTAGGGGTGGAAATGCTGGGTCATATGGTCGGTGTGTGGTTCACTTTTTAAGAGATTAGGGCTAAGCATTTGGAACACGATGCCGGCGCATGGGAAGGTCTAGGCGTGGATCTTGTTCTATCCATGAGACAATTCAGTGACAAGAAGGGGAAACTGAGGACAGATCATATGGTGGGGGGTGGCAGAGCTGGGGCTCAACCCCAGGGCCCTCTGTGCCCAGAGCGTCACCCATGGGCTGCACTGTGTCGAGCTGGGACGGAAGCATGTGGGCATATCCAGTGTCTCCCTTTCTCTCCATGTGGCTGTGAGCAAGTCTAATTCTGTATGGTATTATCCCCTGAGGCCCCGGGGTCTGGTAGATGCTCAATAAATGTACACAGAAGCCCAGACGAGAGCCATAAGTCTGGCTGCCAATCAGATCTCACCTCCCTCCCCCCCCACCTGAAGCCTGCAGGGGCTCCTTAGTACCTTTGGGATAAAGCTTAATCCCCTTTAATGCAACTGAAGCCTGGTCTGAATTCTGGCCCTTCTCCTTCTGTTCCAGCCACGCTGGACTCCTTGCTATTTGTGGACAGTCCTGCCTCAGGACCTTTGCACCTGTTGTTCTCCCTGCCTGGTAGGCTCACCTCCCTGACTTCCCCAACCACGTCAGCCCCACACAGTCCCCTCTGTGGCATCCATCACCCTGTTATCTCCTCTCCCTAGCCCTCTTTGCTCTTTGAAATTCTATTATATATTTATTTACCTAAAAAAAACCCTCATTATGCATTTACATAGCGCTTACTGTCTACCAGGCACCGCTCCAGGCATGCATTTAATGTGTGGTAGCTCATCTAAACTTTTTTCCAACTCCCTGCGTGAGGTACTACCCCCATCTCCCTTTACAGGCTGAGGACACTGAGGCACGGAGTGACTCAGGCCACACAGCCAGGAAGTGCGTGAAGCCCAGGGGTCTGTGCTCGCGATCTGTCGCCCCCGTGGGACCCGCCTGACAGCTGCGGTCCCAGCACGGGGTGCCGCTCGGTGTTGTGGGCAAACAGCCCCCTTTGTACGGAGAGAGCAGCAGGAATCCCAGGGGAGAGGGGGCGCGGGTGAACTGCCTGGTGGCAGGGCTGGATCCGAACCCACATCCGGGGCCATGTTCCCCACCGTCCCCGAGAGCCGCCACCGGCTGAACCGTGAGCTCAGAGCCTCGGAGTGGCCTCGGCGGGTGCTGGCTCAGACGGCGAACAGATGCTCGCTATTTTAAACCCACTGTTTAACTCATTAAGACAGCTGTTTCCCATCCCCAAAGTCGGCGGAATTAGAATTAAATTCATTCCAGAATTAAATACACACATACACACACGCACACCCCGCCACCATTTGGAGGCAAAACTTGTTAGCATTTAAGCAAGCTGTGCCTGGGAGCCCGGGGATGTGGCTCTGTGTCCGCCTGACAAGTGACATCACGGCCCAGTGGTTGCCGGCTGGGCTTGTGGCCCGAGTGCTCCATGGGCCCACATTCCTGAGTCGGCCCAGGCTGCTGCCATCACAGTCCACTTGCCAACGGGGCATCCCCCTGGATTTCTCCCTGACCCCTCAGGCCCCGCAGGGCCCGGACAAAACTCAGTGTTCATCCCTGACCTGGCTTCTTCCCCGGGGTCCCAGGCCATCCTACGTCCACCGGGGACGCACAGCAGAGTCCAGATTCTCCTCCTCTTCCTCGTCTCACTTTCAAATGGTCAGGACTCCCTGGTGATGCTACTTCCAAACAGCTTTGCTCCACCCTTGCCAGCTACTGCACTGGTCCAAGCCTCTGCTCCCTCCAGCCCGGATGCTTGGCCCTGCTTCCTCCCTAGGCTCCCAGATTCCATCGTTAACCCCCAACTGGCTATTTTTCCTCCGCATCCAGAGGAATTTTTCTTAGACCCTCAATCAGATTGTGTCCCTCTCTTGCTTGACATTCCCCAGGGCAGGGCCAACCAATAGAATTTTTTTTGTGATGATGGAATGTTCTAGACCTGTACCCCCCAACACCGTCACCCCCATGTGGCTAAAGAGCACTTGAATTGTGGCGAGTGTGAGTCAGGAACTGAACTGTTCAATTTCACTTCATTGAGGGGGAGCCTGGCTGGCTCAGTTGGTGGAGCGTGCGATTCTTGAGCTCGGGGTTGTGAGTTGATCTTCGTCTCTTGATCTTGATCTTGATCTCTTGATCTTGATCTCGGGGTTGTGAGCCCCACGTTGGGTGTAGAGATGACTTAAAAATAAAATCTTTAAAAAAAAATTTGCTTCACTGAAGTGAGTTTAAATAGCCACATGTAGCGAGTGGCCGCCATGTTGGTTAGCACAGCTCAAAAGGCCCCAGGACTGATGCCACTGATGGCCTTCCCGGACCCCCTGGGCCCTCCCCAGCTCCCTGTGCTGTTGGCTGGCACCCCCGCTCCAACTCTCCCCCCGAGCCTGCTTTGCTCACGCCCATGCGGGCTGGAAGCGCCACAGAATCATGTTCTTCTTCCCTCTGGTAGCTTCCAGCCGGTGACTTGCAGGAGCTGGTGCATGAATACCCCCACTCCCTCATCCCTCGAGTGACACATCTCTGAGATGCAAGCTCTATGCTGTCCCCAGAAGTCCCCAACGGGACTGAGCCCCCTCTGCCCAGCACAATCACCTGCTCACGAAAGCCCCCTTTTGGGCTCCTTCCCATGCCTCTCTCAGTTTCCCGCTCCCTTCCTGGAATCACTTCCCACGTAAAGTCCTTGTACCCGAATCCTTGTCTCAAGGGCCAGGCTTTGCATTTCGGTTACCACAAAAGGCACAGTGTTCATCCCCGCCTGCAAGACCCTCCATACTCAAGGCAGTTACCTCACTTGTCCTCAGACACACCAGATCCCTCCTGCCACAGGACATTTGCTCATGTTCTTCCTGCCCCTTAGAACTCTGGTCTTCCCCATCCCGTCTCCTTCTGCCAACTCCGCCTCACCCTTCAAGTCTTGGGTTAAATGCCGAGCCACTCGGAGAGGACTTCCCTGACCACCCTCTCTGCCAGCCACCATCTCCCTCTGAGGCTTCCTCCTCCTCCCCCTCTCTCCCCCTCCCCTGTCCCCCTCTCTCCCCCTCCCCTGTCCCCCTCTCTCCCCCTCCCTCTTCCTCTTCTTTCCCTTAAGGCTGTTTGGGTTTTTTAAATGTTTTGTTTGGAAATAATTTTAGACTTCCGGAAGAGCTGCACCAATCCCCGTTGCCGAAAGTGCACAGTTCCTATACACCCTCCGCCCAGCTCTCCTTAATGATGACATTTTACATAACCTGGCATGATGAGCAAAACCAGGAAATCAGCGTGGGTACAATATTGCTAGCAAACCTACAGACCATACTCGGGTTTGACCCGTTTTCCCACGGACTCTCCTCTTCCTGGCCCAGGATCCCACCCCGAGCCGCTCACGTGCCTTGCTGCCACACCTGCCCGGCGCCCTGAACTCTGGGATGGCGGTTCCTCAGTCTCTCATCATCGTCCCTGACCTTGACATTTAGGAAGAGCACTGGCCACGGATTTTGTGGGACGTCCCTCAGTTTGGGTCTGTCTGGTATCGGCTCACCATGAGCCTGGGGTGTGCATCATCCGCCCCAATCCCGCAGGGGTGACGCGGGGGGTGACACGGGGGTGACGTGGGGGGTGACGGTACGTCCTCAGTGCAGGAGACCAGGAGCCACGTGAAGCTGATGCATCTCATCACCAGCAATGTTAACCTTGATTCCACGGTGACCACCGTGTTCCCCACTGGAAAGTCACTGTTTTACTTTTTGGATTAGCAAGTATCTCGGGAGCCCTGCTTTGGCACCGTGCTAATACCCTGCCTTTCCTCACGCTTTCACCCACAGATTCTACCTCACATTCTTGGATTCATCTTGCCTCTCGGGCACTCGATCTTGTCTCTTCGTGGTCTTACTTCTGTCATGGGACTTACCACTGTTTTGAAATATGCTTGTTCATTTGTTTGGATGCTCCCCTCCTCCACTGGACAGAGCCCCGGGAGGGTGGGGACTGTGTCTGTCATGGTCACTTTGTCCTCCGTGTCCAGCCCGGGACCTCGCACACAGTGGGTACCCAGCACATATTTGATGAACAAATAAACAAAATGAAATGACGCCAACCAGCAAATCCCAGGTCAATTCAGTGGAGTATGATTTGGTGGCACCCGAAGAATGTTCTAGAAGCAAAGCCTTTCCCTCTCTTTGGGCCTCTGTTCAAATGTGCGTGCTTAGGGGAGACCTTCCTTGAGCGCCCCACCTAATGCTGCCCCTGCTTAAATTTCCTTTGCTGCACTTCACAACCTGAAATTATTTTGTCTGATGGCTGGTTTATTCATTTAGTTAATTCGTTGTCTGGCTGTCTTCCCTCTTCTCAGCTAGAACAGAGTCTCTATAAGGTCAGGGGTTTTGTCTCGGCCACGGCGGGATGTCCGGTGCCTAGCACATCGTCCCATGTACCAGATCCCTCTCCCCAGAGATGTCTTCTGTCTCCACGAGCCCAGCTATGCCACCCGAGAGTCGGGGCAGGAAAGGTAGGAAGACAACTGAAGGAGTCTGGCTTCGGAGGGCAAACCTGTTCATTTACAGCCGATGCCTGGCCAGTGGGGCACGCAGGGCCAGGCCAGTCTGGGGAGTCTGGGGCCGAGAGGGTGGCTCAACCCCTTCTTGGCTGTGGCACTTGGGAGGGACTGTCCCCTCTCTGCATGCTGCTGGCTTCCTCCTGGGAGAAATGGGGAAAGGCACTGTCCCAAGCTCAAAGGGCAGTGGGAGGTCCACGGGTGATTGCATTCGGGAAAGTCTCTGCCGACTCTGCACCCGTCACCCGCATGTTACAGACGGGGAAGGACGAGCTCGCTCCGCAAGGGCCATGTTGGGCTTCGAGTCCAGCTTGTCCCTCACCATGTCAGGCTCGTTCAGGTCCACAGAGTTGTGTCTTTGGCCTGGAAGCTGACAAAATCCACTGTGTATCTACTGTGGGCCAGGTGTAGGGCTGAGGGTTGGGGGGAGAGAGAAAGAGAGGGGGAAACAGAGGCCAACACAGATAAACATGGGCCTAAAGGACAGACACGGAGGCCACGGAGGGAAACATGACAGGCAAGAGAGAGTAAGTCCAAGAGAAATACAAAAAGAGACAGGGAGGCAGCGACATGGACCAAGAGAGACATACATAGAGAGACAGGGACAGACAGAGACAGAGTCGGGGAACAGCGATAGAGGCAAAGACAAAAAGATGCTCACCCAGAAACGGAAAGATAGAGAAGGAGCGGGGAGAGAGAGTCAGAGAGTCAGAAAGAGACAGGCATAGAGATGCGCAGAGAGGAGAGACAGAGAGACAGAGGGGCCCAGGTCGGGCTGCAGGTGGACGGTTCACTGGCAACTTATCACTGACCCCTCGCACACCTCCATCTTCTCCTCCCAGCCCCAGCCCCAGCCCCGGGGGGCCACACAGTCTCCTGCATTGCAATCCGATCCGGGGTGTGTGTGCACTGCATACCTACTCATGTATGCGCGAGTTTAACACTGAATGCATCAGGAGACGCACTGCGGGGAGGAGGGAAGGAGACGTGACCTTGAGCTCCGAGAAGTTATGGCCACAGGACACATCCCATCCCCCATCTGATACGTGTCTTATGTCTAACAGCCTGAGGAGCCAGACATCTTCAGGGTATCCCCACCAGCGCTACTGAACGAGGCTCCCCCTACAAAGAGTAGGGGGGTGAAAATCAGGCTTACAGTTGTGCCCAGTGTCCCTTCAGGTTAGTTGTGTGGACACAGAAACCCCCTCTTAGGCAAAAAAGGAATGTATTAGTTCATCTAACAGTGGTACAGGTGTTGTGTGGCCTTTAGTCTCAGCTAGATCCAGGCACTCAGATGATGTTTTTAGAACCTGGGTCTCTCTCTGTCACTTTGTTCTGCTTTCTTATACATTGCCTCTATTCTCAGGCAGCATCTTAGTGTCGGCTCCCCCAGAAGCAGACCCTGAGACAAGAATTTGAATCAAGTTTACTTACTTTGGCAGTGATTTCAGAAAACACTGGGAGAGGAGCTGGATGGGGGGCGGTGGTCAGAGACAGGAAAGGGAGGGCAACTTAAAAGGAGCACGGTCAAGCACGTTGTCAGGGGGGCAGTTGGGGCTCAGGCCCCCTGGGGTCCTCTGGGAGGTGGTGAGGACATGTGCCCCCAGAGTCATTTCATTGGAGGAGCGAGATGTGGTCCCACTGGCTGTGGTCCTGGGACGCCCCCAGAGGTGTTCATTGGCTGGCTCACCGCACGTTACCAGCATGTGGGCCAAGAACGTTCTAGTAGCCAGAGGAGCCCTCAGAGGGAGGCCCACACTGCCGACCCTTTGATCTTGGACTTTTGGTCTCCAGAACTTCGAAAAAATACATTTCTAAAGTTCTCAGCCACCCAGTTTATGGCACTTTGTTACAGCAACCCTAGGAAACCAAGACACCCCATTATCAGCTGCTGTCTTTGGAGAACCTCTGTCTCCATCTTTTCCCCTATAACCATCTGTCGCTCCTTTATTTAGCAAACACTCCCTAAATACCGACCCTCCTGTTGTCCTCCTTTAGAAACTTGATGGGAGACAAAACAAAAACCCCCAATCTCTTGCCTCAAAGAGATGGGACTTGCAAAATACAAAGACCCCGGTGTTTTAAAATTCCAGTGGGGCCGAGGACAGTCCCTCAGGAAAATTTGCAGTCGCTTGAAAGACATGAGAGGCGCCAGCACCAGCGACTTTTGGGGGTAATCCCCAGAGGGACAGCATCGGCAGGGGACCACCGCTCGGCCCCAAGCACCTTCTCTCTCCTTCGCTCACTCTTTGAGGGCTGCTGTCCCCTCTGAGTCACTCTCTGTCCCCTCTCAGCCCCTTCCCTGAGTCTCTGTCCCTGTCCCCGCCATGGCTTCCCGGCCCCCCCTCCCTCTCCAGTCCACACCCTCCAGCCAGCAACCAGAGGCCTCTTTCTGAAACACTAATTGATTTTTGTTTCAGGAGTAATAGGTGACTTTGTTCCCGTCCCAAAAGGGCCAAGCAGTGCAGAAGCATAGAGAGTGGAAATGGGAAAAAACAATGGGTCGATGCCCTGCCTCTCGACTTTCCTGTGGCTCCAGTGCCCTGTGGCCTTGCCCACCCCTCTCCTGTCCTTGAGTCAGACCCTCTTTCCAGACACTCGGCTCGCCTGGCCTCCCTCCCCCTCCCTCCCTTTGCCCCTCCCTCCCCCACCTCCGCACCCCCTCCTTCCCTTCCGTCTCTCCCTCCCCCTCCCTCCCTCTCCCCCCTCCCTTCCGCACCTCAGGACCTTCTCAGTCTCTGGCCACATTCCCAGCATGCTGCTCTCTGCCCTCCTGCACCAAGTTCATTCTTTTTCACCCTCCGCTCTCAGCACGGTGCCACCTCGCCCTGGATGGCTCACACAGACCTGGTACAAGGATTCCAGGGAAGATTCCTTGCCTACAAGCCATTGTCGCGATGTACTGCCACCGGGGGGGTGGGGCTGGAGGGGGGGGCGCCTCACGAAACAGAAGTTTATCCTCTCCCAGCTCCGGTGGCCAGAAGTCCAAAGTCAAGGTGTTGGCCGGGTTGGCTCCTTCTCAAGGCTCAGAGGGAGAATCTGCCCCATGTCCTGCCCCTGCCCCGCCCCCCACCCCAGGCCTGTGGCTTCCGGTGGCCGGCCACCCTCAGCGCTTCTTGGCTCATGGCTGCGTCACTCCAATGTCTGCTTCTGTTACCACCTGGCCTTCTCCCCGTGTATCTCTGTCTCTTCTCCATTGCTGGTGAGGGCTGCCCTGGGAGGCATTTGGCCACCGAGAAAACCTGAAGAGTAAGTGGTCAGCCTGGCCAAGCGCCACTGAGGAGACAGGATGCTGTTCCTGGCCCCGGAAGCAGCATTTGCAAAGCTCTAGAGGTCAAGGACACGTGATGCGTTCACAGCATTGAAAAGCCTCGGGCTTAAGAGACTGGCAGGGTCTTGACCATCATGGGGGGCATGGGGGGCTTGTGGGCCACAGAGGGGGGGTGTGGGCTGCATCTGGAGGGCAATGGGGAGTGATGGGAGAGTCGGGAGGATTGCGATTTTAGAAAAAAAATCCCTGACTAGAAGGATTTCAAAGTGGAGGCAGGTCTGGTGTGGGAGAGAGAAAAGGTCAGACCTGCCGCTGAGCGCTGATCACGCGTCGCCTCATTCACTTCTCACCCCACCCGTCTTACAAGATGGGTTCCTCACCATTATGTCTCTTTGACTGATCTGGAGTCTGGGGCCCAGAGAGGTCGAGTGGTTTACCTGGTGTCACACAGCTCGTGAGTGGCAGACCCAGCAATCCAGATGTAAGCAGGCTGCCTAGCCCAGCAGGGGGCAGACTCAGGGTGGGAGGTTCGGGGCATGAGAAGTGGGGAGGACGTGAGGCTGATACCCAAGGCTGTGGCTGGGGACGGGGCCGGAGAGGAGGCGAGAGCTGGGAGGATAAAGCTGAGGCAGGACCGGAGGCGCACCGGGCAGTGACGGTAGAGGATAGGCACTAGTCGCTCTTACCGCCTCCACGCTGACCTGGGCACCTTTCTCCCCCCAAATCAAATCTAGTTAGACTCTGAGGACATATGAACTCAGACCAATGTCCTGAGAAAGAGCTGGCCCCTGGAGAAAGGGCATTTCAGGCAGAGGGCACAGCCTGTGCAAAGGCCCTGGGGCAGGACCATGCCTGGTGTGGCCTGGTGTGTTGTGAGAATGGCAAGGAGGCCCGTGCGGCTGGAACAGAGTGACTGGCGCTGGCGGCGGAGAGAGGGAGGAGATTTGGAATTTGGGTTTCAAGAACCGACCTCATGGGGGAAGGGTGCCCTGAACTAGTCCGGGTCCTTCTGGGTACCTCAAAAGGGGGTGACATTGGCACCTCTCTTGGTGGGTCTCTGGGAGTCTTTGGGCGATGATGCTCTGGAGTAAGAGTTATACGTACTGGATCCGTGCCACTGGGGGCCATCAGTCCACTTTGTGGCAACCCTGAGCCTTATGAGGTCCAGGAACTGGGGATGCTCTGAGCATCCGGGTCAGAGACCCAGGAATTCGGTCCTGGCCACAGCCCTAGGCAACTGGGGGCTCCTGGGAACAAGATGGAACGGGACGATGTCACAGAGGCCCGGGGCATCTAGAACCCTGGGGCTTCCTGGCCTCAGCGTCATCCGCCAGCAAGGCCACCTGGGCAGGTCAGCGGCTCCTGAGACCGGCCTTCAAGGACATGATGCACACGGGGCTGCCGCCGGGAGCAGTGTCTGCCTAGGGACGCCCTGGCCCCAGCTGTCCCGCGTCCCTGCCTCTGAGCTCCCCATTCGAGCTCACCTCCCCTCTCATCCCGGCCACGGGCCCCCCGGGAGGCCCTGGAGATGTCCGAAGGCCTCCCGTCTGCTGTCCCCAGCGGGACCTAGCTCCACGCAGCAGCCGGAGGAGGAGGGAGGGGGGGCGGCGGCCATGGGGTGGCGGCAGCAGCCGGCCGGGGCCCAGGGGGCCGTCAAGGCCTCGCTGATCCTGCTGGCGCTGCTGGTGCCCTCGGAGGCCGTGGTGCGGGCCGTGCTGGACGGCAATGCCAGCACCGTGGACTTTGCGGATTTGCCGGCCCTGTTCGGGGTGCCCCTGGCCCCCGAGGGCGTGCGGGGCTACCTGATGGAGGCCAAGCCGGCCAACGCGTGCCACCCCATCGAGGGCCCGCGACCAGGCAACGGCTCGCTGGGCGCCATCGTGCTGATCCGCCGGTACGACTGCACGTTCGACCTCAAGGTGCTGCACGCCCAGCGGGCCGGCTTCGAGGCGGCCATCGTGCACAACGTCCGCTCGGACGAACTGGTGCGCATGGCCCACGTCTACGAGGACCTGCGGCGCCAGATCGCCATCCCCTCCGTGTTCGTGGGCGAGGCGGCCTCGCAGGACCTGCGGGTCATCGTGCGCTGCGACAAGGCGGCCCACGTCCTCCTGCTGCCCGACTACCCGCCGTGCCCCGACCTGGACTGCCACCCCGTGCTGGCCGTCTCCTGGGTGCTGGGCCGTGCCCTGGCCCTGCTCACGTCCGCGGTCTTGGTCCTCCGCCAGCTGTGGAACTGGCTCTGGGCCTGGTGGAGCCGGGGGACAGAGGCCAAGCCACAGGCCTGCCAGAAGGCGCAGGTCCGCACCTTCACGCGGAGGAACGACCTGTGTGCCATCTGCCTGGATGAGTATGAGGAGGGCGACCAGCTCAAGATCCTGCCCTGCTCCCACACCTACCACTGCAAGTGCATCGACCCCTGGTTCTCGCAGGCCCCCCGGCGCTCCTGCCCCGTGTGCAAGCAGTCGGTGGCCGGCACGGAAGACGGCTCCAACTCCACCATCGACAGCTTGGGCGACGAGGACCCCTCGCTGCCCGGACACCGGGCCCCCATCTGGGCCATCCAGGCCCGGCTGCGCTCGCGGAGGCTGGAGCTGCTGGCCCGAGCCGGCTCACAGGGCCACTCCAGTGGCACGTCCGTGGGGGTGGCCGAGGCCACGGAGTCCTCCCAGAGGCCCCCAGAACCCCTGTGAGGCACCGTGGCGCCCCGGGCTGGCCACGATCGGGGCAGGGAGGGTGGAAATGCGGAGTGTTTCTAGTCTAGAGAGAATAAAGTGGGTTTGAAAGCGGAGTCTTGCCCTGACTGCTGTGGGGCCGCCCGGCTTCTGGCCCCTGCGACCACCCATTTGGCAAATCCCTGCCGAGCCCGAGGCCGCCTCCCAGTGTCCACGGGTGAGTGAGGAGAGCTGGGGGCGGGAGGGTGTCTCCAGGGCCGCTGTGTCGCCCGTCACACCAACGGTGGTGCTGGGACGCCCCGCACCTCCGTTCCGATCCTGGACATGTGGGCTGCGCATCCCTGCTTGGCTTGTTCATTCTGCATTTCAACATTTTTTTTTTAAATAAAATTTTTACTTTGGACTGATTTTAGATGTCCAGAAAAGTGGCAAAGGTACTAACTACGGAGAGTTCCCATGTACCCCTCGCCCGGCTTCCCATAATGCTCGCCTCCCGCTCGGGCCGAGCATGCTCACCTGTCCCCACCAAGAAAGGTACGTCCGTTACGGTGAACTCACCTCCAGCTTTGATCTGAATTTCCTCATCATTGCCACTTTTTATAGTGGAAAACATCAAACACACCCAAGTAGAGAGAATAGAATAATGATCCCCCCGACAGGCACCCATTACTCAGATTCAACAATTATCTGTCCAGGGCCACTCTCGACTCTTACACCCTTCCACTCTCCCCTGTCCCTTGTTCTGACGCAAATGCCAGATGGTTTTCATCTGTAAACATTTGGTGTTTCTAAAGCAGCAGTTCTCACCTGGGTTGGGGATTTTGTCCCCACGGGACCCTGGGTGATATCTGGAGACATTTGTGGTGGTCATGCCCCGGGGGGGGGTGGGTTCTTGGCATCAAAGGGGTGGGGGCTGGGGTGCTGCTCAACCCCCCCTCCACCAGCATGCAGGATAGCCTATGATGACCCAGCCCCGAGATCAGCAGTGCCAAGGGGGACAGCCCCCATTCTAAGATAAGACTCATTTTTTTTCTTTTTCTTTCTTTTTTTTTTAATGCGGGGCTTGAACTCACGACCCGAGATTAAGTGATGGTGGGATTTGGACCCAGCAGTCTGGTCTTGGGAGGTCCACAAGTGAATATGTGTGTGTAGTCAAAGATTTCCTGCGTTACACATATGAACGTGTTTGTCAATTGTGCTTTGCTTTCTGCACTTCGTGCAAAGCTGGGAAACTTCGAGGTGGTTTAAAGAAAAGGGTCTCCCTTCTTGGATTGATGATGGCAAAGGATAGGCCCTTGGTCAGGATGGCAAAGGATAGGCCCGTTGTCGTGGCTCTGGTGTGTGTGTGTGTGTGTGTGTGTGTGTGTGTGTGTGTACATGTGGGCATGCGTGTGTGTAGAGGTGGGCTGAGATCCTTGCACGTGATCCCTGAGGGGCTGCAGCTCTGTGATGAGGACCTCACACCCACTTTCTGAGGTCCCTTGCTCCCAGCCCTGCATAATACCACAAACAAAGGCTACAGTACCCAGGGCACCCTGTTTTGGTCACTGGGGATGGCCCATGGCACTGCCAAGGCAAGGACAGGCCTCTCTGTCCAGTAGGCATGAGAGGGGGTGAGAATGGAGAGGTGGACTGGGAGGGACAGATGTAGCAGTCAGGATTGGGGCGGGTGGTGAGATACAAGACCCAACCAGAGCATATTAAGCACATGGGGCTCATGCATATGCAAAGTCAGTGCAGGGATGGCATGGAGGCTCTATGGTGTCCAGGGCCCAGGCTCCTTCTATATTATTGCTCCATGTCCTTAGCAAGCAGTCACCTCCTCATGGGACAACACAGCTGCTTGAGCTCCTGCTATCACATCTGCATTCCAGTCAATGAGGAGGAAAGGGTGAGGAAGGGCTCCCCACTTCCTTTTAAGGACACATCCCAGAAATCCCATATAACACTTGTGCTCACACCCCATTGGCCAGAACCAAGCCATGTGGCCACACTTGCCTAAAAGGACACTGGGAAATATAGTCTTTATTCTGAGTGGCCAACAGTCAGCTGAAAATCTGAGGTTCTATTCCTTTGGAAGAGGGGAGAACAGATATTAAGGCCAGCACTGCCTGCCACTTGGACACACTGTGGAACCTGGCTTACATGTTTGTTAAAGGAGAGAAAGAAGAAAAGAAAGAAAGACAAAGAGAGAGAGAAAGAAAGAGAGAGAGAAAGAAAGAAAGAGAAAGAGAGAGAGAAAGAAAGAAAGAAAGAAAAAAAGAAAGAAAGAAAGAAAGAGAGAGAAAAAGAAAGAGAAAGAAAGAAAGAAAGAAAGAAAGAAAGAAAGAAAGAAAGAAAGAAAGAAAGAAAGAAAGAGAATCCTCTCGCCTCTAGCTTGAGCCTCCTTGAAGATCATAGGCACCACAAGGGAAGCAAGCACATCCCAGGTCATGGGACAGATGACTTTTTTTTGCAACCAGGCTGCCAGGGGAGGGAGTGAGCTCAACGTCCCTGGGGAGAGAAACCAGCTCTCACTGAGGCCTGGCTGTGCTCCAGGACTCAGGCCACATGGCTTCCACCAATAACACTTCCCGAGCCTCAGTTTTCCCATGTGTACAGTGGGGACAGCAGTAGCAATGGGCCCCGCAGGGCTCCTGAAGCATGGACGATGCTAAGCACAGTGCCTGACACTAAGTGCTCCGTTGGTATTTGTCGATCGACTAAGTGACCTGCCCACAGCCCAGCTAGAATATCGGGTGATCACAGCTGTGAGGGGGAAGCTCTGGCACCGTGTTAGCCCAAAGGGAGGTGCCTACCCCAACCCAGAAAATGTGGGAGGCTTCCTGGAAGTGGTGTCTTCTCGACTGAGAGCAGAAAGGGCAGGAATCAGCACCATGAAAAGGAAAAGAGATCCTGGCAACTAGAACAGCATGGGCAAAGGCCTGGTCTGGCCTCCAGTAGGTGCTTAATAAGTGTACATAGAGTCCTTGCCCACCCCCCCCCCCGGTTAGAACCTGCTCCCTCCAAGAAGCGGCCTCAGCTTCAGCCCAGCCTCCCCAGTCCCCCAAGATGAGTGTGCAGGAAGAGTAGTCCAAGCCGGGCCTGGACTCTTCTCCAGCCGCCTTCAGGGAGGCTGGGCACTGCCAAGCTTGGCGAGACCAGCCTGTGCCAGACTCCTTGGCCCTGCTTGGCTGCTACTCCAAGTAAGCGCCAGCCAAGGCCTCCTCCCACCCATCCAGGCAGTGTCCATCTGTGTTGTCTAAGGGAGAGTGTGGCCAAATGGGGAAACTGAGGCTTGGGGGGGGTGGGGGGGTGGAGTCAGGGAGGGCAGCAGCCGCCGGCACAACTCCTAAGCACATACGCTGTGTCAGGCGCCAGGCCACATTCTTTCCGCATGAATTCCTTGCATCTTGAGCCAGGCTCCTGTGCAATACCCCCATTTTCCGGAGGAAGAAACTGAGTCTGTGAAAGAGAACATGGTTTGCCCAGGGCCACACACCTGGCAGCTCACTCCTGCACCGTTTTTAAATGGCTGTCACTTTGAATTCTGCATTCTGCCGGCCTCCACCTCCCCAGGGTGGGTCACAACTCCAACTGTCCCTACAACAATATGCTTTGGCCACCCACTCGTCTAGGTCTTTGCTGGGCAGCCTAGACGCAGCAGTGACCGAGATGGACCCAGCCCCCCGCCTGCATGGGGCTCCCAGTCCAGTGCGGGGGAGGGACCATGATGAGCTGGGGGGTGCGGTACAGGTGCTGTGAGGGCCCCAGCCTGCAGGGTCAGGGAATGCTTCTCACATAAGGGGCATCTACCCCAAGACACGAAGGATAGAACAAAAGCAATTTGGCAAAGGGTGGAAGGGTGTTCTAGGGGGAGGGAACAACATATTCAAGGACCCAGAGTCCTAAAAGGCACAAAGGCTCTTCATCTATTTGGACACAACTTCCGCCTTAACACACATACGCGTCTTTAGTTATGACAAGTAATGACACTTCAAGTTTATAACAAAGCTCTCTTCAGCAGCCGAAGGGCGCGTGGCCTCGACTATTCTAGAAAGACAAACAGAGGTAGGTCCTATTATAATCACTCCCATTTTTCCGATAAGAAAATTGAGGCCCAGAGAGGTTTAAGTGGCTTGCCCCAGGGCAAACAGCTCAGAAGGGAACCACAGAAGCCCACCTTTGGAGGCTGTTGGCATCACTTCTGTGCCATCCTCATGGAGAATGGTTGAAATGAAGGAGGGAATGGAGGAATGAGAGGCTGAGCAATCTACTTCTCCCAGGCCAGGCTTCTCAGCGTATCCTGCACCCCTGGCTCTGTCCCAGCTCCTCCTCCCAACCTGCTTTGGTGGGTGCCGATCCACTCCAACGTGAGCTGAGGACAGTGTGCTCCTCACCTCCTCTCCTCCACACCCTCTGCTCGTCATGATACAACCAGTAAGGAGCAGATTCCGAGGACCTCATTGCCACCCCCAGTGGCTACGGGAGACAACTGTAAAATGGCGGGGGCCACAAGGAGGCTGAGTGCCAAGGTCTTACCCCGATGGAGTCTGGAAGAGGGGAGAGAGGCTCTGATTCCTCCCCTGGTCCTCCTTCCTTCCTCTTCCTCTGTCCCCACCTCTTCTCCACGCCCTGCCCTCTTCCTTGCTCACCCCTCCCAGCCTCCCAGCCGGGCCCAGGACGGGAGGACGTTTTTAGGAACAGATGGCCAGCTTCCTCGCCCAGCATTCTGTCAGTTAATTAACGCCGCCTGTAATTAAACTTCCCACAAATTAGCTGTCAGCTATGCTAAAGGGAACCGTCCCTCTCAAATGCCACCTTGACTTGCTGAATTGTGAGCCTTGTCGACAAAATAATTAAAGGCAGAGGGAGGCCACCAAAAACTGGAGCCTTTTCTTCCCCTAATATCTCTATCTGTGTCCATGGCTACACGCTCCCATCCAGGACTTGGGAATACAACCAGGCTGTTTTCTGAGTTGCCACGAATTAATGCCCCCCATCGCGGAAGGAAATATTATTGAGCACCTGCTGTGTGCCAGGCACTGTGCTGGTAGCTGGGCACCCAGCGGTGACCGAGATAAACACTGTCACTGTTTTCTCGAAGCTTCCATCCTTGAGATATGTATCTATAGATATATAGATATCTACCTATCTAGATATGTATTCTTAAAGGAAACAAGTGAAGTTATTAGAGCTGGGGGAAGAACACTCAGGGAGAGGAAACAGTCAGTGCAAAGGTCCTGAGGTAGGACTAGCCACGCTGGAGGCAGGACCAGGTGGAAATTGAGGAGGGGTGATAAGTGGGTGGATTTGGGATTGACTTTTCAGGCAGAGGCAACAGAGTTAGCTGATCTATGGAGGGGGAGGGTAAGAGAAAGGGAAAGCAGGGAGATGCAGATCTTTGGCCCAGGAGGCAGAAGAAATGGATAGTTGATCCACAAAGTTGCTGGACTTCCACAGTGAAGCCTTTTTCAAAAAAGAGAAGTCTTCAGCCTCAGACAGGCCCATTGTCAAGGCCAGGGGAGTGTGCCTGGATGGAGTGAGGCCCCCAGCCCCAGGCCCTCAGCCTCCCCTTGGTGGGGTGGTTTCCCTGGCATCAAGGAGAACGCTGCCCACACCTGTTAGGACAAAATGAGCCCCGAGGAGACCCCTTGGGAGAGCGACGATGTGCCTGCTGGACGCCCAGGGGCTCCAGAGGCTCAAGCCCCAGTTCCTTGGGGTCCGAGGAGGGTTTGGGGAGCTTTGCCTGGCAGGCAGGAAAGCAATCATGGACCTCAGTGTTCTTGCCTTTCCCAGGATACTTTGCGTCCCCAAAGGACAGATTTCAGTCTTTGGAGCGCTCAAGGCCTTGGCAGAAGCTGTACTTTCTGCCAGAAATACCCTGTCCTGCCTCCTTTCCTCCCCCTTTCCTAACCTTCATGTCTTTGCTCAGGTAACACCTCCTCCAGGAAGCCTCCCTGATGCCCCAGCCTGAGTCCTCTGGGCGGGGTCTGCTTTGGTCCCTGTGGCGGTCCTGCTGTCTTCGAGAGTGGGTAGCATGTAGGGGGCTCAAAATATGTTATTTAAGAGTAAATACTAACACAGCTTATCTGAAAACCTTGGGACCAGATATGTTTTGGAATTCATAATATCCTAGATTTGAAGACACTGACAATAGGCACTCAGCAGATACACTACTGCACCCCCAGCAGGGCCTGGGCCGCCTGATCCCCCTCCTGGTCAAGCACAGCACGAAGATAACAGCAAGAATCACAATAAATGGGGCAAGGAAAACTGTATAGGTTACACTTCAGTAAAGGCTCAGAAATAGGAACGCCCCGAAGCCTGGCTTGCAGGCGCTCTCCTCGGCTGCTGGGAGGGAAGGCAAAATGGTACAGACTCGCAAAGACTGTTTGGCAGTTTCTTAAAAAGTTAAACACACACACCTACCATATGACCCAGCCATCCTCCTCCTGAGTGTTTGCCCAAGAGAAATGAAAGCATATGTCCCCAGGAAGACGTGTGTGACAATGTTCATAGCAGCTTGATGCAGAACAGCCAAACACCAGAAACAACCCAAACGCTCATGAGCCGGTGGCTAGATAAACAAGCCACCCTCCATCCACACTTAGCAGGACAGCAACGACAAGGAATGGGCTACTCGGACCTGTCACAACTTAGAGGCACCCCCGAGAGCATCACCCCAAGAGCGAAAGAAGCCGGGTTCCAAAGACTGTGTCCTGTGTGATTCTATTTATATCCATTTTAAAAATAGGCAAGGTAATCTGTGATGATGGAGGCAAGAGTTACCCGGGGGAGTTACCTGGGTGTGGGGTGTGGGGTATTCTCTGGGAGCTCCTACCCCCACCCCAAGCCTTCTGGGGGGTGGAATGTTCTATACAGGGTCCCAACTACGGTAAGCAGGGGTCAGGCATGGTTTTCAGTGACAAAATTCAAGGAAGCACCAAAAAACTCAGCAATCAAGGTAAGTAATATTTGACTGCAATATTTTTAAATATCAAAATTAACGCCAAAAAAAAAAAAAATCCGGGATGAACAAAATATCAGCATTCCAAGTCAAGACAGGATTCCACCGTGCATTTGCAAGACTCGGTTCCGCAACCCGCCCCCCCCCCCCGCCCCCGCCCCGCACTGCTCATCAGAATCTTAGGTGCTCGGGTAAAGCTGTACACTTCAGATGTTTGTATTTGTGGTGTGGACGCTAAACCTCAATAAGCAAAGCAAGAAAAAAGAGGTAGATGAGACCTTATCTAATCTCAAGAACGCCTAAAATAATAATAATAATAATAAAAAGCCCATTAGAATGGTTCAGGAGGCAAGGGGATAAAGGAGGAAGAAATAAGTACAGAAAAGAACCAGCGGCGTGTGTGTGTTGGGGGGAGGGGTGTCAAATGTTTGTTGAATGAATACGGCAGTGAACAAAAAGGCGCAGGCCCCAAGGCGCCGCCGGAGCTCCCAGTAAATAAACAAGCAAACGTGATAATTAAGGGGAAAGCCCCTCCTGCCTCCCCCTCCGCCGCCTCCACCGTCCCTGCCAACCCCTTGGCAGCCGCAGACCCACAGACGGCGCGGCCCAGCTGCAAGGACACCGTGGCCGCTGCCTACTCTCTCCACCCTCGGTGAGCCCCGGACGACCGGGACCTGGGTGCTCTTTCGTCACCGCTCCATCCCCGGTGGGCTCCGGGCTGGTATACCGTGGACACTCAATGAATGTGCAATTATCCAGAAAGGTCGATCAAAACTGTGGGGGTTTTTGATTGCTGCGGGGTAGGGGGGGTGGAAATCTTCCATCCTTCCAACCTTTCTGATCAGACGGGAGGGCTGGGGCGCCCCCGTGGGCCCGAGGTGGCGCGCAGGGGTTTCTAGGTCCAGCATGAGCCTGGAGAAGGGCAAGGGCAGGCAGGGGTCCCACGGTCAGGAGAGGGTGCAGGTGCCTAGGTGCCACCCCCGGGCGGTGCCCGAGGCTGTAGGGGACCCCTTCCCGCGCCTCACGCGGGCACCGCCTTCCAGGGGCGAGGAGAGACGGGCCTCCAGGCCAGCCAATGGGAACGCGGTCGGGGCGCATTACCTCATCAGGCGGCACGGCCATTGGCTGCGGGCTCCCGGGGGGCGGGCGCCGGGCTCAGCTCTCGCGGACCTGCTGGAGGTTGTTGGAGCCTTCGGGGAGGGACTTGGGGGGCCGAGGGGAGGAGAGGGAGGAGAGGGGAGGAGAGGGGAGGAGATGAGCAGGAGCGCGTGGGTGAGGAACTTGCAGTATCTGCCGGGTTGTGAGTGTGTCTTTATAATAAGCGGGTTGCCCTTTACTCGGGGTCGCCCCTCGCCTGGCCATCCTAAGGCCGATTTTAGGGAGAAAGCAGGAAGGGGAAAGAGAGGATCCTCTCCACTAAATTAGAACTCCCCAGGTTAGGAGCCCCCTCCCCCGTACACAACACACACATTGTCCGCAAGGCAGCATGGACTGCGCCCCCGCCCCCGCCCCCGCCCCCGGGGTCAAACAGAACCTCAGTTTGCCAGTCTGTGTCTGAGACACCATCATTCGTCCCACAGAGTTCTGGGTGCACCCTCCAGCAATAGACAGCCTCGGAGCCCCCGCAGGTGGCAGGCTGCCCCTCTCGGAGCCCCAGTTCCCCAGTGTGAAGTGGGGTTGATAAAAGTCCCCCTTTTACAGGGAGGTGCTGTAAAGATTCATTCGGTAGGTCAACAAGCACATATTGACTACTTACTGTGTACCGGGCCCTGTCCTGAGTACTGTGGATACGGGGAGACCAAGGCAGGCCTCAGCTCAGCTCCCTGGACCTTAAGTGAGGGAAACAAAGGTAAACAGGTAAGCATTCACTTCAGAGGGCTGTAGTGCTCCGAGGAAAATAAAAGCAAGGGAGAAAATGGAAGGAGAGAGTGGGATGCTACTTCAGCCCCACGGTCAAGAAGGGCTCACTGAAGAGGTGATGCTCAGGCTGAATGAAAAGAAGCTATGCGAAGATCTGGAGGAATAGCATTCCAGGCAGAGGGACCAGCATGTGCAAAGGCCCTGAGGCAGGACAGAGCCTGGCTTGTTGCCAGAACAGCAAAGAGGCCCGTGTGGCTGGAGCAGAGTGAGCCAAAGGGAGAGAGGGAGACGGGGAGGGCAGAGAGGGGACCAACGCAGGCCATGCAGGGCCTTGGGGGCCTGGGCGGGGGAGAGGACTTGGGCTTTTACTTCCAGGGAGGTGAGAACCCTGGGGGGCTTGTGGGCAGAGGAGGGCGGGACCTGACCCAGGTGCTCACGGGCGCCCTCTGGTGGCTGCTGCGGGGACGACAGACTGTGTGTGGGGCGGGTGCGAGGCGGGGAGCCACGGTACCAGGGTGGAGGGGACTGTGCTGAGTGATGAGGGAGCAGACCAGGGCTGGAGCCATGGAGGCAGTGACAAGGGGACAAGATGAAGGTATATTTTGGAGTCAAGAGATTTCATTCCACAATGTTGGGTTGCAGGGAGGCCGAATTTTGGTTCCCGCACACGACCAGGCCCACAGTAGCTACTCAATGAGCAGGAGCAGTGAGTAGCAGCCGGATAATTGGGTGGCCTTGCCCTCCCCCAATTCCCCTAGGCCTCCACACTCCAGACCAAATGAATGAGTGAGTCACCCCCGGCTGAGAGTGGTGGGCAGAGGTGTGCATTGGGCACTGACTCAAATCATCCCGCCCAGGCATCTTTGACTTATTGACACCCTGTCTTCACTCTGGGTCCAGGTGTGCCCCCCAAGTGAGATGAGTAACACACTGCACCCCTATCTACAGGGTCCTCCCACCTTCCTGGCTGAGAACCCAAACTCTGCAATTCCAGCCTCCATCTGATACCAAAATCCCCACCTTGTCCCCCTCTGGGTGGTTCTCTGCCATACCTTGCATACCTATGGGACTGGGAAGCTCCCTCTTTTTGAGTAAGTCAAAGATCTTATGACTGGCCCCAAATCTGCCTCCCTCGGCGGGGATATCTTTTTAAAGTATAAATCTGAACTGGACCCCATCACCCTCAGAACAACAAGGTCTTCTCGGTATGCCTTTCACCGTCCCGTGTGGTCTGGCTTGTGCAGCTCCACTCGGTGGCGTCTGCCTCTTTCCTTCCCAACCTTTGCACAAGCTGTTTCCTCTGCTTGCAAGGCCCTTCTCCCTTCCTTCTTCCCTTGCCTGCCTCATTTTAGCACAGTTTAGGTGGCAGCGGCTCCAGGAAGCCTTCCCCCACCCCCTGGGGAGAGTTAAAGAATTGCTCCACCACTCCCATGGCTACATTGGGCTACATTGTATCTCCCTGCTTCCCAGCCCTGAAGGTTGTACTTCCTACTCGCCAGGGCGGACGTCTGGGCTGGTGGCTGCCTGCAAGCCTCCAAAGCTCACCTACCTGCAAGCTAAGGTGGCAACTGCTCTCCCCAGAGCTGCCCCCCGGGCTCTCCCTGAGGGCATCATTAGTTTAAAACCATCTCCTCCCACCAGCTCCCCACAGGCTATTCCCCCCCCAAGCCACAGCCGAGCCCCTTTTGAAGAGTGATTGACTAACAGCCATTAGATTAATGGGCAAGGTGCATTTTCATTTCTGCTGCCTCTACAAACTAAATGTTCCCGTGTAATTACAATTAAGGACATGTTGGCGTGTGATGGCTCCAGGCTTCCTGGCCTTCCCCCTCGCTCAGGCCCTCTGCCCGCTCCCTGCCCCTTTTCTCCCTTGGCTTTGGCCTTCCCTCATTCTCTTTTCTTCCCAACTTACTCCTTCTTCCCACCTTTCTGCCCTGAAAGCTTTCTCCTCCTCTCTTCCTCCATCTCTTGCTCTTCCTGTCGATCTCTCTCTCTCTCTCTCCCCCTTCCCTCTCTCTCTCCCTCTCCTCCTTCCCTCTCCCCCCCCCCAGTCTGCTTCTGTCTCTATTTCTCAATTTCCTGAGGCTTTCTGTGTCTCTCTCAATTTGTTTCCATCTCTTTCCTTCTTCGCCTGCCTCGCTGCATCTGTCTCTCTGTCTCTCACCCTTTTGCTTTCTTTCTTTGTCTTTGCCAGTCTCTCAGAGTTCTTTTCCCTCCTTTTAGCCATGCTTACCCCAAGTCAGAGAGTGCATCTAGATCCATTTGCGTTAGGACCCAGGCCTCCTGGGGACAGGTCTCAGTTCTGAGGCTTGAGATGGCCCCTTCTTTTTTCCTGAGTTTCTGTTTCCCCGTCTGTGAAATGGGAGGCTGAGGGTAGAGCCAGAGGTGCTGGTCTCCAGGCTGTGGATCCAGAGGACCTGGCCCCTGCCCCACGAAGGTGGACAATACTCTGGGGGTGGCAGGAGGAGCTTTCTTCCTGCCTGTGAGGCCCAAGGCCAGAGGTGGGCTTTCCAGGACCGAGGGAAGGTTGCACCGCTCTTTCCCATCGGTGACCCGGTGTCGTGGATTTGTCAGCGCTTTCCCTGGTGAAACAGGACACAGGCTGGACAACTCGATAGAGGCAAGGTGGGGCTTCTGATAAAGAATCTCATGCCCTCTGATCCTGTCTGTATCCAAGATTCTCCCTGACCTGTCTAGCCTCAATACCTGCTCAGTGTACTGGCCCCAGTACATTCCAGATTGGGTCCCGCTTCCACTCCTTTGCTTAGGCCAGTCTACCTCCCCCCCCCCCCCCCCCCCCGCCACAGGCCATCCTTCCCTTCCCTTCCCCACCCTACCCAAAGCCTCCCAGCCTTTGAAATCAGGGCTCAAGCCTGACATTTCTTTTTTGTCTCCCCCGCAGGGACCTAACAAAGTTTGCACCTCTAGTTTGAGAGAAATGTCTATTAATGACATCCTTCGTCATCATCATCATCATCATCATCATCATCATTATCCTTGCATTTACTTAATATTCAGAATGTGCCAGGCATCCTGCTAAGGGCCTGACCTGAATCCTCTCAGATAATCCATTATTCACCAGTCTTCTGAGACCAGCACAACCACTGTACCCATTTCAAAGATGCATACACTGAGGCATAGAAAGCGTGGGATACTTGGCTCAATGTCACATAACCAGTCAGTGGCAAAGCTGGGATTGAAACCCAGGTCTGGGTGACCCCAGACCCACCCCCTCAATCCCCCCACTGGAAGTGAATGTCAGAACCTCGATTCAGCTTCTCCTCACCCGTCCTTGTGGCTGAAACTGTGTTCGCGGATGTCGAACGCAAGCTGTCAGCAGCTCCTCTGGCCTCTGATAAATTGAGAGAATTAAAATCCATTTAGAGGGAAATCTCTAAATAGGTCTGTGTTGTGTTTTGTGTGTGTGTGTGTTTTTTTTTCCCTTTTTTCCCCCTGCTGTCTCCAGCTGGGTAATGTATTCTAGGAGCAGAACTGAATCTGACTTAATTGAATTTAAAAGCAGGTATTACATCTGCACCTTGTGAGGGAAGGTGGGTGGAGGGATCGCTCGCTGCTGAGATAGTTTCTACCCGGCATCTCTGACTTGTGCACGGAAGAAGGGGCGTTAGCCCCGGTTCGGGGTTCCTTGCATGGGGGCTCCCCAGGCTGGACCATAAAGGGTGGGCTTTGGAGGGGAGAGGCCAGGGGACTTGCAGGTAAGGTGGGTGCCCGGGCTTCGGGAGAATGGGTACAGTGAACCCCTCAGAGGTGGGGCCAAAGGAAGCTGTTACTGACACCTCCTCCCGGCCTCCTGTTAGCCCCACTTCCGGAACTCGCCCCCAGACGCCCACTTCTCACCCTCTCCCCTGCCTCCACTCTGGTCTCCATCCCGGATCTCCTGCAGCAGCCAAAATGGTTATTTTTTTTTTCTTCTTCTTTTTTAATTGTAGCTCTTTTTAAAAAATGTGGTAAAATATACATAACATAAAACTTACATCTTCACCATTTTTAAGTGTACAATTCCGTGGCATTAAGTACATTTACAATGTTGTATAACCATCCCCACTATTTCCAAAAAAATTTTTATCACCCCAACAGACACTCTGTTCCCATTAAGCGGTAACTCTACTGTGTGAAATCACACAATTTTTGTCCTTTTGTGGGGAAAAAAAAGGCTTATTTCACTTGCGCATAATGTTTTCGAGGTTCCCTCATGTCATACCGTGTACCGGTACTCCACTCTTTTTTTTAGGCTGAATAATATTCCACCATCTGGAGGGACCATATTTTGTTTATCCACTCATCCGTCGGTGGACACTTGGGTGGTTTCTACCTCCTGGCTATTGTGAATCCTGCTGCTGTGAATATGGGTTACAAATATTTATTTGAGTCGTTGCTTTCAATTCTTCTGGGGATATCGGTAAGAGCAGAATTGCTGAGTCGTATGATGATTCTATGCCCAGATGATTTTTAACAAATGTCACTCCCTGCCCCGTTCCAAATTTGTCCATGGCTTCCTGTTGTTTACAGGAAAACTGAAACACCCTCCCATGGCCCTCAAGGTGCTGCCAATGTTCCAAGCCTCATCTCTTGCTACTTTCCCACCCTCCAGCCACACCAAATCACCCTCACTTGTCCCCGGACCTTTGCACATGTTGTTTCCCCCTCCCCAGAGCCCTCTTCCCCATTTCATATTTTGGTTTGACATCTAATTCCTCCTCTGCCTTCAAATCTCAGTTTTTTTTTTTTCTGACTCTAGGAAGCCCTACCTGATCTCCCAGGCTGGATCAGGTACCCCCTTTTCACTCTCAGAGCGGCCTGAGCATCCTCCATCATGGCCCTGGTCATGGGTCACAGGTGACCTGTCTCCCCCTATTGGGAGGGCAGAGTGGGGTCTGTCTTGGTCACTGCTGTGTCCCCGGCCCCCAGCTGGGGATGCAGCACCCAGTAGGTACCTAATCCATACTTCCTGAATGTTGCCATGGTTCTTTCTCTTCTCCGGCAGACCCCACGCCCTTGAGAAATGAGACACAGCCACTTCCAACTTCTTCCAACTAATGGCAGATTTCAAACGGTATCTTAGGCTGTCGATTAGAAATAGATCCAATCAATGTGCTTGTTTTTCATTCTGCGGTGCATCTGTGATGGATGGGCAGGCGGGTGGGAGTGCTATTAAGCTGGGAGAATTTTCTATACGTTCCAGGCTCTGGGCAGGCTTTCTTCAAAAAGCTCTCTGGCCCCATCTCAAAATGAGAAAGTCATTAAACACACACACACACACACACACACACACACACATTGCAGGAGAGCATCTCCTTCTCTGGGGGGAAAAAACCCCGCAATTAATACACAGCTGCAAATGCCGCAGTCTGTGTGTGCAGACAGCAAGGTCCACAGCTGACAGGGAGCAGGAAGCAGTGGTTTTCATTGTTTTGCTGTCGCCCTCCCCCCAAAGCGCGTTGAAGTTCTCCTTGGAAGTACCGGCAAGTGAGTTGGGGCTGAGAGATTTTCACTGCAGCTCTGAGGTTGGGTTGCCTGGAAGCGGGGCCCCGAGGGGAGGATTTGGGGGCAAAGAGTACGCGTGGGAGGTGATCTCAGGAAGCGCCAGGAGGGGCAGCGGAGCAGCGGGGCAGAGGGACGCGAGCGAAGGAAGGAGCCGACGCTCATGAGCAAGTGACTGCTGAGGGCAACCGGGGCTCAGTCCTACGAGGAACCCTGGGGAGACAAAGTGTGCACCTGAGCTGTCGCTCCTGAGGGGGTATTTACCCCCCAGCACCTGTCCATCACTGGCTCAGAGCTGCCTCTTGAGGCTAGAGCTCCCTAACCCTTCCTGCCTGCCCTGCACCCAGCCCAAGAAAGCCTCAGCTAGTGAGTGGCAGGTGACGGCAGAAAGATGCTGTCAGCAGGGACCTCGATGCGGGTGCTGAGACTTGTGGATGGGGCACCCAGCATCTGCTAGGCACGGTGGCATTCTCTATTTCCAATCACCATTCATTCACTCCAGAAGATTTATTAAGCCTCTGCTGGGTGCCAGGCGCTGGGTTGGGGACCCAGCACTTGTCTCCTGGAACTCAAAAAACACATACCCAGGCAGCTGTGGCAGCTCAGAGGCGCCTCCTCTCCCAGCATTGGGTTAGGGGGTTTGGGGACGCTTTCTGGAGAGATGACATTTAAAGAGGAGTTAGATGGGGCGCCTGGGTGGCTCGGTTGGTTAAGCGACTGCCTTCGGCTCAGGTCATGATCCTGGAGTCCCGGGATCGAGTCCCACATCGGGCTCCCTGCTCAGCGGGGAGTCTGCTGCTCCCTCTGACCCTCCCCCGTCTCATGCTCTCTCTCATTCTCTCTCTCAAATAAATAAATAAAATCTTTAAAGATGAGTTGATGAATAAGAAGGCGGGGTGGGGCAAGGAAGAGTGGAGTCGCTTTTTGAAAAACAATTTGGACTTTTTCTTGAAAGGCACAGGGGAGCCATGGAGAGCTATGGAGCGGAGGAGGGGAAGGGTCAGGAAGAGGAGCTGGTACGGGTGATAAAGTGATGCACTGGGGATTGGGTAGGTTGTAGCTGGTGGACATCCGAGAGGAGGTGTCCCAGAAGTCCTGGCTCTGTGGCCAAATCTGGTTGGAGATGGAAGTCAGGGTATCGTCAGGATGGCTGAAACTGCAGAAACAAGTTTCTGAATTTGGGCCCTCCAGGAAAAAAGCCAGAGCATTAAAAACTAATAATCCATCAATTAATAATAATAATAATAATAAATGAAGTTCTTTTTTTCTTTCCCAGTAACGAATATTAGAAGCCCCGCCCCCTGGCTTTGTGCGCTGAGCCAGCAACGTCAGTGTCCCTGAAAGAGAACGTGGTGGGCCCTGGAAACCCTTCCAATCTCTCCAGCCGCGCCCTGCGGCCGCGTGACCACAGCTGACCCAACCAGGAGGCCAGTAGGACTAGGCTTCAGTCATTGGCTGAAATCATCTAAGCCTTACCTGTAGCTGGGGGTGGCGCCAATTAACCCACAGCCCTGGAAAGTGAGAAAGGTGTAGATTGGTTAAGGCAACCCCCTCCGCTCTAATAAACGGGCAAACCTCAGGGACTCCACAAGGCAGACGGGTGTTGCGCACCTAAGGTGCAAACAGGCGTTCCTGCTTAGCAAGCAGCTCTTCTCCACCCGGTGACGCAGGAGCTAGCCACCTCTGTCTTATGGCTTCTCCATCTTTGACGTGGAAAGAGCTTGGCCAGGACTGGAAGTGACGGAGATCACGTCCACCCACATTCTACTGGCGAAATTCCACCGCCCCAACCGCAAGGGGTGCTGGGAATGTGGTCTGGTTGTGTGCGTCAGAAGAAAGAGGATGCGGATGTAGCAAAGGCTCTAAAGGTCTGTAACGTGAGGTACAGCCCCCCAAGCCAGGGCAAAACCCTGGTGCTGCTGTCTCCTGAAGGTGGGGAGAAGCAGGCTGGTTGGCAAAGGCCACATATGTCCCCCAGGATGACCCTTGCCACTAAACAATGTAGTGAAATTCTCTAATCCATCTCATGATGTTGCTCAAGGGATGGAAAATGTCCTCACTAGTTGAGAAGTTCCCACTGGCTAAGGATGAGATTTGTCTTGGTCACGATTGTGTCTCCATATCCTAGAACAGTTCCTAGTTTAGGTATTTGCGAGATACATATTTATTGAGTGGATGAATAGGTGGCTGAGTGGGAGGGCGGATAGGTAGGTGAATGGGTGGGTAGATGGTGAATGGATGGGTTTAAGGTGGATGGGTGGGTGGACAGATGGGTGGATGGATGGATGGGTGGGTAGATGGGTAGATGGATGGGTGGATGGATGGATGGATGGATGGGTGGATGGATGGGTGGATGGATGGATGGGTGGATGGATGGGTGGATGGATGGATGGATGGATGGGTGGATGGATGGATGGGTGGATGGATGGGTGGATGGATGGGTGGACAGATGGGTGGATGGATGGATGGGTGGGTAGATGGGTAGATGGACAGGTGGATGGACGGGTGGGTGGATGGATGGGTGGGTAGATGGGTAGATGGATGGGTGGATGGATGGGTGGACGGGTGGGTGGATGGATGGGTGGATGGATGGATGGGTGGATGGGTGGATAGATGGGTGGATGGATGGGTGGATGGGTGGATGGATGGGTGGATGGATGGGTGGATGGATGGGTGTGGATGCATGGGTGGGTGGATGGGTAGATGGATGGGTGGGTGGTTGGAAAATGTATGAGTGAGTGGATGGGTGGATCTTTTTATGAGTGAAACCATCCCTTCTCTGTGTTTGGGTTGCACTGATATGGCTGTAGACACGAATAGTGTGAACCCCCAAATAGATCCCTGGCCATAATTCTAGAATTCTAGGCTATCAGGACCCTTGTCTGTCTTGGAGATGAACACCAGCCTGGTGACCATGACATGGTTTTAAGTTACATGTAAAACAACTTGAAATACCCTGACTCTCATGGTGAGAGAGTTCTTCCTTTCACTTCTTTATGAAGAAGAAAGTCTTAATTGGGTGCTAATCACTCTTTAACACCTCTCTAACACCTGGGACTCTCCCTTTTTGGACAAAGAAAGAGAGCAAACCCCAGTTCACAGCCTCAGAGACAACCGTCTCTAGTCAGAAATTAATAATATGATTTAGTTTTTATTGCATTAGCTTCTACTTATGGTCATTGATGCTGGCTTTTCATTTACAGTCATGATAAACAATTTCTTTTTAAATAGATTTAAGATTTTAAGAAGTGGGTCAGTTTGAAGGGAAATATTCAGGAAATAGCTTTGGTGGTGGAAAGGTGGGGTAAGATGGACTACACTTTGAGAATCTCAAGGTGAGGGTAGTCTCACAGTTGCTGTGTGGCCTGGAGAAATTCACTGCACCTCTCTGATGCCCAGTTTTCACATCGAAAAATGCTTTCAATACTCCTGAGGTCCTGGAATCCTTTTGTTGAGTAGGTGAACTAGCATAGCCGTGTGACCCTGGAAATAGGTCCTTGCCCTCTCTGGGTCTTGTTTCGTCTCCCAGCCTCAGAAAAAAAAGCAAGGGATGGAAATTTTCTCCTGGAGTGAAGGAGGGTGTATATGGATAGCAAAAAAAACTCTTACCTGTCCAGGTCCTTGGGAGATTTGGGGGTGTCTTTTGTTGCGGGGGATACTCTGTTTTTACCTTATTCTTAGGAAAGCCTCTGCAGTCCATCACCTGTGCTGGTTTTCTTCTGCCGAGAGTATGAGCCTGTGGGACAGAGGCACTGCCACCCTGGACACACTTTCCACCTGCTGGGCACAGTGTCCCCGGGGAGAGACTTGGATAGAGAGCCCGGGGGTCGGCCCAACATAGGACTTGGGTCCACCCGGGAATGAGCCGAGTGTGTGAAGCCTGATGACAGGGCGGGGGCGCCTAACCTTTCTCCGGAGTCCGGGCTGTGTCCTCCTCCCCTCCCCCACCCTCCCAGCCCCGACCGGTGTGTTTTCCCTCGATGACATTTGGAATCTTTTAATAGTTGTCACATTAGCATACATTTGCATACCTTATGCTAATCAGGCTATTTATTTTTGAAAAAGCACTTTGACTTGTGGGGCCCTTTCTCACCGGGGATGTCACCGTGTCTTTCCTGGAGACTGGCTGCTTCCCCTGGGTGGGGGGGCTGCACCGCCCGAGCCCAGCCGGGGGCATCCACCTCATGGGTGCACCCCGGGGAGAAGGGCGCATCACCTCCGGGCCGGCCTGTGTGGGGACCGGTGCCCGAGGGGAGGCACTATTCTCGTGCCCATTTTGCAGACCAGACTGCAGAGGCAGGGGTCCCGGGCACCACTCAAGGACACGACTCCAGAAACAGCTCCCTCCCTGTCCTACACTGCCTCTGGCTCAGCAGGTCGCCTTCAACTCTCCTGACCCTCCAGCAGCCCATGGCTTTCTCCGGCAAAACTCCTTGAAAGAGTCGTCTACACTCGCTGTCTCCATCGCTCTCACCCTACCCCCCGCAACATCCTGACATCATCCGCTTCTCACACCTTCCCCTTTCCATCCCTGAAATCCCTCTGGTCAAGGTCAGTGGTGGCCCGTTTCATCCTCCTCACCCCCCTGGGCAAAGTCTGACCCCCTCTCCCCAGGGACCCTGCACTCGCCAGCTTCTCTCCCATTTCTCTGGCTCCTCCTCCGTCTCCCCTTCCAGCGCCACCCCCCCCCCCCCCGCCCCGTGCCCGACTCCAGCGACTCCAACGTGGTCCAGAGCTCTAACCCCCTCTATGTCCCCACCACGCCCACAGTCTTGTCTCCAGCCTGGGCCTCCCCTAAGTTCCAGGCTCGGGGTCCAGCTGCCCCTCCACATCTCCACATGGGGGGCTCCCAGGGATCCTGCATTCAACACAGCTGCCCTGGGCCCTGCCATGACCCCAGACCTGCTCTTCCTTCAACCCTCTTCTTGGCTGAGGGCGGCCCCATCCATGTAGAGGCTCAGCCAAGGATCCTGGCTCTTACCCCACATCTTCGGCAAACCTTGGCCTTCCACCTTTATGATTCTATGAAGTTCTCTCATTTCCCCATGATTCCACCCTGCTTACTCCCTGCTGACTTCCTTGCCCCCATCTCTCACACCGACACCCCTGCCTGCACTCTGTTCCAGCCTCCCTGTTCCTCCAACGTGCCAGGCACAGGCCTGCCTCAGGGCCTTTGCATCTGTTGTGCCCTTTGCCTGGAGTGATCTTCACATAAGTCTGTTCTGTTTCTTGTTGTATCCCCAGCACCCAAAACAGTGGCCAGCACACAGTGAGAACTCAGTAAACGTCTCGCTCGTGAGTGAACGTGTATGCACAGAGAAACAGCTCTAGACAGACAGAAGCCCCAAAGTTGGAGATGGCAGGTGATGTCAATGTTTTCTGAAGACTTATTTGTCTTTTCTAATTTTTGCCACCAGGAATATAACTCCAGTGGGCACTGAAACAAAATATCTCGGTGCTGTTTTGTTGCAGAACACCACCAGCTGTGTGATTCTACACAAGTGTGATCCTCGCTGACCCTCGGTTTTCTCATCTAGGAAATGGGGATGATCCTAGCACCACCCTCAGAAAACTCCTTGAGAGCCAACCCTCTGAGTCTAGAAGAAAGAGTTTAAATCCACTCTGGGGTAGTAACATTTGCAACGCATGAGGTTTAAACGTTTTCAATAAAGAAAAACAAATCCGGGCCAAAGCTCTTTTCTGATTTATAGTAATTGCAAACCAGCAGTGGTTAATATAATTGTCCAGCAGAGGGGGCGGTGGGGGGCTCCACACTGGGTCCAATCAGCCCCGGGTGGGATGTGGCCCCAGTCAGGTTAAGCAAACGCATTACTTTAATAACCTGGGGAGGCAGCTGGAGCCATTAGTGAGAGGGGAGAATAAATATTATCCCAAGAAACTCCAGAATCGGCAGTTTTATCACCAAGAATTGTCCCCGTGCTATTTACTTTCAATTTAGATTTTCGGGAAAGTGGCTCTTGGCAAATTTTATGTATGAAGGAGAATGACTGGAATTGAAAAATGACCTGATTTTTCCAGCTGGGAGGAAAGGAGCCATGGTATTTTGGGGTCCCGCTCTGGCCCACTGAGTCACCTTCCCGCCCAGTCACTCTTCACACCTGAGTACTGGGTCCCAGGCTCAGGCACATTCTGGAGGTGCTGGAGTTTTCCCTGAGTCTGCTTCACAGGCCAGAGGGGCATGGAGTCAAATATCCAGGGACGTGGTCTCATTTAGTTAAAAGTGGCTTCATCTATCCTCTGGTCTGCTCTGTTTGTTTACTGATGGGGGAAACTGAGGCCCAGAACGGGGCTGTCATGAGCTACCTGACTCTGCTTGCCTCGGTCCTTTTCCCTTCTATACTTCCTCTCACTCAAGAACCCCCATTGGCTCCCTATAGTCTCCAAGGATAAAACTCTCTCAGGCTACACATCACACTCAGACTATAATCCAAAATAGATTGTAGATCTACATGTGAAATGTAAAACCACTGCATGTTTAGAAGAAAACGAGAGAAAATCCTCAGCACCTGGAGTTAGGGAAAGGTCAGGCATGGCACCAAAGAATGATTTGTAAAGGAAAAAACTTGATGTTGGACTCCATCAAAATTAATAACTTGCTCTGGCTGCAGAATGGGATAAAACACTTGGATCCAACAAAGGATGTGTATCTAAAAATATATCTATAAAGGACTCTTAAAACTCAACAGTATGAAAACCAACAACCCAGCTAGAAAATGGACAGAAACAGGAACAGACATATCACTGAAGGAGATCTGCAGATGGCAAATAAATCCAGGAAAAGATGCTGAACATCATTAGCCATTAGGGAAATGCGAATTAAAACCACAGTTGGCATGTCACTGCACACCTGTCAAAATGGGTAAAATAAAAAATAGTGATAATGCCAAATGCTGGTGAAGATGCCGAGAAACTGCATCACTCACATATTCTGGTAAGAATGTAAAACGGTACTCTGGGAAAGAGTCTGGTGGAGTTTTGTTTTGTTTTGTTTTACAAGGCTAAACGCATGCTTGCTGTATGACCCAACGATTGGACTCTTGGACATTTATCCTAGAGTAATGAAAATTTATGTTTAAACAAAAACCTGCCCAAGAATGCTCAAGGTAGCTTCATTTGAAATCGCCAAAATCTGGGAACAACCCCGATGTCCTTCAATAGGTGAATAGCTAAACCAACTGGGGTTCATCCATACCATGGAAATACGACTCAGTAAAGAAAAAAATGAACTAGTCATCAATGCAATGATTTGGATGGAGCTCAAGGGAATCATACTGAATGAAAGAAGCCAGTGTCCAAAGGTTATGTACTATTATAGTTCATGTATATAACATTCTTGAAATAACAAAATTATAACATGGAGGACAGACAAGTTGTTTCCAGAGAGGAGGGAGGGAGGTGTCTGTGGCTACAAAAGCGTAGCATCTGTTCTGTGTCTTGATTATGATGCTGGTCTCATGAATCTGCACATGTGATAACATTGGCCAGAAATACGCACGTGCGCGCGAGTGCACGTGCGTGCGCGCACACACACACAAATTAGTGCGTGTAAGACAGGTGAAATTGGAAAAAGCTTGATGGATTGTATTAATGTTAGTTTCCTGTTTATGATATTGTAAGATGTTAGCATTGGGGGAAACTGAGTAAAGTAAACATGAGATCTTTCTGTATTCATTTTCTCTTTCAAAAACACTTTCATTGAGCTAATTCATATACTACACAATTTACCCATTTACAGTGTGCAATTCAGTGGTTTTTAGTATATTCGCAGTTAGGCGACCGTCCTCATAACATAATTTCAGAACATTTTTATTACTCCTCCGGGGAAAAGAAACCCATTAGCAGTGATTCTCCACTTCTTCCTTGCTCCCCACGCCCCCTCCCCCCCTATGGATTTGCCTATCCTGGATATTTCGTGTGAATGAAATCATACGCCCGTGTGGTCTGGCTTTTTCCCTGAGCATAGTGTTTTCAAGGTTTGTCCGCACTGTGGCAAGTATCAGTGCTTTGTTCCATTTTATGGCGAAACAAAATTCCACTGGGTGATGTACCACATAGTATTTATCCATTTATCTATCGATGGACATTGGGGTTGTTGCCACCTTTTAGCTATTAGGAGCATTTGCATATAAGAATTTGCATGGAGGGGCACCTGGTGGGCTCAGTTAGCAGAGCATGTGACTCTTGCTCTCGGAGTCATGGATTTGAGCCGCACACTGGGTGTAGGGATGACTTAAAATAAATAAATAATTCATTAAAAAAAAGAATTTGCATGGACATACATTTTTGTTTCTCTTGAATTTTGAGGAGTGGGATTCCTAGATCATCAGGTAACTCTTTAACATTTTGAGGAACTGCCAGACTGTGTTCCAAAGCCGTCACCCCGGATTGGAATGCCACCAACGTTAGCAGTATGTGACAGTCCACATTTCTCCGAGATATCCTCATCAATACTTCTTATTGCCTATCATTTTTTTTAAGCAATCCTAGGAGGTATAAAGTGACCCTATTGCAATTTTGATTTGCATTTCCATAGTGACTCATCATGTTGATCGTCTTTGCATGTGCTCGTTGGTCATTTGTGTATTTTCTTTGAAGAAATGTTTATTCAAATCCTTTGTTCCTGTAAAGAATTGGGTTATTGATTTTTTTTTTTTTTTGGAGTTTTAAGAGTTCCTTATATAGGGGCACCTGGGTGGCTCAGACGGTTAAGCGTCTGCCTTCGGCTCAGGTCATGATCCCAGGGTCCTGGATCGAGCCCCACATCGGGCTCCCTGCTCTGCGGGAAGTCTGCTTCTCCCTCTCCCTCTGCCTGCTGCTTCCCCTACTTGTACACACTCTCTCTCTCCCTGTGAAAAATAAATAAAATCTAAAAAAAACAAAAAAGAGTTCCTTATATATTCTGGATATAAGTTCCTTCTCTCCCCCCCATTCTATAAGTTGTTCTTTTCTTATTTTTATTTTTCTTAAGATTTTTATTTATTTTTTGACAGAGAGAGAGGGAACACAAGCAGAGGGAGTGGGAGAGGGAGAAGCGGGCTTCCCGCAGAGCAGGGAGCCTGATGTGGGGCTCGATCCCAGGACGCTGGGATCATGACATGAACCAAAGGCAGACGCTAAACGGCTGAGCCACCCAGGGGCCCCATAAGTTGTTCTTTGACTTTCTTGATGGCATAATTTTCAGCACAAAAATTTAAATTTTGGATGTGATCCAAGTCATCCACTTTTTTCTTTGGTCCCTGTGCTTTGGGTATCAGATCATTGCCTCACTCAACATCATGAGCATTTGCCCCCATGTGTTTCTATATTATTTTTTTAGTATATGTGCTGCCGAAGTGAGCAGTCTATATTATTTTTTTAAATAACTACGTGTACAATTTTCCCCAAATAAAAAGTAAAAAAAAAAAATGTGGGGGAGGTGGCAAGTGACTCGAACTCTTCACCAAAGAGGATAGTAGGTTGCAAATAAAAATATGAAAAAAAATGTTCATGTCATCAGCCACTAGGGAAATTCAAACTTAAGCCATCAATGGATACTACTGCTCACCTATTAGAGCGGCTAAGGAACGTTGACAATACTGTGTCAGCAAGGATGTGAAGCAACTGGAACACTCACGGGACGCGGGCAGGAAGGTGAAGTGGTTCCCAGCCACTCTGGAAAAACATCTGACCGTTTCTCATAAAGGTGAACATACATTTGCCATGGGGCCCAGAAACTTCATTTCAGTGTGAACTGAATTACCCAGGGGAAATGAAAACTTACGTTCATTTGAAGACCTGTCTGTGGATGTTTATAGCATCTTTCTTCACAACTGCCCCAAACTGGAAACAACCAAAATGTTCTTCAGAGGATGAATGGGTACACAAGGTGAAGTCCATCTGCACAATGGAATAGTACTCAGTCATAAAAAGGAATGATTATTGGTATGTGCAACAACTTAGGATGATTCTCCAAGGTGTTATGCTGAGTGCAAGAAGTCAGACAAAGAAAACTACATATTGATTTTTCTATATATACGACTATGGGAGGCCAAATACTGATGTCCCCAAAGATACCCGGTTCCTGATTGCCGGAGCCCATAAATATTGCCTCCTAGGAGGTCTTTGCAGATGTGATTACATGAAGGATTTTGAGCTAAGGAGGTTATCCTGGAATCCAGGTGGGCTCTGAATGCACTCACCTCTGTCGTTTTTAAAAAAGATTTTATTTGTTTGACAGAGAGAGAGCACAAGCAGGGAGAGTGGCAGAGGGAGAGGGAGAAGCAGGCTCCCCGCTGAGCAGGGAGCCCGATGTGGGACTCCATCCCAGGACTCTGGGATCATGACCTGAGCCGAAGGCAGACGCTTAACCGACTGAGCCACCCAGGGGCCCTCACCTGTGTCTTTATAAGAGGGAAGCAGAGAGAGATTTGCCTACATGTGTAACCATCGAGGCAGAGATTGGAGTGATGTGGCCACAAGCCAAGGAACACTAGTGGCTGTAGGAGGTGGAAGAGGTAGAGAACGTGTATTGACTCGCTGGGGGTGCTACAGTGGAACACCCCAGACTGGGTGACTTAAAAAACCGAAATGTACTCTCTCACAGTCCGGGAGGCTGGACGCCTAGGATCAAGGCATTGGCAAGTGTGGTTTCTTCTGAGGCCTCTCTCCCTCCTTGTCTTGTAGGTGGCTGTGTTCTCCCGTGTCCTCGCATGGTCTTCACTCTGCTTGCCAGTGTCCTAATTTCCTCTTACAAGGACACCAGTCCTATTGGACTAGAGCCCACTGATATGACCTCATTTTGCCTTAATTGCCTCTTTAAAGCCCCAATCTCCAAATACTTTGAGGTGCTGGGGCTAAGATTTCAACACAGGAAATTTGGTGGGGACGTAATTCAGCCCATAACAGAACAGCATGTTCCCTAGATGCCCTGGAAGGAGTGCAGCCCTGCCAACACCTCGATTTGGGCCCAGTTAGTCTGATTTTGGACTTCTGACCTCCAGAACTGTAAGGGAATAAATGTGTGTTGGGTTAAACCACCAAGTTTGTGGTCATTTGTTACAGCAGCCGTGTCGGAAACTAATAGAAGGACATTTTCAAAAACACAAAACTTGGGGCACCTGGGTGGTTCAGTCGGTTAAGCTGAATCTGCCTTCAGCTCAGGTCATGATCTCAGGGTCCTGAGATTGAGTCCCGAGTTGGGCTCTCCAATCAGCGGGGAGTCTGCTTCTCCCTCTGCCCCTCTCCCCCCATGCTCTCTCTCTCTCGCCCTCTCTCAAATAAATAAAATCTTAAAAAAAAACCCAACCCCCCCCCATAAAACTGTAGCGATGGAAAACAAGAATTAGGGTTGGGGGGCAGGAGGAGGGAGGTTAGGGGAAGAAGGGATTCCTCTGTATCCTAACTGGTTGGCTGAATATATGCAGGTGTTAAATTTCATAGAACTTAATATACCGTATCAATTGAATAAAAGACAAAAACCACATTACCATCTCAACAGATGCAGAAAAAGCATTTGACAGAACCCAACACCCTTTCATGATGCACTCAATAAATAGAAGGGAATAGAAGGGGACTTCCTAAGCCTGAAAAAGAGCATCTATTTTTGAAAACCCACACTTGACATCATATTTGATTAATGCTTTCCCACTAGGATCACGAATAAGACAAGGGTGCCCACTCTCACTATTTCTATTTAACCTTGTACTGAAGGTTCTATTAGAGCAATTGGGGAAAGGAAAGAAATAAAAGCTATCCAGAATGAAAGGAAGAAGTAAAATTATCTCTCTTTGCAAATGACACTCTCTTATATAAAGGAAATCCTAAAGAATACACGCATATGCACACCATGCATGCACATGCACACACAAATACTAGAGACAATAAATGAATTTAGCAAACTTGCAGGATGCAGTCACTACACAAGTACCAGTTAGATTTATATATGTCAGGAAAGAACAATCTGAAGATGAAATTAAGAAAGCAATTCTCTTTACAATAGCATCAAAAAGAGTAAAATTCTTAGGAGTAAATTTAAAAGAAAAAGTGCAAAGCTTATACTCTGAGAACTACAAAATATTGTTGAATGAAGTGAGAGACCTGAATGAAGACATTCCATATTCATGTACCAGAAGATGTACTATTGTTTTCCTTTAAAGATGTATGACTATTGTTACTACTCCCAAATTGATTTATAGATTCAACACAACCCCTATCAAATCTCAGTTGACTTCCGTATTTTCTTCTTTAGAAATCGACAAACTAGGGCGCCTGGGTGGCTCAGTTGGTTGAGCGACTGCCTTCGGCTCAGGTCATGATCCTGGAGTCCCGGGATCGAGTCCCACATCGGGCTCCCTGCTCGGCGGGGAGTCTGCTTCTCCCTCTGACCCTCTTCCCTCTCGTGCTTTCTATCTGTCATTCTCTCTCTCTCAAATAAATAAAATCTTTAAAAAAAAAAAAGAAATCGACAAACTAATCCCAAAATTCATGTAGAAATCACACTTTCTGATTGCAAAACTTACAGCAAATCTGGAGCAATAAAGTTGGTCTGGTACCAGCATAAGGACAGACATACAGATCAATGGTAGCAAACTGGGAATATAGAAATAAACCTTCACATTTATGGTCGATTGATTGTCAACAAGGACCAAAATAACTCAGTGGAGAAAAGAATAATCTTTTCAACAAATGGAGTTGAGACAACTGGACATCCACATGCAGGAAAAGAATGCTGTTGGACCCCTACCTCACACCATACACAAAAATAAACTCAAAACAGATCATAGGCCTAAATGTGAAAGCTGAAGCTATAAAAACAAAGGGGTAAATCTTCATGATCTTGGGTCAGCTGGTGGTAATTTAGGTATGACACCAAAAGCACAGACAATCAAACAAAAGTCAGATAAATTGGACTTCATCAAAATTGAGTATTTTTTTGCTGTAAAGGATGCCTTCAGGAAGATGAAAAGACAATGTACAGAATGGGATAAGGAACTTTTATCTAGAGTATACAGGGACTCATAACTCAATAAGACAACCCTACTTAAAAAAATGGGCAAGGGGTCTGAATAGAACTTTCTCCAGAGAAGACACACAAATGGCAAATGCATGCATGAGAGATGCACAACATCATTAGTCATCAGAGAATTAAAAATTGAAAGCACAATGAGAAATCACTCCACACCCAGTAGCATGCATGGCTAGAATTAAAAAAGACAGAAGCAAGGGCTGGCGAGGGTGTGGAGAAATTGGAATTCTCATGCATTGCTGGTGGGATTTGTGAATTTCTGTGTCATGAGTAGGCCTTCTCCCGGGCTTCAGAGGCCACCTGCTGCAGCTCATAGATGCTTCTTGAAGATACTATCACAGGCTGAATAGTGGTCCCTCAGGGCTCTCCCTGTCCTAATCTCCAGAGCCTGTGAATATGTTACGTTAAATGGCAAAGGGATTCTGCAGATGTGATTAAATTAAGGGTCTTGAGATGCGGAGATGATCTAGGTGGGTCTGATGTCATCACAAGGGTCCTTATAAGAGAGAAGCTAGAAGGTCAGAGAGCAAAGTCAGAAACAGTAGTCGGATCCCCTGGAAAAGCCAAGGAGACAGATTCAGAATGCAGCCCTTCAGAAGCATTTTATATTTCTATTCTATTCTAAAATAGTAATTTGTGTCAATTTTAAGCCACGAGGTTTGTGGTCATCTGCTACAGTAGCAATAGAAAAACTGAGTCCCACTCAGAAATAAGGCTTACCACTTCCACTCACATCCCATTGGCCAGAACATGTCACGTGACCACACCACAGCTAGGGAGTCTGGGAAATGCTGTCCATGGCTGGGCAGCCTCTTCCCCGGGGGGAGCTCCACCCTATGGGATTTTTGGTGGATGCCAGATCCTCTCTGCCATGCTGCCCATTACTTGAGAATGTTATGGTCAAAATTCTCCCAAAGTCCCTGTCTGCTGGGGGCTCATCATCCTGAATCTCTGTGGTTTAATATCCAGGCTTCTAACTGGAAATTCCACTCTCTGGAACTTTGTAGGGGCTCGTGTCCCAAGATTTTTATTGTACTGGGAGGGGGGCAGGGAGAGCATAGTTTAATAATGTCTAATAACTCTATGGCTTGTCATATAATGCTCTCATCTTACAGAAAAGGGCAAGACACTTAACGGTTCTGTAACTGAATCTGGTACCGTCCTGAAGAAAATGGACTATCACTCAAACAGGGTCATTAGGGAACATTGAAATAAAGGACTTTTTTTTAATAGAGATGTAGGCAGATAATGGGACACCCTTGGGGCATAGTGCAGCACCTGGGGGCTGCATCCATGGGGAGGTCTGCGTGGGTGCAGGGGGGGCAGTGGGAGTGAGACCTGGAAGGGGCTCAGGACTCAGCAATAGTGCAGCAGAGTCTGGAGAATAAATACATCATCTCTTCCTTCTCTCGCTATCTGATCCCCTACTGCTGCCTTGCTCTGGTGGAACACAATGGGATTTGGCCAGTGGGAGACTGCGGGTTCTGTCTATGCAGATGAACCTCTCCCAGGGCACAGGCAGGGATGGGAACCAATTGCAGAGTGGATCTGCAGAGGGGGATGGGCAAATGGAGAATTTCCAAGCAAGCCCAGGGCTCTGGCCTTCATGAGGTCTGTTATCCGAGTTTCCCATGGAGTCTGGCCGGCTTATTGCGGATGCTAAGTGTGGGCTTCTGTGTCTCTTGCTTTGGGATGGGCTGGGGCACCCTGCAAGATGTGGGACTAGCCAAATCAGAGCGGGCCCAGTGAACCGTGGCTAGGATTGGGCTGCAAGGTTTTTTCCCGGGATGGAGCCCAAATTATTGATCCTGATCATCAACACCCTCTCCAGCCCAGTGCCTAGCCTTTCTTTCCGGCATCTTCTCCCCCGCCCTGGCTCTCCCAAACCCACCCACCTCTCCACCTGCACATCCTTACGTTTAGCTGATTCAGTCTCAACTCTCTTGGCACCAAGTCTTTGCCCACACCGAGCTCCCTGCCAAGCACAGCACACCCTCCCACTGCACATCCCCCTCCAAATCCTAGCACTGTGAGATCCAGGGGGCAACATAGGATCTGAGGCTCAAAGGAGGAGAAGGAGCTCATCACAGGAAGAGCTGGGCACAGCATACCAGGAGGAGGGCATTGCAAGTGTAAAGGCTCTGAGGTCGGAATGCGCTCGTGGATTGGAGGAACGGCAGGGAGGTCAGTGTGGTTGGAGCAGAGTGGAGGGCAGGGGGGAAAGTGAGATCAGAAAGGTCACAGAGGGGCTGGATTCGGGGGCGCTTCTAGACCATCGTGGTTAAGTGCTGTGGAGGACCCTCCGAGAGTTCCATAGTCTGGTCAGGCTGTCCTAACCAAACACCACAGAGTGGGGGCTCTAGACAACACACATTTATTTCTCACAGTTTGGGAGGCTAGGAAGTCCAGGATCAAGGTGCCAGCAGATTTGGTTCCCAGTGAGGACCCTCCCTCCAAGCTTGCGAATAGTTTTCCTTCTTGCTGTGTCCTCACTGGCAGGAGGGAGAGCTCTCTGTCCTCTTCCAAGGGCATGAATCCCCATCATCGGGGCTCTGCTCTCAAGATCTCATCTAACCCTAATTACGTACCCCACCCCCAAGGCCCCCCCAGCAAGTACCATCCGGCTGGGGGTTAGGGCTTCAACATAGGAATCTGGTTGGGGGTTGGGGGGTGGGGGAGGCATAAACATTCAGTCCATAACAGATGGCTTAAATGAGCAGGTGAGTAAATGCTTGGATGAATGAATGATTGAGTACAAGCCGATGACGCCGAGCCATAGCCACAGCTTTGGTCCACTCGGGGTCCACTGACCACGAGTGGCACCTGGCTCCCTTTCAATATCCCTTGAGACTGCCTTCTTCCTCCAGCCTGCTCCCCACCCCACCCCGGGTTGGGTACCTCCCTGGGGACATGTCACCTTGGCCGATTCAGAGATACTGCAGTGACAGGACCCATCCCTGGCTCTATCTTAATGACACCCAAACAGCTCCATAAAACTAAACAGCTCATCACAATTATTATAAAATATTAAAATGACTCACAAAATAAATTATTCACACACCTCCTGTTCGGCTTCCAGGTGTTTGGGGACTAATGAGATTTTTTTTAGGCGGGCAGCAGGGAGGGGCCCTCAGGAATCTGGGAGGTGCTGAGAAACCATCTACCAATCAGGTCACTGTATAGATGGGGACACTGAGGCACGGGGGTAACGGGAGGGAGAGGTGGAACTAGGGCAGGACGTGGTAACCGTTTATGCACTTTTGCTTATACTGGCTGACATGCAGGCAGGGGGAGAGGCTAGGGTCTTCTCTTGGGCCCCTACGTTCTGGTGGCTGGAGAAAGCTGGGTCCCTTGTGGGTCCTGTGGGGACTTCCTGGAGCATTTAATGTGCGCCTGACCCTGTGATGAGTGTTGGGGACACAGCAGTGGCTTAAGCAGATGAAAGTTCCTGCCTTTGTAGAGCAGACAACCGATAAAAACACTTTAAAAAGAAAATTTCTGAAATAAATTCTTTCTGATCAAGATTGTAAAGAAAATGGGATGATGTGCTAGAGGGGGGGGTGACTTTAGTTAGGGAAGGGGGATCAGGAGGGCCTTTCTGAGGAGGTGGCATTTTAGCAAGTGGGGGAGCAAGCCTTGGGGAGGGTGCTCCAGGAAGAGGGCACAGCAAGTGCAAAGGCCCTGAGGTTGGAGAAAGTGTGGTGAATTCAAGGAACAGAAAGAAAGCAAACGGAGTGTAAGGCAATCTTCAAACAAGTGGGTCCTAAACAAGCAAAAGGAAAAAGAGAGAGAGTGAGGCAAACCAAGAAACAGACTCTTCACTACAGAGAACAAACTGGCGGTCGCCAGAGGGGAGGTGGGGGGAGGATGGAGGTAGTAGGGGATGGGGATGAAGGAGTGCACTTGCGACGAGCACTGGGTGATGTACGAAAGTGCTGAATCACTATATTGTACACCTGAAACTAATATTACATTGTATATTAACTAACTGGAATTTAAGTAAAACTTAAAAACAAACAAGCAAAGAAGGGCGCCCTGCAACCATGCATTTTGGTGGGGGCTGTGATCCAAAGTGCTCCTCACACAGCAAGTCGGGACAAGGGGTCAGCTGGCCATCGTTGAGAGCATGGGGTTGGATGAGTCTCTGTGGAGTCCTAGGTTCAAGTTCCGATGGCTACCACATGACCTAGGTCCGTGATCGTCTTACTGGTTAGCTATCGCTGTGTAAAAGTTACCCCCAAACTCCGTGGCTTAAAGCAACATTCAGTATCTCGGTTTCTGCGGCTCAGGCATCTGGGCGTGGCTCAACAGGGTCTTGTGCTTGGGGCTGTTAACAGGGTGTCAGCCAGAGATGGAGTCTCATCCAAAGGTGTGACTGGGGCAGGATGGCTCCCAAGCCCTCCGGTGGTCAGGGGTGAGCACTGACACCCAGTGTGTCTGCTGCATTCTCCTCCTTAGAGGCCTGGGGACGGGGGTGGGGGGGAGGGCACAGGGCAGGAGGACCAGGGGGTAGGGACCCGTGGGGCATCTTTGTAGGCTGTCTACCGCAATGCTCTCTCTGAGCCTTAGTGTCCTCCTTGGGAAAAAGGACGGTGAGCCCCTGCTTTGCTGGGGGAGGTGAATGGGGAGGATCCTGTGCAGTAGGACATAAGAGGGTTCTGGGCACCACGGGTGCCCGCCTCGGGTCTTTCCTCTGGAGACACAGTCTCCAGATTCGGAATATCTGAATTGGGGATTCCCAGTTAGTCTATTGCTTGGGTCAGAGGTGAGGCTGACAGACACCAAGCTTTGCAAAAACAGTTCCTGACTTCTCAAATGCCGTCATTTGTTAACTCATTGGCTTGTCCCCTGCATTAGTGTCCAGCGGCTGTTGTGACAAATTCCCGCAAACCGGATGGCTTACACAGCAGAAAGTGATCGTCTCGCCGTTCTGGAAGCTGTGAGTCCAAGATTAAGGTGTTGGCAGGGTTGGTGCCTTGTGGGGACTGTGAGGGAAGGATTTGTTCCATGCCTCTCTGCTTGGCTTACAGATGGCCGTCTACATGGTCACAGGCGTTGTCCCCATATGCGTGCCTGTGTCTAAATTCCCCCCGTTTATGCCGACACCAATCATAGCGGATTAAGGACCCATCCTCTTCCAGTATGACCTCACCCTAGCTGATTACATCTGCAATGACCCTATTTCCAAATAAGGTCACATTCTAAAGTCTTGGGGGTTAGGACTTCAACATATGAATTTGGGAGACACACAATCCAACCCATAGCTCCCACCAGTGAAAGATTCTTGTCTCTCTCTCTCTCTCTCTCTCTCTCTGTTGATTTCTTTCTGTGTCTGTCTCTGTCTTTGTCTCACGGCCTGTCTGATTCTCTATGTTTGTGTGTGTCTCTCCCTCTTTCCCCAAGCTCATCCCCACCCCAGGACCCTTGCATGTGCTTCTCCCGCTGTCTGGAAAGCCCTGGCTCTTGTGTGTCTGACTTATTCTCAGCTCAGATGGCAGCTTCTCAGCAGGAAGCTCTTCAATGTACCTCACCTTCAACGCTCCTCTATCATCTCCTTGCTGTTCTTCAAACACACCAAGCACGTTCCTGCCTCAGGGCCTTTGCCCTGGCTCTTTCCTCTGCCTGGAACACCCTTCACTCACATGGTTCCTTCCTTCATCTTCTCAGGTCTCCAGGGCAAGTGGCATGTTATTGGCTAGATTCTCCCTCCTGCAGGCCCTCCAAGGGTCCCTCCTCCCTGCTCTGTTTCCCCTTGCCTGTGTCCCTGCCGGCAGATTACCATCCACTGCTTTAACTGTTTCCTGCCTATCTCCAGACTGTCAGTCCCACGGGGCAGGTATCATTGTCTTGGTTCCTGCTGTATCCCCAGCTCCTAGAACAGGACCTAGCTCACCGCACTTGGTGAATAAATGTTTGTGCAATCGATGAATCGTATGACTAGTCAGAAGATCTTAGGACGGCTGCCCAGACCTTTAGCATGGTGGAAGCTGCTGCATCCCAGGCATAGAATCTTAAAATTGTCAGCGAATCTTAGAATCAGAAAGAAAGAAGTTTTGGACTCCTCCCACTCCAGTTCCCTCCAATCCCTTCCCCCTCCAGTTCCCACTCCAAGCCTTCTGGGCATGGTTCAATAGCTTGCCTTGGTTAACTCCCATGATGGGGAGCTCATTACAACCTAAGGCAGCCCATTCAGGTTTTGGATCACCACCAGTGTGATAATCCTTCCTCAAGAACCAAACCCACATTTTTCACCTTGTGATTCCCTTTGGTCTCAGAACCGCCCCTCGCCTGCGTCCTGCCCTTGTTGGCCACAGCCAGTCAACTCCCTTTGCCTCCAGGGGGCTGGCGAGATGGGGAAGAAGGAACGGCAGTTCCCTGTTCTTCAACCTTCCCCCAACGTTTCTGACAAAGATGATAGCTGAGTGGTGAGCTGATAACTACCGTGTGAGCTGATAACTAGGTGTGAGCTGATAGCTAAAAGGTTAACTGATAAGGGATGCGCTGGCTGATAAGTAAAATGTTGGAAGATAACTAGTGTTCAGTAAGAACTAAAGTGCTTTGGCCAACAATTCCTTCCTCCCTTCCTCTCTCTCATTTCCTTCTGGAACATGTATTGAGCGCCTCCTGCATGCCAGGCCCAGCGCTGGGAGTAACAGTGATAAACATGGATCAGATGCCATCTCTCTCCTTCAGAACACTCAGGCTGACGCTGCTGAGATCTAAGCTCTCCTGGAAGCCCCCAAACCAGCGAAATCATTCCGACAGCCCGGCGCGGAGCTGTAATGGTGGAATGGCAGGCGGCAGGCCGGATTCTCCCCCCAAGCTCTTGCCTGCTGGGGGCCTAAAGTAAACCCCCAAGGCTGTCCCTGCTGTTGGCACTTCTGGGCTGGCTCCCCTCTCTCCTGCGTGGGTGGCGAGCGACTTCATCTGGCCCCGATGGCTGTCACTCAGCCCCAGTCAGACTGGAGACAACATGGTTGCCATGGAAACGAATATGCTTCCCCCTGGGTGGGGGGAGCGGGTGAGCCGAGGGAGCCAGAAACTGTGTGTGGATGTGTGAATTCGGCACAAAGTGACCCAGGCCTGGTGACTCAAGTGGTGGTGGGGGGGGGTGGTTAACTCCTTCGCTGCTGCTCCCCCCTCCTCTCAGCCCACGGTCCCTAAGGAAGCAGGGTGCCAGCATGAGAGTTAAGCATTCGTCCTGGAAAGCCTCCCCCCCCGGCTCTCACTCCAGGCAAGCTAGCCTCTGTGCCTCAGCTTCCCCATCCAGAAAGTGGGCACGAGAAAATGGACTCATGTATGCACTCATCGAATGAGCACTTAGTGTATGTCTGTCACGTGCAGGGCACAGTTCTAATTTCTTCAGGGCTCCTCGGCCACGGGGGAGAGTCAGACAACAAAGAAATAAGGGAATTAAAGAAAAATCAGAAGGCGTTGTGCAGGGAAGATAACAAGAAAGTAGAGGGATGTCATAGGGAATGAAGGGGGGAGCAGTTAGCTCTGAAAGGAGGTGACATTTGAGCTGAGACTTGAGGGATGAGAAGAAACCGGTCATGGGCACATGGCTGTGCAAAGGCCCTGGGGCAGGACCGCGCCTGGTGAGATGGAAGAACAGAGAGGAGGCACGTGTGGCTGAAGCAGAGTGAGCGATGGGGTGAGAGGGAGGAGGGGAGGGCAGCGAGGGGTGGCGTAGGTTGTGCAGGGCCTAGGGGACCACGGGGGAGGGCTTGGGCTTTTCCTCCAGGGAGGCGGCAGAGGAGGGCAGCTCTGATTCGGGTGCTCACGAGCGCCCTCTGGTGGATGCTGTGGGAATGACAGCCTGCGGAGGCGAGGGACGGACGCGCGGACCAGGGAACTGCGTTAGTCCAGGGAGGAAACGACGAGGGTCACCGGCCAGAGGCAGCCTCTGCCGGCCTTGCAGTGTCTTTTATAATGGTTGTGCTGGAGCATTTCCATATTGAAAGACATAGAATTTTACAATAAAGAATATTCTTTTTATTTCTCCCTTATAAGCAGCAAGTTATGTTTTTGGAAATTGCTTGTGTAGGTTGGTTATGTTGTCTACGAATTTTACTCTAGAACGGGCTGAGACTCGCAGCCCTGCGGCGGCCCCTGCCGCGTCTCTGTGGGACAAGGCCTGGCATATAATAAGGACGCAGGAATCCAGGCCTGTGGCTCATGGGGTCACGGGACCGAGGCAGGAGGGAGGCAGTGTCCTCTCCAGGTTCCGGGGCGTTCCAGACACAGCGGAGCTCCATGTTTCGAGGACCCCATCACAGCTCCCCATAGCTCTCTCTTTGTGGGTGGAGAAACAGACTTCCAGAGAAGGCAAGCCGGTTTCCCAGTGTCACACAGCCTGTCACGGTGAGCCTGAGCTTTAAACCCTAGCTGTTTGGGCCAGTCCATATGCCTTGGGGTGACAAATATTGGCTCTGCCTTCGGGGGGGACCCTCTTAGCCTGACGTCCACTCCCACATACTTTTGACTCTAGGGTGACCCTGAGCTGGCTAGTGGAGGGTACCATCACGTCCCTCGGCCACAGTGATTGCGGTCAGGGATAGCCACGTGACCTGAGTCAAGCCAATCAGAATCAGCCACGGATTTGGCTGGGATCAAGAGGCAGGAGGGTTTACGTTTCTGCTTGGGGGGCAGCCTGGGAAGACAGAAGTTAAGCTTGGGGGGGGGGGGTCTCTTTTTATTCCTTGAATGGGATGCCTGACTGTGCAGGAAGCCCACTCAGAGAAAAGCCAAGCTGAGACACAGAAAGAGAGACTTCCAATCACATCATCTCAGCTCCTGGATCCAAGCTGTGCCTGAAATTGGGAACCCGGGACTTCGCCATTGCTGTAAACTGTTTATGTGCTGGTTTTGCTCAGACCTGTTTAAGTTCCATTGTTCACAACCAAACAGAGCCCTAATCAAGGTACCCGGTTTCATACTCTCAAAGTGCATGTCCTGTTATGGTTTGTTCATGTGCTGGGCAGCTGTTATAAGGGGCACAAGGAAAGTTTGGGGGATGATATATTCATCATCTTGATTGTGGTGATGGTTTCATGGAAATACACATGCATCAAAACCTATCGAATTATACACTTTTGCATATTTATGTCCCAATTACGCCTCAATAAAGGCTTATGTTTTTAAAAGAGTATCAATATCATCATTTCAGCTCCTGGATCCATCCATGCCTGAAAGCAAACATTTTGGACTTTCCAGATACATAAGCCAGTAAATGTCCTTTTGGGGGAATAATAATATTCCCCCAAATATAATAATAATAAAAATATTATTAATTTTTATTTCATTGTTAGTTTTGTTAACCTTTCTCTGTCTCATGTTGCAGTCTAGATACAAGAGGAGACTGAGAGGGGGCAGTGGTATGATGAGATGCCTCCAAAAATGTGTCCAGAAACTGCTGTGAATAAAGAGTTTATGTTCATGCTCATCCAGGAAATTGTTCAACAGGCTCTCTCTTCTGCAGAACTTGTCAGAGCCTTTAGTGGGCCAACTCCTGAGGCTTGCTCTACACAGTTTACGATAGGTTCCCTAAATGTGAGCCCCAGATGCCCACAACTGTCACCTGTTCATCAGTGTCCCCCTGTTGGCTCCTTACGTTGCTAGTCTCCATCTCCCCTCACTTTCTACTGCTCCCTGGCATCACCTTCCAAATAACACTCTCTCTTCCCAGAAAGCTCCACACGGTCATCATTCAGAACTCAGCCCCAAGGCCCTTCTCACTTGGACGTCTTGTTCCTTTGCTTTTTTCTCCTCCCCTGTTGGAAAACACTAGAAACACTAGGAGGCCCTGTGCCTTCTGGCCCCGGGGGGGAAAACCAGTCCTCCTCTGAGCCTTTGCTCATGCTGTGCCCCCTGCCTGGTCGCCTTTCTTCTCCACCTAACCAAATCCTCCTTCTGTAGGTCAGGATTCCCCTGGATGCTGGGGCCCACAGCGAGTCTGGATTATTAAATAAACAGCGTAATTCTCACGGTGAGAAATGAGTCCATTTCCAGCCCTGTTTGACTCCCTCTGATGATGTAAAGGAGGGAGTCTCTGCTGGGGATTGAGGAGCTCTTAACCCTTTCCAGTTTCCCCCTTGTTCCCTTGAAGGCCACGTGACGGCAGGCTGCGGCTCTGAGTCTTGGGGGGGGCGGCGCCACCTCACTAGATGGAACAACCCCGTCTTGTTTCCATCCTGTGTGTTTTGCCGCCCACCTTCTATTTGTGACAGGTGCAAGCAGCTCTCCATTTCCAGGAGGGAAGCAGAGACTCTGTTTTTAAATAAACTGACTTGAGAAGACAGGAGTCAGTTGGAAGGCAAATACTAAATAAATCATGGAACAGGTGGGGCACCACCTTTCTGGAGGAAGTTTGGGAAACGCTCGCCTCTTTCAGGAAGCCCTTCCGGATTGCCCCGGCCAAGCCTTGGAGGTCTATGCTTGGGTTCCTAAGGCCCCGCCCTTTCCCATGAGCCCTCCCCCACCCCCTACACGTTGGCATTTCCATCCTGGAAGGGCAACCTGGAGCAGATGACCAGTGTCTCCGGGCCACAGTCCCACTGGCCGCACCGGGAGGAGAGCTCCAGGGGTGGTGGCAGCACCGGGATCTGGGGTGGGGGGGGTGCAGGCGCCTCCGTGCTAGCTGGGCTTGTCTCCCGCAGCTGCTGGCATTGCCATGGTTACCGAGCAAGCCTTCTCGTCCCCCCTCCCCACCCCCCAGCCCCTCACCCTGGGACCAGGCCCTTCCAGGGACTGAGGCTCCTGGGTGTCATGGAAACGGCTCCCAGGCACCCGCAGCGGGCTTCCTCACTGGCTGGCTGAGCCAGCGGGCAAAGGTCACCCCTGGGGTCACCTCTAGGAGCAGGGTTTCTTCCAGGTCCCCAAGCACATGGAGGGGGATGTCTGGTGTGGAATTTTGATTTTTAACTCATTTTTAACTCCTGGGGCTGCTGAGTGTCTCTGAAGTCCCCTGGGTGGGGCTGGAACCTTTAGCCACTAATCCCCAAACTCCCAAAAGTCCCCCCCCCCCCCGACAAAAACCTCTGTTCTAAGTTAAATGCACTGGGCTCACTCTGTGATTGTGGCGCTGAGAGGAACCACCAGGCAGCCTCTCTCTTCTTCTTCTTCTAGAACCTTCTCCCTACCATGATGGCTGCCACAGAGCAGGCGCTGGGGGCTAGGACCCTGTACTCAGGAGCCGGAGAGAACAGACTGGGGCCTGGGCCCTGGGGGATTGAAAACAGAAGTAGCAGCAGCTCATACTTGCCCGGCAGTTCCCATGTGCTGGGCCCTGTTGTAGATACAAAGGCAGAGTAAGTCCTTACATCCTTAGAACAAGGTGAAAGGTACAGTGTCCCCATGTTAGAGATGGGGAAATGGAGGCCCAGCGCGGTGGAATGCTTTGCCCAGGATCACACAGAATGAATGCAAGCGGCCGTCTGGGATTCGAACTCAGGCCCTGCGGCTCCAGGGTCAACAATTTTCACCACTAGGCTCTCGGTGCTTCTGGTCTTGTGATCGGATGTCCCTAGGTGACATCTGCCATCGGAAATGCGGGGAGGGGCGCGGGACTGGGAGGGAGCTGCCAGGAGCGGGGTTGGGACCCCGGGGAGCCAGAGGGAGAGACAGGCGCGGCCAAGGGGTGGTCTGGGGGCTTCAGACGCTTCTAAAATCTCCGTCGGGGCGCGCGGACAACCCGCCTTTGAGACGTGAGCCCGCGGCGCCAACCCAGTTTCCAGGAGGTGGTCCCCTCCGACCCCCGCCACCCCACTCCTTCCAAACCGGACGCTGCAGCCGCGCCTCTGATCCGTGGAGATTTGGGAAGGAAACGCAGGCCGGGAAGGAAAAGGGAATTCAGGCCGAGCGGCACGTGTCTTAGGAAAAGCCGCGTGTGGCCAGCGGCGGGCTGAGCGCTCCCCGAGGGGCGGGGAGACGGCTGCGCAGACACACGCCCAGGTCCTTGGGGTCCGGGGGACTCGGGAACGTGCCAGGCACAAGAGAGGAGGTGGAGGGCATGGCGAGCAAAGGCCCTGCACCAGGACGGCGGGCTGCGGGGCGAGCCATGGGGCTGCAGCAGAGGGAGCAACGGGGTGACGTGGGGTCGGGGAAGACAGGAACTGTAGACCGTGACGTTCTGTCCCTCCCCCGCATTCATAGGTTCAAATCTACTCCCCGGTGCGGGTGCTGTTAGGACGTGGGGCCTCTGGGAGCCCCCATGAAAGAGACTCCAGAGAGCTCCCTCACTCCTCGCTCCACGTGAGGACTCCGCGAGGACACAGCTGTCTCCATAAACCAGGAGCAGGTCCTCAGCAGACACGGAATCTGTCAGCGTCTTGATCTTGGACTTCCAGCCCTCAAAACCGTGAGAGATCCAAGTCTGTTGTGTATAAGCCGCCCAGGCTGTGGAATTCTGTCATAGCAGCCCAAGTGAACTAAGACAGAGGTTGACTGTGCAAGGGACGGCAAGAGGGCTTCCTGGGGGAGGTGACATTTGAACAGAGACTTGGAGGAGGAGAAGGAGCTGGCCATGGGGGGACCTGGGGGTGAAGAGCATTCCAGGCAGAGGGAACAGCATGGGCAAAGGCCCTGGGGTAGGACTGTGCCCGGTGTGTTCAAAGAGCAGCAGAGTGGTCAGTGTGGCCGGAGCAGAGTGAGGGAGGGGGCGGGAGGAAGTGAAGGCAGGGAGGTAGCTCGGACCAGAGGTGTTACTGCCCCAGTCCAGGCGAGCGATGAAGGCGGCCTAGCCCAAGCAGTGGCCGTGGGAGTGGATGGAGCCAAGTGCTGGGATTCGGAGTGTGAGTCGGAGATAAGATGCAGGTCTCGCTGAAGGAGGGAGGTAAGGGGCGGGGGAGAGATATGGAAGAAGTAAGGATGACAGTCGGATTTGGGGCCCTTTCCTCCCTGGCCCAGAGAAATAGTCAGGCAAGTTTTGGCTGCAGACAGATGGCAGGACTGAGAGGTGACTCAGGGCCACCCAACCTCCTGGAGATGTCAATGCACTTGACAGCGTCCCGGCTCCCACCAGCTGCCAGCAACATGCCGCCCAGATGTTCCATCCCGGGGACATCTGTGCCAGGCCTTCCCCAGCATCAGGCGGGTTTCGAGCGCCGCGGCGGCATCTGGATGCCTCGGAGGGGGAGGCAGCAGGGCGGGGCTGGGGCTCAGAGGGGCCCCTTGTTCTTGGCCAGAAGGCTGTCGCTGGCTCTCACAGGGAGGGGGCACGTGGGTGCCCAGAGGGCCTAGTGTGGTGCTGGTGACGGGGCATGTGCTGCTTGAATCATCGGATGCAAACCCCTCCCCAGAAGGGGAGAAAGCTGGGGTCCTACGCCAGCTGCTCGGGGTCACAATTTCTGACCACAAAGTCCCACCTCCAAGCCTTTGCTCCTGCCATTCTTCCCCCCTCCAAGACCCTCAGGGTGATCTTCTCCGTTTATTCATTTCCTCCACAAGCATGGATTGAGCACCTACTGTGTACTGAGCACTGTTCCAGGCACCAGGTAGACACCAGTGACCAAAATAGACCAAAATAACCCCCCAAGAACAAAAATCTCTGACCTCAGTGGGCTCAGTCTACTGTGAGACAGGCAATAAATAAATAAGTGGATACATAAAATATTTTCAACAACTGTAAGTGCTGGGAAGAAAACCGAAGGGAAGCATCTTCAGCTGGGGGTAGTCAGGGAGGGCCTTTCAGAGGAGGTGGCATGGGAGCTGAGAGCTGAAACAGGAAGAAGATCCAGCTAGGGGAAGAGCAGGGGCCCGGGGCACAAGGACATTCCCAAAAGAGGGAAAAGCAAGTGCAAAGGCCCTGAGGCAGGGCCTTGCCTGGCAGAAGAGCAAGGAGGCTCTAGTGGTTGGAACCACGTGAGCAAGGGACGGCCAGGAGGTGAGGAGCACCGCCATGGTGGTGGTGGCGGTGTTAGGACACAGAGGATCCCATAAGGCTGTGGATTTCGCCACGTGTGGGGAGGGCCCTCTGCTCAGATAGCGCCCAGGGGGAGGAACAGGTGTGTGCAGGATCTTTTTCCCCAGACCTCAGAGAGGGTGAGGCATCTGCCCACAGACACACACCAATGATGGGCACCAACCTGGCCTTTCTCCACAGCCTTGAGATTCAGGGACCCCAAAACCAATAAAACTTTTCTCTGAGAAAAAAACAAACAAACAAAAAAAATTGTGTGGCCAGCTCCAGAAGATCTCCCAGCCGTTTGGGGAGAGGGAGGTGGCAGAGGAATAAGACAGAGAAGTGGCGGGGGGCGGGGGGCGGGGAGAGCAATATTTCTATTGTCCTCATCCAAATAAATTGAGATGTATTTGTGAAAGTGTCAAGGAAGCCTCCAGAAGCGAAACTATAAAATCACACAGCTGCTCTGAGGGCCCGTGACAGACAGCTCAGATTAATGTAGCTGTATTTTTATGGTCTGTTAACAACTGATATGGGTTTTAAATATATTATCTTCCATTGTATTGTCTGTCATTTTAAAAACTGCTCATGTCTCCTGTGTTTGCTTTTAAAAGGTTCTTATAGAACATTCTCCTGCTGAGCTCCCAAATCTTTTTTTCCCCCCATAGATATATCACTGCAGATCTCCTCTCCCCCCCCCACCCCAGCTAGGTTTTCCCTGGTACTTTCACGGCTAATTTACCATAGAACCTATTGGAACCCCTTGGGTTTCTTAATTCAGAGAGCAGCTGCAGGAGGGCTGGTTCCCGTCTAGATGGAGGTTTGCGACACGGGCATGTGGAGCGCCTCCAGATGGGATGGATGTGTGGCGTGTGGCGGGCTCCACTTCCACTGCTGTTGAAAGGAGCCCGAACTTGGAGAGTTCAGAGCCTGTTTACAGGGACGTGTAGCAGTCCGCTAAGGCGGCGCTAATGCCACGTAACAAACAACCCCTGCAGTTTGGAGGCTCAGCAGCTCGCACCAGCCAGCGCTGGCTTCTTGCTTCCAGGTCTCTGCTCTCTGTCTCTCTCCACGAACTCATCCACTCCTGCAGCTTCGGAGGTTCCTGCCAAGTCTGATCCTGACCCCGAACTGCTTTCTCTACTCTAGACCAAGCTAGTGAACATGTTCCCCCTGAGACAGGACTCAGATGGGACCAGGAGTCTTCACTGCAAACCCACATGTCCTCTTGTTGGCCATGGCCCTGTCACCCATCTCATCCCCTTGATCAGAGACCCGGGCATCCACCGCCTCTCCTCCCGCCTCCTTGTCCATCACCCATCAGCCTCCACATCCTGCCAGTTACCCACCCCCCATCCCCTCTTCTCCATCCTCACAGCCTCACCCGTTCCATGCACCTTCATCTTATATCTGGACAACAGACCTTCCTGGTCTTGTGGCCTCCATTCTCCCCCGTTACGAATTTCCTCTCCTGACTGTAACGAGAGTGGTTATTTCTTTTAAGAACATTTAACCTGATTGCATCTCTCTCCTGCTCGAACCCTCTTGTGGATTCTCAACCTAGTCTTCAGTGTTCTCATGTGGAACTCCCATTAAATCTCTCTTTCTTCCTAAATTTCCCCCTGCCATAATTCCACACTCCACCAGACAGTTTCACTAATTCTCACCTCCCCGCCTGAACGCCTGGCTCTTTTCAACATCAAACCTTTGCGTATGCTGTTCCCTCTGCCTGGAATTCCCTTCTACCTCACAAACTCCTGTGCATCCTGCATGACCCAGCCTCTATTGTCCCTCCTCCAGCAGAGGGCACCCTCGTCCTGCGCCCCACTCTACAACCCCAGGATTTGGGGCTCCCGCAAACACCACGTGAATCCTGCTTTTGCTTGTTGCCTTCCCAACTAGACAATGACCTCCCTGTAGGCGGGGGTTGTTGCCTTTTCCTCCTCTGAGCCCTGCCAGCCCCACCCCAGGAATGCGCGTGGCTCCAACTACACAGAGCAGAGAGGAGGGTGCCCTAGTATAGGCATTAATTACAGAGTCCCGACAATTAGAAATGAGGCCGACAGCCTATAGAAGTGCAAGCAACCACGGAGCCATATATAACGAGGTACTAATTGTGCAGAGAAGACAATTAGAAAGGGAGTCTTTGATTCACCAGTTCCACAGTCTGGACAATTAGACATCAGGCCGTATATAAAGGATGCGCTAATCGCTCGGTTTGGACAATTAACAGGGCGCCCGGGAAATAATAAAGCAAAATGCCACCAGGCAGCCAGGCACAGAGCCAGGTGGTGCAGCCTTGGGGACCGGAGTCCGACTGCGTGGACTCGGATCTTCCTGTGGGACCTCAGACAAGAGGTTGACCCTCTCTGAGCCTCATTCTTCTCATCTGTGAAGTGGGGCTGTCTGCGGCGCCTGCCCTAACGGGTTAACAAGAGGCCAGGAAACAAAGCCCGGCTCACACAGACATTATCGTTACAAAACAGCAGCCGTGCGGCCCGCCAGGAGGCGCTCATTGCCAAGTTCTGGATGGTGCAAGATCCCAGTGACCGCGCCCAGGCGCTGCGAGCGTGGACCAGCGTAGAGGATGAAGAGAAAATTGAATGATGGACACACACAGGCTGGGAGAATCTAACAAGGCGGGAGTTACTCACTACGAACAACACAGAGGAGGCTGGTGGGACACCGCAGCCTAGCCCAGCCCTTATAATCCACCACGTGAGGATTTGCCCTTAATTACGTTCCCTGGAATTCATGGAGCAAGACAGGGAGCGGGGAGCTATTGACGCTGGCCAGTGCAAAGGCCCTGAGGCAGGATCATACCTGGTATGTTTAAAGATCAGTGAGGATATGTACCCTCAAATAACTGAAAGCAGGAACTCAAACAAATCCTTGTCTATCAAGGGCTGCCACTGGACCCTAAGCGGGAGCTCTCCAGATGAGCAAAGAAGGGTGTTCTGGGCAGAGAAAACTGTGTGTTCAAAGGTCTGGAAGTAGGAACAAAGGTGGATACTGAGGGCAATTCAGGAGTGGTGGGACTAAGTCACACAGGGCATCGTGGTCTGGAGGGGAAGGGGTAGGATTGACTCCAGAGGACAGTGGGAGCCAAAGAAGGTTGTAGATCAATAGAAGAGCTGCATATGACATCTGGAAGACCCACTGAGGCTTGCTGTGAGCTTCCTTCCTCCATCCTGGGCAGGAATATCCCAGGTCACTTTTGCTTTAATAGAGTTTGGAAGGAGCTTAAAGCCCCCTCTCCCCAAAAGAGGTGTCCTTATCAGAAGCCCCTGGTCCCTCACCCACGTTGTGAAAGCCACATTTATTGAGTGCTTGCTATACACCAGGACTTTTTTTTTTTCAGCTAAAAAAAATTCTCTTTCCCTCTTTGCCCTTGGGAAGCTCAGATCCAAATGTGAGGTCCGATTATGACTGCTTGCGACACCTCGTTGCAGACCGCCAACAACACAAGGCCGTTTACGATCATGATTACTCCCCACATAACCTTCTGAGGTAGGAACTGTCATCAGCCCCGTGTGAGGACTCTCGTCCCACCTGCGCACCGTGTGCGTGCCTCTCCCGCGGATTTCCCCTGAAGGTAAGATGCTCAACCGTCCCGCGAAGTCCTCAGGATACGGGACTTTGGTGCTAAGACCAGGAAAGCTCTGGACAAAGCAGGAGTTGGTAACCCTATATGACAGCTTTAAATAAAAAATCTAAAAGATCAAACCACAAGCTTTTCACCCCCAGTCGCCCACACGCCCGGGACCTCATAAAGGGCCCATTTAGACATCATGGGAACAGCTGGGCCAAATACGTTTTTTTTTTTTCTTGCTGAGCACTTGTTAAAAAAATCAATAAAAAATAATATCAGTAAAGAAACTCCTAATCTTTGTCCCCAGAAGAGGAGGCAGAGCACAGCGGAACCAGCAGGGCGGGGGCACCGGGGGCCCGAGGTCTGGCCGTGCATCTGGTTTGCTGTGTGACCTGGGGGCGCATGCTGGGCATCTCTGGGCCTCCAAGGGCCCCACCGGCTTGGAGGGTTTGGCAGCTGCAGCTGTTGATGGTGGTTCTCCAGCAGGTGTTGCTGGGACAGAGAAGGAGTGCCACTGCCCTGAGGATGAGCTGCTCAAAGCAGTGGGGGGTGAGGCTGGAATGTTTGTAACTTCTTCCCCTCCTGGGTCCAGCTCTATCATTGCCCACCAAGACTGGTGCAGTTGCCTCTAACCTGGCCGCCTGGTCGCACCCTTGCTGCCCTCCCCCATACCGGTCTGTTCCCCTCCCCTCCCCCACAGCGGCCACCCTAGTCAGGTCCTGCCCTCCTCTGCCCACAGCCCTCCAGGGCTCCCACCTCCCTCGGAACAGAAGCCCACGTCTTCCTCCATGGCCCCCAAGGCCCTGCATGACCTGCCCCGTGCCCTCCCCTCCCTCCCCTCCTCGCTCTCTGCTCCAGCCGCACTGGCCTCCTCACTGTTCCTCCAACACACCAGGCACAGTCCTGCCCCAGGACCTTTGCACGAGCTATTCGCCCTGCTTGGGACACCTATCCTCCACATGTCCCCCGAGGCTGTCTCCTTCTCATTATCCAGGTCTCAGCTCAGATGTCACCTCCGCCCTGAGAGGCCCTTCCTGACCATCCCGGCTAAGGTTGTATCCCCCAACCCCATCCCTTTTTGCCCGCATCACCTGCTTTAATTCTGCCTAGTACTTATCAGCGTCTGAAATGACCATTTTGTTCATTTGTTTACTTGGATATTCTGTGTCTCTCCAGCTTCCAAGAGCTCCAGGAGGGCGGGGAAATATCGTCTCTTCTGTTCACCGCTGGGTTCTCTGACGTCTACAACAGAGCTGGTACACGGTGGTCATCACATGCTTGTTGAATGAATAAGTGAACGCAGGGGACAGAGAGGGTACGAACACAGATGGGAACATCAGAGAAGTCGTGTTTAATTCCCAAATCTGCCATGTGCTGGCTGTGTGACCTTGGGCCAGTGACTTAACCTCTCTGTGCCTCCACGTCCACACCTGTAAAATGCGAGCGTCTGATGAAATAATCCACACAACAGACCTTACACGGTGTCTGACAGCTAGTCAGCCCTAACTGACTGAGCTACGGTTACCAGGAAAGACATTGTCCCACTCACACTACGGTCTCAGACACCTCCCCAGATTTCTTTCCTAATGGCTTCCTATGTTTCCATCAGACGCACATCCCGTGGTTTATCTGCCGTGTCCCCAACAACTCCACGGGCACCCCTGTTGGCACACACCTGTCTCTGCTTCTCGGGGTTTGCGATGGAGGGCAGGGGCCACTACACTGCGGTTTAACCGGATGTTCCGGGCTGTGCACCAGCGGGGTGAGTCCTCGTCCCCCCTCCCCCTCATCAGTCCTTGATTTTATCCACCTTGCCTCCCAATTCGCTGCCAGTCTGGGCGGTGCAAAGCAAGATCTTGTTCTGGTTTGATTTTCCATTTCCTTGACCACAACATCCTCCCAACCCCCCGCCCTTCTCTTGGTAGAATGGACGTGTCTGGGCCCGTGGTCACCGCCGCGCGCGCGCGCGCGCACACACACACACACACACACACACACACACACACACACACACACACACACCAGCAAGGCCAGCTCAGCTCCGGGGATGAGGGGGGAGGCTGGGGAGAGACCTGGAGTGGGTATGCGTCTACTGGGGGGCTCTGAGCGGCCGGTGCAATCACAGTGTGCTCAGCGCACATCTGGAGCAGCCTCTGGGGGGCTGCCTGTTGGGAGGTCAGAGTCGGGCAGCTCAGCAGCCCCCCGGACACCCTCAGATGGAGGAAGAAGAATGGAGCCTGGCCAGCGGGGCCTGAAGCCCACCTTTGCTCCTGACCGCCTGGGATCTGGAATGGGCTATGTCCCACCGTGTCCACACCTGTGAAGGGGGCATTAACAGCCTCCACTCTCCCAGGATTCATTCTTTCTTTCACTCATCCATGCTACAAGCTTTTATAGAGCACCTGCTGTGTGCAAAGTCCTGTTCTAGGCTCTGCAATTTGCAGCAGTGAGTAAAACAGAGGAAGTTACTGTCGAGTTGGTAAAAATCTGATGGGGATACAGGTGATAATCAGTGTGGGAAAAATAACAAATGGTTTTGAAAGAGCAGTGAGGAAAAGTGAAGGAGGATGAGAGAGAGAGGGAGAGAGAGAGAGAGAGACCCAGGAGGGTCTGTGGAGGGGGAGGCACTCCAGGCAGAAGGAACAGCCCGTGCAAAGGCCCTGGGGCAGGACCATGACTGGCGTGTTGGAGGAAGAGGGAGGAGGCCTGTGTGGCTGGAGCAGAGTAAGCAAGGAGGAGAGAGGAAGGGAGGAGAGCAGGGAGGGGATGGGGGCAAGCTGTGTGGTGTAATGATTGGGCCTTGAGCACTAGACCGTCCTGAGTTCAAGTCCGAGATCAGCTCCTCCATAGCTGGGTAACACGGGGGCCCAGACCCAGAAAGGCCCAGGCGGGGGCTTAACACCCCCGTGCCTCAGTTTCCACATTTGCCAAGTGGAGCTGATGCCACTGTATCTGCTTCATAGGATGGAAACAGATCCGCTGAGCAGGGAGCCCGATGCGGGACTCGATCCCAGGACCCTGGGATCATGACCTGAGCCAAAGGCAGATGCTTCCACTGACTGAGCCATGCAGGCGCCCCTATCTGTGACTTGTTTTTAAAAAACTCTCTCGGTCGGCCAGGCACCAAGAGGGGGACCAGAAGGCCAGAGGAGTCTGGGGTGGTCTCTAGAGAAGAGACTGGGTGTGTCCTGCCCTACATGCCTAGGTTTGGTGGATCCTCAGCCTAAACCTGTGTGGTCTTGCAGAGCTTATTCCCATTATACAGGTGAGAAAACCAAGGTCACTTCTCAGTCGTGCCCCAGTTAGTAACGATGGACTTAGGACCATGCCCCCAACCCCCCCCCCAACTTTACTCAGGTCTCCTTGTTCCCCTCTTTCTTCTCTTCGTTAAGAACCAGCCTTTACCGATGTTTACGCCAGCTCTGACCACAGATGGAATGCTACTTGCTGCAGAAAATTTAGGAAGAGCTCCACAAACTAGAGAGAGGGATAGAACTTGGCTGTCATTTATCCCCCAGAGTGCCAGCCTCTAGGTGCACTCCCTTTCAGTCTGTTTTCTTTTCTTTTCTTTTTTTTTAAGATTTTATTTATTTATTTGAGAGAGAGAGAATGAGAGACAGCACGAGAGGGAAGAGGGTCAGAGGGAGAAGCAGACTCCCCACCGAGCAGGGAGCCCGATGCGGGACTCGATCCCGGCACTCCAGGATCATGACCCGAGCCGAAGGCAGTCGCCCAACCAACTGAGCCACCCAGGCGCCCCTCAGTCTGTTTTCAATGTGATTATACACATTGCAATTTATTTAACGGTCACATACTGGTTTTGAAACCGATCCTCTATTGTTAAGCGTTTACATTGTGTTTGACGTGTTGCTATTACAGACCGGGAAATAACACCTTGCAGTTTCATATGTGTCCCCCTCTGAGGATATTTCTGGGGGGAAATGTCCTGGAATGATTTCTTAGAGGCAGACATGGTTATAATGACGTGCTTTCTCCTCCTCCTCCTTCTTCTTCATTAATTTAAAACTACTTTATTGGAAATTTTTATATGCACCTCTTGGTATCAAATGAATTTTCGCATCCAAAAACAAAACAAAACAAAACAAAACAAAACAAAACAAAAAAAAGAGGGAATGGTGACATAGCTCCTTTTAGCAAAGTGGGATGGTCCAGGTTCTTGATGCAAACCACCACACGATGAAGTCCTTAGTGCCGATGACCCACTGACTGAGGCCATCCTCCTTGCTTTTTGTCCTTGGGAGTACCGTGTTCACTTACGGATGCTGGGTTCCGACAATATTTATGCAGGATATCCTCCTCTGAAAGCTCATCATCTGCGATCTTGATCTGGGCTATCAATTTCACCATCATCCTTGGCCTCCAGCGCTCCTCTCTCCCGGGGTCAGTTTTTATTTTTATTGAGCTGAAATTCACATAGTAGACGCCGGTTTTGGGATGTATGCTTCTGACTCCGAATCCCCACTCCTCGGACATCCAACCCCACCCCACCCCCCGGGCCCCCTGAGGTCCCCGTGGCTCCTTTTCCCCGTGTTTCCTGCCGGTCTTCTTTCAATGCCCGTGGGCACATGGTCCTCTCTGCACCTGCTTCTTGTTTGTCCTCACTACAAATGTAATTCGACACATCGTCAGAATGAGGGCAAGGGTTTTGGTCTGTCTCGGTCACTGTGGTGTCCCCTGGTGCCTAGAGCAGCCTGGCACACAGGGCTTGGTGGGAAGTCAAGATGTCACCAAAGAGCCCTCCAGGGCCATCCAGTCTACTCCTCCGCATTACAGTTGGTGAAACAGAGACCTAGCAGGGGGAAATATCTTGCCTAAAGGGACACAGCGAAGTAAGATGAGAGTCCCTTTTGTCTTTGAAGGGTGGGGGGGGCGGCTTGGCTGGGAGATGTCTGACTGGGACTCTGCAACTTGCCATCCCGTGGTTTTACGGTTCGTCAATCCTCGGCTGGCGCTGTTCTGCCGCTGGCAGGTCCTCCAGCCCCAGAGGATCAAGGATAATAATAGTGTTGGTGGAACATTTATTGAGCGCCTACTGTGTACCAGGCACTGTGCCTCACATACATGACCTCTTTGAACTCTCACGTCGCTGCATGGTCAGCACTCTTCATACGTGCGCATTTCACAGAGCAGGAAAACGGAGTCCCGGCAAGGGGAAGGGATTCATCCAAAGGGGAAGAAGAAAGAGAGGGCGAGCAGATAGGAGACATGGCTCATGCCCAAGGCTCACAGCCGGGTCTAGCAGAAGGTGCACAAATTCAGGAAGAGCCACATTCCCTGGGGGTTGACTCCGAGCCAAGTCCGGGACTGAAGGCTCCCACACGTGGTCCTGATGATCGTCCAAGAGCCCAGGAAGTCCGTTTGACAGGTGAGGAAACTGAGTCTTGGTCTAGGGAAGTGATGCGCCCAAGCAGAGAAGCAGATCTGAAGGGGGGAGCAGAGGGAGGGGCTCCAGGTGAGAGGCCCGGGGGCCCATCTGGCCAGGAGGGAGGGAGGTTCTCTCACTCACGGTCCACATCACGGAGAGGTGAGGGTGGATCATGATAAATCTTCCCGCATCCAAAATTAATAGGGAGACATTTTATCTCAGCGGTGCGTGGATGCACCTCTTCCTTCTCTCCCTCCTCTGGGCCCCGCACAGGGTAGGGTGGGGGGATCTGAGAATAGGGAACGAAGAGGGAGCCCAGATTCACCCACGTATGGGATGTTCTCACTAGGACGGCAGAGAAGAAAATAGAGTCCCATACTCTGGTGGAGGGAGGGGAAACTGAGGCACAGGGCAGTGGGCACAGACTCACCTCACCTTCCCGGTGCTACCGACAGGGTCCTCCATGTGGTGCCCATTCATTCAGGTCAAGCCCGTGACCTTGGCCAAGCCCCCATCTCCAGACAGAGACTCTGACCCTGGATGAGCCCCATCTCCAGTTTTGCACATAGTCACCAATTCAGTGGATCTACTTGTTAGGACAATCACACACACACACTCACACACACACACACACACACACACACACACGCCAGTTTACATGGGAAGAGACTGGCCCAGGAAGCTCAGGTGGGTGACATGCCCAAGGTCACTCAGCTGGGGGTGGTTGGCAATCTGGTTGGCTGAGACCAGAGCCTGTAAATTTTCAGCTGCATGTAGCTCTCTCTCTCTCCCTCCTTCCCTCAGAACCATTTAAACGATTACAAAGATGCTATTTTTATCTCAGGGAAAATTCAATTATAGACATTGACCTTTACGTGTTTTTCCCAGGCTGACGTGCTGCTGGCCCGGGGTGCAAAAGGCTTCCGTGAATATTCTCAGAAGAGAAAGTTCCTCAAAGTCAGAAACCTGAGGGGTGAGAGGGGGGTTCAGAGGCCAAGGGTGGAGGTCCAAGTCCATGGAACGGGAGGTACGTCTCAGGCCTCAGCCCTCTGGGAGAGCAGGGAGGGCAGGAGTTGCCTTCCGCTGCCACATTTGGGGGCTGAGGTCAGGAAAGTCTGGTCTACACTGGTCATGGGCTTACCCACCTGTCCCCAATAGTGTTTTCTCTTTTCCTGGACACATCTTCCAGGGTCTGGAAATAGTGGATACTTATTCAATGCGTTGGGACTTCCCTTAAGTATTTAATTATTCAACAAATATTAACTGCGTGTCAGACGCTGTCCTAGGTGCTGGGAGGAAATGGTAAACAGAACAGAATGAAAATCTCCGTTTTCAAGAGCTGACGTTGTACTAAAAAGTAAACAAGTAAAACAGACAGCGGGTCAGATGGTGGTGAGGGCTAAGGGGAAAAAATCAAGCAGCAAAGGAGGATGAAGATTTGTGGGGAAGGGCTCACCACTGAGACTTAAAACAGAGTAAATCTTAAACAGGGTGGTCAGGGGAGGCCCCAGCGAGAGGGTGGCATTTGAATAGACACCAAAGGAGGTTGGGGCGTGGGAGGAAGGCAGAGCGCACAGCCTGTGTAAAGGTCCTGGGGCAGCACTGTGCCTGGCTTGTTGGAGGAACAGTGAAGAAGTCCATGTGTCTGGAGCAGAGAGATGGAGGAGGAGGGAGGGCAGGGAGGGCACAGGGCAGGTCCTTCAGCACCTCGGGGACTGCGGGGAGGATTTGGACTTTTCCCCCAGGGAGGTGGGAATCCCTGGAGGTCTGTGGGCAGAGGAGGGCAGGACCTGACTGAGCTGCTCACAGGCGCCCTCTGGTGGCCGCTGCCGGGAGGGCCGACTGTCGGCGGTGAGGCCGGGAGTCTGGGACTTGAGTGGATGGGACTGCGTGGGTCCAGGCTGACAGTGTTGGAGCTGCACCAGAGGATGTAGACGAGGGAGGAGGAGGGGCACCTTCTGGATAGATTGTGAAGGCAGAGTCAATGGAATTTTTTAAGGAACTGGTTGTGGGATGTAGGGAAAGGAAGAGAGCCGAGGACGATGCCAGGGTGTCTGCCCTGGGCACCTGGAAGGGTGGAGTTGCCATCAGCTGAGATGGGGAGGGTGGAGGAGGGGTGGGCTGGTGGGGGCGGGGTCAGATTTGAAGTTTGGCTTTGGCTTGTTATTGGGCACCCACATGCGGATGTCAAGGGGCCCTCTGGACATTAGAGTCTGGAGTTCGGGGGAGCGATGCCCTCTGAAGACAGAAATCTAGTGGTTCATGATAGAAGAAGGTATTTGAACCCATGGGGATAGACTGGGGGGGGGTCAGGGGGGAAAGGAGATGCCCAAGGGCTGTCCTGTATTTGGAAACTGAGCAGCAAGGGGGAGAAGCTGACAGAGAGATTGACGGGGTCCAACAGAGAGGACAGGGGGAAGCCAGGTGAGGTGTCGGCTCCAGGAGGAGGAGGGACTGGCCAGGTGCGACGCTGCTGGGAATGAGTGCAGGACGGGGGCTGAGAAGTGATTGCTGGATTTGGACAATGGGAGGTCACCTTGGCAAGGACAGTTTCAGGACAGCAGCAGGAAGGGCTCTAACTCTCTGATCCTCAGATGCCCCAGCTGCGGAGTGAAGGTATCAGTCTGAGGACTTGGTGGGGTCATGTGCTCAGTATGCACTCTGCTTGGTAAGGCACAACCAGTGGACTACCATTGGCTATTATCGTTACAGTTAAGACTGCTGTCTGTTCATCCAGCCATCCGTCCACCTACCCAGCCAGCCAGCCGTCCAAATACTTTACTCCCCGTCCACTCATCCATCCAGCCATCCGTCCAACTACCACTCTGCCCATCCACCCATCCCTGTAGTGTCTACACATGCGGGGTCCTATGCTCTGCTCCTTCTCAGGTCTGCCCTGCTCCCTCCCCTGCTCCCTCTGGTTATTCTCCTGAGATCCTCAAAGTAGTGCTAAGGTTTGCCTCCATAGTTCCCTCCCCCATTAGCCTTGCTCACCATCATCAACCTGAGTTTATTGAATGGACCAGAGCCAGCCAAGCTGTGCCTTCCCGCTCCCTGGCTGTGGGCCATGCTCAGGGTTGGGCAGAGCTCCATCCAACTGAGCCCTTCTATGATGGATCGGCTCTGGGGTTCAAGTCTTGCGGCCCACAATATTCACGTCAGCTGAAAAAAATCCCTTCAGGGGGCTTTTCTGGCCCTGGGGCAAGGTTGGAAAAGCCAACCACCTCTTGCCCCATAAACTCTGCTCCCTGCCATTCTCCTTGATCAGAAGACCCCTTAGCACCCGTACCAAACATTTCTTTGTTTGAACTGTGACTTATTTCTGTGTCTCTCATTCCCCGAAAAGCGGACAGAATTGGACAGTTGGGGGATGTCGAAACCCTCACAGAGACACCTTGTCCCAGCTCTGCCCCACCATATGCTGTGTGACCTTCAGACACGTCCCCTCTCTGGGCCTCAGTTTCCTTGTCTGTACAATGGGGTCACCATCACCCCCACCTCAAGACTAAATGAGTTCTGCACCTAAAGCATGGAGCACTTGGTAGTTGCTTAATATGTATTATTATCAGATTACTATTATTTAATTAGTAAGTTACAAGTGTTATGTAAAGTTTTATATAATTATTATAAAACATTAATAATACTTATTCTTTACATTGCAGCTGTAGGATGTGACCACTACGGACATTGTGGTGTGTGTTCCTCACACGCTTTGCTATGCATGGAAGTAGAGTTTGGGGATCACAAGTGGGGTCATATTTAAAACCACTCTCTCCCAGTGAAATAATTAATCACAGCCACAGTAACTCCCAACAGCCCTAGAAAGGAGATGATTTTATTAGTCCTCACTCACAGAAGAGGAAGGGGGCTCACGGCAAGAAGAAAGTCTGGATGGGAACCCAGATCAAGCTGAGTGTGGAGGCTGAGTGGGCAGTCCAGGCCAGTGGCTGGTGGGAGGGGGAACGGGGTTCCCCCTGGGGCACCCCAGGGCCAGACTCCACCCCAGACCACAACTTCCTCCTGAAGTCATGGCAACCAGCTCCTTCAAGATACTAATTAAGGCAAATAGGAGCCGATTCCCACCCTCAACCCTCCTCTGAGGACAAAATGCCAGGAGGGCCCTCCCTCTCCCCATCCCCTGTGCAGGCAAGGTGTTGCAGGAGCACCTGTGGCCAGAGGGAGTCGGTTTCCCCGGGTTGCGTCACTTGCTCTAAGTCTGGGTCCCTGGAGGCTGAAGGTGGGAGCAGGGAGGGAAAGGGGTGAGCTCACCAGCTCAGAGATTGCAGATGCCAACCATGGGCTGGGTGCCAGGCACTAAGCACTCTCCACGCACCATTCAATGTTCAAAAAAATTTAGTCTTGGCGCACCTGGGTGGCTCAGTCGGTTGGGCGTCTGCCTTCGGCTCGGGTCATGGTCCCAGGGTCCTGGGATCGAGCCCCTGCATTGGGCTCCCTGCTCCGCGGGAGGCCTGCTTCTCCCTCTCCCACTCCCCCTGCTTGTGTTCCCTCTCTCGCTGTCTCGGTCAAAAAATAAATTTAAAAAAATTAAAAAAAAGAAGCTAAGTCTTCCAATCTTTTCATTTAAAAAATTTAAAAAAAATTTAGTCTTATGGATTTCTTTGTTTGGATTGGTCAGGATGGAACAGGGTATACAAGTCAAGAACAATGATTTGATGGCACCTGCCTTATGCCAAGGCCTATTTCCAGCACCTGATTGTTGTCAATTCATTATATCCTCATCTGAACAGCCCTCTGAGGTGGGTCTCACCATTCCTGTTTTGTAGGTGAGGCTACCAAGGCACAGAGAGGTTAAGTGACTTCCCCAGTCACACAGCGGGTGTTCTGCCTTTCAGACTGCAAAAGGGTTCACAGGCAAAAAAAGAAATCCTCCTCCCCACGCTGGCCCCAGTCACCCAGCCCCCAGCCCCAGAGGCAGCCACTGTTACAGATCCCTATGTGTGTTGCACGGACCACACATGCACACGTAAGTGCCTACGATTTTCCCTTCCCTACCTGCTGTCCTCAAGCACGTGCGTGTGTACTCACATGCTGTCCTGTGCTTTCCTCGCTATCATTCAGTGATCCGCCTTTGAGAGAATGTCTTATGGGTACATGATTCTTACTTTTTCTGCGGCTGCCTACCACTCCTCTGAGAGACCAAACCACGCTTTTTTCTTTTATTGTGGTAAAATACACATAGTATAAAATTCACCATCATAACCATCTCTAAGTGCACAGCTCAGCGGCGTGAAGCACACTCACACCGTCCTGCAGCCACCCCCACCCTCCGTCTCCAGAACGTTCCATCTCCCCACACGGAGGCTCTGTCCCCACGAAGCGCGGACTCCCCACCCCCTGCCCCAGCCCCGGCTCCCACCCTCTCCTCTCTGTCTGTGTGGACGGGACTCCTCTGGGGACCTCCTGGGACTGGGGTCCTCCTGCGGGATGTGTCCTTCTGGGTCTGGCTCCTCTCGCTGAGCCCGGTGTCCTCGGGGTCCCTCCGCGTCGTGGCGGGTGTCGGGATTCCTTCCTTTTTAAGGATGACTAATATTCCTGTGTGTGGACGGACCGCATTGTGTTTATCCAGGCCATCTGTCAGTGGACATTTGGGCTGTTTCCACCTTTTGGCTACTGTGGATCCTGCCGGTGGGAATATGCGTGTACAGGTTTTTGTTGGATCACCTGTTTGCAATTCTTTGGGGGTATTAAAGCCGACTGTTGGAACCAGTCCCTGGGGATGGACATTTAGGTTGTTTGCATTTTCGTTCTGTCACGCAGACAGCACATCTGTATACAACCTGCCCAGCTCTGGGCCTCAGGCAAGACGCCGTTCCCTCTCTCAGCTCATCACTTTCCCCACCTGGAACGTGGGGCTCAGAACACTCCCCACCCTATAGGACTGTGGGAGAATTAAATGTGGAGACCGGAATAAAGGGCTTGGAACAGGGCCCGGTATACAGTAAGTGCTTAATTAATGTTCGCCCTCTGGGGACGTTTGGATGAGCCTCGCCCTTCCACCCAGATCCAGATCAACTGTCCCCTGGCTGACAGCATGTGGGGAGGCGGGGAAGGAAAAACATGCAGGGGGCATGTGAGTTGGTAGTTCAGGGGGGCGGGGGAAGGGGCAGCCCAGGCACCAGCATGCTCGAGGGACCAGTCCCATGTGCTCCCACATGTGCCCTCTGACGAGCGGGCAAGGCGTGTGCCCACACAGGGAGTCCCTGGACATCATGGGATCCACCTGTCTCTGCTCACAGGCAGGAGCAAGACACACTTGGGGGACACAGATGCCTTGTGCCTCCTTACTCAGACCCATCAGCCCCAGAGAGACGGAGCTTGGAGAGGCGGCCAGAGGGGCCCGGCAGGATGAAGTTGGGCCGCCCACTTGGTCTGCTTGTTCATTTATCCTTTCATGTGCTGGGCACCTACTGTGTGCCAGGCGCTGCTCTAGGTGCTGGGACACAGCAGGGAACAAGGTGGCCAATTGTGGGCTCAGTGTCCGGTGGCTCATACCCTCCCCCTCTTGACAAATCAACAAACTAAGGTTCAAAGGAAGGCAGGGGCTTGCCCAAGGTGACACAGCTCTTGCAAGAGAGATGTACGTTGAACAGGTAAATAATTCCTGGCAAATGCAGGGATTTTTACCAGATGGGGGTTGGAGGTAAGAAGGAAACGGACAGGGACAGAGAATAATTGAGTGTATTCTCAGGGCAATCAAGGAAGTCTTCTCAGTGGAAGTGACATTTAGGCGGAGGGTTCAGTGATAAGGAGAAGCTGGGAGCTCAGCCAAGACTTTGGGAAACTATCAGCCTGACACAGCACATGCAAAGGTCCTGGGGCAGGACCATGCCTGGTGTGTTGCAGGAGCAGTGAGGAGGCCTGGGTAGCTGGAAGAGAGTGAGAGAGGGGGAGAGAGGTAGGAGGTGAGGGCAGGGAAGGGATGGGGCATGTCCTGCAGGGCCGTGTGGGCAAGCAGGGAGGAATGCAGACTTTATGGAGAGAGCATTGGAGACCTATGAAAGAGTTTGGTTCAAGAGAGCCTTGATCTTCTGAGTCAAGTTTTAAAGAAACCTGGCTGCCATGCGAAAAAAGGGCTGACAAGGGCAATTCATTCATTCATTCATTCATTCATTCACTCACCCATTCATTCTGCAGTCATCCACTGAAGGAGCCTTGCCTGTAGCCCCTCTCTACAGATGAGGAAACAATCTGAGAGAGCTAGAACCCCAGATCTAAAGTCACGTGGCATGTGGGTGTCACCCCCAGGATTTGAACCCAAGCCTGGCAGGCAGACCTTCCCTCAGCCCCAGGTCTGCATCTGAATCATGGGGACCCCCAGGGAAGCAACTCCTTAAGGTGACGGGAATATCACTGAAGAGGCACACGTGAGCGGGGAGCACAATGGGCAGTAGGAGATTCGATGGCAGCCACACAGGCAGCAGCAGGAGCCCCAGGCAAGGGCATCAATGGGGCTTCCTTGGAGAGGTGACATCAGGGCTGAGACCTGAAGGTTGAAGAGCCAGCCAGGTGAGAGGGGGAAGGAAGAGTATTGGAGTAGAAGGAACAGCATGTGCAAAGGTCTGGAGGTGAGACCAAAGATGGCCCGTGTGTGGGGAGCTCAGCACAGAAAGAGGGCCAGACAGGGTGGGGCAGTGGAATGAGAAAGAAGAGGGTGGCTCAGGGACTGGGGGGTACCTCCTAGGCAGTGTGAAAGCTTGGATTTAGCCTGGGGACGAGAGAAGCCACAGATGGAACTAGGCAGCCCAGGGACAGAGTAGGCTTTGTGTTTTGAACTGTTCCCTCTGGCTGCTGAGTGGAGGATGGGGTGTCGAGATGGGAGGCAGGAGTGGGAGTTGAGGGGCCAGGCAGGGCCTGGGGAAGCTGGGAGAGGCCACCTCTGCCTTCTGGTCCCCAGATTGCTTCACCTCTGTACCATCCTCCACACGCATTGCTTTCCAAAGTCACCCCTGGGTTGGACACCAACCAGATGCTTTTGAGGGGTCCCCCTCTTCACGATCCCCCGAGATCCCTGCAGTCCATGCCAAGTAACAGAGGAGGCAAAGCGGTCCCAGCCACCTGCAGACATAAACACCGATGATGGCACAGCAGGCTAAGAGCTGGGGGGCGGTCAGTTAGAGGGACAGTCCCCACTCTGGTTGGCAAGGAGCACCCTCCCTGGCAGGCCCAGGTTGAGGGAAGCAAGTGGAGGCCAGGTGTGAGACCCACCCCCCCCCACCCACATACACAGTGGAGTCCAAGGCCCATCTGTCCCTGTGCCCACTTTGTTCTGTGTACGCCACCACCAGGTGGGGGTATGATGGTGGATGGTGGACGCCAAGGCTCTGGCAGTTCTGGAGACAGAACCCAGGTGCAAGATGCAGCCGAGGGGATCTGCCAGGTCTGGAGGGCAGAGTTGGAACCAACCCTGGAGCTGGGTCTGGAGATAAAACTGATTTGGTCTCAGACCCTGGGGTACAGCAAGGGGGTCTGGGGAGGCCGACATCAACCGTGGCCGAGCCCTATTGCATGCCGGGCAGGTCACACATACCACTTCATACAGTCCACAGCATAACTCCTGGAGGGCAAGATTTCTGTTCCTTCTTTGCAGAGGAGGGATTGAAGCTCTGTGGCAGGGAGCAACTTAACTAAAGTCAACACAAGGAAGAAGCAGTCCAGCCAACATTTGAACCCTGCTCTGAGTCCAGGATCTGTCCTGCTGTCATTGCCAGAAGGGTGTGGAGGATTTTCTGTGGGCAGAAGCACCCTTTCACTCTGGGATGGCACACACATAACGCACAGACCAAGACAGTCTGTTCCGCGGCCCGTGACAGGCATCACTAATCAACAACAGAACTCTTTCCCCAGGAGGCAGGATCCAGGCATCACTAATAGACTGCAGCATCTCTTTTCACGGCAGAACTGGGACACAGGCTCAGAATCTTTCTCAACACAGCCCCCAAGCAGCAACTCCCCATCAATGAGCAGGTGTGCAGTTGGAGTTGTGGGGTAAACACAGGCTGACTTCTCTTTTCAGGGAACACTGCTCCTTCATCTTCCAGAATGACATTTTTAAGCCACAAATGTAATCCTTTCCCTGTTAAAAATCCCTTCAGTTTCTTTTCATTACCCCAAGGATGAAATCATGAAATCCAAACTCCCGCCCTACCTTTGCCCTTGCTGCTCGCTCTGCCCACTACGGCGTCTCTTAGCTCTTCAGGGAGATCTTCTGCCTCCAACCACACCCTGGCTAAAGTCCCCCCAACACCTCCCACTCCATTGTGTTACCACGCTTTTATTTCTTTGGAGCAATTGTTGCGATCTACAATGATCATCTCTGTTCTTCAGTTTGCTTGTCCCTCCCACAAGGCAGGGTGTGGTCTGCAGGGTCTGGAACATGCAATCAGCGCTTTGGGGTCCTCTCTCCAACCCCCCAGAGCAAATAATCTGGTTGGCTCAGCCTGTGCCCCCGTCCAATCTGTTAAGACAGGAGGGTGGGGTCACACTGCGAACGAGGCCGGAGGCGCTGTGTTAGTGGGGCAAAGGGTCAGGGGCAATTCTTAGGAAAAGCACATGGGCTGGGCAGCCACCCCAGAAGAGGTATTATAAAAGCAACAATAAAAAATAAGTAGAGTGAATAATAATAGCCAGTAATGATAGCTAATATTAAATTTTCAATATTAAGTATTATCTATACGTGGCAGGTGGGGAAACTGAGGCACAGGGAGGCATGCAACGTGCACAGGCTTACACAGTAAGTACCCGGGTTTTCACTAGAAACTTCCCTCCCCAGGAGGATAAACATCCGCACAAGACCAGACCGAGACAAGACCCCGTGTAGGATTGACAACAGGACATGAGAATCCCTTCTCCCGGGGGCTGTGGCCCCGCTCTTCCTATCTTCCTCCCAAGGACGATTCTTTCCCCACAGCATCTCACATCCTCTGTGACCTTCATTCAGTCTTGGCATGGCTCCACGAACACGAACACGTAGGGCTTTAACTCCGGAGCAATTACGTTCTCTTTGTGGTTGCCCTGCCCCAGCCTCTCTCCAGGGCCTGGCACCCACAGCTGTGGGTGAAGTTTGCGTGTCGAGGACAGGAAGTGTCTATCTTTATATTCTGGCATTAACTGAGCCTCAGTCTCATTGAAATGGCATTTTCTTTCTTCTCCTAATAAACGAGAATGTATTTTTTTTTTTTTTAGCTCTTCCGCCATCACTTGATTCTCAAGTCTGAATTGTCTGAAGGCTTAAAACACTTCTGACTACATCAACACATTTTAACATTTTCCTCTCCTGAATGAGAAAAGCAGAAAAAGGGGGGTGGGGGTGGAAAGTGAAAACATTTTGATTGTATTAACAGGAGTATAGAGTGTAAAAATAGGGAGGTGACTGTGCCACATTCTCTGCTTGGAACCTCACCAGGAGGAGTGTATTTAATTCAGAAAACTCTGATAAACTGGAGCATAGGGAAGAAGCAGGAGGACTTGGTATATAACATGTGTCATTCATTTCTTCATTCACAAGCATTTATTGAACACTTAATGTGTGTCAGGTGCAATCCAAGGTGCTGGGGACACAAGTGTGAACAAGCAGATAAAAAGCCCTGCCCTTGTGGCACACAGAATGTGTGTGAAGACAGATGTTATGCAGTTAATTACACAGTTAACTATCACAGTTAATGATTTAAACACAAACTGTTGCAGGAGGCAGGAAGCCGGGAGGAGGACGCCATCCGACTTCTTAGCTACCGGATGAAGCAGGGGAAAGCCAAGTGCCTGGGAAGAGCATTCCTAGCAGAAGGAACAGTACCGGTAAAGGCCGTGAGCCAGGAAGGACCTCACTGTGGAGAAGGAGAAGACAGAGCAGGGAGAGGTTGGCTGGGCCTTGTGGGTCCTGGAGATGGAGGGGATGGAGAGTCACCCCGTGGAGCCCTGGGAGACCTTCTTGAGAAGGGTCAGGTTTGGAGCGTATGCAGAATAATCAATGGACCAACACTTGAATGGGAAAGCACTCATTTGACAAACATCGATGGAGCATCTGCTGTGTGAGCTGGGTGCAAGGCCACAGGGGCAGCCAAGACAGGGAATATTGCCCTTATTTATTTATTTATTTTTAAAGATTTTATTTATTTATTTGACAGAGAGAGACAAAGCGAGAGAAGGAACACAAGCGGGGGGAGTGGGAGAGGGAGAAGCAGGCTTCCCGCCGAGCAGGGAGCCCGACGCGGGGCTCCATCCCAGGACCCTGGGATCAGGACCTGAGCCAAAGGTAGATGCTTAACGACTGAGCCACCCAGGCGCCCCTGCCCTCTTTGTAATAGATGGGGAAATCGAGGCTCAGAGACATTACATGACTTGCCCGGGGCCGCGGAGCTGCCAAGTGGCGGGTGTGTGGTTCCAAAACCTGGGATGCATCTGTTTTCCAATCCAGCTCCTGAGAAAAAAATCTGAAGGGCTGCCTGGAGGAGGAGAGAAAGGGGGGAGGGAGGAGGGGAGAGGGAAAGAGGAGTTGGGGGAGGAGGGAGACCTTCTGATCACCCTCGAGGCAGCAGGACCAGGGCCGGGGAGAAGATGTAGACCAGCCAGATTAAAGGAAAGTAGCTCTTAGCAATGCCCCAAACAAAGGTGGCTCTCCCAGATGGGGAATGAGGGTCCCATCACTGGAAGTGTGCAAGGCCAGCCTATGTCAGAGAGGGATTTCTGCTCTGGGAAATCCACCGTCCTCCAAGGCCCCCTTGACTCTCTGGGAGCCTGCGATGGGAGGGCAGAGGGCGCCCAACCTGAGACCCCAAGGCAACCATGGCTTAGCTCTACTCAGTGTCACCAAGACTCAGTTTCCAATTCCAGCTCTGCTGTGCAGGCCTGGGCTGGTCCTCAACCTGTCAGTGCCTCACCTGTTAAATGGGGTCATAACAGTCCAGACCTCCCAGGGTGGCAGGGGGCCCCCGGGAAGCACAAGGACCGTGTCTGGAACAGACAGTGCACTCAGGAAACATGACTTCTGGTGAGATCTCTAACTCTGGCCATCAGTGGGACTGTGGTTGTCACTGGGGCCTTGGCGGGGCCTGGCACACGCTGGGAGTGCCTGGCAGCATCCGACAGGCCACTAGGATCGATGGCATCCGTGTCTCCAGCTCAGCCCTCTGGGGACTCCTGCTCAAATGCCCAGGGTGGAGCGGGCGCCCCTTCACTGAGTCATAGGGCCTAGAGTGGGGGGGGCTCACACACCTCAACCTTGTCTCCTAGCACCTGGGCCTCTGTCATCACCCACCTGGATCAGCTCCCGCTCTCCCTCCTCCGCCCCGTGGTCCTCCCCTCAGCAGTCAGAGGGCACCTGTGAACACCTGAATCAGGAGCCGCCCTCCTCTGCCTCTGCCCTCAGCCCTCCTGGGCTCCTTCCTCTCTGGAGTAAAAGCATGAGCTGAAAGCCCACAAGGCCCTGTGTGACTCTTCCCGCTCCCTCCCTGCCCTCCCCTCCTCTTTCTCTCCCCATCTCTCACTTTGCTACAGCCAGAGGGGCCTCTTCCTCCAACATGCTAGGCCCTGCCCTGCCCCAGGACCTTTGCAGAGCTGTGCCCACTGCCTGGGATGCTCTTCACCCGCTGCCTTCAGGTCTCTGTTCACACGCCATAGTGAGGCCTTCCCTAACCACCTTATTCATTCATTTATTTAAAATTTTATTTATTTATTTGACAGAGAGGGACTCAGCAAGAGAGGGAACACAAACGAGGGGAGTGGGAGAGGGAGAAGCAGGCTTCCCGTGGAGCGGGGAGCCCGATGCGGGGCTCGATCCCAGGACCCTGGGATCATGACCTGATCCGAAGGCAGACGCTTAATGACTGAGCCACCCAGGCGCCCCATAACCACCCTGTTTAAAAGCACACCCCCAGCCCTTCCCCTTTCCTGCTTCATTTTCTGCCCTAGCGCTTCCCACCGTAAGTTTATTTGTCTGATATCATGTCTGTCTCTCCTATTAACAAGTCAGCCAGGGATTGTTGCCTATTTTGTTCCCTGCTGTGTCCCCAGGGCCTGGCACACAGTAGGTGCCCAATAAGTATCTGTCAGATGCATGGATGAAACAAGGAATGAGCAAAGTCAGACGTGGGGCCCCAAGCCCCGCCCCGCCTCCCCCAAGCCCCGCCCCGCCTCCCCCAAGCCCCGCCCCGCCTCCCCCAAGCCCCGCCCCGCCTCCCCCAAGCCCCGCCCCGCCTCCCCCAAGCCATATGAATGTCAGTGCCCCCTTTCCCCTCTGAGCCTCGGTTTGCTCTGCTGTAAACAGGGCAGACATCAGCAGTCCTCTAGCCAGGTGCTCATCAGATGGAAGTTTCTATTCTCTTGGGTCGGTGACCTTCCCCCTTCCCTGGGCCCCCTGCTTCCAGCTCATGAACGTCCCAATATTTCAGGTTTTCTTTCTTGTTCCAAGAAAAGTCATGACAATATTGGGGGAACGAGGATAGTGACCACAGGCTGGGGGGCCCATGTGCAGCGTCTTGGAGCTGCACGGGTAACTGGGACGCCAGGCGAGCAGATTTATTTAGCACTTCCCGTTTTATCTTGCGCAACATCTTCGCTGCCAGGACGATCCCACTCGCAGCCGCGTGGTCGGGTGGGAGCTTGAGAGAGTGGCAGAGAGAGCGCTTCGGAGGTGAGGTGTGAGCTGGCAACACCACCACAGTCTATCAAGTACCTACTACGTGCCAGGTGCTTCCATTTCGCAGAAGGACACAGCACCCGAACTGCAGACTAAGACTAGCTTTGCAAGTTTCCGAAAGGAAAAACATATTTCTAAAGGCCTGCACTCCACCGGCTGGCTTGTCATGGGGAGAAAGGTTGGCACCCTGACCCACCCCACCGCAGTAAGGGTGATCTGTGCCTCATCCTGCCCACATGCCCCGGCTCAGAGCCTTCTCTTTCCAGCCAGAACAAACCCTATCCCCTTCATCTACCTGTCCAGGGCTAGCCTCCACCCCACTGCAGCTGGGCCAAAGCCTAGTCCCAAGATGCACCTGGGCATGGTATGCAAATGAAGTGAGTTAATCCTTTTACACAAAGGGGAGGTCCCACATACTCAGCGGGTGTTCAGCTACACCATGGTGGGCTTGGCTCTGTGGGATGGGTTGACGAGCCCCCCCCCCACCCAGCCAGCTTTCATAGAGACTTCCATAAGTAAGTCATAAGTAGGACGAAGGGCTTGGACTGGAAGGGTCAGGAGGGCAAGCCTGGCAGCCGGCAGATGCAGGGAAAACGTCCAGAGGCAGGACTGGCAGGGAAGAAAATGTTATGGCTTCTTGCAGTCAGGCTGGTCTTTGTTCCAATCTTCTCCCTGAGCCGGTGATGTCACCTCCTGGAGCCTCAGTTTCCGCATCTGTAAAATGGGTCTCAGGAAGGTCCATCCTGCCTGGGCATCACCAAGTTTCAACAAGATAATTCAAGCTGTATTTGGACTTCAGCGCCTCTCAAACAGCAGTCTCTGGCTAGTGCTTGACCACTGGTTACTTAGTATTTTCCTTAAATCTGCTTGCTTCAGGGTAAGTAAACTTACCTCTCCAGCCAAGTGAAGGGATACACAAAGGCAAGTAAAAATAACAAGTTAAAGGAGTCAGGCTGAAGTTTATAGAGACAAAAAATGAACTTAACAAATGTTCATGAGTGAAATTATCAGATTGGAGCAGCCGCCTGGGTTCTCCTGCAGAGACTGCGGGCCAGGCCGGTCCTCTCCTTCTTGGGAAAAATGCTGAGCAAATATTAGCAGGCAGGCATTCAGGACCCACCTAGCACCCGCCTAAGACATTCTCCTGGAAAGAAAATACAGGGGAATAGCTCTGGCAGTCAGTGCTTCCGTGGTTTTCCATGCTCTGTGTGAAGCACCTAAAACACCCCGTGTCCTCCCAGAGGTCCAGGTGCGAAGCGTGGGTCCTGTGATAAAAGTGGGGGGAGACCCCTGGCTTGGCGTCTGGATGGCAAGGTTGGGTGCGTTCCTTGGACCCTGGATGCTGCCCTAGGGCAGCCCCCCACCACACCCCGCCCCGTGGAAAATCCAGGACCCTGTCCCTGAGAACATGTAAGACAGGACGTCTGTCTGCTCCGGCACCTGGTAGGACATGACCGAGGCCAGTTTTAAGAACTGTCATTGTGTCCCCAGGGAGGTGGTGCCATAAAGGCCCTTGATCTCTCCATGTGCCTGGCAGTTATGGGGTCCCCCAGCCTTCCCCAAAGCCCCAGAGCCTGGATCTCTGGGTGCTGATGATTTAATGGTCCGGGGTCCGGCGTCTCCAGTAGCGTGTCTCGGGGATGCCAAGCCCCTTAATTATCCAGGAGCAGCAAAGCGCTAGATGAGTTTAAGCTGACTCACCTTCTGGGCAAGGTTCCTTACAGGTTGAATTGTGCCCCCCTAAAAGAGATACGCTGGAGCCCTAACCCTCCTGCCACCGCAGGGCCTCAGAATGTGATCTTATTGGGAAGTCGGTTCTTTTCCACAAGTCATTAAGTTACAATGCAGTCGTGCACATGAGCCCTAATCCACTATGACTGGTGTTCTCATGAAAAGGGGGAATCCGGATGCAGAGAAGAGGATGGTGTGAGTGATCCAGGGGAGAGAAGGCGGCCGTCTAAAAGGCCAGGGGAGGGGGCCTGGGACAGACTCTCCCTCGCGGGCTCAGAAGAAGCCAGCCCTGCCCACAGGGCTCTGACTTAGGGCTTCCAGCCTCCAGCGCTGGAGACAGCACATTTCCATTGTTTAGCAGCCCCAGGAAACAAATAGAGGCTCCCAGTGCTGGGTGACATGCGGGGTCTGGACCCTGAGTCCTGGGCTCCACCCTGCAAATGCCTGCTGATCTTCCTGCTCCAAAGATTTAGGGCTGCCTCAGTTTCTTCTCTCGCTAACTGTCCGTAAGAGCATACATGGAGAATGGTGGGGTCTGACGGAGAATTAGGGAAAGCAGCTCACAAGGATGATGTGAGTCGGAATATGGAGCCTGGTATTGTTCACAGGCACCAAAAATCAGAAGCAACATTCATGCCCAACCACGGGGAGCACCCTGGACACACACAGTGTGGGGTGCTTCTTCGCCTTTAAATATGCTCCTTTAAAAACACTTGATTTTGAAATGATTCTGGATTCAGAAAGAGTTGCAAAAAATAGTACAGAGGCTCGTGCACCCTGTACCCAGCTTCCCCCGATGGTCACATCGTCCAAAATCGGAGAACACCATCAACATCAGGAAATTGGTGTTCTACAATCCACCAACCTCTTTCAGACTTCTGAGGTTTACATGTGTGTGTCATTCTTTACCATTTTGTCACACAAGCAGCTTTATACGACCATTACCGCCATGGAGATGCACAACTATTCTGTCACCACAAAGACAGAAAGATGCCATTTTAAGAAAGAATTGTTTGCAAGACCCATCAATTCTACTCCTCATTTAATGTGGATGGGGGTGCTGACCTGGGTTTATAAACATGCAAATATATGCTTTTGCTCATGTTAAAATAATGGAAGAATAAGCGGAAAACTTCGATAAAATGTAGAACATGATCATCAAAGCTCTCCACTTGCACCTGTCACTAACAAATTATCCTGGAGATCCTTCCCCATGGGTTCATGCTCCTAATTCTTTTCCATAGCTGTATGCTACTCCACCATGGGGTTGTACCTGATTAATTCAAACTTGTTCCCTCCTCTGGGATATTTAGATTCAATTATTTATTTACACTTCCCAAAATAATTCCCTGTGTCATGGCTCTGGTGACCCTCACAAAAAGACTGAGTGAGATCGCTTCAATTATACCTAATTTCAAGACAAAGAAACTGAGGTTAAAGAGGGACATATGTGTGGTTTGTTCACAGTCATATGACACAGAAGTGGCATAGCCAAGAATTTTATGACAGTTTTATTGAGATATAATTTACCCTCCAAACAATTCACCCATTTGAAGTGTATTAATTCAATCATTTTCAGTATATTAACAAACCATCATCATCACCACCCACCCACAATCTAATTGTAGAATATTTTCATCACCCCAAAAGAATTCATTGTCCAATCCAAGATTATAGAGATCAATGCCTGTGTTTTCACCCAAGAGTTTTAGCTCTTATGTTTAGGTCTATGATCCATTCTGAGTGAATTTTTTTATATATGGTGTGAGGTAGGGGTCCAAATTCATTCTTTTGTGTGTGGATATGCAGCTTTCCCAGGACCACTTGCTGAAAAGACCATTCTTTCCCTCACTAAATTGACAACCTGGTTGAAAATCATTTGACCCTGGGGAGCTTTGGTGGTTCAGTGGTTAAATGATTGATGCTTGATTTCGGCTCGGGTCGTGATCTCAGGGTCAGGCTCCCAGATCAGCAGGGACTCTTCTTGGGATTCTGTCTCCCTCTCCCTCTGCCCTTTCCCCCTCATTCCCCCTCAAATAAATAAATAAATAAATAAATAAACCTTTAAAAAACAAAGAAAAAGAAAGTCAGTTGACCCTACATGTTTATTCTGAGCCCTCAGTTCTATTCCATTGATCTGCATGTCTATTCCTATGCTGGGATTACAGTGTCTTGATGAGTGTAGCTTTGTCTTTTGTTTGTTAAGTAGGCTCCATGCCCGCTGTGGAGCCCAACACAGGGCTCGAACTCATGACCCTGAGATTAAGACCCGAGCTGAGATCAAGTCAGATGCCCAACCGATTAAGCCACCCAAGGGCCCCCAGTGACTGTAGCTTTGTAATAGCATTGGGAAATTGGGAAGTGTGAGCCCCCGCCTTTGTTCTTTTTCAAGATTGTTTTGGTTATTCTGGGTCCCCTGAATTCTCATGTGAATTTTAGGATCAGCTTGTCAATTTCTGCAACGAGGCCAGCTGGGATTTTGCTAGGGATGAGATCGGAATCTGCAGTTCAATTTGGGGAATATTGCCATTTTAACAATAGTAAGCCTTTCAACCCCATCCACAAAGGAGCTGTCTTTCCTTTATTTAAGTCTCCTTTAATTTCTTTCAGTAACACTTTGTTGTTTTTATAGTATAAGTTTTGCATCTCTTTTGATAAATGCGTTCCTATGTATTTTATTCTTTTTCATCAGTTGTAAATGGAATTCGTTTCTTCACTACATTTTGTTTGTTCATTGCTACTGCATGGGAAGTACAATGGATTTTTGTGTATTGATCCTATGTCCTGCAGCCCCAAGGAACGGGTTTACTAGTTTTAATACTTTCTTAGTGGATTCCTTAAGATTTTCTAAATACAACATGATGTCACATGCAAATATAGCTAGTTTTACTCCTTCCTTTCCAAACTGGGTGCGTCTGATTTCATTTTCTTGCCTAATTGCCAGGTTTTCACTTCCAATACCATGTTCAGCGGGAATGGCGAGAGCAGACATCCTCGTCTTGTTCTTGATCTTGGGGGGAGGAGATCCAGTCTTTCACCATTAAGTTATGATGTTAGCGATAGATGCGCTTTGTCAGGCTGAGGAAGTGCCTTCTATGCCTTGAGTGTTTTTATCACACAGAGATGTTGAATTGCATCAAATTCCACAGCCAGGATTTGAAGCTATGTTTCTCTGACTCCGGAGCACCAGTGTTTACCTGATATACTAAATTAGTGGACACCCAAAGGAGCCCCACATGGAACCCAGTAAAGAGCAGGTGGTCAGCAAATGGAGTGTTCCCATCTGCCCCTTTTCTCTTTGGCATTTGAGGTAAACCTACAGAGAGAGAGAGAGAGAGAGAGAGAGAGAGAGAGAGCGCGCATAGGCACAGTGTTTAATTGGAGGGGATGTAACACCACGGTGAAATTGCTGGCATAGGGGCAAAGTTGCTGGGGAGATGTTTTGGACCTGTCTTGTAGGGATTTAAGGCTGGTTCTGTGCAGACAATCCTGAACTTGGCATGAGGAGTCCTGTTTATATACAGTAATGGACAGCTGATGGTTCTCTTGCAGTTGCCTCGACAAAAACACGACGGAGCTAATTACCAGGTTCTGGGAGACGCTGGGGCAGAGGTTGGGCTGGCAGGGAAGGAGGAGGCCCTCCCCACCCGCCTGCAGAAGAAGGTGGAAGTGTTCATGGGCTGAACTTTTCACCCAACAAACAATGAGTCACACCTACAGCATGCCAGGTGCTGGGGTCTGCAGACACGAAAGAGACCCAGAACCCCCCAGGCCCCACCTCCCAATCCTACCGCTTTCCACAGTGTGGAGCTTTGAGGCTTAAGCCATGGCCCTGGGGAGAACATTCCCTCCTGGTTCTCTTGGAGCTTTGGCTTACGGGAACTCTTGGTTTGGTGTTACTGAATCCTTAACACCTTCCTGACACTTGTCAAGCTCCTGCGGCTGCCAGATAGCTGTGACAATATCAGACTAGAGTGTTCTGTTCTCCTGGTATTGATTTTTCGGTCACCTAGCTAGCTACCCTGGTTTCCCCATTTCCCATGGCCCCATTTATCAAGAAACCCTCTTCTAGGTTAGGTGTCAGGTGTTTGACATGATGTAACTCATTTTTCCCTCCCAACGGCCCTGGGAGATAGAGACCATTACTACCCCCCAATTACAGATGGGCAAATGGAGGCACAGCTCTCATGGGGAGACAAACAAAAACAAGCAAACTGACCAACATATAAAGTCAGTCCAAATTGGAATAAATAAACTGGTACCGAGATGATGATGAACGTTAGCAGGATGGGCAGGGAGGGTCTCTTGGAGAATTGAAGGAAGAGGGGGATCCGACCTTGGGAAGAGCAGGAGGAACAGTGTGCTAGGCAGAGGGAACAGCCCATGGAGAGGCCTCGAGGCTGGACTGCGCCATTTGCAAGGAACAGTGAAGAGGAGGTGTGGGTGGAGTGGAGTGAGCAAGGGGTACAGCCGGAGGTGAGGACAGGGAGGTGACAGGGGCAGGTTGTTCAGGACCTTGTAGACTGTAGGGAGGACTTGTGTTTTTACCCTGAGTGAGATATTATCTATCTCCTTCACTGGATTGTTAACTCCTGGAAAGCAGGAGATTTTTTAGCCTGTTTTGTTCACTTCTGTGTCTTCAACACTTAAAACAGCACGGCACACAGAGTGATGGCCTGAATGGATGCGTTTCCTGGGCATATGCTGCGCTGGATCTTACGCCCTTGCCTCTGCTGGTCGCAAGAACTCTGAGAGGTAGATGTGGTTGCCCCTTTTGTAGATGGGAACAGTGAGGCTGGGTGGCTCTTTCAAGGTCCCTCCCCTAATAGGTGGCAAGGTGGGGGTTCCTGACATATCCAGCCTTCCAGAGCTAGCAGTCTCATTTTGCTCTGCCTTCATTGGGCACACACAGCTTGAATATCTACTATGTATGAGAAACCATCACCGAGATGGGGTTGGGTCTCCATTGTGGCGATAAGAAAACCAAGGCCAGATTGTCAATGATTAGGTCAGGGTCATGCAGCTAGGAAGGGGAACCAGATAGGCTCCTCCAACCTGGCCGCTGCACTGGCCACCAGGAAACTCCGAGCTTAATTTAGGTTCCTTGTTTAATTATTCATTCTTTCCTCTCTCTTCTCCTATTCATGACTTCCGCCTTCTCATTTTGTTCCCGGGGTTAATACTTTTTGTTTATATCTGCATCTTTGGCCTGGAATGAATGAATCAACGATTTTGGAGGAAAAACCCCAAATTCTAAACTTGTGTCCTTTTGTGGGCACAAAGCCGTCTCCAAATACATACCTTGGCGAAATAAAATAACTTCAGCGTGTTCAGAACTCATCTGGAAGTGTGCAATCTTGTTTGGCGTCTTTGAGCCCCCCAACCTCCTCTGTCTTTTTTTCTCATCCCATTTTCAAGCACCAACTACAAGCTAGGCAGCACATCCTCAACAGTTCATCCTTACACTCTCTATCTTGCCCCATTTCACAGACAGGACACTGACCCCCCCCCAAAGGGGCAAGCCCACTTTGCAGGTGGGAAAAACTGAGGCTCAGGGACCTACACAGCCAGTCAGTGCCTGAGCTGGGGTTCCTAAGGTGATTCGTCCCGACTCCAGGCCAGTAAGGAACGGTAATGAGGTGGGATGTTTGTAAAGTGCTGACTCGGTAGGAAATGCTCCCTCATCCATTCAACCCATACGAAGGGATGGACAGGCCCTTTGGAGTCACACCCTAGTGTGACCAAAATAGCATGATGGATTAGAGAATGGAGCATCAGTGGCGGTGATCAAGGAGGGCTTTTTCCCAGGAGCTGCCACTTGAGCAGAAATCCTAAGGAGAAGGGAAAGATCTCGGGGGAGCACTATTCCAGGTGAGGAACGGCAGAGGCAAAGGCCCCGAATGAGGAGGGAGCCGGGGTGGAGGAACCGTAGAGAGCCAGCTGGGGTGGGGCATGGGCACCCACCGGCAAGTAGTGGCTGCAAATGTGGATGCATTCGAAGGGCGCTGGGGGAGCCAGCGCAGAACTGAAAGCAGCGCCTGGCAAGCACCACACCCTAGGTGCGAAGTGTCCTGCGTCTCGGACGCGGAACCGTGGCCGGAGAAGTCCCTCGCGCAGACGCCACCGCCCACGCGTCCCGCATATCCCAGAGCCCCGCGCCCCACGTGCTCTCGCGGCCCTTTAAACTCCCCGGGGCCACCTGACCAACCCGCGCCGTCTCATTGGCCGGGGGGCGTGGCTGCCTCGCGGCTGCGCAGTGACGCGCGCGGATCGGCCCCGCCCCGGCCCCGCCCCCGGCCGGCGGCAGCGGCGGCGGCGCTGGCGGAAGGGATGACGTCACCGGCTGGGGGGGCGCGCGATCCGGCGCGAGGGGAGCGCGAGCCGCAGTGAGTGTCCTCGCGCCGCCCGCCCGGCAGCCCGGCCGGCGCGCGCACGCCGCGAGCCGCTGGCTCTCGGGCTCCGCTCGAATCCCATGCAACAGCCAGGATGTGAAGCGGGGCAGAGCCGGGGGAGCCCAGCCCAGCCAGCCTTCAGGTAAAGGGGGGGAAAAAAACCTGGTGAATTCGATTAAAAAACAAATTGCAGGCGCTCCAGTGGGGGTCTCGGAGGCAGCGGAGTGGGCAGCGCGCCGGCTTTGTGCCGGGAAAGCCTGCACGGCCATTGTGCTCGGAGGATGCTCCGCTGCAGCCGGCTGCACGCCCAGCCGCTGCGCCTGGCTAGCGGCGTCCGAACAATGCCCCCGAGGGGCTGGGCCGGTGTGGGCAGGGGCCGCGGGGAGGGCTCTGCGGGCGGGGCTGGGGGGGCTTCGCCGCGGCGGGGGAGGGGGCTGGGCTGGAATCGCCCGGAGCGCGGCGTTGGAAGCTGCCCAGCGCCGCCGGCTGCACCACCCCAGGCTGCGGGCGGGGCAGAGGCGCGGAGGGGGGACGCGCGTGTGTGCGGAGGGGCTGCTGGCCCCGGCGGCTCCCGGCCAGGCTCCCCGGGCGGGTCCTGGAGGCAGGGGGCGCTGTGCTGGGGGAGGGGGGGCTCGCGGGCGCCCCGGAGTGGAGACCAGCCCCGGACGGGTGGCTCCAGATGGGAGCGAGGGTGGACCGGCCGGTGCGCCCAGGGCGGCTGCTCTGCCCGCCGCCTTCGCTCTCCAGTCCCCCTCCCCTGGAGACCTCCGACTCAACGCCGTCTCACCCTAGCGCCCTCCCGGCCTCGTCGATCCCCGGGGAGGGGGGCCGCCCCTCCAGCACCCTGGCTTTGCCCCACCCTTCTGCGGCCCCGGCGCCCCCTCCCAGCCCCCCAGGCGGGGCGAGGCTCAGCCCCTAGCCCCAGGGACTCTAGTGGACAGACGGACTGGCTCGCGCACCGGGCACCCGACCTCTCTTCGGCGCTGGGGGCCCCTTGGGGATCCCGGGAGAGGGGAAGCCGCCCCTTGAGCCACCAGCCCCGGGGGTTTTGCGCGCCCCGGGAGCCCCCTTAGGGACGGGGGGGGGAGGGGAGATGACGTCATCCGGGGGGGCGGAGCCGTCGGAACCGGGTGAAGGGGGCGCTGGGGGGGGCGTGCCCTGAAGAGAGCTCCCGGAGTTAGGGTGCCCGAGCCCTGGGCGCAAGGGTTTCGGCCAGGTTGCGACCAAGTTCACAGTTCCTTATGGAAATTTCTCCCAAATTTAGGATTCCCCCTTAGCACCACCCAAGTCCTGGACACTTCCCTCCGTGAAACCCCCCTAAATCGGAGAGGTCCCCTTCAGCTGCTTTTCTCCAGAATTCTCAAATCAGGGAACGCTTTCCGCAAACTGGGGTTTTTTTTTCAGCCACCGTCCGCACCGCCCCCCAATCTGGAACCTCTTCCTTGGTGACTCTTCCCCCCATTTCAAATTCTCCTCTGGTAGCCCTGTAAATGGGCTTGAGAATACGCGTTCCTGAAATTTAGCCACCCCCTAGGGACCTCATCTCCCAAATTAAGAAACCTCCCCAGCGCCTCCAACTGGGGGATACCTCCCCTCCCCTTCCTAAGGCTCAACTGGGATTCCCCTGTTCCCCCCATCTCAACCTAGGGGAGTCCCCATTCTGAGCATGGGCCCTTCTATCACTGGCCAAACCCCTGAAAAACCAGCCTGGCCAACATAGCTAGCGAAGGGGGGCGGTGTTTGAGGTGTCCAGGTTGTGTCTTAGCACTCTAAGAAGCTCGGACAAAGCTGGAGGGTCCCCGAGAGTCCCCAGGACAGGGACCCACCTGCTCTGAGCCCCCAGCGTCCTCCACCCAGACTTTGGCTGCTGGGGTTCTGGCTTTCCCTCCACGTCCCCCATCACTACTGTTCCTGGGGCACAGGGGCAAGGGCTCCTTTTGTTTGGGGCACCCTGCTTCCCCCTCAGAGCTGCCTCCCACCCAGGAGAAGAGAGAGCCAGTCCGCGCCTCTACTCCTGTGATACCAGCTGCTGCTGCTGGAGCTCTTAGTAATGGCCGAGGGATTCAGGCGAATCTGCCATTTGCATAGCTCCCCTCCCCCTCCCAGGGTCCCTTCCTTTGTGCCCCCCTCCTCCTGCCAATCTCGCCCGCCTTCTGTCCCTCAGCTCTCTTCTTCCTCTGCCAGCTGACACTTTGGCTGCGGAAGGAGGCAGCTGGGGCTGGGGGCGGCTGCTTCCCTCCCCCACATCCCAGAGCCCACCAACTTGGACCTGAGTCCCCAGCTGCAGCCCCCTGCCCTCTACAGTGCCCTCCGCCCAGCCTCTCTTGCTCCCTGCTGTCTGTGTGTGTCTCCATTCTTCTTCTCCAGAAAGCTTCGTCCTGCCCCATCCCCTGGGCCTGGGGAGCACCTTCACCATGACGGTGCACTTCTGCTTGGGGCCTGGGCCCCCCACAGCCCCCTGGGGGATGCCACCCGCCATACTCAATTGCCCTGAGGCTTGGTATAATTGGGCTCAGGCAAACAAAACGTCGCGGGAGACCCGGCCTGCCTGGTGAGCTCATGCGCTTTCCTATTCCTGTCACCCCAGCCGATGACATCGGCCCCCCAGGGGGTGACGGGGGTTGGTGCTGTCATGCTAGTGGCTGTCCTGAGAGGGGAGAGGCAATGGCCTGGCCCACTCCCCACCCCCTGCAGGAGACCGGATGGGGCATTCTGGTGTGGCCGGGTATGGCCTTGGAGGACGCTTCCCCCGGGGTGGTCGCTGGGCTCCCTGGGGGATCCATCCTCCCCCCAGGATCCCTTCCAGGCCCCTGAGCTGGGCATATGCTGGGTGCAGGGAGAAGGGGTACCGAGAGCCAGGCCCCCGTCTGCTGCCTGCACAGGTCATGGCCCGTGGACCGGTGCTTCTGTTTCTGTCCCCTCCAGCGGAGATTCCGAGCGCCTTCCCTGCTTCCCAGGGAGTTCCGGGTGTCTCCATGTGTCCCTGGGCCACCCTTGGAGACTTGAGGCATTTTTCACCCAACACCGGGACCATAGCTCTGGACCAGGGTGTGAGGAGCGGGTGCAAGGGGGAGGAGCTCCCCGGACGTCAGGGACTTAGTTGTGGCATCTGGGTGGGCAATTCTGGAACCACCACCATCCACCCATTTGCTTCTTCTTTGGGTCACACAGAGCTTGGGGCTCTGCCTGGGGTTCCCTGGACCCGGGGCCGGTGACGGAGATGGATCTGTCTCTGCTTGTCCACTTTCGGGGTGTGACTCGGTTTCCCCTCCTGCCTTCTGGGTCAGCACCGAGGAACGTGTCGCAGGGGTTGGAGTGCAGCGCTCCCCTCGGACTGCTGCTTCCTGGAGCGGGGTGCCAGGAGACCTGTGGCTCTGCTGATTACTCCAGCAGCCGAGTGGCCCGAGTGATGGTCAGCGAGGTGGCCCGGGAGGGAGGAGGGACGAGGGATGGGCGGGGATGCTGAGGCTCCAAGGCGCAGTGTGGCATTTCCACCCAGGTGCCCTGCAGCCCTGCGTTCACCTGCTTTCCGTGACTTTAGTACAGCCGCCATGCGTGGGGCGCAGGGGGGGGCGTGTAGAGAGTTCGGGATTGGGAGGAAAACCCTAAAAATAAAGGTGGATATTTATAAACCCAGCGGGTTTGGGGGATAATTGACAAAGCTTAATGTTTTCAACTGAGAGTGGTTCCCCCCCCCCCAGACTACATTAGTTCCATTTGTGAAGTCATTTGGAGACAGCGGAAGGTTCTTGAAGTGTAGTGGGCTCCGTGGGCAAGTTGTGGGCTGTGGTCCCTTTCCAGGGCTCTTGTGCTTCTGGAGGGAGGCAGGGGGCCCAGGCAGGGGTGCTGAGACTCCGGAGGCTCCAGCTTCCCAGTGCATCCAGAGCAGCCTCCCAGCATGCCCTCCCACGGGTGGGCATCCCATTTCCCAGAATTTGCGAGAAGGAGGCCGCCCCTCTCCTGCGACGCTGGTACACGTTGCCCTTGCTCTGTCCTTCCCCGCAGCAAAAATGCCCGGGTAGGTTATTTGGAGAGACCCCAGCTGCCTGCCGGGCAGGGTGGCTCAGCCTCCGGTGGGGACAGCAGGGGAGGAGATGAAGGCATCGCTGCCATGCCTGTGTGGGATCCACGTGCCGATCCAATGGGAAACCTGCCGTGGGTCCGCGGACAGAGTTCCTCGGACAGAGTCACACAATTGCCCGAACTGGGAGGGGGCGGGGGAGGAGGGTTCACGGGCTTTTCAGATGTTTTTAAAATTTTGTCTTCTCACCTGACTTTGGTCTGGAACGAGAAAGCTGCCGGCTTGGCTTGCAGGGTGGAGGAGAGAGGGTGCTGGAAGGGAATGGAGGTTCAGGTGCGTGTCACCCTGTCACAGGGAGGAGGGACAGCCCCGGGACAGGCCCATCCTAGCTCTGAGATGCACAGCAGGTGCTGATACCCGGGTCTCTCAAGCCCTCAGTCCGGGGTGTCACCCGCCTAGCCTTCTAGAAGCTCCAGGTATCAAGTGTAGTATGTGGGTTTTTTTTCTTTAAGGAAAGAAAAGACACTCAGGAAAAAAAAAAAAAAAAGAAAAAAAGAAAAAAACCCCGACGTACCATTTCTGTCTTGTCTCTGGCTGATATTTCAGAAGCGTGGGGGGGGTTGTGCGTGGGGAATATGAAAAATCAATTGGCTTACACTTCTGCAAAGGCGAAAATTAACGAGCGGGCGGGAGTGACTCATGGACAGGGCCTCGACTTTCTCGCACTGCCTCATTTTCGTCTTTCCTTTCCCCTGCCCTCCCCCGAGGAGACGCGGGTGCCCCCACTCCTCCCGGGGCCTGGCGAGGCCGGACGTTGGGGTGGGGGGATGCTATTCTGAGCTCCCAGGAATTCCCTCTTCTGTTGCCCGGGATCTAGGTGTCCTCAGTCCTGCGGAGGCCAAAGGGATTCTGTACCTGAAAATACACCCCGGGTCTTGCCTGGCATTTGTGTTTTCTGATCATTCCCACAGATTTCACCCTGGTGTTGGGGGTGGGGGTGGGGGTCTCGGAGCTTGGGTCTAAGGATTGCAGTGACCCCGCCCCCGAAAATGCCTGAACTGGGGCTCCATCGCAGTGTTTTTCTTTCTTTCTTTTTTTTTTTTTTTGAAGGGGCTGAATTTGTCGTGAACTCCCCAGGTGGTGTCTGCGGCTTTTGAGTTTTATATTTGTTTGGTTTTTTAAATCTTTGCTGTTAGCCGCTTTGAGGAAGGTCAGAGGTGTCCTACTGGGAGAACTGAAAATCCCAACTCCTCCCCCCACCCCCCACCCCGCCAGGTTTTCTCCTTTCTGTCTCCCTCTCTGGGTGGCCTCACCTCTGCCCTCTACCCTCTCCGTATGGGAGCCTCCTTGCTTGCAAGATGAGGTTATGCCTTTGGCTTTGGGGTCCTGACTTTTGCGCCCCTCCTCTGCTGGAGCTGTGCAAACTTGGAGGTTGCTTGGCCTCTCTGTTTCTTCATCTCTGAGATCAGGACCCCTTCATGGCGAGCCAGGACACGAGATGCTTCTGGTAAAGCACCTCCCTTGGGTCTCGGATGTGACCGCTGCTGGCTGTGCATGCCCCGGGACACCCACACCCCATGTTGTCCGCCAGCCACAGCCCCAGAGGCTTTTAGAGGCCTAGGACTCTGGGATGGAGGCAGGCCGGGTGCACAGAGGCTGGGAGGATGCTCTATTGTCATGCTTTTGCGTGGGTAGAAGTTCAGGGGTTCTGGGGAAGCGAGGTCGACGCGTCTGTGTGTGTATAATTTAATGCCGCTTATAATTAACCCCGTGATCAGCAAATGAGGGGATGTCGGAGGGGAGATGATAATAGCCACTCCGCCTTATTTGGACTTGGCACCCGTGCCAGGCCCTGTGCTGAGCAAGCATATGAGGAGCATTCTCATCTCCTTTAACCTTCACGCCCCGCCTCCCGCCGTTTGTGCAGTGTTCATGCATGGAGCCCCATTTTGCAGAGGGGGAGACTGAGGCCCAGGAAGGACCTTCACTGGCCTGAGGTCACACAGTTGGGTGACAGAGCAAGGAGTCTCATCCGGGGCCAACAGACGCTAGAACCTGAGATCTTAACTCCTGGGGGCAGGGACCTGGCTCTCTGTCCAATTGTCCAAGAAGTCGTTTTGGTGCTGGTTCACCTGCTGGGGCTGCTGAGGGTCGCTGTGGAGACACTGGGGCTCCCAGCTGCCTTCCTCGAGGGTGAGAGCTTGGGGCTCGCATCCCCTCTCCGGCTGTGTGATGGGGGCGAGTTGCTCAACTTCTGTCCTCCCGTTTTCTTGTCTACAGAATGGAGAATAATGGTACCCCTTGCATGGCATTGTTGGGGGGATTAAGTGAGTGAATACATGGAAAGCGCTGCGCTGATATGTTGGCTAGACCCGCCCGGCGGGGGCTCCCCAGCAGCCCCCCGATGGGGTCCATCATGGGAGGGATGTCAGGATGACTCAGCCACTGCAAACTGGGGCGTTCCCCGTCACTGGCTGTCTAATCAAGGCCGCCCCACTTCTGCGGCAGGATCGGAGCCACAGGAGGCCTGGCGAGGCAGGTGGGGAGGGCAGGCAGCTGCCAAGCGAGACTTGGGCACTCCTGAGACCCCGGGTGGTGGCCCCCCGGCTTCCAAGGCCCAGGGTGGGTCTGAGTGAGCGCCACCCCCCCCCCCCCCGGGGAGGTCTCAGCTTTGATGGCGGCCCCGCAGAGAGGTGCCCTGGAAAGGGGTCAGTGTGCAAGGTTGGCTCCGGGCCATTCATTCATTCACCAATTCATTCATTCAGTCAATTAGCCTTTGTTGAACACTGGCCGCTAGAGAATGCAGGAGCCAGACTCTGGGTTCGAATTGCATCCAGCTCTGCGACTCACTAGCTGTGAGGTCTTGGGCTAGTTCTGTAGCCGACCCGTGCCTCAGTTTCCTCATCCGTAAAATGGGGGCTTTTGCACTGCCTCACTCACGATAGGGGTATTGTGTGGGCTCTAGGAGCTAAGATCTGCCTGGTAGACAGAAAGCTCTGTGTACGTTTTTTTCCTTTTATTTTTTTAGATTTTAATTATTTATTTGACAGAGAAGACACAGTGAGAGAGGGAACACAAGCAGGGAGAGTGGGAGAGGGAGAAGCAGGCTTCCCACTGAGCAGGAAGCCTGATGCGGGACTCGATCCCAGGACCCTGGGATCATGACCTGAGCCAAATGCAGACGCCTTATGACTGAGCCACCCAGGCGCCCCCTTTTTTTTTTGTTTTAAATGAAAGCAAATTGAATTTAAATTCTGGGGATATAGCAGTAAACCAGGCAGGCTTGGTCCCGTGTTCCTTGGACCCTGCAGCTCATTGGGGGAGGCAGTGAGTACATAAATAAGCAAGGTAGGGTTGACTGTGGTCGGTCCTGCTGAGACCGGAAATGCGGGCAGGACCTGGCAGGACACTGGCCACTCTTCTTCTGTCTGGGGGGGACACGGAGGGCCTTTCTGAGGGGCCAACCCCTGAGCTGAGACTTGAAGGCAGTCAGATGTGCAGGCACTGGGGACAGCAGTTCAAAGCTGGGAGGGGCCTCCGGGAGGGGAGGCGGGAGGTAAGGCAGCCCGGGCAGACCGCACGGGCCCTGACACTGAGCAGTTCCTACTGTATTTTAAACATGTGCGGCCAGAGTTTGCTGGAAGGCCCCCCTCACCACGCCGCTCCGAGCTTGGGTGTGAGTATCGTTGCCGACAGAGACCCCTGTGGGGAGATGGGGAAACATCACTTGGAACAGCCATCAGGCCGAGGCCCAGAGAAGGAGAGGAACCAGCCTGAGACCACACAGCCACGCCTGACTGCTGGGCAGGGCCGGGCCTCGACCTCCCACCAGCCCAGAGCAGGAAACTGAGGCAGGAGGATGTAGCAGGAACGTCCTTCTCAAACCCCAGTGCCCATTCAGGCTGGGCAGGTAATGCCTGTAGGTGATGTTCCCCAGGCGGGACCCCCTGGCCAGATCAGAGAAAAAGCAGAAAATCCCGATTTTACATGAAATTGCCCCATTTTACCTGCTTAGAGCATTCTTTTCCTGAAAACACCTGCCCTTGCTGGGTGTGACCTGGACCCCTCCTTTGCCCTTCCCTGAGCCTCAGTTTCCCAGGCTGTCCCATGGGTTTGGGAGTCACTGCCACCTGGACAGGTTACTCAGGGGCCCTGGCGAGAGAACTCACGGGGAGGGCTGAGGACGGCCTGGGCCAGTGTCGCGCTCGATAAACGTTGGCTCTGATTATATTAATATTGGTCATAAGATAAACTTGACTTAGATGAAATGCCGCACGGAAGGGAGCATGCTCGTCCCGAGGGGCAGGGATGTGAATTATCTTCTGGCTGCAGGACCCGTTCCTCAGACTCTCGTCTTTTCCGGAACATAGCTCTTTGCGCTTGGGCCGGGCCACCGGTCACAGGCATTATCTGGAGAGTTCGTTGTAGTGGTTTGTAACCAGGGGCGGGTTTGCTCCCCCTGGGACACAGGGCCATGTCTGGGGATGTCTGTGGTTGTCAGGACCGGGGGTGCTCCTGGCATTGGGTGGGTCGGGCCAGGGATGCTGCCCAGCCCCCCACAGTGCCCAGGATGCCCCCCGAAAATGATCCAGGCCTAAATGTTAATAGTGCTGAGGTTTAGAAACCCTATTCGTGCTCCAGACCTGTGGCGGCCGCAGAAATGAGGCAGGATGGCTTTGGCTTGCCCATGACCGTGCGCCTCCCACGCTAGCCGGACTGGAACGCCGGGATCACGGATGGGATCCCGCCACACACCTGTCCTGGCCCCGGTGCCCAGTTGATTTTCAGAAGTGGGTAATTGCCCCTGACGTGTGGCTTCTGGAAAGCGTGGCCGGCTGGGGTTTCTGGCGGTGGTTCTGGGTCTGGAGCATGGAGGGGCTGCCTCGTCCAGACCTTTTTCCTTCTGTTTCACCTGGCCCTGGGAGCCTGCACTCTGTCCCCACAGGAAAGGGCTTCGGGAGGCCTGAGCACCCAACGTTGGAATCCTGGCACAGGCCCTCCCGGCTGTGTGAGGTGACCCGTTATTCTCCCCCACCCCGAGCCTTGGTTTTCTCATCTGTAAAATGGGGGGGACACATCTTGCCTGCTGTGTCGTGGGGATTAAATGGTGTCATGTTGATGCAGCCCCGGGCGGCCAGGTTGCACACGTAGGGGCTCAATGACTGTGCCCTCCCACTGGTCATCATCATGAGGAATTGGAAGACCCCAAACCTTCAATTTCCCCGACAACTGCCACAGAGGGGACATTGCCCAAACAGGCGTTAAAATCCCCGTCACAGGGCCCAGCCTCACGCCCGGCCCTCCAGCTCTGCTCCCCTTTGCTCTGTTCACCCTGAGAATGGCCCCCAAAGGGGTGGCAGCCATTGCTCCCATCTTGCAGATGGGGAAACTGAGGCCTGGGGTGGGGATGAGAAGCTGTAACTGGAGCCTTTTCTTGGGGGTTTCGTTTTGCACTGGGCCCTACAGTGATGGAGCAGGTACGTAGCCAGAAACCTGCTTCTCCCAGTGACCGGGAGGAGAGAGAGGTACATTGCTGTTGGCCAGTCTGGGTTCCAGATCTGTTTTGGCCTCTCACGAGCTGTGTGACGTGAGGAAATTTGCTTCACGTCTCTGGATGGCACCCCCAAACTCCCCTTTTGCCAGCCCAGCCCCTGCAGGCTTCTACACCCCCCTCCTGCTTCCGTCTCCCTCACTCATTCCACACCAGCTACGGGGACCTTCCTCGCTCCCACCTCCAGGCCTCGGTCCTTGCTGTTCCCTCTGACAGGAGCTCCGTTTCCGGCCAGGCCGGCCCTTCTGCCCATGTCCCCAGCGCTCTTGGTTTTCCTTTCTCAGTTGCTATTGTGTGCTCTGCCTGCCTGCCCTTTCCGGAATGGGGGTTCTACCGGGCTCTCCCCGGACCCGCCTGCCTGGCTTTTGAGAGCCACTGCCATCCCCCACGGGCATCAGCATGTCTAATTGTCCAGACTGGGCAGGTCATAGGGGGCGAAGCTCCCTCCCTGGGCAGGGGGGCTAGGAGAGCAGCTCCCTAGTGGAGATGCTGTGTTACTTCGGCCACTTGCTTGCCATCTCTGAGTCTCTGCATGTCTCAGTTGTCTGGCACAGAAACAGCGATGAGGTGGCTGTTGAGAGCCAGGGGTCCTGAGGATGGGTATCAAGGGGTCAGGAGACCCTGAGATAATCTGTAAGGTTTCCTGTCTCCTGGGGAGAAGGTAAGAAGTTCAAAGGCCAGGGACCCCCAAAAATGCATGGTAGCTGGGCCAGGGGGGTTTTAAGGCTCAGCTGGCCCTGATGTTCATTTGATACCCTGTGTTCATTTGATACCCTGGCCAGATGGGTAGAGAAGTTGCCAAAGAGACCCCAGGAACAGGCCAGGCTTTCTTTTGGGGATCGTATTTGGCATTTTGGAACCCACATTCAGGGCTTGGCTTGGCCTCATGAGAATTGTGTCCCTGGGCCGGTGGATTCACCTGCTGGGGGCTCTGTCTCCTTGTCTGTCAAATGGGAGTGAGCCGGTTTCTTGGGAAGGGTCCCTAGTGAGCGTGTTTGGAAAGTGCTGGCATGTCAAAGGCCCCCTCCCCCCCCCATACCTGGCTAAACATTATCCAGTACTCTATGATGATTAATACCTTCTGGGAGCAAACTGGGGGAGCTGCATACAGAACTTTGCTGGACAAAGGCTCTGGGGTTGCTGGAAGGTGGTTGGGCTCATGTCTGGCTTCTCCCAAGGGTGTCGAGTCAGGCCTGGAGCCTCCCCGCTCTAGTGCCAAGAGCAGGCTGGTGAGAGCTGGGGGCAAACCCTGGGCAGATGTAACTGATGTGGGCAGGAGGCTGCTCCAGGACCACCTGAGCCGCGGTGGGACAAACCCATCACGCCAGCTTGGCCGGAGCCCTTGGCGGGCACGGGGGAATGTCAGTGCTGACCTTGTAGAGCTATGTTTTGGTCACCCTTCAGGTCGCATCGAGATCTTTGGACTCCCTGGCCAGTGATCCGCGTGGCACCACCCAGATTTCAGCTACCCACTGTGATGTGTACCTTTAGCTCCAGCTGCCTGGTCCTCCTGATGATTGTTTTCTTTTAACCCGATCTCTTTTAAAACTCAAAAGAGAAAACTTTGTCTTACTCTCATGAATGGGGAACCTGGTATGTCCTTGACATAAGTAGGTGGAACCTTAAAAGTAAATGTGATGAGAGGTAAAAAAAAAAAAAAAAACACAACCTGACATTAAATTATCCTGCTGCCTCTGCAGGCTTACACAGAGGCCAAGGCCTACTGAGGCGTTAAAGCTGCGTTAGCGCCCACCGGAGACTTCCAACCTTCCGAAGGCCGGAGGGAGCCGAGGACAGGGGGGCCCCCATGCTGGTGGCATCAGCGTCCCTGAATTTGGCGGAACGGCGTTGGGGGGGGTGTCTCCCGGCCATGCTGGGCGGCTGAGTCCCTTCCCACCTTCCGACAAAGGTGCTCGGACTTGCCCATGGCATCTGAGTTTTCTTTTCCAACGGCCTGGGGAGAAGGTTATTTCTCCTTGAATTCAATTAATGAGCCTATTAAAAACTATTTATTTTCCCTGACAGTTGTTTACTGAGGAGAAAGAGATGGATTGGCCAGGTGGCCTCCCCGCAGGCACGAGGCAGGATGGGGGAGGCCGGGGGCCTCGGGCCCTGGGGCTTCAGGAGTGCAGACCGTGGGTGGGGTCCTGCTTTTGGGGAGCTGTGGAACGCAGGGTCTGAACTTGGGCTCTGGCCGCTGTTTCTGACCTTGGAGTCGTTGGGGAGGCAGATTCAGGGATGAGTGAAAATCATGCCGGTCGTGGAGGCAGGGGGCTGGCTCCCATGACCTTCCTCTTCTCCATCCAGGCTAAAGTCTCTCGGATGCACTTGTTTGAAACCTAAGGCCTAGGCCTCACCCCCTCGGGCCACATGTTTGTGGTGGGGTCTCCCCCTACCCCTTCTCCTCCCGACCAAGGCAGTTGAATTCTATGACTTATCTGGGCACATGGACACCTGGTGGGGGAAAAAAAGGAAAAAAAAAACACCTTTCCCGGTATACGTTGCTGCGGTCTGTGCTCCATGATTCAGTTCCATCCAGTGGGATAGATGAATGGCATTTCCCAGAAATGCCTTTGAAGGGAGTAGCACATGACCCTTCTACCCCCCAGCTGGAATATGGAGGTGATGGTAGACGTTCGGGCAGCTGTTTTGGACCATGAAGCAGGTATCATGGGCTAAGAATGGGGGAACAAAAAGATGAAGGATCCTGTGTCCCGAAGATTGTGAGGTGGGCCAAATAGCCCTGAAAGGCCAACCTGGGAGCTTCCTTTACGTGAAGAGAGAAATGACGCATCTCCTGTGAGTTTTTTGGCACCCGAAGCCCAACGTGGTCCTAATAGTGGTACTACGTGAGCCTCCAGACACATACTGTCCTTCAGGTCTCTGCTTATTGCGAAGTGAGGCTTTCTTGACCTCCCTATTATTAAGATTTGCAGAATTACTATTTGCAAAAAAATCAGTAAAATGATCACTTGCAAAATTTGCCTCTCCCCCACTCCCCATCTGTCCCCTTACCTGCTCTGATTTTAGGTGAAGCACCTGTCCCCGGCTTCACGCTGTACGCATCTTACTTATCATCTGCCTCCCGCTCTGGCTGGGACTCCCCGGGGAGGCGTTTTTGGCCTGTCTCCTCTGCTGTGTCCACAGCGGCACCTGTGCGTGCACAGTAGGGCTCAGTGCCTGTGTTTTGCCTAAACAGGTCTCTGTTCACAGCGGGAGACATGAGGCTCCCGGACGCCCGAGGTTTTCCAGCTGGCTGGTGGCTCCCCAGCTCTCCCCTTTCATCGCCACCCCCCAGAGTCGGTCAGTTCACCGGCAAGTCTGTCCCGGCGTCCCAGCGGCTGCTCCTGATCCTTCCTCTCGCCCCCGTGTTCTCACCTCGCCTCCAGAAATAGCCCCTTTAAAATAGCCGTGTCCCCGCGTCCCCGGGCCTCTGCCTGCCCACGGTTGTGACGCCGTGCTGACGGGCCGGCCTCCTTATTGCTGTGGGATTTTTTAAAAATATAGTTGGTGTTAGGTGTTTTTTCCCCCCTTTTATGCCTAAAGATGCCCAGCCATCCACAGGGTTGCTGCCGCATCCCCGACGCTCGTCCTTTAGGTTTTGTGCCATGTGTCACCAGGGATGCTCCCTTGAGCCACGGCTCCCGAGGGGTTTGTGCAGCTGGGGGCTTCCCCTGCAGGCTGACACCAGCCAGCCCAGGTGGCCCTGTGTGGCCCATGGTTCCAAGTCTGGCTGGGAAGCCCCAGGTTGGAGTCCCAGCACCACCTCTTGCTGGCTATGTGACCTTGGGCAAGTAGGAGACCTTCTCTGAGCCTCAGTTTGCTTTTTTGGAAATGGGACATGTCTGGGGTTTGGTCAAAAGGAACTTGTCTGAGCCTCAGTTTACCTGCCTGTGACATGGGGAGGTCTCGGGGCTTAGGCAGATGGCTGAATTTCTCTGAGCCTCAGTTTATCCATCTGCAAATGAGACGCCTGAGGGCTTCCCCTCGGGGCCTGGCCCACTGGGTTTTCTCGAGATGTGAGCCAGCCTCGTTACACCATTCAGTCCCTCTGGAATGACCGCCACCATCCCTCTGAGGGAAGGATGTAGTGAATTTAGCGCCAGCTCTGGGCCTGCCACTTCCGGGAACCCTCGGGAAACCACTTCCTCCCCCCGGGGACTCGGTTTTCCTCATCCTTAAAATGGGCCCATTTCACCAGCATGTCTGCCAGGAGGCAGCTGGGAGAGGAGCCTCCTCCGCGGTCCCCCTCGCCTCCTGGCTGAGTACACAGCACATGCTCTGGAGACATCACAGACGCTTTCCTGCCATGTTTATTCTTGTCACCGACTGAGACCGTGGAGACTGTGGTTAAGAACCAGACGGCCTGGGTTCGAGGCCCAGATGTTTCTTGGCCTCTCCCAGCCTCAGTGTCCTGCTGTGTAAAGTGTGGATACTGATGACCGTGCCCTCCCAGGGTCCTTCGGAGTGGCCAACGGGTCCGTGAGGGTGAAGCCCCAGGGCAGTGCTGGGCTCCTACAGCCGGTGATGTGGACTTCATTCACTAAAGGCCAGGCACCTTCCACGTGCAGCGGTGCCTGGGGGCGGGGGCGGGGAGAGGGAGTCTTCTCTAGTGCATCTGTTTGTGTGCCTGGCTTCGGGGTCCTGACTCCACCCCTGGGCCCTCCCGCCCACCGGGGCTGGGATTATATGGCCCGAGGGACGTGCCTGGCCCGGGCCACGGGCGTTGCGGAGGCTGCCTCTGCTTCCTGCATTCGCTCAGCAGGTGTCGGGCTGCCGGTCTGGATGGCACAGAACGGGGCTGGCGGCTCAGGAAAGGGCAGGGGGGCAGCGTCCAGGGATGGCTCAGAGATGGGGACAGGAAAGGGGCCCCCTGGGAGGAGGCGTGGAAGCTTCCGCTGCCGGCCCCTGGTGGCCCCGCGGCTGGTTCAGCTGTAGCTCTGCCTCCTTCGTGTTTCTGCCCTCAGTCATCTGGGCAGGTTTCTCGGACCCCTCCTGGGTGCCGGGCTGTCTCCGGGACCCAGCATGGGAGGAAGTGCATGCTTTTGTGAGACTCAAGGTCTGATCGGGGAGATGCAATAAGCAAAATAAAATACTTGTCACATTAGATGGTGGTAAGAGAAAGCAAGGAGAAAAGGGATTGGGGAGTGGAGGAGAGAGGGTGGTCATTTAAGCGGGGTTGTAGGGATGGCTTCACGGAGGAGGTGACAGTTTGAGAAAGCCCTGATGGAGGTGAGGGAGGGAACCGAGTAGATACGTGGAGGAAGAATGGTCTGAGGGCACAGTCCATGCAAAGGCCCTGGGGCAGGACCAGTCCTCATTCATTGGAGGAGCAGCAAGGGGGCCCGTGTGGCTGGAGCAGAGTGAGCTCTGGGGAGAGAGGGAGGAAGGGAGGGCCTCGGGGACCCCAGGTTGGACTTGGGCTTTTACCCCATTGAGGCGGCAGGCCTGGAGGGCTGTGGGCAGAGGAGGGAGGGAGGCTCTGACTCGGGTGCTCACGGCGCCCTCTGGCGGCTGCTGTGGGAGGACCGACTGGGAGGGGTGGTGTTTGAGTTGGCCTTGGCGGGGAGATCCTGCTGCTGGACCAGGTAGAGACAGAGGAGGGGGAGGAGTAGGCAGATTTGGGGTAGAGTTTGAAGGCAGACTTCGTGTTTTTCATCTTTACGGTAGCTCAGTGAGGCACTCCTGTTGCCATTTGACAGGTGGGGACACTGAGGCCCAGAGAGGTCAAGGCATCTGCCTGGTGTCGCACAGCTGGCTGTCACGTGGAGGCGGGGTGACCTGTGGGGCCGACTCACTGCTGGGATGCAGCCTGTTCCCCAAGCACTGACTGGCCATCACTTTTTCCTCATTTATAGATTTGACCACATGCGTTTAAAGGCTTGTGTGAGTTTGAGTTCTCTTAGTGGAGCTGTTGGGGTGGGGGTCCCTGCCCCGCCCTATTTTGGGAAAATACTTTGTCAGGGCTGTCAGCTGCGTGAAGCTTGGGGACACTGGGGATTCTGTTAGATATGGATCCGGGTTGGAAATCTGCCCCCACCTCTTACTGAGCTGTGTGATCTCATGGCTGTTGCCTGACCTCTCTGAACGCTCATTGCCCGTGGAAGCGGACTCAGCTGTTCGTTCATACCGGTAATGTCTGCTGCATGCCTGCCGTGTGCCAGGCAGTTTTAAGCAGACCGGTCATTCCTGCCTTGACCCCTGCAGCCCCCAAAGTGTCAGGCGACAAAGCACAGGCTTCGAGCCACATGAGGCTGGGTGGGAGTGCACTGAGGGGGCGTCAGCTGCTTCGAGGGTCGCCCATGGAAGATGCTAGGTTCTGGGGCTTGGAAGCCCAGAGACCCGTGCTGTGTGCAAAACCGCAGCCGGACAAGTCTGGGGTGCAAAGCAACTCAGAAGACCTGGGCTTGGGACACAGAGGAGTTTCAAGTCGACCCTTATATTTTACTGACATTTCCCACTTAGCTAAGTACCTAGTTTGGGAGAAAAAACATGATCAAAGTCTATGTCTAACGAAGTTTAGAAAGCTCTTTCGGTTGCTATCAGATACTTCTCTGTGATAAAGGAGTTGTGTCCAAATCAGCTGGTGCCATGTTTTCCCTGCCTTGATACTTAAAATAACAAAGCATCTTAAACTCAGTTTAAGAAATCACCAGACCCGGAACTGGGACAGGGGAGGGGAAGAGAGGACAGGAGGCTCTGGGAGTGAATGATGGGAGGGGAGGTCAGGGAAGGCTTCCTGGAGGAAGTGGTAGCAGATCTAAGATGTGGAGGTTGAGTAGGGGATAACCGGGTAGAAGGGATGGAAGGGTGTCCAGGCAGAGTTGAAAAGTCACCTTTTCGAATATTTTCACCTTGTGCCTCGCACTGGGCCTAGCCCATAGTAGGTGCTCACTAAATGGATCATGGTAAATGTTAGGTTAATGGGTCCATAATAGGCATTCAGTTGATGCTTCTATGATAGGTGTTCAGCAAACAGGCACTCCCCAAAATCCCTGATCTGGATGATGCCATGTGGGTGTCACTTTGTGGTGACTGCATTCTGGAAGACCTGGGGCCCAGAGGTCCCAATTTCTGTTGAGCAGAGCAGGAATAACCTTCAAGATTTCTTTCTTATCCTCAGCTCCCTGCCTCGCTCCTGATGAGGCCGCATTGTTGGGTGCACAGTGGGCCTGCAGCTTGAAAGGAGGAGAAACTCAAGTCAAGCACATTATTTAAAAAGCAGATGAACTGATTGGCTCTTATAACTGAGAAGGCTGATGTTAGAACAGCTTCAGGCATGGCTTGATCCGGGGGCTCAAACAAGGCATCTTTAACAGATGAAAAAAAGCAGACCCAGGTGGCTTAAACCACTTGCCTGAGGCCACACAGCTAGGAGGAGGTTAAGCCACAGTTCAGACTCAACGTTGCTCTGTATCTAAAGTCCATGACTTGGGAAGGTTGTCCCAGGGCGGTGACAACTCCCATTTCCCAGATGGGAAAACTGAGATTCATAGAAGGGAAATGACTTGCTGAAGTAAGCAAGGAGCAGAGCTTGGGAGCGAATTCAGGGTGAAACTCATGGTCTTGGACCGCACACCACGGGGTTCTCCATACACACAAGTTGAAAGGTGGGTTGGTCCAACCGAGGCAGAGGAGGAGAACAGGTTTACCATTGACCTTGGGCCAGCCCTCCCCTCCCCACCCAAGAAGCACCCACTCAGGTCCCTCCTGCCAACCTCCCCGGATGGTCATGACGTTCTCCTCGCTCCTGATGAACACATCATGGGTGACAGGTGGGGAGGTCCCTGCCGACCCTGGCTCCGCGCCAGCCGTGGGCCCCGGCCAGGCCTGCCCAGCTCCGTCCAGCTCTGTCACAGGAGGAAATGAGATTGGCAGCCAATTGTTTTCCAAGCCAGCCGCCTCGTTCCCCGATGCCCAGTTTCCTACATGTTGGCACTGATTGCTCGAGCCCTTGCCCCTTCCCCCCCATGGTCGCCTGCCTGGCTGCTCGGTACCTCCTGCTGTCTCCACCTGGGCACAGCCCTGCCTCTCCTGGCTTTGTCCTTGGGCATCGTCAGGGCATTTATTGGGAACCCACTGTGTATCGGGTGTTACGCTTGGCTACTAGCCGACTTTGTCATCCCACATCTCTCCCTCTGCCACCTCCAGCCTGTGACCTTGAGCAGGAGGCCCGACCTCTCTGCGACTCAGTTTCCTCATGTGTATGATCGAGAGAAGTAGGCAAGGTTGTGCGCGTGAAGCACGTTGAAGGGAGCGGCGCCTGGCACACAGTCCGTGCTCTTTAATATTAGCGAGTGTTACCGCTGTGACTGTTTTCGCGTTAGTAAATATAGGTCCACGGTTCTCCTGTCTCCCTTTCCACCCAGCCCGCACCTGCTGTCCCATGCGGTGCCCTTCCGCTAACAGACCCCGTGTACACAGCTGGCACCTCCTTTAGATCGGAAACTTTCTTCCCGGTGCCTGAGAAGAGCTTTTGAGTGTTGAGAACGATCATAGGGTCTTTCTGGGACACTCACCAGTGGATGTTTAGTGAGCGCCTTCTGTATGCTGGGCCCTGATCCATGCGCTGGGAACCGAGTGGTAAGAAGACAGAGCTCCAAGCCCAGCCCTCGTTGGAGTAGAGCGGGGAGAAGGACAAGAAACAGATAGAGGGATGAAGGATGTAATTAGGGCTTTGCACGGAATGCCATGCTTTTAAGAGAATGAAAATTTTAAGAAAATGAAGCCAGGGAAGGGCAGAGATGATAAGTAGGGGTTAATTTAACTGTGGAATCAAGGCCGGGCTCTCTGAGGAGGTGACCTTTCAGTAAAACCAGCAGGAGGTGAGAGAGTGAACCCTGTGGCGTTCTGGGGGAAAAGTGTTCCTGGTAGGGGGAACAGTCTTGGCAAAGGCCCTGGTGCAGGACCAGGCCCGGTTCACTGGAGGAGCAGCAAGCGGGCCCCTGTGGCGGGAGCAGAGTGAGCCCGGGGAGAGAGGGAGGCAATGGGGCAGCCCGGAGGTGGGAGCCCTGGAGGGCTGTGGGCAGAGCGTTGACCTGACTCCGGTGCTCATGGGCGCCTTCTGGTGGCCGCTGCGGGAGAGGGACCGTGAGGGGCGTGAGGGTCAGAGAGGGGGAAGGGCCACGGCATTTGTCCAGGTGAGCAGTGATGGGCGCGGGACCAGATGGAGAAGACAGTGGGAGAATGGATGGATTCTGCAAAGGATTTTTAGGAGAACCAGTGCAACTGACCAAACAGTGGATGCAGGGTGGGGTTGAGTGAAATTAAAGGTGATAGCTGGTTTTCCAGCCCCAGCATCCAGGACAGGAGGGGCAGGTGAGGGGACTCCCATGTTACTGAACACTCGCAAACTTCCCAGAAGGCAAAGGGGCGGGCTCTTCCTGGAGGCATTGGATAGGTCCTCCTGGAGGTGGTGGCTCCTGGCTCGGGCAAGGCACATGCTTTGTTTGTTCAGCCTTCTGCACAAAGCGCGTGGAACAGGGGCCAGCTATGCACAGGGAGTTGGATGCGTGTTGGATGCGGCTGGGATTGGAGTCGTGCCAGCCCCGAGTTCCACCCGGGTCCTGGGGTTGAAATTCGCTGGAGGCCTACAGGTGGGATCAGAAGCGCAGAGAAATTAAGGTGCTTGCCCAAGGGCGCACAGAGCACGCGGCGGCGGCAGCGGGACCCCACTGCTGGGCCCACGCTCCTCCCGGCTTTTCCCTTCTCTTTCCGTATTTCCCACCCCCGGGACTGCCAGCTTCAGTTCTTGGTGGTTTCCAGGCTCTTCTCAGCTCTAGGTAGGCACTCACCTCCCGCCTCCACGCACCCGAGGCCTGGTGCTATGGGGGTTTGACGGACAGGGGTCTCGGGGAGCACCCTCCTCCCTTATACACCCAGGGTTTCCTCTGCCCCTGCCCCCGCCCCTCCCCCCACGCTCCCGCTAATGATGGACGAGGAATGGGAGGGAGGAAGCGAAATTATATACACACGTACATATAAAAATTAGTTTAGGATCTGGGCCAAGAACCACTTGCGCTTGGCCGGGCATTGTGGGTAATTCATCGCCGATTACCATAAAAGCCAGAGCCTGGCTGACAGGCGGCTGCGGGGCTTTTGTTTAAGATTCTGATGAATATATAATCCCTCTCCCAGCCTGGAGCCCGCGGTCTCCCCCACCCCCGCGTCTATAGGACCCCCCTTCCCCTGCCCCCCACTGCTGAGCGCAGGCGCCCCAGGAAGGCTGTCAGGTCCATGGGGTCCATGGAGGACGCTGCCTCGGTGGAGCTTGGCTTGGCATTCGATGCCCACCGCCATCCCCAGTGACCCCAGGCCTTGTGATGCCGCGTGGCCCTGGGTGCAGTTCCCTCAGCCCTTCCTCCGTTCAACATGCATTTATTGGGCGCCGACTCTGCGTGACCCCACGTGGGTGCTGTGGGTGCCGGGGATGCACCGCTTTCAGAGTCTGGGGGGCTCACGGCTGATGAGTAGACACGCATTTATCCACATTTTGAAGATTCCCCCATCTCTTGCCCAGGACATGCAAATTAAAACAAGATCCCATCTCTTGTCCATTCGCGTGGCAAAAAACGGTCTGAAGCTTTTGTAACATCCAGAGTGGCCACGGCAGAGGGACCATGCCCTCTGGGCGCCACCAGCAGGAGAACGCATGAGCATCACCTCTTTGAAACATCTTTTCTTTTTCATTTATTTTTCTGGCCAGATAGCACCTACATGTGGGACACAATTGAGGAGACATCCAGAAGAACGCATAGTGGAGGGTCTCTGTACCCCTCCCCCAGATCCTCAGTTCCCCTCCCCTCCTTCCCTGGAAGCAGCCACCAACCTCCTGCTAGGACAGGGGTTGTAGATAGACGTTATGCGAAGAGCCAGACAGTAAATCATTTGAGCGCTGTGGGTTGGAGGTCTCTCTCTGTTGATACTACTCAATTCTGCCATTGTAGCGTGAAGGCAGCCAAATTCAATAGGTGAATGAGTGGGTGTGGCCGTGTACCAATAAAACTTTATTTATACAAACAGCCCGAGGGCCCCGTTTAGCCTGTGGGTAGTAGTTTGCCCTGTCCCCTGCTCTGCCTCGGCGCTGTCCAGTGTAACGCGTGATGATAGAAATGTTCCCGCCTGCATTTTCTAATGAAGGAGCCACTAAGCTGTGTGCACTATTGAAATGTGAGCAGTTGAAATGTGGCTTGTGTAACTGAGGACTGGAATTTTACATTTTATTCCATTTAAGTGTAAACAGCCACAGGCAGCACGCGGCTACCATTTTGGACAGTGCCGTTATCTGGAGATCTGGGAGCGCGTCGTGGGCGCGTGGATTTGTATCCCTTTGTCTCACCAAATGGGAGCATGTTTTACATGCCGTTCTGCACTCTGGTGTGTGTGTGTTTCCCCCCACTTAAAAATATAGCGTCTTCAAAGTAATTTCATAATTGTACATCTGGCTTCCCCGTTCCTTTTCACAGCTGCTATACTAATCTCATAATACTAAGAGATAACGAAACTCGTAAATCACTCTTTGGGCCCTTGTACTGTTACATAGTTAACCGATCCCCTATTGGTGAGTGCCTAGGTTGCTTTAAGTCGTTTGCCATGGGAACTTCTTATGTGTGTCATTTCACGGGGATGTATCTATCAGATCAGTTCCTAGAGGTGGTGTTAGCAGGCCCAAAGGGAATGCACAACCCCCTTCCCACTCCCCAGCCCCCCTCAGCATCGCGAAAGAGACATGCTTTCCCGAGGGCTTGGGAGGCACTGACACGATTCACCACTGTGTTGGATGAGGTTGAGAAAAAAAAAAAACGGAGCCAACCTAAATGTCCGTCACCGAGGGATGGGGATAATGGGAGGCAGCCTTATGGGGAAGATGATGCAGCAGGTGAAAAAAAGAGTGTGGGGAGGTGTGGGCTCAGTAGATAACAGTGTCATGTGAGAGAGGTGCCGGGGGCACGTGATACACACAGGATAGTAGAGTTTCGCTCTGTTCGAGCGTTACCTCTGGTCTGTGACCTCATGGCAGAGATATGCAGAGATTGGCAGAAAGCAACACAGAGGTGGCTTCAAGGGGCAGAGAAGAGGGACTCTCCCTTCCTCCCTTCCACAAATGTGTGTGTGGTGTACCAGCTGCTCTGTTCCAGGCAGGAAGAATTAAAAAAAAAAAAAAAAATTTCCTGCCCTCTTGCAACTAGGACTCCAGTTGGGGACATGAAGAGAATAAACAAAGCACCGAAGAAGAAGAAAAAAAGAAAAAACCCACATCAGATGTCAGGGGGTGTTGTGTTGCTCTAGGGAAAAAAAAACAATCAGGGAAAGGGAATGGGGAGCACCAGGGTGGGGCAGGATTTTACATAAGGGATCTGGGAAGTCTTTGTTTGAACAGAGGTGGGGAGGGAGGGAGCCAGGGAGGTTTCTGGGGGAAGAGCATTCCTGGCGGGTGGACAGAGAGCACAGAGGCCCGGCAGTGAGACCTCCCCAGACGCTTGCTGAGCCCAGGCTCCTGGCCTTCTGCATGCCCGTGTCCCCTCTGTCACTGCTCCCCATGAACACCTCTTGTCAGAGGCAGCTGCTGGGGAATAATTAATAACTAATAATACTAATACAGTGGTCTGTCCTTATGCCTCCAAGTGGCGGCCAGCCCCTGCCCGTGTGGAGACGGCATAGTCACAGACGGCTCAGTTAGAGATGCTGTGGATTCCAGCACCATGTGACTTCTAGGTGGGGCAGGAGAGCAAGGGCTGGGGAGGGGAAACTGAGGCCCAGATGAGTGGTGGGAGAAGTTGAGAACCAGATTAGGTTCAAGTCTCAGCTCTGCCAGTCGTTGGTGGTGAGAATTTGGGTGCCACTCTCGTGCCTCAGTTTCCCCAACTGAAAAGTGGGAGAATAATAAAACCAGTCCTTGAGGGGATTCGGGGAGCTGCTTCATGTAGGCCCGGCCAGTGGCAGAAGCCAGGAATAGTGGGCAGTGGGCTCGTCGAGTATCTACTGTGTGCCTGGCTCAGTCCTGAGGGCTTTGCACATACTAAGTGCTTACCGAGCATTTGTAGGTCTTGGGGGAGGTGGGGTTCGGTCCACATCCAAACCCCTGTCCAAAGATGTCCCCCTCTCCGGGTCATCCAGCACTTGAGAGCTTTGGGAGCTGCCCAGAGAGGTTGTGCGAGCTCTTGAACTCACCCAGCAGAGAGCCAGCCCTGCCTCCCCACCCCCCTCAGCAGGTGCCTGGTCCTCCTGGCTTCTCACCTGTGGCCTGGGACTTGGCCCAGAGTTCCTATCCCTGCCTCGCCTCTTCGGTTCTGTTCAGTACTGCTTACGCTTCCTCTCCTGGTTTTTCCTCTTCCTTCACATTCTTAGATACCACCTCCTCCCAGAAGCCTGCCTTCTTCACAGGTGAGCTCCCTGAGGTTGGGTGGGGGCTGCCTGGGTCATCCAGTGTCCCTTCCCTCCTGCTCTGCTTGGAGTTGGGGATACAGTAGGTCCTCTACAAATGCAGGTGTGTGTGTAAAAGGAGCATTGTTACCAGAGTATGATGATTGTTCACTCCTCAAATATGTTCAGTCTTCAAATGACATACCCCATCCCCGTACCCCGAAAACCCTGTCTCCCAGCTATATCAACCCCCTCTTTCCCTAGATCTGAGTGTGTCCCCTTCTACCTCAGGGCCTTTGCACATGCTGTGCCCTCTGCCCAGAACTTCCTCTATACTCCCATCTTTGCATGGCTGCCTTTTGTCACTCTCCCTCCCAAGAAGAGAATCTTGGGAGGTTGTCTGCCTTGGTCACTGCCCTGTTCCCCAGAACTCAGGATAGCACCTGGCGTGCAGTGACCAAGACTGGGTCCCACCTTCACAAGGGAAGTCAGTCAGGGGCTGCACCCAGCTGTGCCTCGGGGACCTCGCTGGCCTGTGCCTCAGTTTCCATGATCTTCAAAGACCTGGAACCCACAAAACTCAGCCCCAGGCACCAAAACGGCCAGCCCTCCTCTCTGCACAGGTGGGAAAACTGAGGCCCAGAGAATGGCAAGGACTTGTTTAGGACCACATAGGGCTCGGGGGACACACCCCTAGGGGGAGGCTGTTTTGGCGGGAGGTGGTTGCGGAGGAGGCATCCAGCATCACAGACCAGCGATGACTCCCCTTTCATTTTGTAACCGTTCAAGGAGAAAGGCTCAGTGGGGTGTGGGGTGATCTTTAACACCAACACCTGCCAGTCTCTTTATAACCATTGGGCTGCTGGCTTTAGCAACAGTATCCAGGGAAAATGGAAGAACTGGGTACATATTTTCATTGTAACATTTTTTTCTGGCGACTTTCAAGGCTTGGCAGTTAGAGCCCTGCATTATAGAGTTAGTTTCTAAAGTAAATTAGTTTAAGGGAAAGGCATGAGCCAGTTGAATGAAAGATTTAATGAGGGATTTAGGGATGTGGCAGAAGTTGTGAACAAGGAGGGGAGGATTTTTGGGGAACACCAGGCATGTCCTCAATGGGGACCTGGTGAGTGCGGAGGCATCTCGCAGAGAGGATGCGGCCAGATCCATTAAGGCAGCCCCAGTGGGTTTAAGGTGGGAGATGGCGCGCCTGGCGGGGACCCCAGCCCAGAGGCCTGGGCTGGCTGGGGGACTGCACCTTCTGCTGCTTTCTAGCTGAGTCAGCACCCTGGCGCCGGGATGCAAAGTGGAGGCTGGCTTGTGGTTGGGGCAGCTTTTTACACATTTCTGCCCTTGGGGCTGGAGCAGCATCCCCTAGTTGGTGCCTCGCTGGAAAGCCAGGGAGACCCAGGTTCAAAGCACAGCTGCATGAGCTTTTCTGGCTGCAGTTGGTGCCTGCCGACCTCTGCCCTGCCCTGCCAGTCAGCCCCTCCAGGCCTCGCGAAGCCTCTTCAGCCATTCATTAGTTCAGCCATTCATTTAGAAAGCATTTACTGAGTGCCTACTGTGTGCTGGCTGAGGGACCCAGCAGTGACCAGAACTGACACAGCCCTGCCCTCCCCGCCCCCACGGTCTCCTGCAGAGCCCCGCAGAACTCCCTGTGGTGATAGACAGGTGCTCTGTCTGCACACCTCAGTACTGGAGCCGTGAGCCAGGCTGGAGACTTGGCCAATGTGACCGAGGAACTGAATTTGGAATTTTAACTGCATTTCATTTCATTTTATTTTTATTTTTTTAAAGATTTTATTTATTTATTTGACAGAGACACACAGAGAGAGGGAACGCAAGCAGGGAGAGTAGGAGAGGGAGGAGCAGGCTCCCCGCGGAGCAGGGAGCCCGATGAGGGGCTCGATCCCAGGACCCCGTGATCGTGACCCGAGCCAAAGGCAGACGCTTAACCAGCTGAGCCCCCCCAGGCACCCCTCATTTCATTTTAATTTAACCAGTCACATTTGGGTAGTGGTTGGACAGTGGAGACCTAGATAGTAAACGAGTGATACTTCCAGTTGAAAATACGTGCCCAAAAAGAAAAAAAAATTAGAGGAATATATGACAGGGGTGCTACTTGAGCTGGAGTGATTAGCCAGGGCATCTCTGAGGAGGTGGTGTTTGCAGGAGACCTGAATGGTGAGAAAGAAACAGCCATGAAAATCTGGGGGAGATGTTCCAGATGGTGTGGACAACATGTGCAAAGGCTCTGGGGTAGGACTGGGCCTGGCACTTTCGGGATGCTTTTGAACGGGGTTGGGCTGGACCTGCCTCCGGTGCTAATGGGCGCCCTCTGGTGGATGTTGTGGGGAGTGAAGGCGGTAGCTGGGGGACCAGGATACAGGTGACTGCGCTGGTCCAGAAGGGCAATAATGGGGGCAGTGGGAAGGGTGCATGGAGAAAGGTGGACAAATACACAAGAAATTTAGGGGGGAAACTTGAGTATATTTCCAGATTGACAGTATGTGGGGAGGAGTCAAGGCTGGCTCCCAATTTCCAGCCTGAGTCCATGGCAGGATAGAGCTGCCATCAGCTGATAAGGGGAGGACGTAGGAAAACAGATTCGCTGGATCCAGCCACACCTGAAGGCATCCTGGATTTGTCCAGAAGGAAAGGAAAGTGGGAGGCCTGGGGGAACCAGCAGGTGAAAAAGGCAGAGGAGGAGCCAGGGCGTGCCTGCGGTGGGCAGTCTGCCGGCTGCTGTGTAGCTGGCAGACAGACACGGCGCCAGGAGCGTGATGTGAGTGCAGGGGAGGTGGGCTTCTGGCTGGTCGGCACACGTTCATTGCCCTGGGTCATGAATGCCATGCTGGGTGGGAGGAGCTGTTGGGCAACCCAGGGCAGAGGAGTCCTGGGGCTTAGAGAAAGGAGAAAGCTGCCTAACCAGTTTCTTCTCTTCCCTCTGGAAGCGAAGGATGTGGGGCTTGGTGATTGCCCCTAAATGAAACTTTTAGTAATTTTGGCAAATGTGACAAATGTGAGGAAGCTGGGACAGCTTGGGGGGAGGGCTGGGACTGGGGGTCCTGCCCAGGTATGCCCATGGTGCAGTTTTGTCTGCATCCATATGATATAGGGCACGTTTCAGAGGCTTGAGAACATCCCAACGGAGTCATCCGTTGCTTGGAAGTTATCTGCAGGAAATGATGAGCCACAGCTTCATCTGGGGATGTCCCTTTTAGTGTTGTTTACAATGGAGATCAAGTGGGGACTGATTAAACCCAGTGGGCAAATGGTCTCATAACATTGATCCCCACTTGAAAAAGGAAAGTGCCCACTTGCACACATAGGACAGTCAACCTCAGGACCTTTGTACTTGCTGTTCCTCCTGCCTGAAACTCTGTTCCCATCGTGTTTGTATGTCTGATTTGCTTACTTCATCCGGACCATCTGAGAGATCCCTGCAGACCTCTCCAGGCTTTCAGATCCTTATAGTGAATCTTATTTTTTTTTGGCATCTCTTATAACTGCCTGGCATTATGTTATTGACAATGTTGGTTTCCCTATGGGTGTCCATCTCCCCCGCTTGTCTGTGAGTCCCGTGAGTATAGGCGAGCTGGCTCTATCATGCCCACCGCTGTGCCTTCAACCCAGCACACAGTAGGTGCTCAATAACTGTTCATGGACAGAATGAATGAAAATGACCACATGCTGATGGTTTCTCTCCAGGCGAGGGGTGGATTGTGGGCAATTTTTATTTTCTTCTTTATGCTGATTTCCCCTAATTTTCTGCTGCACGCGCCTATTTTATAATTAGAAGAAAAGTTATTTTGAAAAAAATTACCCCCAAATGTCCCAGCTGTGGGAGCTGACGTGATCTAGCCCCATGCTCCTCCCCAAGGGCAGCTGCCTTCTGGGTGTATACAGAGGACACATCAGCGGAGCATTCGGGGGCTCCCAGAGTCAGCCCTCAAGGGCGCTGGGTGGGGGGAGCAGTCAGGTAGGTGTTCTAGGAGTTGACTGCCCTAACCTTCAAGGTGTCCGGGCTAAAGACTCTGGAGTCATCCTTGAGCGCCCTCTTTAACTTACGCCCCGTTTCTCTGCTTCCACCTGGTCTGAGCCAATGCGATCACCTCCTTTTCTGGTCCTCGGCCCCTGCCCTCGCCTCCTCCCGTCTGTCCTCCCTGCAGCAGCCACCAGAGGGCGCCTGTGAGCACCTGGGTCAGGGCCGGCCCTCTGCCCACAGCCCTCCTGGGCTCCCACCTCTCCTGGGTTTCCCCCAAGGCCCTACTCAACCTGCCCCGTCCTCTCTCCGCCCTCCCCTCTTCCCTCTGTCCCCCTCACTCATTCTGCTCCAGCCACATGGGCCTCTTCGCTGTTTCTCTGTCATGCCAGACACAGTCCTGCCTCAGGGCCTTTGCACTGGCTGTGCCCTCAACCTGGAGTGTTTTTCCCAGCCATCCATACATGCTTTGTATTCACTCAGCTCTTTCAGGTCTTAGCTCAGATGTCACCTCACCCCCCCCGCCGCCCACACACCTCCCTTTAACAATGCATACCACCTCAGTGAACATCCCCACACACATTTTGCTCATCTTTGTAGCACTCACCACCAACTGACCCACAGTGGGTTTTACTCTTTTATTTCCCATCTGTTGCCTGCACCAGAGCGTCGGGTCCATAAGGGCAAGGATCTTTCTCAGTCTTCGTCGCTGCTGTGTCCCCAGTGCCTCAACCAGGCCTGGCACACAGTAGGCATTCAAAAATGTTTTAAAAAAGAGTGGGTGAAAATTTTCGTACCACGAGGGTGCCGCGCCACACAATGTGGCCTTTGGGGGAGAATAAGGTTGGAGAGGGCTCTCCTGGGTGAGGAGGATCCTGGCTATTTATGTAAATGTTTGCCGAGAACCTACTGTGTGCCATCAGGCCTGGTGCCGGGGATGTGCTCTGCTCCAGACAGGAACAGTTCCAGCCCTGCCCCCTGAGGTCACAGTCTGGTGGAAGAGGCGGCCCTGTGACCAGGCTGGTAACGTGGGGTGATCAGGTGGTGAGGGAAGTATCGTGGGTCACTCAGCTGGGAGAGGCCAGGCCTCCCTCCTGCCTCCCTCCTGCCCCAGATCCCCCACCCTGACCACAGAGGTGGCTATGGTCACCACCGTTGCATGGAGGCAAGAGGTCATCTCCAGGGAGACATGGGCAAGAGACCCAGATGGGGCAGGACCAGTTGGGGAGGAGGGTAGCAGGGTCCCCAGGCGCTTTTGCCCCAGATCACACAGCCCTGGGCGTCCTGACAACTGGATTCATCGAGTGCCTGATGTGTGGCTTATATTACAGATGGGGAAACTGAGGCCCAGAGAGGTGCAGGTTCTTGCTTGAGATCACATGGGGAGTGCCTGGATTCAAACCAAGGTCGGCATGAGCCCTGTGCCTGGGCCATCAAGCATGCAGATGCAAGCAAAGCACCTACTATGCTCCAGGTGGCCTTTCCTGAGGGCCTGCTGTGTGCCTTGCCGAGCCGGGGGAGGTTATGCTGCCAGATTCTACACCCATGTTGACACAGGGTACCTCCTGTATGTCCCACGGGGTGCTGGGGTGCCAGGTGCCCCACCTCATAGAACACCTACTGTGTGCCTCCCAGGTTTGGGGCTTTGGTAGAGAGATGGCAGAGCATCCATTTAGCAGGACCCACTGTGGGCTCCTTATAAAGGGGGCAGGTGGAAAGTCTGTGTCTACACATTCACGGAGTACCTTACGTGTGCCCAGTACTTTGGGGACTCCAGTACAGGCCTCCCCAATGCCAGAGGAGGTGGGATTATATGCTCCATTCTGTAGAGGAACTGAGGCGCAGGACTTCAAAAGGGGCAGATCACCCAGAGAGGGTGCAGGGGACAGGCGTGGGGAGTGGTCGTCTAGGTCTCCCCTGGGCTCCTCCAGCTGCCTGTGTGTCCCTCCTCTGAGCCCATCTCCTTCACTCCACTGGGCAGTGAGCTGCTAGAGGGCGGGGCCTGTCTGTCTCCTGCGCAGCCTTATCCCCAGGGGCTTAAAATTGTAGCGGTTTTTTATTTTTGGGCCCCAGGCCTCCTGCAGCATTGTGGGTAAGGGCTCAGCCCTCTGGACCCAAACCTTAGTTCGCATCTCTGTTCTTTCTGACCTTGAGTAAGTGCTTTTTCTCTGTTCTTCCTCTTCTTGCTTTGGAAAGTGGGGGTGATGGTGGGGGGACGGGAGCACGTTAAGCGCATGGTATCCAGTAAGAGCCCACTACACTTTGGCTATGGGATCATCCTAAGCTCTAATGGTGGAACGGGAAGCATTTTCACCCGGGATCCGGGCAGATGGGGAAGCCGGCCCTCCTGCGGCGGTTTCTGGGTCTCCCATCAGGGGCCCTGGCCCTCCTTGACTGCTTCCCCGAGCTTCTTGGACCCGCTGGGCCTCCGCCTTCCCTGCGTCTCTGCTGGAGTTTTCAAACCCACACCCGGCCGCAGCGCTGGCCGGGATTGGCTGCCTGCGTGCGGCTGCCCCTCCTTTTCGCGTTTCTCTCCAGCCGCCCCCCCCCCCACCCCTGGGGTGTCTGGGACCTGGCACGGTGGCCCCATCTGTTTCCAATCTGGCCCTGCGTGCACTCTCCGCCCCCTCCTCAGAGTTGTGGCTAGCGTGGGGGACTCTGCCTTGGTGTCGCCCATTCATCCTCCCAGACCCCTGCCGGACTCCCAGGGGGAGGGAAGCTTCTTTGTGCCCGCACCCCTCCCCCAGCCTCTGGGTCTCTGTGTGTAGGGGGCGCGGCCTCTGTCATCCAACCCAGACTGGGAGGGCATCTTTCTGCCCCTTCTCCGACCTCCTGTATTTGGGTGTGTTTGGGGAGCCCTCTGCCGCTGTGTCCGGCATCCAGCCCCTTCATCCGTTGCCATGGCCACGATCAGCGCCTGGAAGAGAAGGGGGGAGCAGGGTAGGGGCTCCCTCTGGGATCAGGCTTACGAAGTGTGTGGGGGAGTCGGGCTCCGCCTCTTGGGGCACCCCATCATGTGTGTGCACGTTGGGGGAACACAGTCACCCCCTTGGAGGCCTCCCCGTACTGGACCCCCATGTGGGCTTCCAGTGCCCCCAGATGGAGCTCCCCACTGGTCCCCCTCCCCGCCCCACTTCCGGCCAGGGCCCCGCCCCGCTCCGGAGCCGCCTCCCCAGGCCCGCCCCCTGGCCTCCCCGCCCGCAGGGCCCGCCCCCGGGCCCGCCCCCCGGCCGAGCTCGCTGGGCCTTGGCCTCTCCCTAGTCCTCGCTGCGCGCTGCGCTCCAGGCAGACGGAGGGACGGGCTGCAGCGGGCCCGGCCGAAGGGGCCCGGGCCCGATCTCCGAGCCAAGATCCGCGGGGTGAGTGCGCCCGGAACCCCTTCTGCCCTGAGGCCCAGTGTGCCCTGGGCTTTGTCCCCGCTCCTTGCCCCCCTCCAGGCTCCCGGGAGGGGGGACCCCCGCGTTCTCCCCCACCCCCGCTCCGCTCGGGCCAGTCCAGCCACCCTCCAGGGACAGCTCCAGCCCGCTTCTGCCTGGCATCCCCCCACCCGGACCCCCATTCAGGCCGGTCGCTGGGACTTAGGAAAACTCCGGACCGTTATGCTCCGCGGGGTCCCCTCCCCGCCCCCCCCCGGCCCCCAGCCCGACCTCCTCCCCCACCTCCCGGGGGCGGAGCCAGGCCTTGGGCAGCCTTCTGCCAACCCAGGGGCGCTCTGATAGGGGGCTTTGGCATCCTTCCGCTGGGAACCCAGAAAGCGGTGTTGGGATTGGGATCCCTGTTCTTAGCCACCCCTCCCCCTCCAAACTCACAGAAAGTTTCCTTCTTTTTATTTGTCCCTATACCCCTCGGGTCTGTGGATCCCAGATGAATGCTGTACCTTGTTGGGGGGGTTAATAAACTGGGGGATCAGGACAAGTTTATCAGCTCCCACCTTTCTGTTTCCTGTTCCTGTCCCTAAGCTCCATGCCTCTATCCCCCATCATTGCCCACCAGACCCATACCTCAGCACCCCCTATTGTTGCCTCCAGAGTCCAGTGCTTCCCAGGATTCCTTCTCACAGTCTTGGGCAACAACCCAAGGTTGGGTCTTCCTGTGACTTCCTGGCCAGGGGTCCCAGCCACCCAAGTCCTGCCTGTGCTGTCCTGAGTCTCATCTCCATACCTTAAAGGCTCCAGCAGACCCTCAGAGCAGATGTAAGTCCCAGCTGGAGGCCGTGCCCTTGCTGGCCTCCCCTGCATGTGGTGGCTCCCTCTGGCCTCAGTTTCCCCCTCTGAAATGGATGTGACCACCGGAATGATGTGGGTAAAGTGCCAAGTGGGGCTGGGCATGCAGTAGGTTTCTGATACATGTAGGGGCCTTGCCACATTGCCAGGGTGGGGAGGAAGCTACCATCTTGGAAAATGACAGGCCTGTGATGGGAGACACACAGAGACCCCGAGGGGGCCCTGATCCAGGCTGGGACATGCGGGGGTGGGGGGGCGCTTCTTGGAAGAGATAACAGCTCAACGGAGACCTGCGGATGAGTGTGAAGGCTGAAGTTTGGTGGAGGAGGAGGAAGGGTGTGCTGGGTAGAAGGAGTAGCGCGTGCTCATACCCCTTTGTGAGCCAGAGGGCGGTGAGTAGGGGCACCCATGGGGTGCACAAGGCGCTGGGGGCACAACATGGTGGGGTCAGCCATGCCGAAGACTGGGGTTAAGAATCTGGATTTTAACGATATTGGTGGGAGCCACGGAATGTTTGAGAGCAGAGGAGGGACAGAGTCACACTGCCACTCCCAGCCCCAGAGTGGCAGGTCAGGGCTGGGTGAAGGAGGGGTCCCGGGATGGGGGTCAAGAAGGGTCAAGATTCAGTCTAGGGTGGGGAGATCTGTGGCTTTGCCTTGGAGGATGAGTCCACAGGTGGGCCGGCTGGGGAAGGGTGTACCTGGTCCGGGCACCCCTGTTAAGAAAGGCCCAGAGGCCAGGGGCAGCTCAGTGCATCTGGGGAATCACGGTAACCTGTTGGAAGAGGCAGCAGGGTGGGTCCAGGGTCCCATCCTTCCGGGCCCAGAATGCCGAGCACAGGAGCTGGGAGCCCTGGTGGGTATGAGTGGGGCAGGAACGTACAGATCTTGGCATCACAGGCTTCTCCATGGAGCTGGTGTGACAGACACACTGGCAGGGGCAAGCCTGGCAGCCCGGGCACCTAGGAGGTTGATTGAGAGAGCTGGTCTCTTGCCTCAGATCTCAGCCCAGCCCCGTCTCCCCGCGCTGCCTGCCCCTCACTGGGCAGCTACCTCTCTTTGAGCTCATGTCCTCATCTGTCCAATAGAAGGACTTGTGGGGAGCGTAGAAGAGGGCTCAGCACATGGTGGGGGCACCCGTCTGGCATTACCGTTTCCTCCCTCTGGGACTGGGCCTGGCTCCCCATCCACACCTCCCATCCACTCCTGGCTGCGGCGACCCTTGGGGACAGCACCCAATACATATCTATGGTTAATTAAAGGCGGATCTCTTGGCCGGTGTTAGCCCATTCTCGGAAAGTTGGCAGGGCTGGCCCTGCCCTGAGCCCTTTTCCTGGTGGTGGGGGTGGGGTGAGGGAGAGGACATCAATGCCCCAGGAGGGAGAGGGGCTTGTCTGGAGCCACTTTGAGCCCACCAGTGACTACAGAGCTGGAGCTCGGACCTTCCTTGACCCTTTGGGTGGGGACACAGCGATCCAGGAAGCCTGGAAGCCCAGGTCCTGCCCTGAGGGTCTGCCTTGGAAAAGCCATTCCAGGCAGCAGGACCGTCTGTGGGCCCAGAAGGGAGGGAGTGTGGGGGTGGAAGGTTGTGCAGGATGCGGGGGGGCTTTCCCCTAAGCCCCCACTGCCAGTGTCACGGGTCTTGCCTTCCCTGGCCCGGGGCTGTGCAAGTCCCCTGAGGGTCGGGTTGTGCACCGGAGCCCCTGGCCCCGCCCCAGGATAGGACAGACCCTGAGTTGGGGGCAGGCAGAGGCACTGGGGTGTCCTCAAGCCTCAGGAGACAGTATCTTGTGTGGGTAACACAGAGCCTGTTTGCTGCCCAGCCCTGGGTCATAATTGCCCCTTTATGCCTCCTGCTCCGCGTGGGTACACAAGGCTGACTCCAGGATCTCGTGACCCACGCCCTGGTGACCGACTAGCATGGGTACCTTCCCACCCCCTGTTATCAAGGCCTCCGAGCCCCCAGAGGCTGCTCAGCAGTCTGTACTGGGCCCAGAGAGGATCATCCACTTTACTGGGATCACACAGTGGCCGGGGAAGGACATGGTCATGTGAGGAAATGTGGGCTCTGGACCCAGGGTCCCGCCCAGCTGGGGGCCTTGGGCGAGTCCCTACTCTGCTGTGAGCCTCAGTGTTGTCATCTGCGAAAGTGAGCACGTGCCTCCCACCAGCGGCCAAGAACAAACGGTGGACAGTTCGGCGCCTGCCCGGGCGGAAGCTCGGTCACTGATGGCTGGACAGCGGGCAGGGTCCCTCCCTGGCCCCGGGTTCCAGGTCCAGAGGCCATTCTCCACCTTCCCTGAAGCCCAGACTCATTTGCCATCCAGGTTATTCTCTGCAACTCCCACGGGTGGCTGCTCCCTCGTCAGTGGCTGCACCATCGTCTAGGAACTCTGGGATTGCTGCATCATGTGGCCCCAGTGTGCCTGCCTCAGTTTCCCTTTCTTGGCAGTGGCAGGGGTGGTGGCCCAGGCTGCTTTGCTGCAAGACGGGCAGGGAGGAAGCTTGGCCAGGGTCAACCCAACCATGTCCCTCCCAGCCCAGGGCTGCCTAGAGCTCCTTGATGCCCTGTGGGTCCAGTCCATACCTGCCTCTCTGCCCTGATCTCTCTCCTAGAGTCTCTGGGTTCTGCTTCTTGCCCTTCCTCAGGCTGCTCCTTGTGTGGAGACACCCTCCCTGTTCCCATTCACCCTTTCATTCTCAGCCACATAATATTGAATCTGGGCAGAGGGCACAGCACATGCAAAGGCCCTGGGGCAGGAACAGTGAGGGCTGTGTGGCTGGAGCAGAGTGAGGGAGGGGAGGGCAGGGAGGAGACGGGGCAGGTCGTGCAGGGTCTAGGGGGTCAGGGGAGGACTTGGGCTTTTACCCCAGGGAGGTGGGAGCCCTGGAGGACTGTGGGCAGAGGAGGGCGGGACCTGACTCAGGCACCCTCTGGCTTCAGAGGGAGGACACATTGTGGGGGCGAGGGCAGGAGATGGCTGCATTGGTCCCGGTGGGCGATGATGGGGCTGGACCAGGTTGGGATGGATTGAAGAGGCAGGAAATGGGAGGAATCGGGCAGAGCTGAGAGCATTTATATTCTTCCCTGAGGCCTTGTAGGAGACCCCGCCCAGAGTCCTCCAGGGAGAGGGAGGGGCCTGCCTCCAGCATGGCCAGTTCCTCGGGGAGGAGAGGGTCCTGAGAGACCCCAGAACTTTTTCTCTTCCGTGCGGTACATGACCCTCTCCTCCTCGAGTCTGCCTCCACCTCCCGCCCCTGTTCCCTGTGGACTCTCCAGGCCCTGGGAGCCCCCAGTGCCGAGCCCTCCCCTCCTGCAGCAGGCTGGCATGGCAGATTTGGAGGAGCCTGCGTCTGGATCAGCCCCATCCTGACCAGACGTTGAGAAGGCGTGGGCCCTGCGAGGCGGGGGCTCTGGGAGCGAGGGGGTAATTAGGGGCCACTCTGTTCTGAAGGCGGCTGCCCCTGGCTCTCTTGGGGTTCGGGGAACGGGGGAGGCGGCGGTGGCTGGAGCAGGAGGTCACCTCTGTGCAGGTGGCCCCTCCCCATGCCTGCATTCTGGGGGAGGACACAGAGGTGGAGCAGGAGGTCCCCCTACTGGGGGTCCACTGTGGGCCTAGCAGCCCTGAGTGTGAGCCCCCCTGGGCTGCAGGCTTTCTGTGTGGCCTCAGTTTCCCCAGAGGCTCTCTGAGGGCCTGCTCAGCTGATCCAAGTGGTCTGGGCCAAAGCCCCCTACTCAGATATGCCCAGCAGCTGTGGTCACCCTGGCCCCAGCTGGCTTCAGGCTCATTTCCCCATCTGGGGTTTCCAACTTCCTCTTGGGCCACTTTCGCTCTTAAAGGGCCCATAGTGGGGGTACCCGCTGGCAATAAGGGGCTGTGCCCTATAGGCTTCTCTTTCCCACCTGCCTGGTGTCCGGCTGGTCATGTCTGAGTATGTTCCTGGATTGCAGCTGTGCGTGCCGGTCTGCGTGTGTCCTTAGACGAGGGGGTCTGACTTGTGTCTCCGTATTTATTGTCTGGCTGATCCAAGTGTGGCGTGCTCCCTACATGGCCCGTCTCCGTGGCCTGACTGCGTGCACACATCTGAGTCTGAGGTCCGTGCGTTCTGGTTACCTGTCTGCGCACTGTAGACCTCTGATCTGACTCCGTGTTTCTATTCGCCTACAGCCCAAGGGTGTACGTGTGTCATCTCCCTGACCACGACCTGTGTGTGTATCTGGTCGTGCTGTTTACCTATGGTCTCTGCATGGACCCCCATGTGTCTCTGATCCATCCGTGCCTGTGGTCTGACTGCGTACGTGGATTGTTTGCCCCGTGCTGACCATGTATGCGTGTCTTATTTGACCCTGTGTGTCCGGGGTCTGATTTTGGGCCCGTTGGTGGTCTCTGTGCAAGCTTTATTTGTCTGACTATGAGTGTGGACCCATCTCTGTTGCCCGGCTGTGCAGATATATCTGTGTCTGGTCTCCCTGTCTGTCTGTGGTCTGACTGTGGGTCTGTCTGTGGCCTGTGTGCAGGCACCCTTCTCTCTGTCTGGTTTGTCTGTCTGTGGTCTGACTATGTGCAGGTTGAGCACCACTCCCCCCCCCACATCTGCAACCCTCACCCTCCCATGCTGGCTTCCCCACCCTCAACCCTGAGCCATGACCCGGCTGCCACCAGCCCAGCCTTCTCCTGGAGCCTCTCTGGGGCTGGGCGAGGTGACCGCAGCTGGGTATTTTGGGAACCAGAATCACAGGGGCTGCCTCATCATTATGTGGCACCCGTCCCTGTGGTCATGGCCTGGACCCGCCCGGGGCATGGCCTGGCGTGGGTGTGGGGCTGACCCGGCCGTGGAGGCCTCGTCTCTCCCTGCCTCTCCCCGGCCCCCTGCCCCGGCTCTGGCCACAGCGGAGATTGGGGAGGGGCTTTGGCCCCTGTGATGAGGGGACTCTTCTACCCTAGAAGAGTTTAGATTCTTGTGGGAGAAACAGACTCTGAGTGATTAACATTCGCATGTAATTTGCAAACTGGGCTGAAGTCGTGGAGGTTGATGTCTTACTCATTTCTGAGGCTGTGGGATGTGGAATGGGGGGTGGGGGTGGGGGTGCGGTGGGGGGAGCTTCTGGAGGAAGTGACAGCTGAGCCGAGAGCCGTCACACAGTGGTGGGGGGACAGCAGTCCCGGCAGAAGGCCCAGCAGGGGCAGAGGCTGGTGGGCAGGACAGCTCAGGCAGTGTGGCGACACCTCCATGAGAGGAGGAAGCGAGATCAGCAGGAGCGGCTTCCTCTGGGGGCAGCGGGAGCCACGGAGGCATTAGAACAGGGCAGGGGGCAAGGCCAGGCAGGTGTGTTTGGGGAAGATCTCTTTGCGGGCTGAGCAGGGGCTGAGGCGAGGTGCAGAGACGTCCTTCCAGAGGTCCAGCCTGGGAGGGGAGCAATGGGTATTCAGAGGACCCCTGGAGCTGGTGCTCAGTGCTGGTTGTGGGCGCTCGGTGGGGGTCTGAGGTCTGGGCTCCATCAGAGCGGAGGCTTACCTGGGATCAGCAGTCAGCCAGGGGCTGGGGGCTGTACAAAATACCGTAGGCCGGGTGGCCTAGAGACAGCGGACATGTATCTCTCACGGTGCTGGAGACTGGGAGTCCAAGGTCAAGGCGCCAGCAGAGCTGGGGTCTGGGGAGGGCCGCTTCCTGCTTCCCAGCTGGCCCTCCTCCCGCCCTGTGGGGTCTCTTTCACAGGCACCATTCCTGAGGGCTCCACCCTTGTGGCCCAGTCCCCTGCCGAAGGCCCTGCCTCCTAGAACTGTCACAAGGAGGGTGGCTTTCAGCACAGGGATGTGGGGGGACACAGGCCTTCAGCTGGGGCTCAGCACTTTCCTTCTGCCTCATCATCGCCCCGTGACCCCCCATTGTCCTGCGACCCTTTCCCCCAACCCCATGACTCTCCTCCACACTTCTGTGAGCCCCCCGCTGCCTCCTCCATGAAGGCCCCCAGATTGCCTCTCTCCCCTCTCATGGTGCCTCCGTTGTCTCTGCAGACGCTGCCCCGTCTGACGCTTGGCTCGGCTGGCTCGAGGCCTCTTTGCGAGGGACCGGGGGGGGGGGGCCCGTCCCCCTCCAGGGCGGAGGCCGGAGGCTGCAGGTAGCTGCCAAGCATGGCGCCTGCCTGGGGCCCCGGCGTGGCATCTGTGGTTGGTCCCATGGGCCTCCTCGTGGTCCTGCTGGTCGGAGGCTGCGCAGCAGAAGGTAAGAGTCTGGTGCGGGACATGTGGACGTCCGAGTCCGTGTTTATGTGTGTGTGAGTGCACGTGTCCCCACCTCCTCCCCGGGGCCCCTGGTGTTGCCAAGCAGAGCCTCTGTGCTCCACGAAGGAGGCCGAGCGAAGTGCCTACTGGGCGCCGGTCCTGGGAGGCTCAGAGGCCAATAATAAACGATGGTGTTAAAAGCAGTAACAGGAACGATGGTGATGGTGATGGCTGTTTCCCCAGAGTCAGCTCTGTACCATGGCCATTGCTTAATCCAGACTTTGCCTGTGTCGCTTCTCTCCAGCCTTCTAACACTGAGCCGGCTGGTTCCATTGCCTTCCACATTTTCCAGTGAGAGAAACTGAGGCTCAGAGGGGGCAGGGACTTACTCGAAGTCCCTCCTTGAAGCCGCAGAGTTCACCTTCCCTTGCCACACGTAGAAGCACCAGGGCCTGGGTGGCAGATACACAGGCAACCAAACCTTCCCAGGTGGAGCCAGGAGAGGCTTCTTGCGAGAGAAGGCATTGGAGCTGGGGCTTTGTGGGTGTGTAGGAGTTTGCTGATGGAAAGAGCGTTACTGGTGAAGGTGCTAGCCCACAGAAAGGTCTGGAGGTGAAGAAAGAGGTTGGTGTAGTTTGGGGTGGGCAAGGCTTTGTTTCTGGCCATCACATGGAAAGGATGAGGGTCAGTTCTGGGCCCAATACCAAGACGGAACCTATGACGGGAGGCCTAGAGGAGGTGTCACTCGGGCCCATGGGGACACACAGAGTCAGGCCAGCAGGAAAGAAACTGGGATCTCTTAGTTAGTTTGGGTTTAAATCCTGACTTGGCCATCAACCTGCTGTGTGGCCTTCAGCTAGTGACTCAACCTCTCTCAGCTGCCATTTCCACCTTGACTGAACGAGACTCATAACGTTATCCACACCCCAGCATTCTTGAGGCAAAGACACACAATATTGCTTCCCGGCACATGGTAGGCCCACAATCCCATGCTCCCATGAGCACAGTAATTATGGCTGCTGGGCAAGAACACCAGCGACATGCACGCTTGTCTCAGGGATTCTTGCTTTTTCCCGTTTTCGTGTTGTTTTTTAGTAGATGCCGAACACATTCAGATCAGCCAGCACAGCCTGATGGGATGAATGCTGTTCTCATCGTTCCCATTGTACAGATGGGGAAACTGAGCCACAGCAAGGTTTCACGACAGCCAGGAAGTAGCCACACTGAGATTTGAACCCGGGCCACGTGGTGTGAGAGCCCAGGTTCCTGACCATCACACCACACTGCCTTCCAGGCCGGTAGCCAGCCATGGCTGGGCTGTGATCTGCCCAGTCACTTTGCCAGGCCTGTGCCTTCCTGGGCTCTGTTCCCCACAATGGGAACAGCAAGCCGAAGGCGACAAGCATTTTAGCGTTTCATTCCTTCATTTAATGCAGGGTCAGAATGTTCACTGGGCTGGGGCATCCTGGGCACTGTGGGGGGTTCAAGCAGCATCCTGACCCCACCCATTCCATGCCAGGAGCACTCCCAGTTGTGACGACCACAGACATCCACAGGCAACAATGCCTCACCCACCCCAGGGTGAGACTCGCTGGCTTAACTTACACTGGTTGAATAAATAATATGTTTACTCCTTTGATGTCTTGCTCCAGGCATAATTTACCAGCCTTGGGGAAACTGAGGCTGCCAGACCCGGAGGCCCATTGTGGTTGAGAGGGGCCACAGGATTTGGAGACTGCCTTGGCCTGGGTTTAAATCCCGGCTCTGTCGTGTGACCACGGTGACTTGTGGTCTCATTCATGCAGTGCATCTTTAATAAGCATCTACTTTGTGTTGGGCACTGGGTTAGCCACAGGGGATGGAACAAACATCCCACCCCTTTACGGAGCTCATAATCTAATGGGGGAGAAGCACTAAGTGTGTCGGATGGTGGACATGCTGGGGATGTGGGTGTGAGGTGAGTGTTGGGGGCTGCATTTTAAAAAGGTGTGGGAGAACATCAGGGAAGGTCACAGTGAGGTGGCATCTGAGCAGAGACCTAAAGAAGCTGAGAAGTACCCCCTATGAGTATCTGGGGGGAACTCCCAAGCAGAGGGAACAGTATGTGCAAAGGTCCTGGGGCAGGAACTGGGTGTGTTGGAGGAAGACAGGGGGCTCGTGTGGCTGGAGCAGAGTGGGTGAGGGGGAGAGAGGGAGGAGGAAAGGGTAGGGAGGGGCTGGAGCAGGTCGTGCAGGGCTTTGGGGGCTTCAGAGAAGACTTGGGCTTCTGCCCCAGGGAGGTGGGAGCCCTGGAGGGGCAGTAGGCAGAGGAGGGTGGGACCGAGATTCGGGTACTCACTGGCGCTCTCTGGTGGTCGTTTTGGGGAGCACAGCCCAGGGGTCAAGGGCCTGAGCTGCGGGACCAGGTGAGCAGTGAGAGAGGGTGGCCCAGGATATTAGCACCTGGTGTGCAGCTGGAGCAGGCCCAGTGGGTGCCCCTGCAGTGAGCCCAGGAATTATTATTGCTGTACTACTTTAGGTGCCAGTACTGCCCTATACGCAAACCCAGATCGGCCTCTCTGAGGCCGCGGCATCTTGCCTTTGAAGGCGGGTCTGTGTCACAGGAGCTCCGTCATCTGGGACCCACCATGATTTGTGTGGCCAGCTTCAGGGAATGGCCCCAGCCCTCAGGGAGCCGTGGAGGGTGGGGGCCTTCGGGCCACAGAGAGCCCACGTGGGCAGCTGAAACCACCAGCCAGCGCCAAGAGGAACGATTTCTGCTCTAGAAAGGGCCTTGGGTCCTGTGGTGCTTTCCCAGGATGCTGTGGGGCTGGCCCAGGCAGTGTTGGAGGTGACAGGCGGGGCTGGAGGGGACAGGCGGGTAGGCTTCCGGCGCTGGCGCTGGATTCTCCTCTGCAGAGTCTAGAGTGGAAAAACAGAATTTGGGCCAGGGCTCCCCCAGCCTCCATGCTGGTGGCATCACCACTCTGAACTAAGACCAGGAGCCACCTGGGATGCACTCTCAGTGATGAGGACCCACAACCCTATTTATCGAATGTGCCCTTCCCTGGCATAGGTCGCTGGATCGGGCCCGGGGGGAATCCTAGCTCCCGTCCATCACGAGCTGGGTGACCCTGCACACGTCCCTCACCCTCCCTGACCCCTCATTTTGCTTCTCTGTGTCTCGGGTGCAAGAACAGTGCTGAGTGCCACCTGGCCCAGGACAGATGGGGTGGTGGCTCCCCACAAGTGACTGCCATACCCCAGGGTGTCTTTCTTGGGTCAGGGGCCTCTTTGCCAAGAAGAGGAGGGGAGGGTTCGTCCCAAAGGAGAGAACCCAAGCATCCACAGGGAATTTTCTAATGTGGGTGCAGGGAGCGGACAAAGCTCTTCCAGCCTGTCTGCGACCCCGGAGCCACCTGGAGATGGGCTGAGAAGACATTTGCCCTGCAGAGAGGGGGGTCTCAGGAGCGAGTGGGCTGTTTCACTGGGTCTGGTGTTAGGTGGCCGTCAAGGGTCACCAGAGAGGTGTGGTGGGGTCCTGAGGACCCCGTGCCTCCCCTGAATGGCACATAACCGGCTGTTTCAGCGCAGCATGATCAAGGCTGTGATGGGGGATGCCCAGGCAGTGGTGGGGACCAACCGAGGAGCTCCTAACCCAGCCTTTGGTAATCTGAGAAGGCTCCCCGGGGGAGGTGCTGGCCTAGCTGAGGTGGAAGCTGCCAGATGAAAGGAGGAGGAAGGGACTCCGGCAGGAAGGAACAGCAGGGGCTCCCGTCATGTCTCCTCCGGTCATGTCTCCTCCCCCGGATCGGTGGGTGCTGGGGGTGCGTCCCAGCTCAGAGCCATAAACAGGCAGCTCCTGGAGCTCACTTCTGCCTGGAGCTCACTTCTGCCCTTCCTTCCAGGGGCTCCTGAGAGAGGATTTTCCCTAAGGAAGATTCCTGACCCGGCCACAGTGACTTTCCTCCATGACATCGGCTGGGGACACGCATGGCCCCAGTCGCCATTCCTGAGCCTTGGAGGAGGGGGCCGCCCAGGCAGGCAGAGCCAGGGAGGCGGGCCCAGCCCAGGGCTGGGTGCGCAGAGCAAAATGTCCCCATCAGGCTCAAGGCCTAAGACACGTGCCTATGGACAGAAAGACCCAGGTTCAAATGTGGGTGCTGTCCCCCGGGGCCGTGTGGCCTCATGCAAGCTTCTCCACCCTGAATCTGCACATGATTAACCTCCACGGCTTTGCAGGGGTGCACAGGAGCGGAATGAGGCCGCACATGCCTGCGCACAGTGGGTCTACTGATTTTAGAAGAGATGGACCGCCAGTAATACCTCACAGGGTCAGATCGGTGGGAGCGGAACCTCGAGGAAGGGAGGCGAGGCCGCTCAGGCCACTGGGATGGGCTCCCCGTTTTGTTCAAAGAATGATTTGAAGAAATAATTTCTATTTACCTTTAAACAGTTGCAAATCTCACCAAGTTACCAAGTTACCAAGTTACCAAGTAGGAAGCCTCCCCCCCCCCCCAGCCACCCGGTTTCTCTCCCAGGGCAGCCTTCACTTCTACGCATGCGCATGCACGCACTCTCCCCCACCCCCACTGTCCCCCTGTTCTCTGCCCCCCCCCGATTTTTCTTTTCATGCGAACAGTAAACATCCTCTATACTCTCTACCCCTTGCTGTTTTGCGTCTTACACTATCTAGATCTTGCTGTTTCTGCGCTAGTAGTTAGGAAAGCGCCCTCATCCCTTTGTGCTGCCTGGCGTCTCGCGCTGGGGCAGCCCCGAGGACATGCAGCCCGTCCCCTTTCGTTGGATAGCTAGGTTGTTTCCAGAAGAACCTCGCCAGCCCACTGCAGCCCTTGAATCTGTCGGTGAAAAATCTCAGGAGTCGCTGAATTCACTTCATGGGCCCCGTTGTAGCCTCACCACGAGTGGAGATCCAGTATCGCTTTGGGCCATCCAGTGGTCACTGTGAAAAGTCAGTAACGACAGAGCAGCGGGAATGTACTTCCACAGGAGTGCTACTAACGTGCAGGGTGGAGGCTGTCAGGGGTTAAAGACCCGGTAGGCTCTACTCGAGACTCTCCGGCAGAGACTTAATACATCAGCTCTCTGGGAAGGGCCAAGATTGTGGGCACGGGAGCCAGCCCGGTTCAAATCCCGGCTCAGCCATTGGGCGGCTGGCTGTGTGTGTCCATGCAAAGGCTTTGCCTCTCTGTGCCTCAGTTTTCTTGTGTGTCGAATGGGGACCCTGGGGCCCTGTGCACAGCGCCGTCAGAGAGTCACATGTTACTGAGCTACACCGCTGCATACACTAGGTGCTCAGTAAGCACTTGCTTTCATGGTTGTCAGCATCTTACGCCTGGGGAAGCTGGATCAACTTTTCTGAGCTCCTGCCTCCAGCACTGGCCCCTCGAGTCTGGACGCCTCCCATGGATTAAGAGGCTGGAGCCCTGGGTTCCAATGTGGCCTGTGACCTCAGATCCCTTGGTCGCCCCCTGCTTCCCTGTTTGATGCCTCTGTTTCCCTACATGTCCCACCAGGGGATTATCTCCTTGCAAGTCTTTTCCAGGCCAAGGACGTTCCAGGGTTTGGCTGGGCACCCCACGGGGGGCTTCTAGGCACAAAACCTGAGGACCCCAGAGTCTTGGGGGAGGGCTCCCCTTCCACCATCCTCTGCGGCCCATGTGAGGTTGGAAGCACATGTGAGCGTGTGTGGCTGTGGTCTCAGGGCTGGGCATGGGGAGGGAGGGTGTGTTTGCATGGGCCCGTGGGCTCCTGGCTGTATGCCTGGGGCCCACCAGACCCCTCCTCTTCCTGCTCTATCTCTAGAGCCCCCCAGGTTCATCAAAGAACCCAAGGACCAGATTGGTGTGTCGGGGGGTGTGGCCTCCTTCGTGTGTCAGGCCACAGGCGACCCCAAGCCACGGGTGACCTGGAACAAGAAAGGCAAGAAGGTCAATTCCCAGCGCTTTGAGGTGAGTCAGGGGTGAGGGGAGACGGTCTGGGGCCAGCAGCCACTCCCCAGATGGGGCCATAGCGGCTCAGTCATGCTCAGCCACAAACGTCACAGAAATGTCTCCCGGCTATAACACGGGGCCGGGGGGTGGGGGGGGTGGGGGGGGCGGGGCTCAGGCCAGGCTGCCACTGTCTGTGGCCCAGTCAGCTCTCACCCCTTCCCTGCCATGCGTCCCACCTGCCTGCTCGGGGAGGGCCCGGCCAGGCTGGGTTGCTCTGCTGTGTGGCCTTGAGCAAGGCCACACCCTCTCTGTCCCATCTCGCACGTGGAACCTTACACAGAACTCCAGAACACGCACACGATCAGATGTACACGTTTCTATGGCCGACGTGCCTTCACATGCCTGTCACACAGACTTGCCTGTGCTTCTCACACACCCACATACGCACAGGCCCTCCTACTTGCACGGACCTGGGCCCAGTTTCTGCCTGCAGTGCGTTCGCACAGGACGCCCACCCACGTGGACGGTACGGCCCCCAGCTCCTCTGCCAGCCAGCCCGGGGACCTCAGCCTCACCCTGCTCTCTCTCCCCTGCCCGTGGCAGACAATCGAGTTTGACCAGAGCGCGGGAGCCGTGCTGAGGATCCAGCCGCTCCGGACCCCCCGGGATGAGAACGTGTATGAGTGCGTGGCCCAGAACTCCATCGGGGAGGTCACGGTCCATGCCAAGCTCACTGTCCTCCGAGGTACTGGGATCCTTGGGTTGGGTCGGGGAGGAACGAGGCCCCGGGTTTTAGAATCACTGAAAATGTTGCTTTGGATTTTCTCTTTGGGGGACCTTTACACCAGTGCAGCCCAGAGCCTACCAGTAGGGATTTATTGAGCCTTTGCAGGAAAGAGCAGCATTAAGGGACTAGTGTCATCCCCATTTGTCATCTTTTTATTTATTTATTTATTTTTTAAAGATTTTATTTACTTATTTGACAGAGAGAGACACGGCGAGAGAGGGAACACAAGCAGGGGGAGTGGGAGAGGGAGAAGCAGGCTTCCCGCCGAGCAGGGAGCCCGATGCGGGGCTCGATCCCAGGACCCTGGGACCATGACCTGAGCCGAAGGCAGACGCTTAACGACTGAGCCACCCAGGCGCCCCCCCCCCTTTTTTTTAAAGATTTTATTTACTTGACACAGAGAGAGAGCACAAGCAGGGGGAGTGGCAGGCAGAGGGAGAGGAAGAAGCGGGCAGGACTCGATCCCAGGACCCCCGGGATCATGACTTGAGCCAAAGGCAGCCGCTTAACCAGCTGAGCCACCCAGGCGCCCCCCCTTTGTCATCTTAATCATGCTTCTCTGATTACAAGAGCCTGATCCACCTCAAACTGGTTCACGTAGGAAAGAAAATTCATGGATCCATGTAATGAAAATGTCCGTGGAGGTGCCAGCTTCAGGTTTAGGTAGATGCAGGAACTCATGCAGCATTCTTAGGTCTCACCCTCTCTCTGCCTCTGGGTTTGTTTTCTTCCGTAGTGACTGTGTCCTCAGTGGGATGACCCCCAGTAGCTCCATGCTCACAGGCCCCCACCCCAAATAGAGGACCAGATGATCCGGGACTACAGCTCCTTGCCCCAGTTGGGTTAGATAGCCATCCCTGAGCCGGTTACTGTGCCCAGAGGAACAAATACTCCCATTGGCAGAGTCCTCCCTGGAGTCAGGGATGTATCAGCCCACACAGACAGGGTCAGCAAGGGGCGGTTCCCCCAAAGGGACAAAGGAGGAATAGATGTTGGAGAGGCGGAAACAGCTGCCCACCACCTCCCATGCATTCACACAGATCCTTCGGGAACACTGCTTTGCTGGGCTGTTGGCTAGCCTGGCTTGGGTGGGCTGGGGGCACCAGGAAATCACATTCTCCTTGTAAAACAGCACCCTTCAGACAGCCTGGCCACAGACACCCCCCCCCCCGACAGCTGCTCCCTCTTGCCTGCTCTGTGGCAAGGGGGTGTTAGCCTCTGTAGCTGTGTGGCCCTGGGCAAACTAATAAACCTCCCTGAGCTGTGGTTCCTCACCTCCCGAGCGGGGAATAATGAGGCTCACCTCGAGGAGTCACGTGATCCCGGTAGGTGGCGCATGCGCGGGAGAGGCTGGGGCCCCAGGCAGGGACCAAGCGCTTGGCTGACTCCAGCTACCCAGCGTCATCGTTCGCGCTCCGAGTTTAGTGGGACGACTGCCACCAGCCGTTCTGTGGCGCCCAGGGTGGCATTCTTCAGCCTCTCCCGGGGCAGCAGAGCCAGGGTGGGCGGCATGTTGGCCCCAGGGGGCACTTGGTCTCGGACCCGGGGTGCAACCTCTACGGGGTCCCTCCTTCCGAGCGCTCTGTCCGTTTGACAAGAGGCCTCATAGTTTCCTCCGCGCAGGTCCTGGAGCCTGTCCTACTGGGGGAGGGAGGGGGGAAGGGGGCAGGGAGCCCTCTCGGCCGGCCCGGCCCGCCCTGCCTCTTCCCAGCAGATATTCTTGCCCTGACCTTTCCCGGGCACAGACGGAACAGCCTGCCTCCCGCTGCCCCGTGCCAGCCTCCATTGTAAGCGCTCAGAGAGTTAAAAGGACATGCTGTGAATCTATTAGCCGCCCAGTCGCTGGAATCTGGGGAAAGATCCGTCTGTGCTCCCTGCCGCCACCCCCCCCACCCCCCCCACCCCCCCCCGCATCAAGGCCTCCTTGGCTTTGCTCTGTTCTCGGCCGCCTGGAGGACGTGGTGCTTGGGCTGGATGCCCAGCCCAGGGCCTTTGACCCAGGAGCGAGCGCCTGTCCTCCGGCGCCCCGCCCCGCCCCTCTCGGGGCCCTGAGGCCCAGGGTTCTCCCGGCCCGGCAGGGAAGGGCGAGGCTGTTGGGCCCAGCTCTCCCCGCCTCCCTCCCCTGGCCCCTGATTGTGGACCCTGCTCACGCCTCCTGTGCTGTTGTTTTAATTAAACTCCGAGGAATCGGGCACAATGTGGTACGCGATGAACATTTTTGTTTAATTAGGAGCTCTCGGTACTGTCGGGCGGCCGCAGCCCCTGCCAGCCCCCCGCGACGCTGGCTGCCACCCACACGCACTGGCGGGGACCCCCGAGGGTGTGTGTGAGCGCGCTGTGGGGCGTGGATGCATTCGCGGTTGAGCAGGCGCATACCTACCAGCCTGAAGCCCCAAGAAGGGAGGCCGGGTTTTTCGGCCTTAATCTCCAGTGACATCATGGGTAGCCAGTCAGAACCATGTCTGGGCTTCAGGCCTCAGGCCCCAAAAACCAACAGGGCCTGACCCACCTTGGACAGGGTCCAGCCACCCCTCCTCAGACTCGAGTAGGTCCAGTCTGGGGGTTTGGGGGTGCCTCAGCGGGCCCCTCCCAGCTTCCTCTGGGCTTAGCCAGGCCTGGGTACGAATCCCAGCCTGGCTGTGTCCTGGCTGAATGATGTGGAGCAGCTGTGTGTCCGGGCCTCAGTTTCCCCCTCTGGGAAATAGGTACCATCTTTGAAGAGGGCACAAGAATGTGCCTGCAGAGTGCCTGGTACATAGTGTTCAGGACTTGGGACTGGGGCCACTGGCCTTCCATGCACCCCTGGACTGAGACCGCAGTTCTCTCATTCCACTGGAGGAATGGGATGGTGCTGCCCCTGCTTCCATCTCCCCTGCCCCATCTTGGCCTCCTGTCTCCCCCCGCCCGCCCCATGGTGTGCCCGGAGCCCCGATCTGTCTTGCATGGTGGTCTCTCGCCCACCTCTTTTCCAGTCCCCCAGTGCCGGGCCTCAAAGTGCCCACCATGCCCATTGCCCCTTCTGGGCCTTTGTAAGCAAACACCTGTGTATCGTTTCTCTTCACACGGATAACAGCAGCATCTGTTCCAGAAGGCAGCAAGCTTTTTCTGTAAAACACCAGGGAGGAAATATTTTTGACTCTTCAGGTCAGTCTCTGTTGCAACTACTCAGCTCTGCTGTCAGAGCCGGAAAGCTGCTGTAGATGACATGGACACAGAGGGGTGTGGCCATGTGCCAATAAAGCTTTATTAACAAACACAAGCCAAGGGCCGAGTTTGGCCTCGGGGCGGTAGTTTTTGATCCTTCTTCTATACCATCTTTCACTCTGAACCCTGTCCACTTAACAGTGTGTCTGGACTTTGTGTCGCGTCCCCTGGGTGGCCCAGCGTGTGGATAATGAGTCCCCGTTGACAGCTGGTTAGGTTGTTGCCAGCCTTTAGCTGCTCAGAGCCGCTCTGCATTCCTCTTCTAGGGCATGGCACGTGGGAACCGTAGCTGCAGAGCGGAGGGTCAGGGGTCTCTGGCAGGTGGCCCCAGGGCACCCCTCCTCGTAGGGTTTGTACCCCCCGTGTTTCCTGCCTGTTCGCCTTCAGTTTCACCAGCCCCCACACATGATCAGTTTTGTTGTCACTTGGCCATCACGATCAGGGTGGGGACCACGTAGGTTTGCCAGGGCTGCTGTAACCAAGTCCCAGCATCTGGGCGGCTTAAACGACATATTCTCTCCCAGTCCTGGGGGCGGGAAGTCTGAGATTGGGGTATCGGCAGGGCCGGTTCCTCCAGGGGGCCTCTCTCCTGGACGTGCAGACGGCTGTCTTCTTCCCCTGTCCTCACGTGCTTGTCCGTCTGCGCGTCTGTGTCCTGGTCTCCCCTCCTTCAAGGACACCAGTCAGATTGGATTAGGACCCACCCCGGTGACCTCATTTTAATTTAATCACCCCCTTGAAGACATGATGTTCACATTCTGAGATCCTGGGGGTTCGGGCTCCAGTATGAACTGGGGGTGGGTGGAGTGGGGCTCCTTTCGGCCTGTAATGGGGTGAGTGGCTGTTTAAATTCGTACTGAGGAGCCTGGTCCCTGGCCCTGGGGAATCCTTTGTCCGTTGCGGAGGACAGGCCAGACTGGAGCTAGGGGTGTTCGGGGTCAGAGCAAAAGGCATCTGGAGTCCAGTTGCTGGAGAGGGAGAGTGGAGGTTGGGGAACAGGTGGTACCCTTTGGGAGGCCCTTGAGGTGCCTCCCTTCCCTGGCGTGACGCCAGCTCAGTTAGGCCCCAGAGCCCGGTAAGGTTCTCAGACGGGCAAGTGAAGGCCACCTGCCAGTTACCTGGCCCGCCTCGTCGCCTCCGCCCACGACCACGTTCCCGCCGGGCACTGGACATCAGGGGCTGAGGGCCTCCAGGGAGAGAGGCGTTTTCTCCTCCCGGTGGCTCTCCCACCCCCTTGACCGCGGACGGAAGCTAGACCTTGGCCAGTGAATGGGGACACTGAGGCCTGGAGGCATGGTGACTCTCGTGGGTTAACAGCAACTGGAACTGAGCTTTTCAAACATTTATTGGGCACCTACTGTGTGCCATGCCCTGCGTCAGGCAGTGGGGACGTGGGGGCAACAGAGGTACGTCATGATAAAGTTGAACACTCAGATAGTTGGACTCTCAGACTGGAGTCCAGGAGGATGTGTGGCTCGGGTGTGTGAGCCAGCCTGAGGGGACGTGGATACGTAGACAGAGGCCAAGGGGCACGCAGGAGGGAGCTTGAGGCCTCTGAGGAACAAGGAGGTCTGTGTGGCTGGACAGAGAGGGTGAGGGTGGCTCGAAATGGGGCTGCCGAGGCTGGCGGGGCAGCGTGGGTGAGGATCCGGGGTCCCCCCAGAGGATGGTGAGGACCACAGTGGAAGGGTGTGCAGCACGGGGGTAGTGGGTTTCAGTTTACATGTGTATGGGTTTATTATTTTTTAAAATGGGGGGAGGGGCAGAGGGAGAGGGAGAGAGAGAACCTCAAGCAGACTCCCTGCCGAGCGCAGAGCCCCATGAGGGGTTTGATCCCACGACCCTGAGATCATGACTTGAGCCAAAATCAAGAGGCAGACGCTTCACCGACTGAGCCACCCAGACGCCTGAGTTTACGTTTTTAAAGCTAGCTAGCTCCTGGATGTTCTAAAGGACCCCCAGCGTCTTTCCCCTTGGGCACTGCTGACACTGGGGCTGGGTCATTCTTTGGGGCGGGGGGAAGGGGGTGTCCTGGACATTATGGAGTGTTGAGCAACAAACATCCCTGGTCCCCACCCCAGGTGTGACTATTAGAATCCCCCCCACCCAGACCTCTCCAGTTGTCCCCCAGGTGGCAGAGTGGCCCCGAGCGAGAAGCACTGGTCTGGCCCTATCCTTCTACCCTGCGCCCCCCGGTATAACCCCCCCCCCCCCCCCCCCGGCACTACGTCCTGTGGGAGTGATGCAAGCAGGAAGCAAGCCACAGAAGCTGCCCCGGGCAGGCAGGGGCTGGACCCGCCCCCTCCCCGCCCTTACACCTTACAGCGTCATCCATGTGGCAACCAGGCCCCAGCCCTGTTCTTCCCCTGTCTGCACCCTCAGAGGACCAGCTGCCCCCCGGTTTCCCCAATATCGACATGGCCCCCCAGCTGAAGGTGGTGGAGCGGACACGGACAGCTACTATGCTCTGTGCTGCCAGCGGTAACCCCGACCCCGAGATCACCTGGTTCAAGGACTTCTTGCCTGTGGACCCCAGTGCCAGCAACGGTCGCATAAAGCAGCTGCGGTCAGGTGAGCACAGGTGGCCGGGAGGATGCAGGAACCACGGAGGACAGCAGAGGGAGGGCGGTGTCTCCAGGGCCCAAGCCCTGGGGACTAATGGGAGACAGAAAGGCAGAGGGGATGCGTAGCCATGGGGAGGGCATTGGCGTGGGGAGAGTGTCTTCAGAGCTGAGCCAGCAGGGATATAATGGGGGCATGGATCGGCAGGGGTAGTGGGGAGCTATGGCAGATGGTAGGAGGGGAGTGTGTCCATGCCTGAGTGGGGTTATAATGGACCCCGGTATGCACAGGGATGGGGAGCTAGAGAGATCACGGGGGCAGTGTCTCCAGTCCCCAAGCAGCACCATCCTAATGAGGCATAGATGTTGCAAGTGATGGGAGAGCCACAGAGGTGGGGGGTATCAGCAGGGCCCCAGCAGTGGGGACACAGTGCGGTTCAGACAGGCAGAGGTGAGGGGGGCCATGGAGAGTGGTGAGGATGGCCATCTTCAGTGCCTAACCACTGGGTGTGTAATGGGGCACAGACGGTCAAGGTAATGGGGAGGCATGGAAGGTGGCGGAGGGAGAGCGTCTTCTCTGCTGAAGCCATAGACCTGTCCAGTGAGGATATAATGGGGTCCAGACAGGCCCGAGTAGAGGGGAGATGTCTAAGGCAAAGGCAAGAGAGTATTTCCAGTGCTGATGCAGTGAGCGTTTACAGAGGAGGTAGGAGGCCCTAAACAGGTAAGGTAATGGGGAGCCGTAGAGAGCTGCAGGGAGAGAGTGTCTCCAAGACCGAAGCACTACGGACGTGACGGGGCACACAGATAGGCAGTCCAGCTTGTTTGGACAGGCCCTGGCCGGGCCAGAGCACAAGGCCTTGGCCACCTTGGGATGGGTGGTTCCACGGTTGTGTCTCGGCATAACACCCACGTGCCCTATCTGTGAGTCTGTCTGTCTTGGGGGGCTGTGTGTGTTGTGTCAGTTGTCCCACTGCTTCATGACAAGGCCACACGTGCATGTCTGGGCTCCCTGTGCCGACCTGACCTGCTTCCCGCGTGAGGTCCAACGCAGGCCGTGCTGCCTGCACGTGGGTTTGCCTTCTCCCTCCCAGAGCAGAGCTTGTCCACGTGCGTCTTGGCTGCACGCGCACCCACGTTACTGTCCTTCCCGGGTGCGTGCACGCGTCTGAGGCCACGCCCACAGTCCCCATGCGTGCAGACGTGTGGTAGGGATGTGCCCGCATGCACCTCCCGCGTGTTCTCCTCCACTGTGATTACACATGTTGGGGCACACCACTTTGCTTTCTCTCCCCCCTTCCTCTGAGGACCCCCCGCCCCCCGCCCCGGAGCCAGCCCTGCCTGAAGGCTTCCCAGTTGTTCTTCATGCCCCCACTCACTGTCCGGTCCCATTCTCTGAGGGGTCTGTCTGCCCATTCTCTGCTTTCCGCTTCTCCCCGGCGCAGACCCAAGCTCTGAGAAGGGACAGACGTTAAGCCCAGAGTTTCTTTCTTCCCTGGAGAGACCTGGACCTTGCCCTGGGGCAGGGGCCGGGGGGGGGGGTAGTAGACAGCCTTCCCCCTTCTGTCCTGTCTGAGGATACTTGCAGCTTTGGGAGTTCAGCCGGGGGATGATGGCAGCCTGAGGGTCCAGTTCCTTCCCCGCTGGCTTCTGCCCTCACGGGCCCCGATGGGGCTGATGAAGAGCACGGAGCCCGGGGCCCAGCTGCCTGGGCCCATGTCCGCTGTGTCCTAGGGCAGGTCTTTTCCTCTGGGTCTCAGGACCATATCATGCACCTCCTCCTTGGCACTGGTGCGAGGGGCTCGTGACGGAATGCCTGGCACAGCCTAGGTGCTCGGCACGCGTGTGAGCTGCTTTATTGGTCATAATCTGATTACTCTTCCGACCTCCCCTCCCTGCCCCGCCCCAGTGAGGATACAGGCCTTTGCATAACACCCATTAATGATCCTGTTCTCTTTTCTTGTCCCTCTGTTGTAAACGTTCAGAAACCTTTGGTAAGTCTCATTTGTTCACCACGTCAACAACTAACGTCCCCTCTTCGTTCCCCTTCCCGCCCCGCCCCCTCCCCGCAGACTAACAGCCACTGTGACAGTAACGGTGACCCACTCCACGTGGCATGTTTACTAACGACCCCCCCTCCCCCACCAGCCACCCAGCCCTCCCCTGTCAGGCACCAGGGGGCTGCAGAGAGAGGAGCCCAAAAGGAAAAGAGGAAAAAAACACAAGGCCACAAGGGGGCTGGTCAGACCCCAGAATGGGGGCTAAGGGGAAATTAGGGGAATCCTAGAGCTAGTGGAGTTTTGCACCTAACAGTCCCCCAGCCTTGACATTGCTGGAAGATGAGGAACTTGCAGAAATTCGGGAGCTGGGTCTGAGAGGGAGAGAGGACTTTTCCAGCTGGGCTGGCACTGGGCACTTCCCTGTTTTACCAACATCCAGCCTAAATGCCCTGAAACCAACTGCAGGGCTAACTCTTACTAGAGTGAGGATGACTGATGTTGGCCCGTGAAAGTTCCTTCTCCTCTTGCTCAGGTTAAGCAGTAGAACCACCTTTAATACCCAAGAGACATATTTTCTCCTCTCAATATAGTGGCCTTGGGCTGTTTGGCCATCTTGGGAGGTCCCGTTCTTTGGCCTCTGGATCCCCACCGACCTAGGTTCTGGTCGTCATTGCCACCTTAAGTGAATTCCCATTTCGTCCCGAGTAAAGAGGAGAAGGGGGCCTTGTCGGTTTGAGGATTTTGTAAGAGGTAATACAGAGGTCTGGGAGGCTGGAGAGCTGGGTTCAGAGCCCACCCCTGCCTCTGACTCATGGTGTGACAATTTGCTGGCCCCTCCGGGCACTCGTTTGCCCATCGGTTTTGCCTTCACTGTGCGGAAGGAGCTGTGTTCTGGCCTCAGGGTTTCCGGGCTCCACTTGTTCTTGGTGGGGTTATCGGCTGTCCGTCAGCAGAGAGAGAGGGGGCTGGATCTCTCCCGGGAAGATGAGCTGGGGGTATAAATCTCCAAGCCAGGACCGCTTTCTTTGTGAGTCCTGAGTTGTCCCCTGCCCCCAGCGCCCGGGTCAACGTGCAGATCGCCCTTTCCTCTTTTCCTTTTGGAGGCCAAGGAGGCGGGAGGGCCCTCCCTCCCTCCGCCCTCGCTCCCCCTTGCTGCTCTCCCCTGTCCCCCTTACTTGGCCTGTCTGTAACGCCTTCCCTTTGCTTTATTAATGTCCAGCCCTGGGGCACTAACCCCTCTCCCCCGTCTCTAACAAGACTCCCAAGACCCTCCTCGCTCCCTGTCCCTTCCAAGAAGGAAAGAAGAACGGGAGGTCCATGACCTCCCTCCCTCAGCCCAAAAGGAAGGCAGCCAACAGGGCCAGGCCAGGCCATAGACCTCCCTGGGCCATAGGGACACCCCTAAGAACAGTCTAGAGGGGCTTCTGGACTCAGTCCCTCCTTCCCCAGGAGACTGTCGCCTCCTGTGGGAAGCCTTCCTGACTGACAAGCCCTCAGACCCTGCAGGGTCCCTAGGCTCAGGGCTGGCTCAGTCCCCCACCCCCCTGGGGGCAGAGTGGACAGGCCTGGCTTGTGGCCCAGCCTGGCCTCCCTGGGGCCCCCCCGGCCCCCCAGGACTGCCTTCTGAAATTCACCTGACTCTCTCTGCTTCCCTTACAGAAAGCACTCCGATCCGAGGTAAGAGGCTCTTTCCTCACCCACCCGCCCACTCACGCTCTCTCTCGCTGCCCACCCAGCCCCCCAGGCTCCATGGGGGGCTACACCCAGGCCCCTTCCACATATTTCCCCCTTGCCACCCTGCCCGGTGTCTGTCCAGTCTCTGTGTCTATGTCACTGTGCGTGGCTGGGGGGCCGAGTGTGGCCATGGCTGCCCCTCAGGCCATCTGGCCTCAGGAAGGGGCAGTGCCTCCCGTGTCCCCCCGGAGCTCTGGGAAGCAGATTCTGATCGCTGCTCTGCACACAGGCCTTGTGTTTCTCCAGCCTCAGTCTTCCCGTCCTTTTGATGTGAGGGTCCTGCCCGAGGGAGCAGAGAGACAGGCAGTCTCAAAGGCCAACTCCCCTAGTGCTGACCGGAGTACACTAGAATAGGCCTGAGTGGGAACCCTAGGGAAGAGTCGATGTCCTAGGGATGCTGTGTGACCTAGAGCAGGCTCCCTGCCCTCTCTGGGCCTCCATAGTAATGCCTGCCTGCCTGCTATTCAGAGCCTTGAGGTTGGGGGAAAGTAGGAAGTGTGGGATATGGGGGAAGAACCTGCTTCTGTAGCCCCCAAAGAAGCTAATCTGGGGTCCTAATTTGTGGGTCCATGTCATTTCCATGGGACAGCCATGAACAGCTGGGTAGAGGGGACTTCTTGGGAGCTTGGACTGGATTTTTGGACTCCTGGTGCCAGGAATTCTAATACCTGTGATTCACACACACTTGGAGATGTTCACTCATCTTTCATTCACTCATGGTCAACAAGCATGTGGCTTCAGGCCTGTGATTCAGACATACTTAAGAGATGTTCGCTCAGTTTTATTTAGTTATGAAAACGAAAACTTTGATCCAGGCCTTTGATTTCAAACATACTTGTGGAAACATTTGCCTCATTTTTATTTACTCACGGGTGTTCAAGTATTTTTTGAGGTCTGTGATTTTAAATATACTTAAAGATGTTCACTCAGCTCCATTTACTTGTGAAAATGAGGATTTGTTCCAGACTTGTGGTTTCGGATATCCTTGGGGAGTTGTTAGCCTCATTCTCATTTACTCATGGGCACTGCGGTGTTTGATCAAGGCCCGTGCTTTCATATATTCTTGAGAAGCTTCATTCATTTTTATATGTTCGTGGGAAGTAACATATTTGATCTGGGCTTGTGATTTCAAACATAGGGAGGGGAAACCAGCCCTATTTTCATATGCTCATACGCATTAAGACCTTTGATTTGGGCCTATGATTTTAAGGATACTTGAGGAAATTGGCCTCTTCTTTAAACTTTTATTCACTCATGACCAACAGATTCTTTGATCCTGGCTTGTTATTTTCCAAACACACTTGTGGCACTTCAACCTTCCATTTTATTTGTGGGTATTAGAGGTTTTCATTCAGATCTCTGATTTCAAACACTTGAAAAGTTTCCCCATTAACCCAAGAGTGCCATGGACCTGGGTCTAGGACCGTAATTGCAAACGCACTTGAGGAAGTTCATTAATGATTACTCATCAGCACCAGGATCCTGAATCCAGGCCTGTGGTTTTAAAACAGGTGGGTGAATTCAGACTTGCGTAGATGACATTAGGGGCATCCATGGGGGAAATTCAAGCTCCTCTTCAATTAATCTCAGGTACAGGGGGCTTTTAATCCAAGTTTTTTTATTTCAAACATACTTGATGTATATATATCAATCTCAACATCCTTTACCTTAGCTAATGTGAGAGGTGTCCCAGTCCTAAAATTTCAGTTGGTCTTAAAGAAAGACAAACTTGTCTCTGTTTATGGGCACTGCAGGCTTTGAGACCTGTCATTTCAAACACGCACGAGGAACCCAGACCCGTGTTCATTTACACATAGGCACTGGTTGAAACCAGCAGGGCAACCACCAGCTTCCTGAACTTGCACATTCCTTGTGGCCGCCCCCGAGGCCCCAGGGTCTCGCAGATGACTGCTGTGGGTTATGAATGCCCATTGCCTAGAGAGCATCACTCGGTGTTTTTGCAAACACCCCTCTGGCACATACCTCTCTGGCTCTGTAGTTAAACCTGGCGGTCATTTCTGAAGCACCAGCCAGACATCCACTGGATTTCCCAGTGAGAATGGAGGACTTTTGCAGGGGACATGCAGTGTGTTTGGGCTGGTCTGGGGCTAGACTTGGATTAGGGCGGGGGGAGACGAGCCAGGGAGTCCCCCCCCCCCGCCCCCAGCCCAGCCAGGGTTTCTAGACTAACTCCTCTCTTTTGTCTGCCTCTCTCTGGCCCAGACAGGACAAGAGACAGGTGGAACGGGGCTCTGGGACAGCCCACCCAGCCCAGGCCCAGACCCTCCCTGACTGGCCAGGCTTTCTCCCCTCTCCCCGCAGGGGCCCTGCAGATCGAGAGCAGCGAGGAGACGGACCAAGGCAAATATGAGTGCGTGGCTACCAACAGCGCTGGCGTGCGCTATTCCTCACCCGCCAACCTCTACGTGCGAGGTAGGGAACGCCGTGTCCAGGTCGAAGGCAGGGACCCGTCCTATCTTGTTCCCCCTTCCTCCTTGGGCTCACAGCCTCTGGGCTCCCCTGTTCCCTGCAGACCCGAGCAGGAGGGCCCCCCCCACCCCCCTGCTCACAGCAGGACCTTGGGTGAGGCGGCATCCTTCTCTGGACCTCAGTTTCTTTACCTCTAAGATGGGGGCTGCTTACACCCTCCACCCCCACGCCTGTGACAGACACCCCATGGGCTGCAGGACTTGGTGGGGGAGGCAGGAGGGAACGGGGCAGGGCCAATGGGGTCAGTCTTGGGCCCACAGGGCTGGGGGAGCCTGCAGGCCTCTGCCCCGCCCTGCCCGCCCACCCGCCCACCCGAGTCGGCTTCTGTGGTGTGTCGTGCCGTGCCCCCCACCCTTGCTGTGTGCTTGCTTTGCTTCTCCAGACTCCGTGGCCTCTCGTAGCTCCCTGCTTCACCCACCCCCAGCACCCTCAATCTGAGAGCTGGGGAGGGGTCTTTGAGGCCGCCCCCCGCCGGCCCCTGCACCTTCGGCTGTCCCAGAGCCTGGTGCTCTTTGTCTCCTAGTCGCCCTCAGGAAAGGACGCGTGTTGGCCCAAGCGAGGCCGGGGCCACAGCAGGCACGCAGGCCTGGGGCTTGGCACCCCGTCAGGCCGCGGCAGGCACGGCACGCCAGCGAGGCTTGTCGCTCTCGTCATGCCCGGAAGCCCGGGTCCTTGCCCCAGGGCCCCCCACCCCCACCCCCCAAGGTGGCCCTGGGGAGCGTCTACACAGACTTCCTTCTCGGTCCCTTGATGTCCCCTCAGAGGCGCCGGGGGGCTCCCTTGTCCCCAGAGGCCAGGGTTGGCCCCTCTTACCCTGTGTTGGTTCTCTTCAGTTCTTCCAGAAATTTTAATCTGCCTCCTCCTCTTCCATTTGCTCTCCTCCCTCTCCCGCCTCCCAGTGGCTGTGTCTGATCAGATTCGGGGTAGAAACAGCCTCTGCTGCCAGGAAACAGGGCCCCCTTCAAACCCTAGGGCTGCCCTGATTGGCTCTTATACTTGACTGCACCCACACTTCTCCGGGCCTCAGTTTCCCCCACGCGAGGCACCAAGCCCCTGCTGTTCTCCAGCCGGGAGGCGGGGCAGTTCCTCCCTCCCCCACAGACCCTCCCCGCTTGGTCCCCACCAAGCACAGCCCCACCGGCCCCGAAGCAGCTCCTTGGTTCTGCACCTTGGGTTTGACATCCTGTCTCTGAGGAGGAGGCCGCGTGGAGGGAGGGAAGGGGGACGTGGGTGTGAGGGTGGGCAGGGGGCACACACCGATCCGCTGCCACGGCACCTCTGGTGAGTTATAGCGCGTCCAGGACTCCAGCTGACTGGTCTTCGTCTAATCTGCTTATTTCTCTGCAAACATCTGGGATGGGGGTTTGTAAGTCTGGCAGGGTTCAAGGAGAGAGCGCGGACAGCAGGCATGGGGTGGGGGGGAGGCCTCTAGCAAGGGTGCAACGAGGGAAGGGGACCCCCATGTCCTCAGCCCCCTGGAGTGGGGTCCCCAGCATGAGCCTCTGATCTTTTGGGGGTCCAGCCTCCCAATCTTTGCCTGGGTCTCAGACACTCCAGAAATGAATTAAAAAAAAAAAAAAAGAATCGTGGAAGACGAATGTAATATGTCAAGAAAAGAAAAAAGGTCATTGCTGTTCTTTTTTATTTTTTAATTTTAATTTTTTTTTTTTTGGTTTAAAGAAAAAAAAAAACAACAAACTATTGCAGCTTTTAGCCTTGGGAAGTCCTCTTTTTACTCTCTGTATCTCCCCTATTTTTTCTCTTCTCCCCATGTCATTGTGTTCTGCATCAAACCCCCTTTACATCCCTCAGAGCTTCGAGAAGGTTGGTGTGTTTTTTTCTTTTTTACTTTCTTTACCCACATTTTTACATTCTGAAAGTGACACGCACACACACGACACGCACATGGACATGCACACGCGCACACTCAGACACACACACGGAAAATAAGAGCGAAAGAACTAATAAATAAATAAACGATGGAATACGAATAGTAAGCACAAAGCGAACAAAACAAAACAAAACAAAAAAACCGCCAAGTGAGAGCAAAAACCCAGAAAGACACGAAAATTTCAGCCGCGCCCAGCCCGGCCTAGGGCCGGCCGCACACATGCGATGCTTGCATTGTGGTCGCCTCTATGCATCCGTTGGTAATGTTGTTGCTAAGTTTTTTGCACTCCTCGTCGTCATGGTAACTTGGGCCTGATGCATGCCGGGAGAATGTAAAAATTTCTCTGCATGCCACTCTTGTCGGTTTGGTGAATTCCCAGCGCCTTCTGTTGGAGTGTTTCTCGTCTCCTGTTCTGTTTTTCTCCTTTGGTTTCCTTCGTATTTCTTTCTTTCTTTTATTTAATTATTATTACTAATTATTTTGGTTTGGTTTTGTTTTGGGGGGGAAAAAACCGATCAGTTCGTTTTTTTTTCCCCCCTCTCATCCCCGTTCACCCTGGTCCCCTTCTACCCCAAAGCGTTTCGTCTTTGGTTCTGTCTCTTGTTTCCGTGCTATTTGCTTTCGGTTTCTTGGGCTGAGCTGTTCTGTGGTTGTTCTCCAAACGCATTGTGATTTAAAAGCCAGTGTTCCTGTCCCAGCTACCATCCAGGAGGGCGGTAGGGGTCCCACAGCTGGGATGCTGGGGCAGAAAGTGACCGCCCAGGCTCAAAGGCACAAGGGAGGTGACATAGACAGATGGTGGGGGGTGTGGGGGAGAGCAGCCCCATTTGCCTGGCCTCGCCAGCCAGGCCCCTTTTCCCCAGAGGTGGTGCCTCAGCCCCACAGCGCAGCCATGTTGGAAGGGGGCGTAAGCAGGCATGTTCCTGTCTTTCTGCCTCAGCATGAGACCACCTCCCACTCTCCCAAACGACCCAGAAAACAGGCATTTGAAGTGCAGCTAAACGGGCAACAACCAGCATTTCGAGTTCTTGTTCACTAGAGCAGCAGTCCAAATGGGGGAAGTGGCTACCTTACCTTGGATCAGCCTCCCGAAATGACGCATGCTTGGCACATAGGCAGCGCTCAAGATGGCAGCTGGTGTGATGACTTTGGCATCCTGGCTGGGTACAAATACAAAACTCTCTGTCAGAAAACATAGCATGACCGACTTTGGAAGAAATACGCAGGCAGTTTAGCCCGCCCTACAGTGCTATGCCTCCGCCTCCCAGGCGATGTTGGCTGTTCCCTCCACCCCCTCACCTGCTCTGGGCCCAGTCACAGGTATCTTGTCCAGCAACACAGCATGGTCACTTTCTGAGTACCTAAGCATCAGAACTGTGGAATTCTGGAGAAAACCCAGGGGAACTTTGGACATAGCCTCTCCCCCCTCTCTCTCTGCCTCCCCAGCTCTCCCACTGCCTGCCTCTCTCCCTCTCCCTCTCTCTCTCTCTCTCTCTCTCTCCCGCCCTCCCTCCCTCCCTGTCTCCCTCTCTCCCTCTCTCTGTCTCTGTCTCTCTCTGTCTCCGCCCTCCCCCCCACCAAAGTGTCTCTCTCACTCCTGCAAACCTTCAGAGATTCAGAGATGCACGCTGCCATCTTCTTCTCCCTCCCTGAAGGAAGTCAAGCCCTTGAGAATACTACTCCAACCCCAAATAAAAAAATTCATTTAGGTTTCTAGCCCCTGGACCCTCGGCTGACTATCCAACATAGGTGGGAGTTGAGAGAAGAGGCCAGCTTGTTGGGGCCACCGTTTTTACCCTCTTTTCCCTCAACTTCCTTCCCTAATTTCCCAGTTATTGGGAAGTCCGGGGCCAAGTTGGCAAGAGGACTTTAGATGCAGTAAGAGGAGATTGCTTTCTCCTGTCTCCTTTTTAGCCCAGGGTGAGAGCTGCCAGGCCGACCTGCAGAGGAGCTCCAAAAAGTAGAGGAGAGGTTCTCCCAGCCCCTCCACCAAAGCTGGGTCCCAGTGAATTAGAGCTGAGAAGTGGCTCAAGGTCTTGGACTCCGGCCCACCTGGATTCAAACCCTGCCACTGCCCCTCTCTGGCTGTGTGACCTTGGGCTAGTCACCTGATCCCTTGGGGTCCCATTTCCTCATCTGCACAAGAAGGGTCATCCCTGCTCAAGCTCACAGGGGAGTTGGGAGGATTCCATTGAGCTAATTACTGCTCAAGTGCCCTGTGTTAGTGCCCGGCGTAGAAGAGATCACCTAGTGGGATTGTTGTAGAGGGGAAGGAAAGAGTTCAAGCGAACACTTCCCTTCTTTGGGGACCTCATCTGGCCCATTATGTACTTCGCAGATCCACCGTTGGAAAAAGATGGCTGTGGCAAACTGCTTTGAAAAGAACTGTAGGGCAGAAGTGAACTCATGTGCTCAGATCTCGTTTTTCGCTGGTGCTTTTTCTGAACCCATCCCATGATTTCATTTTCTCCTGGTTCCGACCCAATTCCTGTGAGATCAGTGGCCGCCCTAGAGCCACATCTTTCATCTTTCCTCCTGTCACTTTGCCAGGGAGTTTGGTGGCCACGGAGTCCAAACAGGCAAAAAAACCACAAAAAAACAAAAAACAACGGGCCCAGCTTGGGCGCTGAGCTACCTTGCAGAACAGCCCCAGTCCACCAGAAGAGGGGACCACCTGGCACGTTCCACCCTGAAAGCTACAAGCGTTTACATTGTTGCTAGGGCAGGCTGCCAGGAGTCCCTACCCCCAGCTGGACTCCTTTAATTCCCCATCACCAGCTTCTGCTGCCCCTGGGAGGTTCAGGGGGCGGGATATTCAGACGGGGCCCTTCTCCTCTTGAAACGGATCTCTCTGAGATGCAAAGGGCCAACGTCCAAACTGAGCCCACTTTTTAATACATCTGGCATTCCCAGTCCCAGAACTCCCCTGGGGAAGATGCAGCTCCGGCTTTTGACAAGGTGGGAAGGTGATCAGATTACATTCTCCCTGGCTGTTAATTTTCTTGTTTGTCTCTTTAACATTGTAAGGCTTTCCGGTCTCGCTTTGGTGGCTAAAGGTGGCACCTTCACCACTTGACATTTGACATAGCGTCATCAACCCATGGTGCGCGGGACCCAGTTAAATGGTGCACCACCCGCCTGATGGTGTGAGGGCTTGCGGGGAGAACTTGGAGTGAGCTGGAGGCATGGGGAAGAGCGGTCCACCTTCCAGGGACTCAGGATACCTTTAGGATTTGGGAGGAGGTCAGATGGGGCTGGGATACTTCAGTGACAGGTCTCGAATCTTGAGCTCAGGAACAGGACTCGATGCCCGATGCCAGTGGTGGGTCTATATTGCCCCGATTTCTGGGTGCTCCCCAGAACTCTCTGTGTCTTGTCCCCAGGCTTTTGCAGATCAAACCATGGCGTGGGATTTTTATGGGACAGATGGTTTTTTAAAATTAAAACCTCTGGCACCAAGCCATGTCAAATTGGTGGGTCTGACTTCTAGGTGTTTTCCTTACTTCCACCCCCAGCCCCAAACAGGATTAGATACAAATATTGGGCCTGGAATCCGCCCCCCCAACCTCCTGTATCTCCAGAAAGATTTGCACTGGGGTGTGTTGGTGAGCCCCCCCAGTTCCTGTTGATCACGCCTGGCCGTGCCTCTCCCTGCCCTGCCCCCAAGGCCCCTGACATGACCCTGACAGGACCCAGCCCTTCTCATCCCACCCTCATCCCAAGGGGAGAGGGGGCTCCAGGGTGGGGCGGCAGGGAGGGGGCGTTCTGCAGGAACACTGAGCTCTAGAACCTCTCGCCTGCTGCCTGCCTCACACCCTTTGCATTGCTGTTTCCTCTGTTCTGGGGCGGGGCGGGGGGGAAGTGAGGGGAATATTAGATTACACCTTGTCATTTGGAAAGCCCCACATCTCTGGCGGCCACAGCGGGGGGGGGGGTGGCAAGGAAGTCATTCGATTGGCAAGATGTCATCCCATTTTCTGCTAGAACCAAAAAAAAAAAAAAGTGGGGCAAGAGAGAGGGTACCAAAAAAGGCAAATAAAATCAGTATCGATAGTGCAGCAGAACATCCAGCTAAAAATGCTAACAACTTGCCAAGGCCGCTGGTCAGCCGGTGGGCCGGGCTTCAGCCAGGTCCCTCCAGGCCATGCACGCTATCTTGATGGCAGAGGGAGCTGTTGGTGGGAGGGAGGAGGCAGGATGGTAGAAAGGGGTCAGGAACAGGAAGATGCCCAAGGCAGGCCACGGGGCAGTACCACCCCTCCCTGGGCCACTGGCTGGGGTTCAACAGAGGGGCTGAGAACCAGGCCTTGGAATCAGGCTCGGACCCCCCCCCCTTCCCTGGACAGGTGTAATCTAAGCTTCAATGGGCCCGTGGGGGCTGCAGAACTTCTTGGCATCTCTCCCCCCCCCTCCCCTCCCCACCCGCATCCTCATTTTGGAGTCTGGAGGAGCACCCAGCAGCTCCTCTTACCCCAAAATGCCAGGCAGAGCTCCCCCCTCCCTCCCTTGGAGCTGTGGCTTGCCGAATCGTTGAGATGTCTGACACTGTCGAGTTCCCTACCTAGTGCTTCAACCAGATCACCTCACTTTTGAGTTTTCCCTCAACCTTCCCCACCCTTTCTCCCCTGAACCCCTCCCCCTTTTGGTTTTTGAGTTTCTGCCTCTTCCTGCCTGGGGGAGGGGTCGTCTCCCGGTTGCTTTGACGGTTTTTGAGTTGTTTTTCCATGTGAATCGGGGTTTGAAGCGACCCACCCCCCCCCAACCCGCCACCCCCCACCGCCCACCCTCCTGACCCCCTCACCCATGCGGGTCCTCCCCGCTGGGACCCCCGGCTACTCGGTGACGAGAAGAGCTGGAAACGAGAGCCAGCTGGAGCGTGCTGAGGACCAAGGCTGGTGTGGTCCCCTTATAACCTGCCTGGACCCTCCATTCAGGTCGGTAATTGGGGGCGGGGGTCCCGCGGGGCCACTCCGTCCTGTGGGCTCTGTGCCCACCTTACTTTCTAACCCGCACCTCAAGCTTGCAGCCAGGGGTGGAAAGATGTCGTGGGTGGGTGTCAGCACCAAACTGGGCAGAACACAGCGTCAGCCACCCGCCCTTGCTGGCTGGGAGGTTGCCCGGAGGCCTAATGAGACTCCGCAGGGGGTTCTGAGCCACCTAGTGCTGATGGGCATGATCCTCCCCAAACTTGTGGCAAACCAGCCCTCTTCCTACAGCACACCCTTAGAAGCAGATGAAGCGAATGAGAAAGCAGGTAGGCAAAGTTTCTCAGCTGTCGGCGTTTACAGCATATTGGCAGATCCATTTAACTGATGGCTGCTGGCCATGTTCAGGATTGTGAGCACTAAAATTACTGTTGTTGATAAATGCCCTTCCACATTTAACTGACTTATAATTAACAATCCTATACTGCAGGCTTTTTACATATTCAAGATAGATGCTTGTCCCTGCCTCTGAAAAAAGTTGGAGGTATCTTCCAGATCTCCCCAAGGAGAATTATTTTAAGTTCAGATGTGAATGGGCTCTCTGGGGCGAGATGTTGAGCCTTATTACACAGGGATAAATTTGGCTCATATTTAACCTTTCAGTCCTAAAGCTAGCACTTATTCCCTTTGATATTCCAATAATCCCTTTCTGTATAGGCATCTTCCTAATGGCTTCTGGACATTTGTTATAATGACTGCTGGATAGCATTCAACTGGTGGTCACTGATTATTATTCAGTTGATAGGTATATATAGGTGATGGGGTACTTTGGCCCTCTTTGTTGTCCCCAGAAGGTAAAGACACATGAGTTTGAAAGAGCCAGGTGCCAAGAGGAGACACTTGGCTGTAATTCTTGCTACTTGCCGTGGTGAGAGAAGACTCGCTTTACCCGAGAGGCAGGGACCAGGCAGTCCTGGCTTTGAGCTCTGGCCCCACCACTTCCTTGGTGTCTTCCAGCTAGCCCTATCACATCTCTGAGCCTCCGCTGCCTCATCCACAAAATGGGCAGTACAGATATTTGCCGCACCAAGTTGGAAGAGATAAAGGGACATGGGGATTCTCCTGAAATTCTGTTTCCTTTTTAACTAATTCATCCCAAACTCCCTTAAGGTAGAGAATCTAGCTGATCTTCCCCCACCCCCCAACCCTGGGAGGCCAGAAGGAAACTTCACTGGCCCCATGCCCAGGCTGAGTACCTTCTGTGTGCTGGGTACTGCCTCAGTCAACCTAATGGCCTTCTGAACATGTCCCCAAATATCCCCATTTCACAGAAGAAGAAATCGAGGCACCTGAGGGACCTTCCCAAGGCCCACGGGTCTTATTCCACCACATCATCGCTCCCGCCTCTGCCTAGAGAGGTTCTCTGTGAGACTCCGAGCTCGTGAGGAATTGCCTTGCTGTGTGCTCAGTGTGTCTGAGACAAGGGCTGTTCATCCCGCCCTCAGCCAGGGGCAGGGTGTCCCCGAGAAGCGGGGCTGGGCTGGTTTGCCCCGAAGGTGGTTCTGTGAGGATCTCACCTCCGTGGCCACCTCGAACCCGCAGCCCGGGTTCTCGAGTGCCGGGTGGGGAGGCCAGACCCTGTGTTCTGCCGCGGGCGGGGGGGGGCACCTCCCTGGGGAAGTCACAGCCCTCCCCCTTTTCAGACCCCGATTTTCAGCCCCACACATTCCATGTCTTTTTGTTTTGTTTTGTTTTTGTTTTTGTTTCCTTTTTGCTTTTGGGTGTTTTGTTTCGGAGGGGATTTTTGTTTGGTTGTGGTTTTTTGGGGATTTTTCCTTTTTTTAATTTTTTTCCGCTTTGTTTTTTCATTTGTTCCTCCTGGTTTGGTTTTGGACGTCGATGCCGTTTTCTGTCTTTGATTAATTAGCTCCCCCACGCTCATCCCCCATCATGTTCTGTTTCCATGACAACGCAGCGTCGGGCATCCCACTTGTGCCTCGCTGTGGATGCCGGCGGCTGGCCTGGACCGCGTCCGCTGGCTGGCCGGACCCCATTCCCCCCCGACTCCCCCCCACCCTCCACCCAGCCCTGTCAGAAAGCCGCCCCCCACCCCAGCGCCCTGCCCCGCCCCCACCCCCAGTCTGTCTGCATGGCCCCCCGTCTCCCCTCGCCCGCACCCCCACTGCTCCCCTCCAGTGATACCTTTCACTTCCTCCATCCCGTCTCCAACGTGACACTGGACTTTTCGTGGGGCTTCCTTTTCTGAAGGGCTGCCGCTTCTTTGCCCTGCCCTGCCCCCCCACCCCCATGGAGCTGCCCCCCTCCTCTTTGCCTCTGGCCATCTGGATTCAGGGAGCAGGGGTCGGGATTTCCAGTTTAGAAGCCAGGCTGGAAGAGCGGGGTTCCCAGGCTTGCTTCCCTTTCTCCCCTGGAGCCCCCTCCTCTGTAAGGCAAGCCAGACCCCCGACAGCCACCCCCCCACCACCAGTAGCGTGTGGAATCAAAGGCAGGTCGGGGTGCCAAAAGTCATTTTGTGGCCCTCTTGAGCCTTGTTGAGTCTCCAGTCTGTCATCTCCGTAGTTCGAGACAAGACTCCTTGACCCATCCAAAACTGGGGACCCACGAGGCCCCAGGGTTTTAGCCAGGGATACCCTCTTTCTGGCTCAAAGGATCTACTAGGTCATCCCAGGTCCCGCCCGCTGCAGTGAAACATCTCCTGTGGGGCAGCCACGCCTTTTGGAAGTTCAGGTGCCATTAGCGTCCGCCCCCCCGCCCCCGAAACCTGTCCGCCTTCCGAAAATGGAGCCCCCGAAACGCATCCTGCTGCCTTCACGGTCTGCGAGATTGGGACAGAAGGCTGCACCCGCTTCCCCGCTGAGAAACGCACAGAACATGTCCCTGTTTTCTCAACGTTCAAGCTCATTCCCTTGTTTTATTATTATTATTATTATTATTAATTAATATCCTATTTATGATTCTGCCAGGGCTGTGATGTGACAATGTGATGTGTCACATTGGGTCACATCCGCTAGAATTAATATGCAGCATTGAAGTGGGCCCCCTCCTCCCTCCTCCTCTGTCTTTGCCCCCCTCTCTCTGGGCCTGTCTTCCTGTTCTCTCTCCCACAGCTCCTCTCTCTTCTGTGGCACCCACGAGCGTGCACTGAAGGCCCCTGAAACCCAGGCCTCTTCCCTTGCATTACCTCTCTCTCTCGGTCCCGCCTTCTCCCTCTCTCTCTCTCTCTCTCTTTCTCTCTTTCTCTCAACCAACCTATTTTGCATGCTGTTTGTGACTCTGAGAGCTGCATCTATCAATGGAAACTTGTCAGATCCGACAGAAGCTTTTAGAAGGGTTTCTCAACCCAAAAACCACAAAAATTTCATTAGAGTTTCTCATCTTTTCCTCGAGGGCCCCCCGGGAAGTGGGCAGGGCCCCTGAGTCTCCGGAAGGGACGGGGGGTCGGGGGCCGAGGTCCTGGTCCCCTCTGCCTCCTGGGGCCGGCGGATTCCGTGACCTCCCCGCTCCCCGTCCCGACTTCCCCAGAGCCACGCCCCCCACACACCTGCACCCAGAATCTTCTGAAGCTCCCCACTTGGGAGAGCGGGCGGAGGGGCTGCTCCCTGAAGCCACGTCTGTCAGCAAAGATGAGAAACAGCTGATAAATTTTTGTGTTTGTAACTGTGCTGTGACCAGCCACTCTGGTCTCTTGAAACCCTGTTGCTACGAAATAATGCTTCATGTCTCTTTTTATTATATATCGATATATCTCTCTCTATATTGTTTGTGAAGTACCTTACTTTGAAGTTTTGATTTCTTTGTGTTGGAATTTGATTTTTTAATTTTTTTTTTTTTTGGTTTTCTTTTCATTTGGAAGAAAAAAAATTTTCAGCTGGGGGGAAGAAAACAGCCCTGTTTATATTTAAATTGTTTTCCACTTTTTTTTTCTGTTTTTCTTTCTTTCCTTCCTTTCTTTCTTTCTTTCTTCCTGCTTTTCTTTCTTTTTCCCCTCTGCATCCCGTCTCCCCACCCCGCACCCCGCACCCCTCCCCCCACCCGCCGCCGCCCACCCCCAGTCCGCCGTGTGGCTCCACGATTCTCCATCTTGCCCATGAGCCACGAGATCATGCCAGGTGGCAACGTGAACATCACCTGCGTGGCCGTGGGCTCGCCCATGCCCTACGTCAAGTGGATGCAGGGGGCCGAAGACCTGACGCCTGAAGACGACATGCCTGTGGGTCGGAACGTGCTGGAGCTCACAGACGTCAAGGACTCCGCCAACTACACGTGCGTGGCCATGTCCAGCCTGGGCGTCATCGAGGCCGTGGCCCAGATCACAGTGAAATGTAAGCGGGGCCCATGGGGCCCAGGAAGGCAGGTCATCTCTTGACACCCCTCTCCTGGGGGCGCAGGTTGAGGGGTACAGGTGGAAAAGCTCCGAGTTTCCATTCTGGCTTTGGTCATTCATGGCTGCAAAGGGGACAGTTGTTTTGTGAACGGGGATTATTGGTTACATGTTATTCTGGGCCCAGCCCTTTGGGGTGAGGCATGGTCTCGTTCTGCCAAGCTTAGAGTCCAGCGTGGGAAACACCCGCATAGCCAGGCAGCTGTGATACAGCCTGATTGGGATTGTGACGGGGGTCCCGTGGCACTGTTCAGACCCCCAGAGTAAAGGTCGCACATCCGAGGAAAGTTAGGTCAGAGAAAGATTAAAAGTTGAACAGGAGGGCGCCTGGGTGGCTCAGTCGGTTAAGCGACTGCCTTCGGCTCAGGTCATGATCCTGGAGTCCCGGGACCGAGTCCCATATCGGGCTCCCTGCTCAGCGGGGAGTCTGCTTCTCCCTCTGACCCTCTTCCCTCTCGTGCTCTCTATCTCTCATTCTCTCTCTCTCTCAAATAAGTAAAAATAAAATCTTTAAAAAAAAAAAAAAAAAGTTGAACAGGAATGAGCCAGAGAAGATGGAGAACACTTCTAAGGGAAGGAAATGGACTGTCCAGACTCAGAGAGATGGGGCCAGGATGGAGGACTATAGATTCTCCTGACGTCTCAGGTTTGTGGTGAGATTCAGAGGAAGGTGCCCCCAAATATTTTTCTAGCTTTAGAACAGGGGCCTGCAAACTATAACCTGCAGGCTGGATCTGGCCCTCCTCTAGTTTTTCTAAATAAAGTTTTATTGGCACATAGATGAGCCACACCCATTCCCCCATGTCTTGTGTGTGGCAGCTTTTGGGCTGCAGGGGCAGAGCTGAGTAGTCTCAACGAAGACTCTCTGACCTACAAAGCTGAAAATAGTTACTGTGGGGCCCTTTTCAAGCAGTTTGCCAAGCCCTGCCCTCGGGCCATAAAAAGTGTCAGCTCCAGCTGGTTGGTTGGTCGTTTTGCAGAGGGATCGAACTTCTCCTGGGGCCTCTGTGGCGTAAGAACTTGGGACGAGTGGGAAAGTCACGATTATCCAAGTGCTAGGGACAGCTGTGAACAAGACTCTGGTCCCTGCTAAGCACTGGGCAAGGGCGCCTCTAGCCAGGGTAGTGTGTGGGAAGCTTTAAGGAATGAGAAGGAGCTGGCCATGTGGCCCTCTGGAGATGGAGCATTTCAGGTACAGGGAACAGCAGGTGTTACATGGGAACACACAGTGTGGCTGAGCAGAGTGGACCACAGAGAGAGAGACAGACCTCTCAGATTCTCAAGGGTAAATATTTTTCTTAAGGAGTGTTTTTTTTTTTTTTTTTAAGTCACCCGTTTTCAGCTTTACGGGCCGTCTAGTCTCTGCGACACCGCCCCCCCCCCCCCCCCAGCTCTGCCAGAAGCAGCCATCTGCAATACGCAGGCACTGCTGTGTTCCAATAAAACTTTGTTTACAAAAACAGGTGCTGGTCCTCAGGCCATAGTTTGCCGCACCCTGCTATAGATGATGGCACGGGGGTCATTAGGCCTGTGGTCACTGCCAAGGAAGTCGAGGCTCAGCGAGGGCAGTGGTCGTGTAGCTGAAAGTCACAGAGCCTCCGGGGTCTGCAGCCAGTGTGCCTGACATGTGACCCTCCCTCCCACCCACAGCTCTCCCCAAAGCCCCGGGGACTCCCGTGGTGACAGAGAACACAGCCACCAGCATCACCATCACATGGGACTCCGGCAACCCAGACCCTGTGTCCTACTATGTCATCGAATATAAATCCAAGAGCCAGGATGGGCCCTACCAGATCAAAGAGGACATCACCACGACGCGTTATAGCATCGGTGGCCTGAGCCCCAACTCGGAGTATGAGATCTGGGTGTCCGCTGTCAACTCCATCGGCCAGGGGCCCCCCAGTGAGTCAGTGGTCACCCGCACGGGCGAACAGGCCCCAGCTAGCGCACCCCGGAACGTGCAGGCCCGCATGCTGAGCGCCACTACCATGATCATCCAGTGGGAGGAGCCCGTGGAGCCCAACGGCCTCATCCGGGGCTACCGGATCTACTACACCATGGAGCCCGAGCACCCCGTGGGCAACTGGCAGAAGCACAACGTGGATGACAGCCTGCTGACCACCGTGGGCAGCCTGCTGGAGGATGAGACGTATACCGTGCGCGTGCTGGCCTTCACCTCCGTGGGCGACGGGCCCCTCTCGGACCCCATCCAGGTCAAGACGCAGCAGGGAGGTGAGCTGCCCGTGGGCGGTGCGGCTTCTGTGGGACAGCAGGATTCGGGTTTCGTGGAAACAGGAGGAGGCGGCGGGGCCGGGGGGGTGGGGGGCAGTCATGTATCTCGTAGCACGCAGCTAGCTGATCTTGCCTGGAAGCCACAAAATGGTTTGTTCATCCTGCATGGTGCTTTAAAATATTTTCGTGCTAGCATTTCAAACGCAGGAAGTTGTCCCAGAAAACCCACGTTTCTGTCTTCTCTTGGGAAATTCGATTTGGCAAGCCCACGGGGCTATGACTGGACATCCAGACAGATCCCGGCAGCTGTGTCTGAGTTTGAGAAGCCCTGCTCTCCGTTCTCATCGGAGAGATTGATGCCACCTCCTTTGAAATTATAAAGGGAAAGCGCTTCTGCCCAAAGGCAGCGGGCTGGCCTCCTGCCGGCTCAGGTCGAGGGGCAGAGTGGGGGTGGGGCATTTAGGTGTGTGGGGCCCCAGCTCTCCGGGTTTCCCGTCCTTTCCCGTCGGCCTCAGGCTTCAGAACCTCAAAGCCAAGAAGACTCAGCAGCTGCCCACACGAAAGGGCAGGGTCAGAACTGTGCTGCTAGAGAGCACACACAGGATGGGGAACTGGTGTTTTGAGACGTAACCCCCACAGTCTCTCTGCCATTTAATTTGGAGGAAGCAGAGAGGGTGGGGGGATTGAGGTGGGCCCCCTGACAACAAGGGGTGGCAAGGGGCCCCCCCGGGAAAAGAAGAGAAATGAGAACAGTGGAGAACATTCCAGGAGCGTCGGGGAACAGGCAGCCTTACCCCCAGGGCAGCGCTGAGCTTCATGGGGCTCTTCTTTGGGAGAATGGGGACGCCTGGTGGGTTGGGCACCCCATGTGGAGTGGACCCCTCCCCGGCCACCCCCATTTCTCCTCCTCTCCCCCTCCCCCACAGTGCCTGGCCAGCCCATGAACTTCAGGGCCGAGGCCAAGTCCGAGACAAGCATCGGGCTCTCGTGGAGCCCCCCGCGGCAGGAGAGCATCATCAAGTACGAGCTCCTGTTCCGGGAGGGCGACCACGGCAGAGAGGTACGGGGTCGGGGGGCGCCGGACAGGGTGGGGGGGGGTCCGCGGGACGGGGGGGGGGGGGCAGCGGGAGGGGGCGGGGCGGCGCGCCCTCAGGTCTCACTGACTTGGTGCCCGGATGTCTCTCTTCCCCCTGCTCTTGGCCACCGGTGGATTGCGCATCTCTCCATCTCTCCCGTGTCTCTGTCTCTGTGTCTCCGTTTGTCTCTTCTGCCCTTTTTGTGTCTTTTTCACAATCTCCGTGTCTCTGTCTCTCTGTCTCCCTGGCTCGCTCTCTGTCTCTGCCTCTCTGTCTCCACCGACCCCCCCCGCCCCGCCCCCAGGTGGGGAGGACCTTCGACCCGGCCACGGCATTTGTGGTGGACGACCTCAAGCCCAACACGGAGTACGCCTTCCGCCTGGCGGCCCGCTCTCCGCAGGGCCTGGGCGCTTTCACCCCGGTGGTGCGGCAGCGCACACTGCAGTCCAGTAGGTGTCTCGCGGAGCCCACTCTTCCCTGCGGGGGGGGCCCCAGCGCACACTGACCCTGGCCGCACCGCCGCAGCGGGGGTGGGGGGGGCGCCTGGCCTCGGACGTGCCCCCCTGAGCTGCGCTGGGGGTTCCCGCAGGCCCTGCTTCCCCCCGGCTTCCCTGGGCCTGGAGCCCTGGGCGGGGGGGGCCCGAGGTTCGCCCCCTAGGTCGGGGACACGTGTCCACTGCACCTTCTCTCTCCTCCCCCTGCTCCCCGTCCTGTTCCTGAGGCTCATGGAACAGCCACACTGTGCCTGATCCTAGGCATGGGGCGGTGGGGGGGGGGGGCGGCTATGTGAGGCTGTCCCAGATCACACCCCATCATTCCCAGAGAGCACAGCGCACAGAGACCAACCACTTCCCCAGATGGCCCTGCCCCCCCAGACAAGGTCCCCCATTGCCAGGGGCAGGAGCAGACGGGGAGGCGGGTGCAGGCCCCAGGATAGGCTCTTGAATCCCTGGAGCTCTTTTCCGGGCCTGCCCTGCCTCCCTGTCACAGGCAAGTCACCTTTTGGCCAGAACACTGCACCCGGCAGCTGGCTCTAGGCCACGCTGTGGCCCCTACCACTGCCCTCCTTGCCTGCTCTGAGCTCAGGGCCTAGGCAGGCCCCTGATCCTGCTGTCTCCCTGCCTCCCCTCCTCTCTCTGCCCCTCTTCTGCGCTCACCCTGGCCCGGCATGGCTTCCACCACCGTGGCCCCCTTTCCCTCCCTTCCCCCTTCTCAGTCAGTCACAGTGCACCACCCCAGGCCTTGTTCCGGAAGCAGCCTCGGTGTTCAGACCTTCAAGTCCCCCCCCTCCCCCCGGTGTGTGCACACAGGGGGTCACCGGTCAGTGGCAAGTGATGGCAGCTTGGGCCTGGGTGTCTGAGCCGCTGGGATCAGGGGCCTCGGAGACGCAGCACCCCTGCCACCCCCAGCCCCCTTCCCTCCTCCCTACTCCCTTGCGCCGAGCCGAGCGCTCTGCAGCTCCCAGGCGTCTGGGCGTGTTTGTGCGTGAGGCGATCAGTGAGGGTGTCCTGTGGCTTGGGCGGCCACGTGAGAGAGACTGGCACAGGTGCCGCGAAGGTGAGTACGCGCTGGTCTCAAGCAGGTTCACAAAAACGGCCCACCCTGCGTGCTCCCCAGCCTGTGCTCCAGGAGCTCTGGGCTGCAGAGTCCAGAGCCCAAATTGAGCAGCCCCCCCAACTTTCTACTCCACGGTCAAGAGCCACGACTGCCCAGAAATGGGGAATCTGGAACTACCTGCCCACCACGCCTGTCCGTGGGTCCGTCACACCTTCCTCCCATCCCCCAAGATGTCACGCAGGTTGGGCCGGATTGTGAAGGAGGCGGCCTCCATGGTCGTCAAGAAAGCGGCTTTGGCCCAGCCACTCGAACCTCCGGGGCGGCCCAGGACAGGGAGTGGGGGAGAAGGGACTCCCCACTTCTCGCGCCAAGACGGGTGGGGCCCGAGAGAACTGGCAGCAAGACTCAGGGCCAGGCATATCCCCCTGGGGACTGCAGGCTTCTTAGGCTGAACTCAAGGGTAGGTGGAGGCCAGACCACTCAGCCGTGGGTCTCCCCACACCGTCTCACCTTCCCGCCTCGTCGGCACCAGTCTGGATCTGCGGCGTGCCCACACTGGGGGCCGGAGCAGGGCTTGGGCCCGCTTGCATCCAGAGACCCACCCAGAGCTCGGTCTGGCCTTATAGCTCAGCACTCGGCCACTCCCTCCCTCGTAAGAAAGTCTTATAAGTTAGCAGTTGAAGAGTGGAAGGTAGGTAACCAGACTGGGAGTTTTCTGGAAGGCGTCTTTCTTTCTTTTATTATGGTTTTTCTCATCATCATCACCATCACCGTTGTTTCTTATTTTATTATGGTTTTGATTTTATTTTTCCTCCCTCTTTCTCAGCGAATCCATTCCTTCCGGCACATTCTTTGGTTGGTTTTCCCCCTCCTGCCTGATTCCCCCAGGCACTTTTGGTTGGGGTGGCTGGTCAAGAAATGGGCGGAGAGGGCCCCAAGTGTCTGGTATCAGGAGAGGGGACGCCGGCATTTCGCTTTAGTGAGGCCAGAGGGTCATTCTATTTGAAATAAGCCATTGGAGAGGCCTCTGAGGTATCTGGTAGTCTGGTGTCTTTCAGGAGAGCAGCCTCTTTTTCTTCTCTGGGTGGCCCCGGCATGGGGTATGCACGAGACAAGTACTGTCTAAACACGTGCTCAGTGAACAAATGGGGCTACCAGCATGGTAAGGGTTCTCTGTGCCCTGACATGAAGCAAAGCCAATGGTCTCTCTGGGCCTCCCTGCAGGCAAGGCAAATTCTGGAGCCATGGGCCGTCGAAGTAATGTGGCTCCAGCCATCCTCAGCTGGCCTGAGGTTGAGGTCTGAGTCCCCATTCTCAACTCAGGACAGCCCCTGGACAACAGTTGAGTCTGGGTTCAAATCCTGGCTCTTGCCACATGCCCTTGGCAAGGCAACTTTGCTGTTTCCGGCCTCAGTTTCTTCATCTGTAAAGTGTGAGGTGATATGCAAAAGGCACCCAGGGTAGGTGGGGTCTGGCACCCAGTAGGTACATAACCGATGATCATAGAAAACCAGGCAGCTGGGCTTTCAAACTGATTTCCCACGTGTAACATGGAATGAGGCTGGAGGGGTGATAATTCTGGCCATTTATGCGTCTTGAGAATTAAATGATGTGTCATCGGGGGACACATTTTGAGCATAAAGGGCTTAGGGTATGGGGTGTGCAGAAGATGCGATGCAGAGACTCTGAGGTTTATTACCAGGAATGGCCTTAATACAGCCTCATAGTAGGTACTGAGCAGATGAGGACGTAATGTTATTCCCATAAAGCCCTTAACACACACCGTAGGTGCTTAATACGTGCGAACTATCATTGTTATTTAACAAAGCCCTTAGCACGCTGCCTGGCACACAACAGGTGTGTCCTAAATGCTCTTTTAAATCTAAGCACGGATTGGCATGGTGCGAGGCACATAATTGGCACCCATGAATGAAAGCCATTAGTCGTTTATAACAAGTATTCCCTGGTGCCCCATGCACAGTAGGTGCCCCAAACACGGGGACGATGAGTATTGTTCTGTGAAGCCCTTGACAGAATGGCTGGCATACAGTAAGTGCTCAATAAGTGGCGCTTTCTTGAAGGAGGTTGGCCTGGCTCTGTGCACATAGTAGGTGCTCAGATAAGAGCCATTGTCCATCTGACAGGTCCTAGTGTGGTTTCGAGTATACAGGTTTTGCTCAAAACGTGACCTTGTTATCTGCAAAGCCTTTGGCACTGGGTGTGCAAACAGTAGGTGCTCAAGAAGTGAAACCTGTTACCATTTATATAGAAGGCCCTTAGCACAGACCTTGGTACACAGTAGGTACATAAGAAGCGAGGGCTATTAATGTTCTACAAGGCCCTTAGCACAGTGCCTAACACATAGTAGGTGTTTAGTAGGTAGGGACGGTTGCTGTTTTTTCAGTAAGGCCTCTAGCACAGGGCCTGGTACGTAGTAGGTCCTCATTACGTGGGGACTGTTACTGTTATCTGATAAAGTGCCTGGCATGGAGTAGGTTCCGTGTAAACGGCAACTGCTGTTTTTATCTTTGGAGGGCTATTGATGCCCAGCCCATGGTAGGCGCTCAATAAATAAGAGTTGGCCACCATCCACGATGGCCTTAGTGTGGTGCCAGAGGAACTATGATCTGTAAAAACCTTGGCACACAGTAGGTGCTAATCGGGGCTGTACCATCTGTAAAGTCCTGAGCCTGGGACCAGCCCAGGAGGTGCCCGGCTAACAGGCACTTGTATTATTACCATACAGAGCCCTTGGCATGCTAATTGGCAAACGGGAGGTGCTCAAGACATGGGCATTATTTTGTCTTCCAAGTGAGGCTGAGAGGGTGGTCCTAAGTTGAAGTAAGCCATGGGGTGGCCTCCGGGGCCCCTCAAAGAACAGGTGTTCAGTACATAGATGCTTTTACCGTTAACTTGTGCAACTCTTACACTGTGTCTAGCACACAGCAGGTGCCCAATAAATGGGACGTCTACTGCTTTTACCCTGGCAGTGCCACTCCCCTGGCACACAGTAGGTGTTCAGCCAATAAATGCATTTACTGTTATCCTATAAAAAACTCAGCGCTATGCCTAGCACACAGTAGGTGCCTGATAAATGGGGCTTTCATTGCAATTTCCTGGCATGGTGCCTGACACACAGTAGGTGCCTGATGGAGCTTTCGCTCTTCCTCTGGCACAGGGCCTGGCATACAGTAGGTGTTCAATAAATAAGTCCAATTACTGGTCTTCAGTGACGCCCTTGGCGTGGTGCCTGGCACATAGTAGGGGTTCGATAAAGAGATGCTTTTACTGGTACTCTGTGATGCCCCAGCACCGTGCCTAGCGCATGATAGGTGCCTTATGAACGGGGATGTTACCGCTATTCTGCAGGGCCTCCTACGTGCCCAGCAGGTGCAGCCCCAGGCGCTGAGCGCAATGTTCTTGGCCAGCCCTCCCGGCCCCACCCCCACCCGTCCATCTCACCTTTGGTTGACACCCACTTCTTTTGGGTTCGACTTTCTCTTTGGTTTGGTTCTGTTTTGTTTGTTATCATCTTCTGTTTTATTTTCTCTTTCCCATCTTTTGTTTCCCCGTCCCCTCCCCTGCCCATCCCGCCTCCCCTCCCCGCCCCCACGTTCTCCCCCCTCCAATAGAACCGTCAGCCCCCCCTCAAGACGTTAAATGTGTCAGCACGCGCTCCACGGCCATTTTGGTAAGTTGGCGCCCACCGCCGCCGGAAACGCACAACGGGGCCCTGGTGAGCTATAGCGTCCGCTACCGACCGCTGGGCTCGGAGGATCCACAACCCAAGGAGGTGAACGGCATCCCCCCGACCACCACTCAGATCCTGCTGGAGGCGCTGGACAAGTGGACCGAGTACCGCATCACGACTGTCGCTCACACAGAGGTGGGACCAGGGCCCGAGAGCTCGCCCGTGGTCATCCGCACCGACGAGGACGGTAAGCACCGGCCCCGGCCGGGGACCCCGCAGGCCCCAGCCCACCCCGCGCCTCAGCACCTTCTGGCTCTGCAAAACAGGGCTGGCTGGTGGTCAAAAGGTAGAAGCCACAGTCTTGAGGGCGAGACATGAAGCAAGCAGCCTTCCCATGGAATCCTGGGCTCCTTGATCCTGGAATGCTCCATCCTAGACCTTCTGGGCAGTGTTTTCTCCCGAGCCTTGTGCCTGGGAACTTAAGCTGGCAGCCCTGTATATGTTTTGGTCCAATGGTGGAAGGAATGGAAACAGTGTGGGAAACGGCCAGCAGCACTTGCAACAAACGTAGGGTCCTTGACCCCCAGAAACCTAGGTTTTAGACTCTGGGGATAAGCCGGGATCTGCAGCGTCCTTGGTCCGAGCCATCCTATCTGGCAAGTAGGTGGGCTGCAGCGCGCTGGTGAGGTTTAACAACCAGCTTCTGGGGCACAGAGCCCGATTTGTAGCAATGGCCAGTTTCTGCGGTGTCAGCCTCCCCACTGTTGGCTGACTTTCCAGCTAGAAAGTTTTGAGCTGCAAAGTGAGGTGAGGCTCTGGTCTGGAGTCAGTTGGTAGAAGCTGGGGCGTGGGGAGAAATGAAGGCGAGCAGCTTCTCCAACAAAACTGCGATTCCTTGGCCTTGGGAACCCGGCTTGCTTTCCGAGCCATGGCCTTGAAAGGTCCGGTCAGCGGCCCCACATTGGGCCGGAAGAGTGGGGAAGAGATGGAGCAGTTGTTCATGCCAGACTGTGCGGTGTGGCTGGGTAGGAAGAGCTGTGATCCGTGGGGCTGGCCGCATACTGGGATGCATGGGAGCATGCGGCTGGACTGCCTGGGTTCAGACCCGGACTTTGCTTCTTACTAACCGTGCGATCGAGGGCCCGACTCTCGGGCCTGTTTCCCCATCCATAAGATGGGAATAAGAGCCCCTGCCTAGAAGGGATGCTGTTAGGATGGAGGCAGGTGGGTAATGACCGTGGAGCAGGGCGTGCAGGGCCCACTCGTGTCATGTGGCCCTGGGCAGGTGGCTTAGGCTCTCGGGGGCTTCAGTTGACCATCTGTAAATGGGGCACACAATCGGGCCCCCTCCCCCCTGGGCTTGTGGGAGCCATGAAGGAGGCATGCCCTCCCGGCTGGTGGTGAGCGCCCAGACCACCAAGTTAACCGGCAGCCACTTGGCACCCTGGCATCGGGCAGCGCTGCTGCCCGGGGGCAGGGCCAGGCGTCCCAGTAACGGCCCTGCCCGCCCCTCCCCTGCCCCCGCCAGTGCCCAGCGCGCCGCCGCGGAAGGTGGAGGCGGAGGCGCTCAACGCCACGGCCATCCGCGTGCTGTGGCGCTCGCCCGCGCCCGGCCGGCAACACGGCCAGATCCGCGGCTACCAGGTCCACTACGTACGCATGGAGGGCGCCGAGGCCCGCGGGCCACCGCGCATCAAGGACATCATGCTGGCCGATGCCCAGGTGGGCGGGGTTCCGGGGCGGGGCCTGGGTGGGCGGGGCTCCGGGTGGGCGGGGCGGCACCCAGACCCTGCGCTCCTGCCTTCTCCCTGCTTCTCTCTCTCTCTGGCCACCTGCTCACCTACTCCTCTCTCCCCTGCCGCCTCTTCCCACGCTCAGTGGGAGATGGACGACACAGCCGAATATGTAAGTAGCACCCCTGCCCGGCCATTGCAGTGTTCTCCCACGGGCCGTGCAGTGATGTGACACCCCCCCCACCCCACCCCCGCACGTCTCTTGTAAGAGGATCTTCTCCCCTGGGCCCCAGATGCCTACTGGTTACTTGAGCTTGTAGCCTCAGTTTTCAATCAGGCAAATGGACATAGGAGCCCTGCTGGGGCCCTGGACCCGGAGGATATACTTTAGCCCTCTTAACTTGGATGGGCCCTCGACCCACCCGGCTCACACGGTGCTCCTCCTGCCCAGCCGTCAGCCTTGCCCTGGCCACGATTTTCACCGCCACACCTTTGCTCAAGATTTTTCTGCAGCTCCAGCCCATCCCTGCACCCCACAACCTCCCCTGTTGGACCCAGGCCTGGCAGATCCAAACTAAGCCACTTTCCAGACCAGACCCTTTTATCACCTGTCTCAGCCTTCTCTGACCTCGAAGTTTCTCTCTCTGGCCAAAGCAGCCATTTCATTGTGGCCCTTGAGTGGTGAGAGGGTCAGTGGGCCCTGGGGTAGGTGGGGAAGGAGGCCTGCAGGACTGTTTCCATCACTCCCACCCCCCCACCCCAGCTTTCTCGGGAGGCCCTGAACCAGTCGGCATGGCTGTGTGGCACTTTGGGCAAATTGCTGCCTCTCCCTGGGCTGTCTTCCTGCCCTAACACAGAGGGGCGGTTCTTCTGAGATCCCCAAGTCTGATGTTTTTTTTTTTTTATTGTTGTTGTTGTTGTTTTTAAAGATTTTTATTTATTTTTTGACAGAGAGAGACAGCGAGAGAGGGCACACAAGCAGGGGGAGTGGGAGAGGGAGAAGCAGGCTTCCCCACTGAGCAAGGAGCCTGATGTGGGGCTCGATCCCAGGACCCTGGGATCATGACCTGAGCCGAAGGCAGACACTAAACAGCTGAGCCACCCAGATGCCCCCCCAAGTCTGATGTTAAACTGACACCAGCCCCACTCACCCACTCACATAGGTTTTGCCTTTTCCCTACCCCTGGCTGGAGGGGTGAGTTCCCACCAAGGGCTCCAGCTCAGCCCTTCCCACCCACCAAGACCCTGGGAGGGACTGAACGTGAGGCTCAGGGGCAGGAGACCCTCTCTTCGTGCCTCCCTGTTCCCCTCCTCATGCTCCTGACCTGGGCCCACCCTCCCAGCCCCCAGGCATGCTGGACCGTGTTTGTGGGTGTGCATGCGTGGGGACCTGGGCACACATGCGACTGTGAGGGCAGATGCCGAAACGTGTGCAAGCTTGGGTGGCTTGGACATTTGTGGGACAAGCCGTAATTTCCTGAGGACAGACCTGAGCCCACCCTCCTGGGGGGTCAGGACAGCTAATTGGAACAAGACACAAATACACTTGGCCCTTGGACGGCACGGGTTTGAACTGCGGAGGTCCACTTACCTGCCCATTTACTTTTGAGAAACGCAGTACGGTGTTGTAAATGTACTTTCTCTTCCTCGTGACCACCTCTTTGTTTTCTTTAGCTGCTTTACCATAAGAATACGGAATCTAACACGTGTAACGTGCAAACTATGTATTTGTCAATTATGTTATTGGTAAGACTTGTGGTCAACAGGAGGCTAATAGTAGTTGAGTTTTTGGGGACGTCTGAAGTTCTATGCAGATTTTCAACTGCATGGGGGTCGGCGCCCCTGGCCCCCACGTTGTCCAAGGTCAACTGTAGTGTCCAGTGATGGCTCGGGCTGGGGCGGCGTCTAGACGGTGGTGTAAAGGTTTACCGATGAGCTCTCTGGGCTGGGGGGTGGGCAGTCCTGATCTGTAGCTTTCCCCCCCTTTCTGGGATGGAAATTCTCCCACCGTGTCAATTTCGAGTGCCCTGTGGGATGTGCAGTAGCTCATCACCCTGTAGCTTTCTGCCTCAGACACTAGACAGAATCACTTCCAGAGCATCGATCACAGGGAAATGTAGTAAGACAATTATCAGAGGGTGGGTTTTGAGTTTTTATTACCTTTGTTCTCCCTTATCAGTATGTTTATATAATTTACTTTCTGATAATGGCTGTGTTTAATACTGACTTGCAAAATTCCTGGGAATTTAATGTTGGCTCTCTGGCCTGGTAGAGGGAATCTCCAGCACACCAGCAGGTGTAGTGGAGGCAGAGGGCACAGCCCATGCAAAGGCCCTGGGGTGGGAGTGTGCCTGGAATATTGGAGCAGTGAGGAGGCCCGGTGGCTGGAGGAGAATGAGCGAGCGAGGGGGAGAGCAGGAGGAGGTAGGGGCAGGTAGTGAACCACTTGGGCTTCTACCCCAGGGAGGTGGGAGCCCTGGAGGGCTGTGGGCAGAGCAGGGTGGGACCTGACTGGGGTGCTCATGGCGCCCTGTGGTGGCCTCTGCGGGGAGGACGGACTGGGAGCAAGGGCGGGTGCCAGGGGATGGGAGGCGGAGGGGACAGCGCTGGTCCAGGTGGAAGGTGATGGAGTGTGAGGCTTCGTGTGCCCGTCTTCGCATGGACGTGCGGTGTGTTGGGGTCTGTGCATGAGCTCGGATGCACGCCTCTGCCTGCAGACCAGGCCCCACGTCCACCTTGCTTGACCCCAGCCCTGGGAGGGGGTTGGGCAGGGCCGGTCGGAACCCCGGTTGCATCGCTGACCCCCATCCCTCCCTGCAGGAGATGGTCATCACAAACCTGCAGCCTGAGACCGCCTACTCCATCACGGTAGCCGCCTACACCATGAAAGGTGATGGTGCTCGCAGCAAACCCAAGGTGGTCGTGACCAAGGGAGCAGGTAGGAGATCCTCCCCCCGTCCCTGTCTCACCCCCCCGCCCCACCATGGCCCTTTGCCCCCAGAGCATGCCACGGAGCTCTTGAGCTCATGCAGGGAGAGAGTGCTGGGGCAGCGGGGCCAGTGAGATCAGAGGCTTGGGGGCCACTCAGGAGGCCAGCCAGTCCCACCACCTCCTCCTCACCGGCTTCCCTGCCTGCTTAGCTCCAGCCGGATGGAAACCATGACCAGGCCTCCGTCCCGTCCCGGCTTCGCCCGGGCTGTTCCTTCTGCCCGGATACCCTTCCTCACCCTGCCCCCTGCCCACAGTCTAGGTCCAGTGCTCCCTCCTGGGCAGCCCTGGCACCCCCCTTCCCCCATCACAGCTCTGATCACCCGGGGTGGGTTGTTTGGAGGTGGTGTGCCCATCGCCCCCACTGCACCATGAAGCCTCTTCTCCGAGCAGCCCTGCCTCAGTTTCCCTTTCTGGCCCCACCAGGCCCCTACCATTAGTCCCAGGGGACTGGTTTTTACCTCAGCCAACGTTGAGGAGGGGGTAAAGCAGCCGTGAAAACGTAAGGGGAGGGTGCTGTGGACAGATGGCACAGCCCAGGCAAAGGTGTTTCAGGAGTGATAGGCCCCGAGCCCTCCACCTCACATCCTGCACCCACCCCTTCCCCAGGGACCCCCCCCTCAGCCCACAGAGCCCGACATTCCAGGCCAGCTGGACACAGCCCCTCCCCGTGCTGCTGCCGGTCTGTGCCCATGCTGTTCCCTCCGTCTGCCCAGTCTCTGTATCCTTCGGTGTCCAGCACCCACGTTTCCTCCTCCAAGAAGCCTCCCCGATCTTTCCCTCTTCTCCCGGGGACATTGCACTACAGCCGTGCTTGCCAAGCAGACCCTCTGCATATGCTGTGACTGCTCAGAGCACGGTTTCTGAAAGGTCCTGATAAGTCCTGCAAGAGGAGAAGACTGGTTTTATTTGTAGGGCTTCTCTCCTGCAGGACTTAACCGGGGCTTTGGCACATTGATTACTACCCAGACCGTGAGAACCATGGGGCAAGGGCAGGGTTTTGAAACATTCCTGTGTCCCATGGGTATTAATCATGTGCCAGCAGGAGGCAAGGGGCAAATCAGTGAGATAAGAGATGAGTGACATGAATGAGAAGAAGAGGTAAACCTATGAGGGCCTGCTTTGGCATCTGAAAACATTTTCCTTTATCGGGTTCTCTGAGTCCCCAGCCTCCTCACTCTGCCTTCCACTCACCCAGCATAGTGCCACCTCGGGGCCTTTGCACAGGCTGTTCCTTGCCTGGAACACCATTTCCCTCAGGTCTCCCTGCCTCCCTCGCTTCCTTCAAGTCTTTGCTTTGGAGCTCAGCGTCCCTGAGACCTGCTTTTAAAAATTGCAGCCCCAGGGGCATCTGGGTGGCTCTGTCAGTTAAGCGTCTGCCTTCAGCTCAGGTCATGATCCTGGGGTGCCGGGATCGAGCCCTGCATCGGGCTTCCTTGCTCAGCAGGGAGTCTGCTTCTCCCCGTGACCCTCCCCCTTCTTGTGCTCGCTCTCTCTCTCTCTCTCTCTCTCTTGCGCGCGCGCGCGTGCGCGCACACTCAAATAAATAAAACCTTAAAAAATAAACAAAAATTGCAGCCCCACCCCCTGCTGCCCGACTTGGGTGGGCCACGTGGCCCTGACACGCCCCCTGTCTCCCCGCAGTGCTGGGCCGCCCCACCCTGTCGGTGCAGCAGACCCCCGAGGGCAGCCTGCTGGCACACTGGGAGCCCCCAGCCGGCACCGCCGAGGACCAGGTGCTGGGCTACCGTCTGCAGTTCGGCCGTGAGGACTCGCCCCTGGCCACACTGGAGTTCCCACCTACCGAGGACCACTATACGGCGCTGGGTGTGCATAAAGGGGCCACGTACGTGTTTCGGCTGGCGGCCCGGAGCCGAGGAGGCCTGGGCGAGGAGGCGGCCGAGGTCCTGAGCATCCCCGAGGACACTCCCCGTGGCCACCCGCAGATCCTCGAGGCAGCTGGGAATGCCTCTGCTGGCACCGTCCTGCTCCGCTGGCTGCCGCCTGTGCCCGCCGAGCGCAACGGGGCCATTGTCAAGTACACGGTGGCTGTGCGGGAGGCCGGAGCCTTGGGCCCCGCCCGAGAGACCGAGCTGCCGGCGGCGGCCGAGCCGGGCGCCGAGAATGTGCTCACGCTGCGGGGCCTCAAGCCCGACACGGCGTATGACCTCCAAGTGCGGGCCCACACGCGCCAGGGCCCCGGCCCCTACAGCCCCCCCGTCCGCTACCGGACATTCCTGCGGGACCAAGGTAGGCGCGCGGCGATCCCCGCACCAGAGCCGGACCGGGCCTCGTGCCCACCCCTACCCCAGCCCCCTCCCTCTCCCCCGCCCAGGTAAGTGGTCACTTTTCTGCTTCCTTGTGGACACTCGAGGCGAGTCCGGACCCCGAGGCTCCGGCGTTGGCAAAGGTGGGACGTGCCTAGGTGGCACCGCCGCCCCCACCGCCCCCCCTCCCCCTCCCCCCCCCTCCCGCTCCTCCTCTCTGCAGCAGCGCCGTCTCCCCCCACCCCGGCAGGGACCTGGGACAGGGCCAGGCAGGGCCAGGCAGGAAGGCCATGGGCACAGGCACAGCGGAGGACAGGGAGCGCCTGGGCCGCCCCACCCCACCCCACCGGCCTGCCCTGCGCTACCCCCAGCATTCACGGGGCCTCTTTTCTGTTCTCTCCCACTCGGCTGCTGCCCGGCACAGTCTCACCCAAGAACTTCAAGGTGAAGATGATCATGAAGACATCAGTCCTGCTCAGCTGGGAGTTTCCTGACAACTACAACTCACCCACACCCTACAAGGTGCAGCTCCCCCCATCCCCGCCCCCGGGGCAGGCAGGCCAGGTTAGGGGTTGGGAATCAGCTGGACTCAGGGCTGAGTGGGATCAGGGCTCAGCTGGGATTGAGACGCAGGCTGTAGTCAAAACTTAACCTGGGATTGAGGCTCAGTTCGGTATTAGGGCTCAGTCTGAGATTAGGGCTTCATAAGGATTGGGGCTCATTCAAGGCTGGTTCTCAGTCGGGTCAGGGCTCAGTTGGGATTGAGGATCTGCCTAGCACGGAGATTTAGCCTAGGAGCCAGGCTGAGGTCAGAGCTCAGTCGGGATTGGGACTCAGTCTGTGATTAGGGCTTGGTCAGAGTTGGGACTCAGCTGGGATTGAGCCTCCCATCTAGGATGGGGGCTCACTCTGGGATCAAGGGTCAGTCAGGATTGGGACCTGCTCGGAGCTGGGCCTCAGCTGGGATTGAGGATCTGTCTAGGGTCAGGAGTTAGCCTAGGACTGAGGCTTCTTCTGGGATTAGGGCTCAGTCAACACTGGGCTTAGAGTTGGGGCTCAGCTGGGATCACGGCTCCGTCTGGGATCAAGACTCAGGGTCAGGGGCTCAGCGCAGACCCCCCACTGAGCCAGCCCTGGCCCGCAGATCCAGTACAACGGGCTCACACTGGACGTGGACGGCCGTACCACCAAAAAGCTCATCACGCACCTCAAGCCCAACACCTTCTACAACTTCGTGTTGACCAACCGAGGCAGCAGCCTGGGTGGCCTTCAGCAGACCGTTACTGCCTGGACCGCCTTCAACCTGCTCAGTGCCAAGCCCAGCGTGGCCCCCAAGCCTGACTCCGACGGCTTCATCATGGTGTATCTGCCTGACGGCCAGAGCCCCGTGCCTGTCCAGTATGATCAAAACCACCCCACTGCACCCAAGGATTCCTCCCCCCCCCCATTAGCCAGCTTTGTGACTGGGGCCAGCCAGCCACCTGAACTCTCTGTGCTTCAGCGTCCTCACCTGTGTCTAAAATGTGGGTCACGTCAGCCCCAGCCTGTGTGGTTGTCCAGATGCTTCTCATGGGCACCGTCACTAAATGTGGCCTCTCCTCCAACATTTCTGATACCCCTGTGTACCTGACCTTCGTTGGGGTCTGGTTTCCTAGGCTGGTGGGGAGACAGAACTGGAAACAGACACTTTCAGACCTGTGGTGTGATAGTGAGAGGCACCAGGGTTGAGAGTCCCCAGTGGGGAGAGGAGGACTCTGGGAAGCAGAGAAGAATTAAGGACTACAAGCATGTGTGGCTGTGGAAGCTGGGGCTTTGAAGGATGTGTAGGAGTTCAAGAAATATAATTGGGGTAGCCTCTCTAGGCAGAAGGAACCACATACTCAAAAGCCTGGAGGCTTGAGTCGGGAACTGTAGTCCCATATGGCTGGGTTCTAGGGGCATAGAAGCAGAAGGGAAGATTCAGAGCACAGGGACTCCCCCACCCACCTCCAGCAGGCATTCTTTGGATGTGGCCCCCGACCCTTCATCTCCCTACAGGAACTACTTCATTGTGATGGTGCCACTGCGCAAGTCTCGTGGTGGCCAGTTCTTGACCCCTCTGGGCAGCCCGGAAGACATGGATCTGGAGGAGGTGAGGTGGGGCCCAGACCTGCCTGGCCCAGACCCTGTCCTGACTTTTGGAAGCCCTGTTGCTGCCGGCCGGCCTCTGAGCACCCCATGCCTCTGTTCCCACAGCTCATCCAGGACATCTCACGGCTGCAGAGGCGCAGCCTGAGGCACTCTCGCCAGCTGGAGGCACCCCGCCCCTACATTGCGGCTCGCTTCTCGATGTTGCCATCCACCTTCCACCCCGGCGACCAGAAGCAGTACGGTGGCTTTGACAACAGGGGCTTGGAGCCCGGCCACCGATACGTCCTCTTTGTGCTTGCAGTGCTGCAGAAGAGCGAGCCTGTAAGTCCCAAAGGGTGTCTGCCCTCGTCCAGCCCCACCCTCCGAGTGCACTGGCCCTGACGTAGCCTCAGCCCCCGGGGCCACGACCTCAGAACCAGACACAGACCCTGCCAGTTTCCCATGATCAGTGCTGGGCAGGAGGAAGGACTTGAGGTTGGGGGTACCCCAAGGGGAAGGCTTTAAAAAGACCTCTAAAGAGGAAGGGACTTGGGACCTAGGGCTTTGGTGGCTGTGTAGGAGTTCAACCAAGACAAGATGTCTTCAGGATTTGCACGCGCAGAGGTCTAGAGGTGCCGTGCGAGAGGAACAAAAAGGACCTCAGAGTGGCTGAAGCCCAGGGAGCAATGGGGAGAGCAGAGGTTGGCAAAGGGCCAGGCCAATGCAGGGTACCAGGGTCAGCGTTCTCGGGAACCACAGGATTTAGACTAGGGGAGGGACATAGGTTTGTGTTGGAAGAAGACTCCTTTGGCCACCGTGAGTAGGATGGACGCTGACGGAGGCCCCTCCCATCCTGTTCCCGCAGACATTTGCAGCCAGCCCCTTCTCAGACCCCTTCCAGCTGGATAATCCAGACCCGCAGCCCATCGTGGACGGCGAGGAGGGGCTCATCTGGGTGATCGGGCCTGTCCTCGCTGTGGTCTTCATCATCTGCATTGTTATCGCCATCTTGCTCTACAAGAAGTGAGCCCCTTTGCACTCCCCACTTGATGGGAGGGAGGGCTCCCTGGAAAAGGAAGGAAGGTCTGGAAGGCCCAGGGAAGGCTGCTTGCACAGGATGACCACGGAGGTCCTCTGCCGTACAGATAGAAAAACCCTGGCTCAGAGGGGTTAAGCTACTGGATCAAAGTCACGCAGACCAGGCCAGTGACTTGACTCCTCTCGAGGTCCGCACGCCACTCGGCAGGATGATTTGGGGTGGAGGCCACCTCTGTCCAGTTTAGCAAGGAGAATAGCTGTGGTGGCCACACGGGCCACGTCTCACCTTAGAAAGGAAAGGCCGAGACATTCTTCCTTGTGGTGGGGGCCCAAGCAGGAAGGATTAGCCCCATTTTCCGGAGGAGCCCAAGGCTCTGGGAGGTTAAGAAAGCCACCCACCATCACAGAACAGGTGCCTTGTGGCCAGCACGCCCTCACCTGTCTTCTTTTCCCTCCTCCTAACCTGTGTCTGCTTTCGGGAACAGCAAACCCGACAGGTAAGAACCGGCCCTGTCCTTGGGAGGCTGCAGGCAAGAGGCTGAGGAGGGGGATCGGGGTGGTGCCGTGCCCGTGGGGTGAGGGGGTGCTCAGCTGTGCCGGCAGGCTGCACACGTGTCCATGTGCGGTCCCGGGAACCCCAACCGTGCGGGTACACGGCCCCTTTCCCCCTGGCTGGGTGACTCGCTTGCGGTACCCGATCGGCGTTCACGTGTGTACACATGCGTCTTTGGACACACGCCGGTACTCAGGGAGTCTTCTGCTTGCTCCCACAAAGTAAACGCAAGGACTCAGAGCCCCGCACCAAATGCCTCCTGAACAATGCTGACCTCGCCCCCCACCACCCCAAGGACCCCGTAGAAATGAGACGCATTAACTTCCAGACACCAGGTACGTGTGTATCCCAGGTGCCAGGATCAACACCACGGGGGGCAGGGAGCATGAGAGATGAGGAAGTGGCCCCCTCGGTGGAACCTCGTCTGCCCCTGCTGAGTGGTTTGGTGCAGCGAAATGCCCGATTCCCAAATCCCTCTGTGGATCTAGAAATTCCGTGGACCGGTTCTGGTTTACAACCAAGTGAGGCTTTTGCAAAGCTGCGTTTCACTGGTGGTTGGGGTCATCTGAGCAGAATGGACTCCTTAAAAATGAAACAAGCCAAAGAACCCTCCTTTCTTCTAGCAGAAGAAGCTATGCTTCCGGTGCCCACTGGTCTTAGGGACACTCAGGGGTGGGCGTTCAGGTTTTTCCTTGGCCTTTCCCCACACTCCCGTGGGATGTCCCCCTGGCGAGGTACAGAGATTGTGCCTCCCCCGTGCCCTGCATTTCTCTCGTCCACAGATGCTCATGCTCGCCTACCTCTTCACTGTTCCCTGTAGATTCACATGAGTCCCCTAAGGTCACCTGCCATGCCTGGAGGGAGAACTGAATGAACCAGGGTCTTGTCCTTGATCATTTTCACGTACAGTGATCCACATACTCTCTCATCTTGTCCCTCTTAATGGGTTCATGCCGACTACTTCCAACCAAATAAGGAGGTTTCCATTTAACTGATGGCTGCTGTTCTCCTTATGAGGTCACAGCATGGTTCCATCTGTCCCTCTCCCTGCATCCAGTCTCTACTTCCTGTCTCTGAACTTCCTGTCTACTTCCTGTCACATAATAATTGTTTCCAACCAAACAGAGATTTTAAACATATGTATGTTACCGATGGCTGCAGTCCTCCTTAAGGGCTCATGCATGGCCTCACGTGCTGTTCTTAATATACTCCTTTCTCTTTCCTGTTGCTGGACTGTCTCACATCAGTTCTGTTTTTATCCAAATGAGGATTTTGGTCACTTGTATTTAACTGATGGCTCCTGTCACTTCTCGGCCTTCTGGCTAAGATCAAGTGTAACTGATGGCAGCAGTCTGCCATAAGGGATCACGAAAGGTCCCATATGGCACCCCTAATGTACTCCCTTCTCTTTTCTGTCTCTGGACCAGGTCATGTCAGTTCTGTTTTCATCCAAATGAGGGTTTTTAACACCCATATTTAACTGATAGTTTCCGTCCTTCTTAAAGCTCATGGCATGGGCCCGTAGGTCCTTCCCCTGCCCCCAGGTTTCGCCCTCACCCTCCTGCACCTCATCTGAAATCTCCTCTGCTGACCCCAACAGGGGACCCAAGGCCAGGTTGGTCTGAGGGGACACATTGACAAAAGGCCGAGAGCTTTGGGATCTTCCCGAAGTCACAGCTGAAAACCAGGACTGGGTGCAGTCCGGTAGGAGGGATCCACAGCAGCTCCCGTAGGTCCTCGGGGTGGGGCCCGGGCAGCGTGCGTCCCCCATTGCAGTCGCTCTGCCCTTTGCGTCTGTTGGCCGGCCATTGTGCGTGCATCCAGCGAGGGATGGGGGAGGCGGGGGCCCCCCCGTGTGTTTTCATTTATTTATTGTTTGCTGTTTCTGCAGATTCGGGCCTCAGCAGCCCCCTCAGAGAGCCGGGGTTTCACTTTGAAAGTTAGTTCCTGTGTCTCTCTGTTCTCGGCCTCCTTTCGCGCCCCCCCCCCACCCCCTGTTTGTTTTCATCTTTGGTTCTCCATCCCGCCTCCTGATCTCTGTCCACCTGTCCTGCGCTGGCTTCTCAGGGGAGTCGGGGGTCTGGTCTGTTGGGCCCTTAGGTCGCTGGTTGTGACTGCACGTAGGTGGGGGTGTGGGGGGGTCATCCTGCGTGACAGGACCCCAGCTTCGCTCCTTTAGGTAAGGGCTCCTGGGGAGCGCCCGGGGGGGCTGGGGACGCTGGTGTTTACCAGCTGGCCCGGCCATGTTGTACTTCTGGGCCGGCACGTAGCTCAGCCCACTGTGCCCCAGGGGAGGAGATGGGTCTTGTAGACCCAGACGTTGGGGAGAAAGAGCCAGGCCCACCCCACGCCATCCCGTGCACCAGTTGGAGAAATGATGCAGGCACACAGAGAGATGGGGAACCCCCCCAGCTCACACACAGACACCATCTCCCCTCCCCAGTGCCTCAGCACTCCCTGGCAGCAGATCTTGCAGACCCTCTGATCCCAGAGGGTCAGACAGGGGTGTCCATCACCGGCCCGTGCCCTGGGGAGAGAGGTTTCCAGAGGCCCAGCCAGCCGCCTCTGCTTCGTCATTTCTGTGTCACCTGCCTCCTCCTTGCCACGAGGCACTAGGAGCTTGGAGTCTTCCAGGGCGACCCTTCCCCGGGCCCTGCACCCCCAGCTGGACTGGGGGCACTGGGATAGGCGGACCTCACGAGCCGGGGGTGTCAGACTCAGCCGGGAGCCGCTCCTCGAACGCTCCACCTGCAGACAGACCCGCAGGCCTGGGCTCCCGGCCCCAGCGTGGGCCGTCCCGGACCCTCCCCTCCCCCGCCACTCGCTCTAACCACAGCGCGTCCATCACAGACTCACACTGTAGAACGCCCCCCGCCCCCCGGACCCCAGGCTGGCTCCCGCATGACCGGCCGCACCGTGGGGTCTGCTCTCCCCACAGGCATGCTCAGCCACCCCCCGATCCCCATCGCAGACATGGCAGAGCACACGGAACGCCTCAAGGCCAATGACAGCCTCAAGCTCTCCCAGGAGTACGAGGTGAGCTAGCCCCCGCCTCCTGCCCCCACCCTGGCCCCCCAGCACCCCACCCTGATACCTCCCACCTCACCTTCGCCCTACAGTCCATTGATCCGGGCCAGCAGTTCACGTGGGAACATTCCAACCTAGAAGTGAACAAACCCAAGAACCGCTATGCCAACGTCATCGCGTATGACCACTCGCGCGTCATCCTCCAGCCCATTGAAGGTAGCTGCCCAGGCCCCATCCCGCCCTTCCCCAGGCCAAAGAGAGCGCACGGACACCGTGCCTCCACTTGGCCACGCAGCAGGGCCAGTGTGGACGAGCGAGGGCACAGATTAGGGAAACTGAGGCCAGATGCTGCTCACAGGCCCGGTCCAACTCCAGCTCCAGCCAGAAGCTACTGGGAAGTTTTGGATACGTGGTTAACTAATGGTTGCTGTCCATAACACGTTTCCATCTGTCCCTCTGCATCAGTGGTTCTCAGTGCCCAGAGACCGTTGGGCGATGTCTGAGGGCATTTTCGTGTTCGTGTTCCGGGGGACAGGGAGCTAACTGCATTTAGAGATCTGAGACGCCGCTCAGACCCTGCAGTGCACAGGGACAGCACACACACACACCCCCGCCCCCCGCCCGCCCAGGGAGCAGTCTGGCCCCCAGTGACGGTAGTGCGGGGGCAGAGAAACCGCAACATTCCAGCTCCATGGTTCCGGTGGGGGCAGCTTGGGGCAGTCCAGGAGGGCTCCCAGGAAGCGGTAGACCAGAGAGAACCCATGTAGGGGACAGCGGCACCCCCGCTAATCTCCAGCGTCTGTCCCTGCTGTAGGCATTGTGGGCAGCGATTACATCAACGCCAACTACGTGGACGGCTATCGGCGGCAGAACGCGTACATCGCCACGCAGGGGCCGCTGCCGGAGACCTTCGGCGACTTCTGGCGTATGGTGTGGGAACAGCGCTCGGCTACCATCGTCATGATGACGCGGCTAGAAGAGAAATCACGGGTGGGGCCCGGACCCTGCGGCCCCCGCGCCCCCGGCCAGCGCCAGCCCATGCTCACTTCCGTTCTCCCGCCTTCTACAGATCAAGTGTGATCAGTACTGGCCCAACAGGGGCACGGAGACGTATGGCTTCATCCAGGTCACGCTGCTGGACACCATCGAGCTGGCCACGTTCTGTGTCCGGACGTTCTCTTTGCACAAGGTAGGGCCCAGCCTGGGGCTGGGGCCTGCGGGAGGGGGTAATGGGGGCAGAAGAGGCAGACAGAAGGCTCCAGCTTCTGTCCTGGGAGCTCCCCATCGGTGGGGAAGCTGAGGCTCAGAGGAGGGACCTCCTGTGTCCAGCCACATCAGGACAAAACCAGCAGAACCCAACGTAGCAATGAGCCTGTCGTCCCCTTGCCATCAGTTACGTCCCAGGCCTTCCCTCCCTCCTCGCCCTCTGGCCTCACCCAGCCTAGGCCCGTGATGGGTGGGAGACAAAGCTAGAGAGTCCCTGCTAGTCTGGGCAGTCAGGCCTGGGGCAGAGGGAATCCTTAGACGTGTGTTTAACTGATGGCTGCTGTCAGTTACATGGGTCCATCTGTGTTCTATGTCACTGGTTCTCGACTGGGGCAGTTTGCCATCCGGAGGACATTTTTTCATTGTTAGTATGGGGAGGGGAGGGTGCGGACACCACAGTGTTCCCCAGACTCCAGCCAGGTCCTCTGTCACACTAAGCACCCACCGTGTGTCAGGCCCTGGTTTGAGCACCAAGACACAGCAAAGACGAAGACAGACAAAATGTCTTGCCCTTTTGGAGCTTGCTCTAGTTGACAAGGCATTGACAGTCAGTATGTAAAAGGACAAATCTTACACGTAGAAGGAGAAAAATAAAGTATATGTCAGGGGACCTAGAGATGGTGAGGAAGGGAGCCAAGAGGTCTGGGAAAACAGCATTCCTGGCAGAGGCTCAGCCCGTGCAAAGGTCCTGGGGCAGGACCGTTCCTGGCATGATGGAGAAACAATGAGGAGGCCTATATTATGGTTGTAGCAGAGTGAGTGAGGGGGAGAGAAGGAGGAGGGGAGGCTGGGCTTTTACCCTAAGGTGGATGGGAGCCCTGTTGGGGTAGGGGGGCGCTGACCTGACTCAGGTGCTCCCCGGCGCCCTCTGGTGGCCACTGGGGGAGGGCAGACTGTTGGGGCGAGGGCCAGAGGAGGGGGTGTCCAGGGTGGAGGGGACTGGACCAGGAAGGCCGCCACGGAGAGGGTGAGAAGCGGGCAGGTTTTGGGATAGATGAAGGCAGAGCCGGTTGGATGTGGGAGGGGCAGTGAATCAAGGGGGACTCCTGAGTCCTGGCCAGAGCGCCTAGAAGGATGGAGCCGCCTCCAGCTGAGATGGGGGCGGATTTGGGGAGAAAGTCGGGGCATGATGTTGGCCACACTGTGATACACCCGGTGAGGGTCTCTCCCCGCCCCTCCCCGCCCCCCCCCCGCCCCCCGCCGTGTACGTGAGGCAGCCAGGCCCCTGGGCGTGAATTTGGCGTCCTCTGTGCCTGCACGGAGCGCTGCTGTGACCGGCAGTGTCCCTGTGACCCCCAGAATGGCTCCAGTGAGAAACGTGAGGTCCGCCAGTTCCAGTTCACGGCGTGGCCGGACCACGGGGTGCCCGAGTACCCGACGCCATTCCTGGCTTTCCTGCGGAGAGTGAAGACCTGTAACCCGCCGGACGCGGGCCCCGTGGTCGTGCACTGCAGGTACCGCCGGCCGCCCCCCGCTCCCGCCCCGGGGCCTCCCTCGGGCTTCCTGACCGCGTGCCCGTCCCCGCAGTGCCGGCGTGGGCCGCACCGGCTGCTTCATCGTCATTGATGCCATGCTGGAGCGGATCAAGCCAGAGAAGACGGTGGACGTGTACGGCCACGTGACGCTCATGCGCTCGCAGCGCAACTACATGGTGCAGACCGAGGACCAGTACAGCTTCATCCACGAGGCGCTGCTGGAGGCCGTGGGCTGTGGCACCACGGAGGTGCCCGCCCGCAGTCTCTATGCCTACATCCAGAAGCTGGCGCAGGTGGAGCCCGGCGAGCATGTCACCGGCATGGAGCTCGAGTTCAAGGTTGGGGGCGTTCCCGGTGGGCGTTCGGGGCGTGGCGAGGACCTGGAGGTCGGGGCTGTCCCCCGCCCCCCACCCCCACACGCTCCACCCTCCGCGCTGCGGGGCACTAGGAAAACACACAGCCCCGCCGGCCCCCCGCTGGGGGCCGTCCCACTGGTGACCCCCGCCTCCGCCTTCCTCTGTCCCCACAGCGGCTGGCCAACTCCAAAGCCCACACGTCCCGCTTCATCAGTGCCAATCTGCCTTGTAACAAGTTCAAGAACCGCCTGGTAAACATCATGCCCTACGAGAGCACACGGGTCTGTCTGCAGCCCATCCGTGGGGTGGAGGGCTCCGACTATGTCAACGCCAGCTTCATCGATGGCTACAGGTACCCGCGCGTTGCCCCGGCGGTCCCCAGCCAAGCGTGGGAAACAGAGCTGGACACCCCACCAGCCTCCTATGGTCGCCGCTGAGGTGGAGGGAATCTTGAGCTGCGTATTTAACGGATGCCTGCCATCTGTAACGTGGTTCCATCTGTCCTTTTCACATCAGTGGTTCTCAGTCTGGGCAGTTCTGCCCCCCAGGGAAAATTGGGCGGTGTCTGGGGACATTTTTGTCATAATGGGAGTGGGGGCGGGCGGAGGCCGAGGATGCTGCTCAGCACCCCACAGTGCCCCTCACAGAGAACGATGCAGCCATGAACATCAGTGCCCAGGTTGAGAACCCCTGGCTGAGGGATGGTGTTGCAGCAGAAGGCCCCACCTGTGCAAAGGCTGGGGGTGACCGAGAGCTTAGCCCGTGCAGACGCCTGGAAGGAGTTTACTGGCCCTCTAGGGGGTCGAGGGCAAGGCAGGAGAGGTCAGGGGACATCCTGCAGCCTCCTCAAGGTGCTAGAACTTCCCCTGAGGCCGATGGCTTCCCCGGGTGCAAAACAGGGTTATGGAGAGGCTTGGCGAGACGGGGAGGGGGACGGGGCACCGGCCGGCGACTCCTGGGGAGGCAGGGGCTTGGCAGGTGTGGCTGCTGGGGCCCTGACCCGCCAGGCGGCATCAGGCCGGCCCCCCGCCTGGCCCTGCATCTGCCCGCTGGCCCTGGTCTCACACGCCCCACACCATAGGCAGCAGAAGGCCTACATTGCGACGCAGGGGCCACTGGCGGAAACCACGGAGGACTTCTGGCGCATGCTGTGGGAGAACAACTCCACCATCGTAGTGATGCTGACCAAGCTGCGGGAGATGGGCCGGGTGAGCCACGGACCAAGGGGCCGGAGGGGGGCGGTGTGCCAGGGGAGCCATGGATGGGGGGGTGGGGGCCAGGTGAGCCACGGAGCAGGGGCGGGGGTGGGGGTGGCGGGTGAGCCACAGACGAGGGGCGGTGGGGGCCGGGTGAGCCACGGACTGGGGGCAGGGGTGGGGGTGGCCGGTGAGCCACAGACGAGGGGCGGGGGGAGCCAGGTGAGCCACAGACGGGGGTGGGGGTGGCCGGTGAGCCACGGACCAGGGGTGGGAGGCCGGTGAACCACAGACCGGGGGCAGGGGTGGTGGCAGTGGGTGAGCCACAGACGGGAGGTGGGGGTGGTGGGTGAGCCACGGACCAGGGGCGGCAGGTGAGCCACGGACCAGGGCGGGGGCTGGGGCTCAGGCCAGGCTGACCGCAGCTGCCATCTCCTCCACAGGAAAAATGTCACCAGTACTGGCCAGCCGAACGCTCCGCCCGCTACCAGTACTTTGTGGTGGATCCGATGGCAGAATACAACATGCCCCAGTATATCCTCCGGGAGTTCAAGGTCACGGATGCCCGGGTGAGTGTGGGGAGGGATCGCTGGGAGATTCTGGAATCCTGGTCCTGCTGCTCAGAACCTCGTGATCTGGACAGGGCTTCCCTAGTTGGGGGTAGAAGCAAAGGCCCGGGGGTAGGAATAAGCACTGGGGGTTGGGTTGTCAAAGTGGACCAATCCCTCCAGCACCAAACGGGTAGGAGAGAGCACTGCATCCCGGTGCTGACCCCACAGTGTACCCCTGGGGGCATGTGCAGCACCCCTCACTAGGGGGCAAGGTCCAAGGGGATGGTGTAAGAGGGCGTGAGTAAGGGGTGTTCCCTGTGGAGGATGGCGTGGCAGCGCTGCAAGCGGGGTGGGGGAGACGTGACAGAGGGTGCAGGGGTGGGCCGTGGAGCCGTGGGTTGGAAGAGGGTCTTGAATAGTGGGGTCGGGTCGCAGCACGCAGCGGGCAGAGGGGAACGGAGGGTAGGCGGTGTTGGCAGGTGAGGATTCTGTGGAGAGGGGGGTTGTCTGCCGGCAGCTGGTGGAGACTGGCGGTGGCAGGTGGCCCGGTGGGAAGACAAAGGATCACTCTGAGGTGGGAGAGGGGGTGGGTCAGTCACGACGCTGCCAGTGGGTGGCGAAGCCCGATGAACCACCAGTGTGGTTGGTCACGGCACTTGGGTGGGGCAAGACGGTGCCATTGGATCGGTCGGACGTGGCACTGGAGAGTCCGTGGATGGTGCTGATGGACGCGGCGGAGGGAGACAAGCATGGACGGTGTTGGGTGGGAGGCAGGCAGGATTGGAGAGTGAATGCGGGTGACAGAGGGTGGAGAATGCCAGCGGAACGTGGTCCCCCAGGTCGGCAAAGGGGGAGGTGTTCTCAGCCGCGGGCGGGGGAAGAGGAGCTGGGAGAAGGGCAAGCATTTTGGCCCGTGGTAGGTGAGAAAATCCATGGAAAATGACTTTGGGTAGCAGGGAATGATGAGCATTCACTGACCAATGCTACTCGTGCCGTTGATGGTACAAGACCAAAGAAGGTGGGAATGGAGGCTGTCGGGGTGAGGGGGTGTCGCTGGATGGCACCATTTGGGTGGAGAGAGCCTGACTGGGAACCCAGGGAGCGAGTGAAGGATGGAGGAGGTCCGTGGAGGACCGCGCCCACAGATGGCGAGGGTGAAGGCTTACTAGTGGTGAACTGCGGGACATGGGGCCATTGGGTCGCCGTGGCTGGAGCCCGGCAGAGAGCGACGGTGTTGACGGGCACGGCCGGGGAGTGGGAAGGGGGGATGGAGAAAGTCCGTGGAAGGTAGGTGGTGGTGGCCACGGGTTAGTTACCGGCTGTGGGTGGTGAGAGGCGGGATGATGGCGTCAGGTGGTGCTTTTTAAGTGACAGACGAGAGTGAGTAACGGGCAGACAGTGGTTGACGGCGTGGTGTTGGGTGGTGAAGGAAGGGGACGGAATGGCGTGGAGCTCCGGATGGTAGAGTGGAGGAGGGTGTAGGAGCACGGAGGCAGAGAACGGCACTGAGAAGGGCAGGTGTCGGGTGCACCGCGGGACGGTGGCCGACGGTGGTGTTGGATGTCACTTTGGCCGCGGCAGATGGCACCGGACATGTGGACTGGCGGGCGGTGGGCGGTGGCATATAAGATGGCATCGTTGCTGGCTGCAGAGGTTGGTGGATGGGGAGGAGTGTGGCGTTGGCGCCCTTAGATGCTGACAGACAGCGAGTCCCCAGGGCAGGCGGCAGGAAACGGGGCTGAGGATGGGGAACGCTGGAGGGTGGCGTTGGCTGGAGACAGAGACGGGACCAGAGGCCGGCCCGGGCGGGAAGCCGACCGTGACCGCCGCTGATCTCGTTCCAGGATGGCCAGTCCCGGACGGTCCGGCAGTTCCAGTTCACGGACTGGCCGGAACAGGGCGTGCCAAAGTCGGGGGAGGGCTTCATTGACTTCATCGGCCAAGTGCACAAGACCAAGGAACAGTTCGGCCAGGACGGCCCCATTTCCGTCCACTGCAGGTGAGCTGTCCCTCAAGCCCAGCTGGGGCAACCGAAGCCCGGTGAGCACGGCCTCGAGCCTCCGCCAGGCTCGTGAGTTTGGGCTCCCTTCGTGCCTGAGGAGTCGGGCAGTCCCAGGGGGCTGTCCGGAGCACCCAGCCCTGAACGGCTGCGCTTGCCCCCAACAGTGCCGGCGTGGGCAGGACGGGCGTCTTCATCACACTCAGCATCGTGCTGGAGCGTATGCGGTACGAGGGCGTGGTGGACATCTTCCAGACGGTGAAGATGCTGCGGACCCAGAGGCCGGCCATGGTGCAGACGGAGGTGAGAGCCGCGGGCGGGGCCCCAGCTGCCAGGCCCCACACCGCTGCCCCCCTGAGCCTCCGTTTTCTCTTCTGTGAGATGGGCGCAGTCCACCTCGACTCTGAGTTGTCGCGGGCAGGAGTTCCTCGACAGCCGTTTGGGGCCAGAAGGGGATTAGTCATACCTTTCGACCCAAGATTGGGTGAAATCCAGAGCCGAGAAGCAGCCCACAGAGTGGGCAGAGAGGCGTCCGTCCTAGCTCCAAAGTCACAGCAAGGTCATGGCTCAGCCAGGACCCTGACACGGGCCAGAGTTCCAGCAACCCACCCCGTGCCCAGATGGGGAAAGTGAGGCCCAGAGCTAGAAGGGACGTCCCTGGGATCACGTGTTGGGCATTCCAAGTGTCCTCAAGGCTGTCCCTTTCCGTCACTAGGGAGGCAAAGCTGGAGTCGGACCCCCAGCCCTGCGGGCCCTGCTGAAGGGGGCGGGGGCTTCCAGGCAGGTAGAGGGGAGGCCGTTCCGGGGCCAGAGCCCAGCCTGTGTGACGCTGCAGCGGGCTGGCTCCTGAGGGCGATGGGGAGCCTCGGGAAGCCACAGGGCAGCGGGGGCCCTGACCGAGCCCCTGCCCCCTCCCTCCCGCAGGATGAGTACCAGTTCTGTTACCAGGCCGCGCTCGAGTACCTCGGGAGCTTTGACCACTATGCAACCTAAAGCCATGGTCGCCGCTGGCCAGACTCCACCGGCCCCGGATGCCTCTGCCCCTGCCGGGTGGGCCCCCGGAGGCCTGGACCCCCGGCCAGGGCGGGAGGAGGGAGCGGCCACGTGTCTGCACGACCTCCAGGAGCAATGCGGCCCCCCGAGCCCCCCGTGCAGTGCCCAGCAGCCTCCCTGGCACTGGCAGCCGCCTTCCGATACTTGGCACATTCCTCATTTCCTTCCGATTCCGAACGAGCGATTCCTGGGTGGGGGGGGTGGGGGGCAGTGAGCAAACAGGGGTTCTCCCCGGAACCAGAGGAGGGCAAGGGCCGTGCGCTTGAGCCCCAGTCCTGCCCCCCTGCCCCCGGGGGGGGCCCTCCTGCTCTGCAGCCTGCGGGGCGCCGCCGGGCCGGGGGGTGCAAAATTCAGCTTTCTTTTCAGACTCTGTGTAACTGTATCCAGTGACATTTCTTTTTTTAAATAGTGTATTTTTTTTCATTTTTTTTTTAAAGAAGAAACAAACCGAAAAAGGAAAAAAAAAAAAAAAGACTCGCCAGTCAACAAATTTAAAAAGAACTTTGCTTATTCCTGTTCCGTTCACAGACAAGTCTATTTTTTCACCGTAGAGAACGCTCTTGTGAGGCGGCTGCACTGGCAGGTGCGCGGGCCCGCGACCCGCCCCGGGCGGCCTGGCTTCCTCCCGCCACCGTCCTCGGAAGGTGTGCCTCGCTCAAGAACAGGAGGCCCTTGTGCTCCTGGTTTCTTCCCTTTTTTTGCATTTTTCTTTTTTTCTTTTTTTTCCTTTTTTAATTCTGAAACATATCAAGGACCAGTCTGAGGGTGGGGTGGCGGGGCGGGGGGGTGGAGAGAGGGGGCTCCGGCCCACCAGCGTCAGGTTCAAAGACCCACTGGCGTGGCTGCTACCGCCGAGGAGAGGGCAGTGACCCCCACCCCGAACCCCGCCGCCTGAGCCCCCCCAGTCTCCCACCCCCGAGGAGGAGGACTGAACAAAACGGGGGGTCCTGCTTCTTCCGGGAGAGAGAGGCCATGTTCTGCTCGGATCAGGGACCCTTTCCCCTTGGGACTATGGGACAGTTTTGGGGCAGAAGCAGAAGGATGGGATTCCCGCCCCCACCCCTGAGCAAGTTGAGTTTTTCTCTTTGTACAAGAGCAGATCTGCCGTTTGCTTTCAACACTGTTTATTCAAACGGAAGCAGCTGGGTGGTTTTCCCACCTCTGCGTATGTAGATATATCGACTTTGTATTAAAGGAAGATCGTCTGACCCGGCCGATGGTGGAGTATTTGTCCTGCCTCCGTCCATCCCTGGGGCGGGCGGGCGCCTGCAGGGCTCATGCGTTCTCGTTCCGTCGTGTAAACAGTCTGGTAAGGAAAGTGGCCCAGAGAGGTGGTGTTGCTTGTCCGAGATCACACAGGGCCTGAGGGGCCATAGTGGGAGTGGAGCCGCCCAGAACCGAGGCTCTGGTCCTCCAGGGGCCGCCTCACGTCCTCAGTGATAATTGTGACCATGGCTGGCCATCTGCCGTGGGCCACCTCTCTCAGGTGTGGGAGTCATCAGCCCAAGCTACAGATAAGGAACCGAAAGCTCAGAGGGGCGGCCACCACGGAGTCACACAGTGGGCTTGAAGTGGGGCTGGGATTCATGTGACGAATAAGCTTAGTTAAATAGATTGATCAAATCCTATGTCCCCTACCCCCAGAGTTCTCAAGTTTGCCCATTTCCCAACTGCCCGTGGCCAGCCTCACCCACACAGAGGAGCCCCAGGCTGGAAGGGACAGAGCCTAGAGCAGAGCCCATCACCAAGCCCATCACCAAAGGGCCAAAGCATTCTAGGGCTCTGGGGCCGGGGGTGCGGTGGGTGGGAGGGCGTGTCCTAAACACCACCACCTTAAACCGTTTAAAGCAAAAACATCCCTGAGAAAGAAATAGCTCAAACCACAGCAGTACAGGGGACTGAACCTAACTCAGGAATGCAGAGATCAAGCTGACGAAACAGTCAGGATCTCGAGATGATTAACGCAACGGCAGACGTGACCAGATCCATACGTACAGGACTGTGTACCCAACAAACAAGGAATGTACATTGTGTCCAAACACCTGGAGCCATCACAAAACCAGACCCCGTGTGGGGCCATAAAGGCGAGCACAACATTGAGACTTCATGCACTAGCCCCAATGCAATTAAAATTATGAATCAGTGTTGATCCTTGGTTCCTCAAGTCCATGGAGTCAGGAGAATTTAACCACCTGACCGACCCAGGCACCCTAGAGTCAGGAGAATTTAAATAGGAGTGAAAGGTAAATCATACCTAAAGTACGAGATACTTAGGGTTGGTTGATAAGCCATTGCAAATGAAATGCAAAAACGCACTCCGAGGTCAATTTAAAGTCTAAAATGCATCTATGGGGGGAGGGAGATCACTGAATATAAATGAAATAAGCAGCCAAAGAAGGACTCAGAGGGAAATACGTAGCCTTTATATAAACTTATGAGGAAAATAACTGAAAATAGGTAAGATTTCACCTCAATAATCTCCAAAAAAAATAAAAAGACCAACCCAAGGAAATTCTAGGGAAAATATTAACAAAATCAGAAATTAGGGGCACCTGGGTGCCTCAGTCAGTTGAGCCTCTGACTCTTGGTTTTGGCCCAGGTCATGATCCAGGGGTGCTGGGATTGAGCCCCGCGTAAGGCTCCCTGCTCAGCGGGGAGTCTGCTTCGCCCTCTCCCTCTGCCCCTCCCCCCACTCACAAGCCCTCTCTCTCTCTCCCTAAAATAAATAAATCTTTTAAAAAAAAGAAAATCAAATTAATAAAAGGGGAACTACAGCAGCAACCAACACAAAATAATATAAAAAGCTGGATCTTTGGAAACACCCATAGAAAGAGGCAGACCTTTGGCAGAAAGACCATAGATACAAATAAACAGTAGAGGTGACGGGGACCAACTCCTTTTGCAGGATGAGCATATACCACGTATGTACAACTTTATGCCACTAAATGCATGAAATGATAAAATAGAAAGAACCTGAGATAATAAATATCAAAGTCAAAACGAAGCCACAAGAAAGTGAATCATCTTTGGAAATACTGAAATGATGGGCGAAGATCTATTCCCCATACAGTCACCTTCCCAGATGGTTTTTCAGGTGAGCGAGTTTTGCCAACTATTCAAGGAAGAGAAGATTTGCATCCTTTATAAACTATGTCAGCTTATAAAAATATGGTACTCAAACTACAACACCCGAGGAAAAACAATAGGACATCCTGCTGATGTGCCCAGAGGCAAAAATGCTAAGAAAATACTGACAAATCTAGCATCTTTTTAAAAGAATAGGATGTTACGAGTCAGTAGGGAAGGAGATAGAAAATCTACTCAAACCAGAGTGAGAATCAATTGCTCCCTTGGAGAACAATTTGACGGTATCCAGTAAGTTGAAGATGTTCCTAACCTTGACTCAACAATCCCGCTGCTAGATACATATCTTATAAACACTGTAGCAGGGTGGGTATGAAGGCATATACAGGTTTGTCCACAGTGAGATTGTATTTTTTTTTTTTTTTTTTTTTAGATTTTATTTATTTGGGACGTCTGGGTGGCTCAGTCGGTTAAGCATCTGCCTTTGGCTCAGGTCATGATCTTGGGGTCCTGGGGTTGAACCCCACGTGGGGCTCCCTGCTCAGCAGAGAGCCTGCTTCTTCCTCTCCCTCTGCCTCTCACCCCGCTCATGCTCTCTCTCTCTCAAATAAACAAATAAAATCTTTTTAAAAAAGATTTTATTTATTTGAGAGAGAGAGAGCACGAGCCAGGGGGGTGGGGGAGGGGAATGGAGGGCAAAGGCAGAGGGAGAAGCAGACTCCCCGCCGAGCAGGGAGCCCCACATGGCGCTCCATCCCAGGACCCTGAGATCATGACCTGAGCCGAAGGCTGACGCTTAACCGACTGAGCCACCCAGGCGCCCTGAGATTGTAGTTTTTAAAATGCATGTGTAATATATAATACACATATTATAAATAAAAAATAAATGTAAAATTGGAACCAGTTTTTTTTTAATTTTATCAAAATTGGAACCAACATAAACATCCATCAGCAGGATAATTATAAAGAAGTATGGTAAGCCATAGAATGGAATACTACACAGCAGCGAATATGAAGCAATTAGAACAATGCACCACAACATGAATGAGTCTCAGAATTAACTCTGAGCAAAACAAGCAGGCCCCAGGAAGAAATATTAGTGTAATTTCATTAACACTAAGTAACACGGAACATTTTAAAACACATAAAGCAAATATATATTAGCCAGGGATAACCACATACCAGCAAATATATAAAAACTCATCTAGGGACACCTGGGTGGCTCAGTTAAGTGTCTGCCTTTGGCTCAGGTCATGATCTTGGGCTCCTGGAATCAAGCTCCGTGTTGGGCTCCCTGCTCAGCAGGGAGCCTGTTTCTCCCTCTGCTCCTCCCCACCCCACTCTCCCTCTCAAATAAATAAATAAATAGATAGATAGACAGATAGATAAATAAATAAATCTTTACTAAAAAACTTCATCTATATGACAATACTACCCAAAGCAATCTACTGATTGAATGCAATCCCTATAAAAATCCCAAAGATCTTTTTGGCAGAAATGGCAAAGTCAAGTCTCAATTTCTTCTGGAATTGCAAAGGGCCCAGAATAAACAACACAATCTTGAAATAGAACAATAAATTTAGAGGACTCACATTTCCTGATTTCAAAACTTACACCAACCAAAATACTGTGATACTGGCATAAGCATAAACATATAAATCAGTGGAATGGAATTGAGAATCTAGAAAACCCATACGTCTATGACCAGTAGATTTTCTACAAGGGTGTCAAAACCATTCAATGAAGAATGAACAGTCTTCTTTTTTAAAGGTATTTATCTTTTTAGAGGGAGAGAACGGGGATGGGGGGGCAGAAGAGGGAGAGAGAATCTTAAGCAGACTCTGCACTGAACACCGAGCCCAAAGTGGGGCTGGATCTCACAACCCTGAGATCACAACCTGAGCCAAAACCAAGTGTCGGTCATGTAACAAACCACGCCACCCAGGTGCCCCAAAGAACGAACAGTCTTAAAGAAATGGTGCTGGGACATTGGAAATCCACATACAAAAGAATGAAGTTGGGGGGGGGCGCCTGGGTGGCTCAGTTGGTTAAGCGCCTGCCTTCGGCTCAGGTCGTGATCCCAGGGTCCTGGGATCGAGTCCCGCATCGGGCTCCCTGCTCAGCGGGAAGCCTGCTTCTCCCTCTCCCACTCCCCCTGCTTGTGTTCCCTCTCTCACTGTCTCTCTCTCTCTGTCAAATACATAAACAAAATCTTAAAAAAAAAAAAAGAATGAAATTTGAGCCTCTACCTCACACCATATCCAAAAATCAACTCAAAATAGCTCAAAGACCTAAATGTAACAAGTAAACTATGACACTCTAAAAACTCATTTATAAACAAATGCAGAATAATTGCTCCCTTTCGGCTGGAGAAAGGAAAATTCAGCTAAGGGTATATAGGTACATCCAACTATGTCTAGTGTTTTACTTTTTAAGTTAGGTGGTAAGGATATGCTTTTATATCACTTTTGTGTGTCAGGAATAATAAAATAATAAATCTATCAAAGGAAAAAGGGAGAAATATCACCCCAAAGCATCAGATTTAAAAAATAAACAACTTTTTTGGGCACCTGGGTGGCTCAGTTGGTTAAGTGACTGTCTTTGGCTCAGGTCATGATCCTGGAGTCCCAGGATCGAGTCCCACATCGGGCTTCCTGCTCAGCGGGGAGTCTGCTTCTCCCTCTGACCCTCTTCCCTCTCGTGCTTTCTATCTCTCATTCTCTCTCTCTCTCAAATAAATAAATAAAATCTTTTAAAAAAATAAAAAAATAAAAATAAACAACTTTTTTAACTTGATAACTTGATAATGTTGAAATTTTAGAAGAGGAATTGGCAAAATATTTTTGTAAAGAACCTCACATAAATATTTTAGGCTTTGCAGACTAGAAGGTCTCAGTGCAACTAGTCAGCTGGGCTGCTATGGCATTGAAGCAGTCAGAGACAAAAGGAATGGGCATGGCTGTGTTCCAATAAAATGTGATTTACAAAAATGGGTGGTGAGCTGGCTTTGGCCCACAGGCCATAATTTAGAAACATGTCAATCCCAAATTTACAAACATGTCCATCGTATTCAGAAATGAGGCAAGGAGTATCCATTACCATAGCAATGATTTCATGTAATACTAGAGACCCAGCCAATGCAGTAAGACAAGAACAAGAAATGAGGTACAAGTATGAAAAAGAAAAAGATGGAGTTTTAATATTGCCAAAGATGTGACTGCCTACCCAGACAACTCCAAAGAATCGTCTTAAATTGTATTAGAAACAATAAGGAAATCCAACAAAATACCGATTATGAAGCCACCATAAAAAGTCTATTTCTGAAGTTGGTGCAGCTCAACTAAGACTTCCAGCCACAGATAGTTCTGATCCAATTTCTTTTTTTTAAAGATTTTATTTATTTATTTGAGAGAGAGAGAGAATGAGAGATAGAGAGCATGAGAGGGAAGAGGGTCAGAGGGAGAAGCAGACTCCCCGCTGAGCAGGGAGCCCGATGCGGGACTCGATCCCGGGACTCCAGGACCATGACCTGAGCCAAAGGTAGTCGCTTAACCAACTGAGCCACCCAGGTGCCCCTGATCCAATTTCTTATCAGCTGCTCAGCATGCTCGTGTTTAGACCTTTATGACCGTATACCCACAGGCCAGAAGAAAAGTAATTTTCCATAAAAAAGAGAGGCCCACCATGCTCTCACACTTGGCATTTGAACCCGACTCTCTCTCTATGCAAAGTCAGGCAGAATTCACTGCTTCTTCTCTACCCTTTGTGTGTAGCCAGTCAGCCTTCTCTCTCTGGGTTGCAAGTACTTGTTTGAAAGAAGGGATTTTTTTTTTAAGTTATTGTGTTGTATCACTAGGATGTGTGCAAGTATTACCTGGCATAAAGTTAGCTGTGAGATAGATGCTTCAGGAAAGAAGGAAGCAAGGGAGGAAATTAATAATGACACCAACAATAATTAAGTTAGTGGGTGAAAAAAAATGGATGTAAAACAGGATATTGGCAGAGTCTCAAAGTATCTACACGCAAGATGCCTTTTAATTACAAAGGGAAAAGAAAGAATTTTACAGTGGGGATGCCTGGCCAGCAAGACCTTAACCAAGTGGTCAAAATCAACGCCCCCCAGCAATGAGACATACTGATATCACACGCCTCCTGATACACCACACTGAGAAGGACACAGTATCATTTCTGTGATATTCTTGCCCCCAAAGGCACCATCTCAATCTAATCATGAGTAAACACCAGGCCGACTCAAGTCAAGGGACTTTCTACAACATAACTGACCAGTACCTCTTAGAGTGTTAAGACTATGAAAGACCAAAGAATGAAGATCTGTCACAGACCAGAGGAGACTAAGGTAGCATGATGACTAAATGCAACTCGGGGTTCTGGACTGAATTCTGGACCAGAAAGAGGACATGAGAGGCAAAACTGCTTAAATTTGAATAAAGAGGGATGCCTAGGAGGCTCAGTCAGTTACACGTCTGCCTTCGGCTCAGGTCATGATCCCAGAGTCCTGGGATCGAGTCCTGCATTGGGCTCCCTGCTCAGCGGGGAGCCTGCTTCTCCCTCTGCCTGCTGCTCCCCCTGCTTGTGCTCTCTCTCTCAAATAAAAATCTTTAAAAAAATTTTTTTGAATGAAGTCTGTAGATTAGTTACTCGTATGGTATTGATGTTAATTTCCTGGTTTCAGTCAATGTACTGTTTATGTAAGATGCTAGCATTAGGAGAGGCTGAGTGAAGACTACACAGGAACTCTCTACTAGTCTAGTAATTTCTTTGTGGGTATTAAACTATTTCAAAATAAATAGTTATAATTTTTATTGAATTATAATTCACATGCAATATTAAATTAACTTCAGATGTACATGATCGTGATCTGATGTTTTTATACATGATGTAATAGTCACCACAGGGGCGCCTGGGTGGCTCAGTCATTGAGCATCTGCCTTCGGATCAGGTCATGGTCCCAGGGTCCTGGGATCGAGCCCCGCATCGGGCTCCCTGCTCGGCGGGAGGCCTGCTTCTCCCTCCCCCGCTTTCTCTGCTTGTGTTGCCTCTCTCGCTGTGTCTCTCTGTCAAATAAATAAATAAAATCTTAAAAAAAAAAAAAGAAATAGTCACCACAATTGGATCAGAACTATTAACATCTACCGCCATATAAAGTCTTTTTTTTTTTTTAGATTTTATTTATTTACTTGAGAGAGAGAGTATGAGCGAGGGGAGCAGCAGAGCGGGAGGGAGAGGGACAAGCAGATTCCACGCTGAGCATGGAGCCTGATGTGGGGCTCGATCCCAGGACCCTGAGATCATGACCTCAGCCAAAGTCAAGACTCAGATGCTCAACCAACTGAGCTACCCAGGTGCCCCTACCATATAAGGTTATTACAGTATTATGACTACATTCCCTATGCTGTACATTATACCCCCCATGATTTATTTATTGTATAACTGGAAGTTCGTACCTCTTAATCTCCTTCACCTATTTCACCCGTCAGACCCCACCCCTCTCCCCTCTGGCAACCAACAGTTTGTTCTCTATGCGTCTGTTTCTGTTTTATTTTATAGAGTCCACATATAAGTGACATCATATAGTATTTGTCTTTCTCTGACTTAATTCACTTAGCATAATACCCTCTAGGTCCATCCATGTTGTCACAAATGGCAAGACTTCATTCCCTTTTATGGCTGAGTAATATTCCACCATGTACACGCACCACACCTTCTTTATCCGTTCCTCATCACTGGACATTTAGGTTGCTTCCGTATCTTGGCTATTGTAAATAATGCTGCTGTGCACATAGGGGTACATGTATCCTTTCGAATTAATGTTTTTGTGTTCCTCAAACACTGGGAGGTGGGATTGCTGAATCATATGGCGGTTCTATTTTTAATTTTTTAGGAACCCCCATACTGTTTTCTATGGAGGCTGTACCAACTTACATTCCCATGCATGAGGTTCCCCTTCTCCACATGCTCACCAACGCTTGTTATTTCTTGTGTTGTTGATTCTAGCCCTTCTGACAGGTATGAGGTAATATCTCACTGTGGTTTTGATTTGCGTCTCCCTGATGATGAGTGACGTTGAGCACCTTTTCATGTGTCTGTTGGCCATCTGGATGTCTTCTTGGGAGGAATGTCTGTTCATGTCTTCTGCCCATTTTTTAATCAGGTTGTTTGGTTTTTGTCGTTGTTGTTAAGTTGTAGGAGTTCTTTATATATTTTCGATACCAACCCCTTATCAGATATATTCTTTACAAGTCTCTTCTCCCATGCACTAGATGGGACCACATGCTCTCTGATGGGCCTCCCACTGGGAGGGGGAGTCCGAGTCCCCTCCCTCAATTCTGGGTGGGCTCGTGACTGTTGGACCTGCGGGATTCAGGGTGCTGAGGGATCCTTGAGGTGAGGTCATAAATTGCCATGAGCTTCCACCTGGTTCTCGGAGACATTCGCTTGGAAGCTGCTCCTCAGGACAAGGTCCCGTGGGTCCCCGCCGTATGGTGGGGAGGCCCCACCCACGTGGAGAGGCCCCATGTGGGTGCCCTGGTCTGCAACCCCAGCTTGTTTGATGGGGCCCGGAAATCACACCATGGAAACCAGCCCCCGCCCGCGTGGTCCAGATGACCGACCTGCAGCATCGGGACCCACAGCATTATAGAGTCCTTGGTGCTCACCGTGGGAAGTTTGCAACACAAACTAGAGTGGAGGGCCAGAATGCGGCCAGAATGAAATATGGGTGGACTGGTACTTTGGTTTTTACAGCAAGACTTCTAGTTAGTTAGTTAATTAGTTAGTCATTGGTGGGAGAGGGGCAGAGGGAGAGGGAGAGAGAGAGAATCTCAAGCAGGTTCCATGCCCAGCACAGAGCCCAACACAGGGCTCGATCTCATGATCCTAAGATCATGACCTGAGCCGAAATCAAGAGTCAGATGCTTAACTGAGCCACCCGGGTGCCCCAAGATTTCTGGTTTTATGATGGAAAACGCATCTGTGTGGTGATTATATGACTAAAAATGAATTCAAAAAGTGAAGGAAAGTCCTTCCAACCATTATTGCCTATTAAAGACTTCACAGCAGCTTGGGAGAATGAAGACACCGTGAAATCCTGCTAATGATGCTGTCTCCTCTTGGGGCCCCGTCACTATCACAAAAAGCAACTCCCATTTGAGTGATAATTGTCGTATTTCACACAGCTGTGATAAGGTACTGTCATCATCCCCATTCTGCAGATGAGAAAACAGAGGCACAGGCCAGTTAACTAACTTGCCCAAGATCATCCAGCCAGAAAACGGCAGAGGCAGGATTTGAACCTGGACCTTCCGGCTCGAGAGTGTTTGCAGTATTGAACAAGCCTCGTGTCAGGGACTGGATATTCAAGAGTGAACAAGATGCGCGACCACCACCCCCAACCCCCGCCCTTGCCTCCATGGGGTCTGGTGCCAAGTGAGGGAAACAGACCCACAGATGAAATTTCTATGCTACTCTGCCAGGGAGAACACAAGCTGGGAAGTAGGCAGGAGGGGTTGGAAAGACTTCCCAGGGATGCAAGGTGAGCGGGATGTAATGTCTTCGTGGAGGCGTAGGGCAGAAGGCCCAGCCATGCAGAGGTGAGCAAGGGAACACGGCTGCAGGGGGCGGTGTGAGTGCTGCAGGGAGGGACCACCGCAAGCTGGGTGCTCCCCACCCACCTGGGGGACGCCTCCACCCTGGCTGTCCAGCCAGCCTGATCTTCTGCTTCTCTATGGAGTTAAACCAGGGGTTATGGAATGAACGGTGTCCCCCGCCCCAAATTCATATGTTGAAATCCTGCTCCCCAGTGAAATGGTATAGTAAGTGTGACCTTGGGGGGTGATTAGGTCGTGAGGGTGGAGCCCATGTAAATGGAATAGTGCCCTTATAAAAGAGACCTCAGGGAGCCTAGGTGGCTCAGCCGGTTAAGCATCTGCCTTCGGCTCAGGTCGTGATCTCGGGCTCCTGGGATCGAGCCCCACATCGGTGGCGGGGGGGGGTCCCTGCTCAGCGGGGAGCCTGCTTCTCCCTCTCTCTGTTGCTCCCCCTGCTTGTGTTCGCTGTTTCTCTGACAAATAGAAAAATAAAATCTCTAAAAGAGAGAGAGAGAGAGGGGCGCCTGGGTGGCTCAGTCGTTAAGCGTCTGCCTTCAGCTCAGGTCATGATCCCAGGGTCCTGGGATCGAGCCCCACATCGGGCTCCCTGCTCCGCAGGAAGCCTGCTTCTCCCTCTCCAACTCCACCTGCTTGTGTTCCCTCTCTCTCGCTGTCTCTCTCTCTCTCTCTCTGTCAAAATGAATAAATAAAATATTTTTTAAAAAATAAAAAATAAAAGAGAGAGAGAGAGAGAGAGAGCTCCCAGGGAGCTCCCTCTTCCTTCCGATACCTGAGGACACAGCAAGAATGACCCGGCTATGAACCAGGCAGCGGGGTCCCACCGGACATGAACTTGCTGGCGTCTGGATCTTGGACTTCCAGCCTCCAGGACCGTGGGAAATACATGTCTGTTATCTATAAGCTGTGCAATCCCTGGTTTCCGTTACAGCAGCCCCAACGGACTGAGACCATGACCCCCCGCCACAGTGAGAGAGAGAGGGAGCACCCCAGGGGAGTCTCCACCCCAGGGACAACCGTTGTTCTGATTTCTATCACCGTAAATTAGTCCTGCCCGTTCTCGAGCTTCCTAGAAATGAAATCATGTGGCCTGTTTTCTTTGGGGTCTGATTTATTTGACGGATGGATGGATTGATTTGTCAGAGAGAGAGAGAGCGCGCGCGCACAAGCAGGGGAAGCGGCAGGCAGAGGGAGAAGCAGGACCCAATGCGGGGCTCGCTCCCAGGACCCTGGGATCATGACCTGGGCCGAAGGCAGACGCTTAACGACTGAGCCACCCAGGCACCCGTTTTTTTTTTCCTTTTTATTAACAAAAAATGTTTTATTTGTTTCAGGGGTACAAGTCTGTGATTGATCAGTCTTACACAATTCACAGCGCTCACCATAGCACATACCCTCCCCAATGTCCATCACCCAGCCACCCCATCCCTCCCACCCCCCACCACTCCAGCAACCCTCAGTTTGTTTCCTGAGATTAAGAGTCTCTTATGGTTTATCTCCCTCTCTGGTTTCATCTTGTTTCATTTTTCTCTCCCTTCCCCTACGATCCTCTGTCTTGTTTCTCAAATTCCTCGTATCAGGGAGATCATATGATAATTGTCTTTCTCTGATTGACTTATTTCGCTCAGCAAAAAACCCTCTAGCTCCATCCACATCGTTGCAAATGGCAAGATTTCATTTTTGATGGCTGCATAATACTCCATTGTATGTATAGACCACATCTTCTTTATCCATTCATCTGTCGATGGACATCTTGGCTCTTTCCACAGTTTGGCTATTGTGGACATTGCTGCTATTAGCATCGGGGTGCACGTACCCCTTCGGATCCTACATTTGTATCTTTGGGGTAAATACCCAGTAATGCAATTGCTGGGTCATAGGGTAGCTCTAATTTCAACTGTTTGAGGAACCTCCATACTGTTTTCCAGAGTGGCTGCACCAGCTTGCATTCCCACCAACAGTGTAGGAGGGTTCCCCTTTCTCCACATCCCCGCCAACATCTGTCGTTTCCTGACTTGTTAATTTTAGCCATTCTGACTGGTGTGAGGTGGCATCTCATTGAGGTTTTGATTTGGATTTCCCTGATGCCGAGCGATGTTGAGCACTTTTTCATGTGTCTGTTGGCCATGTGGATGTCTTTTTTGCAGAAATGTCTGTTCACGTCTTCTGCCCATTTCTTGATTGGATTTTTTGTTCTTTGGGTGTTGAGTTGGATAAGTTCTTTATAGATTTTGGATACTAGACCGCTCATTTCTTTTTAGCGCTGAGTAATCTCCCACTGTCTGGATGTTCCATGGCTCATTTATCCATTCACCAACTGAAGGACATCTTGGTGACTTCCAAATTTTGGCGATCATGAATTAAGCTGATAACCCTCTGTGCAGATTTTTGGGTGGACATAGATTTTCAACTCTTTTGGGTAAATATACCAAAGGGTGCCACTGCTGGGTCATATGGTAAGAATAGGTTTAGTTTTGTAAGACACCACTAACCTCCCAGAGTGGCTGGACCATTCTGCACCCCCACCAGCAACAAATGAAAGTTCCCTTTGCTACACAGCCTCGCCAGCATTGGCCGTTGTCAGTGTTCGGGACTTTGGCTGTTCTCATAGGTGTGTGGTGGTGTCTCGCTGAGATCCCTACTGCGTTTCCCCGATGACGTAAAGTGTGGAGAATCTTTTCATGTGCTTATCTGCCCTCTGTAGATCTTCTCTGGTGGGGTGTCTGTTCAGGATTTTTCCTATTTCTTAATTGGGTTGGTTGTTTTCTTATTGTTTTGTCCCCCCACAGTTTCACTGAGATATCACTGACAAATAAAGATAGTAGCTATTTAAGGTAAACAACATGATTGTTTTGATATAGGTTATTGTGAAATGATCAATCAAGCCAATGAGCCACAATCAAGCCAATGAATGCACCCAGCACCTCGCATAATTGCCCTGTGTGTGTGTAGTGATTATATTTATGATCTAGTCTCCTACCAAATTTCAACTCTATAATGGTATCAGTGATACTCACATTGCTGTAGGCTAGATCTCCAGAACGTACTCATCCCAGGTGACTTGTCCCCAGTGCCTCCTCCATGTCACCCCTGCTCCGCCCCAGATCCCTGGCAACCACCATTCTCCTCTCTGCGTTTAGGAGTTTGACTTTTTTTGGATTCTACAGAGAAGTGAGTACCACACAGTTTTGTTCTCTCTGTGTCTGGCTTAATACATGTAGCGTAGTGTCTTCCAGGTTCATCCCTATTGTCCCAGATGACAGGATTTCCCTCTTTCTCAAGGCTGAATAATACTCCATTGCATGTATATATCACATCTTTATCCACGCATCCTTCAGTGGACATGTAGCTTGTTTCCATAGCTTGGCTATTGGGAATCATGCTGCAGGGAACATGGGGGCACAGATATTTCCTTGAGATCCTGATTTCATTTCCTTCAGGTATGTACCCAGAAGTGGGATTGCTAGATCATATGGTGGTTGTATTTTTAATTTTTAAGGAACCTCCGTACTGTTTTCCACAGTGGCTGTGCCAGCTTGCATTCCCACGAACCGTGCAGGAGGGTTCCCTGTTCTCCGCAGCCTCGCCAACACCTGTTGTCTTGCACTGTTGATTTTAGCCATTCTGACAGGTGCGAGGTGATAGCTCATGTGGTTTTGATTGGCATTTCCCTGATGATGAGTAACATTGGGCATCTTTTCATGTGTCTGTCACCTGTGTATCTTCTTCCGAGAAATGTTTATTCAGATCCTTCACTCATTTTAAAATTGGGTTATTAGGTTTTTTGCCACCGAGTTGTTCAAGTTCCTTCTATACTTTGGAGATGAATCCCTTATCAGATGTATTGCTTGCATCCCATCCCCTAGGTTGTCACTCCACTCTGTTGATGGCTTCCTTTACTGTGCGGAAGCTTTTTAAAAGTTCGATGAAATCCCATTCGCCTATTTTTCCTTTTGTTGTCTGTGCTCTTGGTGTCATGTTGAAAAAAACCATTGCCCGGATCAATGTCACAAAGGTTTTCTCCTATGTTTTCTTCTAGCATTTTACAATTTCAGGTCTCACATTTACATCTTTAATGCGTTTTGAGTTGATTTTTGTGTATGGGATGAGATACTGGTCTGATTTCATTGTTGTGCACGTGGCTGTTCAGTTCTCCCAAGACCATTTATTGAAGAGACTTCCCTTCCTGTTGTGTGTTCTTAGCACTCTTGTCAAAGATCAGTCGGTCATATAAGTGTAGGTTTATTTCTGGACTCTCTCTCCTGTTCCACTGAACTGTGTGTCTGGGTTTATGCCAGTACCATGCTGTTTTGATTACCAGAGCTCTGCAGGATAGTCAGAGATCAAGATGTGTGATGCCTCCAGCTTTGTTCTTCTCCTTCAAGATTTCTTTGGTTATTCAGGGACTTGCGTGGTTCCTTATGGATTTTAGGATTGTTTTTCCTATCTCTACAAAAAAACACGCCACTGGAATTTTTATGAAGATTACACTGAATCTACAGGTCACTTTGGGTACTATGGACATTTCAACAATATTAATTCTTCCAATCCGCGGGCGCGGAATATCTTCCCATTTGTTTGTGTCTTCAGTGTCTTTGATCAGTGCCTTATAGTTTTCAGGGCACACATTTTTCACGCCCTCAGTAACATTGATTCCTAAGTATTTTATTCTTTTTGATGCTATTGTAATGGGATGTCTGCTTAACTCCTTTTTTTGAGTAGTTCATTGTTGGTGTATGGAAATGCAACCAATCTCCGTATACTGATTTTGTATGCTGCAACTTCACTGAATTCATTTGTGTTCTAACAAGTTCCTGGTAGGCTTGTGGGGATCCTGTAGGCATGATCATGCCGTCTACAAACAGACGACTTGACTTCTTGTCCCAGTCAGATGCCTTTTCCCTCCTTTTCTCACCTGACTGCTCCGGCAGGATGATGTCGAATAGAAATGACAAGAGTGGGGCGCCTGGGTGGCTCAGCTGGTTAAGCGACTGCCTTCAGCTCAGGTCATGATCCTGGAGTCCCGGGACCGAGTCCCACATTGGGCTCCCCGCTCAGTGGGGAGTCTGCTTCTCCCTCTGACCCTCTCCCCTCTCACGCTCTCTTTCACTCTCTCTCTCAGCTAAATAAATAAATAAATAAATAATCAATCAATCAATCAATCATGACAAGAGTGGGCATCTTTGTCTTGTTCCCGAGCTTAGAGGAAAAGCTCCTACCTTTTCAGTTTTGATTCTGATGGGGGCTTATGGTTAAGTTTTAAGAGTCATTGGTATGTGTGGGTCCTGTAAATATATTCTCCCACGTATTTATTCTCATGATGGTCTGTCATGTACACAGGTAACCCCATTTGTGGCTCTAGAAAGTCTCCTTGTGAATCAAAATGAAGTGAGCTGATGGAGAGCCGAGGCAGGCGGGCCGGGAATCAGGAAAGGGTTGTCCAGGCCACAGAACACCTAGGGAACGTCCTCTTGAATGATGATGAACGAACGGTGAGGACCAGGCTTGAAACGAAAATTGGTCTTTAAAAAAAAAAAAAAAAAAAACCCTCAAAAGCCAGTTTTTTTTCCCCCAGCTCAGCCTGTAACTGCTGAATTCATTAAAATCCAGAAGAAAGGGGAAAGGAAGTGGGTGAATTCTAATTTTCTCTTTGCATTTCAATGAGGGCAAACAATGGGCGGCTGCAGCCGGAGGGTTCCAGGCGAAGGCTGCCCGCGCCCCCGCAGCCCCCCAGATGGAGAGCGGGCTGGACCCTACAAAGGAAGACAGGAGGCTGCTCCTCTCAGAGCTTTGTTCCCCAGCGGAGGCACGGCCTTTTCTCCCTCTGGCCCTTTTAGAAAGGGGCTCGGCTGAATGAACCTCCTGAAAAGCCAACCTTGCTGTCTTGGGGCCCTGTGGATGGTTCCCCGTCCTGGGATGATTGGATTGGCTTAACCCCCTCCCTTCCGCCCCCGAGGCGCCCTCACCCAGGACACGGGACAAAAGAGCAGCTGAGCCTGGGGAACTTGTCAGGTGCACCCATCCCAGAGCCCAGGGCTTTACCCACCTGCTGGGAGCTCCGTCCACGGTGACTTCCTACGATGATCCACCAGGGTCTCTCCAGGTTTCTTACCCCTGAGAGCCACAGGGTAAGTGACCCCATGCTTCGTACAGCAGGATGGCTAAACGTGGTCACCCGTGCTGATGAGAGCGCACCGCCGGGGAGGGCATCAGAGGGGTCAGTTTGGGATTGCCCCAAACGGTCAAGCTCAGGATTATCACGTGACCCAGCGACTCCGTGCCCCGGTGTCCACCCGAGAGAATGCAAACATGTTTGCACAATCACTTGATTGTCAATCATGTTTGCATTCTTGTCCACAGATGGTCACAAGAGTGTGATTCTAAGAGCCAAAATATGGAACAACCCAAATGGCCATCAATGCCAAATGGATGAAAAACAGCGTGGCTCATCCACACGCTGGAATATTATTCAGCCACAGAAAGAGTGAGGCGCCCACATGCACTGCCCCGGGGATGGACCCTGAGCTCACCACGCTCAAGGTGGGAACCAGACACAGAAGGCCACACGGGGTGTGAGTCCACCTGCGTGACACGTCCGGAACAGGCTCATCCATAGAGACGGAAAACAGATTAGTGGATGTCAGGGGCTCTTCAGGGGTGGAGGGTGACTACTTACAGGGATGGGGTTTCTCTTGGGGTGATGGAATGTTCTGGAATGAGAGGGTGGCAATGGTTGCACAGCTCTGAATGTCCTGAAAACCACTGAGTTATAGACTTTTATGTGTTGAGTTTATGCTATGTAACTTCTCTCAGAGAGAACTTCTTTTTTAAAACCTTCAGGGCGGGGCGCCTGGGTGACTCAGTCGTTGAGCGTCTGCCTTCGGCTCAGGCCCTGATCTCAGGGTCCTGGGATCGAGCCCCGCATCGGGCTCCTTGCTCTGCAGGGAAGCCCGCTTCTCCCTCTCCCACTCCCCCTGCTTGTGTTCCCTCTCTCACTCTGTCTCTCTCTGTCTCATAAATAAATAAAATCTTTAAAAAAATAAAAAAATAATAAAAAAAATAAAATAAGACCTTCAGGGCCTCCCAAGCCAGACTCCACCCTCCCAGCCCCCTGCCACCCCCTCTTGCTGTCCCACCTCACAGGGCTGCCCAGGCTGTTCCCTCTGCCTGGAACCTTCCCCCCAACCCTGGCCACTCTTGCATCTCCTGCTCGCCAGTCAGGCCCCAGGTCAAACTTCTTCCAGAAGGCTCCACAGGCCCTGCGAACCAGGTCAGCACCCCCTTAAGACACCCTCCCAGCTCCCTGACTTCTCAGCACTGACCACACTGGTGATATTTCCATGTATGGGTCTTTGTTGAGCATTAGTTTCCCTCCACCAGAGTGTGAGGTCCCCCAGGGGCAGGGGTCTGGTCTCTCTTGAGAACCGCCAGGTGTCAGCACCCCAGACCTGGCATCTAGGAGTTGCTTGGTAAATATTTGTTGGAGAGGCAAAAGAGTGAATGAATTAATCCAGAAGCATAATGGATGTCACTGAATTGACCAAACATTTGTTAACTGAGCACCTAGTATGTGCCAGGCTCTGTGTCCAGCATAAGGGCACAGCGGCGAATGATATGGGCGCAGAAGACAAACACAGCACAGCTAGGTGGCTTCTGATATGGCCCCTGGGGACCTCTGCCACCTGGCGGTCACACTCCACGTGATGGGCAGGACCCACTGACTCCCTTTGAACCAACAGAATAAGGCAAAAGTGATGAGATGTCACTGCCGAGCTGAGGTCGTAAGCGTCTGAGACTTCCGTCTTGCTCCCATTCTCTGGCTTTCTTGCTCACTTGCTCTGATGAAGCAAACTGCCACATGGAATTGTCATGGCGCAAGGAACAGAGTGTGGCCCCAGCCACCAGCCAGCAAGGAACTGAGGCCCTCAGTCCCACAGCCGTGGTTGTAAGCGTGGACGCAGAAGCTTTTCCTCGACCCCAGACCCACACCTCATTATAGCCTGTGAGATCCTCAAGCAGGGGACCCACCCAAGTTGTACCCACAGCCCTGGCCCACAGAAACCATGCCATAAATGTTGTTTTCTCAAGCTGTGAAGTTTGGGTACTATTTGTTACCCAGCAATAACTGACTGATACACTTGTTGGCCCCAGTGTCAGGTACATAAAGGGGGCTTGGCAAATACTCATGGTTTTGATGACTCCTGTCATTGTCAGGGGAGGCTCCCTGGAGGAGGTGTCATGTAAGGTGAGACCCAAAGGATGAATACAAGTTGGGCCCATGAGTAGGAGGGGTGAAAAGAAAGGTGTTCTGGGGAGCAGCCTGGGGAAAGGCCTGCAGGGTGGAAGGGGCTTGGGGCATTTGCGGAATTTGGGGGTGGGGAGTGTGACGCGGGACAAGGTTCAAGAGATGGAAGCATGGGATGCGGGACTCGGAGACCCACGCTGAGGAGTTTGTCCTAAGAGCGACGGGGAACCCAGGCAGATACTTTCTCCAAAGGCAGAGCTGGGTGCGAGGCACCGGGCTCCAGGGGGATGAGATGTCCTGGCTGGGGACCCAGACCCCCCTACACACTGTCCTCTCCAAACAGCCAGTCTTAAGTCCTGCAGCAGCCCCATGCCCCTCATGCTTAATCATGCCTGGTTCTGGGTCACAGAGTTCCTCACTGCATGTTGTTTTGGGGGTGTCTCGATGCCCTCTCACCACCCTCTGCCAAGGGGCAGTCATGGGTTTAGGCTGGGTCACCCTCTCCTAGCACTTTGGAACAAGTAACACGAGGGGAGGGAGACAGCCCTAACTGTCTCACCATTTCCATTCTGTAAATGCCCCCCATGTCCATATCCTGCCACCGAAGTCCATCCCCTCCAAGACAGCTGCAAGTGGTTCTGTCACCTGCTCCCCAGTTATCCTGGGAGATCCAAGCCCACCCTGATCCCAGAGCTCAATGACTGGGAGGCTGACCCCAAACAGCCCTGCATGTGGGCTGCAGGACCTGCCACAAGGCGATGCTCACCTCAAACCAGGGCCGGCTCTGAGGCTGGGTAGGCGGACAGGAGCCCTCGGATGACCCTGATTTGGAGACATGAGGGCTCCCCTGGCGGGAGTACCGAGTCCACTACCGTGCCCCATTTTCGCACCTGGAGCCCCTCCTCCCTCAGCCTCTCCTGTGTTCAGTTTTGCTCAGTAGAAGTTAATATTCCACTAGGATAAAAACAACCCCCAACTGTGGTCCAGGGTTTGTTTATATTATATACATATATATAATGGCAATGTTTAGGATTTTTTTTTTTTTTAAGAGGGGAGAAAAACTAATTACATCATTGAGGGAAGAGAACCATAAATCACTGCGTTAGGCTGAGAACGTGGACGACTTAGACCAGGCCCACAAGCCGGCGACAACTTCTTATCTCATTACAGTTTAATTAAGAATTATGTTTGAGCATCTTCTGTTTCATTATCACCGGGCCCAGCTGACTTCTAATCTTTTTTTACCCGGCGTACAGGAGGGTCTGGTCCAAGATGCACGCTAATGAATTTACAATTCTCTCTTTGGGGAACTTTAATAAAATTAGCCCAACACAGGAGATGAACACAGATATGGTAAATTTCTGGAGAGAACATTTGCTTTCAATTACGGGAGTTCTGGAGTAAAGGGCCAAGGGGCCCCCAAGGGGACCGTAGAGGCAGCAGGGAAAGATGCCTGGAGGCTCAGATGTGTGATCTGGGCCACACTTCCCTCCCTTGGCGACCTGAGTTTCCTGGAAGATACTGAGCACCTACTGTATACCATGTCCTGGGCTGGGTTCCTTGGGGGGAGCAGGCAGAGGAGACAAACCCCTAAATCACCTACAGGTAATCATGTAATATGACCGTGAGAATTTCTCCAAAGGCAAGCACAAGGAGGTGCGGAAACCTGCAACAGGGAGATCAAGCTGGATGGTGGCAGCAGGGGAGGCTCCCTGGAGGAGGTGTCATGTAAGGTGAGACCCAAAGGATGAATACAAGTTGGGGCCATGAGTAGGAGGGGTGAAAGGTGTTCTGGGGAACAGCCTGGGGAAAGGCCTGCAGGGTGGAAGGGGCTTGGGGCATTTGCGGAATTTGGGGGTGGGGAGTGTGACGCGGGACAAGGTTCAAGAGATGGAAGCATGGGATGCGGGACTCGGAGACCCACGCTGAGGAGTTCGTCCTAAGAGCAACGGGGAGCCCAGGCAGATACTGTGAGGTCAGTGGATACGGGTCACACCCCAGCCTCATCCTCTCATGCTCATCTCAACACACCAAAGGCTGCTAACTGGAAATCTCCGACTCTGCTCCTGGGATTTGCTCCGGCTGCGGGACTGTGCAGGGTGAGCCAGGGGCGCTGGAGATAGGCTGCCTCACTCACCCCTCACTCACAAAGATGCTCTTTGGGTGGGACGAGTCGGGTGGTGCGCTATGTGGCCTCCGGGTGCTCCGGTGGGACTGAGCCCCCTTTACTCACAGGTGTCACCCCCCCACGACTGCTCTGTGTATTGACTCCCTCCCTTTCCCGTCCCAATTCTCCACCCCCTCCCAAGGCTTCCCGGGATCACCTGCCACATTAGCTACTTGCCCCCAAATCTTTGCGTCTCCTTCTGGGGAGCTCAATCCAGGATAAATCCTAACTGCCAAAGTGATAGCACCTCATACAAGATAAACAAGGTATCTGAAGGTGAGCGACTCGGAGCTGGTTAGCACATCTGTGGCCATCAGGGTCCGAGGTTTCATTCTTCTTCTCTCTCCACCCTTCTCAGAGTCACTGCAGAATGCAAAGTGGCTGCCAGAGCCCCAGCCATCATGCCTTCGTTCCAGGCAGCAGGCAGGAGAAAGGGGTGAGGGAGAGGGAGGAGTGAACAAATGATGCAGTTTCCACTTGAATCAGCTTCTTTTTTTTTTTTTTTAAGATTTTATTTATTTTTTGACAGAGAGACAGTGAGAGAGGGAACGCCAGCAGGGGGAGTGGGAGAGGGAGAAGCAGTCTTCCTGCCGAGCAGGGAGCCCGATGCGGAACTCGATCCCAGGACCCTGGGAGCATGACCTGAGCCGAAGGCAGACGCCACCCAGACGCCCTTGAATCAGCTTCTTAAAAAACAAAAACAAAAACAAAAACGTTAAAACCTCCCTAGAAATCCCACACAAAACCTCTGCCAGGATCTCAGTGGCCAGAATGTAATCATAAGATCACATCTAGTTGCAAAGGAGACTGAGAAATGTAGTCTTTTAACGACATGTAGTTAAAGATGCATGGGTCCCCCACATGAACCCAGGATTCTGTGACTAAACACGAGAGGGAGAATGGCTTTTGGGTGGGTCAGTCATGATCTCTGCTGTAAGAGTTGTAAGCCATTTGTTCATTCATTCATTTGGCGAGCACCTATTGAGCGTCTGCTGTATACCAGGCACCTGACGTTCAACAGTGATCAAACCAGAGCGAGATCCTTACCCTCCTGACGCTGACAGACTAGCAACTGAGAAACATGATCAGATTTAGGTTTTAAAAGATCCATCTGGCTTTTGCTCAGAGAAAGTACCGGAGGAGGTGGTGGCCGGGCATGGGGAGGTGTAGGGATGAAGAGTCACGGGATGTGGGATGCGGTAAGGGACTGCTTCTGGGGGCGGCAAGAGAGACGGAGATCCTGGCCATGGCCCAAGGAGGGGGGGGCAGGGAAATGGGACCGTGCCCAGGACAGTCAGAGCTCCTGAATGGCTGACGGTGACAGAATCCCACACTGGAGGGTTTTAAGAAGAAAAAAAAAAGGAGACTTATGAGATGATGTTGAGAAATGAAAAATCAAAGCCATAATGAGATGCCTGCTCGTACCCACCAGCACAGCACCATCTGATCGAACTTTCTGCGATGATGGATGGAAATGCTCTCTGCCCGTGCCGTGTGGCTCAGGAGCTACCAGCTGCATGCTGCTGAGAACGAGGGAATGTGACGGGCATGAGACCCAGATTTTACATTTCATTTCACTCGAATTAATGTGAACTTAAATCGCCACATGAGGCCAGTGGTGGCTGTACCGGACGGTGTGGCTTTGGAATATCTAAACTTTAAAAAGACTGACATCAGGAGTTAGGGAGGATGTGAGCAATCAGAAATGAACACCCCATCCCAGTGGGGATGCAGAATGTGGTAAAACCGCTCTGGAAAATGATTTTTATGAGGCTAATGATTTGCGTACTCATGGCGCCGACCTCCTACTCATAGGTATTTACCCAAGAGAAACGAAAACGTCTGATTACACGGGAACCTACGCGCCAATATTTACCGTGGCCTTATTTCAACGAGCCTCAAACTGGAAACCACCCAGTTGTCTGTCCACTAGCGAAGGAATGCACGAGCCAGCCGGTCCATCCATAGAATGGATACCACTTTTCAATTAAAAGGAATGAATTATTCATACAGCAGGGACGAATTTCAACAACACGCCATATAAAAGTAGCTGGATGCAATTGATCACATTCTTTGTGATTGCATTTATATAAATTGCAAGCCGAGAACATACTAACCTAGAGCAACACGGTCGTGTCTTATTGCTACCAAAAATCGAGTGGCTTCAAACAGCACAGATTTATTCCCCCCTTCCTCACCCCCACACCCCCATTTCTGGAGGTTAGTGATTCTCAAACGGCTCTCCCAGGTGAAAATCAGTTCCTCCTGGAGGCTGTAAGGCAGAATCCACCCTCACCTTCTCTAGGATCTGGAAGTTCCTTGGCCTGTGGCCCCTTCCTGCCTCTATAAAGCCAGCAGTAATGGCTCTCAAATCACATTTCTCTCTCTCTCTCTCTCCTTTTTCCACTTTTAAGCATCTTGGAGATTACCTTGAGCCTAACTATATAATGTATGATAATTGGTCCGTTCTAAGGCCGGCTGACCAGCCACTTTCATTCCATCCGCAAAGTTAGTTTCTCTTTGCTCTGCAACCTAACAGGTTCCAGGGGTTGTTAGACATAGACATCTCTGGGGGTGGGGTGGGGAGCTCTTATTCTGCATACCACTGCAAGCCAAATCAGCTCCCTCGTTGCTCCCAGAAGGGGAAACAGAGGAGGCACGAGGGAAGCTTGTGAGGGCTGGCCCTCTGGCCATGTCTTAGGTCTTGGTCTGCGTGCTGGTCCCAAGGTTCAATACAAACGTAAACATTTATTGAGATCTGCACTGAAGATTTATGCTCGTTACTGTACGGGAAGCCTCCATTTACTATTTGTTCATTTAGGCTCTGCACCCAACACAGGGCTCGAACTCGCGACCGTGAGACCGAGAGTCGCGCACTCCACCCACTGAGCCAGGCAGGCGCCCCAAGCTTCAATTCTTTAACAAAGAGAATGATCTCATGCCAAACAACCACCGAAGCGATGCTCAGCATCATTAGCCACCAGGGAAATGCAAGCTACACCCACAGTGATGCACCTCTTTGCACCTATTAGAAGAGCAAAAACATGAAAGTCGTCACAACACCAAATGCTGGGGCAGATGTGGAGAAACTGGATGTCTCCTGCGTTGCTGGCAGGAATATAAAAGGGTAGAGCCACTCTGGAAGACAGATCAGCAGTTTCTTTCAAAATGGAACGTGTAGCTGCCATGCCACCCAACAAATACATTTCTGGGCATTTATCCCAGAGAAAGGAAAACATATGTTCATGCAAAAAAATGTACACCGATGTTCCTAACGGCTCTATTCGTAACAACAAAACACTGGAAACCAAACGTCCTTTGATGATTGAATGGTTGAACAAACTGGCAAGCCCGTACTTGGAATATTACTTGACCACAATAAGGAGAAAAACCACTGAGATGTGCACCACCAGGACAGACAGACTCGAAGTCAGCAGGCAGGGTGGGTACAGTGGATCCCGGGTGACACACGGCCTGACTTCACGAGTGCGGCATTCGCGAAAGGGCAAGACCAGAGAGGCAGAAAGCAGATTCGCGGTTTCCTGAGGACAGGGGAGGGGAGGTGGGGTTTCCGTGAAGGGATCGCCTGATAGAATCCCTCCAGGAGACGGAGCGGTTCCGTCTTGGTGGTGATGGGCACGCAAATCCACACATGGAATAGACTGCACCACACACACGTGTGTGCGCACACACGCATGCGTGTTGAAAAACTACAGTCTGACTATCTGTCGTCTAGTTAACAGCACTGACCTGGTTTTGACAACGCCCCATGGCTATCGAAGAGGTCACCGCTGCAGGAGTCTACTCGGGACTCCGTGTCCTATTTTTGCAACTTCCTGGAGGTCTACAATTATTTCCAAAGAAAAGGTGAAAGAGCCCAAAGAGAAAGATCTGATTAGCAATGGATTAAGAGACTCCTGGGGACACTTATGGATTTTCCCCCGAGAAATGCCCCCTTGATTGTTTGTGCTGCAGAATCAAAGGGGCAGAGAGAGAGAGAGAGAGAGAGAGAGAGAGAGAGAGAGATGTGTCATCCTTGGGTGTGATTTGCGGGGGAGGACAAAAATATGCCAAAATTGTTGCAAACACTTGACCATGTGTTCATTTTAAGGATTCACACACAGTTGTGATTGTAAAACTGTACCGATCACAGAATAAAATAAAGCCAATCGCAGAGTTTATTTATTTATTTTTTTTAGGATAAAGCTCATCGAACCCTCCAACTCTTGCTTCAAATTCCAGGGCCTGACTTGGGTGGGTTTCCTGTCTGGTGGTTGGGTAGCATCTTGGATCCTGTATGCTTTGGAGGGGCTGGCACTCCGGGGCCGGGAGCTTCCCAGCCTGTCATAATTGGCTCAAACTCCGTAACCACATGCTGTTGACTGGGTGGCTTAACAACAGACACCTTTTTCCCTGAGTGCTGGAGGCTGGAAGTTCAGGATCGGGGTGCCGGTGAGGTCGGGTTCCGCGAGAGCTCTCCGGTCTCGGTGTGCAGGTGCAGCTTCTCGTTGCGCGCTCACATGGCTCAGAAAGGGCGTGCTCCGGTCCCCTCACCTCCTTCCAAAGGCACTAATCCCATGCTGGGGGCTCCACCCTCCAGACCTCATCCAAACCCAACTAACTCTCAAAGGCCTCACCTCCAAATACCCATCCCATCCCGGGGGTGGGGGTGATGCACACATTCAGGGCATAGCGCACTCCAGGGAGAAAGAAGGCTAAGTCAATCTCCTGAAACAGAATCACAAGCCCACATTCTCTCTTCCTCCAAGGCCTCCCCCAGAGGCCCGGGAACCCCCCAAGAGGTGGGTGTGGGGCTTCTAGGACAAGCCTGAAGGGAGGTATAAGATGCTTGGAACACACCGACACCAGCTCGCATGCTTTGCTTTGGTATAGCCCCTCTGGGAAACAGCTTGGCAGTTTCTTAAAACACTAAACGCTTACCATACGATCCAGCAGTTGTACTCCTGGGCATTTATCCCAGAGAAATGAAAACGTACGTCCGCGCAAAAGCCTGGACATGACTGCGCACAGCAGCTTTATACACAGCAGGCAGAAGCCGCAGCGGGTGAAGCGTTAAACCAACCCGCCCCACATCCGCGCCGCCGCGGAATAGTACTCAGTAATGAAAAGAAACAAACCACTCCCGCACAGGACACGCCGATGAATCTCAAGGGCATCACTTTGAGTGAAATAAGCCGAGATCTCAAAGTGCAACATACTTGTATCATCCCTTTTATATAACAGTCCTGAAAGAACCAAAATTATGGAGGTGGAGAGGAGGTCTGCGGTTGCAGGGGTTAGGAGCACAGTGACTGCAAAGGAGATGGAACAGCTGCCCGGGGGATAGAAACGCCCAGAATTAGACACACTGTACCCATGTCAGTTTCCTGGTGGATACAACAGTCACGGTTATGTAAGATGCAAACCATCGGAGGAAGCCCAGTGTCGCCCAGAGTTGCTCTCTGCACTGTCTTTGCAGCTTCCTATCACTCCAGAATCATTTCAAAATAAAAAGCTAAAAAGAAAAATGGACTGTAGTCTGTGGTCTTCTATAGGACAGACCTCCCCAGCAGCAAAGACGCAAGCAGAGATCAAATGATTTCCTGAGAGACCACAGCACTAGGAACGAGACAGCTCAGGGGACCTCTGCAGAGCTCACCGTGCCACCCGCAGAGATCGGGCACACCGTGAACTTTGTGGGGCCAGGAGTTGGGAAACACCACCTCCTTCGTTGGCCCACGGCCCTGGGAGAAGCTTTATTTAAACAATCAGCCTTGGGGCGCCTGGGTGGCTCAGTCGGTTAAGCATCTGCCTTCGGCTCAGGTCATGATCCCGGAGTCCGGGGATAGAGTCCCACATCGGGTTCCCTGCTCAGCAGGGAGTCTGCTTCTCCCTCTGACCCTCCCCCCCCATCATGCTCTCTCTCAAATAAACAAAAATCTTTAAAAACAAACAAACAAACAAACAATCAGCCTTGCCAACGGCAAGACCCGCAGAAGCACAATCCATCACTCACTAATTGTTCTTGCCACACTCGGGGTCCTTGGCAGGTGGCCCTGTGGCGCAGGTGCACATAGGCACCGAAGCATCGTGATGGGCCCACAGGAGCCCCGACACACTCGGCGTGGACTCCGCCCCCTCACGCCGATTTTGGCAAAGTCCTGCCTCCGGGACTGTGCTCGGGCTGGTCCTGCCGCGCTGCCAAGCCCTTTCTGGATTTCACCCCAGTCTACAAATACATCTCCCTCTCTTTGTGGAACCTCTAAGGAGTTCACGCTACTCGGGCACACTCGAAAACACACCCACAGACCAAGAGCCAGGCATGGAACACAGCTGTCCTTGGCAGCGAGTTCACGAGAGCCGGGCACAGGACAGTGCCCTCAGGGAGCAGGAAGACTTCCTGGAGGAGGGGACATCCAAATTGAGAGCCCAAGGATAAAGAGAAGGGGGGACAGGTAAAGGGGCAGGTGCTGCAGGCAGAGGGAGCAGCTCGTGCACAGCCTGGAGGAGGCGAGTGAGGGAACCTGCCTGGAAGGTAAAAGCAGAGAACTGGAGAGGGGAGGTCACCAAGATGGGACAGAGTTCAGGACACCTGGCTGGCTCAGTCAGGTAAGCGTCCGTCTTCAGCTCAGGTCATGATCCCAGGGCTCTGGGATTGAGTCCCGAGCCCCGGGTCAGCCTCCCTGCCCAGCAGGGAATTTGCTTCTCCCTCTCCTTCTGCTGCTCCCCCTGCTCATGCTCACGCTCTCTCTCAAATAAATAAATAAAATCTAAAAACCCTAAAAATAAAAAAGATGGGACATAGGTCGTTGCTGACTTGGCTCCCTCACAAGAACAACAAGTAACAATGACTCTCGGACAAGACAGCACGAGAGAAAATCCTGGAACGGCAGGGGTGAGGCCGCAGCACCCCCTTCGCTGCACAGACCCCCGCTGCCCCTCCCCCAGGCTGGTGCAGCACCACCCGCGGGGTCTCTCCGGAACCCGCAGCTGCTTCAGGGGGTAAAGGAAGTCCAGGGTGGGCATCCAGCTCCCCCCCCCCGGTGTTGTGGGTCACTTCTTGGGAACCCCCACTCCGGTCTCATCCCCTTGGGGGGTGCAGGGGCGTATCTGGAGCTTGACCTCGGGCTATAGTGGAGCCTGGCCTGCATTGCGCCCCAGCCCAGATGCGGGAGCTGATCTGCAGGCTGGCGGGCCGCCAGGGTAGGCGCCAGCCCCACCTGACCCACAGGTCTGAGCAGGCACAGCTGAGGTGCGGGGGCGGGGGGGGGGGGAGAGGCAGCCCCCACCCTACAGCCTGACCTGCGGGGAAGCCAGCCAGCCAGCCAGCAGCACCACGGCCACCCCGACATTCTGGCTGCAGCCTCACCCACAGGAGGACCCTGATCGCAGAAGAGAGACAAGCCACGTGCCAGGGAGCCCCCAGATGACTAGAGGACCCCCTCAGCCTGGAACAAATGGGGCAGCCTATTCAAGAGACTGGAAGAACAAAACAACGTCCACCAAGAAGTCTATACCTGACAAAGCTGTCCCTTCGGAAATGAAGGCACGTTAAAGACTTACCAAACAAACAGAGGCGGAGGGAGTCCTCAGCGCCCGACCCGCGTCGGGAGAAATGCTGAAGGGAGCTCTGGGGCGGGCGGGCGAGAATGCTAGTAGGCCTAAGAGCAGAACCTGGCTGGTGATGGTAAATACTCAGAGTCAGCCCTTGCAATGTGGTGACGACGGGGTGTTCCCTTGCAGCTCTAGTTTACCTACCAACAGTTAATGGACTCGAGGCAGAAAATCAAGGGGGACCAGATGCCGATGGCCCTTGTAAGCCGTGCTCATAATAGTTTGGACTTTATCCTGGGGGCAATGGGGAGCCATGCAAGGCTATTGAGCAGTTGAGGGGCACCACCAGCTCTGTGATTGGGACAGATCCCTGGTCGCTCTCTGCTGCAGTGCATTCTTTTAACCTGGCGTTCAAGGTCCCGCCGCACCTCTGCTCCCCTCAGAGCTCGGGGTACCTCCCCCTGCCTTGCCTCATGGCACCTTTGTACCTGATGCTCTCCTCCCCATACTACTTTTTCTCGTCCTCCAAAGCCTGGCTCCATCAGCAGCTTCCCCAAGCAGGCTTCTGGGGGCCCCAGCTTCGACCCCATAGGATGAGGAGTGTCTGGTTCTGGCTCTCTCTCTTCCCAGTCTAGGGGCTCCATAAAAGCCAGGCCGGGGGCCCCAGTTTCAACCCGCACGAGAAGGGCACAGGGACACCACTACCTATCTATTGCACCAATAAATGACCCGAAGTTCGGATCTTACTAAGTAGGAGCAAAGGAGGAGGGGGTTGGCTGTGGGGACCACTCCGAGCCTTCAGGGCGGGAAGAGGACCCGCCAATCAGGCCTCACAGGGCAGGGGTGGCCAACATTTTCTGTAAAGGGGCAGAGAAGGAATCCATCAGGCCAGAGGGTCTCTGTCACGATCGCTCAGCTGTCTTCGTCTCGTGCACACAGCCGCGGACAATACAGAAGTGAACGGGCAGGGTTGTGTACCCAGAAAACTTCTGCTGATGGCACAGAAATTTGAATTTCATACAATTGTGTGGGGTGAGATATTCCTCTTCTTTCTCGATATTAAAAAATCTATTTAACAATGTAGACGCCTTCTTCACCTTCAGGCCCTACCAAACAGGCCGGGGGCCACATCTGGCTGGGCCAGAGGGTGCTGGCGTCCCAGGGGTGTGTATATGATACAGAGAGAGGCGCCGTTTTGTATTTAAGTTCTAACTCAGTGCACAAGCGCAAAGGAAAAAGAAAAAGAAGGAGGCAACTCTATGGGGATTTTCTGGAAAAACAGGGAGTACAGCCAAATTTCACTAGAACCGAGATTTCATCTTGGTGCGTGCGCGTCTGTGGGGGCGCATAGAAGTCTCCAGACACACTGAGGGCGGCGCTGCAGGAGCTGGGTCTCCCCCTGAGGGCAGGGGGTTGGGGGGGAGGTGGAGAGAGACGAGCTTTGCTCACAGTGATCAGTGGCACATTTGCATTTTATGCGTGCAATTTAAAAACTCCACAATTAAAAATGAATACAGATCCTGAGAGAACTGAAAACACATCCACACAGAAACTTGTATACGAGCAGGAGCGAGGCGCCCACACGCGCGGCCCCGGGGACGGACCCCGAGCCCACGACGCTCAGGGAGGGGACCAGGCACAGAAGGCCATGTGGGGTGTGAGTCCACGCGGGCGACACGTCCGGAACAGGCTCATCTGTGGACAGGAAGGGGGCTTATGGGGGCCGGGGCCTGGGGAGGGGGATGAGGAGTGACCCCCGATGGGGACAGGGCTTCTTTTTTGGGGTGATGGAATGTTCTGGAACCTAGAGGTGGTGGGTGCACGGCCTTGTGAATACAATAGAAGCCACTGAATTGTACATTTTAAAAAGCTGAACCTGCTGATATGTGATTTATGTTCCAAGATTGAAAAAAAAAAGTATATATGGATTTATTTCTTTTTATTTGTTTTATGTACATGGATTTAACAAGTCTCTAAAAAGAGAGTGCCTGGCGTGCCTGGGTGGCTGAGTCTTTTAAGCCTCTGACTCTGGGTTTGGCTCAGGTCATGATCTCAGGGTCCTGGGATCGAGCCCCGCGTGGGGCTCCATGCTCAGCGGGAAGTCTGCTGGAGATTCTCTCTCTCCCTCGGCCCCTCCTCCCCCTGCTCTCTCTCTCTCTCTCTCTCAAATAAATAGATAAATCTTTAAAAAAAATAAATAAAAAGAGAACGCCTGGTAAGGTCTGCATGAGGCTGCTGTCCGAGTTGATCAGATTATGCCGATTTCCCGATTTCGACAAGGCACGAGGCCGGTGTAAAATGACATCATGGGGGGCTGGGTGAAGTGGGCACAGCCCTATTTTTTGCCACTTCCTGTGAGTCGGAAGCTAGTTCAACACGACAGGTCACAGCAGGGCCATTAGCACGGGAAGTGCCCACAGGCTTGGCTGGGCTGTCTGGTCTGCGGGCGGCTCTGGGCAGCCTGCCCGGGGCCGCGTGGACACGGGGCCCCACCAGCCGAGGGCGAGCAAGCACCACGGGCACGAGCGGCCCCCAGACGCCTGCCTCGCCCTTGCCAAGCCCCAAGCTTCCCACTGTAAGAAGGGAGGGCGCAGGATTCTTAAGATGAAGACACAGACACGCCACAAACACCTTTTAATTCACAGCCCAAACGGCATGAGGAGATTATTAGTTTTCTTAAGATTTGATTCAATTAATTAGTTCCCAAATATCAGCCTATCCAGGCAAGCAAAGGCAAACAGAGATAAATCCCAGCCCAGCCTTGCTTCATCTTTTAAAGCCAATTAACTCTTAGTTATTAGCTTTTAATTAGGGAGTAATAATGGCCTCATTAATACGCTTTATTATACTTGTCACCAGGCAGCTGTTCCGAGCAGATCCTATTATCAGATGGTCATGGCCCTTGGTGTCACGGCGCTTTTCCCAGTGGAGGCAAGGGTTCGAGGGCTGCCCACAGCCCATTCATTCTTCAGTGCGTCATGGTGGCCCTTCAGGAGATGCGCAAGGGCCTCCTGACCTCCGCTCCTGTCCCCCGCAACAAACCCTAGGCCAGTCCTCCAGTTTCCCCACTCCGAATCCTCCTATTGCCCCCCACTGCTCTGCTAGCAAAACCCCAACCCCTCCCTGGGCCATTGGCTCCTGTTGCTCACCCTGCTCCAGCCACCCTGGGGGCCAAGAGCGCCCCTCACCCCCCACCCCCCGTGCTGGCCCCTCTCCGCCCTACGATCAGGTGCCAGGACCATCACTGCAACATTCTTCAGACGCGCCCCATACTGGAGATCCCCTTGAGTGTCCCCCAGCGGGAGAAGTTTCAGCGAGAGGGAGCGAAACCCAAGGATAAATTCTCACAAAGTATCTACAAATAGGCACAGGTATGAATGAGTTCGCAGAGGCTTCACTTGCAGTTGCCAAAGGCCCATCAGCGTTGCAAGCAGACGGTGGTCCAGCCATGCCGTGGAATACGACACAGCAGTGCAAAAGGAATGCGCCGCGGGAATACGCGGTAGCGTGGGTGGATCTCAAAGGCTTTGCGCAGCGGGGAGGAAGCCAGACACAAACGCCTGTGTTCTGCATGATTCCACTTCCAGAAGGTTCTAGAAGAGGCAACCTTAGTCTATAGGGATAGGAAATAAGATCAGTGGTTGCCTCTGAGCATGGAGGGTTAATGAGGGAATATTCTGGAAGGAGGGAAATAGTCCATGTTTTGTGTTGGGTGGTGGTTTTTCAAGAATATGTATTTGCCAAGCTTATGGAGCTGTGTAACTTCATGTATGTCTAGGAAATGTCAATTATGGCTAAATAAAAAATTATAATACTGAATTGATATTAAAATGTGGGGCATGAATATTTAATGATGTGATAAACGTCCACAAGTGTCAGGTCAAGTGAAAAAGCCAGTTTGCAAAAACAGCGACAAGCAAATGACGTCCCAGTCGCGCAGACTACAGAACTTTGCAGTGGACGGAACGACCCAAAATTCGTATGTTTCAAGCCTACCTCCGCGGTGATGGCGTGAGGAGGCGGGGCCTTCGGGGGTGACTGGGTGATGAGAGTACAGTCCCCATGAAGGGGATCGGTGCTTTTATGAAAGAGACCATGGGGAGCTTCCGTGCCCCTTTTGCTAGGAAAGGACACGGCGAGAGACAGTGGACTGCGGACCGGGAAGCAGCCCTCACCAGCTGCAGAATCTCTGGCCCCTTGATCTTGAACTTCCAGCCTCCAGAACTGTGAGAAATAAACGTGGGTTGTTTATAAGCCACCCGGTCTGTATTCTGTCATAGCAGCCCTAATGCACTGATATAGACCACCCCCCCATCCCTATTTCCTGCAATTGTTACCAGATTATTCCTTGCACCACTGCAAAGGGGCCACAAATGTGGGCTCTGGGCCCAGGTGTCCTGGGTTAAAATCCCAGCTCTGCCACTTGCTTGCTGTGTGACCTTCGGTAAGTTACTTCACCTCTCTGTGCTTTCACTTCCCCATCTATATAAAATGAGAACATGCCTTGCAGGGTTGCTGCAAAGATCAGGGAAGAAAAGCCACATAAAAAACCTTGTTGCAGGGTGAGTCTTCAAAGAGTGATAGCTCTCTGTCCGTATTGTCGGTTGCTAACTTAAATAGCCTGTAATACTAGCCCCAGGCCAGGCCCTGAGCTGCCCTCTGGGATGTCTCCCCAGTGGGGTGAAGACAGACCACCAGTATCTAAAGCAGGAATGGGAACACAGGAGAGGAAGGGCTTAATTCTGACCCAGGGTCAGAAGACCCACGCTGGAGGAGAGACATTCGCGTCTGGCCACAGCACACCATTGGAAAGGTAAGAGATGGACTTTCCGTAATGAGGAGGGCCCTTCGTGCGGTGGGCACAGCTTGGGCACAGGCCCGAGGGTGAGCCGGCACAGGACACGTGGTCCAGGCCCACGGGGACGTGGCCATGCTGCACCTGAGCAGCCATGCTGGGCTGAGGAGTTAGGACTTAGAGACCAGGTCACTCCGAGTGTGGGCTCCAGGTGGGTGGGTTACTTCCAAGGAAGACTCAACAAAATGACTTTGCATACAGTTTACAGATTTGAAATGTATCCTTCCATTTCCCAAGAATCTTGTGAGATTGCCCCTTAAGGACAATGAGTGTGCTTCAAAGACAGCATTGGCCAGTACGTGCCAGCAAGTACCATCTGCTGTTTTTTGCTTTTGTCATTCACGGTCCCTGGATGAGCAGGATAAGCAGGTCTCATGGCTAGTTTTGCATTGTGCTGTTGTCCTCATTTATAAAAACGGATGAAGGCTGCACCCAGCTATCCCCTTCCTGGGTCTGCACCCCGCGGACATGCTTACTTGCATCTGTTTGAGAAAGTCTGCAGCATTGCTGCGCACGAGACCCTAAGTGGAAAGAACTCAGATGCCCAGCACCTGTAGAGCAGATAAATGCACCATGGTTTATTCTGACACTAGCATATGCAAAAATCACATATTTTTATGCAAAGTTTAAAAAATGAACTACATACAGATATAGACAATATGAATGAATCTCACAGACACAATTTTGAGTGAAAGCCAGGCACAAAGAGAATATGCCACACGATTCCATATACATAGAAAATACAAAACAGGTGACGTGAATCTGGGGTGACATAATAGGGGGACGTGGGCACCCCCTTGGGGTGTAGTGACGAGGAGGGGCACATAGGGGCACTCCCCAGGGAGACTGGATATGTTCTGCTTCTTGATCTGGGGGCTGATTATGCAGGTGCTCCAGCTGCCCAAATTCATCAAGTCATTCACTTAAACGTACTTTTCTGTACGTGTGTTTTATTTCCATAAAAACTTAAAAAAAAAAAATGAATCAGTGGCTTGAAAGTGGTTCATTGAGGTATAAAAGCTGAGCTAAAAATCGTAAGGCAAATACCGCGATCTGGAAATACACCGTAAGCATGAGCAGTGGGTCAGCCCAAACAGGAAATGGAGACCGTGTGTGCCCGCAAGCGTCACGTTGTGGGGGTAAAGAACTCTGGCAAACTCTGGAAATCGCGGAATGCCAAGTGCAGTGACCAGGCGCCATCTGTGGGATCTTCTGCTACTCGAGCCTGGTTCAAATGCCCTTGAAAGATGAAGTGATGCCATTCGTGATCTGAGCTGCCCCCAAATAAAGCAGAACCCGACCAAATCCTTTCCAAACAAAACGCAGTGACCTCTGGGCTTAACCAAATGTGTTTATCCCCCTCTTGAACTTGGGCAAAATAATGCAGTTCTGGTATCAAATTGATAGATTTGATTGCCGGAGACGGGGAGTAAAACCAGACCAGGGAGACATCTTTCCTCATCGTGCTGCTCACACAAAAGCCTGCGCGAGTCACCTGTGCCTCAGGGGAGCCAGCTCATCCCAGCCTGCAAGAGTCAATCGTTGACTTTTCACGAATTCCACGAACTGGTTGCCAGATACAGCCAGCATGAAAAATAAAATTATATAAACTTACAATTATATACATTATATTAAAACCAAAGCAATAAATAGCCCAAACTCATCACTTTACTTAAATTATGTTACTACATTTTCAAGACAGTTCTTTTTTTTTTTTTTAAGATTTTATTTATTTAGTTGAGAAAGAGAGAATGAGAGACAGAGAGCACGAGAGGGAAGAGGGTCAGAGGGAGAAGCAGACTCCCCGCCGAGCAGGGAGCCCAACGTGGGACTCGATCCCCGGACTCCAGGGTCATAACCCGAGCCGAAGGCAGTCGCTTAACCGACTGAGCCACCCAGGCGCCCTCAAGACAGTGCTGACAAAAGCTTTTCATCAATCACGTGAAAGGATGCTCTGGAGGTTTTCTTAAATGATTATTGTATCTGTTTGATGGAAACATTATATAATGGTGAGCTACTGTGCTTCTCTTTCCAACCCTGCATTCAGCGACATCCTGTTGACAACTTGAAATTGGCCACAGTGGGATTTTTGCACCATGGAATTAGGCAGACACTATCAATCCAATGAGCAAGTGAGTGATGTCAGGGACATCTCTCAACCTCTCCCTGGTGATTATAAAATGGCTGCTGTGGCTCCAGCCATCACACCCACATTTGATTTGGGAGGAAGAGGAGAGAAGAATGCAAAAGGGAGCAGCACCAGCCCTGACTGTCCCTTTCAGCAGGAAATTTAAAAAAACTTCCCCCCAATTCCCCAGAACCATGTCATGGAACCCCGAGTAGGTAAGAGAGTTTGGGAAGGCAAGTTTTTTTGTTTTGTTTTGTTTTGAATTTCCCAGGCTTTTCAGTGGAGGACAGGGACAAGGGAAAAGCAGGTGGGGATATCTGTTGGGTTTTCCTGTCATAGCATCTGCCCTGTTTCGTCACCAAGAACTTTTTCTCTGAGGAAGAGGGTCTGTCCAGTTTAGCATTGCTTTGTGAGCCGTAGGGAAGCTCGGGGAAGGTGGGTGGGGCCGGTAGGGGAAGCCCACTGGCTTGGGAGACAGGCAGAAGGAGCCTGTGACGACCACGGCCCCCTCCCACTCTTCTGCTGAGGGACAAGTGAAGCAGCGGTGGCAAGACTTCAAGCTTTGCCCGCTGGAGGACTTAGGTGTCCCAGGGAAGGGGCGCTCGCCTGAGAGTTTGAAACCTGAGCTTTGGGAGGACATTTCTTGGTGACACCGGTGCTCCAGCCACGTTCACGGCTGCTATCTCAGATGGGGCTTGGGGCGGGGGGGGGGGGTGTTCTACCACTGGGAGAAGCGGGGGGCCACCCCTTTGGGGCTGACAACCCCAACTCCGAGAACAAGTTGGGGTTTCTTTCGGAGGCTGAGCCTTTGCATAAATGGCTCTGTCACCAGACGTCTGAGCCTTCAATGATATAGGGTGATTTTCTTTTCTGGTTGGGGCACAAGACGGATGATTCATCAGGGAGTGTGTGTATATATATATATATACTTGGGGGGGGGAGAGGCAGAGGGAAAGGGAAAGAGAAGCTTTTTTAAAAAATATTTTATGTCTTTATTAGAGAGACAGAGCATGAGCAGGGGGAGGAGCAGAGAGAGAGAAGGAGAAGCAGCCTCCATGAGGATCATGGAGCCCGAAGACACGGGGCTTGATCCCACGACCCTGAGATCATGACCTGAGCCGAAATCAAGAGTTGGACGCTTCACCAACTGAGCCACCCAGGCGCCCCAGGGCGTAAATTTTAAAACACCCAAATGTTCAGCAGACCCCAATTCCCAAATGTGGGATTCTTTGCAAGTCAGTGGGACCAAAGTTGGGGTGCGGAGTGTGTGGCTGCCCCCGCTGATGGGAAGGTCCCCCGTTCTAGCTGTGCGGGGGCGGGGTGGCAAGAAAGAGCTCTTTGGCAAGACGTCTGTGTTTTCTGGGTCCTAGTCTGAGCTGACGTCCAGCCACCCGCTGCTCGCCACTACTCTCTCTGCACAGTAATTATGGGCTTGGTTTTTCTAATTTCACAGAACCGAGTAAGAGAAGAGTGGCCCTGGGTGTGGCCCCTGGCCCGGGGCTCAGGGAGTGGCGCCGAGTGGGTCTGATATGGCGTGGAGAGAGCCTGAACTTCCAACCAACCCTCTCCCCGACGGGAATGGTCATTGGGGAATTTTTTAAATAACACGTCTCAAGACAGTTCTCACAAAAAGCTTTTAATCAATCACGTGAAACGATGCTCAACCCGACTCATTAGAAGGCGAAGGAATGTTGCAGCCATGGCTGGGTGCCGCTTTTCACCTATCCCGTAGACAAAGGTCCCCGGCTGGGTCACAGCTTCCATCCGGGAGGTCTGGGAAGTGGCATTAACCCGCATGGCACAGCGGGACACTGGGCATGAGGGGGGTCACCTGGCTGAAGGAATTAAAAATGAAATTCCAGATGCTTCCACCCAATCCCCACCCCACACTTTTGAAGGGAACATATTTTAGAGAGACATGTACACACCAGTACCAAAAACCTACTCTGGGGACGCCTGGGTGGCTCAGTCAGTTGAGCATCTGCCTTCGGCTCGGGTCCTGATCCCGGGGTGCTGGGATCAAGCCCTGCGTCGGGCTCCCTGCTCAGCAGGGGTCTGCTTCTCCCTCTGCCCCTCCCTCCCATGCACTCTCTCTCTCTCAAATAAATACATAAAATCTTTTTTTTAAAGATTTTATTTATTTGAGATAGAGCGAGAGTGAGAGAGAGCAAGAGCACAAGCAGGGGAAGCGGGAGAGGGAGAAGCAGACTCCCCACTGAGCAGGGAGCCCGACGCGGGACTCGATCCCAGGACTCCAAGATCATGACCTGAGCTGAAGGCAGACGCTTAACGACTGAGCCACCCAGGCGCCTCAATAAATAAATAAAATCTTTAAAAAAAAAAAAAAAACCTGCTTCACTGCAGCATGGCTCCTAATTGGGAAAAACCAGAAACACCCTTAGTGTCCACTAACGGGGGATTGATTTATTAAAATTACGTTCCATCTGTATAATGGAGTGTTACTTTTCACCAAAGAACAAGGGAATTTTGTGTTTGAAAATGCGGACCTCCCTCCAACCAGACATTCACTCCCCTGCCCCACCCTGATGCCCCTTTTCAGGGTCAGCAGGGACCTCCACGCTGCTAACCCCGAGGAATGGTCTCTTCTCGGCTTCCACCTGCTCTGCCCCATCATCTCCTGCCCTGACCAGGGCCGTCCCCTCCATCCCAGACTCCAGGCTCCTGCCCTCGCCCCCGCCCCGACAATCCGTCCTTACCACGGCGGCCACCAGAGGGCGCGCGTGCGCACCAGAGTCAGGTCTCTCCCTCCTCTGCCCACAGCCCTCCAGGGCTCCCACCTCCCTCGGTTGGGGGAGGGAAGCCCAAGGCCCTGCAGGACCTGTCTCCCCTCCCCCTCCCCACCCTCCTTTCCTCCTTCTCTCCCCCTCACTCACTTTGCTCCAGCCACATGGGCCCCCTTGCTGCTCCTCCGACACGCCAAACCCAATGCTGCCCCAGGGCCTTTGCACGGGCTGTGCCCTCCACATGGCGCTCTCGTCCCCCCGATGTACACGCGGCTCATTCTCTCACTTTCTTCGGGTCTTTGCTCAAATGTCACGTTCTGAGCAAGACCCTGAATGCCCTCTATGCACTCACCCCCCGGCCCCCATCTGCCTCCCAAGAGGCTGTGAGCTCCTGTGGGCAGGGAGGTTTTATTTTTTTCCCTGTCTTCTTTCGCAGGGTAGCCCAAGCTCCTGGAACGGAGCCAGGACGAGAAAGGTGCATCATCAGCATTTGGGGAGTGACTGCAGGCAAACGACCTGAACGTAAACACCCTTCCTCTCTTCCCTCCTCTGTTCAGTAATTAGGATCTGCAAGGAAGAGCTGTCCCTTCTCCTCCCCCTAACCCATTCATTCATTCAATTATTTATAGGAGTTTGGCGCCTGGGTGGCTCAGTTGGTGAAGCGACTGCCTTCGGCTCAGGTCATGATCCCGGAGTCCCAGGATCGAGTCCCGCATCGGGCTCCCTGCTCAGCGGGGAGTCTGCTTCTCCCTCTGACCCTCTTCCCTCTCGTGCTCTCTCTCTCATTCTCTCTCTCTCAAATAAATAAATAAAATCTTAAAAATAAATAAAGAAATATAGGAGTTTGGCTATTTATTTTATTCTGTAGGTTATAATCCATTACCATCCCTGAGTTTTTTGTTCCAATTATTCTGGCCTTGGCCCTTGGGAGTGGCCTTTCCAGGCATCCGTGTCCTTTTCTGGCTATTTCCTTGCTCTCTGCCAACACAAGATGCTCCAAATTTGTCTTGTGTGTTCCCTGCCCCAGACATACAGTGAATGATCTCCCCGATGAGCTCTGGTCTCTTGTATGGCAGGACGGTATTTAGAAGCCAGAGTCCAGGTGCCAAGTGTGCTCACTGCTGTGGGCATCACGGCGCCCGTGCGTGCACACTCCTATGCTCACTTCCGTGCCTGTCCGTGCTGCCTGTCCATCTGTCCACACCTACAGTCTCTCCGAGTACGAAAACCGTGAGTTTGTCCCGACACGCCTGATTCCAAGCCAGGACAAGGTTCATTTCTAGTTCCTCCCAGCCCTTGACTTATTTGCGATTTCTTTCTCTGACGGAGAGACCAGGCCCTCATCGTGTACCATTAATTTACCCATTTGTCCAACCCCTGCATTTACAGAAAGCAGCTCCAGGATGGCTAAGCTGCAGGGACATGGTTTTCTAACTAGAGTGCAGAGTCGCTGTGTAGTTATCTTTGTTTTTTAAAAAAAATTTTAAAGGCTCTATTATTTATTTAAGAGAGAGACAGAGAGCAAGAGAGAGAGCACAAGCGGAGGGGAGAGGGAGAAGCAGGCTCCCCACCGAGCAGGGAGCCCGATGCGGGGCTCGATCCCAGGACCCAGGGATCATGACCTGAGCCGAAGGCAGACGCCTAACGACTGAGTCACCCAGGCGCCTGGTATCTTTGGTTTTAGCCAAACGGTATCCAGGCAAAACACTAGTTTCAAAATACCCTTTGTAGCACATGCGTAGTTCATGTGGTTTCCATTTTGGGATTCCCACCACACCCGGATTTGAATCAGCTACCATGTGGGGTGCGTGACACAGGACTGTGCTGTCGTCAGTCTGAGCTATTCTGAAGGGCATGCCCAGAGGTCACCCACTCACCCTGCTACTCTCTCCCACGCCCCATTTCTTGGGACCCTTTCCCACCTGGCCCTGTAGGTGCCCAGCCTCCCAAGGCTCTCCGGAGCCCACCCACCAACACGGGGACTCAAAGATCCACCTGCCAGGCCCTGGGTCCAGCATGGCGGGTCCTTACACAAGCGGGGCTCACACTCACCTGGGGGGACAGTCATGGGGTGGCCGTGGGGTGGGATCCCCCAGCAGGGACCATCAGGTTCGTGGCGGAGGACAGAGTGCTGGAGTGACTTGGCTGGGGGGGCCCCCAAAAGATATGCCCACGCCCTACTTTCCAGTGCCTCTGACCTTATTTGGAAAAAGTGTCTTTGCAGATGTAGTTTAGGGTCTTGAGATGGGGGGAGCACCCTGGTTAGAGGGGTGGGCCCTAAATCCCATGCCTGGTACCCTTACATGAGAAAGGCTGACGGACATGGGAGACAGAGCGCAGGGAAGACGTAGATACACAGGGAGACGGTCAAGTGCCGATGCGGCCACAAGCCAAGGGACACTGGGGCCCCCGAAGCGGGGAGAGGCAGGAAAGGTCCTCCCCGGGAGCCTCTGGGGGGGGCGGGAGGGGGCCCCGTGACACCAGGATCTCAGACAACTGGGCCCCAGGACTTCGAGAGAATATGTGTTTGCGGTTCTAAGCCACTCAGTTCATGGTCCTTGGTGACCAGGGCCCCGGGAAGCTCATCTGGGGACAAGAGAGCCGTGAGTGTCCAGCGGCCCCTCGGAAGGTCCGAGTGCCACAGGAACGACTTCAAACACCCTATTTCCCACGCACGTCTTGGGTTTTGTGTTTCTATAGGAAAGGGGTGCTGGGGCTGGGGGGGTGAGCGGGAGAGGCCCCTCCTACCTCTCCCCTGCGCAGGCTGCTGGGAGGGCGTCACTGTCCCTGTCGCTTGCTGAGTGGCCAGGATGGAAGCTACACGGAGGGGATGCCAGGCATCTGGGCCCTCACTGTCCCTGGCCTCGCCCCCGCCGCCATGCGTAGTCCCTCGGGCTGCCTGTGGCAGCAAATAATTATTTTCTCCATTAACAGCAAACGCACGAAGTAAATCTCATCCATAAATAATGCTTGCGGGCGGGAGTGGCCCCCAGCGCTCTGAGGCATCCCTCCCCCAGCTTTCTGCGCCGGGCCTCTGGGGCCTTGGGGTCTCTGGGAGGCTGCTCTCCCTGGAGGCTGTGACGCTCTGTCCCCGAGGGGCCTCACCGGGGTGGCGGGCGGCCTGGGAGGTGTGGGGGGAGGCTGGCGACGAGGTTGGGGGCAGAGAGCAGCCACGCAGAGATTCCAGCACCATCATAAAAGCCACGAACTGTGACAGCAGGGGTCCCAGACCGCGGAGGCCAATGGAGGCCCGTCCTTCTTTGCCAAAGGTGGTGACTTGGAGGGTGGGGGGCAGCCTGCAGAGCTTGGGCATGGGCCACAGTTGGGTGCCGAGGCTTAGAGGCCAGAGCCCCCCAGCAGATGGATGATGGATGGGCGGGAGGGGGGGGTCTTTGGTCCAAGTCTCTCTCTCCACCATGCTCCTGGAGGGAGTGGGGGGGCTAGGGCACAGGTGGCCTCACTGGGGGCCTTTGAGAGACGGGACGGGTCTGGGCCGGGCGGGCTGCCCCCACGGGGGAGTGATCGCGTAGTAGCCACGGAGGGGGCGTGGCGACCGCAGCCTCCCCGCACACTCTAGGTCTGGCAGCAGCACATTTCAGCAGGACGCCAGATGCTGACTATGTCTGTCTTTGCAGGCGGGCCGGTCTCCGCTGCCACAGCTCCGCTCTGCTCCTGTGGGGCAAAAGCCACCTAGAGGACAACTTAAGTGCACGGCTGTGCACCAGTAAAACTTCATTTACCTGAACCGGTGGAAGAGCAGATTTGGTGGCCGAGCCTGGTCCTAGGACAGTGTACTCACCACACTGTGCACCCTTCCGGAGTCTCTCTGAGGGGCCGTCCCTCGAGGGGTCAGATCCTTCAGACATCAGCTCCCAGAAGGGTCTCCCGGACATCCTCTCTGACAGCGTACCCTGCGTCTCGGCCTGTTCCGGTCCGTGGGGGCCTGTGTCGTAGCTGTTCCGTGGTTCCCCCGCTTTCCTGAATCCCAAACTCCGAGAAGCAGCAGCTCTTTCCCCGGTCCTCGGGCTTCTTTCGAAGGGCCCGGCACAGGCCCCGGCGCCCAGGGCCCCCGGGGCCCCCATGGGCTCTGCGCAGCTGCACATCGGAGTAGGGGAGGCAGTGGGCCCTCTGTGGCCGTGCCAGGCCACCTGGCTCGGCGGCCCCCTCCCCGGGGCTGAGAACAGAGCGTGGCTGCCAGGCCCCCGGGAGGCTCCCCCGGGGACGATGCTGAGCTGTCCAGTCAGGGCCACGGAGGGCCCTGTAACAGATGCGGAAACTGAGTCCTGGAGCTGTTGAGAGGATGCTGGAGGCAGGGGCTCCCTGAAGAGGAGGATGTGAGACGTGGGATGCGGGTTGCGGTGGCCGGAAGGTTTTATCAAAGGAAATTGCTGCTCAGGGTACAACCACCTTGCAAGGACACCCATGCTGGGGAGGGAGACCGAGGCCCAGAGACGGGCACCCCCCCGTCTGGGGTCCCCAGGCCACTGGCTGCTCGCCCCCACTGTCTTGCACCAGCTCCTCAGGGTCCAGTCCCAGGTCCCCGCCTCAAACGTCCAGTAAATACATCACCCGCCCGCTGGTATCTCCTAAAAAGCCCCCTGGACCACCCTCCCCGGTCCCCAGACTGGTGCGTTCAGTCGTGGGTCTTCATGCGGGGTCCTCACTCGGGTCTAAGCTGGTCTCCCCCGCCCCTGGCTGCCCCATCCCAGTTTGCGGCAAAACCGCCTTCCCAGGTGCTCAGCGCAGTTCCACCTTCACCGCACCCCCCTTCCCCGCCAGCCTCCCCATAGGGGCCACCGGAGGGGGCCCATGAGCGCCCCAAGCAGGTCTGCCCTTCCTGGCCCACAGCCCTTCAGGGCTCCCTCCTCCCTCAAGGGAAAAGCCCAAGTCCTCCCTGGGGTCCCTAAGGCCCTGCACGACCCGTCGCCATCCCCTCCCTGCCCTCCCCTCCTCTCTCTCTCCCTCCCCCACTCTGCTCCAACCACACAGGCCTGGTCCTGCCCCCAGGGCCTTTGCACGGACCATGCTTGCTGACACTCCATCGTCTCCTTCAAGACTCCACTCTGCTCTACCGCACCTGATGAGCCATACTTACTGGCTGCCTCTCCCAGTCCTGTTGGCTGCACGAGAACAGGGATCAGACCCGCCTCACTGGTGCCACACGCCCAGGACTTGCGGGATGAGTGGCACATCCATGAGGGCAGGGGGCCCCGTCTCACCCCAGGCCTGGGCGACCCCGTGGTCTGGCGTGCTCCTTGGCTCAGACGCCACTGGAACCGGGTGGTCAGGAGAGCAGGGGGAGGGTGGCCACTGGCCCCAGACAAGCAAGGGGTCAAAGAGAGTTGTCTTTCAGAGGGGACCCGCTGCCCCAGCCACCGCTGCCCCAGCCACCACTGCCCCCAGCCTACCTGTGAGTGGAGCCCGACAGCCTCCAGGGAAGGGTCTGCGGGGACACAAGCCGCGACAGCTGTGGGCTGGGGAAGGAACTGCCTCCATCAGGAGGCCGGGAGCAGGAGCCGAGGGGCCAGGCTGCGTTCCCACCCTGCCCGGCCCTGCGGAGGCCTCCCCTCAGCTCTGTCTGGGAGCAGGCAGCCCGCCCCCCACCCCCCGGCGGGGAGACCACCCTCTCGCCTCCCGGTGCCCACCCAGAAATGAAGACGCTGCCACGACAGTGAACTGTAATTCGCAGTGCTCACGAGCCTTTAATTCATTATGAACCTAGAGGCAGGGGAATTAGGCAAAAATACAGCGCATCCTTAATCTCGGGTGGGAGAAAAATCAGGGTGGGTGGGTTTTTTTTGTTTTTCGTTTTTGTACATAGACGCGGATATACCTTTGTGGGGAGATGGGCGTTTCCCCCTGTTGAGCTGCGGCCTGTCTGCACGGCACCCTCGACCCAGAAAGACCCCCTGGGTCTGGCCCCTACCCCCTTGACCCAGAAGGCCAGCCCGCTTTTTGTTCTCTTTACAATATAAATAGCATTTTCAAACTACATATGAACACAGTGCCGCATCGGGTGGAGCCGCTGCGTGCAGGGGGAAACCCCCACACCCCTGCTGGCTCCCCTCCAGGCCTCCCGCCCCCGCCCTGCTCCAGGGCACCTGCCCCCCCGCCCCCCACCAAGCAAATGAAAGGTTCTCGGCTCATTTACATTCTTTCCGTTCTCCTTATAATAGTTCTTTCTGGCCTGATAGCCATCAGAACACTCTTTTTTTTAATTTTTAATTTTTTTTTACACAAGCAAAATTATGCTGTCGGGCCCAGGGCAGGACAGCGGGGGGCGGGGGTCCCAAGCCCCTCGCAGGCACGCTCTCACAAATCTGACCCCCAGCTCTCAGGAGGCGGGTCTGGTTCTCTCTTGCTGTCCCCCAGACACACAAATCCATGCTTCCCAAATGGGACACAGGGGTCCAAGGTGGGTGCCCCTGCGCACGTGGCGCACCTGGGTGGCCAGAGCCCGGGGACACAGGCCTCGCCCACACAGGGAAACGGCTGGACGCGGGCCACCCGGGAGGCCTGCGTGGCCCCGCGTCGCCCCTCCCCAGACGGCCACAGGCAGCCAGCCATGCACCCGCCGGGAGGGCCATGGGAGGCCCGGGCGGCGCGGGGGACACTCCGTGGGCACCAAGCCCTTTTGCAGACACTGGAGGCCGCAGCCGTGCAGTGGTTCTCATGAGGGGATAGAAGCAAAAGATGGAGCAAACCAGAAGAGAGACTGTTTATTTTGTGAAGGCGTGCGTGGACCAGAGGGGGGCTCCTGGACCCCCGAAGGGCGCGGCTGACCTCCTCCTGTTGGCGCAGAGAGCCACGGGGCTGGCGCTGGCCAAGGAGACGGTACCAGCCGCCCAGGCCGACGACACATGTCCTGGTCACCCTGCCCGGCCTCCCGGGCACCTCCCTGCCGCTCGCCGAGACCAGCGAGGTTTTAAAACGACAAACAAACAAACAAAAAACGAGATGCTTTTATCTCCCTCGGCATATCTCGGTTCTGAGAAAAAGAACATTTTTGTTTTGTTTTGTTTCATTGTTAAAGCCACAAATCTAGAAAACAACTTTGGGGATTTCTTTTTTTTTTTCCTGGTCTCTGTTTTCCTTTTTTTCTTGTGTGTGTTTTTTTTAAACAATAGGTATTTATAGAAAGAGCCTCACAAAGGTGATGTATGTACAGGAGTCACAATCTCAAAGGCTGCTCAGGAAGCAGGCAATGCAGTAGCACCTTTTCGAGAAGAAGAGCTGACATGGTTTACGAATCTGAGTCGTGGGGGTGGCGCGAGTCCCCGGCCGGCCCCCCCCCCCCCGGGGCCCGCATGGCCCTGCTCCCTGAGTCCGGGCCGCGGGCCGGCGTCCTGCTCGCTCCTGTCGCCGCAGAGCGGGGCGGCCGCGCGGGGAGGTAGCCTCTCGGGGCCGGAGGAGGCGAGGTCAGGATTCACAGCAAGCAAACGCCAGGGCCCGCCGCCGCCTGCCTTGCTGGGCCGAGGGGTCGCCGGGCGGCCGGCTGTCCTAGAAGGGGGCCCCGGGCCGGCACTGCGCCTGCAGGAGGCTCTCCATGAACGCTAGGTAGTCCGGGTTCCGCCCTGAGTCCTCGGGGGCGCGCGGGGTGCCCACCCGCGGGCGCTTGGCGGCCTTCACCTCCTCCCCCGAGAAGGTGTTCTCCTGAGGTGCCCCCGTGCTGAGCGACTGCAGGAGACGACAGCACACAGGTTAGCGTGGCAGCGGGCGGCTGCCGACCCAAGGGCTGCGTCCCCTCAGATTCATTTGTCCAAGCCCTACCCCCGAGGTGCCGGCATCAGAGGTGGGGGGCCCTTGGGAATGGGGTCAGTGCCCTTTAATCACAAGGACCCCACGGAGCTCTCCCTCTCCCTCCAGCCACGAGGGGACACCAGAAGGAGGCGTCCGTGAACCGGAAGCCGCGGTCGCCCGCCATCAACTCTGCCCACACCTTGACCTCGGAGGTGCGGCCTCCAGAACCGCGAGAAACGCCGTCCATACCGTAAGCAGCCCCGACAGACTGACCGGGGGGGTTCCACCCGGGCACCCGGTGGGGGTACACGCCCACCCCGCTGGGGGCCAAGGGCCCTGCGCCACTGTCCCTCATCCAGTGACCTTCTGAGAGTGACACCGGTCGCCAGGGGTGGCTGCTCAGCGCTCCTGCCTCTGCACGAACCCCGAGTCCTGCGTGTGAGCCTCCCAGCAGGCAGGGCCCGGGGACAGGGGCCACCGGCCCCCGGGACAGCGGGCGGCCCGAGCCCCGTCTGTCCCGCCCGATGGGGGCTAGGGGGAGCACTGCAGCCTGGCTGCGTCTGGCGAGCCCCGTCCTTCCCTGCGGGAACCTCCAGCCTGAGGTCAGCGGTGCGACTCGCACCGGCTCTCACTTTGAGCTCGTTCACCGGCCACCACAGCTGCCTGCACCTCAAAACCTTGCCTTTGGATCAGACACGAAAGAAAGACGACCGCAGAAGGGCTGGGGAAAAAGGCCAGTCACCGTCCCTCAACCCTGGGACTCACTGTTCCCTTTGAAAAGGGTCGAGCTTTGCCAAAGCGTGTCTGTTGGCGCCGCCAACGTCGGAGTTCGGATTTTGTGTTCAGGCAGCCGCCGCGGAGCACGATGGCCGGGGGGCCGGGCTCCCGCGGGTCTGCCTCCTCCTGGCGGGGCTGTCACCGGCCCTGCAACCCGTCCTTCCCGCCACTGACCAGGTTCCCTCCCGGGAAGCAGGACGAAGGGGAGGCCGAGGCCTTTCGGACGGGCCACTTCCCTGAGGACCACAAAGGGCTTCTGGGGGGCAGCCGCCCCCACCTGGCTCTGCCACACCACTTACCAGCCGCGACCGGACCCTCTTGGGGAGTTCCTCGTCCAGGGTGAAGATGTCCCCACGCTTCACCATCAGCTGGGACCCGTCCTCAAACTCCACCTGCAAAGGGATGCAGTTCTCAGGGGTGGTCTCCACTGCCTCCCGCCGAGGGGCACCGCTGTGGGGCGTCCGCACTCAAGGAAGGGCAGCAAGAGGAAAAGGGGTGTAGAGGTACAATACAGAGAGATATGGGTGCCGGCAAACACGAGAGAAAGCAGAACAGCTGAGGATGAGCAGCCGTTGACTTTGGCGGCTGGAATGTGGGTGATTTCCCTCCGAGATTTCAGCCTACTAAGTAATTTCTCTTCCACAGTCATGGAAAGAAACTCACAACCATCCAGGTTAAATAAAACATCAGCGCACTGAACCGTATACTTAAAAATGCTTAGCACAGTAAATCTTATGTTACGTGTGTTGTTTCCCACACCCAACTGGGAAGACACCTCTATGAGAAAAACAGCGGACAACTGAGGCCCCTTCCAGCTTAAACGTGTAACAAGCCCTGACCGTTTACGTGGGGCAGACAGGAGCTGTCCAGGGCCCTCCGGCCCCTCCGCCCGAAGGGCAGGCGCCCGCTCACCTGGTAGACATGGCTCGTCACAGAGGAAATGAACCTGGCCTTGTACAGGCTGCCATCCGCCCACCGCAGCTCCACAAACTCCCCCTCGGGCGGGGGTCCGAGCCGGACACAGTCCCTACTCTGCAGGGGAAGAAGGCGGCAGGAGGTGAGGCCCCTGGGGCCCCTGACCTCGGTGGGGCACCAGCGCCTCCCCACGCCACGCCTGGCATGCTCATCCGTGCTACGTGCTGGGTGCTGGCAGGGCGAGGAGGCAGGGAGCATGCTGGGCCTGAACTCTCAAGGTGAGCGTGTGGGCACGGGGCCAGGGCAGGGGGGACACCCGGCTGCAGAATCGTCTAGAACTGACTGCCCTCTGCTCTGTGTCTGCAGAACAGGGCGGTGCCTCCCCTGCAGGTGGCCTTGGGCAACCTCCCGGGGCCACCTCCCCGTGCCCGCCCCGCGCCGCTCACTGTAATGCTCTCCGGGTACAGGTTGTCGCTGTAGGACCCGTCGTCGAAGTTCACTTCGTAGAAGGTCTGCGTGCTGGTGCCGATGACCCGGCACCGGTAGTAGAGGCCGTTGCGGTTCTTGGTGATGACCATCTGGCCCAAGGACACGGCCCTCAGGAACTGGACCTGCGGGCGGCGGGCACGGGGCTGCGTCAGCTCACAGGCGGTGGCGGCAGGGTGGGCGGGGGCGGGCGGGGCACTCACGGTGTGGCCCCCTGACTTGTGCTTGAAGCAGGTGATGGACACAACGTAGGGCCAGTCGTCCGGCTCCATGAGGACCCCGGCAGCGTGGGCGCAAGTCACGTGGAAGGACGTGGAGCAGTGCTCACAGGAGCACTGGATGCAGGCTCCCGACACCTTCTTCATCCGTTTCCGGCAGTACACGCACTTCTGGGGGGACACAGACGAAACAGGGCTGGGAGGTCTCCCCGGAAAGGCCCTCGAGACCTGGGGCTGCAAGGCAGTGGCCCCCGCGGCTGGCATCGGGGGAAGGCACTGGGGGCAAAGCCCGCAGAACTCCGTGTGGCCGGGGGTCCCGACCTTGGTGGAGCGTCCCCCAAACCCAGCCAGCGGCTTCCCCCAGGAGCACTTCTGGATTCTTCTCCACACACCCTCTCTGCAGGGCTGCCTGGGACAGTCACTGAAGAGCCAGCCACGGGAACATCCCCAAGCTGTGAGCAGGAGCGAGGTGCCCACATGCGCTGACCCGGGGACAGGCCCCGAGCCCACGACGCTCAGGGAGGGAACCAGACACAGAAGGCCACACGGGATGTGAGTCCATGTGGGTGACACGTCCACGGACAGGAAGGCGGCTCGTGGGTACCAGGGTCTGGAAGGGGAGGGGATGTGACAGCTGATGGAGGGGCTTCTTTTGGGGGAGATGAAATGTTCTGGAACTAGATCACGGTGATGGTTGCCCAACTCTGGGAATGTACTAAAAACTACTAAAATTAGGAATTCTACCTTCATTTTGAATATAAGGCACTGTGGGGTTGCCTCCTCCACGAGGCTGCTCCCCACCACCCCCGCCCGCGCTGTGGAACAGCCCTACCCCCCCACGTGCCGTCACTCTGAGCATTTACTAAGCGGACCTTTACCGCCCTGTAAACCACGTTCAAAAGCCAGATAAGCAGCGCAGCAAAGGGCGCCACAGGAATGCACCCAACGCCGATCGATGGCAATGAGATCTCATTATTAAACTGTCAATACCTAATCCCCGCCAGCCTGCGGGGACAGGCGTGGACACCACAGGCGGGAGCGGCGTTAACCCTCCAGTACGCGCGGACGGGAAGGCGCAGGGAGGCAGGGAGCAGCCCCAGCGCAGGGAGCGGAAGTCCGGCCACCAAGCCAGTGGGGCGCTGAACAGTCATGCTGCACCCGCTGCAGCTGGGCCGGAGCCGGACCGACCCCATGGTGGAGAGCCAGGGGAACCCGATGGCTACGCCTGACAGCACAAAACATTTCAGCCCGTGCGTGGCGACCCCTCATTCTGAGCTTCCCCATCAGTTAGAATGCGGGCCAGGCCCCCTCCATGCCATCTGTCAGGAGCCCCTGGTGCTGGGTATCTGGGTCTCCCTTGGAGGCTGCAGAAGGCAGGGGGGCAGGGGGGCAGCTGATATTGGTGGAGAGCAGCAGTCTGGGCGAGCCAGGGGCCACGGGTGGGTGTGACGCTGGCCGGGGAGGCTGCCCCCACCTGCAGACACCCTCCCCCCACCACACCCACACACACACCCCCCACACACACCCTCCCCACACACACCCACCCACACACACACACACACACACCAGGTCCCATATCCTCAGCCTGCCCCTCACGCCCACCCGCCAACCTGCTTGGGCAAATGCCTGCCCTCCCTCCTCGTACTGACTGATGGCCCCTCCACCTTGAAGCTGGGCCAACAAGGGGGCAGAACTGATTCAAAGTGCCTGCCCCCAACCAGCCTTCCCTCTACTGCCCCCACAAACTGATCTTTCCCACTCAGGAGTCCCCACCAGACCTTGAAGTTCTTCTGGGGATCATCCCAGCCCGGTGACAAGGGGTGAGCATGGGCGCCAACCTGGCTAACCTGATAGGTAATCTGGGCTCGGCCACGGTATGGACGGGCCGCCCCTGCTAGCCAGGACACCTGCAGCGCCCAGGGCCAGAGGCCAGGTAGTCATGGGGACAGACGGACAGATGACCAGGAGTGACCATCCCTGAGCCTGTGGCCAGCATGTGGCTCTGGAAGGTGGGCGGGCGGCTGGGCAAGCAGGAGTTAACTGCTGGCTTCCTTGCGAGGCTCCATTAGGCAGTACAAGTGAGCCTCGTGTAGAAGGATTTTTAATTCATCGTTACAAGTGCTGGTAATGAAGAGGCTGCAAGCTGGAAATGTCAGATGATCCATAAAGCGTCTGGGAGGGAGGATCTATCACAGGCACCACGCACCGCGCCGTCACTCCACCTGAATAATGAAGCCTTTTACGCCCGCGTTCCTGGAGGAGTCACCTGCAGGCCACCAGCCTCTTCCTAATCACCTGTCCGCACCGGGCAGGGCTGGCGCCGGCCGCCCCACAGCCCCTGGCCAAGGCCCCCCGCCCCTCCCACCCCTCCCACACAGGCTTCCTCCGGCTGGCCACTCAGCCCTGCCAGGGGGCCCCACACCTGTGGGCTCTGAGCACCGCGTCCCCACAGGACTCCCCGAAAGGCCCACTGGCCGAAGCCCTCTCTGCCTCCGGCCCGCCCGCAGCCTGGAGGAACAGCACCCTTGGAATGCCCCGGCCGCCGGGGAATAAACAAGCTGGGAAAAGCAGCCAGATGCTGTCGGGTGCCACGAGACAGCCTGGCAGAGCCCCCCTCTGTTTCCGCGGCAAAGCGGTGGTGAGGTCACAGCGAGGAGGGGCCTGAGAGCAGGAGCGGGTGCTCAGACGGCCCAGCCGGCACCGGACGGCCGGGCCCAGTTACCACTGGCCACGCAGGAGGCCACGAGCGGCCCACCGTACAGAAGGGAAGGCCGAGATACACGGAGGCCAAGGGAGCTGTCCAAAGTCACGTGGCCGGTCAGCGGCTTGCTCACAGTCACACTCTGCCCACTTGGCCTGCTGCCCCCGAGGCTCCCCCAGGGTGACCATCACTGGTGAGAGGAGGAGGTGGGAGCCCCTCGAGGCCACACTCCACCCAAGGCCTTGCAGAGGGAAGTGCCATGTGCATCCAGAGGGGCCAGCTACGGAATTCCTACAACTCAGCAGCAGCAACCCCAATTTAAAAATTAGCAAAAGACCTAAACAGGTATTTTTCTAAAGAAGGCATACAGATAGGGGGCCAAGAGGCACATGGAAAGATGCTCACCGTCCCTCATCGTCAGGGAAACACAAGCCAGAACCACAATGAGATACCGCCTCACACCTGTCAGAACGGCTAAAATCAACCACACCAAAAACAGCAAATGCTGGCGAGGATGCGGAGACAGGGGAATCCTCCTGCATTGCTGATGGGAATGCAAGCTGGTGCAGCCATTCTGCAAACAGGACGGAGGTGCCTCAGAAAGTTAGAAAAACCACCACCAGGGGCGCCTGGCTGGCTCAGTTGGTAGAACATGCAACTCTTGGTCCCAGGGTTGTGCGTGCAAGCCCTGAGTGGGGTATACAGATTACTTAAAAAAAAAAGAAAAGAAAAGAAAAGAAAAGTTAAAAAATATGGAATTCGATCCAGGAATTCCACGATAGGGTGTTGACCCAAGGAAACGAAAACAGCACCTCAGAGAGGTATGTGCCATTCCGTGTTCATGGCAGCGTTGTCTACAGCGGCCAAGACACAGAAACAGCCACGTGTCCACCAGCGGAGGAACGGATAGACATGTGGCGTGTCCACACGACGAACTACTACTCGGCCACAGAAAGAAGCAAATCCTGCCATCGGCAACCACACAGCCGGGCCCGGACGATGTTACGCACAGCGAGAGGGACGGGCCCAGAAGGACACGTCCTGCGTGACCCCACTCAAGAGTCAAACTCCGGGATGCAGAGAGCAGGAGGGTGGCTGTAGGGGCGGGGGGGGGGGGGAGGCAGGTGCTTCAGGGCGTGCAACACTCAGTCACGCACCATGAGCCAGCCGCGTGCTCTGCCGGCCGCATGACGGGGTGCCGCAGTCAGCAACGCTGTCCGGTGCGCCGGAAGGCTTGTCAGAGTGCGGGGCTCATGGTAATTAGACAAGCCCGGGGCAGAGCGAGGGCAGCCTCCCCCACGCGGGAGAGCACGAGCTGCACGCTGCACTCTGTCTTTGCACAGAGACCCCGGAAGCCAGGGACATGCTGTACCTCCGAAAAGAAACTGGTTTGGCCAAACTGAAATCAGTGGCATCCGGCTCCCAGGCAGCCGCCCTGCACCCCCCGGGGGCACGACGCCGGGGCACCTACCAGCTTCCACCGCTGCTCAGGGATGGCGCTGATGTCCACGGGGTGGCGCTCCATCACGTTCAGGAAGCGCACTTCGGGGACGGCGATGGCACAGATCACATGGATCCACCTGGTCGGGGGGCGGGGGGCAGGCTGGGGTCAGGACTCACGGGTGCACCCCACCCCTGGGCCCTGGGGTCATCTCATAGCTGCTGCCTCCGCCCCCCCCCCCACCCCCCGGCAAGCGCCGCCAGCCGGTTGGGGCTTACAGGACCTTAAGGGACGTTCTGGGCCAGCGGCTCCTCCTGGTCCCCCCACATGCCTCGAGGCCTGAGGCCACACACCCAGGAGGAGCCCCCGCCACCCACCTCCGGTCGGTCGTCATCTGCAGGGCTCCTCCCCGGAGGTTGCAGAGACAGCACTCCTGCGGGAACCAGACAACCACAAGGTGAGGGGGTTTCTGCCCTAGGACCTGCTCCGGCCTCCGCCCCGCAGTGCTTACATTTCAAATCAGCGGCCATAGAAGGGACTGGCCGGGGCTGGGGGGCGGGGGGTGCATCAGGCTCCACCCCCTCGCTGCCGAGGTTGAAGAACCGAGACCGGGGAGGGGAGGGGAGGCGAGGCAGCCAGCCCAGGTCACCCGGGGTCCCAGGCCCAGCTCCCCCCCCCCCCCCCAGGCCTCAAAGGCTTTCAGAGCACCACCCAGCTGCGGGGGTGAGTTACCGCAGTCCAGGCGTGGGCCGTGCACCGGGAACACGTCCAGCCCTCATTGACCAGCTCAGGGCGGATGCCGTAGCAACCTGCAAGACGGGAGGGGGGCAGCTGAGACGAGGCGGCATCTGTTGCCAGGCCGCATGCAGAGCCGATGGGGCCTCCTGGAATTCGGCAGCAGCATTTAGGGCAATTGCTCTCCCCGCTCTCTCCCCCTGAATCCAGGCCACTGCGCGCCCCAGCGGGAACGGTCTGGAAACAGCTCATTTGGAACACAAGTAGGGGGAAGGAGAGCAGGGCCCCCTGCTGGGGCTGCTCAGCCCGGGCAGCCCTTGCTGTCTCCAATCTAGTTGAGGAGGCCCTGCCCAGGCTCTGCAGGCCAGGGAGGCTGGCAAGCCAGGAAAGCGACCCTGCAGCTGTGCGCGACTAGACGAGGGCCTTGTGGATGCTGCAGTTCAGATGGCAGAGCTGAGCCAGCTGGGCCCTGTGTTCAGGCAGAATCACTACTTAGGAAACCAGCAATTGGAAGCTCTGGGTGATGGAGGTTTGCTTAGGACCTTGGTCCCGGTTTAGAAATGGGGGGGAGGGCGTGGAGGAGGTGGGCAGAAGGTCAAGAACCCATGCCCTGGAGTCATCATCCAGCAGTACCCTCGGCCGGCTGGGGTACTGTCACCTGGCCAACAGGGGCTCTGCTGGCTGGAGTGGGCAGTGGCCAGTGCCAAAGGGCCCCAGGGGGAACACAGGGAGACAGCAGGGTGGCAGAGAGGTGGTCTTCTGCTGTGTCCCCACAGAGGCCCTGAGGGACAGCAAAGCGTGCGAGAGCCAGAGCCCGGCCCCCTGCTCTGAGCCCTGGGGGGCACTTAGCCAAGCTCCAGGCCTAGTGGGGGGCCTGACTCCTGGAGGAAGAGGGGGCTCCACCTCTCTCTAGTGCCCGGTCTCAAGGAACAATGCTGAGCCTCTGCCCACCCCCCACCCCCCTTTCCCGCCTGTGCAGCCCGACAAGGCCCCGCCAGAGAGTGGGCTCGGCCGGGGCCTGCACTGCTGTCCCCCAGGGGCCTGCCCGCCCAGGAGCACGTCTCACACCTGGGCCCAGCAAGGCAGAGCAAACAGGCTCCTAGCCAGGGGACAAGATGAGCTCTGGGCAGGCCTCTGCAGGGGCTGGATAGAGATCTACAGCTGCCTTCCTCTGCTGGGCAGCCCACGGGGCTAAACAGCTCCAGAAAGCTTCCTTCCCGTCCTGGAGGCTCAAGCTCGCACCTGCTACCCCTCATGCCTGAGAAAGGGGCAGACAGCCATTTTCTTGTCTCGGGCTAAGTCGGGCCCTCAGGCTTTGGGAGAGGGTGGTCGCCTGTGGCAGAAATACATCAGATCCCCTGGACCACTCTAGAATCTCAGCTTTACCCTCTGACTCCTGTCCCAAAGGGCGCCGTTTAAAAGTGTCCCAGCGCATTCAAATGAAGCGATGGGCACCTTGTTTCTTCCTGCTGCTGCTCAGAGGGGACAACATGCCTCAGTGGCACTGTCAGAATCAGCCAGGGGGAAGGCCACCCCGTGACACCAGGTCCTGTGACAGCCCCCAAACAGCAGCCCAGAGGGAAGGGGCCAGCTGGCTCCACCGGCCCAAGGGTGGCCACCCAGGGAGGGTGAAGCAAGGGGGCCACCACCAGGGGCGGGGCCACAGGGCCTACAGCTGCCCGCCCCCGGCTGCGGGCGCGGACCCAGTACTCACTGGCGTGCACCTGCAGGCAGCACTTGGCACAGGCAATCAGCAGGCTCGTCCCGTCATCCCCGATGTAGGAATTGGCGGGGAGGGGCTCCGTGTTCTCACCGCTGGAGGTGAAGCACATCTCGGGGATCAGCGGCCGTGTCTTCTGGCCACTTTTGGAAGGAGGAGCAGCCGAGGGACCCTCCCCGAGGGAGGCCTGGGGGGCCTCCTTCTCGGTCTGTAGGGACTGCAGGAGGAGGGGGCTGCCTTCAGTGGGGAGTCCCACATGGGGCGGGCGGGACACCTGACGTGGCCAAAGCAGGCCAGGCACCATGGCCGCCCTTGACTCTGCCCTCTACCGCCCCAAATATCCCCTGGGCCTGCTCCTCACTCTCCCCTGCAGTTGCCCCATCCCCCCCCCCCAGCCCTCAACCCTGACCCAAGAGCCCTCAAGAGATCCTCCTCAAACACAGTCAGACCCTGTCCCGCCCCCACTGAAAACCCTCCCACTTAGGGTCACACTGGCACGGACATGTCCTGCTGCCCTCACGCCCCTCGATCGCTCAGCTCCAACCACACCAGTCTCCTCACTCGGCCTCCAACACCCCAGGAACCAGGCACCATCGCACCCCGGGGCCTTTGCCTGTGCCGTTCCCACTGCCAGGAACGTCCAGATGTCTACTCATGTGTGCTCTAGAGCCCAGCCTGCCCACAGGACCAGGGGCCCCCAGCCCTTCAGCCCTGCTCTGTGTGTTCTTGGGATCCTGACCATGACCGGACACTGTTTTATCTGTGAACCTACCCAGGGTTTTCCCTACCTCTGACATATGTCCCATAAAGGCCATACCCCAGTCCTCGCTGAGCCCCCCAGATCCCCTCACGTGAACAGATCATGATGAAATCGTCCTGCCCATGGCACCCAGGTCCCACACCCTCCAGGCCTGTCTCAGGACACCCACAGAGGCGTGGCAGGAGAACTCTGCACTCCCCTGACCCAGGAGGGAAGGCACCCTGTCCGCCACCTCGGGTTAAGGGACCAGCTGGTTCCCAAACAGGCAGAATGTCCACACGCAACGTTGGCCACCCTCACGGGACAAGTGAGGCCTGGTCCCTGACTCCGAGGGCTCTGACAGCAGAAGCCCACTGGCGCTGTGGGCACATTGAAACTTAGCCACTGGACTCAAGGAGATTTGCATCTCAGGCTGGCGGCCCCAGCACCCTGACTCCCAGCAGCACTAAAAAGGGCGACGCCTGGAGAAGCCGTGTGTTTTGTCCCGTTTGTCTGCAAACATCTGCATGGAGATGGCACGCCAGGCAGGGGAAGCAGCAGTGCCCTTGACATGAGCATGCTGCCCTCGGCTCGGGGCACAGACCTTGGGGCGGCTCAGCTAAGTGGGCACTAGGCTAGGAGCCTGGAGACTGAGCCCTGTCCTCCAGGGACTCACAGTCCAGGGGCTGATAAACACAGACAGCAGGACAAGAGCAGAGCTGCGGGGGAGAGCCTGGGGGGCGGTGTGCCCGGGGACAGCAGGTCCAGGAAGGCTTCATGGAAGAGGAGGCAGCTCAGCAGACTCAAAGAATGAACAGAAATCTGTCTGGTAGGGCAGGGGGCTGGGTAGGTGGGTGGTTGGGACCCTGGGGGTCAGCAGAGAGCACTCTGTCACTGTGTGCCTGGTCGGGGGCAGATACCATGGCAGAGGAAGGCTTCGGGGGCAAACTGGGAGTCCGGGGCCCATGGTGAGCCTGGTGGAGTTTCCAGCCAGGGAGCACATGACCGGCGTGGCCTCCGAACAGCGCCCGGGCCTCAGTGAGGAACCAACAGGAAGGGCTCCTGCCAGGGCAGGTGAGGGAGAAAAGAGCTAGAAGGCAGGTCAGGGTGGGGTGAGGGGCGACAGGGTTAAGCAGGCAGGATCTGGTGGCTGACAGCGCGAGACAGAGGCCAGGGAGAGGCCAGGTCCCGAACCTGGGAAACGGGGGGCAGAGCGGGACCCAGCTCGGAACAGGTGCCTGGCTCGGCAGAGGCCACCTGGGGGCTCCTCATGGGGTCCGTCCCACTGGGTGAGGCAGGGCGCTTGCCCTGGACCCAGTCCACCCCTCGGCTCGATCCATCATGGCCCAGCCCCACGCCCCTCCTGGCTGCCTCAGGTCCCTCCCTGACACGAGATGGCCCTGTTTTCAGGCCCAGAATAAGTCCCGTCTGCGGTAAAACTCAGATACCAAGCTCTCTCTGCTTCTCCCTACAGCCCTTCCAAGGGAGCCTTCAGCTTCACGTGCCCCCAGATGCCCAGGGCTTCCCCCGCAGCCGTTGCCCTGCGGCTATCCGGCACCCCCCAGGCCTCCCGTCAGGCCAAGCTCGGCACTGACCCCACGGTGGCTCCTCCAGCAAACGGCTTCTTGGGCTCCACCCCCCTCCCCGGGGCTCCGTCAAGGGGGGGCGAACAGGTGCCCCAGCGCAGACCGACGCCGCCCCCCCCCCGCCCCCACGGCCGGCCCGGCACTCACCTGGCTGTAAGGGTAGAATAGGGTGCAGATGGCGCAGTAGGGCTCGGTCAGGGCAGCCGCCGCATTGAACTTCCTCTCGGCCTGGAAGCTGGCAGCCTTGTTCTTCCACTGCAGGGAGAGCAAAGACCTCAAGGCCTCGGGGTCACTCATGTCCTCCTCCCCGGAGAAAGGGAAGGCTTCTAGAGGAAAACAGGAGGGCGGGAGGGGACGGAGAGAAACCTCGGCATGGCTGCAGGCCCAGAGGAACCTTCCTTCCTGCCCACCCCACCCCTGCGGGCCCGTCACTGCTGCGAGCACCGGTGGTGACAGGTCCCCGAGCTCAACAGAGCCCAGAGAGGACGACGGCTGGAAGTGGAGCAGTGTCACTCCAACACCCTCGGGGACTTAGTGTCACGGCCAAGACGGAGGCCACAAACGGACGTGCCCCCACCTCGCCTGTCACCTGCTGCAGCTGGCCTCTGCTGGCCTTACGTACCAGCCAGCCACACCCCAGCCCCCTCAAGTCCCACTGCTGTGTTTCCTGAGGACGCGGGGCTGAGCTTCAGGGCCTTGCAGGAGGCTACCCCGAGAAGCGGGGTTCTCGTTCCTGAGGCCCCAACCCTCACAGCCGCTGGGCCAGCAAGGCACGGTGGGAAGAGAAAGCAGACAGGAGCCTGGAGTCCTGGGCGTGGGACCTGGGACTCCCGAGAGGGAGGAGGAGGTCAGCGCAGACCCCCGGGGCTGGGCCTGACTCAAGGGCCAAGACTGCTCTGCCTGAGGAGGCCCCACGCAGGCTCAGGCCCCCTGCAGGTGACAAGCGCTGTGGGCCTGCCTTCTGTCACCAAAGATCCCAGGACACGTGCTGGGCTCTGGGCCCTCGGTGGTCTCACAGCAAACAACCGCGGCTTCACCCAAGGGGCCCGCGGAGTGGGGGTGGGGGAGGCCTCAGAGGCCCCTTCTGGAAATGACGCCTTTAGCTGCCTGCAGGGCTCTGGCTGCATCTGGCCCTCCAGTGAGCTCCCCCTGCTCTTGGGGGCTCTGGCCTTGCGATCGAAGGCGCCTCCAGAACCCCTCCTCGCCCTAGCCCTCAAATCCAATTTGGAACGAAAGGAGCTATCCGGATGCTTTGCAAACTCCACGGGCATCTTATGCAAAAGGCTGATGCTGCCTTAGCAGGATTTCTGCAAGAGCCCGCGCCTCCGGCTCTCAGCGGCATCCCGGCCCCAGCTCCACATCACGTTTGTTCCACCCTCCCCACGGCCACCAAGGGCCACCAGGAAGAGCCCTGCCAAGCGGGTGGCCGGGCCACAGGTCAGGTCACGAGGCCCGGGTAGCAGCTGCGGTGCTGCTCCCGCATACGGGCACCAGGGTCGCAGAGCCAGGACACGTCCGCGGGGTAGTCCTCAGGCCTGCCCAGCCCTGCGAGCCTCTAGCTCTGAGTCACTTCTCAAACCCCAATGCGGGGGTGCGGCCGGCACATGGGGCACAGGCATGCCCTTCGGCTCACTCACTCGCTGGCCCGCTCTGTAAACGTTCTGGAAGCCCACTCTGCACCCGGCATCCCAGCAGATCCCGAGCCCGTGAGAGGAGGAGGCACAGTCCTCACCTGCCTGGGCGCCAGCTAGGGATGTGGACGCACAGGGGCCATGGGAGCGGGACGTGGAGGCAGTCAGCCCAGGCCTGGGGGAGGGGGCTCCCGGCAGGGACAGAAGAGGTTCTCGCAGAGCACGAGAGCTGGTGCGTGGCAGGTACCACAGGCACAAACAGCCCCCTGGGCAATAACCCAGCCTCGGCATTCCCGGCACCTGCCATGGGCTCGGCACCACACGGCGCGCCTTCTAGGCACTGGCTCCATGCATCTTCCCAGCAGGACGCCTCACAGGAGTGGCAGCCCCCATTTTCCAGATAGGGAAACTGAGGCACACAAAGGTGAATGGCACCCGTGGTCTTAGGCTGTGGTTTGAGCCCCCGTGACCTGCAGCCTGCCCCTCACAGGCCACGGTGTACGTTTTAGGCCCCGGGACCAGCTTTGGCAAAGCAAGCACCCCAAGGTGGGAAGTGGAGCGAATGAGGGTGGGGGCCACGCCTTGGGGTGGCTCTGCGGGGTGGCCAGGGCCTGGCTGAGGGGACCACTGCAGCCTGAGCAGGGGCCCTTGGGGCTGACGCTCCGCGTGGGGGAGGGGGTCTGGGGGCCTCACCCTCGTCACTCGAGGCCTCCTGCTTGACCACGGTCAGCGGGGAGCGGGTGGGCGGCTTGCCCAGGGGGTGACGCCGGCTCTTCTTGATCTCCATCTTCAGTTTGGAGAACGTGGGTGGCGCCTGAAAGCGGAACAGGGAGCGTGTGCAGGGGGCATGTCTTCGGAGGCACAGCAGTGCCTGGTCCCTCGGGGCAAAGCGGATGGCCTGTGTCCCTGGTCGTGGGTGCGAGGGCCCCTGGAAGGGGATGGCCGGGAGCTACTGGGGTTTTCCTGTGATGAGCCACGGGGTCTATTTCAGATGAGCAGGGCCGGGGCGGGAGCACGGGGCAGTGGGACCCCCAGGCCCCAGGGCCCTCCACCGGCAGCTCCCCTACCTGTACCTCGCTGGCTCCGCTCTCCTCCTCAGGACCCGTCAGCTCCATGGGGGCCGCCTGTTCCTTCCAGGTGGGGCCCCTCTGGGCAAAGTGCTCAAAGGCCTGCTGGCAGGACACGCGGCCCTTGTCACACCCCGTGCCGGGCCGCGGCACCACATACAGCATGGGGATGATGGGGCGCGGCTTCACCTCTGGCTCCTCGCCAGGCGCCTCGGGGGGCACAACGTTGAGAGGTGGTGGTGGGGGGTTCCCTTCAGCTGGCGCGGGGCCCGGGGCCAGGACCGGGGGCTCCAGCGGGGGCGGCAGCCTGGGCGCCTCCTCGGCAGGGAACTGGGTGGGTGGGGGCGGTGGCAGCTGGGGCAAGAGGGGGTGGTGGGGGTGCGGAGGGCCACAGCCCTTCTTCTTCCTGTCACTCTTGGCCTTGGCTGGCCGCAACTTGCCCCTCCCGTCTTCTGCGGGCAAAGAGGAAAGACAGGTCAGAGCTGAGCCCAGCAGCCACACACTCTCCTGCGAGCTCCCCTGCCGAGGCAGAAAGTGACCTTCCCTCCACAAAACACATGCTTCCAGCAAGTTCAAACTGCTGGTGGCCGGAAACCAGTCATGCCTGAGCCTTGGGGTGGCCCCTGGTCCCTGTCCTCCTGGTTCTGCCCAGTGCTCCAAGGGTCTTCTGGAATTAGGAGTGAGGAAGCAGCTGGGAGGAGCTGCTTTGTGGTTCTGGGCTCCTGACTGGGGGGCAGGGGCCCGCTCCAAGTGTCCTTCCTGGGGAGGGGGGCAGATGGAAGATGGTATCCGGGTTCTGTAAGTTACCACAGTTCCCGTGTGCAGCCTGTACCGTTTTTAAAAAGTGAAACCTCAACCAGCAAACCATGAGAAGTGGTCACTTGAGCAGAACACAGGAACCAGATAGGCCTGGAGGACCACCACGGAGGGCCGATGCTGGGGGACTCCTGACAGGTGACGGGGCAGGGAGGGAGGGAGGCGAGGCATGTCTGCATCGGCATCTTCACTGGGGGCCGGGACATCAGTTAAAAGTGAATGGCGGTATGTTTAGCAGAATCTCAGTCCCCGAAGATGCCCAGGTCCTAGCTCCAGGCCTGTGAATGCGGAGCCTGACATGGCAGCAGAGAACCGTGCAGACGGGGTTAGGGATCTCGGCACGACAGAGGACCCGATGGGCGCAGTGTACTAACTGGGATCCTTACAGCCCAGGATCTCTCCCAGCTGCGGTCAGAGGGAGGTTCACTGCGGCACTGCTGGCTTTGACAATGGAGGAGGGGCCGCGAGCCAAGGATGCGCTGCCCCCAGAAACTGGGAAAGGTGGGAACGCAGTCTCCCCCCGGAGCCTCCGGTCGGGGTCAGCCCTGCCCAGAGCTGGGAGACCCACGTGAGGCCGCTGACCTCCCGGAGTCAGAGCATAAATGTGAGTCTGTGGTCACGGTCACAGCAACCACAGGAACTCCGGAGGTGGTGGCCTTCGTGAGGCCCGCCGTGCTCAGGGCAAGGCATGCACGGCCTCGGGGACCCCTGCCCTCAGGGACAACCAGCCTGGTGGCCTGCTGGGGTGCACAGCCCACAGCACAGTGAGCCCTGGAACCCTCGGGCCCAGTCCGCTGCACTGGAGAATGGGCACACTAGCTCAGGCCCTCGTCTGTACGTCCCAGCTTCCCAGGGGCAAGAAATCACAGAAGGAGTGATGGCAGTGACCATCTGGTCTGCCCAGGGCCAAGGGCTTCCTGGTGAACCCAGGATGAGTTGGTCAGCCTGCCGAGGCTCCGGGCCAGGCCCCTGGCCCTCTCCACCTCTCCCCACTGCTTCCCATCTGCAGGCTGCAGCCCTGCCCTGTCTGCTGGGACAGCCCAGGCTGTACTGTCCTCCTGTCTTCGGCCACCACACACCCTGTGTTTCTCAAGAGGCTCCACCGGTCCTAAGTAGGAGGGGGTGCCTGCCCCAGCCTGGCTCACACCCCAGGTCCTGAACATCACAGGGGCCCATGCCGCTCCGCTTAGAGGGACCCTGACTGCTCCCTAGGACCCCCTCCTGCCTGCACCTTAAAAATAGTAATCTGGCTGAGATGAAACCATTTCTTCCCTATAAATGCTGGGCTTGGATGGCCCCCTGCAATGGAAGGTAGCCTGTGGAGGTGGGAGAGGTGTGTGCACGTGTGTGTGTGGCAGGGGACGTGGAGGTCGGGAAGAGATGTCGGAGGGAGAGGTGTGGGGGTGCTGGGGGAGAGACAGAGCAGGGAGAGATGTGGGGGAGCCGTCACATGGGGGGTGGAGACATGGTGGCAGAGGGGGGACGTGGAGGGGAGAGTCGGGCCTGGAGGGTGAAATGGGGGCAGGGATGGTGCAGGGCCCCAGGACATCAGGCCCCACAGGCGAGTGGCAAGGCGGGTCGGCGGTTCTACTAATTTACAGAAAGGGCAATGAGGCTGTCCTATTTGTGTAAAAGGCACTTTCCAATAAACAGCTTTGTTCTCTAAGGAAACTTGATACTCCTTCCGCCCTGATAGGGCTGACCTCTCTCGAATGGAAATCAAGCTGAGCTCTCCCCTGCCTAAGGACAGTGGGACCTACTTACTTGTTTACTCTGGAGCAAGAGGCTCTGCTGTCAAAAAGCAACATGCCCGGCCTCTTCCCATGTCCTAGACTCTGGGAAACCACGGGAGGACACACCCAGAGGACCTTTAGGGGACAAGCCAACGGCAGGGAAGGACACCTGGGTGCTCGGGGCTCTGTCCTCGCCGTGGGAACCACCACAGGCCCAGGGTACGGGTCTCACCCTTGGGACCCTGTCGAGCCCCTCACCTGCCTGGGCCTGAGGAAATCTTGAAATGGCGCAGGCGACAGTCACACAGACAGGGCTGAGGGTCCCAGCCAGGGGTCTCTCCAGCACGTGAGCCTCTCCCTCCCCCGAGAATGGCAGGGACCACCCCACACACTCAAGCTGAGGCTCCTCCAGCACTTTTTTTGAGGGGTGGGGTAAATCACAGCCAAGTCCCCACCCCCACCCCAGCCTTAGATGTGAAAGGCCTGCCTGGTTGGGGAGTACACCTCTATGGCCCCAAAGTTCACCAATGGGAGCGCACCAGAGCGCCTGGTAGGTGCAGGCCCCTGAGTTCAGTGTCTGCAGGGATGCTGCTCATGGAAGCAGGCCTAGGGAACCAGCAGGGTGGTGCCCCAAGTTGCTGCCCACTTTAGGGACCCCCCACCCCCGCCTGGGAGACCTGGTTCTGGTCCCCAGAGCCCAGGCCACCCCCACCGACGCCACACTCTTCCCCTGCAGAGCCTGAGGCAGGGCACGCCTGTGGCTGAGGCCTGGCTGGACTGTGCTGGGGACGTGTGTCCCGTGTGACCGGACACGCGTCCAAGCATAACGCACAGCCCCTCATACACTCAGGCCCGGCCTCCACCCCTTGCTGGGTGTAGCCGCCCAAACATCCACCACACACGGTCAGGCCACTCCGGACCCCCGCAGCTCCATCACTGTGCACTGCCCCCGAGCCCCGGGGCTGGGCCAAGCTCCTTGAGGCCCTGAGAGGGGACGGCCCAGGGTCTAGAGCCAGTCTGGACCTCAGGGTGGGGTCCCTTGCCACATGCTCGACCTGGGAGGGACAACAGACAGCAGAGTGGTAGAACCAGCGCTCCTGGGTCCTGGCGCTGCCCCCACTTTGAGAAGGGACCGCGGCTGTACTGAGCCACGGGGTGGGGGGAATGAACTCCCGTGAGATGGCTGTGACCCTCCAGGAGGAGGGGGCCCCTGCTGACCCAGCAAACCAGGGCGGACCGGGGCTGCCTTTCTCCCTTCGGCTCCAGACCCCCGAGGTCAGGGGTGGGTGTGGGAGGAGGCTGCTGGTCCAGGTGCCCCAGGGCAAGGGCTCTTCCCGGACAACCCGGCCGCGAAAGCGGGGTGGGGGACCCCAGCAACCAGCCCTGGCCCCTTGCAGCCCTGAGGAGGCTTCCTCCTGGGGACGGTCAGTCCCCGCCCCATCCCATGCGGAGCCCCAGGCACCTCCACGCCTGCCCACCACCTCCCCCAGCGTGCTGCGTGGAAGTAACGGCGTTCACGGTCGTCGCTGTGCAAACCCAAAACAAAATGCCTACTGCTCGTGCACAACACGATTCTCAGCACTTAGAGCTTTTAGGGACATTAAGCAGGTATTAAAAGAAGCCTAGAAAGCACTTTAAAATCTTCCACTCATTCCCCGGACATGTATTTGCCATCGCCCCTGACTGCGAGCACTCATTTATTCAATGAATTCAGTTAGCTTCCCTCCCACGGCTTGAGGATGGCTCACGGGATGCTTCTGCCTGTGGCACAGGGCTGTGGCCGCCACGGCCGGCAGCCCAGAGAGACCGCTTCCTCTCTAAGGAGGCCACACAGCCCCGATCCCCCTTCCTCCAGGCTCTGGCGTGGAGCAGGGACGGCGTGCCTGGAATGGGGGAGTGTGCCGGCCCTGAGCAGACACCGCCCCGCCCTTCCTGGGGTCCATGTGCCCCGAGAAGCTGATGGGGCCCCAGGGTGAGACTGGGGAAGAGGGCAGGGCGGGGTTGCAGATGCTCGGAAGGAGGCGTCTGTTGTGCACGGCCCCTTCCGGGCAGCCTGCAGCTTGAGAGGATTACTCTCGGGGGACATGGAGCCCCCCCCGCTTCCACCTCAGAAAAGGAAAACGGGAGAAGAGCCAGAGGCTCACTGGGAAAGGGGCCTCGACGGGCCAGCTCTCGCTGGGAATCCCGAGACTCGGGGAGACGAGGCCCCTGGCGCCCCCAGGATGGGACTGGGCACGGACAGCCAAGAACCGGTGACAGCCCACGCAGTGGGTGGTGGGCATGGGTGGGAGGCGGTTGTCTTTAAAGAGTCAGTAGATTTGGGTAAAGATCCGGTAAAATTACGTTAGCAGAAGAGAGCCATCATTCCTTCACTAAGCAGGTGGGCGAGCGCGGTCGGCCGGCGCTGGTGCATGTTCTCCGGGCTGTCCCCTGGCCAGCCTCAGGCCAGTCTGCTCAGGAGGGAGCAGAGATGCCACTGGCTGCGAGGTCTCCTTCCGACGCTCCCCAGGAGGGCCCCACTGAAACCCTCATCTCTCCTGACCACCCGACCCGCTCAGCTGAGGAGTCCCCACGCGCTCCCAGCCTGGCCTCAGTGAGCCATTCCTACTCAGGCAAAAAGCCTCGTCAAGCTGGAACCGAATTCCCTACCACCAACCCCCACGGGCGGCTTGTCCCTCAGCCAGCCTGACCCTGTGCCCTGGCATCGGGGAGGATGTCCCTCGTTTCACCCAGCCCACACCGCCCGCCCAGTCCCAGAGGACAGGTCCCTCACTGCTCCAGCCCTCCCTGGCCCCGCCGGCAATGGCCTGCGGAGTCTCCCGACTCCTCAGGCCAGAGCCCCAAATGGGCCACATGGCACGCTCCTCCCTTACTCTCCCTGTGGCTGCATGGCCTCCAGGTTCAGATGCAAACACCTGATGAGACACCAGGCTCTGGACCCCAGAGCCCAGCTCAGAGAAATCATGATTTACCCAACACAGCCCTGGCTCTGGCCACGGGACCCATGTGACGGGATATGTGTTTGGTCACACCCATTTCTTAGGTCCCAGGGCACACACGACGGGGGTGCAGGGCCTAGAGGCCCATTGCTCAGGAACACCCACGTGCCCCGCACCCCTACCAGCAGGGAGCCACCTGGGGCGGCTGGGGTGGGGGTGGGGGGCGGCACTGTGTTTTCTCCACTGATTTCAGCCATGCTTTCTTCCTGTGCTCCCCCAATTCCCGTTGTGAAGTCCTAATCCCGGAACTCGGACTTCCGGCCTCCAGAGCTGTGAGGCCGCGAACTCCTGCTGCGGAAGCCCGCAGTCCAGGGTCTTCATTACGGCCGCCTCCGCGGACCCGAGCACCCCCTACACAGGGCACCGTCCAGCTGGGCGTGTGTTCTGAACTTGAAACAAATGGTGTGTGCCCTGTGACATCCAAGGCTACGTCTGAGAGTCACCATCACCCGCCAGGACAAAGAGAGGTGGCCCCCATCTCTGCCACCTGCACGGCCAAGGGCCCTCGCTCCCGTCCTTCCTGCTTGCCAACGGCCAGTCTCCTGTCTGGTCGGGCAGGCTGGCCTCTGCTGACCCCTCTCCTTTGGACCCCTTGCCCTCCATCTGTACTGGGGTCAGCACCCCAAAACCCAGCTGGGAACCCTGAAGGGGCTGCGTGAACCGGCAGAGCACTGGGAGGAAACCGTGTCTTCCCAGCAGGAAGCTCTCCGACACACGTCGCTGCATTTATATGAAGGCGATTCTTCCTTTACAAAAAGTCTCTAATTTTTCAGTAAAGATCTTTCGTTTTCCGTTGGGTTTATTCCAAGGAACTTTACTTTTTGGTTGCATTTATTACAAGTGGCATCTTCTTAAAAACGCTGTTTGCAGGCAGACCCACAGCTGCTCCCTACCGGGAGCCTTACCACCAGCCCGTGGGCACACTGGGGGTGCCGCGGCCAGTCTGCTGAGCAGCACCTCATCTAGGCCTCAGACTGCGCCCCGGGGCAAAGTCCCCTGGGTGTCACATCACCTCCGTCAGCAGCCACGGGGGCCGTCCCAGCGGAGTACAAGCACAAGGCAGGCAGGGCCGTGCTGGGCTCACTTGTCCCAACAACCAGCCACCAAGACAGAGACTGAGGACCCAGGCGGGACCTTCTGGTGACCTCTGCAAGATGCGGCTGCCAGGATGATCTGCCATCCAGCCCAGTCCGGCCCCCCTCACCCCTGGGGAGCACCTGCTGTGTGCACACAGGGGAGCAGCTGAAGGTGTCAACGAGGACAATGACAAAGCGGCAGCACCACAAACTGTCGGCATGGGGCACCTTTCCAGCTCACATAGTTCACTATGCCAGCACTCCAAAGCCCCGTACGGGGTCAGGGTGCGTTTCTGAGACCCTTCCCCACCACACCTCCACAATGCCAGTCAGCCGGGGGACGAAGCAACTGGATCGGACTCCTAAGAGCAGGGACCCTGTGGCCAGGGTGACCGCTGGCTCCTCCCGGCAGCTGGGGGTCAGGAAGGAGACCCCCAGGCCTGACTGACCTTCTGTGGCCTCAGCCTCCCGACCCTGCGGTGGCACTGGCTGGGGCTCCTCCTCCTCTTCCTCGGCGTCCGCCTCCTGCGAGGCCTCCTCCTTCAGGCCGCCAGGCTCCTCCAGGAGGGTGGCCCCGGTGGCCCCCTCCCCTGGCGACTTGGGGTCTTCTGGCTTGGGCTTCTTAGGCTGGCTCCTTTTCCGGTGGGACCTGGAGAGGCACGGTCATCAGACAGGAGGTCAAATGACTGGGAGAAGTCCCATCTGTGTGCCCCACCACCCAGCCTGCAAAATGGAGCCCCGGACGGCGCCCCAAAGTCACAGGGTCCAGGGCCAGCGCAGCTGGCTCAGGAGTAGGGGGACGTGGAGGGGGGACAGGCCCGGGGGCCACTGGGGCAAAGCGGGTGCTGATGACCAGGAGGTGGGATGATAGGGGGTGCTGGCTCGGGGACAGGGAGGTGGAGGGGGGACAGGCATGGGGGCCATGTGGGGCAGAGCGGGTGCTGATGACCAGGAGGTGGGATGGTGGGGGGGCGCTGGCTTGGGGACAGGGAGGTGGAGGGGGGCTGCGTGGGGCAGAGCGGTGCCAATGGCCGGGAGGTGGGATGGTGGGGGGTGCTGGCTCGGAGCCGCTGTGTAGGGGGACGGAGGCGGGGGGGGGCAGGTGGAGATGCCTGTGCACAGGGACAAGGTGGACTTACGGCGGCCCCGGCCTCCTGGTCTGCTCTTTCTTCCTTTCTAGACTGGCCTTTCTGTCCTCCTCAGTCTTTCTCCAGTGTCTGTTTTCTTTCAGACTAATTTGTCTAGAATGTAAACGTCAGGGAGTTTTTCTCTAGCACTTCTGCTGACTCCCCGGACGCCTTGTCTAAGGGCCTGGCCTTGGGCACCTGCCCGAACCCGTGCTCCGTGTCCCTTACTCGCCGGTGGCTGGGGCAGGGCCCAGCCTCGCTCAGGGCTGCGACCATCTGGGGGTGGCCCTCGGCCTTCCGCCCCAAGTGAGAAGTCACCTGAGGCTCAGCCATGGCTGCTCAGGGCAAACCAGAGAGAATCGGTTAAAAAGGAAGGAAAGAATACAAGCAGGCTGGATGGGACTGTAGATCAGCGGCCCGGGCCGCCCTATCCAGCCCTGGGAACTTTCCAAGGAGGGGACAGGGGCTGGGATGTGGAGAAGCCTGCTTTGGGCAAGTCACCGGCACCCTCCAGGGTTGGGGTGACACCCCTGTGGGGCCTCAGGCTCAAGTCTCAAAATCCAGTAGCCTTTCTTCTCCCTGAGGGTCAGCAATGCCAAGAGAGCCGCTGGCTATGGCTTCCCTCCCTCCAGGGGCTCTTTGTGCGGCCCCAGCGAGGTCAGTTTGGACACGGAGACCCCATGGGGCTCCCCGTGGCAGCCGCACCTCCAAGGACCAAGAAGTCACCAAGCAAAGCAAGGCCTTGTAACTGGGGCTGGGTGGGGGACCCGGGGAGGCCTTGAGGACTCCCAATGCCAGGCCCCCATTTCCCACCCAGGGGTGCCCACGACAGCCCTGCTGTCCCAGGACGCAGGGACCTGAGAGGTGCCTCACCACCTTCCCCATGCCTGCCCCTGCCGGCTCCCGGGGAGGGGGGCCTCTCCTAACTGTCCCCTAACGCTAACTGCTGCCGGTCCCTCTCACTGCTCAGCTGCCTCGCTTGAGGGCCCCTGGCTTGCCACTGCTCATCTCCCCTGAGCCCGGGCAAGGCCAGGCTGACAAGCCCCGGGTGATGCTCGCACATGAGCCACTCCAATGACCAAAGGCGGAAAGCAGGGAGCATTCCGGGGGAGGGAGTGTCATGGGCAGAGGCATGGCGTCACACACATCATGGCGTGCACTGCGGGGGGTGCGGGGTGGGGGGGGGCAGGAGAACGCGCAGGTAAGGAGCCAGGCAGGAGGGGGCACGGGAGCCAGGGGATGGGGGGGGTGGAGAACGCATTCTACCACCATGGAGCCAGGGAGGGGGGCCCTCCACGTCGTGGAGCCACTTTGGGGAATGCGGCCCCACCTGGCAGCAAGCCCCAGGACGGCAGCAGGGCGCAGCCGGCTTGCGTCACCAGCTGTCACCCGAGGAGGGGCTTCTCTCCAGGTCTGGGATGCCACAGGACAGGGCGCGCACGGGCGAACACCCGCGCCGGCCCCAGGCAGCAGCCACCAGTAGGGCGTCCTCCTACTGCCAACTCACCTGGCCGTGGTTTCCTGCAGCCCCCCTGCCCCACCCCTCCCCCGGCCCGGGAACTGGGAGGCCACCTCGGATGCTGCCCGCCGCTCGCAGGGCCGACCAGGGGCGGTCCTGTCGGTCCCAGAGAGCCTAGACCTTCCCTGGCCCCAGAGCACCACGGGGCTCAGAGCGCTGGGCAGCCCCAGCTGCAGTACCAGACCCCAAGCCCCACCAGGCCTTGCTAATGCGGAGACCCCCAGAACGGGGCGGAGCCAGACTGACAGACATAGGTGGAAGGTCACCCCCCCTCCCGCCCCTGCAGGGTGGGAAAAGCAAGCTGAATGTCAGCATGCAAAGAAAATACCCGTCTTGTGAAAACGTACACTGGAAGAACGTGTAGCCAGTCTGTCGGAGTGGCAGGAAGAGGCGTCCACCATGCACTTCGGGTCATGCAGTGTGGCCACAGCGGCACCCCCGGGCCAGCGCGCCAGATGAGCTGCCTCCCCCACTCGTACTTGCTTCCACGTGTCTCTGCCCCGCCACAAGCACAAAGGCTGTGGCCCGGCATCCTGCCACCTCCAGGCCCCCCCTTGCTCCCTACGTCTGCCACTGCGGTCAATGTGGTGACGTTCAGATTTCCCTTCTCCTGCCTCTGTAGGTGTCATTCATCCATGAGCGACACAACTGGTCACTCGCTCCTCCTGAAGTTGGGAACTGGCCCGTCTTAGATGCTTAGCTTTCCTGGTGATCTCCAAGCTTGTGGGTGGCCTCTGACGCAGGGCGTCCCACACTCCTCGAGGACACCAAGGGACCTGCCCCCTTGAGACTGCCTAGGAGGCTCCTGCGTGGGATCCGGGTCCCTCAATGTGACGTCTTTCGTGGTTGACACCCTTGTTTGGCTGGAGCACATCCTCCAGTAGCTTCCTCAGAAAGAAGGGAAATCTGAGGCTTTCCGTGTCTAGAATGATCTTTATCCCCTTGCACATTTAGTTTGGAATTTGGCTAGGTACATCCTTTTGGGTTGAAAATTATTTCTCTTCTGATTTTTGAAGGCCTATTCCTTTGCACGTTAGCTTGTGGCATATGTCCGATGCCTTTAGGATCTCTTGTTCTTTATGTGGACCTAGCTGTTCCTTTCAGAAGCTTTTGGGACCTTCTGTTTAACCCAAGAGTTGTGAAACTGCCTAGTGACGTGTACATTGTATGGATCATTTTCATCCTCTGTGCTGAACTTTTTAATCTGGAAATGCAGTGTTTGGGTCCCAGGCAATGTTCTTTCCTCTCTTTCCAAAACACCTCGCAGAGGCCCCAGCTGCTCAGGAACCCTCTGTGGCATGATCTCCCTGTCCTCTGCTCGACTTCTCGGCCCTGGGAGACACCTCAAGCCAACTCCCAGCCCACCTGTCTGTCCACCTGGAGCCAGCTCTCCCTGAGCTGCGCAGGCTCCTCCTCACCGGCAGGTGCACCCCTCAGTGACCCCCGGGTGGCTAGGTGTCTGGCGGCTCACCACACCATCTCCTACATGGGCCCTGTTCTTCTCTCTGGTTGGAGACGCTCACACCCCATCTTCTGCTGGAGATGGAGGGGTGGGGGCCCTGAGCCCTGAAGCACCTCACACTTGGCCTCCAGCCCACTGCGGTCCCTGGCCCAGGAGGCGCCCGTGTCTCTCAATCCCAGGCCTTTCCAGAGTTCCCGGCACAAGCCAGCCTCCTCCCTGTCTGCCTTGGATCTGAGCTTCCTCTGTGCTGCAAAGGTGGGGCTCGCTCGCCCGCCCTTTCCTTCCTGTCCAAGTCTGCAGACACGGCTCAGCAGCCGCCTTCCCTCTGCTGTTCTTGGTCACTCCTGTGTGGTCGTCGTGGTGATGTTTCAGGAATGGGTAGAGCAAAACCATGCACTTTACCCTCCAGGCTTGACCGCGGGTCACTGCCGTAAGTTCATGGGAACCAAAGACTGGGACTAAGCCCAAAAACCGACATTAATGTTTTCAGTGTGGAAGCAGGTATCCTTGGACCTCAGACGGGAGGAGAGGCAGTGTAGGGGCTCCTCTTGGACCCCCACCCAGGCGGCAGGCTCCGAATGGCTCCTGGCCTGGTCAACAGAGGGCCCAAAGCACCCAAGGAGCCAGCTCTGACAGGACTGGCCGCTGCCCAGGGCCTCTGCTTCCGCAGGGGAGCATCCGGGACTGCCAAGGCCCCTGGAGCCAGCACGGCCGCTGCATCCGGGAGCAGGGGGCCAGGAGCCCTGTGCCCAAGACCCTTCTCCACACCCCCCCCCGCCCCACCAGCCGCAAGACACGCACTCCTCATTCACCCCCCAGCACTGCCTGCCCCCAGAGACAGGCAGGCGAGCGGCAAGGAAAGGATTTCACCTTCAGAATCTGTGGTGCATGCTCTGCTCTGGGGGAGAAAAATCGAGGTAATATTCAGTGGGCCACCAGGGCAACAAGCTCCTTGGGGCCGTGGAGCTGGCAGGCCCCAGGGTCACAGGGCTTGCTCCTGAGAGGCCAGGAGGTGTGTCTGTGGGAAGGGGCTCAGGAGCAGGGCAGGGCCAGGGTCGGGGGCGGGGCGCTGGTGGGTACGGGCTCAGACATGTGGTAACCTCCAGCCAGGCTCAGGGTGTCAGGCACAGGGAGGAGAGGAGAGACAGGCCGCCTGTGGGTCAGCAAGCATCGGACGGTGGGAGGCTGGACCTGGACTCCCTGTTTCCATTGTGACATGAGGGTGGTGGGTGGAGAGTGGCCCAGGTGGACAGGTAGGGGTCAAGGTCAGCAGGAGCAGGCAGCAGCTGCGGCGGGATAAGACCCGTGGGTCCCCGCGAGGGAGCGTGCCCCTCTCCATCTTCTTGTCAGCAGATGGCTGAGCAGGGCCGGCACGGATGTCGTGCAAGGCTGGCGTGTGGCCGGTGGATCACGCACCTGCCGGAACGTGCGGTCGATGGGGGGCATTTCTCAAAGCCTTTGTCAGAAGTGACAAGGAGCCAAGAGGAAAAGACAGTGTGTACCCGGAAAAGGGCTGTTCGTTCAGAACAGGAGGAGGAAGAGCATGGAGATGCTAGCCCAAGGAGCCGCGCATCAAGAGGCGGGAAGGTCACAGCTTCGTGGCGTTTGTCACGGGGCGGGGTCAATTCACACGACCAGATTTCGGTGTGGATCCTCAGGGGGGCCACAAGTAGGGTGCAGATCATTTCTCCCAGAGAGGCCAACACCTGGCTTCTGCTCTGAGGCGATGTTTGGGGGAGGGGGCACGCTGTCAGAAGGCTGAAACTTTGAGGGACAGGGGCCTGGCTAAGCTGGTCTGAGCAAGGACCAAGGAGAAGCTGCAGGTCCCAGAGAAGGAGAAGGGGCCACAGGGGGACTCAAAGAATGGAGGGGAACACCGGGCACGTGAGGAGCCCACCCCAATGCCATGCCCTTGCTCAGGGATTTCACACGGTGTCTGGGGACATCTGTGGTCGTCACAACTGGGGGTGCTCCTGGCACTGAGTGGGTGGGGGCCGGGGTGACTCCTTAACCTCCCACAGTGCCCAGAATGTGCCCTTCCAGAGAGTGATCCGGCCCCAGAGTCCTCAGTGCTAAGGAGAGAGACCTGGTCTGGGGACAGAGCCAGCATCACCCTCACCCTCACCCTCTGGCCCAAGCCAAGGATGCTCAGGGGGAGACATCCCTCCCCCAAATCAAACCCTCTGAGGCTCAGGGGAGCTGGCACAGCTGGTCAGGGCAGAGCACCACATGACCAGGAGAGAGTCACATCGGACTCCGTGACAGTCACTGAGCTCAGGCCAAGGGGCAGGGGCATCCAGCTTGGCCTTGAGTCCTCAGCCCGCTTTTTCTGAGAAAGGTCCCCCAACCCCTGACTTTAAAGAAAAAGAAGGCAATCAGCCATATTTTACATACTAAAGGCTTTAAAGAAAATGCCCTCCTTGGGAACAAGCCTGATTTGTACTCCAGTCCCCCTGGCTGGTTACTACAGCTCCCCTGGTCAGCAGCAAGGGAGGGAGAGATGGAACACAGGAAGACTCCAGAAAGCAAGAGTGTATGACAAGGGTGCTGGGACAGTGAGGGGGTAGCCCAGGCAGAGGGGGTGGAGGGTGCTTCCTCTGGCACAGAAGGTTCTGGACCGGCCGGCTGGGGTCCCTTGTCCTCTGGGCAGGCTCTTCAGACTGCCTCTAATGCCACTCCATTTCTGGGATATGATGCCCGTTTATTGGCAATCCGCTCTGTTGACCAATTAGGCTGAGCCACAATCAATTAGCCATTATGCAAATGCACGTCTGGCCTGGGAGCTAGCCTTCCACCAGCTCACTCCTCGCTTTGTTGCAGGCTGGCCTCACCCAGAAGTTGCTCCCCACAAGGAACATAGGGAGAGCCAGAAATCAAAAGGACAGACAACAAAAGAAAGCAGAGAAAAAAGAGACTCACCTTCACGAAGGCTGTCAGGAGCAGCTGTGAAAGCATTCCGGAGCTGCCGGAACATTCTCAGAGAGAGGGGCCCCAGGGTGGGGAAACCATGCAGTGAGGCTGAGACTGCCCAAGATTCGCAGATTCACAGACAGACACGGGGTAGCAAGAACAGCCCAGTCGGGGGCAGGCTCTGGGCCGGCACAGTCCCTCAGCCAGGATGGTTTTTCCCAGAAACAGGTCCAAGGGTGTCTGTCCCCGTAGGGTGCAGGAGTGCCACCAATGGGGCTCCCCGGCTCCCCAAAGGAGGGCTCTGTCCCAGCCTCCCGAGACGCCATCCACGGCCAGTGGGGACAAGATGAGGCTGGAACGGAGTGGCTGCAAGTGGAAAAGCTCTCCCCGAAGCACAGATCCACCTGCTGCCTGATTTGGCAGCACCTACCAGCTAAGGATGGTGATGACGCTTTTGAATGGTTCACAAGGTGACAAGAGTGGTCCTACTTGGCGGCAGGGGAAAATGATATGAAATTCCAATCTCAGCGTCCGTCAATAAAGTTTTACCGGGACACGCCACGCGCACTGGTTTACGGAACGTCTACTGTCTACAGCAGCTTTCATGCTGTCGAGCGGCTACGAGCCCGTCAGGCCCCGCACCGCACAGTTCCAGCTCAAGGCTGGGGGCCCAGCAAGGATGTGCTGAATGTTCTTTGGGCACCAGGAAGGAATCCGGCGGAACACTGTCCGTGAGCACTCAGACCCGAGGAGCCCGGGCATTCCCACAAAAAGCCAATGGACCAATATCCTGGGTAGCGGGGCGCCATCGGGCACTGCTGCCGGCTGTCTCTCATTCCTGGCCCCAAGCTGACTCCCCCTCAGCCCAGACCCGCCCCTCACGTCCCCACAGTCTCGGTGACATGCCAAGAGGGTGCTGTCGCTTTGCCTTCTCCCCCACCCAATGCCAGGCATGTGGCCCGGCGGTCACCATGCTGGCCTGGAGGGGTCCAGACTGTAGAGAGGGGCCCTCCGAGCCAGGATGGGGGTGTAAAGGACGTCCGTGGGGGGGGCAGGATGCTGCATCACGGCCATAATCGCGAATCCAACAGCAGGATTTTGGAAGTGCCAAATGAGCATCCACAGACGCAAAAGGGCAGGGGCGCGGCAGCCACACAGGCTCCAGCACGAGACCTACCATCGCTCGGAGCCAAGAAGGGACCCGAGCAGCCCTGCCACACAGAAACAGGGCTCCCGTGTCCAGGACTGTCACAAGAATGATGGGGACAGCCTGTGTCCTCTCAGAGAGGAAACCATGTGGCCCAAGGGCCAAAGGACTGGCCTCCCAGGAGCTGGTGAACGAGGAGTAGGAGGGAACCTGAGTCCCTGACAACACAGACACCACCTGCCCCCAGGCCCACTGGCCATGTTCGGGGAAGTCGAGGCCTGAGAAACACATTTGCAGAAGAGACAGGACGGGGAAGAGAGGAAGAGAGCAAGGAAGGAAAGGGAAAGGAGGAAGGGAGGGGAGGCGAGGGAGGGGGAGGAGGAGGGGGAGGAGGAGGGGGAGGAGGCGGCGGAAGGGAGGTGGGGGACAGCTTGCAGCCACCAGCCAGGTGGAGAGTGGGAGTGGCTGGGGCAGCAGTCACTTACTGTCACCAGCAGAACCTGGCAGGGCGCAGTGGCTCAGGCTCCTGGGTGACTCACCTGCGTAGGAGCTTGGCCTTGAGTGAGGCCCGGGAGGCGCTCCAGGTGCTCAGCTCTGGGCTGCTCAGGGCCGTGGGCCGGGTATGGTCGAGCACCGTCAGGTCCTTGCCTTGCTTCCACAGCTCATACCGCTCTGGCTGCAGGATGCGCACGAACACGTCCATGGAGATCTTGACCATGTCCTTCCGGCACGTGCACTGTGGGGGGCAGGGGACATCTGCTGAGCCCGTGGCTTGCGAGCCAAACAGGGGCAGCGTGAGTCCCACCCCGGCCTCTCTCCCTTCTAGAACCTCTACCTCCAGACAGGAAATGGCGCCTTTCCGTCCCAAGTGGAAGCCGTGCCCTCAAGTGGCAGCCTCTGGCCCACTCCTGTGGGGTCACAGCCCCCGCCCAGCACGAGGCCCAGGGAAATGACAGCAGACCCTTTGTGGGGGACCCGGGGGTCAGCAGGCAGACAGACGCAGCTCAGTAGCCCCAGGTCACGAGGGTCCAACCTCCAGCTGCCCACGTGTCGGCTCTAACCAAAACCTGCCAGCTGTCGGACACGCGCCCCCTGCAAAATGCATGTGGAATGCTTCCTAACAGCAGTCATTTCGAAGGTTAGGAAGAGGAGAGAGCGGTCAGTCCCAAAAGGCTGAGAGCAAAAAAGGAAACAAGCGATTTTAAGAAGGTGCAGGGCACCCAAGGGCGCATACGTGCCTGCTCCTGGTCTCTGCCTCGCAGGTTTGGGGAGAGGAAGCCAGGACTCGAGAGACTCAGCGGCTGCCCCAGGGCGGCCAGAACTCAGACTGAGAGTGGCCCGCTGAGGCAGGGGGTGGGCACAGTGTACCAGGGGGGCCTGCAGCAATACTGCCTCGGAGCAGAGGGTCCTCTGTGTCGGGGAGCTTCGCGCGTGGGGCAAACAAGCATGGCGAGGACAGGCTGAAATGGGGTCCCTCTGGTCCCCTCTTCTGCCGTCTAGACCCATCCCTCTTTGTGCCCTGAACAACTCCCACAAGCCACACGTTCCTGGGGCCTCTCCTCCATGTCATCGCATTGTGGTGGCCCCCAGTGCCGGGCACCATGCAGGAGGCATGCAGGTGTCCCAGGGACACTTAACACCTTGGGAAGTCGTGGGTCAGAAAAGCCAGCTAAAGATTCCAGAAGCTGGGCTCCAGCCAGTGAGCCAATGACCTTCCTCCATCAGCAGGAAGAACTCAGGCAGCCCTGGTCTCCGACTTACCTGTGGGATGAGACCAAGATGGGACTGGAAAATCAACCTACTGCAAAAAGGGAGAGAAACTAAGGAGCCACTGGTCTAGGGCAGGGCTGGCAAACTGTCCATAAAGGGCCAGGCAGTGGCCCAGTCACAACCTCCCAACTCTGCTGCCGTGGCTCAGAAATATCATAGGTAATACATAAATGAATATGTATACCAATAAAACTTTATTTACAAAGACAAATGAAGGGCCGGATTCGGCCCAGGGCCTGGTTTGCAGACTGGTCTAGACTCTGGAGAGTAACGCAAGCCCTGGAAGCAGGTGGCCTAGGGGACCCAAGGAAGTGGTCTTGACCCACGGGTGCCCCTCCTGCCTAAACCGGACACAGTCCTTGCCTCCTTATGGGGACACATATACCCAGGAAGGCCTGTCCTGCGAGCACTGACCAGAAGCCTCAGGGCAGCCACCCTTCAGGGATGCGCCCGGGGACACCCGCACTGCAGCCCCTACAGCTCCAACTCTGAATGCCTGCCTGCTCAGGACGTTCTTGGCCCCTCTTTCTGCCTCCCTGTCAAATAAACAGGCTTAGGAGAGGCCCGTTTCCAAAACCATAGCTTAAAACATGTTTCCATTTTAAACACACGTCTCGCCCTCCTTCACAACTGTGTCACTGTCACTCTCAATGGAAATGGCAAGAAAGAAAGGATGTAACTGGATCCAGCAACCGTGCCCCCTGCCCTGAGACAAGCCCTTCCATGCTTGCCCTCCATCACTGAGGACCCCCATCTAGGTGGGTGTGGCAGGGCTGCGGGACGGGCTTCAGGAAGTGTCCTGAGGAATTTTCTGCAGCCCCAGCTCCCACCCCCACTCCCTCCCACCCCCCAGGACTGGATCCAGGAGCTTGGACCAGGGGACGGCAATAACCTGACCACGACGAGCAAGAGGGAATATTTATGGACAAGCGAGTCCCAGCAAAAGCAATTCATTTAATAAAAAATTGTGCAGAAGAGAAAGGCTGGCGGTGTAATTTGGCTTCTGAGTGGCGGGAGCACAGATGGTGCCCGTGTTTCAGATTCCTGGCCCGGGCCGCGGCCTCCCCAGAGCCCCCATCGACAGCGGCTTAAGGGATTTGTACGGAATAGCTTTGCAATTGCTTTTCCTTAAGTAATTAAAAAAAGGCACCTGTGTGCACCCCGGGGGGGACACGTAGATGTGCTCCGAGGAGCAATGCCAGGTGGCCTGGAGCCTGGCCCGTGCCCCGCTGCCCGGCTGAAGCCACACTCCCTCTCCGCTGGTTCTGGCTGCAGTGGGGCTTATGGCCCGTCGGGGAGGATTCCGGAGCCTCACGGGCACCCAGGGAGCAAGCACTGGGTCCGGAGAGGGGGAGCAACAGCCGCTGGGATTTAGGACACGGCCCCATCGCCTCCTCGGCAGGGCAGCTGAGCTCCGGGTGGGGCAGGCGCCACGGACCCACGGGCTCCCGTCGGCCCACCAGTTAGGGAGGCAAGGTTGCTAAGGGCGACAAAGAAGACCCAGCTTCTCCTCCTGGGGCCAAGCACGCCAGACCCCCAACAGCCCTCAGCACCGGCTACCTTGTGACTGGGGCCATCACAGGTTGCTGGTTCACTGCAGGTGGCCGGGCCAGCCAGGGCAAGCACAGAGGCTCCAAGCTGCAGGGGCTGCTCGGGAAGGAGGCTCAGAGTGGGGGCAGGGCCGGGGGGAGTTCAAGGCAGGCTCTTCGGGACGGCCTGGGCAAATCGCTCTATCTGTTTTCATTCTCCCTCTCCCACCCGCCCCCATCCCACTCCCAAACCAGAGACAGGCATTTTCAAGAATCTGCTGGAGTCACTCAAGCTGAAAGTTTCCGGTGCTCTCCTACCAGCTCCCCAAGTTAGCAGCCCATGCCCTGCCCCCATCAGCACCCGCCACGGAGTGTGTGCTCTCAAAGGGAGCTGGCCGCGTCGTAAGTTTCTGATGAGAATGGGGCACAAATGTGGGGAGGAGGTCTGAGGGGCCCCCTGCACCACGGCCAGCGCACACAGCCCCTAGCCGCCAGAACTGGCTGCCAGCCCCAGGGGGGAGCGGGAGGGTGCGGCTCTGGCAAACCCTGGATGTGGCGCAGCCACTGTCCATGCCTGTCACTTGAGGCAAGCGGGTCCCCGCGCCGCGCCTCCCAGGGACCTCCCCCGAGGAAGTGAGGAGCCCAGGCAGAGCCGGCCTCCCCTTCGGTACTGACAACACCGCACGTGCACACAGGAGGAACCGTAAGCAGGCTGTTCGATGGCCGTGGGCAGATCCGCACGACGGCGCCCAGCGCCGCTGCTACTTGTTCCGGGGCACCACGTAAATGACAGAAACGTTCTTGGGACGGATCTGTGATCTCAAGAAATACAACACGCGTGCTCACAAGTACAAGGCCCCGTCATGAACAAAAATCTTTAGAAAAAGCCAAGCTCCTTAATCAGACACCAACCATGGCTCTTTCAACTGTGGGGCCAAGCCATCTGTGTGCGCTGACTTTCCTAAATCTCTTTATTGGGCAGGTATGTCGTTTAAAAGTGGAGGATAGGCAAATGACAGAAAGCGGGCCAAATGTGGCCCATGACCCGTCTGTAAATAAAGTTTTATTGGCACGGCCACACCCACCACTGTGTTGGTGCTGCTACAGCTGAGTAGAGCGGTCCCACGGAGACCACGTAGCCCACGCACCTGCAAACATTCACAGAAAGTTTGCTGAACCTTGATTAAAGGGGCAGAATGATTTTCACAGGGTAGCCTGAGGCCTAAGGACCTCAGTGGGGCATGTGCCAGAGGCCGACCTCGGTGAACTGTGTGAGCCCCTACAGACATGTGCTGTGGACTGAGCTGTGCGCTACCCCCCGCCGAGTAGGTTGAAGCCCTAACCCTTAATGTGATTGCCTTTGGAGATCGGAACGTCAGGAGGTAAGTACAGTTAAACCAAGTCCTCTCCCCGCCCCATGCAAGACAGCCGGGAGGCAGCCGGCTGCAACCCGCCAGGGGGCTCTCACCAGAACCCGGCCCCCTGGCACCCTCTTCTCAGACATCCAGCCTCCGGAACTGCGGGGGATACATTCCTACTGTTTACAAGCCACCCAGTCCGTGGTCCCTTGTTACAGCAGCCCGAGCTGCCTGGGACAGGTGTCCTTGTGCACACTTCCCGCAATCCTGTTCTTGACTGACCATAGCAGGCTGCACACTCCCCACCAGCTGCTTCCAGAATCCAGCTCTCGCCAGGTGCCAGGAAGCACCTAGAGCCTGGTGCACAGAGGCCTGGTCTCAGGTTCGGCCTCCTCTAGGCTACCTGTCCCCCATACCTACAGCCCAATCTGGCCATTCACTGTGAAAACAGACTCCCCTGAAGACCAAAAGGACCTCAGGGGGCCTGGGCCAGCCGCCCTTCACCCATGCCGGGGCCCAGACCCAGCCTCAAAGGGTGCCCGGGGGCTTGAGAGGACCAGCCCCATGCTGTCTGGGGGGCTTTGGGTCCCCTCGTAGCAGAGACACTGGCTCCTAACCCCCCAGCCACAGATCTCACATGCTCTGCCTGGAAGCGCCTGGCGTTTTTGATCTTACGAACCCAGGCACTCACACACGGAGGAACACAAGCACGGAGGTCTCTGAAATGACAGCTAAGGAATGAAGGGGTCGGGCCTTGGGGCGCCTGGGTTTGCTCAGAACCACTGCACCTGCGCCTAGAGCAGAAGAGGAAAGCTGAACAGCAGAGCCGGCACAAAGCCTCCTGCAGCCCAGGCAGTCTGGCCCAGAGTGCGCGTAGGTGCGAGGGGCCCGTGACTTCCTAAGGTTGTAGGTGAGTAAGAATTAAGGTACTGAGATCAGATTCAGCCACTGTGAAGCCACACAAACCCGGAGCAAGATGGTCTCAGGCTCTGAGCTCCAAGAGGGTCCCATCTCCCACGTGTGGACTATTCTGTGCTCTCAGCTGGCGAAGCTGAATCGAGGTGGTGTCCGCACGCCGGGCCCTTCCTGCAGCGGCTCTCGGTGGCATCAGGGGACAAGATACACAGAGCCCTCCCCTGCTCGCTGGGAGCAAGGACCCCCCGTGCACGCTCCTCGTCCTGCCCCTCCAGTTACTGCTGCTTTTGACCAGAGAGGCACCTGGGGGAGGGCCAGCGGCAGGATGCCTCCTCACCATCCCAGGAACTGACTCCCTTGGACGTCTCACCAGGGGCCCCAAGGACGCTGGTGGAGACAGAGAGAGAGGAGAGGGGAGGGGAGGGGAGGGGAGGGGAGGGGAGGGGTGGGGAGGTGGAGGGGAGAGGAGTGAAGAAGCGGGCAGGAGCCTGCCAGGGCAGAAGCCCAGCCAGGGCCCGGGCCGTTCCCCAGACAGGGCGCTCCCAACACGGAGCCTCTTGTCACAGCCACACAGGCCTCTGTGACCCCCAGTGGATCACTCCTGTCACAGAACCGCCCGAAAGGCCAGGGATCTTGAGCGCCAGCCAGAGGCTCAACAAGAAGCACTCTTGTCACTTCCAGATGACAAATGACTAGAGTCATGACCACGGAGTTTAGGGGCCCTGGGCCTAATCTGAGCACCGACCTGGGAGCAGGGAGGCTGTCACCCCAGGTTGGAAGACTGACATATCAAACAGCCCGACATTCATGCACATCTCCCAGGATTTGCTGCTAAGACCAAGGAAAATGAGAAAACAGGGTAGGGTGGAGGTTTGCCTCTGGTTATGAGAGCAGGGGCCCCAAGCAGAGACAAATAGGGTTCTTCTTTCCCAAGCATGAAAAAATAGAAATTGGCATGTCGTCAGGCTCAGAGCAGGGGGCCCTTGGGGCCCAGAGACACTCTCAGCTCGGGCTGTCCATGCCACGGGGGGCAGAGGGCAGGCTCAGAGGGCCCACAGAGCCGGACCAGCATCGGGGCTCCCGGCACTCAGGGCACTTGGCAGCGGGGACTCCCAGGCCACCAACACGAGACCCTGACTCCCACAGGGGACCGCACTGCAGGATGATAACTGAGGGCCACCACCTCAACTCCACCTCTCCCTCTCTGGGCTTTAAAGCAAAAAAAAAAAAAAAAAAAAAAAATTTTTTTTTCAACCTTTTCATAGGAATCAATATTAAAACCCACAACATCCTCAAGGATCTCATTTATTAGCATTCCCACGGCCCCCACTGTGCAAAGCACTTCGCCACTGCTCACAGGACGCTCCCCAGCTGCACGGGATGGTGGGCGGGGCCCAAGTCAGCAGCTGGCAGGCAGCCAGGGATTCATGGCTCCTCTGGGACTGGGTGCCCCACAAGCCCCTCTGCTCCCCATCACGGCCCAGGACACATCCAGCCACCGAGGGCACTGCAGTTTGCCCCACTGGATCCGGGGTCTCCTCTGCAAGCACTTTTGCTAAATGTAAAGAAAGCATCAACCTGCAGGCTCAGAAATGCGCCTGGCATCTTCCTTGGAAGGCTGGCGCCATGGCCTTGCCTACAGAGACAGGGACAGGATGGGATGTAGGAAGTCATTTTAAATAGACCTTTCTAGGGGAAGGGGACCAGCCTCATGCTGTCAGGGGTTTTAAATGAGACCACGCAGGCAAAGCTCCCAGCCTGGGGTGGGCAGGTCAGTCAGCATTGGCGCATTTCCGATCATAAAACAAGACCCCTGCCTCCTATTTCTCCAGCCCCTTCCTGTGCTACTCATCTAGCAGGAGAGAGAAAAGCAACAGAAGCGTTTCTCTGCGTCTGATTCCTAGGCCTAGTGCTTTGTTCTCAGCTTCTGAGGAATTACCCTTTACCAGCCCATCATAACTACCCCGCAAAAGGACCGAAAACATACAAAACAGTGCATTTTTGTAAAGTAAGATTAAAAAAAAATTGAAAGCCAGACTTTCCTTTAATATCGTGTAGCAAATGGAGAGCCCTCCCATGCGCTGAGCTCCACCAGCTGACCCCGCCACACACACCTGTCCTCAGTGACCCTGAGGCCTCTGTGGCTCCTCGGCTGTGGGAGCCCTGGCCCAGCTGGGGTCTGTGTCCTCCTCTGCCTCCGAGCCTGGGCCCCGCTCTGTAGGTCTCTGTGGGCTGGACTTCAGACAAGGCTCCCCCGAAAGTTGCTTCCGGGGGCTATGCACCATCAGCCTCAGGGGGCTCCACGGGAAGCAAACGCACAAAAATCTTCCATAGACCTTGACCTCCCCCGACTGACACGTGGGCCCTAAATGCCTACCATCTGCAGAACTTGGGACCTACCATGTGCGGGGTGGACCCCACCGGAGAATGAGAGCTCCCGTCTTGCTAGCAACTGCTCACTGATGCAGGGGGAACCCGAGGCACACACAGACAGAGCTCAGAAGAGACTTTCGGGGACTGCCAACACTTCACAAGGGTACAGCCCTGGGAAGACCAGAAGCAGTGCAGGGTCCCACCCAGAGCACCTGCTTCTCACCCAGTCCTGTGTCTCCTTCCAGAATGTTCTCTTCATACCAACACAACAAAGACGGCCTTTTCTTTTTAGACAGAGGACAGCCCACAGCCACTGTTTACACCTTGCCTTTTCCCCAGGACACATTTTCGGGGGAATGCTCCACCCGAGAGCTTGAGGAGCCACCTCACCCCTTTTTCATGGCTGTATAGTATTCCAGCATCTGGCTGGCTCATCATGATGGGTGTGCATTTAGGTTGTTTCCAATCTTCTACATTCAAGGATCCTCTATATTCTAAAATTAATACCATCACGGTTTGAGTGAACTACTAACTTCACTTCCCTCAGGTGACTCTGCTAACAGCAACCACCTCCAGGTTTCCAGAGAATGACACATGCTTCTGTTCTTTTCGTTCGGCTCTCTTCACCCCCATGGGTGCCAGTCCACATTCTTTAAAATGCTGATTCTGGTTTAAAAAAAAAAACCACTCAGCACTCCCTTACCAGCCCCCTCCCCTCCCACAGAATGTTTCAGCTTGTTTACAGGCTCCCCTCTGTGTCTTCCCAGGACCAGAGCGGTCAGCGCTCACCTGCAGGGACGGACACCCCTGACGACGCCCGATGTCAAAGTCACCGACCACACTAGCGCAGGAACGGCCGTTTTGCAGAGGCGACGACTACTCAGTCTGCCATGGTGAGGGCACAGAGCCGGCAGACACCCGGGTCCCCCGAGCGCCCTGCTGAGGACAAGACCACTCTATGCGGCTGGAGGTCAGGCTGTGGGGAGGCCCTGGGGGACACCGTGTGAAGGTTCACGGCGCTGCACACTACTCCATTCTGCATCTGTCGGGCACTCACTCAGACCCCCGAGGGGCCCCAGGCTGAGAAGTCTCGCTCTGGGCCCCGTTCCCTCCCAGCACTGCTGGCCGGCCGCCCTCTCTCTGATCTGTGCTGGGACACGTGTGGCACGCAGGCTCCAGAACCAGATGCTGGTCACAGTGAAGGTGGACATGTCACTGAAGGACCCACAGCAACTGGAACGCCAGACGCCCCCTGGTGGGAGCTCCAACAGTGGGTGGTCTGCTGCGGGCTGCCTCAGAGCCCATGGGGTCTTGTTTGCCAAGCTTCCCCCATTTAAATAGCACCGAGCTTTACTCAGGGGCCTTTTTTTTTTTAAAAAAAGATGGAACTGACATTAGAGTTTGCTCATGTAAAAGAGCAAACTGGGACCGAGAAGATGCAGCGCCGGCCTCGAGAGGGTTTTATTAAACGGACCTCGATGAAATCATCAACCCAGATGGCATCTGAGCACAGGGACCCCCACGCGTTTGCGCCCATGCAGCGGCACTGGCTCTGGGCCTCTGTCGGCAACCAGGGCGGCGGGCCCACAGCCCACGGCCACCGACCAACGAGTGGCCCGCACGCGCGCCAGTGCGTGTGAGGCTGGGGCACCCTTGGAGACAGCAGGCCGCACACAGTGAGGCCAGGCCTGCGATGACCCCGCCGCCTGCAGAGCGGCACGTCCAAAGCCACACACCACCCTCCGCCCAGCAGACGTCCGGCACGGCCGGCAACACACGTGCCTCTTCCAGAACACTCGGGCTACCAGGCACTTGGGCCCACAAAGCGTTAAACAATCCACCCCCCGCCCCCGCCGACAGGGGCAGAAACCAAGCCGAGGAGCCCACATCTGCTCATGATGGCTCACAGACACCACGGCCCCCCGTTTCTGAGGTAATTATCAGCGCTGCAGCAAGAGACAGAACAAACCAGTTCATTAGGAAATCCACTGGAAGCTCTCAGAAGCGCTTCATAAACAAAACAATTAGGTGCATGGCTCCCAGGGCTCCCCTCGGCCCGACTGTGGGCTGCCCCCTGGCAGATCCCACAGCCGGCCAGGCGGGCGAGGTCGCTGGCCTTGGACCGGGCCCGATGCAGCCTCCAGAAGGCCCGGGCTCCAGCGTCGCCCTCCTCCCCTTTCTCTGTGAAGGAAGCCTCCTCCATGTGTCGCTGTCCTCTCGGGCCCACAGGTGTGACCCTGCCCACCAGGACGGCCTGGACATTTCCTGCCCATCTGCAGCCCGGGCCCTCCCCCCTCCATTCCGCACCGACGGCAGCGACCAGCACGGTAACATTAATAAAGCGGACGCTGGGCGCTCAGTGCCAGGCGCTTCCCAAGCGCATTCCCACAACACTGACAAAGGCCACAGAGGAGGACACCACGTGCAGTGGAATCCACAACAAAGCCGAGAGGCCTGGGGGACCTCTGGAGCTACTGCGTGGCTGTGACACGCCACCTGCACAGGAAAAGACAGGGTGACAGGAAGCTCCGGGGAAGGAGCGAGGGGAACACATACTTCACACAGCAATTGGCTGCGAGCCCCATGCACCTGGCTGCCCAGCGCCATAGATCACAGGGTCAGCGAGGCGCAGAAGGGCAGGTGCATGGCCGGACCTCCAACCCGGGTGGGTCGTGGCTCCCCATTCCTCCTCACGCCTCCATCGTCACCCCCAGCCCGCCTCCCGCCACCTCCACTTGGGCTCCTGATTAATCGCTTACCAAAATAGAAGGCACACGATCTAAACAATTTGGTTCACATTTTACAGTAACAAAGACCAATGGGCCTCAGGCTGGGGCTTCAAGGAGAGGCCCCACAACCTGCATGCAGTGCATCTGGGGGACCAGGGGCCCTCTCCCCTCTTCCACACTCAGCAGAAGCCCCCTCCCTGCCGGATGCCTCTCGTGGGGAGCTGACAGTTCCCAGGGAAGCTGAGCTCTCGGCAGGCGGCGGCCCAGACAGCTGGCGGAAAATCAGTTAAGTGCACCCGGGCTCCTGGCCGCTCAAACAGGGTTTTAAATCTTTCTCGCTCTGTTTAATCCATAGTCAACTTCCGCACCAGCCTTGTGGAGTGGCCTGGGACGCCAGCACCACCTCGATGGAGGCAAGAGCTCCTTGTCGGGCTTCACCCAGTGCCACCCACCACGGGAGCAGCCGGGGCTGCGCTGAGCTAATCCAATGTGGCGCGCAGCCTTGTAGGACTAATTCGAGTTCAGACCTAAAAAGGGCGGTGCGTGCACATTTATTTTCTCCGGGCGAAGCTGGCGCATCCCTCTGATCTCCCCCCAGTAGAAATCCCACTACAAAGCCTGCCCGTCTGAGCATGTGCCCAGGGAATTCGGTTCTTGGAAATGGAGCATAGGCCTCAGGAGGCGACTCCTCTGCCCCAGTTGAGCACTGGACCCCTGCCAGGAGACGGCCGCCAGCCTGGAGACACCTGCGGGCAGGAAGGGTATATTCTAGAACTCTCAACAGGCACCTGCCTCCGAGTGGGATGAGGGAGACAGGCAGGGCGTGGACGTTCTGGGTCCTTGCTGCACTGACCTTGGCAAAGTCACTTGACCTCTCTGGCCCTCGCGAGGTCACAAAGTTCAGGGTCACCTGGAAGCAGGGTGGTGCCACCAGTAAAGCAGGAGGGAGGGAGGGAGGGAGGGAGGGAGGGAGGGAGAGACACAGGGGAAAGGAGTGCTCCCTCCGAGGAGGGATCCAGCTGAGGGCTCAAAACAAAACAGCAGTAGCACATGACCAGGGGCTGGGCAGGCCCCACACTTGCTCTGCACCCAGGCCCTGTAGTGTCCTCGGGTCCCTGGACCCCTGCTCACTGCTCCACCTCTCACCCTCTCCCTGGAAGCCCAGCTCACTCCCAGGTCCCTCCTACGCACACAGCAAGTGCTCAGCCGTGCTCAGGCGGCTGAGTCTGCATGTGACTTTCTATGCTCCCCTTGGTCCCGATGTGGCGGGGGGAGAACGGAAACTGGGCGGGAGTGACCTGATTTGGGCCTGTTGGCTGGTTTGGTTTATCATTCCCATTTGTAAAACAAACCAACAAAACCACCCCTACCACGACAACAGCAGCCCAAACCTTCCCCCTCTGGGGGCTGCAGGGCATTTACGGAAGAAGCCCCGAGGAAGGGCAAGATCACTCCTTCCTCCCCTGAAAAGCTTTGCTTTTTTTTGTTTGTTTTTGTTTTTAAAGAAAGCTGTAAAAAAGACCCATATCGATAGTGTATGTTTTTAAGGGACCCAAATTCCACCACATAGAGCTAACGTCCACCAACGTTTGGGCACCCCCCCACCGCACACACCCGTATAGCGGGGTTACACATTTGTCACTCAAAGTGCCAGGCCCCTCTGTTCCCCCTGCTGGGGGCGTGGAGCTGGCAGGAAGTCCCCCCCCCCCCCCCCCCCCGCTCCCATGTCCCTGTAATCACTGCCTCCTCCTCTGGGAGTCCCAGCCCTGACCCTTGGGCACTCTCAGGGGTCTCCGCTCACCCTGGCCCCGCAGGTGGCTTCTCCCTAATTACGTGAAACCCTGGGAGCAATTTCCCTCCATCCACCTCTGCTCCAGATGCAGGCCCAGAGCTGCACCCAGGACACGGGAAGCCCGGGAAGCCCAGGAAGCCAGGGTTTTCATCTGCTGCTGTGCCTCGGGGATGGGGCTGTGGGATCCAAAAACTGTGGCAGGAGTCTGGGACAAAGAAACAGGCCTGGGAGGGTACAGGCAGCCATGTGGTTCTCCTCTTGCACACCGATGGGTCACGAAGGTTAATGCCAACGAAGTGGCTCAGAAAGGAGAACCACGGAAGAGAGCAAACACCCAAACACCATGTCAACTCGACAGTGACCGCAGGGCAGCTCAGCATCCTGCTGACTGCGGGGGGGCGGGAGTGCTCCGGTGTGAATGCTGTCAAAGGAAGGCCAGGCCAGAGAGTGGACCCTGGGTGCAAGGCCCGAAGGAGCTCCCTCTGAGGGCTCTGGTAAGAGGCTGCAAGCCCGGCGGCTTCCTCCGGCCCGTGGGGGCAGACCAGCGCCCAAGGCCTGGGCCTCCCGTTCCACTGTGGGACGTCTGCAGGTGAATGGCAGCGGCACGCTGGCATCTGGCCTGGCCTGCTGGTCAACCACGGCTACCAGCACCCTCACAGGCCCATCCAGAGGCTCCGGAGGCGGCAGCCACAGCGCTGGGTGTGGGTCAGGACTGGGGGCTGGACGGGCTTGAAAGAGCAGCCCCTCTGATGCCAGAGACCCTGGGAAAAGGTTGGGAAAGGGTGCAAGAGGCAACTGGTCAGCCCTGACCGGCCCAAGCCAGGGCTGACAGGAAAGGCTAGAGTCTGCCAGGCCATCAACCCTCCAGCACGCTTCCTCGGCCATGGCAAAAAGGCAACTACTTTCCAGTTTTGCAGGCCAGGTGGTCTCCGGAGCAACTACCCAACTCCGCTGTTGCAGGCGAAAGCAGCCAGAGACCGCTTGTCAACGAATGGGTATGGCTGTGTGCCAATAAAACTTTGTCAACATGAAATCTGAGTTTCGTCTTAAGTGACGTGTTGCATATTCTTCTTATGATTTTTTGCACAACTCTTTAAAAATGTAAAAATCATTCTCAGGTTGCGGACCACACAAAGATAGCCTGCCAAATTTGGCCTGTGGGCCCCCGTTTGCTGACCCCTGCTCTAGAAGGAGAAAGAACACAAATACCTGAAATTCACAGAGGCCGGCCAAGTGCAAGAATGTGGCATCTAATGTGCCAGCACAGAGGGAGCATGACAGAAAAGGGACAAGGGGGGTGGGGGAACTTCCTAGGAGCCTGAAGAAGGTAAAGAACCAAGTGGAAACTCTCTAAAATCTGGAAAGTGGTTGGGGCTCCTGAGTGGCTCAGTCGTTAAGCGTCTGCCTTCAGCTCAAGTCATGATCCCAGGGTCCTGGGATCAAGTCCCGCATCAGGCTCCCTGCTCAGCGGAGAGCCTGCTTCTCCCTCTGACCCTCCCCCCATGCTCATGCTCTCTCTCTCTCAAATAAATAAAAAATAATCTGTAATAAAAATAAAAAATAATAAAATCTGGAAAGTGGAGATGCTCTCCCTGGGTTCTGAGGAAGGTATCAGAAGGAACTGGCCCAAGCCCAGATGGGGGTGGGCAGCTCGGGCCGGCAGAGAGAAGCCCTTGCTTAGGAAAAGCATCCTGGGATCCTCCCCCAACCCCACTCTCCATTCCCTAAAACGCGGCCAAGGAGCCAGCAGGTCCCTGAGAACCACCGGACCTCAACCATCTCCCTGCCCCTGCCGGGTCCTGCCTCTGACACACCTCAGCTGTGGCCGTCTGCGAGGGGCCAGGTGCCTTCGCGGAGTCTCCGGCCTTGACTAGTTACTGGGCAGCAGAGCTTGGAAGAGGCAGAAACCGCCGGCCCATTCCACCGCCAAAAAGCCTGCGGGCTGCCATCCAGCACTGCACAGCCGGGCGCCCCATGGCCAATGGCCACTCCCGGCTGAAACCCTTGCCTTCCTGCCCCGGGGTCGGGGCAGCTGGGGTGGCTCTACGTGGGAGCCCGGCACAGGGCCGGGCCACCCGCCTGAACCCCAGCTTGCGCAAGAGCGCTGCACACCACTCGCTCAGTAATTTCACGCTACGCCGCCTGGCAATGTAAGCGTGGAGGCCCAATCTAAGGCGGCACTTCCCAAATGTCACTTGTTTGTGAACACACGGCTGAACCCAAAATTGCTTTTAATATCTGGGCAGTCCCTGCCAGCCCCACTGCGGTTCCGGCGCTGATGGCACCTCCAGGACAAGCCTGCAATCTTGTCCAGAGCTTACGACTCAATCGCAGCTCCCACCGCGGCCGGGGCTCTCGGCGCACACAGGCCCCATGGAATCCTCCGTGCACTGTCTCACCGTCCACGGTGCCCCACAGTCACGTGAGCAAAACCACACGCTCCAGGACATTCCATCGTTCCTTTAGCTCAAAAGAAAAAGTCCTGGGGCGCCTGGGTGGCTCAGTCGTTAAGCGTCTGGCTTTGGCTCAGGTCATGATCCTGGGGTCCTGGGATCGAGCCCCGCATCGGGCTCCCTGCTCAGCGGGAAGCCTGCTTCTCCCTCTCCCTCTGTTTGTGTTCCTGCTCTCGCTATTTCTCTCTGTGAAATAAATAAATAAAATCTTAAAAAAAAAAAAAAGAAAGAAAGAAAAGGAAAAATCCTGCTGCTCCCACCCCTTCTCTTTCAGCGAAGCCCAGCGTCTCTGCCAAAGACAGCATCCCCCAGGATAACAATCCCGACGCTCCTAAACCCCGAGTGCCTCTCCAGTCTCTTTCCTGCAAAGCTCAGTTCCTTCTCTGAACTGCACTAAAACGGCGAAGCTAGAGAAGCGAGTAGGTGGAAACATAAAGGTGAGCCCATCCGTCTAGCCCCGCGCTGCCCGCCACAGGCAGGACGCAAGCCACCTGTGTAATCTTCGGTCCAGTCTCCACACTCAAAACGTGAAAAGAAACAGGCAACATTCACTTTAATGATAAATTTGGTTTAACCCAACCTATCCAAAAACATCGCCTACATAACCAGCATGAACCAATTATCTGCGCGACATTTCGTGTCGCTAGTCATGCACCGAGCCTCAGACATGGCGTGTGTTACCCCCACAGCTCAAGGCCACGACACCCGCACATGGCCAGTGGCCTCCGTGCTGATCCCCACGGGGTCACCACTGCTGGGTCTTGTGAGAAACCTTCCAACTGCCCCGGTCCAGGGAGCTGACTTGGAACTGGCCAAGCGGTTCCTCGGAGGAACCCCCAGGCTCCAACTTGGGAGGCTGACGGGAAGCACCCTGTTTTCACACTGCACTGGCCCTGCTGGAGGGGGGTTCTCCTGTTCCTCGTGCCCCAGTGCTAGAGAGACACCCATGAGTAACTGGGCCATCTGCAGTGGAGAGAGGCCGATGGGCTGAAACCCTGGGCCAAAGCCTGAGCCCAGCCTGACGGGAAGAGCGCGCCATCTTCTGCAGAGGCCGAATAGGAGCCCAGGGCCGTGGTGGCAGTCCTCGGAGGAAGATCCTTGGTACAGGCCTGTTCCCACCAACAGCCCCTCCTCGCAGCAAGGCCCTCTGAGACCCAGAACAGCAAACTTCCAGGAAAAGAATCGGAGGAGTCCTCTTGCCCTTCAGTGATCTCCATGGACGGCCCCGACACCAGGGCCCAGAGAGCAGGGTCTGCTGGGGAAGGAAAGCCCCCAGCTGCAGGTCGCAGGCCCCATGCCTCCTCCCTGCTCATTCCAGGTGAGGAACGTTCTGGGGATGAGTTCACTGAGGATCCCAGAAATCAGACCCTGGCGGAGAGACCAGGCCCCCGTCAAGCCTAAGCAGAGGCCACAGAGACCCTGGTCCGAGGGAATGGGCTGAGAGGGGCTGACCCCCCGTTTAGACGCCTTCACAGGCTCTGTGGGCACTTACCTGAGTGGCCACCTTGCCATAATCAATCCACCGCAGAGTGGCGAAATTGGTAGATTCTGCACAGTTGAACCCGTGATTGAATCCAGCATGGTAGCCATAGGGAAACGTGATCATGAACTCCCCGGCCTCCTGTGTGATCTGAGGAGGAAAAGGCCGACAGGTGAGCAGGAGTGAACAGGCGAGGGGCAACACCTGGAGTCAGGAATGGCGGTTACCACACGGCTCCCCTACAGGAAGCAGGGCTGGCCCGGGGCAGGCAGAGGCTGCTGGCCGACGCCACCAGGAGCCACCAGCCAGCACAGCAGGGGCATGTGGACTCAAGGATTTCCCAGCAAGTGCCAGGGAGCCCCGACTTCAGGAGCCAATGGACTTCTGCCCAGTAGAAGGTGGCTCCGCCTAAGTCCAAGGGCTCCAGCCGATTTCCCACGGGGCAGTAGGTGTGGCCGTGGCATGGACAAGAGCTGCCACCAACCCCGGGCGGGGCCCCAAGGTGACCGACACATGGGCCTGTTGAGTGCTACGCCTCTAGGCACTCTCGGGAGGGAGGGGCTCTCCTGGTCTGGAGGCAGGTGGCCGGGTCCCGCCTGCTGTCCACTGTGGGATGTTCGGAGACGGCGCAGGGGCTGCTGAGGAAGCGTGGACCCCACTGGCATCAGCCACAGAGGCCACCCCCCCCCCCACCAGCACAGGGCTGGGCGTGCTCTAAATACAGGGTCTTGCCCTTGTGAGGAAAACGGGTCTAGCTGCACATACAAAACATTCGTGGAAAATGACCGATGTCCTCCGGCTGTCGTAGCACATGTCTGTCCCTTGTATCCTGAGAGGGGCTCCTTCCCAGTCAAGTCAAGGAGGCCGGAGAAACAGCGTGCCACAAGGACACCATGTCAAGGTCAGAACTCGGTCAAATGAGCTGATGATGGTTCCAGACCTATTCAAATGGTCTGATCCGGCCTCCAAAACAGAGACCCCAAACCAAGGAGCTGGGTGTGAGTGACGGGGAAGAGGGCCCACAAGGAGCCCAGACGGAAGCTTCTGGAACCTCCACCCCAAGGCCTGGAGGCAAAGGTGGGGGCGGTAGCCTCCCCCCTGGACCCCCTCTCTCCCTCCCCCCAGGGTGGCACTGAGCCCTTCACCCAAGCACTCTAGAAGATGTGGGATCCAAAAGGACAACAAGTTAACAGTGGTCACTGTCCCAGAACACGAGAGGTGGGGCTGGAGGCCCAGTTCACGGATGTGGAAACCGAGGCTGGTGGCGAGAGAGTAACTCTGAAGTCCTTGACTGAAGATTCGGTAGAAGCCACAGATTACAGGTTATCTGCAGTTGGGAGTAACCAGCGCCCCGAACAGGAACCGACCACTGCGGGCAGCACCCCACCCAGCAACCCCCCCACCGTGAGATGTGCCTCTGTCACTGAGGAGCACGTTTCTTTCTCGGGTTTCATGAAATGGCTTCGCACGGACTGTGCTCTTGTGTCTGCCTCTGTCCCTCGGTGTGACTTCAGGTACTCCGTCCCTTCTTGCTCCTAAAGGGAACCGCATCGTGTAGACGTATTGCTGGGTCCTTCCCCGTCCCCTGCCGACAGACCGTGGGCTGTTTCTGGAGCAGGGCTCTGGTGAGCGTTCGACAACGCAGTGGGGGCCAGTCTACTTGCAGACACATGCCTGCATTCCTGCAGGGTCTCCTGGCGGCGGCACACAGGGGTTCCCGAGAACCTGCCCAGCAGTTTTCTGCGACAGCCCCCCCATTCAGCATCCACGCTGGTGGTGGTGGGGAGTCCCCATCGCTTTGCTCCTCGCCGGCATTTGGGGGTGTTCTGCCAGGTGGGCCCCAGTATCTCATGGTTTCGATCCCCTTTCTCTGAGGCCTACAGGTGCCTATACCCCCTTTTGCAAAGTGTCTCCTTTGCCCCCATTTATCAGGTTGTTCATCTTTCTACTGTAGCTTTGTAGGAATTCTCAGGCTTGCCAATCTTTATTTATTCCTCCAGAGAGATGAGTAGGAATTGCTGGATTCATTTAAGTCACCAAGAAGAAGTCAGACCCTGAGGGGGTAGGGGCATGGGGGCTGGGGGGGCGGGAGACTTCCAAAAGCCAACCACGGAGTCAAAAATCAATCAAAACTGACACAGCCTGGAGAAAAGCCAGTCCTTAAGAACATGAAGATATTTTTCTTTCCAAGTAATGAATTGCACCAATCAAAGGAAGTCAGTGTGCATTAAGTTATATTTTAAAATTCCTGTCCAAGTGACAGGCGTGTGGGGGATGAAGCCCACGCACGGCAGGAGACTGGGGTGGAGAGAGAACACTCAGTGTCCCAGAGGCGCCAGCAACCCTTCCCCGCCGCACCCCCCGCCCCCCGCCCCCGCCCGGCCACAGCAAGGATTCTCTGGGCTGGCTCCGTGCACCAGGCTGTGTGAAATGGGTGGCAAATACAATTAAAATTAAAATGTAGGGATTTTTTTTCTTTGAAAATATAATTACTGATTTTCTTATCCTTTTTGAGCTGACCTTGGACAGCATCATCCAGCTCTCCCACCAAGCCGGCTTGCCTGCTCCCCTCCTTCCCTCCCTCCCTCCACCAGGGTACTGGCAGGCATGAGGCCCAGCATGAGCAGGGAGACTCCTGGGCGCGCTGCGGGGTCCCCGCGGGGCCAGCTCTGAGAGCCGGGGTGTGAGGGGAGGTGCCTCCGGCCCCCACTCGGGCAGACCACAGTGCCTCGCGCACAAGGCCCCTCCACAAACTAAGGCCTAGAACCGATGTGCTCAGTAAGGCCGGCAAGGAGATGATGCTCCTGTCACAAAACCGACATCCTGGTGGCTTCGTCTCGAGCCCACGGTGTCCATCCTCCATGTCACCGCCATCCACATTATCCCGACAGTAAATTAGAAGGCACTTGGGATGATGGATAGGCTGTGCGGCAAAGTCATAAGCAGAGCAGGGAACGCCAGCCCACATGCCAGTCATGGAGGAAGCCTGAATTCAGCTGCTTCCCCCAGCGCTCGCAGGATAAATGAGGAAGTCCACGGCAGATTACAGAAATACACACTTTTAATTATTAAAAAGCTCTGCTATTGATCTGCTTTTTCTTCTAGAAGTAAATACCATTACAAAGATTTATAAGCGGAGCGCAGGAGTCACTCCCCACCGGGCTGCCAGGAATTCAGATGAGGGGACCCACACGGACCCGGATGGGGCATTCATCTGGAGCCTGACGCTGCTCCCTGCTCGCTGCTGGCGCAGCCTCGGCCTTCGCCCCGCAGGACTGTGGGCAGCCGGGGGCCGGGCTGGTGGCAGGGGGGCACGGCCTCTGAGAGCCAGCTGCCCCGGGGCCAGGAGGCCACCGCCTTCGGGTGCTTTCAGGCATTTCGTGCACCAAGCACAGTGCCACGCGGAGAGCGACACAGGGGAGGGGACGCCTCTGACCGGCCTCTCTCTCTCTAGGAAGCACCGCCTGGGAGAATGCTCTCCACAACCCACAGGAAAGCAAGTCCTTCTCACTCCTGGGAGCAATGCCGTGTCTGTCTGTGAGGTTCCTGGTAACCGGCGGTGTTCAAATCACAAGACGAGGAGAGAAGAGGGAGGCGTGGAAACCTGCGTTTCTCAGGGCAGAACGTGCAGCTACCTGATGGACGAGCCCGATGGCGAGAGTGAATCTCCGATCTGAGCACTAATGCTGTGGGCGATGTGACTGAAATGTCAGAAGCAATTTCCAACTCGCTGACACTCCTGGCAAGAGTGCGGCATGAGGATCTGATTGCAGAACTTGCTCCCGTACCTGACAAATGCTCTTGTACGGAGACCTTCAGGAACCGGAATCCCAGGAGGGGCCTCCTCTCCCCGGCCTGCCCCCACTACCCAGCCCAGAGTCTGCTCGGGCCTCTCCGAAGGTTCTGGGCACATCCCTCTGGTCCAGACCACCCTGGGGAACACAGGCCTAGACCTTCCCATCCAGGAGGCTTGTCTGCAGGGAAAGGATTGCCTGCGGTGGATACCTGCTGAGCCCCACCCCAGGGCAGAGCCCCTGATGAAGGCCCAGATCCGGGTGCTGGCCTTCTACCCCCCCACCCCCTCACCCTGACTGCCCAGCTTCAGGCCTCATTCATCACAGCCTTTCCCGGGGACAAGCGGAGCACTCCCTGGAGCAGCAAATTGAATGAGTTCACAGTCTCCACGCTGTGGGAGAGCCAGATATTTCATTTCTAAACAGGTATTCATTCTCGCAAAGGACGTCTGCAGTGGGCCATGGGGTGCAGCCAGAGATCAGGACGAAGTGGGGGGCGGAGGGGCCTGCCCAGTTGTCCTGTGGCTTCCTGGGAAGTCGGCGGGAGCTGCCCGTCCACTGCAACCCCGGCCCTGTAGGACCCAGCAAGGCGGGGGCGGGGGAGGTGGGGGCAGCCACAGTCCCCAGCACACAGGGCAGGGGACTGAGCGTGGGAGGCAGTGGGAGTTACATAAGGCAAGACCCCACCTGACTCTCCCCTCTTCCATCCTCACTCCCCACCACAGCGGAGCTGGAGGCTGACTGCCCAGCCAACCTGCCCTCCCCACTGGCTTGCCAGTGTTCTAGGACCTTCTGCAGCCTTAAGAAGCCAGTTTCCTGGGACACTGGTGGTCCCCTAGGCCGGGGCCCCAGCAGCCCCTACGTACCCGGCTGAACGGGATCCCATACTTCTTGAGGATGATGGGCGAGATGAGGGTCATCTTGTGCCGCAGGAAGGCATCACAGCCCTGGGAGCTCCCGGGGAAGAACCCTGGAGCAGAAAAGACGGGCATCAGGCTGGCGGGCCAGAGCTGGGCAGGCCTCTTTTGGGCAGCGTTTGCCTCCCATCAGGCCTGCGGCTCCATGGGAACAAAATGCACAGGACCCTGCCGGTTAGTGAGCCCAGAGCCAAGGATGCGCCAGGGCCATCTGTGCAACAAAGTGCACCCCCAAAGTCACAGCTGGGGTGCGGGCCAGAGCACAGCTGCACAGAACTCCCCTCTGAGCACCCCCCACATAAAACCCACCACGTGGCACGCGCCCAGTCGCTCATCCAAGGCAATGGTGCAGCCGGGGAGACGGGACACGGGAACAGCTGCTCTCAACCCAGGGAGCCGTGAGTCGTGCCCTGCCCCCCCCCAACAACCAAGTCTGCAGCAAAGAGGGAGAGGAGCCCCCTGTGCGGGCACGGGCTCCCCTGGGCTCTTCCCACACACGGTCCCCACAGCAGGCGGAGGCAAAGGCCGAGGCTCCGCCTTCTGACTGACCGTCCGAGGCCCGCAGTGTGGCAGGAAAGGGGCAGAGCAGCCCGGCCAGGCCTGACCGTCTGCTACACACAAGGTGGTTCACGTTGGGCTATGTTTCCTGTCTCACAGCATATACCACATAACTCATTTAAGATGATGTTTGTTAAGTGCACGGAAGGCAGACCATCAGCTCTACTTGCTCAGAAAATGTGTTTCACTAACTCACTCGTTGGCTGAAGCTCCCACCAATGACGTGTAGGTCTTGAGGTTAAAAAAAAAAGCCCTGGGATTCCACGCAAAGGTGCTGGGCTCCTCACTTGAACCATCACTGAGAGGCGGCCAACACGGGCTGCCTCACAAACTCGGCAAGGTCTGGGATGTGCCACAGCAGCGGACTGTTCTCCCAGGGTCCAGCTCCCTCCAGGACTGACCCCGAGGCACAACCGGCCTGGGGACCCTCCTGGGAGCCGACCCAGACCATGGGCCCCCAGACTCCAGGCCAGTGCACACCCCCGACGGGTGGCCAGTTAGAGGGCACGCTTGCGTGTGTGTGCATGTGCTGTATACGGACACGGGGCCTCACCCACACACCTGCTGGCGGCGGGGGGGGGGGGAGGGGGGCCTTCTAAGCGACAGTGTCGGGGGTGGGGGCTGGGACGCCCGCCGGCAAGGACACGACTGTGACTGCGAGGTTCTAGAAAGTGCGAGGGATTACTGAATCCAGCAACTTTCCTCAGTGCTAAAAGCGTTTCAATTAGAGTTATAGCCCCTGCCGCCCGGCCCGCGGCCTCTCTGCAGTCCCTCTTTTTAATGCACAGTTTAAGTGGCTCTCATTAAAGCTCTAATAAAGGCGCACATTTTAAGTGATTAGCACCAATAACGCGCCAACACATTAATGCTCTCTCCGTGGGCTCCACGACTCTCCCGGCGAGCCCATTTGGAGCTTGGCTATTCATTTTCCATATTCATTGCAAACTCATTCCATCCATCTCAATAATGGAGTCTGTGACGCATGTCCCCCAAAAAGTTTGGAAGGGACACGGAGGAGGGCAGTGACTCACTTGCCCTAGAACCCCTCCCATCCTCCCTCCGAGGAGGGGCGCAGGGGAAGCATGAGGCCAGCCCTCCCACCAACGCCACGCCTTCCCACCCTCCCCCAGGGCAGACAGCCCTGGCCCCTGTGCCGAGCAGTGACTTAATTAGTCCACACTGATCACGAAGCAATGATGGGGTGGCCCCCAAAGGCCTCTGGCTCCTGGCTCCTCCCCTCCCAGCACCCTGCCCCCCCACCCCCGAGCCTCCCGCATGTGCCCAGAAAGCAAACCAGGCCAGATCCAGGGACAGCAGGGCCTCAGGGGCAGGAAGGACGTGGGGAGCAGGCCCAGCTCCAGGGAGAGCGGCCATGGGCCCAAAGGATCCCAGTTCTAGCTTTTCTAGGTGGCACTCAGATCATCCAAGACTTCTCTTTTCTGATAGAAAAGGCACAGAGAGGAAGAACACGCTGGGCGTGGCTAACTGCAAAATCCCAGGGGACACTAAGCAGAGACATAGGCAAGGGCGGGTGATGCCAGCCCTGTGGTCACCAGAGAGCAGCCGGGTGGGCCATTCAGTGGCGCTTTCACCCATGGCTGTGTAGGGGTGAGAAGCTCAACAGTGGCCCCCCCCAAGGTGTCCACGTCCTGCTCCCCAGAACCTGGGACTATGTTCTCTTCCGAGTGGCAGGGGCTCCACAGATGGGATTAAGTGCAGGACCCTGAGATGGGGGCCCCAGTGTCACCACAGGGTCTCCATGGGAGCAAGGCAGAGTGAGGCCATGTGACCACAGACCCGGCCACAGGCTGGAGCCATTGCCTCTGGAGGCCGGAACAGGTGGGAAAGCCTGCCCTGAGCCGTGGGGGGAGCCAGGCCAGCCCACGCCTGGGTTTAGCCCAGTGAGGCCCATGTTGGACTCCTGACCTCCAAACACGAGGGAATGAGCCTGGGGGGCTAATGTGGGCTCTTTTAGGGCAGTTTCAGGTTCACAGCGAAACAGAGAGAATCATGCTGTTTGGAACCACTGACTCCATGGTGATTTGTGACAGTGGTGACAGGAAAAGAAAACAACAGGGAAAGACATTTTTTAACTTATACTTTGAAATTAGTATCTGTAGTCTAAATTTGCTTTTTAAAATAAATACGGTGGGAAAACATTTTAATTTGGTTTTTATTTTAGACCTTAATAAATAAGAGAAATCGCTCTTTGCTAGAACCATGACTGGCATTTCCACGGTGATAAGCATGCTCCTGACAGTGGGGTTCAGCCCTGCCCGTGAAGACAGAGGCCGGGTTTCCAACAGAAAGGTGAACACGACAACAGGGCCTGCGTCGGGGCTGGGCAAGCCCGGGCCTGGGGGTCTGGCCCCGCTCTCTGACAAGCCTCCCCTGTCTTTGTCCCCGGAGAAGCTGTGTTTAGCAGCCCTTTGCCGAACAGATGGGCAACTCCGGGGCACCTAGGACGGGAGGCCCGTTTTCCAGAAAGCTCCACCATTTCCATTTCCAAAGTCAACAGGGGTGGGGGAAGAGCACGGTGGGCATTCTTTGGGGGAGGCATGAGGAAGGGACAAAGGACAGCAGCAGGACATTAGGGAGGCTGCGCCAACGCTAAGTGATGGCTTCTGGAAGATTTCGTGGTTGCCAGGGGAGAGGGGTCAGGCTGCCCGTCACGGCTACCCAGAGGGTCAGGGTGATCGGATGGGCCCCTGCGCTGTCCCAGTGGCTTCTGAACAACAGGGCCGGCTCCCCAACTGCCCCGCCAGCCCGGGGGCTGCCTGCCAGTGAGGGCCAGACTCTTTGGGCCAGCGGGGTCTCTTCACATCATCCCAGGTGCTTACGGCCACCTGGCGTCAGAACAGAGAGCAGGGCACCGTGATGGGGAGCAGCGCGGGAACCCCACCAGCCCCTCTGTCAGGGTGGTCGGGGGCCTTAGCATCACCCAATTGGGGGGTCTGGCTTGTCTCCAAGGATCCTACATCCTGAGGGTCTGCCTTTACCCCAAGTGGTCAGTGCCCCCTCTCCGGACACAGCCTGGGACCCTCCCTGACAAATCCCCTCAGTCCAAGAGATCCCCGAGGGGCTGCCAGAGGGGCTGCCGGAGGGGATGTCTGCGGAGGGAGCCCAGCCCACGCACACACAAGCAGAGAGCCTGCGGTCACCCCGCAGCTGCGGGGTACAAGCACTGGACTGCTCGTTTTCCAGACTAAACGCACACTGTAAGACCTAGAGGAGGGCCTGATGCAGCGCCAGGCGCCAGGAGGAAGACAAAAGAACGCGGCTGCCCTCCCTGGCCCGCGGGAGCCTGCAGTCACGTCTGGCAGCTCCGTGCTAACAACCCGGGAAAAAGAGTTGAAAGCGATGGCATCCTGTGCATCGTTCCCGATGTGACAAACCCCATGGCGGGGGTGGGGGGCACCGCGATCAGATCACGAGCAGGAAATGGGAAAAATCAGACAGTGACATCTTCCCGGCATGCCACCACACCCAGAGATGAAAACTCACACAAAGCGGGAGACCCGGGACCACGGGGCTGCCGCCCCCACCCCTGCCCGCCTGCGGCCCAGCCCCCAGCCCCCAGCCCGGGGGCGTGGACACCTACCGATGGCCAGCCGCTCCAGGCGCTTGCCGTGCTCGGGCGGGATGGCGTACCTACGAGAGAAGGGAGGCATGTCAGACGCGACGTCGTGTGGCCACCCCGCATCTGAGGGGCCCCAGGGCTGCGGCCACGGCCTCAGAGCAGAACTGAACCACAGTCGCCGCGGGTGTTGTGAGAAGGGTGAAGAACAGTGGGGAGGCTGTCAGGGCAGGGACCCACCCAGAAGGCCGCGGTCCGGGGCCCGCACAGGCTGTGATGGCCTTCCCGGATGCCAAGCTGGACACGCTCCCCACTGAGTGGCACTAAACCTCCATGAGGCTTAAAAAGCAAAACCTAAAACAGTGAGCACTGGATTGGAGCTGCAGGGGAGGCGCTGGAGGGGGGGCGGAGAGGAGACCGGGGAGCCCTCCCCCCCCCCTTGGCAGTCCCCTTGCCTCCCACTCCCCCAGCCCCAGGAGCCACCCGGGAAGAAGCCTCAGGAATGAGAAACCCTTCATTTGTCACCACTGCCTAAGTTTTATTTTTATACATTTTACATCTGAAATATTCCTGAGGCTCCATCATAAATAAGAAAATGGAAAGTGAAAGTTTGCAAACAGATGAAGCCAGAGCGACATCCCGTTGACACTGTGCGGAAGCCGGCGTGCTGGGACGGCGGGGACTCTCTCCCGACGGGGACAGCCTGGGCAGGGGGTGCCGAAGGGCCCCACCCCAGCGGACACACCACCCCGGACTGCGCAGGATGAAAACCTCCGTGTTTAGGCACAGGCGGGCAGAACTGGCGTGTGGGTCCACAATGCCACCAAGCTCTAAGCATGGGCCATCTGTCTGTCCCAAGAAGGACGGGGCATAGTAAAGACTGTCTACACAGCTACTACCGCACACCCGAGTCCCATCCGGGAGAAACTCCAGGGCTGCGCTTCCCGCCCAGGGGTGACCCTGCCGCCAGGGGACATGGGGCCGTGTCTGGGGACATCTGTGGTTGTCACGACTGCAGGACAAGGTGCTCCTAGTGTGGAGGGGGTGGAGCCGGGGATGCTGCTCAGCCCCCACAGCACCCAGGGACACCGCGCAATGACCCACCCCACGTCCACAGTGCCCAGGGGAAAGACCCTGTGTCAGCACACCTCACATTCTAGAACGAGTCAGACATGGGGGCGCATGCTGCAGCAAGCCCTCCACCCTCCCTCACAGTACGGGAGGCAGGATAGAAATAGCCCAGGACATGGAAGCCGGCCCAGACTCTGCAGCTGGCTCAGTCCATACCAATCGAGAGGGTTATTACTTTTAATAAAATAAAAGGGGGCAGGGCCAAAAGATAAGGCAGTCTCTAATCTACCAGGATAAAAATAATTAATTTCTGGGCACACCGCAGGGCCCTGGAGGAGATGGCCCGGCACCTTCGATTCAGTTGTCGCCGGAGAATTTTCCACTGTCTGGACAAAGATGAGGTGACTCTTCTTTAAACAGCCTTTTATCACTTACGTTAAGGATGATAAAAGTTAATCCCAATCCAAAGCACCTTTGTGGGATTAACGTCCCCCACAAACAAGGAAATGAAACATTCCAGTCCTTCTGGGAAGACGCCGGAGGACAGGAGGAACTAATTTATGGCTCCAAGGCTGTGATGATTAATGCAATATCCCCAGTCTACAATGCTGCTTTCACTTAATTACCGCCTGTAATTGGGAGTTGTAAAGATAAGATTAATTGAATCTGGTGGATGTTAAAAGTTTAATACGTTGAAACGTGGCTCCTCTGTTATCGGAAAGTACAGACTGCAGGATGCTGGGCCAAGCGCTCAGAAGAGCGGGCCCTGGAAGGATTATAAAGCACGGATGGACGGGAAGCCGACAGCCACAGGGACTTCTGGCTCCAACGGCCAAGGGAAAGCTGTCCTCCCACCACCTGGAACAACCCAGCGACAGCCTCAGGGTGCCGAGAAGCCCCTACGCCAGCGATGTGCCCCCCAGCCCACCCCCCACCCCGGGGCCTTGGCAAGAGGCAAGCCTCAGATCTCAGCGGAAGGCAAGCAGAACTGGGGCATGGGTCCTTCCGACACACAGCTCTGAGCGAGCTTGGGCCGCCTGCCCAAAGCGAGGGGGTCAGTGAAGGCTCCGTCTGTACAGCTCCTTCCGACGGCTGCGAGCCCTGTGGGCTGTAGGTTCCCATGGAGCCCTTTCTCCATGCCACGGCCCTCTGGGTACCCTGGGAGGCCCCCCGCAATGGGGGCCCAGGTGAGTTGGCTACAGAAGTAGCTAGCCTCCCAACAGGGACGGACATTTGCCCCTGGAGAGAAGTCCCCCCAGGCCCCAAGGGGCCCCCACAGCAGAGCCTCGCCACCCTGGTCACAGCCCCATCCCGCGTCACGCCACCTGGAGGGGGCATCCCTGACTCTCGGGCCTGGCTCGGGGAGAAAAGAGGGACACGCAGCCATCTGGGTGGGGCATGTCTGCTCACCAACCCCCGAGGCAGGAGCAGCTGTCCGGCCATTAGTTAGCGAGCTCTCGGGGCCATAAAACAGAGTCGGTTTTATTGGTCACCGACATGGGGGCAATTTGTCTCGCTCCCCAGGACCTCCATCCCCATCACAGGGTCAAACATCACGGCCAAAATCAATCCACTTGGCCGGCCTGCAAACCCCTCTGGACGTGCAGCCCCAGTCGGCTAGTGACAAAGGGTTCTTGCATGGTTTCCTTGGACAGATAGTCTCCCCAGGTGCTCTGGTCCAGTCCATTCCAGGTGGCCAGCAGGAAGCCTACCCCTGGCCACTCTCCCCACTCCCGCTCAACCCCAGAGCCCTCTCAGAACTTCCCCTGGCTCTCCCCATCCCTCTCTCGGCCAGTGTCAGGAAACCCCTCCGGCAAGGCTGGCTTCCCCTCGCAAGCTGCTGCCCATCGGCCCTGATGTCATCCCCTTGGTCCAACAGTGCAACACCTCCCCCAGGGCCAGCCACGTCCCACCCCGAGAGGGCAACCTGGCAACGTGCTCCTCCCGCAGGCTTGGGCTTGGGTCTGAGGCCCCAGCACCCAAGTCATGGTGGAACAATCTGGAGAAGCTGGATAAAGGAAGTGGGCAGAACAATCTCCGGAACCTGGTGAGCTGTGAGAGGGCTAGCAGACTGGAGGCTTCAGAGAGCAGAACCAGAAATGGGGGAGTGCAGGGGCAGGGCGTGGGGGGGCCTGGGGAAGGCTGCAGAAGGAACGGCCACCTGTGAGGGGTCGCTCAGACTCCTTGCTTCGGCAGTCTGAGGGACACACAGTGTGTCCCAGTCCTGAAGTAGGCTGGGCAGGAGTCTGGAACTTTCTACACAGTGTTCCGCTTGGGGTCTTTATCTCTGTATTTCACCAGCCCTTCCCTTTCTGCATGTCCTCTCTGCTTTTGAACGTTCTACACTAAGTACTTCTGGGCAACACTAAACCAGAAAGTCCTGGAAAAGTAGGCACTGTTGGAACGGTATCCCTGGCAACCACTCCAGGTGACCCTGCAGAGGCTGCAGCAGGACCAGATAGGCTCCATAACTCCCGGCTTAATGCCGTGGAATTGCCCAGAAGGCCGAGAGGGCCAGATTCAGGCATCATTTGCCAGACGCCCTTTTTGGAAAGGCAGTTGTCTGCAGACATCAGGGGCCCCGGGTAGAAAATAAAACAGTTTTAGATTAGGAATAAGGTACACGGGAGGCAACGGGAGACCCCCAGGCCCCGGGCCCCCAGGTGAGAATACAAGACGCATGAGGTGCAGTGATTGAAAGACTGCTACTGTCCAGCCGTTTCAAGGTTCAAACGACCAGCCAACTAGAAGGAACACGCTTCAGGCATGACGGTGAGCTGCCAGACCCACACCCAGACACCGAGTTCCCGAAGGAAGCGACACCCAGGTCTGGGGAGGGACCAGATGGGCCGCTCCAGGACGGTGGGCATCCCCCAGCCTTCCCTGTATTTCCTGCTCCTTCATTTACACTTTGAGGTACTCGGAGGGAATGCACCCCCTCCGATCACGGCCACCCCAAGAAGCCAAAGCTGAAACCCACAAACCTGCCCACAAGGCCGGGTCCAGAGCGGTGAGCAATCACATCTGAGCCCTGCAGCCCGACACACGGCGGGGGGGTCTGATCTGTCTACGAGTGCAGCCTGGACGCTAGAGAGGTGCACCATCCGACCGACCCCGTGTTCCTGATCTAACACTGAGGCCAGGGGGCGAGAGGTCTCGCCAGCCCTGCGGAGGCCAGGCCTGAGCCCAAGCTGGTGGCAGAGCCATCTTGGGAATACTGTGTGGCCCCAGACATCAGGAGGTTTCTGCCTGCTTGGGTCACAACAGACTCGGTGGGCCTAATACACTCCAGGGCCTGCGACGCCAGACAGGTGGCGGGTGCTTGGGCAGGCGGAGGCCTTAGCCTGGCAGACGGGCAGCTCTTGGGGCCGGACAGGGCTGGGTAATTAAAAGAAGAGGCGTCCTCTGTGGCCCGCGCTGCTTGCAGGCCAAGGGACAGGCCACCGCCATTTTACTGACTCACCGGCTACGGAGAGTCTTCCTGTCCGCCGTGGAAGATGCTATTAATAGTGTCATTTTCTTGGTGTTTTGTTTATTCCCCCAGAATGGCTTGATGGATGTGAATAATTATCAGACTATAAAAGCCAGCAAATGTGCTATTTTCTATCGCTCTAAATCATCAAACAAATAAAGTGTGAAACAGCATTTTTGAATATAATTTTCCCCTCTAATGGCTTAGAATTATTATCAAGAACAATGAAAATAAATAAGCAAACGCCTTGTGAGTTAAAAATTAAATGAGTGTGTCACGAAGAGGAACACAGACCATCTTGGAGAGCAGGGACCTGCTCAGGAGCCGTTAGTTACAATGATGATGAGGAGCAGGGCTCTGGGCTGTGCAGGCCCCCCTCCAGCCAGAGGCATGAGTGCCCGCGGCCGCCTGGCCCGGGGTGGGGGTGGCAGGATGCCTTGAACGAGGGCACTGGGGGTGCCTGCAGCAGGTGCCGGAACCTGTGCGCCCAGCTGACCCCCGGCAGCCCCGGGCTCCTGTGTGTCGTTGCCCCACACGGCCCCCATGGGGACAGCCACATGGAACCTCAGAAAGGCTGCTGGGGGTAGGGGGTGGCCTCTGCCTCTCCTCTCCTGGGCCATGGACCGGCGATGCCAGAGGGACTGCTGGCTCTCAGACCAGCAAGAAAACCCACGCTCATGGGGCAAAAGATGAGCAACGTGAGACTCCGGCGGATGGAACCCCACCCACCCCACAGAGCCCAGGGACTGTGCCGGCGGGCCACCCCTCATCTTTTCGGATGTGCTGGCTGCCCCAGGCTTCAGGGCCCCGTTACAGGTGGATTCAGGTTCCCTGCCAGGAGAGCAGCATTTCTACAGTACGTTCTCCTGCCTGCTGCAAGGGTAACAAGACTTGCTGGGGGCAAGGCTCTCAAACCCCCAACCACCCTTCTCGTGAGGCCCCTCAGCCCCTGCTGGGGCCCCCCCGTGAAACTATCTTGCTCGGAGTCAAGACGTGCAACACTGTGACACTTTTATCCCCCGCAAGACTCATGCGACTCTCTGCCGGTGACATTCGCCCAGGCTGACAGCTTCCACTGTACAAGGCTCCCGTCAATCAGGTGCCATGATGAGAAGGCTCATCTCCCCGGCCTTCCTCTCTGTTGCGGAACACATGCCAAGAGCAGGGGTCCAGCCAGGAGCACTTTGGAAATGTCAGCTCAGCCTGATGTGTGTGTGTTGGAGGGTGAGGAAGTTAATTTCACAGTGTGTGCACAAGGCCTGGGCAGACAGGCCCCTGGCCGTTTAACATGCTATAATTACGGAAACAGAAACAAGAAGGCAGAGGCTACTGGAAATGTTGAGACCATGTGTCAAGTTGGAGGCCACCTGGCACAAGCCAGCCGCCCGCACAAGCCCAGGGCCCCCATGTGCTGGGCATGCGGAAAAGCCGTTATCGCTGCAATCTTCAAACACAAACCCTGTATCGGCCCACAGAGCCCGCACCCACTCTAGCCACACGTTGGCTGGACAGTTCCAGCACACGGCCCCGTGGTCTGGGCGGGCCGAGCAGAACCACCTAGTCAAGGAATGGCCTGCCCCATAAGCCTCCCAGCTGCCGGGGCACCATCTCTGACCTGGTTAGTGGAGCAGGAGGGCCCAGAGAAACACAGTCACAAGTGGTCACCCCTCATCTGGTGACCACTGAGACGAGCCACATCAACTGGATCTACTGAAATGTCCAAGCACATCAGGTGACTTCTGTGTCCAGTGTTTCATGCGTGGCAGGTAAGTTATGCCTTGATAAATCTATTAACAAGGCCCCAGCCCTGTGGACATGGGAGCGGTCAGTCCCTGCCCCAGTTTCTGGGCTCAGTGCCACAGATGCACCTGGCCCTTCAGTGTCTTCTAGGCCTTGAACCAAGGCATCCACCAGGTTAATATGAGCCCAGTCAGGGGAACCAGAAACCTATAGATAAGCCCTCTGGAAAAGGCACCAGGCCCTGGTGGTTTTACTGAGAGCCCCAAAAAACCATCACGCTAAAAGGGCTGTGCCCACTTACGCACATGGTTACCAAACAGACAAGAAGATCAGATGCTGCTGAACTCCTTCTATGAATCTGGCAAATTTCTGAATGAATGAATGGGAAACCCTGTCACCAACACAGGACAAAGACACACAGGAAAATGATAAGCCAGTCTCACATAGCTGCAAAGTCCTAAATAAAATCTTAGAAAACCAGACACCAAAGTGTATTAGTAAGACCAAGAGGGTCTCGTAATCCCCAAGGTTGCAAAGACAGTCCAACAAATAAAACTCTATGTAAAATAGCAAGCCATTCAGTATAAAAGTTCTTAGCCAACTAGCCTAGGAGGGACCTCCCCATGGTCACAGTTCATGATGAGGTAGGAGAGGCATTCTGGAAAGTTGGGAACAAGGAAAGCCACCCATTACCACAGCACTCATCAGCGCCATACTGAAGATGCTAGCCACTGTCATATGTCAAGAAAAAAGATAAAAAAAACAGTAACAGTTAGAAGGCAAAAGACAAGCTCTTTTATTAAAGCACAGGGACAGGAGGACCCATGGGCAGAAAGATGTGCTGCCAAAGTGACAAACTTTTATAAACAACACAGTGTTCGACCTGGGAAAGCTAAGAACAAGCTGGTAAACAACAGAATGAAGCATTCCATTAAGGAAGCAGAACGATCGGCATGTGGACAGCCTGACGTCCTCCGCACCAGAAAGACATTCACAGCAGGCCATGAAACCCACTAGGGTAGACTCTGCCCTGGTCTGTGGTCCAGAAGCAGGAGCTCCTCCCCACAAAGGAGGTCAAACATAAACCTGGGTGTGTGCCCACCACTGACAGAATCACACAGTCTGACCCAGGAGAGCCGATGCGCATCTCAGCAAAGCTGGCGCTGCTGGGCAACGTGACCACTCAGAGCCTCTGACCAGAGCAGGAGAGCCACAAACGCGTATCAGAATGCCCCCTCCCCTGTGAGCCAGTCCTTCAGTGAACGAGGTAAGGGGACCACCTCGTGATCTGACACCAGCTCCAACTGACCTCATGACACAAGCGTGGTAGGGTCACTAGGCTGGGCGTGAGCAGGGTGGCCTTATCACGATGGGTGGAGTGTGAAAGAAGCACTAATAATGGTCATACCAGGTGGCATGGGTCAAATGGGGTGAATGGTCACCCCCCACCCCAGTCTGGAGAAATAAAAGACGTTAAGAAAAAGCATCCAGCAGACAGACTTGCCTTTAAACCACGAGGGAAGAGGTGCAAAGACCTGCAAAGATGGAGAGCCTGGGGTCCCTGTGCCCACTGCGATGGGAGGAGGAAGAGCCGTCACCAGCCTAGTCTACCTGGAAGGGGAGAGACACCAGGACCCCGTCCCAGACACTCAGGAGAGAAACCAGAGCACATTTCCAAGTCCCTCCAGCCCAGGGGGACTCCCGTGCAGCAAGAAGCTCAGCCGGGACCACAGAGCCCCCTCCGTGAGTGGGCAGCCGGAACTGTCTGATGGCAAATGGATGGCTACCCAATTTCTATCAAGAAATCCTATCTTAACTCCCAAGGAACCTCATTCCGCGAAGAGGCAGCCTCCCTCATTTGTGCTGGCGCTGGGGTCCCTTGATGCAGCGAACACAAACACTTGCTGGGGAGACAGGACCGGCCAAGGCCCAGGGTGGCTTGTTCCCAGAAAAGAGCCTTATGGAGCCACGGCGGTTCTATCTTTAATGGATCGTTTTACGGGACAACAGGTGATGGAATTCAGTAGCTCGCACAAGCAGCGTCAGGAATTTCAAATAATGACATTTCTACTGAAATGCACACAGGAGATAAACAGCGAAAACAGGGAGTCTCTGATGGGATGACCGTGGCGAGGATGCCAAATGGACGGGCCTACCAGACGGAGACAAAGGGGTGCTGGCCCAGCACCGTCCCACGGGAACCGCGGATGCGGAAGCGCTGGGGGCCTGATTCACACGTGGCCAGCCCACGTTAATTAAGAAAGAGACTTTACAAAGCCAGTGGTGTCGAGCCTGCCATTAAATGCCGAACTGGAGGCATCCGATCCCAAGCCCTGGTTTATTTTAGACCTGTGAATTATTTTTGTTATAGGACGGAACTGAAAATGCCAAGTCACATGCATGCTTGTTTTTGATGTTTTTGAAGTGGTGGCGGGGGGGGGGGGGCGCTTCTGAGGTGAGGCTTCCAAAGGCAGGCACCGAGGACGGAGCATCCAGACACGGGGCTGCCACGGAGCACCTCGGTCTCGCCCTCGTAGAACTGGCCTGAATTTCTGCTCATAAAGCGCACCGGAGGCAGCCTCCCACCGCGCCCACACCTATGGCCCACAGGCCACCTGCTCCAGCTACCAAGCTCCTCAGGCAGCGGCAGCGTGGGCTGGAGCAGGGATGCCCCTGGGGGTGCCTGTGTTGAAACACGCAGGCGGTGTGAGTGGGAAGGAACAGGGACGGGTCCGTGAGAGCACAGGAGCTCGGAAGGGACAGGGCTGGTGGCTCAGGAGCCCAAGATGGCAGTTCCCTTTCGTCTGCAGCCCAGAGGAATTGGATAGGCCAGGGTCAGCTACCCCAACTCGCAGCAGCACGGGCCCAGGACATGGCAATAAGCTGGTTGGGGCCCGGGAGGGTGGCTGGGAGTCCAGCTCTCTCCACAAGCTGAGAACAGCCAGCAGGACATCTTCAACGTGGGCGGAAGCTCAGGTCTACTAAAGTGATTTCCCACGTCCTGGACACGTCGGAGTTCGTTGTCACACACACCCACGCACAGCAAGGCCTACTGACCCTCGTGTGGACACACGCTGACAGTGAGGCCCCCTGGGTGTCTCCGACTTGCCCTCTTAACCACGGGGCTGGCTTTGGAGAGTACGTGGGTTACGCCATCTTTATCAACAGGTGCCCAGGGGCTCCAGCTTGCACGTCAGACCAGGTGAGTCTCTGTCTACTGTCCAGGAGGCCAAGGCCACAGGGCACTGGGGGTCACTGGCGCTTCGGGGAGGGTTAAGCTCACGCCTGGGCTGAGTCGGCCCAGCTCAGCATCAGGCTGGAGAGAGCAGGCAGACCAAGCCTCTGAGGGAGGCCACTGAAGGAGGGCCGCTAACAGGTCTCTTTCTAGCAATGCGGGCACCGCCCGGCCCAGCCCATGCCCGCCCCACGCCGTCTGAAGGCCGCAAGGCCTCCCCACCCGCTGCTACTGTGCCAACATGAAGGGGGAGCCCATTCACAGCCAGGTTTTTAAAGCAAAGTTGACAAAGACTCGTTCTCTCTCCCCTCACAGATTTGCAGGCATCTCCAGAGAAGCTGAAATCTGCCGACAGCAACCTCACTAGCATGAGAGAAATTTACCATGGAAACCAGACCCTGCACGCAGACCCCGAATCTCTGATGGCTCGTCTACAGTACCAGGCGGTGGGGGAGCGACCCTGGCCAGGCTGGCCCCGGCTCGGCAGCAGGAGGAGGGGTCCCCAGCCCCAGCCGCAGACTTGGGGGCTCAGTCAGCTCCTGATCCAAACGCTGCCGGGTGGGAGGGTCTCAGGATGGGAATTCATGCCCAGTGACGACATTTCAAAAAGAACCAACAGTTTGGGCGCCTGGGTGGCTCAGTTGGTTAAGCGACTGCCTTCGGCTCAGGTCATGATCCTGGAGTCCCAGGATCGAGTCCCGCATGGGGCTCCCTGCTCGGCGGGGAGTCTGCTTCTCCCTCTGACCTTCTTCCCTCTCGTGCTCTCTCTCATTCTCTCTCTCTCAAGTAAATAAATAAAATCTTAAAAAAAAAAAAAAGAAGAAGAAGAAGAAGAACCAACAGTTTCTTAGAGGGCTGGGCAGAGAGAGGACTCCAGCTACTGGCCTGGCACTCCGGCCTGGGAGCAGGAGCTCGGGGCGCCCCACAGCCAAATCCCTGCGTCTCTTAATCTACACCAGTCACATTACCACGCTTTGAACAAAGGACTCCAAAGTGAAAGGCCATCTGCTCCTGCCAGACCAAGCCGGTGGGGTGGTGGGACAGGCCAGTGACATCTGTGTCCGCGAGCGGCAGGGAGACAGAGGATGATGACGCCCAGTGGAGCAGAAGGGCGCTAGTCTGACCTGCTGGCCCCGGGCCCGCCCTCCCAGCTGATGCATCCTCTTGCTGGGATGTGGTGAGGGGAGGAACTCATCCACCACCAACCAGCCAGTCCCACAGTCCCATGCCCCTGGCCTGGCTGCCCACCCTCCCGCTAGGCCCCTCTCCATGGGCTGCCCGACTCCACCTCTTCCCCCAGGCCTCAGCCCTGTGGGCTTCCCTGACCCCGTCTGGGGTGCCCAGCCACCACTCAGCCTGGCCCTGCTCTGGGGGTGTGGGGCCACACCGTGAGCTCCCATCCTGACAGGTGCCATCAGCCCTGGCGTGCTTCATGCCAGACCCAGAGTGGGCACTCCATTGGGCCAGGAGCTGACGCACAAAACCATCTCTGTTCGGCACCCACCCCTCTCCCTTCTCCCCCCCCAGACCTGTAGCTGGACAGTGTTTGCCAGGCTCCCCGGCTGTAAGTGTGGCCATGTGATCAGGCACCGGCCAGTAAGAGGTGAGCAGAAGCCTGGGGCGCTGTCTCCTGTGCCCACCCATCAAAATTTCTGGAACACATCCCCCCTCTTGCCCCACCTGGACACCCAGGGTGACCTCTGCCGAAGTCACGCGCTTAAGATGGCAGAACGGTCCCCGAATCCCTGTCTCCGTCTCCCACAGGAACCTGCCAGCTTCGTTCAGCTCGGAGGGGCTTGACTCAGGGACCGTTCTGGGGACTCTGTAAAAAAAGAGTCCTTTCCCTCCCACACCTTCACGTCCAGGCCACCTCCGCCACCTGGGACACACCCTGACCCCAAGGCTGAGCGGCCGCCCCTCCCGACTCGAGGGGTAGAGTGGAGCAGTGGCAGGGCCCCCGACCCCGCCCTCTGAGCTCTGCGGCCCTGAGCAGGTGTCCAACCAGCCTGTGCCTCACCTGTGCAGGGGGGCGGCGTGGGGCTGCAACAAGCACCCGCCCGTGGCCCCTACTGTCAGGATTTCTCAGTGCGTCCCCGCATGCAGTAACGGACTGTGTACACAAGCACCCGGTAAAAACGCTAAAGTGGCGTATGCAGCTGGCCCAACACAGAAACAGCCCGAACGCCCATCACCCGTGAACAGATGAACAGATGGAGGCAGAGTCGTACAGCGGAAAACCCTACAGCCACAGAAATAAATCAACTCCTGCCACATAAACAGGGTGTGTCTCCCTCCCCACCTCCCAGCACAAATGCAAGGTACAAATAAGTCTGTTTGTATGGCGCTCACATCCAGCCACCACTCAGCCACATTGCCCAGGGCCACAAACACATGTAGGAAAAGGACCCACAGAAGCAGCCACATGAGTACCATCGAGTCAGGAGGAGAAGAGGCAGAAGAACTGTAGTCAGCTCCGGGCAGGGAGGGGGCCGTGGAGGGAGGGGCACGGGGTGGGCGGGGGGAGGTTCGTTTCCCAACATTGTCGGGATTACACGGGGGTTGGCTCCAATAAACGGTACATAAATACATATCTCTGGGGCATGTACATGTTTTGCACATCCTCAGCACTGAGCTATAGTTGGCAATAAAGGCGTTATGACAGACACCGTTCTCAGATGCCCCTAAGACGCCTGGCCCCTGCTCATAGTGACTCGAACATTTTCTTGTGCTGCTGTGAGGGGTTTTTGCTGTAATAACTAAGGTCCGACATCAGGAGACCCTGATATAGGGAGATTACCCTGGGTGGGCCTGACCTAAGCAGGTGAGCCCTCAAAAGCAGGGGGTGGGGGGCCCCTCTTCAAGTCCGTGGTGCCAGTGGGAGGGGATCCCAAGTAGGCCTGAGGATGGAGGGGGGCACATGGCCAGCCCTGAGTGACCTCTAGAGGCCGACAGCGGCCCAGGGCTGGCAGCCAGCAAGGACGTGGGACCTCACTCCTACGACTTCAAGGAACAGAACTCTGCCAACGACCCAGACGGGACCAGAGGTGGACCTTCCCCGGGGCCCACTAACACCTCGATTCCAGCCTCTGAGAGCCTCAGCTGAGGAGCTGGCTGGCCCAGGCCTCAGTTCTGCCCTACAGAACCGACAGCAAATAAATGCAGACCACATGCCCTCTGGTTGGCCATGCAGCAACAGAAAACCAAAACCACCTCCACTCGAGGTTAAGAGAAAAGAAACACATCAAAACTCCCTGACAGAAGGGTGCCAGGACGCTCACATCTGTCCACTGTGGGCACTGGGTGCGAGGCTACTCTGTTCATTCTTCTCTTCTCTTTTCTGGTAGTGGAAATTTCTTTTGTTTGTCTTTTAAGAGTACACTTCAAATAGAACGGCATACAAACTGGGAAGAGTGACTCTGCAGGGCAGACACCTGACCGCCCACCTCAGCCAGGGGAGCGAGGCCAACGTCCACAGTCACAAGCCATGGTGACAGCACCCCGTACCCCCGAGAGAGCATCAGAAGAAGGGTCCTTGACTCGGGTCTTCTTCCCCAAACCCAAACCCCCAGTCTCACCATGAGAAAAAGCCCAAACAAATCCAAGGAAGGGGCTTCCTACAAAACCCCTTCCCCGTCCTCCGCGCCACTGTCAAGGGGCATCAAACACCAGAGAAGTCTGAGAAACTGTCCCAGCCCGTTGGAGCCCAAGGAGACATGACGACTCTGTGTCACATGGGAGCCTGGGACAGAAAAGGGGCATTGGGGGAAACAGAAAATCGGAATAAATTGTGGACTTTGCTGAGAATGTATCAACACTGGTCCGTTAACTGCAGCAGGGTCCCGGCCCGACAGACGAGCCCAGTGGGGAATCAGTGTGGGGGCAGGGGAGCGCCTGGACTAGCTCCTCAGTGTTTCCATAAATCTTCTAAACACCAAAATCTTTTTTCAAAAAAGAGAGTATGCCGCCAAAACAGTGGGGAAAGGGGCCCATGACAACCACGGGAAGCGCAAGGAGAGCGCCCCGCGGTGGAGCGTTTGCCTGGGGTGCACTCTGACACCCCGAGCCCGATTCCCAGACCCCTCCAGCTGCAGTGCTGCCCGCTGTCCAGGCTCGTGGCGAGGCGTCAGGCCGTCCGCAATACCAGAGGAACCCCTGCTCCCTCTCGCTGGCTTTTCGAGGAGAGCAGCATATGGTGAGATTTTTCCTTAGCAGAAGGCTGACCTTCCTCCGCTTAGCGCGATGTTAAAATCACTTTGCATTCCCTGAACAAACACCAACTGTGTCTGTCCCCGCCAGCATGCCGCGAGAGGCAAGGAGCCAGCCCACGGGCACAGATCCCACCACCTGCGGAGCAGAGCCCCTGGGAGGGCACCCCGAAATGCGCCACGTTTCCAGGGTTCTCTGGTCCACCCCAAGTGGCACACGTCACGTGCTCTCACGTGACACGCTGTCAGGTGTTGCTGGAGCAGCGCCAGGTAATTAGACTTTCGGGCGTGTGACACCCCGAAGAAGGGAATCAGACAAATGGAATGATCTGGAATTCGCACTGCATTGCACCACGCTGTGCAAAGTTCTCCAAAACTGCCTGTTGCACTCGCCATGGTAACTGATGACACAATCCCATTCTTGCGGTCTAATGACACCTGATGGCCTAGTTTGAGACACAAAGGTCTCTCCAGCATCAGGATCAGGAGTTAATTTTCCAATGCTAACATCAGTTTTCGGTTTTTGCACTACACAACCCTGACAAGCAGAACGCCTGGGGGTCCGATCAAGAAGTCAGGCTGAGGGCTCTATGAAGCCCAGGAGGGGACCCGGGTGGGGGTGACACGGCTATCATTCCCACAAGCTCCCTGTGCACAGGCCCTCCTGGCCGTGGCGTGAACCCACGTATCCTAACACTGAGCCAACGTCATGATGCCAAGCTCCAGAGCGCAAGGGGCAAAGTCCAACTGGAAGCGAAAGCTCCAGCCGGGGCCCCCCAGCGCTATGGGTAAGGTGGGTAAGGTGGCTCATAGTGACCTCCTGGAGCACCAGGTCCCGGGTCTTCTGGGCACAGTCCAGTGGGGGTACCCCAGAGGACAGACTCACAGGCTGCCTGCGGGAGGAGACACTTTTCCTTTCTCTCCTGGATGCACGCACACATGCACGCACGCCCCGAGTACACACGGTCACATGCACACACATCTGCACACTCTAGGGTGACCAGAGTCCGAAGTCGGCCCGGCTCAGAGAGGCTCGGGGATGCAGCACTTCCGGCTCAGAAGCCAGGGAAGTTGCACGGGTCACCCCCCCCACACACACAGGCCTCAGAAGGGGACAGAGGGCACACAGATCAGGCACAGCGGAACAAAGGACAATCAGTTCTGCTGCCGTAGCCGCTGCAATCACTGTCCAAAGAGGAGACTCTAGAAGGGGGACCAAGAAGGCTCTTCCTGCCTGCCCACGGCCCGTGCATCAAACAGGGAAGCTGAGCTCCACAGTGGGCCCAGCGGCAGGCAGCAGAGGTCCCGACCCAGAACCAACAGGCCAGGAAGCTGGGCCTCAGTGGGTCTAGCTCAGCGCTCTCGGGGCCTCCCCCGGCCATCTGGGACAGCAGCCATCTTCCTGCAGAAGGGGGCTCCTTCTGCGGGGAGGGGCCTAGGCCCCATCAGGGAACTCCCCCAGTGGCCTGTTTGGGGAGAGCGGACTCTGGCTGTGGCTGCAGGGCTGGGCCACTCTGCAGACCGATTTCAGCATCCTGCGGGGAGTGGTCACAGGGCCCCAAGAGCAGGCCTCTGCAGCCCGGCACCCTGACTCACACACCAAGTGATCCACCTCACCACCTTATCTATTCCCTTTTAATCTCGGGGTTCTGATACCTCCTGCCTCAGTGGGAGTCTGCTCTCGGGGGAGCTTCCTGCTCTGAAACACTCCTTCTGTTGCTGTTTCTGCCACCTTAGCACAGGACCTGGGGCTGAGGCAAGCGGAGCCTGGCCGGGTTCCCCAGCATGCTAACAAGGCACAGATGGACTGCCTTCCTTCTGGCATCCTGGTGGGTCTTTTCCATCCAGCCTCCCCAGGCACGGCGGTCACACTGAGCTGCCACAGGGCTCTGTCCCCAGATGCCCAAATGGGGGTTTGGCCCAGGGCGGGGAGCGGGGGGAAGGGGGAGAGGTGGGAGAGTGTCCATTTCCCTTCTGCATCTTGTGCGGGTGACAGGACATGGTGCTAGGAAGCTGAGTTATTAAAACCAATCTGTGAAGCTGTCAGGCTCCTACCAATCTCCAACCATATCGGCGCCGAGCCGAGTCCTCCCTGACACCACGGGGCCTCTCGGGGGCCAGAGCCAGGCAGCTGGGAGGAGTTACTCCTGTTGCCTGATGAGGAGCTGTGCCTGAGTCAGGGAATGGGGGACCCCTGGTCCCCACTGAGCCAGGCTCTCAGAAGCTATGAAGTCTCCAAGCCTTCTCCAGGTGCCGCCTCCTTCGGGTGCTGGCCCTCCCCACCACGGGCCTTCGGGGCTGCCGCCCAGGGCAGCTTCACCTGGCTCCATCCACCACCTAGACTTCTCAGTCCCAAGCTCCCTGGGGACTAAGCAGAGGCCCTCAAGGTGCCTGGCTCGGCACTGTGGTCCAGCAACGCCCCCTGCAGCCAAGCCTGGGGAGCCTGCTTTGGACACCAAGAAGGAGGGAGGGAGGGAGGGAGGGAGGGAGGGAAGCAGGGAGGCAGGGAGGCAGGGAGGCAGGGAGGCAGGGAGGCAGGGAGGCAGGGAGGCAGGGAGGAAGGCAGGTACCCATCCCTGGAGGCTTACTGGGAGGGATTAATGGATGCGCAAAGGAGCTGCAGCTGGGAGGTGGGCTGATGCAGCCTCAGGTGGGCCTGCAGGGAGGTCCTGAGGGGCCAAGCAGACACACAGCCAAGGGGCAAAGGAGCAGCCTAGCAGCCCCCTTCCCCAAAAGAGCCTTGTTCTGCCTCCCTGGCAGAGCGTGTGCCCACACTCGTGCACGCGCACACAGGCCCCCACAGTATCACGTGCAGGCAGAGACGGCTGTGCCCACCGGGAGTCAAGCTTCCCGGCAACAGAAGGCCGCCCAACCCCTCTCCTGTGAAACTCCCCTGAGGGAAAATGCCAAAGAAAAACTCTAGGTGCAGCTGCATCAAAAGGAAAAATTCTCAGCTCGCCCTGGTGCCCTGTTCCCCTGGGCTTCTTAGAGGTCAGAGAAGTGGAGTTCTGGTACCATCCCCTCACCGCCACCCCCCCTCCACGAACTCCACTTAGAAGGATCCTTTCATCACGCCCAGGACGGTGCATGAGCCGGGGCAGGGTGGGGGGGGCGGTCTCCATGCCCTTTGTGGGAGCACGATCCGAGAGGCCCTCTCCCCAACCCCCATGCGGGGAGCCTGCACGAGTGAATGCATGTGCATTGCACACGTGTGCGCAGGCAGGCATGTGTGTGGCACACGTGCGGATCGGAGGACGTGCTCCCTGCCTGTGGGGCACCAGGAGGACCTGAAAGACCGCATCCCAGGTAAACAGAAGCAGGAGGGTGGGAGGGGCTGGGGGAGCCTCCAGAAAACTGCTGGAGACTCAACTCTGGGACCAGTGCCCACCACTCTGAGGGAATGCTGCTGAGTCATGGGCGTGAAGGCCAGGGTCAGGGCCCAGACAAACACCCTGTAGGGAATGCCGGCTGTTCCCACCCAGGGGCCCGGAGTAGGCTTCTGGGAGGCCTGTCCTCCCCCTCCTCTCCCTCCCCCGCCCTTCCCTGCCCCCACCCCATGGGCACAAGGAAGCTGCAGAGAGAACAGGAGGAGATGCTGTTGGAAATGCTATGTGCAGCGCTGGATCTGAGCAAGAAGCCAGGCCAGGTGGGAGCGCCATTCCCATAATCTTACATTTCCCCCCTGGAAGCTCACAAGGCCTGGGACCCACAGGGCCTTCAGCATGTGGGGAATGGCCACCAGGGGCTCCAGGAGGGCCAGGGATGGCGGGTGCCACTCCCCAGATGCCGAGCCCCGGGGCTGCCCCACCCCCGAGCACTGCCCTGCAGGCCAAGCCACTTGAATCGGGGTAGAATCACGCAGCCTTCCCCGCACACCTGGGCCCACGCGTGCCCGCCCTCCTGGCCTCGCTGACCGACTGGGCCCCGGGAAGGCCAGGGAGGGGGTAAGTTGCAAGTGCCAGGTCTATTTTAAATCCCCATCTCAAAAGGGACTTTGAAGCACTCAAACGCTTCAGATATTCTTAGCCTTGCTGCCAGAGAGCACCACCTAATGCCGGCCTTTTGAAGCAATTCCACGCTTTTATCGACACCAGGCTGTTCACGCCGCTGTGACACACAAATCACACTACCAAAGTAGCAACAGACCCAGAAAGGCTTCATAAAACGCTGTAAACCTGAGGACGTCGACACTTAAAATGCTACCGAAATACTCGGAAATGGTTGCAATTAAGCTGCCATAGACGCGGGAGAAACGACGCAATCAGGGAGACAGGCATGTGAGCACGATCTGCCAGGGAGCAGCCCCGGGGTCCCAGGCAAGGGCAGGGAGCCAGGGCGCCACTGAGCGGCCCCTGAACCACCAGCCCAGGGACGAGAGGCACCGCACCCACCCCCTGGGCTGGCGTCAGGGGCGCCCAAGACAGGTCTCGGCCCCGAGGACCAGTTCCCATGGACATGGCACTGGCACTCCAGGACCCTGATAGGCAGAGAGCCCCCTTTCTGCACCAGGCCCCTGCTGGGGGATAGGGACCCGGGGTGGGGGTGGGGGGAGACCGAGGGCCCTGCCCCCCCCCCAGGGTCCACAATCTGATGGGGAGATACGCCGATGTCACACATAGCTAATATGAGCATGGGGTGCCCTGCCAACATCTGGGGCCCCCACCTGGATTCTGGGGAGAGGGCATGGGGCCTGAGCTGAGCTGCTGGGGCTAGGGGAGCAGGGAGCTTGGCAGGGGCGGGGGTGGGAAGCCTCAGCAGCTGGATCCTACACAGCTGCACTAAGAAGCCTCTTCCCACCGGCCACACTCAGCACGAGGAACCCCATGTGCAATCCCATCCCCCTTCAGGACCAGAAACCAAGACCAAGGTCAAGCTGCCTTCTGGAACATTCTTTCCCTCAGATGAACCGCTGTTGTGCCCGATGCTGGCCTTGCCGACTGCTGCCCCAGGGCTCTTCGGAGTGGGTTGTGGTGAAGGGGTGGAAGTGAGGGGTGGGTGGACGGCAGGGAACAGGGGTGCTGGGGCTGCAGCCTGGACAACCCCAAGCCACTGGAGGCAGGAGGTAGCGTGCAGAGCCAGACATCAGTCCTGCCTGTCAGCTGCCCTGTCAGCCAGGGGCTGCTCCCCCTCACATTCCCAGTGCCCTCTCCCTTGCCTCCCTCGAAGCCAGCCTCCCCACCCCACCGCCTCCCTGGGCTCCCCAGGCTACTTCCCAAGTCACCTGCCCTGTGACCCTCCCTGCCAGCCACAAGCTCACACTTTGGCCCCTGTCACCCGAGGCCACCGCATCCTCAGGCAGGGCCATGGCCGAAGCTCAACCTGCCTTTGGCTGGCATGTGCCAGGATTTAGCCGTGGCTCCTTTCTTTTTGTTCTGTGTTTTCAGGTAAAGGTGGCTTTTCTCCCTTTCCGATCCCTCTGGCTGGTAGACCTGGGCCAAAACATGGGCGTCGGCAGGGAGCTGGGCGTTCCCACCGCCCACCCCGGCAGTCTTCACTCTTCTCCTGCTGCCGCCCCCAGGGAGTCTCTGGGGCCATCACTGCTGGGGTCCAGGAGTCCATTAAAAGGGTGGAAGAAGCTGGGAGATTACCGCAGGCGCTGGGAGCAGCCTCTAGGGCCGAAGGGCGGGGGCGCCCTCTAGCGGTGCTCAGGGAGCCGTGCGAGGACCGGACTGGGGCGCGGTGCTGGGAGGGCCCAGAAACCCCCTCCCCTCCACCCCCAGCCCTGGGGCCCCCAGCAAGAGGAAGCGTCCAGACCAGCGAGCTGGGGCCTCCGCACATGCACACACTTGTATGTCACAAACACATGACTGCACACTTACACATTTACACACGGAACTCGCACGCACGCCCATACTCACACACGCACGCGTACTCATGCACCGTCACGCACACACATGTATGCACAAACACGAACACGTACACATTTCCACGTACACATACGCACGCTCACAAACACCTCTGCAAGACTTGCAGACTCGCGTGCAAACACACACACACTCGTGCACACAGCCCGAGCCTGTGGATCAGAAGGTCCTCAGCTGCACTCAGCCTGCCACGGCCCCTCAGGAGGACGCCAACTGCTGGGAGCCGGCGGGCAGAGCCCCCAGGAAAGGGGCACAAGCATCTCACCCCACAAGCTGCACCGCCAAGCCTTGCTCACAGCGGTGGGGTTCGGGCAGAGCGCAGCCCCTCTCCAAGGGCCTAGACTGGGGCCTCCGCGGACTTGCAGCCTGGCCTGGCCATGGAGACGGAGGAGATGGGGTAACCGAGCTGTCACTGGGACCTCCTGGGCAGCACTGGGGTGACACCGCCTACCAGAATATGCCTCCACCCACCTGCTCAGGACCGCACGGGGTGTGAGATTCAGGCCTTTGTCCAATGGGCCTCACCAAACCCGTCAATCTCTCTCTCCAAATTTTTCCTAAAAGGTAAATACCTCCCAGCTAGAGGCTGCAATGATCAAGAGCTGCTGCAAAGCCACAGAGACAAGGGGCTTGAAAACAAGAAGCCCGTGGAATTCTAACAGGATCCCAGCAAACACACGAGCTAACAAAGCAGGACAATGCGAAGGTCGGAGGGCCGGTGGCCGCAGGACGGCGGCCCCAAAGATGTCCACGTCTTAATCACCAGACCTTGTAAGGATGCCACCTCACATAGTAAAGGGACTCTGCAGATGGGATTAGGTCAAGGCCCCCAAGGTGGGGGTGACCCTGGGTTCCCAGGGGACCCCGCGTCCTCACAAGGCCCTCACGAGGGGGAGGCAGAGGGTGGGAGTCCCAGAGATGGGCAGACCCTGCGCTGCTGGCGGTGAGGATGGAGGGGGGGCCACGGGCCAGGAAAAGGCCAGAGCTGGGTCTCCCCTGGGGCCTCTGGAAGGAACCGGCCCTGCTCATGCCTGCGTTTAGCCCGGTGCGACCTGAGTCAGACTCCTGGCTTCCAGAAATGTCAGAGAACATGTGTGTGTGTTGCGTTAAGCCCCTAGGTTTGTGGTCACTTGTTACGCAGCCCCTACCGCGTTCGTCCCCAATGCTTCCGCATCCCTCCCTGTCAAAGCAAGAGCCCCCTGACGGAGAACAGGGCTGGGGTCCCACTGTGTCCACCTCAGAGGTGAGGAAAGGGTGGTCCCACAGCTAACCCCTGCACAGGGAGGCCTAGCTTCCCCCCTAGGGCCTCCTGCTGGCTCCTGAGCCTGCTCCCATCATCTCTTAGTGAAGGGCTCCAGGATGTCCCAGTGACTTCAAGGAAGTGGGGGTGGCCTCCCACCCCCTGCCCATGGGCACAGGCTCAGCCTGGGACACCAAGGTCCCGGGGTCTGGGACCCCAGACCCTTGGGCCTGGGTCCCCAACTAAGCTGGGCCTCTCTGCCCCCGCCCCCACCATCTCAACACACGGAGGTGCTTGGCTGAGTTCCAGAGAGCCACCGACTGCTCCTGGGGCTCCTGCTTCCCCTCCCACTCCCTCTGAGCTGTGACCATTACCGCAACAGAACCTTCTAAGACAGCTGGGAAGAGGCAAGGAGATATAAATGCCCAGCTCAGAAATCTCTGCTGGAAACCACAGTGAACAAAGTCGGCCTTGCACAGAAGGCAGCTCCCGGCTGTCCCGCCAGCAGAAGCTGGATGTGGAGGGGGTGCTCGGCACACAGTTTCCAGAACACGGATCACGCTGGATGTTCGACCCAGCCTGCCGGGCCCATCGCTCACAGGGTGGCCTTCAGGACACGCCCACTCCAGTCCTGACAGCAGAGGGCTGGCTGCTAAAGCCACCCCTGAACCTGGAGGCCACAGGGGAGGCCAGGGGAGGCTCAGGGCTCACAGCCACCCAACCCCCGGGGCCCACGGCCCCAGGGAGAGTCCCCAATACGACAGACACTCCATGGACGCCTCCACCACAGGTGCAAACCGTGAGCTCCAGGGAGCAGGAAGCTCATTTCTAGGGACACGTATCCCCTCATCACCAACCAAGGCTGCCCCTGAAGCCAACAAGAGATGCGCCAATAGATCGCAAGCTGCCAGAGCCCCTCAAATTTTGCCTGCCCGGCCACAGGCTCGACCCTGTCCCCAAGGGGCCACCCGAAGGCGCCCCCACACCTGTCTGGCCCCTGAGGAGCTCATGGGCAGCCCTTCCCCGCGGCCTGGCTGCCAGCTGGACACTCACCAGGACTTGGGCTCCCCGAAGTGCAGGTAGTTGATGCTGTACAGGTCCATGTCCTCCGTGTGCCAGGCGAAGGTGGTCTTCCACATGCCAAAGTACAGATAGGGGGTGTTGACGCCCTCGATGATGGTGCCGCACTCACGCTCCACCATGTCCAGGATGGTCCGCAGGCTCCCGATGTTCCACTGGGCCACATCCTGCAGGGCGGCGAGCACACGGTTGGTGGCAGAGCACAGGATGGCTACGGGGTGACCCCCCACAGAGGGCCTGAGAGCTCACGGCCAGTCCCAAACCTGCTCACGTCAGAGCTTCACCCACCCCAGTGTCTGAACCCCAGCGGGGGCTACTCCCACCCTGAGACACCAGCCCCTCGGCCTGGGCCAGGCAGTCAGGCAGGCTTTCTCTGGATGCCACGCCGAGCTGTGCATTAATCACAGGCAGTGAAGGCCATGCTGTGAAGGCTGAGGTTTCGTCGTGAATAATTAACGTGCCTCAAAGTCAATGACGTGGAAGGAGAAAGACAATCGTGGAGTGGGGCTAGCTCAGCAAAGGTGCCAGACAGCCCTCCCGGCACCTTCTGCCGGAAAAGACAGGGACGGCTTTCAGAACCAGGCAAACGAGGCCAGAATCCCTGCCCACTGGACTCACCTATTCCTAATGCCACAAACGGGTCCCATCTTGCCATGAGAACTCATAAAATACAGGTCAATCCATTTTTCGGTCCCTGGAGACCCCTCCAAGCCTGCGGAGACGCTGAGCAAGCGTCAGCATTTTCTCCACCCCAAGCCCGCTCTGCCTCACGTCCCGTTCGCACCCTCTCCGTTCAAGGTCCCCGAACCAGTGGTTGGTCCTGGCAAGGCGAGCCCCTGGCAGAAGCCCAGAGCACAAGCACGAAATCACAAGCCCTCGAGTAAAACAAAAACCGATAAATTGGATTTCATCCAACTAAAAACTTCTGTGCTTTAAAAAAGACACTATCGAGAAACTGAAAAAGAGAATCCACATAAAGGGAAAAAACACACGTGAGTCAATCTATCAGGTAAGAGACTTGTGTCCTCTCTAAAGAACCCTTGTAACTACAATAGAAAAAAAATAACCGATTAAAAAAATGGGTAAAGGGCCGAAATGGACCTTTCTCCTCAAAGAAGATATACACGGTTCACAAGCACATGCAAAGATGCTCGACATCATTAACCCGCAGGAAACCTCAGATCAAAACCCCAGGGCCAACACCACGTCACACCCACTAGGACGGGCAGGGTCAAACAGACAGACAGCAACAAGTGTTGGTGAGGATGTGGGGTGGGGGGAGAAGAGCCCTTAGACACTCTCCTGCCGGGGACGGGAAACAGGGCGACCTCTGGGGGAAAGCATGGGCCGTTCCTCAGAAGGTAAACATGGAATGAGCATGTGAGGAGCGCAGTTCTAGGCCTAGGGACGTGCCCAGAGCAATGAAAACATAACATCTGCACAGACTTGCATATGCACATTCACAGGCACATGACTCGCCATGGCCAAAAAGTGGAAACAATCCAAGTGAATGGTTAACACCACGCAAGGGCAGGTCACTGGGTTGCAGACAGGAGCAAGGCGCGGACACGCGCTGCCCAGGGGACAGACCCTGAGCCCATGACGCTCAGGGAGGGAACCAGACACAGAAGACCACACGGGGTGTGAGTCTACGTGTGTGACACGTCCAGAACACGCTCGTCCACGGACAGGAAGGGGGCTCATGGGTGCTGGAGAGGGGACGGGGAGTGACTGCTGATGAGAAAGGGACTTCTTTTGGGGCTCACGGAATGTTCTGGAATTGATTGTGGTGATGGCTGCACAACTCAGTGAACTACAGCAGAAACTTGAATCCTGTGCTCTATGTGGGGGAACTGTGTGGTGTGTGAATTACACCTCAATAATGCTTCCTTTAAGAAAGACACCGTAGGTCAGACAATGGATAAACAAGCGAACGACCCCCACGAGCACTAACTTCGTAGAACTCGGTGGAAAAGAGCGGCCCGTCTGACAAATGGGCGTGTGACTTCCCACTCGTCCTAAACGCAACACAGGAACTTCAGCTCTTCCAACCCAGCAGCTGTTGGGGTCAGAGTCCCTTCCTAGAAGTCACGACTCCGAGTCCAGGAAGCAGAACTGCAGGCCGGCACGGGGCTGCCCAGCGCCGGCCCACGAGCACTGGAGCTTCATCCCACCCGTGGCCTTGTCAAGAGCACCGACAGCTGGGGCTGCACTTGGAGAGTGGGGTGGGGACGGGGACAAGGCTCCCAGCCACTGAGCCCCAAGGTCCCCACCTGAGGCAGGGAGGAGGGCAGAAGGTCACAAACGTCCAGAACGGGGCTCCCGCAGAGGCGCCAGGAAAATCTCTCTCCTCATGCTCTCGCAGAGCAGGGGGTGCGGCCCCCAGGGACACCCGGTGCTGGCCTCCTGCCAAAGCCCTTCAAGGTGGTGCCACGAGCCCAGATGGAATGGGGTCGGAGGCGAGGCCTGATCTGGGTCTGCCACGACGGGTCCCTCCAGGCCTTGGCGGCCTGACGTGGGAAAGGGAGCTTGGGAAGTTGGGCCCCTCTTGCGGGGCCAGGAAGCCCTCAAAGCCAGCAGAGAAACGGGGAGCAGTGGCAGGGCTGGCGTCTGGAGGCGGCACCCAGACGGGCCCCAGAAAGCCCAGGGACACGGCCCCACTGGGCCCCCACTCAATCTGCCACAGGAACTTCGGTGCCTTCAGCCAGGCGCAAGGGCAAGTTGGCTAATGGTGCCGAATGCTTCTGTAACCATCAACAGGGCACCCGCTCAGTCCTGGAAAGTTCGAGGCCCTGGGGTGAGCCGCACGCCAGCTGAGGTGTGCTAGGGGCAGCGTGGGGGACTGACTGGGCTGTGCCCCCTCATGTTAGATGTGTGTGTGCCAACAGGGGCCCTGGGCCCCCGCCCTGCTGTCCCTGCCACGCCCAAGGCATGCTCGTGGCTCTGCCCTCAGCACGCTCAAGAGGGTGAGGCCTCACAAGCTTGCCATTGCTGCGGAGTCAAAGCCAAGTGGATGAGCTCAGGGTCCCAGGGAGAAGCTAAACCTCCTCGTCCAGAACACCCTTGCTGGAGGACAGCCACACACCTGCCGTACCCTTCGCTGTGGATGGGGAAACCAAGGTCCAAGAAGGGGGACACCAGGGCCTGGAGTCAGCTTAGTCCCTGACCTCCCAGGGCGAGGGCGTCTTCCTCGGGTTCTTAGGGGTGAGCTCCCTCTGAGCTTGACACGCCCTTGGTGCCCAGCTCAGAGGAACAAACCTGCCCCCAGCACGAAGCGGGGCCCCCTAGGTGGGAGGCCCGTGGGCCACAGGTCAGACAGGCTCCCCAAGCTGGGCGAACTGCTGGGGCCCACGCGATAGTCACGTCTTTCCAACACCTTTTGGGAAACGCAAGTCTGTCCTAAGTGGGTTCAGGAGGGTCCTGACCCTACTCAGGAGGGGACCTTATTCTAACCCACGCCAGCCCCACCCAAGCCCAGGCAGGACTCAGGAGGCACCCCCAGCTACTCTCATGAGGACCACGGATGAGTGGACAGAATGTTCCAGCAAGAGATGATCTTCAGAATGATGATTCAGGGTAGGGGGCAAAGATGGCAGCTGCGGGGCCGCTCCGGGGAGAGCCCCAGAGCAGAACACACGTCAGACTCAAGAGCTTAGAAAGCAATCAGTCTTGGTAGAGCCGACCCAGGGTTATCAGAGGGCCCATAAATATTAATAAACTGTTCCCTAAAAAAGTGTGGGTCCCACTCAAACCCTCATCTGCTGAACAGCAGCACCTCGGTGGGGCCTCTGCATCACATCTCCACCAGTGTCTGGTCTACGCCCCTAACAGGCCAAGGCCAGCATGAGGCCCCTCCATTGCCCCGGGTACCCCCAGGGCCCTCCCAAGGGCTAGAACTCGGGGCCCCGAGGCTCCCCCAAGACAGAGTGCTAGGAACTGGAGAGGAAAAGTACTAGACTGAGGATTAGGAGGCCGCTGGGAGGTCAGCTGAAGGCTACCTGAGGTCAGATCAGGGCAGGAGAGGCTGACAGTTTTGTAGGAAAGATTCTGCAAATCAGAAACACACGTGGAATTCCTTCTTTCTTCACCCTGAGACTTGGCACGTGGTTGTAACCAGAGCCCGACAGAACGCCCAGCTAAGCTGGCCGCAGCATTGTAACATCCGGGTTTCAAGATAAAGTCCCATTCACACACCTTTCCCTCTACCGCTTACCAGGAAACGGCGTCCCTCATTCCCCCAGAACCTCTCGGGGACCCCGGGTACTCACGTCATCGTACAAAGAGCCGCTGATGTCAGCCCCGTAGATGGGAGAGACGAAGGTGAGGTTCTTCCAGTACTTGCGTTCCAGGTCATCGAAGTCCTGGTGCCGTGGGGTACAGTACCTGGTGAATGAACAACACAGCAACCATGGCCGTGGGGCTCACCCCTCCAGGGCGCAGCCGGATACACGTTCTCGGTCCCCATCTCAGGACACAGCCCGGAGAACACGGATGTGGCCCTGGGAGAGCGTTTATTCAGGGCTGGGGGGGTTCGGGATGGGCAGCAGGCCCCCCTGGAATGACGCCCACTCGTCCCATCTCGTCGGTCACCAGGGCCTGGGGCACCCGAGTCGGAACACACACCGGGAACAGCTGGGGCAGGTGAGGGACGCAGGCTCTGAGGGTTCTCCTCAGCCCCCTGCTCTGCAAATAGCAGCCGCGCCGACCAGAGGCCGGGCCCTGTCTCGGGGGCCAGGACAGCAGGAGAAGGCAAACGACGCCCTGGCCCCATGGGATGCTTATGTCTGAGAGTGAAGAGACTGCCGGAAATGCACAAATTTCGGCCAGCCAGGGAGGCTTGGGGAACAGAGAACAAGCAAGAGTCAACAGTGGAGGCGGGCGCCCAAGTGAGCCCAGGGGCGTGTGCCGGGAATGCCCACAAATGCCCCGGGATGTGCGAGGGAATGCGTGTGAGTGTGCCCCGTGTGTGACCCAGGAAACCCCGAGGAGGTGCCATCGGACTGGAGATGTCGCAGGAGGGTGTGGGGAAGCAGCCCAGGGACGGGAGGCAAGGACAAGTTCCCACCATGTCCCACTCTCTCTGCACCCCCAGAACGAGGAGCCGCCAAGGGCCCCACTTCAGGGGGCCTGGAAGCCCTCAAGGTGTGGCTCCTCCTCAGAGACAGGGTTTCAGGGGCCCCCCCTGACACCCGCCTCACCCCCGGCCACGTACTTCTCGCTGTTGGCCAGGCGGCGGTACTCCCCGACCGTCATGGCCTTTTTCTGGATGTTGTACTGTGTGAAGAGGCCTGACTGGCCCGTCACCACCTGCTGGATGGGGGCCGGGATGACCACGTCGTCGATGTCATCGTACGTCTGCCTGGGCTTCCACTCCTTTGGGGGGATGATCTGCAAGACGAGAGGGCAGTCAGCGGCGCCGGCAGATGGGAGGACACACAGCCGCGCCCCCCCCCCCCGGCCCAGGAGACTGGCGGTGCTCCCTGGGAACGCGTCCAGGTCCCACACTGTAGGGGCACCAGGAACCATTTCCATACTTCCTCAAACTCCCCACAGTGACCTGTGCGGGGTCACGGGCACTACCCGCTGGGGCACAGCCATGCTGGCCTCCCGACGCCGCCCGGCAAGCCTCCGCAGCTCAGCCTGGGCTCCGGGGGCTGGGAGCGGTCCCCTCCACAGCTCAGGAGCCGGCCCCCATGCGCATGTGCACGATCACAAAGTGAGCAAGCGGGGGGGGGGGGCTGGGGCTCCCACACTCTCGCCTGTTCAGGCGCTCTGCGGCCACACCCCCGGCTGCGGAAGGCAGCGCTGCGAGCCTGGCTCAGGACCACCCGGGCCAGGCCGGGAGGCCGGGATACCTCCTAGGGGCAAGCACAGCCCTAGGTGGGGGGGGGGGGGGGGGGGACACACCATACAACAAACACCCATGAGGGCCTTCCACTGTGGGAGCGAGCAGATGATAAGCACCGTAAGGGATAAGAAAACTGCAGAAAGGGGACAAGTCCTAAGTACAAAGGACAGAGAAGGGCTAGTGAGGCGCCACAGGCCAGAGAATGATGATGCCACAAATGTGAGGGGACGAGACCTGAGAAGGTCACCTCTGAGGAACAGCATGGCTGTTTCTTGGTGGCAGCTGGTCCCGCGGGGGACCACCCCCACCCCTCTCCAGGACAGGCCCCGGAGGGCCTGCAGGAAGGGCTTCGGGGAAGGGCCGCCCGCGGCGGGGGGCACCGGGTCAGCGCCGAGCTTGCCCGACTGGCCTCTTCGCCCTCCTGCTTGCCCCCCTCTGCGCAGCGTGCTCTCTGGGCCAGGCTGGGGCCTCCCGGGTGCCCGGCTCGCTTTTCTGAAGGCCCCTGGGGCCAACACGGGCTGGTATCTCCCAGTCCTGGGCAGGTGTCTGCAAACAGCTCTCCTTCCGGGGCACCCAGCGGGCCACCCAGGAGCTTTGGGACAAGGAACTCAACCAACCTGTTTTCAGGGCGGCAGCCAAGAACTCTGGGGAGGCCGAGGCCTCCCCCAGCTCAGGGCCAACAAGGGAAGAACACCACACCAATGCCCAAGTTTGCCGGCGGCTTCCAGAACAGCTGAGATCCTTGCCATCCCCAAGGATTCCCCAACAGACATCAGTGCAAGGAAATGTTTTGCTTGGCCACGAAAACCCTCATCCCCTGGTTGCCAGTTAACAACAGAGAGGTGCTGCCACCACCAGCACCCTCGCCGATTTGCTGACAGAGCACAACTAAGTAACAGGAGCAATAAGAGGAAGTCAGTGGCTCAGGACACTGGGCCGTGTCTGGGGACATGTGTGGCTGTCATGACTGGGGGGCTCCTGGCATCACAGGGGTGCAGCCAGGGACGCTGCTCAGGCCCCACGGCACCCAGGACGCCCCCAGAGGAACCACCTGCCTCCATGTCAGCAGGGCCCAGGCTGGGAACCCTGACTGAAGTTAAAAGGGGACACAGCTGCTCGGTCAAAGCTCCCTCTGGGGACATGCCCTCTCCCGACTCCGTGGCCACAGTTGCCCGCCCACGTGTGGCATGAGGCCTCACGACAACAGGGTGCTGGGGTCAGCCTGCTGGTCGGCGATTTTCTTAGATGTCAAGCAAGAAATCTGAAGAGTCAGGCGATCAACTAACACACTTGACACGGAAAGCACCAGAAATACAAACGAAAGGGCCGGTGGCTCCAGCGTGGGAGACGCTCTCACAGAGGAAGGGGTTCCAAGCGGCCCCTTAGCCACATGGGTGGCGCCTCCCCTTCACAGAGAAGTGGAGATCCCCCACCCCCCGCCACCACGCATGCTCGCCAGGGAAACGGCGGCGAGGGGGGGGGGGTTCACCCAGCCAGTTCCATCAGACGAAGCCCGCCCAGAAACAAAGGCTGCAAAATGAAGCAAACATGTCACTCCCAAATTTTCGGCTCCCTCCTGAGAGCCATAGACTCCCCTGCCCATCTCTTCCATCCCTCACGGGCGCTGATGCATAAAGACGCCAGAGAACCAAGGAGGCTGCTTCAGGCGCGCACGACCGGCACTTGCGTGGACACACACTCGGCACGTTCTGAAAAAGGCACGTGACACAGAGCCGCTTCCAACGGGTCTAGGACCCCAAGCCCTTGGGAAAATCAACGTGCCGGGGCCTGACGCCCTCGAATCTCCGCGAGACCAGGGTCTGAAGGGAGGCTTCGAGGCGAACAACCTCTAACAGGTATCGCTGGAAGACATTTGAGCATCCTGACTCCTAGACTCAGTGCCTGGCGGGCATGGCGTGGCCCTGCACTGGCCCGCCCTCGAAGCTCCTGGAGGACAAGCCTCAGCCAAGGCTGAGCAGGACAGAAAGGCCACACTCCCCCGGTGGATGAGGTGGCACCAGGCAGGTGGCCGGGGGAGTCTGAGCAGCTGGGTTAGAAGGTGCGGGGGACTCAATAAGAGGGAATGAAGTGAGGGGCCGGCCTCTGCCCCCGACACCTCCCACTCGCCAAGCCATTTTGCAGGTGGTGGGACGGGTGGCTGGAGGCGGCACCGGGGCACCGCCTGCCTGCAGGGACAGTCCTTGGGGATGCACCCAAGCGCCGAAGCACCTTGACCCCTCCCGCAGGACCCAGCGCCATGCCCCTCCCTCACTCCCTCCCACCCGAGCACTTCCCAGCAGCGCTGGCCTGAGGGGGCAGGGACATGCACAGAACAGCCAAGAACAAGACAGGGGTGCCCCCAAAGCCCCAAAATGGGGCTCCCCACACCCTCACAGCCTCTCCTGGCTCTGGCCCCTGGTCCCAGCTATACCTGCTGAATAGCCACCCCCACCCAATTCCACCGGAGCTTTTGCGGGGGGTGGGGAATGCAGCTGGGATGAAACTGAAAACCCCTAGCACTACACACACAGACGCGCAAAGAAGGGCGGTCAAGACCAACGAGACCGGGATGAGATGACATCGGCACCTGCAGAGCTGGCTTGGGCCAGCAGCACACCATGTTCCTTCTCCAAAGAGGCCAGCAGGCCTGAGAGCCAAGCGCCCCCATCCGAGAGGACAGGGGTTACCCAAGGCCCCCGGCACATGCCTCCCGAGCCCCACCTGTCCCCCCGGAGTAGCAGGGAGGCTGCTGAGGGGCTCGAGGGCCCGACACACGGTCCCGGCCAGGTGAGAGAAGGGATGAGTGTGCGCGCGCAGTCGGCGCGACTCTGCACTCGCCAACGTCCTTCAACCTGTACCCAGGTGCGACAGAACCCGTGCCCGCCCCACGCCGCCCCTCCCCGCCCCGCACACAGAGGAAGCCGCACACAAAATCCCCCTCAAGAAGCTGAGAAGGAGCACACAAAAGGTGGAAGGAAAACAGACCCAGGAAACTCCTGCCTCAGGAAACACCCAGTCCGAACAGCTGCCTTAGATCCAAATACATTAGCCAAAAATGACTCCACTGGGATTAGAGCTCAAAGCAGGAACACTGGGGCTCAAAGGAGAAGCACAGAGAGGGAGATGAGCCGGGAAGGGGCAAAGGCAGGTAGAGGCGTGGGGGGCCTGGGTGGCAGGGGACACGGAGCCCGCGGCCACCACAGCGCCGTGAATGGAAAACTCGAGAAACGGCCAGGGCCAGGGGGCCAGCTAGGAGAGGGGCGCCCCAGACAGTGAGACAGAAAAAAGGAACAGGGAAGGGAGCTGCGGCGGCCTCACGGTGCCCCAGGCAGAGCTGTGCGGGACAGCAACTCGTGACACCTCCCAGCACAAGGGACAATTTGAACCAGAAGCACGAGGGCTGTCGCATCCCGGGGAAAGTCGAAGCAGGCCAACGACAGGAGACAAGGCAGAGAAGGCTCTCCCCCCACAACACCCCCCCCCAACAGGGACCCTCAACAGGGCAGAGAAGGCAGGAAACTGTCCCCGACAACGGACACCTGCCCGTCGGCCAGCCGGGCAGAAAACCCCCAAACCCGCAAGAACCCGGGACCTGACGGAGTCTCCCAGGAGGAGCAAAGCTAACATGACATGGAGGCTCTGGTCCCCGACTGTCCGGACCGTCGAACGCCGTATGCATGCTGGCGCGTGTACATGAACAAAATCAAGAGGGAAGCAGACGCAGCCAGCGGACTGCCTGCCATGTCTCCTTGGGCTGACATCAGAGGCATGACCTTAACCAGGAGAGGGACTGACACCCGTAACAAAACCACCCCAACCAGGTCGGGGGGGTGGGGGGGGACACTCCTCTCCCCACTACTGCCAGGCGGCAACAAACCGCGGCCCTGGGCCAAGTCCCGCCCGCCGCCTGCTTTTGTATGGCCCCGAGAGCCAAGAATGTGGGGTGTTGTTTTTTTCATTTTCAGATGGTTAGGGAAAAAAAAGCAACAAAAGAAAAATGTTTTGGGACCAGCAAAAGTCCCGTGAAATTCACATTTCGGCGTGCATCAGTAAAGTTTTATTGGCACACAGCCACGCCTGCTGGCTCGCGGGTCGCCAAGGTGGTGGGGCCGAGCACGGGACAGAGGCCGCCCCACCTGCGACGCTGAAAATATGACTCCCTGGCCCTTTGTGGACAAAGGTCAATTCCTCAATTTCAAGAACGGAGAAGCAGGCACCACGGAGGAAGAGCCAGGTACACAGGCAGCCACCAGGCAGCAAGACAAGCAGGTTACACACCTTCCAAATGACTGGGCGAGCGGTGCCACGCACGCAGCTTCCCGCGAACCGTTCACGGTAAAAAGCAACACAGACTGCGCTTGTCTGTTTGCTCTCACCACGCGCACGCACGGATGGTCCACGAGTGACACGCCACGGAAGAGACACAGCTCCCCAGAAGCCTTCTCTGACACTCGACGCCCTCCCGCCGCAGGGTGAGCAGCACTGAGTGTCGCCACCATGAAGCCCGAGGCGCCCACTGCCCCCGAGGCTGGCCCTGGCCATCGGCTCCCGCGGGGACATGGGCTGCGGGGCTTATGTCTGCATGCCAGGCCTACAACAGAGCCTGGCACGCGGGAAGAACTCTGTAACATCTGCTGACAACAAGGTCAGAGCAGCTCGGTGAACACGGCCACGGCCATGGCCACGCCAGGCCCAGGGCCCCGGGGGCACGCTTAGGGCCGAGCTGGTAGAAGGTGGCGCTGGGCCCGGGGCGTCACCCACCTTGGCCAGGCCTGCCCGGTGGGCTCCCTGGGACTCGATGTAGGCCACGTATTTGTTGAAGTCCTTAAATTCTTCCATGGTTGGGCGAAACGTCATGATTTTACAGCTCGGGTTCTGGGCCCCATGATCCTCAGACCCCATGGCTGCTGCAGAGAGGCTGTCACACCTGTGAGGGGAGGACAAGAGAGCGTGAGCGCGTCAGTGCCGCCACCCGTCCGGACATGCTAAAAATACCTGCGGCCTCGGGAAGACAAAGACAGGGGCCGCGCAGCTAAGCTGGGGCCAGAGAGGAGCCTGGGAGCGAACTCCATCTCTCCGCACTGGCACAAAAAACCAAAATGACTGCAACTAATTAAAAACAGAGGCGCCCTAGTTCTCCAAGCCAACGCAATACTGGAAGCCGGAGCACTAATTTCAATCTAGGGACCCTGAGAAAGAAAAGCTTTCCTTATCGGGGACTTCTTATCTAGGTTTGCCGGCATCAGCTTCAAATCAATGCATCTACTTCGGAGCCAGATACCCACACCGACAGCAGCCCGTGTGGCGGGCTTCCGAAGGTGAGTGAGGCTGTGTGTGCGAGTGTCACCCTCGGGGGCAACCAAGCCTGGAAGTTTCTGCCTAGGAGCCGAGAGCATGGCTGATATTCTGGGGATATCCGAAGAGAGGCTGGGGATCAGGCTCCTCTTGGTGAGGAGGCCACATGCTGCAGTGGCCCCCTCCTGTTCCAGGAGGTAAGGGGACCCAGCGAGGCAGTCGGTGGCCCATCCCAAGCAGGGAGGGGCTTGGGGACAGACTCTGGGGAAAGGTCCCTTGGAAAAGGTCAGAACCCAAGTGCATACAGACCTGAGAACCGGGAAGACAATTCGCCAAACCCAACTTCCTCTGACCCTCAAGTAAGCTGGGCAAAGAGAAAGAAGGCCCAGGAAGTCCACCGGCCCTGGAAGGGGGCTTCCATGTCGCCAAGTTGCAGCAGCAGCCTCCCCGAATGGCACTCCCCCTGGCAGGCACTAGAGGGCAGCATGAGCCCAGGAATGGCTGCGAAGGCCTGCAGTATCTGCTGGGTAGGTTCTGGGGGCCTCAGGCACCCCTTCCAGGCCCTGCCCTCAACACCCCAACCCCCTCCTGTGGTGAAGGGGCTGGGACCAGGGGGGGGCAGCACTAAGGCCAGGCTCTGATGACAGACTGCCTGCCAGTAAGGGCTCTTGAGGGCCCCAACCCGGGGGGGGGCGGTCATCACTGACCTGGGCTGGGACCCCACCGTGGCCCTCTCCCCTGTGTACACAGCAAGTCCCAAGGCTTCTCCTTGGGTCATGGCCACCAAGCAGGAGTGTGCATGGCACTGTGTGACAATAGCTCTGGGTGGAATCACAGGGAACCCCCGTGAAAACACAGCCTAATACAGGGAAAGGGGTTGTCAGCAAGCTCCCTTCAGAGCAGCAGGTACCACAGGACCTGGGCCACAGCCAGGCTGCCCACCCAGAAGGCTGCCCCACTGGAGCCCTGACCAGCCCCTGGGACTGACCACCATGCCATCCCAAGCCAGCCCCCTTGCCTGCAGCCAGGGCCCAGTACCTGCAGCCCTACCCAAGCCCCCAGCCCACCTGCCCTCTCCCCTCCAGCCCAGATGCCACCATGTGGGGCTCACTTATGGCCTCCGCGGCTGGCAACAGGACACAGCGTGTCAGTCCTGGGGGAGCTCATGGCCCGGGGGGATGACCTTGACTCTGACACTCTTGGAACATCAGCGTGGACTGAGCTGGGCTGTCAGTTATGGAGGGAGCCGTAGAAGGGCGGGGTGGTGGGGAGACCTCCCTAGGCAGGGACGTCAGATGAGACACGAGACACCAGCTCAAACTCGACAGCAGCTTCCTCTGCCCAAAGCCCACAGGCCACCCCACTCCCTGCCACCCCCCACCAGCCTCCCATCACCCCGCTCCCCCACCCTGTCACCCACTCCCTGCCACCCCCAACCCTGCGATTCCCACCCCACTCCCTGCCACCCCCTAATGGCACAATGCAGTGAGCCTCTGAGGGGACCCCACCGACCACCTGTCTCATGTGGGTGAGCAGCTCCGCCTGTGGCTGGACATGATCCCCCCTGGTCGTGGCCCCTGGTCCTAAGCCCTCAGCCTGCCGTGGACAGTGCCCAGCTTGGCTGGCAGCGGGCACATGAGCATGTACGTGACTGATGTGGGTGACTCGTCCACTCCACACAATCAGCTCGTTTTGCACAGCTCACTGAGGCCACAGGGGAAATCATGTGCCCAGGCCCGACAAAGGTAGGTGGCAGGGCCTGAGTCCCCACACTCAACAGCTCCCATCCTTGGCCTGGCCGATCCTGGCCAGCTGGCTGCCTCTGCCCCCAGGCTAGCTCACGTGTGGCCTACAGGGGAGGGCGCACAGGCTCCTCCAAGCGCCTTGGGACAAGCGGTGTCACCTCCGGTGGGGGCTGTCTCCAGCCCATCCACCACCCGGCACGGCGGGGGGGGGGGGGGGGAGATGGCGCTGTGTGGTACGCCCACCACCTCCCCGGGACCAGCTCGTCCCAGCCAGAGCTGGGGCAGCCCAGGGTCCTGCCCACACAAGCTCCCTCACGCATCAAAAATCATGATGCAGAGATGAGTTTCCCATCCAGGAGGTGGAAAGAGCAGATGATAAGACAGCAGGTGGGTTTTCTGCACATGCGCACCGGCGAGACACGCTTTACTCCAACCACCGGCATCATCAAGATGCAGCTCAGCGGCGGATTATGTGTGATTTTTCCTCTGCTTTATTTGCGCCTTTTGAAATGAAGGTTTTGAGTAGATAAATATAAAGAAGAAAATTAAAATGGTTTATAATCCCAACACTCCCTACCTTTGACGCATTTTGTGAAGGCAGGCAAATAAAATCATACGTGTACGTACTTAAGAAACGAAAAAGGAATCTCAGCGAACAGCAACCCCGGGCCAAGGTCCCAGTTTATTGGGAACACGGCGGGGGCAGAGGACCAAGCGAGCGCCCCCTGAGGGAATGTGCAGGCCACTCCAGAAAGACCACTGTGCTCTTCACAGGTCAGTGGTGTGCCAAAAAGCAGGCACATTCACAACAGGATACGATAAAGACACGGCCCAGTTAAAAAGTGGGCAAAGGGCTCAAAAAGACATTTCTCCAATGCAAATACACACATGGCCAACAAGCACACAAAATGACGATCAACATGTTTAGCCATCGGGGCCACGCAAACCAAAACCACAAGAGATGCTTCGCCCCCACCAGGATGATTGTAATAAAAAAATAATAAAAACAGGGGCTCCTGGGTGGCTCAGTCAGTTAAGCGGCTGCCTTCGGCTCAGGTCATGATCCCAGGATCCTGGGATCGAGCCCCACATCGGTCTCCCTGCTTAGCGGGGAGCCTGCTTCTCCCTCTCCCTCTGCCTGCCTGCCTACTTGTAATCTCTCTCTCTCTCTGTCAAATAAATAAATAAAATCTTAAAAAAAAAACAAAAAAAAACGGACAACAACTAGCGCTGGGGAGATGTGGAGAAATGGGAACCCTGACACACGGCTGGGGGGTTTGGAAAATGAGGCGGCCACTGAGGAAAACAGTGTGGCGGCTCCTCAGAAAGTTACACCTAGAATTACCAGATGACCCAACAATTCTACCGGTAGAAACAGGCCCAAGAGAAGTGAAAACGTGTGTGCACACAAAAACGTGTGCATCCATGTTCACAGCAGCACTGTCCACAATGGCCAAAAGGTAGAAACAACCCAAGTGTCCATCAACGGACAAACAGATGCACACGGCGTGTCCCCCACCCACGGGCACGGCCCTCGGCCGCGAACAGGAGCAAGGCGCCCACACGCGCTGCCCCGGGGACGGACCCAAGCCCACGACGCTCAGGGAGGGAACCAGACACAGAAGGCTGAGGTCTGGGGTTTCTTTATGGGGTGATGGAAATGTTCTGAAACTGACCGGTGGGTTGACCGGGAAGCCAATGGTGGTCTAGAGCAAGGACACAGATCCCATTTACATCTTGAGGAAGCCCCCTCTGGCCGTGGGAAACAGACCACGGGTAGGGCCGGACTCGTGGGGGCAAGACCCCGGCAGTCGCCCCGGCCCAGGTTTAACGCCTGGCGGTCGCCCTCCTGAATTTCCTCCATTTTACAATGAAGGACACTGGGGTTTCGCTTTGCCCTGGGCCCTGCAGGCTCTGCCATCAGGCCTGGCTGCGCAGGGCCAGCATGGAAGCTGGCAGACGAGGGCAGAGCGAGGGACAACAGTAGTGAGGAGGAGGGGACTGGATGCACTTCGAGGACAGAGGCGACAAAACTTGCCAAGGGTGAGGAAGGAGGAGCCAAGTGCAGGGAAGAGGGAGACAGAGGGTGTGGCGGGTGGGAGAGGTTAGTTTGGACAAGGCTGTGGTGAGCGGTAGGATGCACCCTCCGACATCCACATCCTAATCCCAGGGACCTATGACTATGCCCCCTTCCGCTGCAAAAGGGACCTTGCAGGTGAGATGAATTAAGGCCCCTGAGATGGGGATGATCCCGGAACCTCACAAGAGGGAGAAACGAGAGATGCGATGCGGGCGCAGAGGCTGGATGGATCTGAGGAAGGGGCCCCAAGCCGGGGAGAGCAGGCAGTCCTCTGAAGCTGAAAAAAATCACGAAAAACAGTGAAATCCGCAGGAGGGGCCGCCCTGCCAGTGCCTTGATTTTAGCCTGCAGGAATCACTCACACTCGCGGCCTCCCAGAAGTGGAACAGAATCAAGTCACCAGGTTCACGGCCGTTGGTTACAGCGGCCAGGGAAGCTCGCGCGAGTTCAGGTGAACGTGTTTCTGAAAAGCTCTTTGGGATTGCCATGCCGGCCCCATGAGACTCCCTGGGCTGTGGGAGCCCTGGCCCCCTCACACGACGGGGACCGTGGCGTCCTCATCTCCCCGTCTGTTCAATCCGAGTATTGCTCAACTTCCAGCCACACGCTCAGCACGCAGGAGGCGCAGGCCTGGGCCAGGCCCCACCACCTGTGCAGGGACTGGCCAGCATCCTGAAGCCAGAGCCAGCTGGGGTGTCCCCCGGGTGTACCCTTTAACAGGAAGGGTGGCCTCTTGGTGGGTTCCCCGGCTACGACTCTCCTGACCCAACCCGCAAAACCTCGAACAGGAGAAGAAAGAATCCCTGTCTCTGCTCCTCATTTTGAGGCTAAGAGCCCGTATCCGTACGTGCCAATAACAGCAAGTACACACTCCAAAGGGGTAGACTGCAAACACGTGAATTACTTCTCAATAAAGCTCTTCATTTTTTAAGGTCATTTGTTTCCTGACCTGAATGCCCTCCCAGCGCCCTGCAGCCCATCACCTGGGACCAACGATCACAGCGCGCGGAGGCAGTGCCCCCGGCTGTCCCAGGCGGCTCCGCCCCACACCCCAAAGAGGAACAAGAGCATCGTCAGCCCAGGGATGTGTCCCAAGAGCAGAGACTCTGGGCCGGGCTGATTGGGGCTACCTGCTGGAGTCTGGGCCGTTCTCTGGGTCACAGTCACCTGGACCCAGGGAAGCCCTCCTGGGCTGCTGAACTACACTGGCACCAGACCCGGGATAGTCTTCAAATGCAGGGACTCATGAGCTGGGGACGGGACACTCTGGCCACCCTGAGGAGTCCTCCAACACCATGGGCACCACACTGCCTGGCTGGGTGGCAGTCCTTCCCAACGCCCGCCCCCCCCCCCCACAGCTGCCACCTCCTCGGGAGCAGAAAGCTCTCCCTGTATCTAGACTCCAACCCTGGGGCAGAGGCCCCCCTAGATCCTGACAGTGGGGGTGCACTGAGTCACAAGGGCCGCCCCAGAGAGTGGGTGAGAAATGCCTGAGGGATGGGCCTCCCACCGCCAGGGGACAGCCCCTCAGCCAGTGCACACTCTGTCCGCCTCTATGGGAACCAGAATCAGAGATAAGAGGACTGCCCCTGCCCGGGAGTCAGCCTGGTTTTCTGACTGATGGGCTCAGAGACTGACCCCAAGGGCTTATGAGGCCCAACGGCAGACATCTTCCAGAAACTGAACGAGCGGGACCTGCATCTTTGAGGTTCTGACATTCAGTATGCTGGAAAGTACGTCCTCTGAGCAAATAGAACCTTACAAGGAAGGTTAACCGTGAGAGAAGCATAACCTTGAGAAACATTTAACTGCACTTGACTGGAAAAGTATTAGGGGCTCCATGACACAAGGTCTCAAAGTTCCCTGGGGACCCCAGTCCTTCTCGGTGAGGCCCATCCCCTGCCCCAAGGGAGCATCTCTCCCCTAGCTCTCTATCCCGGCCCCTCACCTATACCTGCCCCCACCAGTCCCCGTGCCAGGCGGTCTGGCCATCGGATGAAGCTCACACCTCCCAGCCCAGCCATGAGCTCCCTGCTCCCCCCTCCGTATGGCTTCTGCCAGCAAAGCCCAGCTCCCAGTAGGGGTTGGCAGCAGAGGGGCCCCCGAGCAGGAGCAGGGCCCTGGAGAAGCCTGTACACCTTCGCCAGGGATCAAGACAGAACCTCCTACAGAGGTGACACAAGGGCCCCCTCAAACCCCCATCGCCCCGCCCCCTGCATGGGCCGTGTCCCGCGAGCAGCTCTGCGTGCGGTCCCTGCGCAGCAAGGAAGACAGTACAACGTCCTCCATGTCCTCCTCCAACTATGCCCCAGGTTCTCTACACCATCCCTGACCTCGTGGAGCCCACCCGGCAGGGGGGGCAACCACCTGCCGACCCCGGGGTCACAGAACGTGCCACTACAGCTGGGGGAGCTTTCTGTGTGGCCCTCCGAGCAGCAGGAGAAACGGGCCAGTGGGAGCAGGGGCCCAGAAGGAGAGCTCACGAGGGCAGGCAGTGGGCAGAAGCACCGGGCGCAGCCCAGAGAGGGTGCCAGACTTGCTCCCCCCGTACTGGCCTGCCTAAAATGGTCACAGAGACAGAAGGGGACACAGCAGGCAGAGCGTCTCCCAGGGACAGGAAGGTAGGAGGCCAGGGCCAAGTACAAAGTGCAAGGTCAAGAGCCGTGAGGAAGGCGGTGTGGCTGGACCAGGTTCTCGTGCACTGAAGAGGTGGGAAACCACGAGCAGCAGACCGAGAACTAGCCTGACGTTTATCGGAGAGACATACAAAGTCCAAAAGGCCCAAAGGAAGAACCACCCATAACGCTGTGCATTCGTTTCTATGGTGGCGGTAAAACAAAGCACCACAAACCTAATGGCGTAAAACATCGTAACTTTATTATCTTATCCTTTTGGAGGCCAGAAGTCTGTCCTGGATTGCACGTGGGCTGAGTTCTTTCTGGAGCTTCCCTCCCTTTTCCCGCTTCCAGAGGGGCCGCATCCCTGGCCCGCAGCCCCTCCTCCATCCTCACGGCCCTCAGCACAGGGTCTGCCCATCTCTCAGACTCCGACCCTCTGCCTCGCTCTCGTAACGACCCTTGTGTTGACACTGGGGCCCCAGATGATCCAGTAACATCTCCCATCTCAGGGGCCTTCACAAAATCCCAGATGCCAAGACCCTTTTACCAGGCGAGGGAATGTAGTCATAGGCTCCCGGGAGTGGGGTGCAGGCACCCCCGGGGAGCACTGTTCAGTCTGCAGCAAGTGCCATGTGAAAAATCCATCATGCAAAGAAAGAAGGAACAGTCATCACATCCCTCCAACCTGGAGACTGCTGCTGCGTGGCACATCTCGGGGAGACGAGCCCATCTGCCCACGCTCACTTAGACATTAGCACTTTCTAGAAAATCGAAAACGGGACGGAGCTATAAACAGGGGTCTGCAACCCCTGCTCTCCCCGCAGTCTAAACAGACGTGGACGGTGCCCCGGGCCACGGAACAGGAAGAACCGCCCTCCTCAGGCCGCAGTGTTAGATCCGCAGGGGGCAGCCAGACGTGGGGGCCGTGTCAACAGAAGCTGTATCTGGACATGAGACCCCCACAGACAACCTCGCCCCGCAACTTCACGTCGGCGCTGGCGGGCCTGGGCACGGCGGGGGCTGTCCGGGGCCCTCGCCCACGGCTGGGGGAACGGGACATGAGACAGCTGCTGTGGAAGCAGGGTGGCAGTAACTCAGAAGGTGAAGCATAGAGGGACCCCATGACCCAGCAGTTCCACGCAAGGCATGCCCCCAAGAAAAGCAAAACATACGTCCACACAGAAACTTGTATGCAAATGTTCATGGCAGCATCATTCGTAATACCCCAAAAGTGGAAAAAACCTAAGAGTCCACTGACAGACGGACAGCTACACACAGTGCGTCCCTCCACGCGCTGCCCCGGGGACAGACCCCGAGCCCACGAATCTCAGGGAGGGAACCAGACACAGAAGGCCACACGGGGTGTGAGTCCAGCGTGTGACACGTCCAGAACAGGCTCATCCACGGACGGGAAGGGGGCCCGCGGGGGCCGGGGAGTGACTACTTAATGTACGTTACATTACAAGATGGGTTTCTTCTCGGGGCGATAAAATACTCTGGAATTAGGTGGCGGTGACGGTTGCCTATCTGTGCAAACATACTAAAAATCACGAATTGTACACTTTAAAGGGTGACTATTACGGCATATGAATTCTGTCTGCATAAAAACGAATTTTTTTTACAAAGTCTGCAGCAGCCTACTGGAGACCTGCCAGGCCACAGTGAACCGGTCTGGTTTGTCTCAAGGACTCTGATCTCCTTGAACGCCGCAGGCCTTCTGGAGAAGGAGCCAGTAGTTTCATTCACATCTCCGCCCTCTGCCAAAGAACCTTCCCACATCTTCCAGCTGTGGTGCTCAGTTTCTTTAACTGTAAAATGGACCCATCGAGGGAGAGGACAGGTCAGGATGACTGCAGCGAGGGACCGCTAAAGGTTAATCGAGCCGCATGGGGGCAAGCTGCACACACACAACATGTCACACTGATCTGGGTACAAAGAGAACAGTCAAGTTTTAGTGATCTGGTTGCCTGACAACAAAGCACAAGCTTTAAGGGTAAAGGCAATCAATGTCTTAAGAGACACAGTCAGAACAGACCATTTCCGAACCATCCAGCCCCAACAAGCAACAAACAAACCTAGGTCAAGGGCGGTGCACCTTTTCTGTGCAGGACCACACAGTAAATACTCTCGCCTTGGCAGGTCACATAGTCTCTGTCACAACTGCTCATTAGATTCTACCACTGTGAGGAGGAAGCTGACAGAGATGACATGTCAATTTTATTAGCTGTGTGCTAATAAAATTTTACTTACAAAAACAGGCAGTGGGCCGGATTGGTCTGCAGACCAGTTTGCTGACCCCAGAACTAGATGCCCGAAGTCTACCCTTCGAGAGTCAAAACCATTATTTCACCCCTCCTAAAGGGGCACCTGAGTTCCACTGTCCATCTCCGTGAGTTCCTAAATCATGGCGGAACAGAGAAGGCCACAATCCAGCCCACGCTTGGCCCAGTTAGCCTTGTGGCCTTGGAGCTCAACACTGAACACGATTCTCAGGCCACCAGGAGCAGCCAACGTGAAATGGCCAGGGAGCACACAGGACTGTTCATCCCACACTGACCAACCCTTCACACAGGTCACTGCCCCCCCCAGCCCCCGCTCCGTGGATGTGAGCCAGGAGGTGATTAGGTTGTGCCCTCTCTTCTTACGAGCCAGAGCCTTGGACCACCATCAGAGGCCACCTCTTTAAAATCCTCTGTCCCCCCCTTTATTAGAAAAGTACAGGGGCGCCTGGGTGGCTCAGTCGGTTAAGCGTCTGCCTTCGGCTCAGGTCATGATCCCAGGGTCCTGGGACTGGGTCCCTCATCGGGTCCCCAGCTTCTCCCTCTGCCTGCAATCGCCCCCTGCTTGTGTGTGTGCGCGCCCGCTCTCTCTCTCTGACAAATAAATAAAATCTTAAAAAAAAAAAAAAAAGTACAGTAAGTGGACAGCCATAAAACCCAGAACAGCTGGGCAACAGGATTCTTTGAAAGGTATGTTAAAAATAATTTTCCATTCTTAAAGATCCCTGCCACCACTCCACTGTGACTGGTCACCATTTCCTGTAGGACATGGGATGGGGTGAATATGCCCCTCGTTGAGCCCAGAAGCGCTGTCCCACCTGATCCACACGACACAGGGCAGCTCAAGCCAGGCAATCGCAGCATCCCCCAAAATGCACAACGTGAAGCATGGCCCAGGCATCAGACGCTGAAGGACCAGGGCACAAACATGAGCGCGTGCACTAGAGAAGAAACAGCCCGCAGAACAAACCCCAGAGGGGGTTCTAGGGTCCTCGGCCTGGACCCTGGACACCCCTAAACTCAGGACCAAACAGGAGCCACCTTCTCCCACCAGGGTGCGTGCAGGCCTGGGAGGGGCTGTGCCCTGAGGCAGCGCCTTGCTCTCCTGTGGCCACCTGGGCCCAGGGGTCCGAGCACTTACTTCGAACACCCGGTTGTAGCCACGGCCGTGATGAGAGCTGCCCCAGTAACTGGCAGGGGTTTCTATGAGGTCCCAGTAATGGTGATGGCTCCTAAAATGCACAAAATAAAAACGTGATTAACTAAATTGATTGCACGCTTAAACCTTAAGTCCAGATTCTACTCCGAACAGCTGCGCGTAGCCCAAGGACACTCGCCTTCATTCAGACATTTCCGATTCCTTGCCAATTTGCAAGAACACTAAAATCCATAGCTATAAGCACTTTCCCCATTAAAGTCCTCCCGTGACTACCCATTTTAAGCTCAGCTCCTAAAAATCAGTAGCAGAGGAAGTGAGAGGCTCCATGAAACAATCAAATTAAGCCAAAGAAGCTTCTGGAAACCTTAAGGTTCAGGCAGCTACTGAGAGGTTTATGAGAAGTCCTGCCTCCTCCAAACCCCCACAGCCAGAAAGGAGGAAAGTCCCAGGGACAACACCATGGCCCAGTGGCCACCGCCCACGCCCCCAGCAAGCAGAGGGCACAGGGAGACAGCATGGCAGGGGCTGTACAGAACCAAAATCCCACGGAGGGCAGGGTCCCAACCACTGACTTTACAGTTGGGCACAGAGACCCCCAATACTTGTTGAATGGACACAGGACAAGACTCCCGACTTTGGGTGTAGCCCCAGGACCTTTGATGATCCAGGCCATGGCCACTACCTTGACTCTCCCACCCTCCCTGCCCCCACCTCTCCAGACACCTCAGCTCCTGCTAGCACAAGATCTCCTGGATCCGCATCCCCACCCCCACCTGTGTGCCTTCATATGCCTGCCATCCAAGACGCCAGTGTCCCCTACGGCCTGTGCCCCTGGGCAGGGCAGCTCGCCCCAGGGGGCAGTGGCTTTGTTAAATGCAGTTCCGCACGCTTTCTCCACATAACACAAGCTTCACCGACACCCCTCGGTGTTGGGCAACAGGCCCACGGTGTGCAATGTAGGCTGGAATTGTCTCTTATTTTTCTCTGGTTTTTAAAATTCCTGGGCATGACCCCATTAAACAGATCTCACTGTCTTTTAACAGGTCAGGCCCAGGGTTGAACGACACCAGTGAGCTGTGGGATTGCTGGACCTCGGGCTGCACACATCCGGGCGAGGTCAACTGCTGGCGGCTCTCCCGAAGGCCCTCCCTGGGGGGTCCTCGGCCTCCCCCACCTGCGCGGCTGAAGCCTTCCCTGCTGCACAGCCCCACCAGCCCCTGCTGTTGGCAAGGCTCGAGCCTGAGAATCCGATGACTCTGGAACCCCTCCAGGGAGCTGTGGCTGGCAGAACCACAGCCCCCAAGATGTCCAGGTCCTAATCCCTGTGATCTGTGGCCACACCCCCTTCCACAGCAAAAGGGACTCTGCTGGGGGGTGGGGGGGCGGGGCGGATTACGTTAAGGGCCCTGGGATGGGAAGAGGATCCCGGATTATCTGGTGGGCCCAGCGTCCTCCCAAGAGTGCAGCAGGAGGGTCAGCGAAAGAGACGTGACAACAGCAGCAGAGGTCCCACGGACACACCCACACCGTGCACACGGGGGAAGGGGCCGTTAGGCGGGGAATGTGGCGCCTCCAGGAGTCGGAAAGGTAAGGAACGAAGAACGGATCCCGCCCTGCCCACACCCTGACGGTAGCCCAGTAAGACCCAGGTGGGGCTTCTGGCCTCCAGATCCGAGATCATCGGTATGCACTGTTTTGTCAGTAAGTCCACGGTTCGTTGTTACAACAGCACAGAGAGACTAACACAGCAGCTTCGAGGTGGAAGTGTGTTTCCCAGATTTCAGGGGAGCTGAGGGATCTTTCCACCTCCACGGATGGTGCAGGCTCCAGGCTGCGGACTGCCGGCCTCCACCTTTCACTCCTGTGTTGATGGGATCACGTGTCTCCCTCATCACTGGGAACTGTCCCCCTGTGCGGGCCACGCCCACCAGCACGTGGTCTGAAACCCAAGACCACTAGGGCCTGTGGTTCTCAGCCGGACAGACCTCCGTCTGCTGCTACCCGTGGCTGCCGGGCCACCAATGCCATGGGTCCTTCTGCCCTCGCGCTCTGGGGGCCAAGAGCACGGACGCCCCCGCTGGGAGACTGGAAGCTCTGGGGCTGGGATCAGGCCCCAATTCCCAGGCCACGGCACAGCTCACCTACCTCCACGGCTCCTTCAGGGGATGCAGGCCCTCCACGGCTGGCCGGCAGCCACCCCGGGGGGCTCTGGGATGCCAGGGCCCAGTCTGAGACACGGCCACAGGCCCACTGGGCACAAGGCAGTCCGGGGCTGAGGGATCAGAGGGCCGTGAAGTGTGGGCCGGGCACGGTGACCTCCTCCCAAATAGAACAGCATGGAAACTGGGAAGAGTGACTTTGCAGTGGAGACACCTGACTGCCCACCTCAGCCAGGGGACTGAGGCCAACATCTGCAGTGACGTCAGGAGAAGGGCACTTGACTTGGGGGTCTTCCTCCCAAAACCCATCCCCCTGGTCTCACCATGAGAAAAACCCCAGACAAATCCAAGGAAGGGGCTTCCTACAAAACCCCTTCCCCGTCCTCCACGCCACTGTCAAGGAGCATCAAACACCAGGGAAGTCTGAGAAACTGTCCCAGCCCGGAGGAGCCCAAGGAGACGTGACGACTCCGTGTCACATGGGAGCCTGGGACAGAAAAGGGACACTGGGGGAAACTGAGGAAATTGGAATAAACTGTGGACTTTGCTTACTGAGAATTTATCAACATTGGTCCGTTAACTGCAACAGGGTCCCAGCCCGACAGAAGAGCCCAGTGGGGAATCAGTGTGTGTGTGTGGGGGGGGGGGCCCACTCTCAATTTCTCTACAAATCCCAAAATGGTTTTTTAAAAAATAAAGTCTCAGTAACATTTAAAAAGAAAACAGAAAGGCCCAGGCGGGCTGGGTTTGATGCCTCCCACTGCCCAGGCTGGCCCAGCCCAGCCGCTGACCTCACTGTGGGTCCCGGGAAATCTGGGGCGCTAAGAATAGAACTCGGGCGGGGAGTCCGGTTGCAGCAAGGTAAGAGCCTCCAGTGGCGACCTGAGACATCAGACATCGATGCCCCTAAAAGGCACAGTCTGACCATCTTCTCTCTTAAAAAGGCACAATCTGGCCGTTAGAAGATACCATTATTCCAATGTGCCCACCATGAGCAGGCAGACGCCGAAGCAGCGTACAAAGTGGCCTCTGCAAAAGGCAGGCAGGTGGGGCCAGGAAGCAGCAGGAGCAGGAAACAGGGAAAGAGCCAGCTACACCTAAAGGCCGAGGCGTTGGGAACTGCCACCAGCTGGTGGCATCTCCAGGGACCCCACGGGCTTGGCCTCCCCACCCTTGCTGAGGTACCCGAGTCCCCTGGTCCTATCAGCTCTCAGCTGCCCAGGGCGGACCCTCAGGGTGGGTTCGGAGGGCTGGCCCATACCAGAACACACTGCCCACTCTTGCCCTGGAGCTAGGCCTGGCGTTTTGAGAGGCAGAGAGCTGAGCAGGCAGCCTCTAGGCCAGACAGGAAAGGAGTCCTCACCCACTCCCTCAGCCACCTGACCCACAAGGGTTAACTGTCCAACTGGGCCTGCTCCTCCATGGCCACGAACCCCAAGGGGCCCTCAAACGGGGCCTGGCACCCCCTGCTGTCCACCCAAGCCTGCAAGGGCTGTACGTGCCCCTCACAGGGCAGAGAAGCATCCCCAGTCTCAGAAGGACCACTGACCTGACGACTCTATCATCAGATCAGTATGAACCAACTCATGGGTTTTTGAAAAACATACATATACAGATAGATGGACACAAAAATAAACACACACAGGCATGCAGGCATGGGTTAGGATTCACATTTCTAAGCTCTGTCTACTGAGAGAAGCCACAACGCCCCCTAGCACTGAGCACACCAGCACCCAGGATCAGGGTTCAAATATCGTTCTCCAAGGTAAGGAACTCCTTGGTCCCCACTCCTCCTTGGAGAAGTGGTCTACTCCGGGGTTGGGGAAGGGAATATACCAGGTGAGCCTGAGCATTGCATGGGAGCAGGAAGGAAGGCAACTGTCCCCAGGGGATGCGGTCATGAAGGAAGGACACAGGACCCCAAAGAAGGCATGCCCAATGACCAAAGCAAGGACAATTCGGGCAACAGAATAGTGATTGTACTGGACTATAACCCACAGGATAAAATAAATCGCATAAGGGGCGCCTGGGTGGCTCAGTTGGTTAAGCGACTGCCTTTGGCTCAGGTCATGATCCTGGAGTCCTGGGATCGAGTCCCGCATCGGGCTCCCTGCTCGGCGGGGAGTCTGCCTCTCCCTCTGACCCTCTTCCCTCTCTCGTGCTCTCTATCTCTCATTCTCTCTCTCTCAAATAAAATCCTAAAAAAAAAGAAAATTTAGCCTTTGGAAATGCAAAAATACTAAAAAAAAATAAATAAATCGCATAAGTCTTTGCTGATGCAAAATTAAAAACGTACCATAAACGAGGGAGAAGGGACTGCCCTTTTCTACAAAGGAATTCTAATTCGAACATGGAGAAGCAGCGAGGGTGATACAAAGTCACCATGTGAATATCACAGTAACAACTATGGCAGGGAGAATCCACTGACAGGCAAAAGTTTGAGAGGAAACAAGGTATTTGCACAGTCCCCAAAGGGAAAATTAGTAACTTTCCAGTGGAGACTCCTGGCATGGGATCGAGGTTGACATCACCCGCAAAGAGACACACCAACATCCTGCACGGAGAAGGCAGCCTGCCCCAAACTGCAAAACCTTCATCTAATCCCAAGAAAACACCGGACAAAGCCAAGTGGAGGGACATTCCACAAAATCCCTGACCAGTGCTCTCCAGAAGTGTCGAGGTCACAATAGATCAGCAAAGAAGGAGAAACAGTCCCAGCCCAGAGGAGCCAGAGGAGATTTGACAGCTAAATGCATTACAGGGTCCCGGACGGGGCTCTGGGGCAGAAATGGGACATGCATGTGACAAGTAGGGGAATCTGAAGAAAGGCTAAATACTATTCCTCCATGCTCCTTGCTTACTTTGGGTCATTCCTCTCCAGTTATATTAGATGCTAACATTAGGGAGGTAGCTGAAAAGTACCCAAGAACTCTCTGTACTGTCTTTGTAACATTTCAGTAAGTCTAAAATTATTTCAAAATAAAAACTCAAAAAAAAAAAAAAAAGCCAACCTTTACCTCTGTCCTCTGAAGCTCACTGCACAGCAGGTTTTAGCTGGAAGAGGAGAGTGGCTGTAAAAAGATCCAAACTGATAAGAAAAGAAAAAGCAAGCTGACACCACACTACCATCTAGTTTCAGGACCTGATAAAGACCCAACCTGCCGAACACATATTTCAGATCCTTCCTGTTTGAAAGAGATGAAAAAGCGACATGTTTCATCAATCTTTGCATAGTGGCGAAAGAGCCTCTTATTTACAAGTATCTCACCAAATCCCCCATATCCTCATGGATGCTGAAATCCCGCTGTAGAAGTCATGAGGGCTCAGCCAGGGAAGTGGAGGGCATCCAGGCTGTCTTGATCCCAACTAAGAAGGGTCTGGTTTCATTACACGGAAATGTAAGAACCACATCATTTTCCTTAACTCCCACCCCCAAGACCAGATATAACTCAGGGTGACAAAACCACAGTAAACAAGACAGTGTGCTAGCGGCATAAAGCTGGACACAGAAATTAGTCCAAGAGAGTTGACAGTCCAGAAATAAACCCACACTTGCAAAGCCAAGTGATTTTTCAAGGAGGCTGCCAAGACCATTCAACGGGGAAAGAACGGTTTTTTTCAACAACTGGATACCCACGTGAAAAAGAATGAAGCTGGACCCCCTACCTCACACCACATGCAAACTTAACTCAAAAGGATCACATATCTAAACCTAGGAGCGAAAACCATAAAACTCTCAGAGAAGAAAACACATGAATTAGATCCTTATGACTGTGGGTTAGGCAATGGTTTGGAGATGCCACACCAACAGCACAAGCAACAAAAGAGAAAAACAGATAAATTAGACTTTGCGCTTCAAAGGACATAATTAAGAAAGGGAAGACAACCCACAGAATGGGTGAAGATATCTGCAGATCTTATATCACATCAGGGACCTGTACCCAGGATATATAAAGAACTCTTAAGGATCGACAACAGAAAGACAACCTAATTGGCAAATAGATGAAAGATCTGAATGGACGTTTCTCCAAAGAAGATAAACATCCAACAAGCACGTGAGAAGATGCTCAACATCACAGCGACAGAGCAAGGAAGAAAAAAGAGAGAGAGAGAGAGAGAGAGACCAAAACTCCAGAGAAAGTGATGACAGGGCAGTTGGGGCTTGTTACCGAGGCGGCAGAGCCTTATCGTTGTGAGGATTACACTTTTCACAGCATGTCCTTCTACGTTCTCTGTCTTTCTCCCTGGAGAGTGTGGTGGGGTCGGGGTGACAGGCCCAGGCTCCAGAGGCCTGGGCCCAGCTCCAGCCTTGTAACCCGGGCCAAGTTCCCAGCTTCTGGGCTTCAGTTTCCACATCTGTAAAGTGGGGTCACCATGTTAATGCCCTACTCATGCGATCGTGGGGAGCTAAATAAGGCAACTGAAAGAAGTGCTTAAAGGACTCCCTGGCACACCATAAGCCCTCAACCAATGTCCGCTATTAGGGGCCTGGTCATCGAAGTGGCTCCTGCAGGTAAAGGAGGCAGATCTGAAGACACAGAGGGTGGGGAGGTGCCTTCACCATGCTCCCAGCAGCCGTGCAGGATGTGTCTGAAGGGCAATCTGGCAACACCTCTTTGTTAGAAAACCCCCACCTCCTTCCAGCCAGCTACCCTTCGGCCTTTACGTTTGGGACACACAGCCCACCCATCCACCCAGAGTCCTCTATACGACCCTCCTCTGCAGGGCCTGGAGCGCGAAAGGCTGCCAACACCTTGGCACCTGGCAGAGGGGTGGGGGGCGCGGGGTACATAAAGACTTCGGAGAGAGCACCAGGACTGGGGACGTTCCCACCCGGGTGTTGTCAACCATGAGATGCCTGGAGGCAAGGTGCCCAGTTCTGCGGGCCACACAGCGCACGCTTTGCATGTTGGAAAGGAAGGGGCGTGCACACGTCTTTCTCAATGGTGACCTCCTCCAGGCGGCTGGGGGTCACAGATCGGGGAGGGAGGGAGAAAAGAGTGGCAGCTCACAGCACTGAATAAAGGGTTTTCAACCACAGCACCAGGACAACAGGGCAACAATTTGGGAAAAGACAGTCAGACCCATACCTCACACCATCAACAGGAATGAACTCCAAATGGATGAGGGGTCTGCTTGGAAAGCATGTGACCGTATGAGTACTGGAAAAAAACATGGTGAATTCCCCTCCAACTCAGCATACAAAAAGGCTTTCCAACTAGCATTCCAAATCCAGAGGCAATAAAAAAAGAAAGATCCATAAACTTGACTCTATCACAAATTATCTTAAAACACACACACTTCTTCAGGGCAAAAAAACTAAAAACAAGCAAACAAACAAACCACCATTAAAAAATCAAATTGCAGGGGCACATGGGTGGCTCAGTTGGTTAAGCGTCTGACTCTTGATTTCGGCTCAGGTCATGATCTCAGGGTTGTGAGACTGAGCCCGGCGGTGTCGGGCTCTGCACTCAGTGGGGAGTCTGCTTGAAATTCTCTCTCCCTCTCCCTCTGGCCCTCCCTGTGCTTGTGCTCTCTCTCTTTCAATCCCTCTCTCTAAAATAAATAAATCTTTTTTTAAAGAGTCAAAATAAAACCGGGAAACTCAAAGCAAGTATTTACAAACATACGACAAAGGGCTCATCTCCCTAATGTATGCTAAAGTTTTAAAAGTTGGGAGGATGGTGGGTGCCTGGGTGGCTCAGTCAGTTAAGCATCTGCCTTCAGCTCAGGTCATGATCTCAGGATCCTGGGATCAAGCCCCACATCGGGCTCCCTGCTCAGCAGGAAGCCTGCTTCTCCCTCTGCCTCTGCTGCTCCCCCTGCTTCTGCTCTCTCTCTCTGTCAAATAAATAAAGTCTTTTGAATTAAATAAATAAATAAATAAATAAAAGTTGGGGGTGGTGGTTGAGAAATCCTATTGAAAAAGGTGAAAAGCATGAATAAGCAGTTCACAGAAAAGGTACAAAAATGGCCCTTGACATATTAAATACTGTTCAGCCTCACTCATCATTCCAGAAATGCTAATTAAAACCACACTGAGACCCCCACTTCTCATACCTCTCAGATTGGCAGATAATTTTAAATAGAACAGCACATCCTGCTGGTGAGGCTATGGGGACCAGACCTGTCATCCCACAGGGCCGACAGGAGTAAACCCATACCACCCTCTGGAAGGGAACTGGGCAGAAGCTGACAAAACACAATTACACTTAACTTTTGACCCAGCAATCTCACTGTAGAAATCCACCCTGAAGATACTCTTCCACGAATACAAAAATACCTAATAGACAAGGGCACTCGCTGCAGCACCATTTACATCTGCAAGACACTGGAAACAACCTAAATGCCCACTCACAGCAGAGGCTGAATTAACTGCGCCCCACAGCAGACACCGTGCAGAAGAGGACATCTCCATGGCCAGGTGAGGTTGTTTCCAGGATGTGTCCTTCAGTGAAAAGTGTAAAGTTCACGAGCGAGCCCCACGATGCCACCCTCCATGTGAAAAAAGTGGAGATATAAGAAAACATAAGCCAGGATAAGCCAGCGACTAGTGAGATCATTCCCTGCAGGGAGGAGTACGGGCACTTTTCTCCAGATGCCTTCGTGCACTCGGACTTGGAACCATGCTAATGTCCCATCTACTGAATGAATGAATGAAATCAGTGAGAACTGAGGGGGTAGGGGGGTATTCTACAACAAATACAGAACAGAGACAACTAAAGCAAACCATATTTCAGGTAATAATATAACCACAGTAAAGAAGAAAACGAAGAACTAACCCAGGCCACTTTGGAACACAATTTTGGAGCCATACACCCTGGAAATAAAGATACAACAAAGTATTAACTTCTACTCTGCAGGCTTCTTTTACTCGTGGCGATGAGGCGGGTTCTTGCGGACAGAGAGCGAGTTAGGAAGAAGGGGGAGGACAGCAAGGAGCCTGTGTGGGAGACTGCGACTGGAAGCATCAGTGTACACTCATGGGCACCACTGCATATACGTGGATGACCGGAAGCAGAAACATCTGTGTGTGTGTGTGTGTGTGTGTGTGTGTGTGATATGTACACATGCACATAGGAATGCTAAATATATGCACATGTGTGTGTATTCCCAGCCCTAGCCAATAAGAGGGCCTAGAAGCAAAGACACCCCAGCGGCAATGAGCACAGTGAACACCAGATGTTGGTTTCTCCATGCCATCATGCACAAGAAGAACCAAGGCTCCCCGGAGCCGTGGTCAACCTCAGAGCACCGGGCAGAAGAGGACGCGATAGGCCTGGACACTCACTGCGTCCGGAAGTCAGGAAGCACCCAGGGAACGGTGAGGACATGTCGAAAGACACATGGAGCCAGCATGATGGGGCTCTCCCTCTGGATAAATTTGGGACCACTGGAGCAACCAAACACATAACGCTAGCGATGGATTATAACCTACTGAGTCAGGTAAGAATCCACGAGTCCACATGGATATAAATAAACAAATGGGGAAGAGAAGACAGCTAGCTGGTTCTTACAGCAGAAAGCCAATTAACAAATGCAAAAGGAGGGGCTTCTGGGTGGCTCAGTCGTTAAGCATCTGCCTTCGGCTCAGGCCATGACCCTGGAGTCCCAGGATCAAGTCCCGCGTCGGGCTCCCTGCTCAGCAGGGAGCCTGCTTCTCCCTCTGCCCTCCCCACCCAGCTCATGTTCTCTCTCTCTCAAATAAATAAAATTTTTTAAAAAAATGCAAAAGGAATGATGGAGTCAGACAATCACCCTTTGGCCAGAATCAGTAGTGCTGTTAAAACCAACACTGGATGCTGGAGGAACAACAAGGTGTGCACATGGTCTCAGACTACCTCCTCACCAGAAACTTACTCAATACAAATTGGACAATAGTCACTTTAGGGTAGAGAAACCTCCTTAACCAAGTGATGGAGGTGAATATCACCAAAAATGGACCAAACTGACACCAGGGGCTTCTGGGTATTATGTACTTAAGAAGGACACAAGGTCACTTCCAGGATATTCCTGCCAAAAGTATGTAACCGTGTGAAACCATCAGACGAGCCCACACTGAGGGACATCCTGCAGAATCACCAGACTGTCCTCTCCCAAATGTCAAAGTCATGAACTCCAAACACAGTCTCGGGAAACGTTCCAAATTAAGAGAAATGAAAGCAGCCAGACAACCAAATACAACGTGTGATCCTGGACTCTCTTTTGAGAATTCTGCAAATTAATTTCCTGATTTGGGTAATTTGCTAAGAGAATCCTTTGTCTGGAAGAACTAAACACTGCAGTATTTAGAGGGAAAGGGGCATCTCTCTGAAACAGTTCAGGAAAAATGCAGAGAGAGCGAGAAAAGGAATAGAACAGATGAGTACATCGTTAAACGCTCAAGCAACGGGGTGAAATGCATTCAGGAATTCTTTGTGTTATTCTCTCAACTTCTCTGTAAATCTGAAATCATGTCTCTAAAAACTTGAATTACAAACAATGAAAAGGAAGCGTTTGGATTGGAGAAATAAAAATAGGAAGGACTGCTTGGACGAAAGGCCAGGGAGTCCAGGAGGGCCACGGGCACGGCTGTCAGCACCTTCTCTGGGGTGTCAGGGACAAGCACTGGGTCTGCCAGCCCACCTCCACCTTCACTTGGCTCCACAGGGTCAGGGAAGCAGCCTGGGCAAAGGCCACCTGTCCCCCTGGCCCACAGCCACGGGCAAGGGGCTAGAGCCACACAGAGAGAGGGGCAGATGCCAGCATCCTCGGGGGGGGGGGTCCCCCACCAAGCTCCCTGCAAAGCCAGGGGCTGGGCAGATGCTCAAAACACCCATCCATTCTTTATTCATATGTATAGGTCTTAGATGTTCCACAAGTCACCATTTAAAACCATCATCAGTAACAAAACGATCTTCCTATGTCTCTGCCCACGTGCCCTATAATTGCGCACAGGCGCTGGGTGGGGCCGGGGCTGGACAGCGCAGAGGTATACACCTTACGTGGCCAGAGAAGAACTGCTCGTCCCTCTTGGCCCCGGTGAGTCTGCATAGGTTTACTGGCCTCTCGGAAGGCTACCCTCCCTCCAGAGTCCGCTCTGGGCACAGTTAACCCACGCGGGGGCACCGCTCTCAACACCTGGCCTGTCTGATCAGCCCCAACCCCAGGCGGCAGGCACTGTCATCACAGCCCACCTCGCAGATGAGGAAACTGAGACCCAGGGTAGTGGAGTGACTTGTCTGAGACCACACAGCTAGCAACAGGGCAGCCACGCTCTACGTGGATCACCAGCCCGCGCAGATCAGCAGGGAGATGTGTGGAAGACACGGAGCCCTCCGCCCGCCTGCAGCTTCTAGACTGCAGTCTTTAAGAACTCCACAAGAGTGCAAGCAGGAAAACACAGGCCAATGTTTTTATAATCTTGAGGGGGCGGGGGCAGAGGAGACCTCTCCAAGGAGGTCACAAGACCAGGAGCTTTAAAGGAAAAGACAAATTTGGCAATAAACTTGAAAACATTCTGTGTACCAACACATCAAAAATAAAGCTGAAAGATAAATGAGAAACTGAGAAAAAAACGTGTGACACAAAAGGGTGCTAACAGCCCTAATACAGGAAAGGATGTTTTAAAACACTGCTTCTCAGCCAGAGGCGATCCGGCCCCCAGGGCACAATGGACAACATCTGGGGATGTCTGTGGCTGTCACATGGGGAGGGGGGGGCTCCTGACATCGTGGGGTGGGGCCAGGGATGCTGCTAAGCCCCCACAGCGCCTGGGATGCCCCCCAGAGAATGGCCTGGTTCCAAGACATCAAACAGTTTGAGAAATCCTGTTATAAGTCAAGAGAAAATATAAACACCCAGTTTAATCGGTGGGCATGGCTATGAACTGGTAATTCAAAAAAAAAAAAAAAAAGAGGTGATTAGGAGGTGACAGTTACAAAGACAGACAGAAGCTGGGGCTGTCCCCCGTATGATGGGAGCCTCCAGCCACCATGGGAGCATCAACCCTGACCACCACCCTGGGACAACCAAGCAACATGCCTCAAGATATAAAAGGCATCTGTGGGCCAAGTACCCACACTCACAGAAGCTCACTTCAAACAAAGGGCAACAAGGATGTTCACTGCAGTGCTGTTTAAAGAGAAAAAAATACACATAACCCAAAGAGAAGAGCACCCACACTCCTACAAAAATGAAAGCATATGCAGTCAATGACCAGGAGAACCTTGGCCAAGATGCCAGAGATGGTTCTCTCGGGGGGGGGGCGGGGGGGGAGTCTGGGGACATCTGTAATTCACACAGACTTCTGTCTTTAGTCATAATACTCATACCGACTTTTATAAAAATAAGGTAGAGCCCACCTCGTGAGCTGTACCTGATACCCAGAGGTGCTGTCCCTCCAGCAGGCCCACTGGCCATCATGGAGACAAGGGAACCAATCTCAGGGGAAAGAAGCGAAGCGTCCTGGGATTAAGCCATCACCAAAGTGATTACAGTACCCTCTCTCTACCTAATTCAAATTTAAAATACCTAGCCAAACTGGAGCCTTCATACACCGCTGGCAGGACCGCAAAAACGGTGCAGCCACGTTGGAAAACAATTTGGCAGTTTCTTCGAGTGTTAAACAGGGGGTCTCTCTATGACCAGCAATTCCACTCCAAGGTATCTACTGAAGAGAAATGAAAACAAGCGTGCACACAAAAACCACCACAGGAGTGTTCATCTCGTGCATTATAGGCATTAGTCATAGTGGCCAAACAGTGGAAACAATCCAAGTGCGCATCAGTGGGTGAGCGGATACACACAGCGTGTGCACTTGCACTCGGGAGCGTCCCTCGGCCGCGAACAGGAGCGAGGCGCGCCCACACGCTGCCCCGGGGACAGACCCCGAGCCCACGACGCTCAGGGAGGGAACCGGACACAGAGGGCCACATGGGGTGGGAGTCCATGCGAGTGACATGTGCAGAACAGGCTCATCCACAGTTGGGAAACAGCTGAGTGGTTGTTGGGGCTGTCGGAGAAGGGGAATGGGCAGGACTATTGGAAAGGTACGGGGTTTCCTTGTCGGGTGGTGGAGAAGTTCTGAAATCACACGGTGGTGATCAGTTTATCACCGCAGAGATATACTAACGACCACAGAATTTGTACACTCTAAAAGGGTGAAGGTATGACGTGGGAATTCTACTTAATAAAGCTGCTATTAATTAAAAAAAAAAAAAAAAGATACCAAGCCAGAAAATGAACGCATCAGAGCTCCCCAAAGATTGATCACCACTGTGATGCTGTTCTGAAGCTTCGACTGAATGCATCCAGAACACCGAGGCCACCCGAGTCATTACCCCCTAGTTCCCTGGCCTGGTGCCATCCTGACACAGCCAAGCAGGCCACCCTCTTGGCTCTCACAAAAGGGGTCGGTTAATTACCAGGTCACAACTCCCCCACCACCACCACCACCGGCCTTCCCAGATCGGTCTCTAGGCTGAGTACCAGGCACGCCTTAAAGACCAAAGACCTGCCTGCCTGCGAGTGGGCGTGACATGCTGACCCAGATCTGAAATCCTGTGACAGGATCAGAGCCACAAACCAGTCAGCTTAGATGGGGCAAGGGAGAAGAGGCCAAAACCACGGGCAGGGTGATGACAGAGTCGGGGCCTTCCCAAGCCCGAGCCTGAGATGCTAGAGCCTCACAAATACTTTTGGGTGCGACAGCCCTAAGAGGGCTTTGACGCATTAATTTCAGCGAGTGTGCGGAGGAATGGGCAAAAGACGGGCGCCATGCAGGCAGAGCGACATGTGAGCGTCCTTGATAATCGAGTGAACTTAATCTTGAGGAAGCTCAGTTCAAGTGGAATCAGCAGAGACTTGCTTCCAATAATACTGGAAATTCTGATAAGTTAAGATGCTTATGATAAGACCTAGAGCAGCCACTAGAAGATACTTCAAAAAATGCAGTGGAAAAATCATTAAAGGAATTAAAACATTACACTAGAAAATATGCACTTAATGCAAAAGGCGGCAGTAAAGGAGAGGAACCAAAGGCAGGAGGTGAAAAACAAAAGGAAAATCACAGACGTAAATCCAACTATATCAATAATGACATTAAATGTGGATGGAGGGGCGCCCGGGTGGCTCAGTCGGTTAAGCATCTGCCTTCGGCTCAGGTCATGATCCCAGCGTCCTGAGATCAAGCCCCACATCGGGCTCTCTGCTCAGCGGGGAGTCTGCTTCTCTCTCTCCCGTTCCCCCTGCTCGTGCTTGCTCTGTCAAATAATTAAATAAAATCTTCTTCAAAATAAATAAAAGTTTTTTAAAAATGTGGATGGATTAAACAGTCCAACCAAAAGACAAAGACTGTCCTATGGTCAGGAACAAGATAAGGATGTCCACTCTCACCATTGTTATTATTAAACATACTACTGGAAGTCCCAGCCTCAGCAATCAAACAACAAAAAGAGATAAAGGGCATATGAATCAGTAAGGAAGAAGTAGAACTTTCACTTTTTGCAGATGACATAATACTCTATATAGAAAACCCAAGGGCACCTGGGTGGCTCAGTCGGTTAAGCGTCTGTCTGAGGCTCAGGTCATGATCTCAGGGTCCTGTGATCGAGTGCTGTGTCAGGCTTCTTGCTCAGAAGGAGTCTGCTTCTCCTCTCCCTCTCCTTCTGCCCCTCCCCCCACTCATTTTCTCTCTCTCTCTCTCTCTCAAATAAACTCTTTTTAAAAAATTAAAAAAAAAAAAAAAAGAGGGGCACCTGAGTGGCTCAGTCGTTAGGCGTCTGCCTTCGGCTCAGGTCGTGATCCCGGGGTCCAGGAATCAAGCCCCACATCGGGCTCCCTGCTCCGCGGGAAGCCTGCTTCTCCCTCGCCCACTTCCCTTGCTTGTGTTCCCTCTCTCGCTGTGTCTCTCTCTGTCAAATAAATAAATAAAATCTTAAAAAAAAATACAAAAGACTCCACCAAAAAATTGCTAGAACTGATACATGAATTCAGTAAAGCTGCAAGATACAAAATCAACGTACAGAAATCTGCTGCATTTCTACATGCCAAAAATGAAGCAGCAGAAAGAGAAATTAAGGAATCAATCCCATTTACAACTGCACGCAAAAATAATAAGATACCTAGGAACAAACCTAAACAAAGAGGTAAAATATTTGTACTCTGAAAACTACAGAACACTTATGAAAAAATTGAAGATGACACAAATAGAAAGACATTCCATGTTCATGGATTGGAAGAACAAACACTGAGAAAATGTCTATACTACCCAAAGCAATCTACACATTTAATGCAATCCCTATCAAAATACCACCGGCATTTTTCACAGAGCTGGAACAAACAATCCTAAAATTTGTATGGAATCACAAAAGACCCCAAATAGCCAAAGGAATGTTGAAAAAGAAAACCAAAGCTGGTGGCACCACAATTCCAGACTTCAAGTTATATTACAAAGCTGTAATAATCAAAACAGTACGGTACTGGCACAAAAACAGACACACAGATCAATAGAACAGAATAGAAAACCCAGAAATGGACCCAAAACTATACGGTCAACTAATCTTCAACAAAGCAGGAAAGGCAGTCTCTTCAACAAACGGTGTTGGGAAAACTGGACAGCCACATGCAGAAGAATGAAACGACCAGTTTCTCACACCATACACAAAAATAAACTCAAAATGGATGAAAGACCCCCAGGGTGATGCATGACACCATAAATATCCTAGAGAACACAGGCAGTAACCTCTTGGACCTTGGCTGTAGCAACTTCGTACTAGACATGTCTCCAAAGGCAAGGGAAGCAAAAGCAAAAATAAACTATTGGGATTTCATCAAAATAAAAAGCTTCGGGGCAACTGGGTGGCTCAGTGGGTTGAGCATCTGACTCTTTGATTTCAGCTCAGGTCATGATCTCGGGATCCTCCCGCCTCAGTCTCCCCACTCAGCAGGGAGTCTGCTTCTCTCCCTCTGCCCCTCCCCCACCCTACTCACAAGTGTATGCAGGCGCACACATGCACTCTCTCTCTCTCTAAAAATTAATAAAATCTTTAAAAAATAGTAATAAAAATAAATAAAATTAAAAGCTTCTGCACAGCAAAGGAAACAAAACTAAAAGACAACCTAGGGAATAGGAGAAGATATTCACAAACGATATATCCAATAAAGAGTTAGTAGCCAAAATATATAAAGAACATATTAAACTCAACACCCAAAAAATGAATAATCGAATTAAAAAATAGGCAGAAGACATGCTCAGACATTTTTCCAAAGATGACATACAGATGGCCAACAGACATATGAAAAGATGCGTACCACCACTTATCGTCAGGGAAATGCAAATCAAAACTACGATATCACCTCACACTTGTCAGAAGAGTTCAAATCAACAACACAAGAAACAACAGATGTTGGCGAGGATGCGGGGAAAGGGGAACCCTCTTACACTGTTGGTGGGAATGCAAGCTGCTGCAGCCACTGTGGGAAACAGTAGGGAGGTTCCTCAAAAAGTTAAAAATAGAAACAGGTATTTACCCAAAGGATGCAACATACTGATTCAAAAGGATACGTGCACCCTGATGTTTATAGCAACACTATCAATAATAGCCAAACTATGGAAACAGACCAAGTGTGTGTCCACCGATGAATGGATAAAGAAGATGCGATATTGGGGTGCCTGGGTAGCTCAGTCGTTAAGCATCTGCCTTCGGCTCAGGTCATGTTCCCAGGGTCCTGGGATAGAGCCCCGCATGGGGCTCCCTGCTCAGCAGGAAGCCTGCAGAGCAATGTCCCCTGCTCAGCGGGAAGCCTGCTTCTCCCTCTCCCACTCCCCCTGCTTGTGTGTTCCCTCTCTCTGTGTGTCTCTGTCAAATAAATAAAAATCTTTTTTAAAAATGTGATATATAGATACCTATATACATATATAATAGAATATTATCCACCCACAAAAAAAAGAATGAAATCCTGCCATTTGCAACGACGTGGATGGAGCCAGAGTGTATTATGCTAAGTGAAAGAAGTCAGTCAGAGAAAGACAAATGCCATATGCTTTCACTCCTTTGTGGAGTTTAAGAAACAAAAAAAGTGAGCAAAGGGGAAAAAGAAAGCGGCAAACCAAGAAACAGACTCCTAACTACAGAGAACACACTGATGGTCACCAGAGGGGAGGTTTGGGGGGGGGGGGGGAATAGGTGATGGAAATTAAAGAGCGTACTTGTGATGAACACTGGGTGATGTATGGAAGTGTCGAAGCACTAAATTCTAAACCTGAAACTAATATTACACTGTATGTTAACTAACTGGAATTCAAATAAAAACTTTAAAAAAAGACAGAGATTGTCAAACTGGAAAAAACAAAAACAAAACGGGACCCAACTATATGCTGTCTATAGGAGACACTCTTTAGATTCAAAGATATTAGCAGGCTGCAAATAAAAGGATGGAAAAAGGGATAGCATGCAAATACCAACTGTAAGAAAACTGGAGTGATTATACTAATCACACAACATCGCTTTAAAACAAAAATGTTAGGGGCGCCTGGGTGGCTCAGTCGTCAAGCGTCTGCCTTCGGCTCAGGTCATGGTCCCAGGGTCCTGGGATCGAGCCCCGCATGGGGCTCCCTGCTCTGCGGGAAGCCTGCTTCTCCCTCTCCCACTCCCCCCTGCTTGTCCTCCCTCTCTCGCTGTGTCTCTGTCAAATAAATAAATAAAATCTTTAGAAAGAAAGAAAGAAAGAGAAATTTGGGGATTTACAAATATGTGGAAATTAAAAAACTTAATTTTTAATTAAATGTTTTTAATTAAATTAAAATTAATTTTAACTTTTTTTAAAACATTTTTTTATTTATTCAAGAGAGCGCATGCGCGCAACAGAGAGAAAGGGAGAGTCAGGTAGACTGCCCGCTGAGCACGGAGCCCGATGTGGGGCTCAATCCCACAACCCTGAGATCATGACCTGAGCTGAAACCAAGAGTCGGAGGCTTAACCGACTGTGCCACCCAGGCGCCCCCCCCAAAAAAACATACTCTTAAATAACCAATGGATAAAAGAAGTAATCACAAGCAAAATTAGAGAACACTTTGAGGCGAATGAATATGAAGACACGCTAAACCAAAACTTACAGAACACAGGGAAGCAACACTTAGAGGGAAAGGCACAGCTGCCTATAGGAAAAGAAGCAAGCTCGCAAATCAATAATCAAGACTTGTACCTTACACCAGAAGAAGAGCAAACTAAACCTAAAGCAACCGGTAAGAAGGAAATAATAAAGATCAGAGCAGAAATGAACAGAGTAAGAGAAAACCAACTAAAGCAGGAGTCAGTTCCATGAAAAGATCAACAAAATTAATAAACCTCTAAGGAGAGTGCTCAAGAAAGAAAAGATTCAGGTTGCTAAAATCAGGAATGAAAGATGAGACACTATCACTACCACCCACCTTATAGAAATACAAAGGATTATAAAATAATATTGGCATGGAAAGCTACTGAGCAGTAAAAAGCAATGAACTACTGATACAGGCAACAACTTGGATCCCCAAAGGCGACACATGATGGACGATTCCATAACGTTCTGGAAATGACTAGATTATAGAGAAGAACAGATCAATGGTTGCGGGGACCTGGGGGTGGGAGTGGGGAGTAACTCCTAAGGGAAAGCACAAGCAAGCTCGTTCGTGTTGATGGGACAGCTCTGTATCTTGAGTGTGAAGGGGGTTACACAAATCCATGCAGCTGATGTCACTAAGACATACAAAAAGTGAGCACAGGATAAAACTGGTAGAATCCCAGTAAGGCCCAGGGTATACTATGCCAATGTCAATTTCCTAGTCTTGACAATGCACTGTGGTTATAGTAAATTATCACCACTGGGGGAAGATGGGTGAAGAGTACATGAGACCTCTTTGAACCATTTTTTAAAAGACTTTGTTTATTTATTTGAGAGAGAGAAAGAGCACAAGCCGGGGGAGGGAAGCGGCAGAGAGGGAGGGAGAAGCAGACTCCCTGCTGAGTGCAGAGCCCAACATGGGGCTCGATCCTACGACCCTGAGATCATGGCCTGAACCAAAGGCAGACACTTAACCGACTGCTTAACCGACTGGGCCACCCAGGAGCCCCTCTTTGTACCATTTTTGCGACTTCTTGGGAGTCTGTTAACTCTTGGAAAATAAAAAGTTTTTAAAAATTTTTTAAATATTTCGCACGGATGGCAGGATGGAAGGGCAGACTGTCATATGGGTTGATGGTTTGGGGCTGGGTGATGGGGACAAGCGGGTTCTTTATCCTATTCCGTCTACCTCAGTATGTGTTCCAAGTCTCCATAATAAAAAGCTTAAAATATAAATGCATGGCCACTAACAAGGGCCTTCTCCATCCAGACTTACAAACACCCTTCAAACTGTACCATCATCAAGACTGCAGCCCCTTTTGCCCGATATGATCCCAGAAACAATGGCCAGAGAGGCCACCAGAGCTGCCTGGGGGTTTCACAACATAGACCCTAAAGAGACGCAGGACGGTCTGAATGCCACCCTGAATAATGTATTCCAAGTGGCACGTGAGATCTGCCTAATACGCATGATCTCTAAAATAAGCTCTGCCCGACGCCAGGCTCTCACTTCCCATACAGCATTTCTCCTCCAGCCAAGGCAACAAGTCCTGCCAGGACCCACCCACCCCCAGGCCCTCATTCCAGAGCAGAAACCTGAACTGCTCATGGGCAGGGGATTTTTGCAAAGCTTTCGGAGTCTTGCATTCTGCGGGAGGTTTCTCCTTTTCAGAGCCCCCATTTCCAGGTGAAAATGATCTGCTCTCACACCAAGGTCTCAACTCTTCCTAAACAAGAAAATTTAGGGCGCCTGGGTGGTTCAGTCAGTTGAGGGTCTGCCTCCGGCTCAGATGATGATCCAGGGGTCCTGGGATCAAGCCCTGCATCAGGCTCCTTGCTCAGCGGGGAGTCTGCTTCTCCCTCTCCCTCTGCCCCTGCCCATGCTCTCTCACTCACTCACTCTCTCAAATAAAGAAAGACAATCTTAACACAAAAATTTCTAAGGGAGAACAATCAAGAAAAGGAAGACTGGTTGACCCCACCAACGGGATGAGCTCATATGGCCCAACCTTGCCCAGTCATCCTGGGAGAAGCAAGAACCAGCACCACCACCCCCCCCCAGTAGCTTCCACTCTGGGCCCAGCATCCAAATAGGGACAAGCCCATTCATGGAGCACTGTGCCAACCGTCCCCCATGTACAAACTCCTCCAATGACAACAATCTTCTCAGGTAGGTACCCTTATGTTACCTATCACCAATAAGGAAAATGAGGCCCAGAGAGGTTAAGCGACTTGGGAGGAAGGGTGGAGCCGGGGTTGGAAACCAGCTGTTCCGACCTGGCAGTCGGCACTGATTCCTCTTTCCCACACATCCACTCCACTCGTGAGGCCTCACTGGTCCACTGCCTCCCAAATTCCCCCCAAGTCCAGTCCTCCCTGCCCCCAGACCAGACCACACTGTCAGGGCTCGCCTGGATGACCGCTGGAGTTCCCTCCCTGCTTTTACTCCTGACAGCCACCAGAAGGGTCTCTGAAAATACATAAATCTCTGCCTTCATCATTACCTCCCCAGGCTTCTCCCTGCCCTTAATGGGGTCTGGCTTATGGCAGTTTAAGCGGCCGAGCCACTCGGCCTGGCCTCTCTGAACCTCACGGCCTACAGCTCTCCTGCCAGCTCATCATGTTCCAGCTACATGGGACCCCTTCCAATCCTCAAACATGCCAAGCTCATTTCCGCCTCAGGACCTTTGCACGTACTATTTGTTCTTCCACTTGGAACTTCTTGTTCCAGATCTCCTCAAGGTTGGCACCTCCTAGTCATTCAGATCTCTGCCCAAATGTCACCTCCCTGGAGCGGATTCCTGTCCACCCAGTTAAAGCAGCATCACCCCTTGTACCTCCCAGTCAAATCACTCCCTCGCTTCAGCACCCAGGAGCCATCTCTTCCTTGCTGGCTACTTAGCACCCAGCCTGGCACAGTGAGCATGGAGATATCTGGCAGGCCACCAGGGCTGTGGTGTGCCTTTGTTGTCTTCTACAAAGTTGGGGCTGGAGGAGTCAGCTCAACTTAAGCACTGAGGCTCCTACTGGGTGGCCGGGGATGAGAGCCCCCCCCCCCCGCCGAGCGCATCTTAATGTACCCCACCCCGTTTACCCCTAGCAAGGAGAGTACGTGAGGACGCCAAGGCCCAGACAGGTGGCACCATTTGCCCCAGGTTAGTGGCAGAACAGGTTTGGGAGCTGGGGGTCCCATTCTCAGTGCTGGCTCTAGACCCAGGCCAAGTCTGGAGGATGAGATGCTGCTCTCCCCCAAAATCCCCTGGAGAGGTCTTCCTGAGTGCCTGGACTGGTAGGGATTGCTGTACGCGGTGGGGACAGCTATGGGACCCCCGCCCAGGCTCCTCTCCGGGTCCCACAGCCACCACTGCTCCAGGCCAGCCTCACGCAGGAGCCAGCAAGGGGGTGTGCACCTCAGGGTGCAAGGCCGGCGTTTAGGGGACCAATCAGAGCTGGGAAGGCTCCCTTTTATGCTATGGGACTGTTCAACGGCCAGGGTGGAAATCCCAAATGCAGACACACGGAGGCAAAGGGCAGAGGGTTCTGGCAGTTTCCGGAGAACCCCTGCCAGGCCTTCCTCCACGGGCCCAGTCCGAGTCCCCAGGAACAGCTCTGGCCTGGGGGCTGGACGCTCTCGCCAGCCAAGGGGAGTGTGGGGCTCTCTCGGGTCCGGTTCAGCCGAGCAGCGGGGGCATCTCAGGAAGCCCTGCCCTCTGGAGAGCCCGCTCCGACCTCACCCCTCCTCAGTGCTGGGGGCCAGGCCCGTGCCCAAGCCCTCCACCCATCCTGACCATGCTGAGCTCCGGGCACCCAGCCTACGTGACAGGACCCCTACAGGTCCATGCAGCCAGTCCCCACCAGGGACCCCAGCCTCCCCAACTACCACCTCAGCCCTCAAGGCAAGCAGGAAGTCCTATCAGCCCCAAACTGATGGCTGGACCCCAGGAGCACAGAGGGACCCTCACAAAGTCCACTGGGCTGCACACACACACCTCAGATGCTCACAGGGACTATAGAACACCTTGCCTGTTTTGGTTTTGTCTCGAAGGCACTGTTGAGTTTGCTACCATGAAGACGAGCTACGTTTATAATAAAGACCCTTCCGGCAGGCTTGTTGGGAAAACAGCCATGTGACTCGGCTGACCCTAACGTTCCCAGGCCTTCTTTTGGTTAAAGGCTAAGTTATTTAATACAGGGCGACCTGGGGCTTCACGGTGCAGGTGCTGGAACCCAGTGTCACAGGGGCCACACCAAGGACACCTGTGCCTGAGCCGTGGCAGCCAAGGGGCACCAAGCCTCACCAAGCGCTGTTCACATCCAGGGCTGCTCTGCAAAATCCACAGGCTCACCCCGAGCCCTCACGCAGGCCCGAGGAGCACCGTTTGGCCCAGGAGGCTAGTTTTCCAGGCTGGCGGCTCCAAGTTCATTTTTATGGCAGCCCCAAGTTCACTGGAGGAGAAAATCCAATGAGGCATGTGGAACAGGCCACAGGACTCCGAGTTCTGGCCTGGCTGCCTCCGGTCCCCCCAGCGTCCCCGGGGAACAGCGCCCTTGCTTCCTGGTCCATAAATCCCCAGCCAAACCCTCCTACCTGCCCCATTAAAATAAAGAAGCTCCAGAGGAAGAAAAAACAAACATTTTCAAGGTGCCTTCTAATAACCTTGACTGTTCCTTAACTCCCTTCCCAGCATAAATACAGAACAGTGGTGTGAAAACCATGGGCAACTCTGGAATGGAAAGTGGTTTTAGAAACTTCAGTTGCAATACCTTGATGCACGGGCAATGAAAGACAGAAGTGCAGAGAAAAGCTGTTACTGTGATCGACCGAAGGCTCTCGAGGCCGGGCCCGTCATTCTCTGTGGGGCCAACCTGGGCACCATGGGGAACAGAGTGGCATCCCGCCCCCACTCGCAGCGACCACAGACGTCACCCAGGCACCAGCCAGCACATACCCCTGGGAGCACAGCTGCCCTGGGGTAGGAACTATTCCACGAATGGATTGTCAGGTATCGACTCAGTTCATTTCACCCACCCTTGAAGCAGAGACCTTCTCTGTCATCCCCATTTTGGAGGTAAGGACACAGACCCAGGTCAGGCGCATGGGTACAAGCCTCGGGCTGCTCATGCCACTCGGCTCTCCTGCCTTGAGACCTCAGGCCATTTAAGATGGTCTGCAGCTAGGGGGTACAATTTCCCAGCCACGCTACTACACGAGTCTCTCTCCTGGGTTCTCCCACGGCCAAAGCAGTGTTCCAAGTTCCTGCAAGGCCCTCCGGGAAGCAGCTCGAGCTCTAAGCTCACGGCTCCCCAGGACAGCCAGCATCCATACCACACATGCCCTGCCCTGGGCTTAGCCACCAGGACTCATCGGCCCTCGCAGCCGGGATGAGGTCGTTCTAGGCGCCTGTCAAACATGAGAGGCAGCATTGCAGGGGTGCACAGGAAGGGTCGGGACCACGGCCGTGGGGCCCAACACCCCAGAGGGAGAGGCAGCACCACGGGCCAGGGTGGCTCAGCCACTGCATCTCAAGAGCCCGGATTTCGGCTGTTTCCACTTCCCCACAGCACCCCGATACAGGGCCCTTCCCGAGGCAGGCTGTCCTGACCTCTGGGTCAGGCCCACAGCCTCCTCCTCTTCCTCCTCCTCCTCCTCCTCCTCCAAACACTGGCTTGATTTCTACCATCTCCATGAGAGGCTCAGGGCCTCCCCTGGGCCCCCACAAAGGGCTCTCCCTTGGCCGCACCCCCCTGCGGTGGGTCAGCGCCCTCCGGCTCTCATCCCTCAGCGGCCACAGCCGGTGTATGCTGGCTCGGTCTCGTCTCTCCAGCTAGAGGCGGACAGCTCCAGAACTTCAGATGGACCAGGAAGGTGGGCAGGAACAGGAGGCGGATGGAAGGGCCCAGTCTCCACTAAGCACCAGGTACCACCACAGCTAGCGTCCCTGACCCCACCACGGCGGGTGGGGTCAGCTCATCCAGGGACTGAGGTCCCCCTGAAGAACCGGCCCGTGGGGGGCCAGCACTAAGCGTGAGATACAGCCAGCACGCTGAAGCCTCAGTACCAACGGAACAAAACAAAACACAAAGGAGTGTAAAATAACTCGGTAACTATTTTTATAGTGATCGCGTGTTAAAACGTTAACATTTTGGGGCGCCTGCGTGGCTCAGTCGTTAAGCATCTGCCTTCGGCTCAGGTCATGATCCCAGGTCCTGGGATCGAGCCCCGCATCGGGCTCCTTGCTTGGCGGGAAGCCTGCTTCTCCCTCTCCCACTCCCCCTGCTTGTGTTCCCTCTCTCGCTGTCTCCCTCTCTGTCAAATAATAAAATTTCAACAACAACAAAAAAAGTTAACACTTCAGGTATATGAGGTTCAATAAAAATACATCAGTCAAATCAATTTCATCTGTTTCCTTTTACCTTCCAATGTGGCTACTAGAGAAACTGCACTTACACAGGGGCCTGCTTTGCGTCTTTACTGGACGGCGCTGCCTTGGGAAAGACATGTTTTCATGTCTCACATTTAGCTCACTGAGGCTTTAGGAGTCCGTTTTTGTATATGGCGTGAGGCGGGGGACCAACTTTGTCACCGGACATTCGGGGAGTGTTCACGCATGTACCCGCAGGGCGTCCTCCCATGAGCTCGGGACACCCCGGCTCACGGGTAGCCTCTGCCAGGGGGCCGGAAGGGCACACACACGCGGGCGGGTGTCACTGTCCCCACAGGGAAGGTGCCAGCCAGGCACGCAGGAGGAGGTGGGGCTGTCCGGCTGCGTGCTGCTGCGAACCCACGCCCCTCGAGGCCCTCCCCCTCCCTGGAGAGCCCAGCTGCATTTCTGAATCGCCCAGGGTGGTGATGCCACCACCCCTGGAGGGTAAAGGGGCAGCCACTTACCTCTTTAACTCGGGGAGGTGGGGGAATACCTGGGCAGGAACCGAGGTCCCCTTGCAACTCACGGGCTAGTGGGCTTCATGGGGCCCCATAAGGGCTAAGTGGACACTTAGCTCCACGGTTGCTGCCTTCTAAGAGACAACTCACAACCCCGTAAGGCCGGGGCCAGGAGGACCAGGAAAGGAAAGTGGCCCAAAGGAGGCAGCTCACTTTAAAAGCTGCTGGCCAGACTTGGGGGGGGGGTGTCTCCCAGAAAGGAGGGCGTGAGTAGGGCTTCTCCGGAGCCACATGAAGCTCCCAGGGAGGCCCACTCAGGCTTGGAAAATGAACGGCCAACCAGGCCAGCAGGAACCAGGACACCCCTTTCTAGCCTAAGCCCTGGCGGACTCCGGGCAGGGAGGCCCCAGGCCTACCGACCAGGAGGTGAACCTACAGGACACAGGAAATGGATAAGCCAGAGCCATAAGGGCCAGGGCCACGCTGCTCCATGGAACAGACACTCAGAGGCCCTGCTCTGCACGGAGAGGTCCCACAGGGGACCCACTGGGCCAGCCCAGGCTGGAGCAAGAAGAGGGCAGGCAGGTGAGGACTCACCACTGAATACAGGAATCCAGAACTGGGCACGCAAAGGGCAGCCTGAGCACCGCCCGCAGGTGAGCTGGGTCATCATGCCTGACGTTCCAGCCCTCCCTCATCTTCAGAACCCACCCCCACACCCACAGGCCCAGCCTCCCCACACAGATGCTCAGGGAGGGAACCAGACACAGAAGGCCACACGGTGTGAGTCCATTTACGTGGAATGTCTAGAGCAGGCTCATACATAGATAGGAGGGGGGGTTGTGGGTTCCAGGGGCTGGGGGGGCGGGGGAGAGTGACTATTTAATAGGTATGTTGTTTCCTTCTGAGGTCCTGGAATGTTCTGGAATTTGAGAGTTGTGATAGCTGCACAAATCTATAAACGTTCTAAAAAACAACGAATTGTCCATTGAATTGTCTCCTGAAAAGGGTGAATGTTCTGGTATGTGAATATCTCAATAAAAATATGAGGGGCACCTGGGTGGCTCAGTTGGTTAAGTGTCTGCCTTCAGCTCGGGTCATGATCCCAGGTCCTGGGATCGAGCCCTGCATCATCCGGCTCCTTGCTCAGTGGGGAGCCTGCTTCTCCCTCTCCCTCTGCCTGCTGCCCCCTGCTTGTGCTATCTCTGTCAAATAAGTAAGACTTTAAAAACATATGTGTTTATTTATATTTATAATTATATAATTACATATATTTATATGTACGTATATATATATAATTTCTTTTTTTTTTTTAAGGGGGACCTAGCTGCCTCAGTCAGTAGAACATGCAACTCTTGGTCTTGGGGTCATGAGTTCAAGCACCGTATCGGGCGCAGGGTTTACCTTGAAAACATACGTATAAAACAACGACAGGGCGGGAGGACTTTACGAAGAGCTACTCTAGAAAATTCAGGGTCTGGTCATCCTACTGGAGCCAGTCGTTGGGCAGCTGTCCTGTGGCTCTCCCTGGTGACCTGAACAGCTCTGGTCCTAGACTCTAGGATCCCTGAGGGCCCCCTCTCCCTTAACCCCTTGGGGCCTGGCTGGGGGGCAGGGCGGGGAAGACACTCAAGAGACAGGCGGGCTTCCCTGCCTCCCCTGTGCTCTTCACACAGGTCCCCCAGGCCATGGCCCCGAGCACCCCCTACAAGGTCCCCTCTTCCACCGCCTGCCAGCTCATCATCGCCCATGATGACAAGGCTCAGCTCAAGTGGTGACTCTTCTACCATCTTCCTGGCCGCCACCCAAGCTAGCAGACGCTGCCCGTGCCCTGTGCTTCCACCGGCCCAGTTTCTACGTATCTTGGCACCTCTGCTCCCTCGCTCCCCTCTGGGCCCCCAGCCCCTCTGCCTTCCACCGTGGGCCATGGCCCCCGTGGGCAGGAGGCGCCGCTCATCCGGCCACCACCAGCACCCGGCGAGACACAATCAGCGTTGACAACTGTCACCCTCAACAGATACTGGCAGATGCCCTCCCAGGGCTCCCATGGCCGTGTGTCCACGATGAAGCCACAGCCTGGCCCGGATCACGGAGGTGAGCCATGGGTCAGCAGGCCAAGGGCCACGTGTGAGGAGCCTTCTGTGGTTCTTGATTCTGCATGTCTGCCTTGAGGCTGGTGGGGCCACACCGTCTGGGCATCTGCGGAGGCCGCCCTGCCCACTCTGCCTGTGATGGTCAGCCTGCACCTGACCGGGCCCACCCCATACGGGTCTTAGCGGCTAGCAAGCTCCCTGCACCCACCTGTCCAAGCACCACCTGGCCTCTCTTGGGCGGGGCCCGGCGAGAGGTGCCCCAAGCGCAGAGCGGCCAGTTTCTCAACGAACAACACCGCCTGGGAGTCGAGGCTCTGGGCGGCCTTTGGTGCAAGCAGGACACAAGGACGCAGGCGTGGCCAAGACCATTCTCTGGCCTTCACGCGAGCAGCCCCGGAAGAGAGTGCAACAGGATGCCTTCTCTCCCAGAGGGGTGTCACTGAACCAGCCTTCTCTCCTGACTCCCTACTCTTCCTTGGGGAGACTGAGTTGGAATAGTGCAGTGAATCAAGAGTTTAAATTCCAGGGGCTTTACTCACACGCAAGCTAGACCCAAGCAAGTCTCTCAACTCGTGACTATGATAATCAGATCCATGCAACCCGCCAACCTAAGAGGGGAGGCCCACTGCGCCGAGGGCCGACTCTTCCTGAGAGATGGGATTTTTAAAGGAGACAGTGGGGGAACAGTGCACATTTGAAGGGGCCAGCAGCAAAATGACGGAATCTCCCAGTCCGGCTGCCCAGCCAGGGTCCCCCTCACTCATTCGGGGTGCCCAAGAGGAGACCACCCCAGCCAGCTCTCGGGCCGTTGTCTGGGCTGCCCAGAAATGCTGGGGTGTGCAGCCCAACCCCACCCCACCTGCGGTCCGGGGATCCCCGCCACCCCCGTCATCAGGCCATCACTGCGCCTGCTGGTGGCTTCAGGCTGGCTCTTGGTCAAAGGAGGCCTCGGGGACCCATCCCCTGGCTTCTTCTGCACAGAGCACAGCTCCAGACTCCCTACCAGCTCATCAGACACAAATCCTCCCTCTCCCCACCTTCTCTCCCTGGAGACCGGGGCGAGCAACTGCGAAACCAGGCAGGCGGGCCCACCTCCGCCCCTACCTGCCCAGAAGGTGCCATCATTTGGGAGAAAATCTGGAGTGCCCCAGCTAGAGATCACCCCTTCACGGCTCGCTGTACAGGCTCATCTGAGAAATGTAACTGTGATCACGTGTCAGCAAACAGGGCCAAATCCTACGTTAGTTATTGCTCTGATCTGTACCGGGAGACCCACTAGGGGGGCACGGCGGCCCTCGGCGGCCTGCTTCCTGACTACTCACTCTCTGTCCACTGAACAAACCCACTCGAGGCCTCCAGCCCCAAGAGTCACAGCCCAGAGCGACAGGACAGCAAAAGCACGGCCGCCCATGGGGCAAAGACAGCTCCGCACACAGGGTCCGTCGATGCCTCCGGCGCCTACCAGTGCCCATGTGCACTTGCTGGGACCCCGGAGGTGGGGTGAGAAGCGAGAGGAGGGAAGGAAAGGAGGGAGGGAGAGATGGAGGGGCACAGAAAGACAGAGAGTCCAAAAAGAACAGGCAAATTTGGTACCCTCTCCAGAGTGTTTATTTCAATCAACCAAAGAAGGCGTGACCGCAAATGAACGGCATGCTTTCTTGACAAGCCAGAACGTTCCTGGGAAGGTACCAAATCTACCACACTATGTCCTTGGCTTGGAAATCCCACGTCGGCCGCTGTCCTGCCACAGTCGCAGTAGCAGTGGACGAGCAAGACGGAGCAAGTGTGCCAGGCACACTCCTGGGCCTGCCACGTGCCATCCGACAGTCACCTTGTCATCCACGCGCCCCACAAAGCTCAGCATTCACACCCAGGAAGCCACCTCTTCCGAGTGTCCCTGTAGAGACCCAGCTGGCGGGTGACTATAAAAACCACCTCGCAGGACTCAGCCGCCCCTCCCGACGAGGGCGCAAGTGTTGGTAAAGAGGATGGGTCAGATGCTTACAAAACGAAATGATTGGGAAACTCGTCTTCCTTTTAAACCCTCAGCCTCTGCCAGGCCAAAACAAAACTCCTCAGGCCAAGAAGACTCCTTCCCCATCTTCTGAGAATATTTCTTCCCAACCTTCTGGGGTGCAGTACGCAAGGGAAGGGCATGAAAAACTCAGGCCCAGGCATCGCAGACAGCGAAGTATTTGCCCCTGTTCACAGCTACTTTTTATTCCTCCTTCATTTTGGGGTTATTTGGGTGGACGGGGTCATAACATTTTCTTGTGTTTCCCTTGAAACAACCCGGGATGTTTTTTGTTTTTTTTTTTTAATACAGAGTAGGACTCTGCTTTGATATAAGACAGCTGGAAATTCATTCAGCAAGGGAGCGTTGACTGAACACCCACCGCGTGCCAGGAACTGCCCCAGGTGCTGGGGAGACACGCAGCAGCCAACAGAGACATCGTTCCTCCAGCATGGACCTCACACCCTGGTGGTAGGTGTTCCCAGACTACAGCCCACAGCTCAAACCGAGCCCACCACCTGTTTTTGTACAGCCTCTGAGCTAAGAGTGGTTTTGACCTTTAACGTTTGGGTGAGGAAAAAGAAAAAAAAAGGAAGAAAACCAGTTCATCACAGGTGAAAAGTATGTGAAATTCACAATTCTGTGACCACGAATAAAGTTTTATTGGAAAACAGGCACACTCATTCATTCCCATAGTTTTGTGCCATAATGGCAGAGCAGAGTAGTTGGGACAGACTGGCCTACAAAGCCAAAACTGACTCTCTGACCCTTTACAGAAAGAGTTTCTGTTCTCCTGGATGAGACAGACAATAGATACATAAACAGATTAATGTGTGTGTTTACACTAGTGCTGAATGCAAAGAAAAGGCAGGATGGGGAGAGAGGGTGGCTGGAAGGGTGAGTTTAGGCAGTGTGGCCAGGGATGGCCTCTGAGCTGAGACATGAATGACAAGGAGCCAGCTGGCTAGAAGAGTGAGGGAAGAGCAAGTGCAAAGGCCCTGATGCAGGGCAGGGAAGAGCAGGCAGGCAAGCTGGTTATGACTGAGGGAGCGGGCACAGGAGGGGGAGCAGTAAGGCAAGGAGAAAGGACAGACCACAGAGGACAGAGCAGGGAGGCCACGGGAAGGGGTCTCGAATTTTTTCCAGGAAGAACAGGAAGCTACTGGAGCGTTCTGAGTAGAGGCAGACCACTTTTCAAGTTTTTAAAAGCTCCTTGAGGAAGCGGGAGCGAAAAGTGACAGACCAGTGGGGACACCTTATCTAACCAACAAGCCGCTCCCAGAAGAGGCCAAGTCAAATCAGGGAGGAAACTAGGAAACCAACTCATCCAACAACAAAATCAATTCATCAATCCTCTCGGGCTTTACTACTGCAGTGACCCAAACCTGTTTTTTTTAATATCAGAGTTAAATCCAGTTCACTGGATAAAAATGTCTGCAACCAGCGTAAGAACAGCCCCGCGACTTCATGGACATTACTATTCAGGAGGAGGCAAGATGCAAGAAGTGAGTCACCCCAAAGTCAACTTAAAGAGAACTGTTAAGCAAAGTGACAGGAAGGGGTATGGTGCCGGGGGAGGGGGGAAGGGGGCATGGTGACAGGTGGAAGCCAGCCTGGGCAGGGCACCGGCACGGGCTCCGGGTGAGGACAGCCCCGGAAGAGCCCTGCGCCATGCCCATCAGGTGGCACGGGCAAGTCTGCGGGTGCACCCCTCTCCGGGAGGGAAAGCTGCGGGCTGGGACGGGCCAGGGAGAGGCAGAGCGACGGCCAGGAAGGACCTGGACAGCCAGGCTGAGTTTGGCCAGACACGGTTTGCAAACACAAGCCCCTCCCTATTCAAGGACAGAGGGGCGGAAGGGGACAAAGGGGGCCAGAACTTGAGGCAGAGCGGGGTCGTAGCCAAGTATCAGACCGCTGCAGGCTTAAAGGCTAAGTGACAGGATCTCCCTCAGGGGCAACTGTGTCCCCCAGGGGACACTCGGCAATGTCTGAGGCCATCTGCAGTTGTCACACTGGGGGTGCTCCGGGCATCAAGTGGGCGGGGCCAGGGATGCTGCTCAGGCCCCCGCGTGCCCAGGACGGTCTCCCGGAGGACAATCCGATCAAATGTGCACAGGCAGAGGGAGCCCCTGACAGAAGCAGATGCCGCACACCAGTAATCAACCGAGGCCAGCCCGAACCTCCGGTGCCACACAAAGCATTCAGTGCTTCTCATCCCCTTTGATCCCCCACAATGACCTAGCATGGATTCTCATTACACCCATTTTACAGATGAGGAATCGGAGGCCCAGAGAAGGGAAGTGACCTGCTCCAGAGAAGGGATTTGAACCCGGGTCCCTCACACTTGGAAGCCTGTCTGGGGAACAGAGAGAGGAACCCAGGGACACGGCCAAGCACAGCAGGTCAGAACGGAGTCCAGGTTCGGCCCTGCGCTCTGCTGCCCAGCATCCTCAGCCAGAGCCGAGGCACCAGGGCGGGGCAGGAAAGAGCTGGGGCAAAAAGGCCCCACGGAGTAGCCACGGAGCAAGTCTCTGGAGCAGAGCCAGGAACCCTGGCCAGCCGAGGCTGTGGGTGAGGCATGGTGGTGACCGAACAGGTCTGTGGGGCCCTCCGCGGTCATGCCCTCTGCAAGTAGTTCATTCACTCTCCACCCCGCCCCCCAACTTTGTTCCTGAGCAAGTGACTGGCCCAAGGTCACACAGCTCTGACCCCCCCCACACACACACACACCACACTTCCACATCCCAGGAAGAAAGCCACAAAGGCAAAGGCTCATTTGCCAGCGCCTCAGTCCATCACCACCCACCCCCGTCCCTGCCCATTCCCTGAACCAGTCCCTGCGGATGGTGGGCTTCACACCCCAGGACCCCCACCTCTCCCTTCCCCCACTAGAACCGAGGCCTCAAGTTAGGAATTCTCTACAACCTGTCCCAGAGCTCCACTGCCCGCCCCTTCTCACAGGTGTCAGATAGAAGCCAGGAACAGATGGCTGAGCCCCCCCAGGGAAAGGGGGTGGGGCATGGGAGGGCAGGGGCAAGAAACCAGCAGAGGCCCTGGCGGCGAAATGCGGGATCGAGTACAGACAGAGTGGCCAGGGTGGGGGGAAAGGGGCTTGGCGGGGTGGGGCTGGGGGGAGGGGGCCGACCACCCCAGAGGGCTCCTGCAGGATGGCAGAGGGACTGAGGAAAAGTACAACAAAGGCCGGGCGGGGTCCTAAAGGACCAATCAGCACTACCTTTCAGCGCCAGTATTTCACATCTCCTTAGCAGCCCACCCCCAACGAGGAAAGGATCAGAAAATGGGAGAAAAATCAATTGTTCTGGGACCTGTATATATTTCAAGTCTCAACAGCTACACGCTCACATGAGCGTGGACACACACGCACAGGCGGTGACTGACACAGGACCCGCATGCACGTGCTGCAACACCTGGACGCCATTTGGGCAACCACACCTCGGCCACCCCGTGTGCTCCCCAGCAGTGACGTCCCCCAGGGCAGGGCAGCCTGACCGGTGTGGTGTCCCCGGCACAAATGGAGGAACACCAAGATATGCCAAGCATCCAATCAGATACACGGAAAGAGGGCCAGCGAGTTTCAGAAACCCTCGACTCAGATAATCACAAGTTGACTCCACGACTTTCACACTCTGTCCTTCAAGTTTCCAAAAAACAAGCTGCAAAGACGGGAGAGGCTGTCCACAGCTCTTGCAGAGGTGGCAAGAAAAGGCTGACCGGCGAGTTGACAAACCCTCCCGAAGCCTCATAAGGAAGCTATTATTTGAGAATTAGGGGAGTCATTAGCTCTCGGATGGCGGAGATAAAAGCACGTAGAGTCATCTAATGAGCCCGTTTTAGGGGCTTTCTCCAGCCTGGGGACAACCACATAAATAGCTGTTGAGGCAGAGGGGTGGGGCAGGGCACCCCAGCCTTGAATGCATCCCAGTACCCTCCCACCCGAAGACACAGCCAGCACCCAGTGGGGCCCAAAGGAACTTGCTGAATAAATGCAGCTGACAGGAACACATGGACAAGAACACACTCTTTACATGTTGTAGGATCACTGGATTGCACTGAACAGAACCACCTTCTCACTAGTTTCATAACTCGGGAAACAGTTCCCCAGGTGCACCTGAATTATTAAAACAAAAGCATCCTCCCCTCAACCAAACAGATGGGACACACCGAAGAACAGTCCCCGCCTCCCCCGCCCACAGGGGGAGAACACTCTCCTGCAAAACCTTCCACAGTGCTCAGGTGGACACGCACCCCATTCCACCTGGGGTCATCGCGCCCACTGGGCGCAGACTCGGGCCCCTGCACGTTGCGGGGCAGGTCCCTTGCAAAATGAATCCGTCCCCCCAAGCTCCCACCGGGGTCGCCGCGGGAGCGACTCCACAATCTATTCCTACAGAGAAGGGGGTCTTTGAGATGGCGATGGGGCTCGAAGGGGGAGGCACTGAGGGAACGCGTCTGGCAGCTGCGAGGTGCATACCAAGTGGATACGTTTTTTAATAATAATTTAAAAATTCCGGACTGCACGCTTATTTTAGGGGGCTCGCAGATAGGAAGCGAGTTGGGAAGCCGCGACGGCGCGGCGGGCTGTCTCAGGGCGGGGGTGGGGTGCAGCGATGGCCGTGTCGGGGGCCGCCACCGGGCAGCGCCCCGGTGACCCCGCCGGAGGAGGAAACGCAGGCGGGGGCGGGCCGGGGCCTGGGATCGCCCGTTCCCTCGCGCTCGCGAGCTCTCTGTCTCTGCCTCTCTCTTCTTTTTTTTTTTTTTTTTTTTTTTAATTATCAGGATTGTTGTGAATAATAAAAGAGAAGGGCCCAGCCGGGCAGGGCCGGCCGGGCCGGGCCACCCACGCTGTCATCTTTTGTGCAGGGCCGGCGGGGACGCCCCGGCCCAGCCCCCGCGCGCGCCCCCGGCCCCGGGCCGGACGCCCCCGCCTCCCGCCCCCGGCCCCGCCATTGTCCGGCCGCGCCGCCCCCGCCCGAGGCCCGGCGGGCGCCCCCGGGCCAGGCGGTTAACGCCCCCAACCGCCTCGCGGGCCGGGACAAAGCGCGGCGGCCGCGGCCCGAGCAGGCCGCGCCCGAGGCCTGGGCCTCGAGTCCCGGGCGCCCGCCCGCAGCCCGGGGCGCGGCGCGGGGGCGGCGGCGGCGGCGACTGCGGCGGCGGCTGCGGCGGCGGTGGCGGCGGCGGGGCCAGAGCTTGGACGCGGCGGCCGCCTCCCCGCGGGCTCACCTGAGGCGGCGCGCGCGGCCCGGTCCGGAGCAGCGGCGCGCGCTCCCCCGCCCTCGGCGTCGCACCCCCAGGCCCCGCTCGGGCCGGGCCCCGCTCGGTCGCTGGCGGCCGAGCCCTCCGCGGGCGCCCCGGGCGGGGCTTATGAGGCCGCGCGCCAGCTCCGCCCTGGCTGCCATTGGCCCCCGAGCCCACGCCCGCGCGTCCATTGGCTGTCGCTGACAGCTCCGCCCCTCCCCTCCACCGGGTCCATCAACATCTCACGGCCCGCCCCCCGCGCGCCTCGATTGGGGGGGCGCAGGGGGCTGGCCTCCCCTCCCCATTGGCTGACCGGTCGGGACACGCCGGCGCCCACCCACGTGCCCGCTGACCGGCTCCGTTTTCATTGGAAGCGGCGCACGCCAGCCAAGGGAGCCGCTACCAACCCGACGGTGGCTGGGCCTCGGATTGACAAGGGCGCCTCGGGGACCGCCCAACGACCGCACGGGAGCAAGTGAGCATTGGCTTACGGGGTGAGCCCGAGGCGCGGACTGGCTGACGTGAATGCCAATCAGGGCCCGGGCCCCGCCCCGGTTATCAGGCTGCAACTGAGTACGTGAGACCCAGCACAACATCAGCACCAGGCCCTGGAGGCACGCGAAAGGGGTTCGAGACCGGTGGCCGGAACTTGGACGCAGAGTTCCCCAGTTCATTAAGTCCTGACGTGGGAAACAGCTCTGGTGCAACCCCTTTTGCAAAACAGGAGAAGAACTGGAGAAATAAAAAGTCACGCAGCAAGCGTCCCTCCTCTGCCCCCCCCCAAAAGCCAAATTTATTCCCATCACAATCAACAAAACTTGGCAAATCGGCAAGGCCCACCGGGTAGTTAGGTGCGCTCCCCCGAGTTCCCTAACACGAGGCAGTCCCTAACACCACGGTTCCAAGCTCAGCTGGGCCCCACGCCTCACTGGAACCTCGCTGGGCCTCAGTCTCCCCTGTGAAGTGGATAGGATGGTAACACACACACACAGCCGACCCCGCCGGCCCCTCCCCAAGGGATGTTGCAAGGATGAGTGGGACGCCACACACAAAGGGTTTGAGCTGGTGGCTTCATCCGAGTGGGTTCACCACTGTCTTCATCGTTAACTACTTGAGCAGTAGGCAACAGTGGGGTGCGCCCCGGGTAGCGGGCAGTCGTGTGAATCGGCAGCAGGGCGTTTCCCAGTAATATTTGTGTTATCCACATTGTACCCCCCAGGGAGGTCAGGCACCCCGAGTAACCCCCCGGAGCTCACGCCTGCAGCGCCAAAGGTGTTCCTCTACACACCCACCTTCGGGGTCCTGGCCAGCTAATCTGTGGCACAGGGCACTCTGCAGCACTTCGAACTGTGTAGCAGTTTAACAAGAGGGCGGTCTCCAAACACTGTCCTGGAATGATCCCCTGCACACATTCGTGAGCAGGCTGCAGAATGGTCCAGAATTCGGTGTCCAGTAACCTACGATATGGGGAAGACACACCGAGACCCGAGTCGTGTGGTCTCCAAGAGCATGCATCCGAGACAATGCAGAGAAGGGCCACCGCGGAAGGGAGAAAAGGAAATCTTTGGAGAAAGGAGAGATCCACGTGGGTAGAAAGGGTAATCTGGGGCGCCTGGACGGTTCAGTCATTAAGCGTCTGCCTTCGGCTCGGGTCACGATCCCCGGATTCCTGGGATCGAGCCCCGCATCCGGCTCCCTGCTCAGTGGGGAGCCTGCTTCTCCCTCTCCCACTCCGTCTTTCTCTGTCAAGTAAATAAATAAAATCTTTAAAAAGAAAAAAAAGAAAGGGTAGTCTGTGGGGACTTGAATCTGTTCAGGGAGATTGTCCCTTCTCGTGGGACCATATTCACAGACTCCTCATGTAGTTAAAATTAAACTTTAAAAATGGGAAAGAACATCTGCCCCCAAGGAACTCCCTAAGCTGTGGGAGAGACAAATGGCATTTGATTTTGGTAACACAGTATCCAACGTGCAACAATGGAGGTTCCCCCACCCCCAAAAATACACACAGGCCTTCTGTTCTCCTGTAACACAGTGAGTTCCAGGTATTTGGATGACACAGACTCAAAAAATAAAAAAAAATTTTAATTGGAGCACCTAAATAGGTTGTCAACTTATTTTGTCTGGGGAGATTTTTTTTAATGCCATCTATTATGTAAAAATTGAACATTAACAATTGTACAATAAGAATCCAGAAAAAGGGTGTATTTGAGGGTTCACCATACAATTCAACTTTTCTGTTTGAAAGTTTGCATAATAAGGGGCGCCCGAGTGGCTCAGTTGGTTAAGCGACTGCCTTCGGCTCAGGTCATGATCCTGGAGTCCCGGGATCGAGTCCCGCATCGGGCTCCCCGCTCAGCGGGGAGTCTGCTTCCCCCTCTGACCCTCCCCCCTCTCATGCTCTATCTCATTCTCTCTCTCAAATAAATAAAATAAAATAAAATCTTTAAAAAAAAAGAAAGTTTGCATAATAAGATTGTTAGGGGAAAAAAGTACAAGAGCTGCCATTTAATTTAAAAAAAAAGGTCCTATGCAAAGTAGGAAGGACACAGAATTCTCAAATGGGCAAATTCTCCGGGGGATAAGTCACCTGGGTTTTCTTTAGGTCTTTGCAGACAGGTGCGAATCTCATGAAAGGCTGGGACTGGGAGCCTTGCTGTACCCCTCCCCGAACAAGCCTCGAGCAGCCCAGGGCCGGCTCATTTTGTTTTAAGATTTTATTTATTGGTTTATTGCGGGGGGGAGAATGAATGGCAGGAGGGGCAGAGGGGGAGAGAGAATCTCTTAAGCAGACTTCACGCCGAGCCCAACACGGGGCTCACTCTCATGACCCTGAGATCATGACCTGAGCCGAAACCAAGAGTCTCGCTCAACCAACTGAGCCCCCCAGCTTCCCCAGGAGAAGGAATTCTGACATTCCATTTTGCTTCAACTATGCATCACTAGGGCGCCTGGGTGGCTCAGATGGTTAAGCGTCTGCCTTCAGCTCAGGTCATGATCTCAGGGTCCTGGGATCGAGTCCCGCATCGGGCTCCTTGCTCAGCAGGGAGTCTGCTTCTCCCTCTGCCTCTGCCTCTCCCCCTGCTTGTTCTCTCTCTCAAATGAATAAATAAAATCTTTTTTTTAAAAAAAGTATGCATCACTAGACTTACATATAGTAGGTTTCCCATTTTTGAACACAAACACACAAATATGCACACACCCCGCATCGGGCTCCCCACTCAGTGGGGAGCCTGCTTCTCACGTTTGTTTGCTAAGGTGCTAGACAAGGTCTTGGTCACTTATAACACGAACTGAAATGAATAGAAAACTGTGATAAGGCAGTATATATGGCACTGTCCTCACTTTGTGTTTCAATTTGTATACACCTACGTACGTGCCCTGGCTTTGCCACGTCTTTGGGTAAGCCACTTAACCTCCCTGTGTCTCAACTGCAAAATGGCTAGGAGTCAAAACTATATTGGAGGGCTCTGTTGAGGTCGAACACCGTGGTACCCATACATACAGGCGCACAACAGGTATAAATAAAGCCTGAGGATGTGAACCAATTTTATAACCTGGAGTGGAGGAAAAGAAGGAACACACTTTACACTAAAAAGTCAACTGGGTCGGGGCGCCTGGGTGGCTCAGTAGGTTAAACCGCTGCCTTCGGCTCAGGTCATGATCCCAGGGCCCTGGGATCGAGCCCCGCATCGGGCTCCCTACTCACGCGGGAAGGCTGCTTCTCCCTCTGCCTGCCGCTCCCCCTGCTTGTGCTCTCTCTCTCGCTCGCTATCTCTATGTCAAATAAATAAATAAAATCTTAAAAAAAAAAAAGTCAACTGGGTGGATTTTAAAAGGTGGCTAATCCAGGGGCGCCTGGGTGGCTCAGTCGGCTGCACGTCTGCCTTCGCCTCGGGTCATGATCCCAGGACCCTGGGATCCAGCCTCGCGCTGGGCTCCCTGCTCAGCAAGGGAGTCTGCTTCTCCCTCTCCATCTGTTCCTCCCTGCTCTGCTCCTGCTCTCTCTCTTAAATAAAGAAAATCTTTAAAAGAAATAAATAAAAAGGTGGTTAATCCATAAAATGGACTATTATTCAGCCTTTAAAAGGAGTAAAACATGGACAAAGCTCAGGGAGGGAACCAGACACGGAAGGCCACACAGTGTGATTCCACGTGCGTGAAATGTCCAGAACAGGCTCATCCATGGACAGGAAGGGGGCTTGAAGGTGCGGGGTTGGGGGGCCAGGTGGGGGAGGACTGCTGATGGTGATGGGAGTTCTTTCTAGGGCAATGAGAATGTTCTAGAACTAGAGGCGATGGTTGCTCAACTCTGAACGTACTAAAAACCAGTTAACTGTACGCTTTAAATGGGTGAACTTTAGGGCAATGTGAAGTGTATTTCAATAAAGCTGTTATAGAACAATAAAAACCAAACCCAACCCAACCCTACCAGGAAACAAACATGCCTAATATTGTGATTTTTTTGCATAGCAATTCCAGGTACACTTTCCTAAGTTTTGCTAATTTTTAACAATGACATTGTTCTTAACTTTCCAAATGAGAGAAACATCCAAAAAACCCACAATCCCAAAGGCAGATGTGCAGCCGACTGAGCCACCCAGGCACCCCTGGATTAACCACCTTTTAAAATCCACCCAGTTGACTTTTTTTTTTTTTTAAAGATTTTATTTATTTGACACAGAGAGAGAGATAGCAAGAGAGAGAGAGAGAGAGCACAAGCAGGGGGAGTGGCAGGCAGAGGGAGAAGCAGGCTTCCCGCATGAGTAGGGAGCCCGATGCGGGGCTCGATGCCAGGGCTCTGGAATCATGACCTGAGCCGAAGGCAGCAGTTTAACCAACTGAGCCACCCAGGCGCCCCAATCTCAACAAGGGACCCACCCCTGTGTGTTCCGTTCCCGGGGTAGGGCCCGCCTGGGGACGTTCATGGCATTTCCTCTGCTCCTCGTGGCTGGGCATCATTCCTGTTTTTATTTCACATTCACACTTGACATTTCTTTGAGACATAATTCATCTACCGTACAACTGACCCATTCAAGAAGTGTACAACTCAAAGCATTTCGGTACATCCCCGAATGTGTGCAGCCATTAGCAGACCTAGAACATTCTTGTCCACCCCACGAAGCAGCGCCCCGCCCTCCCCACAGCATGCTTTCAACAGCACACTTGACACATTTGAAAGGACCCAGAGAGACAGAACTTTTTCCTGGTTATCAAGTCAGATCTGCCCACATCATTATTTAACCATCAATAAAAGGTGCAGGCAATAGGTCGATGTGAATAATGGCCTCTACAGAGCATAGCTGCTCCCTTCCCTGGAGTCGACCGTTAAACCTGCCTCCTCCTTGGCCTCTGACCTCTGCGGAGCCAGCATTTCAGGTCGTCGGGACCCTCACCCCCTTGGTGCCCAAACATCCCCTGGCCTGCCGAGAGCTCTCCGGGATCATGTGACTCCTGGTTGCTGATTCAGGTCCATCTCCTAATGGAGATCATGGCTGTCTGTTTCCTCAAATATAAATGGGGAACAGCGCCACTCACCTAACGAGCATTAAGTGACCCCCATCCAAGATGGAAGGCTGGATTTGGCCCCTTGGCTCGGGTTTGTGGATCCTGCTAAGGTCAAAGCCTGGCGCCTCCCAAGTGGCACTTAGGGCCACGGCCCGTCACTCTGTCTTCGACCTGACCTGTCCTCCAAGCAGGACTGATGCCGCTCGCCAGGTCGGTGTCCCCAGGCTTTGGAGAAGAGGAACAGAGGTGCCACAAAACACCTCGCAAACAGAAGACACAACCCGATGCATCTGTAAAAGGCATTTATTCTGAGAATCTAAAATCTGGACAAAGAATACTGAACTTTTTAGAAAAAGCCTACACAGGATTTTGTTGTTTCTTCCTAATACATTAACAAACCTAATAAGAAGAAAAGAAAAACTTTTAAAACAGTATCGCTCCAGTTTGTCTGCAGTTATGGGATTCAAAATATTCCTGTTCTATTGAGGTAAAAGCTGCAAACTTTGGTAAAGTTAGAAAAAAAAAAAACCAACAAATCATTCCAAAAAAAATACAAAACCAAAAAAGAAAAAACAAAAACACAACCAAACCCTAAGTTATAGCTTTCTTGGTACATATACAATAACTACAAAAAATTTCATTCAAAAAAGTACTTAAAACAAAAAAAATCTCCCTCTTAAAATTCTCAGTTGGTGAGCTGACAATTCAATTGAAAGGATCCACAGAAATGAAATCACCCCCAAACACTCACCCAGTATCAGGAAGAACTGGCTAGCCCCAGTTTTAGAATCTGGCTGGCGTTTTCAACAATTCAGTGCTAAAAGAGAGCCTCGTGTTTACAACAAAAGAAAGACCCCAAGGCACTTGAACATGGCTTCGAACGTGTGCTTCCATGGTGCGGCAGGCGGGCCGGCCCTTGGCCGCACGCCCAGCCCCGCGCAGAGCAGTCCGGTGGCGGCGGCGGCCCCCCACGCACCCGGGCAGAGGGCTCTGCGTGCGTAGCTGCAACACGAGAGCGGACTGGGGGGCATGGCTTTGGGACAGGCGTCTGAACCGGCCGGCCAGGACCTCTCGCCACCTTCCCGGCGGGCGACAGCAGGGCCAGGCACACCCGGGCCACCACCAGGCATCACCTTGCTGGCTTTTAGGCAGCAAAACGCCGTCAGGGAGATGCGCTCACTTTCAACTTCGGGGGCCCAAGCCACACACCTTGAAGAGATGGTTCCGGGCAGCCGGGCGCCTCCTTGCTCGGCGGCGGCAGGAACTTCTGGGAACTTGGCGCTGGGAACACAAGCAGCCTTCGCGCCAAGGCGTTTTTAATTCCATCTTCAGAAAAAATTTTTTGTTTGTCTTTTGCTGATAAACTGCAGGCTTGGTATTTTTTTTTAAAACCAAAATAAAAACACAGAGAAGTCCAACTTTCTTTCTTTGAGCATAATACAAACTCCTGAAAATTTATAGGTTAAAAAAAAAAAACAAAACAAAACCAGGAAGACAAGGCTTTTTAGGGAGTGCAGGAAAAACTACATGTTTAAGTTAAACCCACTAAAAACAAAAGAGGGGGCAGAGACCCCTGTGACACGTTTTTTAAAAACTGCCGGCGAGAAGTGCTTGAGGATCACCGCCCGCTGCCGTAGCCGGGGAAGAGCTGGTTGAGGATGGCCTGCAGCGGCTGGTTCACCTGCATGGCATAGCTCCGGCCCAGGTCGTAGCGGCAGGCCGGGCAGCTGAACACCTGGGCCCTGAAGGATCTGTCCAGGCAGTCCTGCAGGAGAGGGCTGAGTGAGCAGCACTGTCCCAGCCAGCCACCCACGTCCCCCGGGCGCAGGGCGAGCAACGACCACCGACCCGCCCACTCCATCCCCCCAGACGCAGGGCGAGCAATGACCACCAACCCCGCGTCCCCCCAGCATGGGGGTGAGCAATGACCACCAACCCCGCATCCCCCCAGCATGTGGTGAGCAACAATCACCAACTTCTCACAGGGTCCAGAGGCCTTCTCTGACCGTCGGTCTCACTTTCTACCTCTAGGCTGGCCTCCCTGGGGCTCCTCAAAGGCTCCAAGCCCATCCTGGCCTCTAGGCCTTGGCACTTGTAGCTCATGCCACCTAACAGGTTTGTCCTCTGGCTCTCCTGTCACTCATGCCTCGGCCCAAGTCACTTCCTCAGAGGACCCTTCCCTGATGACCCCAGAGTATCAGAAGCAGCCCTCACCCTACTTGTCTTAAAACAGCACCTTCCACCTTCTGGAATCACCTTGTACTAACGTCCTCGTATGAAGCAGGCCAGACACCGCCTGCCACTTGAAGAGGTCTTGCTGACCCGGCCAGCACCGAGCACCGGACCCTGACACACACATGTTCAACAAATACACGCTGAGAAGAAAGGACGGAAGGCAGGCAGGATCTCTCGCCTGCCTTCTGGGTTCATACACCACTCTGCACCACATGAGAGCTGGAGAAGCAAGTCAGGTGGGAACAGAGCTAAGGGGCAGACAAGCCCTGGACAGCCAGCTTCCCACTCACAGAAACAGGGAAGACGCCACCCGCAGACACAGGGCATGCACGTGCGCGAGCACCCGCGCAGGTGCACACACCTGAAGGATGGCGTCAGGCAAGCGGGTGAGGGGGGAAAGGTCAACAAGGCAGAAAGTCTGCTGATGCCACCGCACATCCAGCCACTGGACATGGGCTGTGGCTTCTGCTCCCATTTGGAAAACTCCTCATTCCTTTTTCAATCATCTCCAGCCTTGATTCCAGAGACCAAAGGCGGTTCTTTCTGCTCAACACAACTAAGATTCAGGTCCACGTTCAAAAATCAGGTTCTGGACTGCTGCATTATTCACAATAGCCAAAAGATGGAAACACCCCAAGTGTCCATCCGCACACTGGAATGTTAGTTCAGCCTTAAAAAGAAAGGGAAGGGGCGCCTGGATGGCTCAGTCGGTTAAGCGTCAGACTCTTGGTCTCAGCTCAGGTCTTGATCTCAGGGTTGTGAGTTCAAGCCCAATATTGGCCTCCACATTGGGAATGCAGCCTACTTAAAAAAAAAAAAAAGGTGGGGAGTGAGGACATCCTGACACCTGCCATGATGTGGAGAGACCCCGAGGACACCATGCTCAGTGAGAGGAGCCAGACCCAGAAGGACACATCCCGCAGGAGGACCCCACTCCCAGGAGGTCCCCAGAGGAGTCCCGTCCACACAGACAGAGAGGAGAGGGTGGGAGCCGGGGCTGGGGCAGGGGGTGGGGAGTCCGTGCTTCGTGGGGACAGAGTCTCCGTGTGGGGAGATGGAAAGTTCTGGAGACGGAGGGTGGGGTGGCTGCAGGACAGTGTGAGTGGGCTTCATGCCGCGGAGCTGTGCACTAAAAATGGTTACGATGGCAATTTTCACTGTGTGGGTATTTCACTACAATAAGTTTTTTAATAGAGTAAAAACAAAGTCAGGTGCTGGGATACGTAGGCCAAAGCCATTTTCCTAGGACGGCTCAGAGGCTGCGGTTCCAGCAGCGACCAGCGACAGACCAAACGCACAGGCCCTTCCCCGGCACCCGCGCTGGCTCTGCTGAGATGCTCTGAAGTGGCCTCCCCACAACCCGCCGGCCCCGCCGTCTGTCCCGTCTCTGCCTGCGTGCTGGCCCAGAAGCTGGCCGGGAGGGTGTCGCCCCCTTCCTCTACACCAAGGCAATGGGGGGCTCAGAGGGCCTGGGTGGCTTTCCAAGGCCACACAACCGGGAGGGGCTGAGCCTCTGCTTGGGGCGCGCAGGCTTCTCTCCTGGGCCACACTGCCAAGGGGACTTAGCGGGCTGCATGGCAGGGTGGCAGGGTGGCAGGGCCCGAGGACAGAAGAGGGAAGGGCCTGACCTGCCACACTGCCTGATGGTCTCGGAGTCCCTCCCCTGATGGGACAGCTAACACAGGAGCCTGAACCGAGATGACCCCAAGGCAAGAAAGGGGGCCAGCAGCTCAGAGAGCAAGGGTGGCTGGGAGGCAGGGACAGTCCCTTCCACCACAACTGCCTGCCTGCACTGCCCATAAGTTCCTACTGAGCAACTCTAACTAGAGGACACCGCCAAACAGCCGTTCCTGCTCACCAGCAGCACCCACCTGCGCAATTCTGCCTCCAGGGGACGCGGGGTGGTGCCGGGAACCTCTGCAGCTATCACAACTGGGGGTGATCCTGGCACGGAGGGGTCACTGCCCGCAGAGACGGACCCACCCCAGCGTCAGCACAGCTGCAGAGGAGACCGTCGCCACCCCCGGTCTCTCTTCCAGTCCAGCCCTCCTGATTGACCACTCTCCATGCCCACCTCCCAGCCCTCGTCCCCTACAGGCCCCAGCTGCTCCGCCCTGCCTGCCTGTCCAGGCTTCTGCAAACACCGTTCTGCCCACCTGAGCTGTCACCTCCACTAGGAAGCCCTCCCTCCTGCTCCTCTAGGAGCCAAGCACCTCACACCTCACCGTCCCAGTCCACAGCATGCTCAATCGACATTTATTATAACCAGACCTCAGGCTGAGCCTGCCACCCATCCTCTCCTGCCCTGGACCCCCAGCCACCTAGGAGGCTGGGGGAGAATGTTCCAGGGGAGGGAGAACCGGGGAATACTCCTAAAGCAGGTAGGCTATGGCCTGTGGGAGGGACAGGCGGAGGGCCAGGTGGAGGGCCAGTGCGCCTTAAAGTCACAGGGAGGTGGGCAGGGTGGCCCAGGTGCTGCGTTTTACTCTGCAGCACAGCGGGGGCACAGGAAGGGGAGGACAGTGTCCGCTGAGCAACCCCCGCCCCCGGCCCACAGCCGCCCTTCTCACCTTGCACACATTATGCTGGCACACGGTCGTGATGGGGCGAAACACCAGCTCCTGGCAGCAGATGCACTGGAACGCCTCCTCCACCTTACTCAGGAACTTCTGGAACTGCAGGAGCGCGCGTGAGAGTGGACCAGACCTCCTCCGACAGGGTCGGAACCGGCGCCCCCACCTGGGGGCCGGAGGCAGCTCTTGCCCCACGTGAGGACAAGAAAACAGAAGCCCAGAGAGGCAGGCCATGCCCAGAGTCAAGCCGAGGGGCACCCGCGGCCCAGAGCACACCCGGCTCAGAGTCAAGAGTGAGCTTATCAGCGGCTCTTCCCTCAGTACACGTGAGGCCTGGGCGTGGGGGCCCATCGGCAGGTAACACAGAAGAAACCCGGCCCACTTGGAGCATGGAGGCCAGCGGGGGAGACCGAAGACGAGACCGGTGGGAACAGAAACGTCTCGGCAGTGCTGGGGGGGCGGGGAAGACAGCAGGGAGCCGGGGGGAGAGGGGGTCCCTGGAATGCCAGCGGTCAGGCAGCGCTCCGTGGAGGAGGTGACCTGGAGGACACATGGCTGGCTAGGTCATGGCCCCCAAGATGCCACCTCTGAACCCCGGGACTTGTACATGTCACCTCACGTGGCTCAAGGAACTTCACACAGATGGGATTAAGGGCCCTGAGATGGGACAATATCCTAAGTTACCCAGGGAGCCCACCATATGAGAGGGACAGAGGGAGGTCTGGCCCTCAGAGAGGCCCGTGTGACCACTGAGGCACAGTCTGCAAGGATGTGCCGGGGCCAGTGACGCAGCACCTCCAGAAACTGGGAAGCCTAGGAGCCTCTGGAAGGAACCGGCCCTGCCCACACCTGCACTGAGCCCCGAAAGACTCATTTTTGGCCTCTGCCCTCCAGAACTTTGAGAGAAGAAATCGGGTGTTGCTCGGAGCCACCAGATATGTGGTCATTCGCCACGGGGCCGCAGGGGACCCATGCAGGAGCACTGCGGGGGAGGGTACTCGGGGCCGAGGGGACCACGCGGGCCAAGGCCCCGAGACAAGATGACCAGGACCAAGAGCCCGGGAGAGGGCGTCAGAGTAACAGGCAGACTCCAAGGGGCCTGTGCAGGGGAAAGCACAGAGAGCCCGTTCCCACGAGGTCCGGGCGGTGGCCGGAGGACACCAAGCAGGCGGTGACCCATCTAGGTCACTCATCCTGCTCAGGGCAGGAGGATCGAAAAAAGACAGGCCTGGTTTAGCCGGTTCGCAGAGAGCTGAGCACAGACGGACCTTATGAGCCAGCAGTCCCGTGCCTGGGACTGTGCCCTGGAGAGGCAGAGCCGCGACGGTCACAGCAGAGCTGCAAGCCAGCCCGCGTCCCCCCACAGGTGCACGGACAAACCCGGTGCGGTCCACCCACGCGCTGGAATATTACTCGGCACTAGAAAGGAAGGGGCCCTGACACCTGCCACGACGTGGACGGGCCCCGAGGACACCGGGCTCAGTGAGAGGAGCCGGACCCAGAAGGGCACATCCCGCAGGAGGACCCCACTCCCAGGAGGTCCCCAGAGGAGTCCCGTCCACACACAGACAGAGAGGAGAGGGTGGGAGCCGGGGCTGGGGCGGGGGGTGGGGAGTCCGTGCTTCACGGGGACAGAGTCTCAGTTTGGGGAGATGAGAAAGTTCTGGAGACGGAGGGTGGGGGTGGCTGCAGAACAGGGTGAAGGTGCTTCATGCCGCTGAGCTGTGCACGTAGAGACGGTTATGACAGGGAATTATTTCTACATCACCACATAAACAAAGATGAGGGGAGAGGCCGCCCAGGCCGGGTCGGGGTGGGGGCGGTGGGCACTCACCGGCCCGTCTTTGAGCGACTTCAGGATCTCGCTCCACAGCTTAGTGTTGCTCTGATCCTCCTTGATGAGGCTGCTCTGTTGGGCCGTGAGGCTGTAGGGCTCCACCTTGCTCTTCTTGGGTGTCCCTCCCGGGGACCCAATGCCAGCCTTGCCACCTACGGGGACAGAGCAGAGGGGGTGAGGGCAGGCGGCCGGACATGCTCACAGGGAGGCCCGGGGAGGCTGCCCGCAGAGACACGCACCCGCGGACTTGCTCTTGCGCTTGCCCTTCCTGGGGGACGTGAAGGCCCCCTCCTCTTCCATCTCCTGCTCCTCGGCCTCCCTCTTGCTGTTCTCCTTCTCCTTCTCCTTCCTGGCCCGGGCCTCCAGGTAGCCTTCCGGGTACTGCAGGAGAGTGGGATTGGCCATAAGGAGCAACGGAGGGTCCGGGCGCCCTTCCTGCCCCCTCCCTCTACCCTCACCTCGTTGACAGTCTCTCCCCAGTCCCCACTGTCGCCTCCAGAGACTTGGGACTCCTTCTCCTGACTCAGCCTCCAGGGGATCGCTGGCAAATAAACCTCTACCCGGCAAACATACCAGAAATAAAAGGGCAAAGGGCACCATCTGCGCCCGACAAGGGAACAAGGGAACGCACAGAAAATGCTCACCATCAGATCTAGCAATAAGAGAGTCTAATCATTATCCTTATTTGTCCGTTCAGAGGCAGGCAAGCTTTCCCACGAGGGGCCAAGCCTCAGAGCTCTGCTGTAGCCCCAAAGCGGACAGGGCCCAGGAAGGAATGGACGGGCAAGGCTGGGCCTCCAGAGAACTTCCTTCACAAAGACATGGCCCCGAGGCCTTGGCTCGCCAACCCAATTTTGAGGAGTCTGGGGCTCCCCCGGGGTCTAAGAGGCATTATTTGATGATAACCCCATCTCTGAGGCACCTCCTATTACGTGGGATTTTCCAGTGTGTCATCTAGAAACCATCAAGTGTCTTCAGCAACACGAAGTCACAAATACTCCCACCAGCATCTGGTGGGTCCTGTCCCACGACTATTTTTCTCCCCAGTTCCTCAAGCTTCTGAAATTCTCCGTGGTGCAAACATCATGTTCAAAAGACAACTTCATGACCCCCTGGGGGAGGCGCTATCTGATTCTCAGTAGCAATTAAGATTCCTTAAATAGTCCCACACTGAGTTATCAGCTGTAAAGAGACTCGCCATAATGAACAGAAACACCATAATTATGGTGCAGAAAAGGCACGCCGCGCACCCGGTGAACTCTGGGAGATACAGCTGCTGGGAGGAGGTGAGCAAGGGCTCTGAGGGGGCATTCCTCCCCACATCCCACCGGTTTTATGGGTTTGCCTGTGCGTGCTTGGAGGAGGCGTGAAGCCTAGCAAAAAGGAAGATCCCGGATTCCACGCTGATTTCACACAAACTCCTCCCTGAACACAACTCTAACAAGGAAGTCTGGCTCTCCACCCTCAAACTCTTGAGTGCAAAGACAACCACCAGCAGCCCACCGCCGAGATCTACTGGCTAAAGAATGTGAATGGTACAGCCAGCAAGGGGCGACCAGCTCGGTGCCTGGAAATCATTTAAGATCACAGAAACCCCGGAGAGCTTCTGGCCAAGAAAGCAGGCTCCCACAATCCCCAGTGACCGGCCAGGAAGATGAGGCTCAAAGCAGGCCAGCTCCTGGCCCGGGCTGTGCAGCACAAGGTGCCGGACGGGCCCGAGGAGCGCGGAGCTGGGCTCCCGGGCCGGCAGCGCCAGGTGTGGCCCGGACGCACCTGCATGGTCAGCCCCAGCTTCTTGATCCGGTCCTTCCCTTCCTTCGTCCAGGGGCCAGGTTCAGTGTCGTCCCTCCGCAGGAGATAGCGCCACACCAGGAAGCCGGACTTCCCCTTCTCCGGCCAGTACCTCACAACCTGCGGGGAAGCGTGGCGGAGGTCGGCGCCGTGCGGGGCTGGAGGGGGCCAGCAGGGGCCCGGCCGGGGCGAGGCCAGCCGCTCACCTTGTAGATGCCATCGTAGCGGTTGCCCTCGGAGGGCGCGTACTTGCTGTGCTTGCGACCCTTCACGTTCCGCACCACCCGCACCGGCTTCCCGGACCGCCAGTCCTTGGCCTCGGCCCCCTTGCGGTCGTTGATGGGGGCACTGCAGTTCAGAGCCAGCGCCCTGTGGGCAGAGCCGGGGCCCCACGAGGTGTAGGCCGGATCGCCTCCCCCTGCCCCCCCCCCAGAGGAGAGGGTCCCACTCTCACCCCTAGAACCGGTGACTGTGACCTTTGAAAAGTGGGTGACCGCAGATGGGAGTCAAGGTCAGAGGAGACCAGGGGGGACTAGCGTGGTGTCCCTATCAGGGTAGTGGAGGCACGGGCACATGGGGAGAAGGCCCCGTGAAGGAGGCAGAGGCTGGAGGGACGCGTCCACAAGCCACAGGACACCAGAGACCAGCAGCGGCCACCAGAAGCTGGAAGCAGCAGGGAGGATCCCCCTCCGGAGGTTTCAGAGGGAGCACGGCCCTGCCCAGCCCTCAGGTTCAGAGTCTGGGCTCCAGAATTATGCGAGAATAAGTTCCACACCCCGGGTGGAGGTGTGTGAACCTGGGCAGGGCCATCCCACCGAGGGCCACAGAGGCCCGGGACAAGCAGACCGGGGCTCAGGCTCAGCACCTCCTTCAGGACGACTGCGGAGCTGTGTGCCCCCCTGGCACCCCTAATGTGAGCTCGGGGCAGTCCTCACATCGGCCAGTGCTTCCCAACCGTGGGCTTTTAACAGCTACCGAAATTAAAATATTCCACTAGACAAATAACCGTACACTAACGTGAGCTCCCTGCCCCTTTCTATTTCGTGTTTAGTTACTCTTGCCATTTTAGATAATGATAGAATACCACCACGTATAGAATTTTCATGCCCCCATATCTCCTGAACACATTCTGAAAGTCGATTCACAGGATCACGGGTAAGAACGTTTTGAAGGCTCTTCACACACAGAGGTAAAGAGCTTTCCAGAAAGACGGCACCCGTCTGTATTTCTACCAACAGTGGGACACTGGCCTGCGTCTTGGCATTTCTCAACATTTTGGAATTTGTGGCCGATTTTATAGGGGAAATAAACAGTATCTCACCATTGCTTCAATTTGTATTTCTTTGATGACCAGAGTTTAACTCAAGTTTTCCTGGTCACTGGAGATCTGCATTGTTCTTGTGAATGACCTGTATGTCCTTTGCTTTTCTCGATTAGTTTTTCTTATTGATTTGCAAAGCTCTTTATACAGAAGAACATAACTATCATAGGTCATGTTTGTAGCAGACTCATCCCCCAAATAATCATTTGCCTGTTCATTTTACATATGGGTTCTATTGATATAACTTATAATATTTAGGTTATCAAATCCCTATCTTTTCCCTTTGGCTTTATGATGCTTTTTGTGCTTACAAACTCCGTCCCCATCCTGTGGTTTGGGGTCAGCAATCTCTGGCCCACTGCTTGGTTTTGTAAACAAAGTTTTATTGGAACACAGCCATGCTCATTCATTTATGTGGGCTCTGAGGCTGCTTTTATGCTACGCTAGCAGAGTTGAGTGCTTACAACAAAGGCCAGGTGCCCATAAAGCCAAAAATATTATCTGGCCTTTCAGGGAAGTTTTAACACATCTGAACGACTCACAAGTCTTTAGCAAACAGAAGGGAAGAAACGGATGTTCGTCATTTCTACATTCCATCACACTCCTAACAGGACTCTAACTTCCTGGACGTACACCCCAAAAAAGAACCAACCCCCTTCCCATGTAGCTGCCAGAGGACGAGGCAGAAGCCCGCTGGTGAAGAAAGAAGAAAACCTGCTTCTGCAAACCTGTTGGTGTTGGTGAGCTTCTGGTCACAAGACTGTTCCGCAGTCCGCTTGTTGCCAGAAAGATCTCGACCACCACTGCCCGTGTAAGTGAAAGAGTTCCCGTGGTCCTGAAACAGACAAGCAGGGCAGGCTGAACCCTCCACACAGAGGAGAGGAGAGACTCAGGCGAAAACAACACCGCACACACCTGCCAGGAGGTCAACTGTCAAATACCCAGAACGAGGAGAACCTGGGCTGACACGTGCTAGCAGAAGGAGTGCAAGCTGGCGCAGCCACTATGGACAACGGCACGGAGGCTCCTCAAAACATTAAGAACAAATTACCATTTGCCCCAGCAGTCCCACTTCTGGGTCTATATCCAAAAGAAGTGAAAACAGGGTCTTGAAGAGACGTTTGCACACCCATGTTCACACTAGCATTATTCACAACAGCTAAACGTAGAAACAACCCCACTGTCCATTGACGGATGAACAATACACACAGTGCGGTCCATCCACGCACTGGAATACGATCCAGCCTTAGAACAGGACATCCTGCCACCTGCCACGACGTGGAGGGACCCTGAGGACACCGTGCTCCGCGAGAGGAGCCAGACCCAGAAGGACACATCCCGCAGGACCCCAGTCCCAGGAGGTCCCCAGAGGAGTCCCGTCCACACAGACAGAGAGGAGAGGGTGGGAGCCAGGGCTGGGGCAGGGGGTGGGGAGTCCAAGCTTCGTGGGGACCGAGTCTCCGTGTGGGGAGATGGAACGTTCTGGAGACGGAGGGTGGGGATGGTCGTACAACAGTGTGAGTGCGCTCAACTGAGTTATGCACTTAAGAGTTAGTTGAGAGTGCAAATTTTATGCACATGAAATTATTTTATACACAAATTTTTTAAAAATCTGGAACCGCCCCCCCCCCCCCACACACTCACCACATCATCCTCATATCCCCCAGCCAGGACCAGGGAGTAAGCCCCATCGTTGCTCCGGCCGTGGATGCCTGCCACGTGAGGTCGATGGACCCCTGACTCGCTGACCTACGGAAATCACCAGGAAATAAACGGCACCTTTGGGACCGGCTGCCACAGAGCAGCTCAACGCCACCCTCCTTGCTCCCACTTCCAAAGCCAGCGGCCTGACTTTTCTGCCAAAGGCATCACACCTGTTACAGGAGCCTCTCCCCCAGACACCCCAAGTCTGAGCCACACCTCGGAAGGCGCTGGCCTGAAGTCCAGCCTTGCCACCTGCCCCCAGGGTGGTCCTTGCCCAGGCTCCGGGGCCTCTGGGAGGCCAGCCCCCAGCGGCCCAGCCCCAGAGCCCAGGGAGTCTGGGGGTACCTGGACTCTGAACCTCCACATGGTGCCCACAGGGATCCCCGGGATGGGTCCGTAGTGGTTGGACGGGACGATGGTGCACTCCTTGGTACGCCCCACACACGCCATGCCCTGTCCATCCAGAAACAGAGGGGCGAGCAGGGTGAGCGCGTGCAGGGCAGGCAGGGCGGCAGGGGCGCGGGGCGCGGGGCCGCCTCACCTTGCCCCAGTCGCGCTGTGAGGAGGATGTGGCCGACGCCATCTTCGCCTTCTTCTTACTCTCCTTCAGCTTCTCCCCCGCCAGCACCACCTCGCTGGCGTCGTTGCGACACTCGGGGCAATACCTGGGACAGCAGGGACGTCACCTCCTGCCCTCGCCTGCCCTCTCCCCGGGCTCCCTGGCGTCCGGCGTGGTCCGGGGAAGGGGGAGTGTTTCAGCTTCAACTCACTAACGGTGAGCAGGAAGTCCAGGCCCTCGGCTGCACGGGCCACGTCTGACGTGCCCTGGTGGGCAACGCTGAGCGAGAACGTTCTACCGGACGCCAGACGCTCGCCCCTCTCCCACGGGAATCTCACGGCGCCCCCCCCAACAGTGAGCGTAAATCCAGCCGGGATACGGGACCCCCACCCCCGGGGGAAACTCGACGGGCGGCGAGGAGGAGCCCGTCCACTCACCACTCGTCCTCCTTGGGGACACTGCTGAGGGGCGGGCGCAGGCAGTAGATGTGGAAGGCCATGTCACACTCGTCACACATGAGCTGCTTGTCGGGGTCCTGCTTGCCCCCGCACAGGTGACAGGCGCACACCCGGCACGTCTTGCTCTCATCGTCCTTGCAATGCTTGCATGAGGGCCCGCTCTTCCCTGGACACGGGAGGTGGGGCTCAGCTCCGGCGCGGCCGGCCGGGCAGAGCGGGGACGGGAGCCCCCACCCCACAACCGACGTGGGAGTCAGAGGGGCAGAATCAGAACTCACTTCTCATCGGGTTTTCGATGATGGGGCTCCCCTCACCCGGGCGCTCAATCTTGAACACCTCGTCCACGAAGATGATGCGACAGTCATTGAGAGAACCACCCCTGTGAGGCAGAAGCCATTAGAACATTCCAGCTGGCCAACCTGCCAAGGCGCCTCAGCGGGGACGCGGTCACCTAACACGTTTCTCAGAGCACAGGAACACCTCAGGTTCTATCTAGTTCTATCAGGGCCTCACGCATTCACTGAGCTTCTCCCCTGGCCAGTTCAAGTCCTACTAAGACAAAGACAACATATAAACCACAGTTTCAGTACATGATGCGTTTGAGAGAATCATTTCTAACCTTTCAGCAGGCAACACTGATGAAACAAGGCCCAACACACGAAACCTAAAGGTGAAGTCTGATCAGTCTCCCTCTCTCAGAATGCAAAACTCCTCCAGGGTCAAGTGACCGCCCCCCAACCCCGGGATCAATCCCATATCTCCAACAACAGCATACAATGGCAATCCAATGGGAGTCCCAGACCCGTGCCACCTGTGTGATTCTGCATTTTCCAACCACCATGCTGATGAAGTAAAAACGGATGGAATCCGTGCTGGGTTTTACGTAACCTGATGTACACAGATACTATTTCCACGGATGACGACTAGGACCAAACTATGTACGAGCTACTTTGCCTTCTTTCCCAGCACAAAGCTGTTGACGCCGGTGTGTGTGTATTACACTTCCGGTTCACCTCGGCCCGTGCTGGCCACGTTCCGAGGGCTCGACAGCACAAGTGGCCGTGGCCACAGACCGGGGCCGCACAGGCGCAGACAGTCCCACCAGCTCGCAGGAAACCCGGGGCCAGAGGCGCTGAGGACGTGGCGCCATGAGGTGTGCAAGGCAAAAACCCAGGCCGCGGAGATTCCGTGGGACGCACGACCAGGCTTCCTCAATTAGTAACCTGGTACGGAAAGGGGGAAGGAGGGAAGGATGGGAGACCAGAAGATAAAAGGGGCTTAAATGATACAGATTGACCTAACCAAACTCTGTCCATGCTCCGTTCATCCCGACCGAACAAACGGATAGGAAAAGCAAGTGAGGTAACTGGAAGACAAGCCAGTGACTGAGTGCGTCATTAAGAAGTTATGACCAAGACACAGAGAGGACTTAAAATGAATACACAAACTAAAATATTAAAAAAAAAGAAATTATGACTAATCTTTACATTGTGATACCATCATAACTGTTTAAAGAAGAATCACTTTAAAGAAATGAATTGTGGAGCGCCTGGGTGGCTCAGTTAAGTGTCTGCCTTCAGCTCAGGTCATGATCCCAGGGTCCTTGGATGGAGCCCACGTGGGGCTTCCTGATCAGAGGGGAGCCTGCTTCTCCCTCTCCCCCAGCAACTCCCCCCCACTTGTACATGCTCTCTCTCAAATTTTTTTTTAAAGATTTTATTTATTTATTTGACAGAGAGAGACACAGCGAGAGAGGGAACACAAGCAGGGGGAGCGGGAGAGGGAGAAGCAGGCTTCCCGCCGAGCAGGGAGCCCAATGTGGGGCTCGATCCCAGGACCCTGGGATCACGACCTGAGCCGAAGGCAGACGCTCAACGACTGGGCCACCCAGGCGCCCCTCAAATAAATAAAATCTTTTTTTTTAATAATTTTTTTATTACATTATGTTAATCACCATACATTACATCATTAGTTTTCGATGTAGTGTTCCATGATTCATTGTTTGCGTATAACACCCAGTGCTCCATTCCGAACGTGCTCTCTTTAATACCCATCACCGGCTAACCCATCCCTCCACCCCCCTCCCCTGAATAAATAAAATCTTAAAAAAATAAATAAGAAACTAATTGTAAAGCATGTATGGATGAAATGCATCAATGCTTGAGAGCCACCCCAGTACAACAGGAGCAGTAGCACTCTTCAGTGAAGGACAATTAACAGAAACCATTGCCAGCAGACACACCCTTACAGGATAAGGGAGAAAGCTCCTCAAACAGGTAGGAAATGATACAGGAAGGAATCTTAGGAGCAAGAGAAGAAAAACGGAAAAAGCAGAAACGTGGGCACATACGACAGATTAACCTCCTTAGGAGTTTTGTTTTTTTTTTTAAGATTTTATTTATTTATTTGAGAGAGAGGGAGAATGAAAGACAGAGAGCACGAGAGGGAAGAGGGTCAGAGGGAGAAGCAGACTCCCCACCGAGCAGGGAGCCCGATGCGGGACTCGATCCTGGGACTCCAGGATCATGACCTGAGCCACCCAGGCGCCCTCCTTAGGAATTCTTGAAGTCACAGGTGAAGACTGAAATAAAGATCCGAACCCTGTCTGCTACCCCGTGAGTACAAAGGGACATAAGTAAAGATAGGTTTCCGGCAAAAGGGACAACCGGTAAAATCCAGAGGAGCCATTAAGAAACCTATACACAGGGGCGCCTGGGTGGCTCAGTCGTTGGGCATCTGCCTTCGGCTCAGGTCATGACCCCAGTTCCTGGGATCGAGCCCCGCATCGGGCTCCTTGCTCAGCAGGAAGCCTGCTTCTCCCTCTCCCACTCCCCCTGCTTCTGTTCCCGCTCTCACTGTCTCTCTGTCAAATAAATAAAATCTTTAGAAAGAAAGAAAGAAAGGGCGCCTGGGTGGCTCAGTTGGTTAAGCGACTGCCTTCGGCTCAGGTCATGATCCTGGAGTCCCAGGATTGAGTCCCACATCGGGCTCCCTGCTCGGCAGGGAGTCTGCTTCTCCCTCTGACCCTCTTCCCTCTCGTGCTCTCTATCTCTCATTCTCTCTCTCTCAAATAAATAAATAAAATCTTAAAAAAAGAAAGAAAGAAAGAAAGAAAGAAACCTATACACAGCAGTACACTCAAAAGACCATACACAATCAGGACAGAATCCCAAAATGTGTTGAGGTAACCCACGGGAAAGATGGAAAAAGAGAAACGGAGGAAACAAAAAGAAAACAAACGACAAACTGGCGGATGTAACCTACCAACGATTGCCTAGTGTGAACGGTCTGAGTGCGCCGACCAAAAGACAAGATGCCGGGGTGGACTGAAAAACAACGCACCCAGTTACGTGCCGCTCACAAGAAGCTCACTTCAAATTCAACTACACGGGTTGAAAGTAAAGGAAAGAAGAGGACACAGCCTGCAAACATTAACTTGAAGAAGCAAAGCAGGTGTGTCCGTTCACGCACACATGGAGCCAAGGAAACTGCTAGGGAAATCGCATGATGGAACGGTCTCTCCACCAGGAAGATATAACTGCCCTAAGTGTGTGTGCACCAGACAACCGTGCCCTCCAACTGTGAGGCTAAGAGGAGAGGTAGACACATTCACAGCAAAGATGGGCCTCCCAGCACCCCCTCAGCACCTGATGGGGAACCGGAAAGACAATCAGCAAGAATCCGAAGAAGGGAGTACCACCAGCCAACATTCTGCCCAACGACAGAATATACTGGTTTCTCCTCAAGCAACGACAGAATAGTCACCAACTTAGACCCTACTAGGGGCCATAGAAGAAACCATAACCAAGTCACATTAGAAATCAGTAACAGAAGGACAATGCACAAGTCTCTAAACACTTGGGAATTAAACACAATACTTCTAAAGAAGCCAGGAGCCAGAGAGGAAGCCTCAAAAGAAATTAAAAAAGAAAAAAAAAAATATATATATATATATATACACATACATATATACATATAGAATGGTGAAGAAAAAGAAAAATACGACAGCAAACTTTCACATGGAGATCAGTGAAGGCAGTGCTGAGGACTAAATTTATAGCACTGAGTGCAGGCGTTAGGGAGGGAGATGCCACAGATTGACAGTCTAAGTTGCTACCTCAAGAAATTAGAAAGAAAAAATCATATCGTATAGTGACTAACATAATAAAAAAAAAAAAATCAACCCAAAGAAAGGAGAAGGGAGAAAATTTAGAAGAGGAGACCAGAAATCAATGAAATTGAAAACAAGAAAACAAGAGAGAAAAGCAATGAAAGAAGACATTAAAAAGAACATAGCTGCAGCCTGGTCTGAGCCCCGGGACCCTGCCCCTAAATGCCTGCGTGGGTTTCCACCCTGGTGTCCCTGTTCCCACGCTGCCCCCTGCAGTCCATTCCCCTCTCAGCTGCCAGAGCTAAAATTCTTAATTGTAGGTCAAAGCATGTGGCTTCTGTACCCAAATGCTCCAGGGGCTGCCAGCAAAAGAGAAAGAACACCAGTTCTGAACCTCTCTGGACCATGCTGCTTAGAAGCTCCCACAGTCTCAATCCCTCCACTTCACCCCACTGGCTTCCTTGCTAGAAACGCACCAGCTATGGCCCTGCCCCAGGCCCTTTGCACTTGCTGTGCCTGCACTCATGACCCTGTTGCCCCAATATTCGTGTACATATGCATGATACACATGATGGACTATCACTTGACCACAAAAAAGGCCATTCTGACACCCGCCACAACATGGAGGGACCCCGAGGACACTGGGCTCAGTGAGAGGAGTCAGACCCAGAAGGACACATCCTGCAGGAGGACCCCACTCCCAGGAGGGCCCCAGAGGAGTCCTGTCCAGAGACAGAGAGGAGAGGGTGGGAGCCAGGGCTGGGGCAAGGAGTGGGGAGTCCGGGCTTCATGGGGACAGAGTCTCCGTGTGGGGAGATGGAAAGTTCTGGAGACGGAGGGTGGGGGTGATTGCATGACAATGAGAGTGTGCTTCAAGCCAGAGCTGTGCACTTAAAAATGGTTAAGACGGTTAAGTTTTCTGTTATATATATATATCTTAGCACACACACCCAGAGGCAGGGTAGAATAGGGCTCGGCAAATACCTACTACAATGGGCCAGGCAGTATTTTCGGCTTTGTGGGCCACACAGCCTCTCTCTCCGCTAATCGACACCAAAGCAGCCACAGATAATCAGTAAAGAGATGGGCATGGCTGTGACCAATAAAACTTTATTTGCCACAACAGGCAGAGGGCCGGATCTGGCCTGTGGACAGCAGTTTGCTGATCCCTGATGTGGAGTACATCCTACACGTGCTTTGCTTCTGTATGTGTTTATGCTTGCTTACACACAGAACATCCCCAGAAGATGACAAGAAGAGAGTGGTCTCCAGAAAGGAGTACTCGGTGACCAAGGGATAGATAAGGGAAAATATTCCTCCTTCAGTACTTTCTGGATTTTGACACATTTGAGATTATTACCTATTCACCAAATTCAAAACAACACAAAAAAGAGAAAAAAGCATCTTAAAACCTCACTGTCAGGGCCTGGGGTTCAGAGACAGTCCCTCAGGCGGAGGGATGTGAGGGACTGAGGGCCTCACCTCCGGAGCCCTGGCTGGACAGCCTCAGGGCCGTGTGCCACTCACCCAAGCCGGACGTTGGCGTACAGCTCCCGCGCCGTCCGGGTCTCACGCTTCCGCAGGATCTCTGCATCGTACCAGAAGCCACGCTCCTTGGGATTGTCAGGGTTATAGTTGAGCATAACCTCCTGGCCCACCTCTAGCTCGTGCCACTTGAGAATGTTTCGGGCACGAGCCCGGACGTCACGGGAACTCATCTGGACCACTCCATTCTCCGGGTAGCTGGGAGGAAAACCCCATCCTTATCAGATCCCGGGGCAACACCCAACTTCATTCCCTTGACGGGAGATAGAAGCCGAGGCAGAAAAGGCTGTGCCGACTTGGGTTCGGGTTACTCGGTCACCCCAAAGATCTCATCTCCCAGTACGGAAAATACCCAGGCCGAGAGGACGCAAATTACAGGTGTTGTGGGTTGAATGGTGTCCCCCAAAAAGACATGTTGGGAGTCCTAATCCTTGGTACCTCACATGGAAACGGGGTCTCTGCTGATGTCATCAAGCTTAGATGAGGTCGCACTGTGGGGGGGGGGGACCCTAAATCCAGTGACTGGAGTCCTTAGAAGAAGAGTGAATGAGACAGATGGAGAGCGACACCTGAAGACAGAGCCAAAGAACGGAGGGATGCGGCCACAAGCCAAGGACTGCCAGCCATCACCAGAAGCTGTAGGAGCCAAAGAGGGAGCCTTTAGGGGGAGTGGTGCCCTGCCAGCCCCTTGATTTTGAACCTCTGGCCTCCAGAACAACGAGAGAATAAACTTGTTATTACAAGCCACTTGATCTGAGGTCCTTTGTTTTCGCAGCCCTGGGGAACGAACATATGGGACATGTGTGGAGGCCAAACCCTGCACTGCATCCACCGGTCTGTTCCGGAAGGGGCTTTTGGATAGGGGTTTACCACCTCATTCCACTTATACAACCTACTGGATATTAGAATACAATAGGAATTCATTATTCCAGATATGCAGGAATGTTCTAGCAGCCTCAAAAAAGGCATAAAATACTTGGACTGAAAGAAACATTCTCTGAACAAGTTAAACCTCTCCGCTGAGGAGGAATCCCTAATCTACGTCAACTCCCCATAGGGTTGAGCACTCCCTTTCCCCCAGGAAATCACCAAGAACAAGGGTTGCCGAACTTTTCTTGTAAAGGGTCAGATGCGTTGTGAGCTGGAAGGTCTCTAAATCCTCAACTCTATAACCAAGGAAAATAGCCACAGGTGAAAACAGAAACGAATGGGCGAGACGGGCTTTGATAAAGCTTTCTTTACAAATCCAGATCCCGGGATTCGGCCCCAAGGCTGCAGTTCCCAGCCCCAACCAGGAGGCTGGGAGTCCTGCGTGGACTGACTCATTCCTCCAACTACTCCGATAATTTCGGCAGAGCTAAGCTGAGGAGGTGCCAGAAACTGGCAGGGAAGCAGCCCCTACAGCCCCCAGAATGTGAGCTCTCAGTGGCGAGGTCCACTTGCCCTCTCTTACGGACTGAGTTGTGTCCCCCAAAATCCCCATGGTAAAGCCTGAACCCCTAATGTGACTACATTTGGAGGTGGGGCTTTTGGTGAGGTCAGTAGGGTTGAACGAGGTCACAGATGTGGTGCTCCAGTCCAATGGGATTGGAGTCCTTACAAGAGGAGGAAGGAACACCAGGGCGCTCCCTCTCTCTCAGCCATGTGAGGGCAGCAAGAAGACAGCCAGGCTGCAAGCCAGGAAGACAGCCCTCAGCAGGAACCCGCCAGCACCACGATCTGGGATTTCCAGCCTCCAGAACGGTGAGATCTAGCCACCTAGCCTATAGCATCCTGTGGTGGCCATTGAGCCCATCCAAGACCTCTTCGACACACACAGACAAGGAGTCCCTGTGCCCGGCACACGGTTAAGCGCTAAGTACTTGTGCATTCCAGTAAAGGGACAGACAACAAACTAGAGGGGCTTCATGCAGTGGCGACACACAGTATGAACAGAAGACGACAGGCAACGGGGTTGGGGGGGGGCACATTTCCAACTAGATGACCTGAGGAGGGGTTCAGCCTAGCTGTGGGTCCCCATGACGTCAGTCCTCTAGGGGTGACCTCCCGGGTGGTTAAATCCTAATCATAATCTCCAAGCCCGTGCCAAACTCCAGGTCCCACGGACACAGCCAACACCCCGGCCCACCCAACCACAGTGACACTCACTCGTCATATTTCACATGATAAATGACGTCTTCTTCCGGCGTCAAGCTAGAGGTGGAGCTGCAGGGCTCGTCCTGAGACGGGGCCTTCCTCGTCACCCTGACAACCTGGGCCTCGAACCACGCTCCCATGTTCGTGTCCCGAGCATCCACATACTCGTTGGCCTGCCAGGAACAAGAAAACACTCTCATCCAACCCAGAGAAGGCAAGTCCGACCAGCAGCACGGACCAGAGACTGCTTGGGTTCTCAGGCGTTGGATGCTTCAGGATCGGGACACAAACCCAAGTGACTGTAATAGGATTTCCTGGCTATGGCACTGCTGACATCGGGGCCTGGTGATTTTCTTATTCTCCTTCCACTGGGAAGGGCAGAGAGATCCCCGCAAAACCCAGACACGACACTTGCCGTCAAGGATCACGAAGGGATGCTGGAGTACTCTGTCTCCACAGAGAAGCCTCGGGAGCCCACCCACTGGCGATTTGCACAGCAGGACCAGGGGGCCCAGCCAAGGGAAGGAGGGCAGCTCGCCTGACCCTGCAGTTGGGCACCTGGAAAGCCAGTGATGATGGAGGGGCACGGGGCAGGCTACCCGGGGCCCTGGGGGGGAAGAGAGCAGCCACGTGGGGAGCACGCTCCACCCCAAACCTTCTGCGAGAGACCCACCTTGTACAGACCCAGCTCTGTCTCGTCCCATGTGTCTTCATCTGCCAAGCTCGCCTTCCCGTCTGCCTCCGAGGCCGCCTCACCGCTGTTCGAGGACTTGTCGGACTCGCTCTGGCCCAGGCAGCAGCCCGAGTCCGTGTCCGACAGCTCTGAGTCCCTCTCCTTGATGCTGCTGGCAGGGAGCACAAGGCTCTGGCGGACCAGGAGCTGGATGGTGTCATTCAGGCGAACGTCATAGTCAAAGAGAGTGTGGCCGTCCTCCATCTGCAGAGACACCAAGACAGAGGTCACCAGCCCGCCAGCCATTTAGCGCTCGCCTTCTGGGTGACAGCAGGAACAGGCAGCGAGCAAAGGACCAAGTCTGCCCTCGTGGAGGACAGGATCTAGAACACAGCAGACCTAGATCAATACTGCCGGGGGCGGGGTACACACAGTCCCCCCCATCCTTCGGGACCTTTAGAGCCTCTCGAATGAGGATTCCCTGCGTCCTATGGAGAATGTCCTGTGAGCACCCAGCATGACCAGCCGTGCTGGGTACACCCATCACATGTCAGGGGAGGGTTTCTTAATATTCCGTCTTTTGTCACTTTTATAATAACAATACACTTTATCACTGATGCCAATCTGAGGACAAGCCTGCCCTCCAGGGAACACTGGGTGATCTGGCTCAAAACGTCTGCAGTGTCAAGGCAAAAAAAACTTTGCATTAATTATTTACGGAAAAAAAAAAAAATTAAGTCCAGTCCTTGCTCACACCAGACACCAGAATCAATCCCCAACGGGTCAGACGGTGTAAACCAGAGTGACCCCAACGTGGGAGAGTCACCCCTCCCCCCAACTCAGTGTGTATATTCCAACGTGTGCAACGTCCCAGAACCTCAGCGCGTCAGGTGGTTACAGAGCACAGACTCCTGGGGGGGAGGGGGATGATCAGTGGAACCCCCTGACCCAGGGGGTCTCACCCAGGGTGATCCTGCCCCCCCCAGCGGACACTTGACAACACCTGGATCATTCTGGTTGTCACGACTGGGGCGGGGCCAGGGATGCGCCCCAGCCTCCCATGGTGCCCGAGACACGCTCACATCAGGGAACGATCCAGCCCTGATGTTCACAGTGCCGAGGGGGGAGAGACCCTGGCCGCTATGAACCAAAGGAGACACAGACCCAACATTCGCTGGTTTCCGCGCCGGCTCTGGCTCCAGCTGCGCCCCTCTACGAAGGCCTTTCTCCGAATCCCACCCACACACGAGTCACTGACAGGATCCTGTGTGCTGGCACAGCTCAGGTCTGCCACCCTGGCCGTGGCCTGGCAAGGTTGTGCGAAGGAGTTATGTCATCTGAGCCGCATCCCGGTGGCAAAAAGGCCGAGGACTTATCTTTTATTAGAAACTGTCCCATGGCACCCAACAAGGACCCTCAAGTGCATCTTGTTCTCTCCCGATGTCCCTAAGGCAGGTCTCTGCCCTCAGCACTGGGGGCATACGGGGCCGGGCTGTTCTCCGGGGGGCTGTCCTGGGCACTGTGGGGGAGCAGCATCCCTGACCCCACACACTCGATGACAGGAGCACTCCCGGTCATGAGGACCAGAGATGTCCCCCAGACACTGCCCAGTGTCCCCTGAGGGCAGCACTACCCGGTTCAGAAGCAGCTTCCTAAAGAAAAAGAGAAAGGGAAATAAAGACACGAATAGTCAACTTTCCTTCCTTCCCAATGTTTACCAAAAGTTGCTGGTTGGAAGGCCATCAATATGCAAGCAGCCCCTGGGGTCACAGGGAAGCGAGCTCCAGGGTCCAAAGCCCTTCACTGCGGTGGCTGCTAGGCTTTATTCAGCACAAACCTGAGCATCGGATGAATGGTCACCCCGCTCCCCGAGAAAAAGGCATCTGAACACTCCAACACTTGCCTACAGCCACGGGGTTTCTAGGGCCCGCTCCACGGCTTTGCCCAGGGTGAGGGGGGAGCCTCCGATGTGCCCAGCCCTGCCCACGAACCACGGGGAGGCCCGGGTGGGGGAGACTCAATGCCAGCCCCCCCCAACAGGGCCAACACAGGACAGCGGTGACAACGGGTAGAGGGGACACAGACGTGAAGGAAGAGACAAGTCAATCTGCACATGCACGTTCACAGCAGCAGGACTCACAACAGCCTAAGGGTGGAAACAACCCAGCGTCCATCAATGGGGGGACACACACACACGTGTCCCCCATGCACGGGAGCGTCCCTCAGCACGAACAGGAGAGGTGCCCCACACGTGTCCCCGGGGATGGACCCCGAGCCCAGGACGCTCAGGGAGGAAACCAGACACGGAAGGCCACACGGGGTGTGAGTCCACGTGGCTGACACGTGCAGCACGGGCTCATCCACGGGCAAAGCAGGTGACTGGTTGTCTGGGGCTGAGAAGGGGACACTAAAAAGTATGTAGGCGAAGAAAATATACTAGCATTGCTTACGGTGACAGCTGCACAACTCGGAAGACACTGAAAACCACCGAATTACACACTGGAAGTGGGTGAGTTGTAGGGCATGTGAATTACATCTCAATAAAGTTGTGGTTTTTTTTTTTTCCAAAAGAAAAAAAGGAGCCCAAGACAGGGGCATACCATGTGATGCCAGCTCCGTGACGTTCTGGAAGAGACAAAACTGTGGAGACAGAAGGATCAGTGGGGACCAGGGGCCGGGGGACGAGACGTGACGGACAAGGTGGGGCACCGAGGACTTCCGCTTCAGGGCCGGGAGGCTCCTCCCTCTGTCCAAACCCACAGGAGGCACAACACCAGGAATGAACTCTAATGTCAACTATGGGTCAAGGTGGGTTCGTTGAACGTTAACACACATGCCACTTGGGTGTGGATGCCGGTAGCTGGGGGGACTGGGTGTGTGGGAGGCAGGATATAGGAGAAATCACTGAACCTTCCTCTTGATACTGTTAAGCACCTAAGACTCAGAATTAAATAGATAAATATACGTAAGCCTACAAATATGTAAGTTCACAATAAGTATGTTAATTTAAAAAGAGGAAGAAACGCGAGCATTCCCAGTGTAACTGGGACAAGGAAACCAGCAGAAGGCAGGCCAAATGGCCTTAGAAAGGGTGAACAAGATACATGTACCCTGGGGCCCAGCACCTCGTGAGGCAGACACCCCCTGGGCACTGCAGACATCGGGCCACATCGCTGTGGGGGGCCGTCCTGGGCACTCTGGGGGGCTGAGCAGCATCCCTCAGCCCCGGCCACTCCATGCCAGGAGCACCCCCAGATGTGACAGCCACAGACATCCCCAGACACCGCCAAGCAATCCCAGAGGAGCAGCATCACCCCCAGGGAGAACCACTGAGCTAGAGAGCGCCTCACGTGTGTGCCCAAGAGACACGTACAGGGACCTCACAGGGCATTCACAGCAGCCTTACCTGCGGGGCAAACAGTGGCCTCGTCACACAGCTGCACGTGACAGGGAAACGCAGCAAAGCAGACGCAACTCCCGCATGTGTCAAGGGAAACAAGGACAAACGAGAGGACGGGAAATAAAGCATAAACCAAGGCAGCTGGACAACGGAGAGGCAGGGGGACAGCTGGAACAAGGTGCATGACCGGGCCCCTCACGCCCACGACGGGTCAGGAAGCCAGCCTCCATCAGCGTACAGATTTGCTCAGGCACAGGCTCCGTGGAGGAAGCCAACGGGCCCACCGATGCAAGAACGCAGACAGAGGCACAAACGGGGCAGGGAAGGGGGCATTCAGGCTGGGGGAGGCTGGCACAGGGCTCTGCCTCCCGGTACAGCTGGTCTGGCTGCTTCCTGCGGCCATTTCTAGAACTTTCCAGAAGGGCCCTTGCAGTCAACAGGAAGGCTGCACGATGGTTTTGCTGTAGGAGAGGGTGTGTGTTGTGCCGCCCTATCCCTCCACCCTGCCTGCCCGGAGCTGTGCACAAACGTTTGGGAACCACGGTGGGGGAGAGGCCGGGCCCAGGCCCGCCTCACGCCAACGTGTTCCACATTCAGATTCATTATCAGTATCTGAAAGTTCTCGAGCGCCTGGCCAGCTCAGTTGGAGGAGCATGCAACTCTTGATCGCAGGGTTGGTGAGTTTGAGCCCCACGTTGGGTGTAGAGATTACTTAAAAATAAAGTCTTAAAAAAAAAAAAAAATCCAAAAATTCCCAAGAGTAACGGTATTAATAAAAGCTACAAACACTGCACGACAGATGATCTGTACCTCATGTTAGAGGTCCTGACGTTAAAATTAAACCTGAAGTTGACAACTTGTAGAAGGAAGCTTTGCATGGAAAATCCCTCAAACCTAATAGGACACATATGTATGATTTGGGGCACGTAACCCTATACAGCAGATTCAGGTCAAAAGACAAAACTGCCCACAGTGTTTATGTCTTCCTCTCTGTTTTAATCCAAGTATGCTTTCTGGACGTTTCTGGACGTTTGGAATTTTTGGCCACGCGCACCGTGTAAAAGCGAAGTAAACACGTATACGATCTGACAGCTAAGCATGTTGGTTCCTGGTGGAGACCGAGATTAAAGCTTGCCATGTCTACCGTTTCTGTCCACGCTCTGCCCCCTCGTAACATTTTCAAGGGATACTTTACAGGGTGCCGGGTGCTGCCCAGAGGCAGGAAACACACGTCCCTCAGTTTGGCACGTGGTGGTTCTTGGGTCGGTCGGCTCTAAGTAGCCGTTTTGGCAAGAGGTGGAGGGGACAGTGAGCCTCATACCAAGAAGGACTTACAGCTAGAGGAGGAGAGGGAGCATTGACGAGGGCCTGTTGGGCTGAGAGGGAGGAAGCAGGAAACGGCTCCACCCCCCTTCCTGGGGGTGTAGCCCTGGCCCCTCACCTGTCCCGCTCAGCCTCCAGGCTCGGCAGCAACCCAACATGCAGACAAGACAGACGGACAGAGATGGGAGAGAAGAAAACTGCATGAAGCAGGAGCCCAGATGTGGCAGAGGGAACACAACTTCCCACCTTGGGGGGAGCGAGCAGAGTGGACAGCACATCCAAGCCACATGTGACCCCTCCACATCAACAGAAACTTTTTAAGCTTTTATTTATTTATTTGAGAGAGCGAGAATGAGAGAGAGAGAGCACGAGAGGGAAGAGGGTCAGAGGGAGAAGCAGACTCCCTGCCGAGCAGGGAGCCCGATGTGGGACTCGATCCCGGGACTCCAGGATCCTGACCTGAGCCGAAGGCAGTCGCTTAACCATCTGAGCCACCCAGGCGCCCGTCAACAGAAGCTCTTTAGGATCTTCAACTGGTTTTGGAGGGGGGAAAGGAGTCCTGAGACCAAACGCCTTGTACATACCCTGCCACACAGTGCTCTAGGGGACCTCTTCTAGTACATTCCACAGCAGTGCTGTTCCTCACAGTAAAACCTGGATCACCAACTAAGGACGCTGGATGGAAGCGCGATAGGGCGTAACTGGCTAGCTACAGTCAGTCTGAAGGTCTAGTCTGCACCTGTTTTGGTAAAGTTTTATTGGACTGGGACATGCCCATTCATTTGCATACTGTCTGTGGCTGCTTCCCCCTCCAATGGCAGGGGTGAACCGTCCTCGAGGACACAAATATTTACATAAAGCGTTTGTTGACGCCTGGCTTAGAGGGCAAGCCCTCCAGCTGGGAGCCCTCCCAGGGGAAGGGGACCCTCCCTCACACAGCCTAAGGACAGGACCCTACTGCCCCGCTCTGCCCTTCGGGAATTCAGGGACAAGCACTCGGGAAAAGCCACTCTGAACTGGTGGTGTGCTAGGACACGGGTGACCCTCACGAGGCCGTTCCCAGGGCACCATTTCAGCCTGATCTTTCAGACGGACCTTAACATGGCCTTTGAGGCCAGTGAAGCCGATTTCGCTGTTTTCCTAATGTCAGTTACCTACTAAATTAGTACCTCTCAACTGGGGGCAATTCCAGACAATGAGCCGGCCTCCCACGTCAGCAAGGCCGACGGGGAGAAACCCCGGAGCTGATTCACCGTGCCTCTACCTCGAGCTGGCTGCGCCCAGCCCCGCACCAGCCACACCGGGAGAGCCGCTCGGAGCTTGGGCCGCGGCCATCTGGGCAGGGGACCCGGGGAAGATTATGTAAAGGGCAGAGCCCGGCACCTGAACGTGCTGGAGTCCCCACAAATGACAGCTATTGTTATTTTTATGGGCAGCCAAGAAAAAGGCGCCAGATGCCTCTTGCCCTTGCCCAGGCTGGGCCTGCGGCCCGGGTCCCTGCCCCCATTCGGCTTCTTGCATTTCCGCCAATCAAACGACATAACCGCCAACCTATTCAGCCCAAACAAGCCGGCCACGAAACCCTCCCATATCCTGAAGAAAGGCTCAACTATGTTCTGCTTTATCATCTCAATCAACCTCACTGCAGACCTTGGACTGCGATGACATGTTTCTTTAAAAGGGAGGAGGAAAAAAAAAAGGGGGGAAAGGATTGCGAAGACACTCTAGAACATTCTGTAAAAACAGCTCTCTTGCCCCGCCCACTGGAAACTAGGCTGCTTTCTATCGCTGTTAGCCTAGTCTGTTTGCAGACTCGACTCACTGGCTCACTGGGAGGTGCCGCCATAAGCCTTGTCTGTCCGTGTCCCCCCCCACCCTCGCCGTCCCACCTCCCCGCAGCCAGGCCAGGGCCTCGCCAGCATCCCCGGGAAGTTGCATCACGCTCTAGGCCTGGCTTCCTCGGCCGGAAGACAGAGACGACTGCACGTTCCCTCACGAAGCTGCCGAGTGGGGACGGAGCGCCAGGCGGGGGATCGGGCGGCAGTCACAGAGGTCACGGGGGAAGCAGGAAGCCTGTGCTAAATGTGAAAGCCGTGTTGTGAGCAAGCAGCGCCAAAAGCTCCAACTCTCATCGCTGATGGCCCGCCAATTAAAGGTACACCCTGCGTGTCTCCCGCCCCCAGGTGTTCCTGGTATCATCGGGCTTTATAACTTTCCAAGGGGGCATAAGGGCTTTTGTATGGGTTGGATCTCGTGTTACAAATGAAGGGAGATGGGGGTTTGGTTTCGTGGGTGTAGACATTTGTCCAGACTCCAAATGGTCCGCCTGATGTGTGCATATCTCGCTATATATGTGTGTTACCTAAAAAAAACGAGACCCACAAATCCGTACTGGACCCTAGTTAATGGCAGGCATGCTTAAGTGCTCAGGGTTGGCGTGAACCTGTGTCTGCAACTTACTCTGAAACGCACTTCAAAAACTACAACGGACTGGCGGGCAGACAGGAGGACAGCGAAAGCGTGCTAACTGGAATGTGGCCGAGTGTCAGGGGGAAGCTCTAGGGGTAGGTGCTTGGGGGTTCGTGGCTCTTGCAAACTTTTCTGCCGGATGGAAATGTGACAACAGTGCCTGGCACGTGGCAGGCGCTCCCAGATCCTCCCACTTTAGAGGACTCGATCGGATCCACCTCTGAAACACACCATGACCTGCTTAGCAGGCACACCCGAGGGTTCTCAGAAACTCTGTGAAAGGACCTTCTGCTGAACAAAGAGATTGAGTGGCTAATCGAAGTCAGTCTGGATACCACAAAAGATGAGCCCTCGGAGGCGGCGGGAGAGAGCACCTCGGCAGAGCTTACTCACAGCCCTGCGTTTGCTCACCGCGCAGGCCAACGAGTCCGCGGGACCGGCTTCCCCTTCCCAGGCAGGGCGGGTTAACTCAGCTTCTAAAGACATTCAAGTCATCGTGTCTCTCCCAGGAAGGAGGTGAAAGGTCCCCAAGGGCACCACGAGCCCAAGAAATTAATCATCAGGTCTCATTTCGAGTTAAGCAAACTGGATCCTCCCAGCCCCCAAAAATCCCGGCCGGGCGCAGAGTGTTTATTTCTCAATGGAGACACCAGATGGCGGCAGTACCCAGTTCAAAACGCAACAACAACAAAGTCAGGCACGCGCAGCCCAACTGAAGACTTTTAATCCAGGGCACAGTCCCCAAGCCACCGCTGTCCCTACCGTGCACCCCACTCCACGATGGCCCCTGCAGACGGGACCGACACTTTGTGCCGTACCATCTTAGCTTACCAGGGGAAATCCCACTCACAGTAGGATGCTCCGTCGCCCCCCACAAAGACACAGACAAAAACGGAAACCCCCCACTACACCTGGAGAAAGTGTCCCAAATGTGGGCAGCTGAGAAAGCAAGGGTGACCATTTTAAACGCTACCAGGGGCCAGGGAGAGAGCAAGAAGAGAGGACGCAGAAAAGCGGGGCCCGCAGACCCCAAGGAAAGCACGAGCTCCTGGCAGAAATTCCTGACCAGCAAGCGCCATCTCCAGCCTCTGAACAAGCTGATCCAAATTTCTCGAAAACAGACCCTGTGGGGTCAAACTCTAAATAGGTGCAAGCTGTGGGGCCATCGGTGTGTGTTTCAAAGGAAAACCTGGTCCCTTCCGTCCTACTGAGAAAGGATTCTAGGCTCTTCCTCGAAATTCATCAGTCCTCCATTGGCCACCTCCAACTTCCTTTTCTAGAAATTATATTGAGAGAAGCTTCAAAAAACCGGGGGGGGGGGGCAGACTTAAAAGCCCAAATGCTACGGACTGGAGTGCCAGCTTCCTGCCCGGTATGTCGATCTGCGAGTGGAGCCTTTGTTCCTGGCTCAGGCATTTGAGGTTTCTGTGGAGACGTGAAGCGGGACCGGACGAGGGGCGGGGAGAGTATATGTACGACGCCTGGACCAGGCAAGAACAAAGGTGCTGGGCGGGCGGCAGCCGACAGGGCGGGTTTACCTGCTTGCCCCTGTAGAAAAGCCTCTGCAGGCCTGGCTCCACGTGGAACAGCTCCTGGATCTTCCTCCTCAGCTCCTCCACCTTGGTCAGCCTGGACAGTGAGTCCACAGTGTGGGCCACCTTCCCGTCCATGGTGCGAACCTGGATCCACATGGTATCTGCTGGTGCTGAAGGCGAGAGAGCGGGACCCCTGGGTCAGTGGTGCTGCTGCCGCCACCACACCGTGCCATGCTCAGGTCATCTTGGCTTTTGTCCAGTCTGTGGACACTAGAAAACTCCCAGGACGCCCTCCCAGCGCGCTGGTCCGCGGAAGAGCCACAGCTGACCAGGGCCCCGCGGAGTAAATGAAGAAATTAACGCATTAACGACCAGCAACGGCGCAGGAACGAGGAGGGGAGGGTGAATGAGGGGAAGGCAAACGGCATCTTGGACCACTCAGTCCAACCCACTCCGTCTTTCACGGCGGGGGCGTGGGGGGGGGGGAGACACACAAGATCCAGAGAAGTAAGGAGGACACAGCCAAATAGCGAGGAACCAGGTTTCTTCGTTCGTTCATTGATTCATTCATTCATTCATTCATTCCTTGGATTAATACTGACGCAAGAGGAGAACCCAAAACTCCGGCGCGGGTTGGAACTTCCGAAGTCCCAGTAACTCAACTAAGTGTGACCGAAGGCGAAGGACCACCCCCCCGACCCTGGAGCCCCCAACCCTGGGTGCCCGCGGCCCCCGCCTCCCCCCGCGCGCGTGCGCGACACTGCCGGCCCCCGCGGTGGCCATGGCAACCGGCCGCCCCGTCCCGGCCGCCCCCGCGCGCGCCGCGCTTCTCACCTCGGCCCGGCGGCGGCCACACGCGCAGGCTCGCGTTCCCGGGACCCCGACCCACGAGCCCAGAGCCCCTCTTATTCTCCCGCCCGCTCGCTCGGGCCACGCCAACTAGCCCACGCCCACCCCCACCGCCGGGACAGGCCGAGGGGCCCCGCGCGCCAAGTCCCGCCCCCTTCACTTGAGCCGACTCGCTCACTGGCTCCGCCGCGCCCGGCTGCCCCGCCCCGCCCGCTCCCCATTGGCCCAGGCGCGCCCGGGGAACGAAGGGCGCGCGAAATCGGGCTCGGGCGCGACAATTGAATCCCAGGGCAGCCCGCGCGCAGGCGCGGAGCCTGACATCCTCCCCTGTGGCTCGCCAGGCCCTCCCCCACCCGGCCGGCGCGACCCCCGCGGGGCTCTGAGTATGTTCCTCTCGCCCCTGCCGGCGCCCGGGCTGCGGGGGACGATTCCCAAGGGCCGCAGGGCGGGGGCAGAGCCCGAGACGGCGTGGAGAACAGCCACGCTACCGGGCACGAGTGCGCTGGTACTGGCCGCGCGTCCCCGGGCCGCTCCCGAAAGTTTTGCAAAGTCTCCGCGCCCGGTGCCGCCGGGCCCTTCCCCCGGCCCAGGATGGCACCCCGATCAGTCGGAGGCTCACCTCTCCGGCCGCCCCGATCCACTCTCCTGCCTGCGCGCCTGGCCCGGCTGGGGATGGCGATAGAGACGCGTGCGTGGCCCCGGACCCCGCGCGGACCTGCCTGCGACCCGGAGCGCCTGGACGGCCACCACTGCCCGCCGCGCTGCCAGCTGCTCTGATTTTTTTTCCCGCGAAAACTCGGCGTTTGGGAGTTGCGGGGCCGCGGGAGGCCGCGCCAGGGGCGGGCTCCTGCTTGGTGATTGGCCGCCGCAGTGGCGGGAAGCGAGAAAGGGGGTGGGGGGCGCCCCCTCCTCCATCCACCCCCACTCCGCCCAGCGGGCCACGGCCCCGCCCAGCCCTATGCGCTCTGCTGGGCGCACCCAGTGTGCGACCCGACCCAGTGGCGGGAGCTGGCCCCCCCCCCCGACTCTGCATGTCCCTCAGGAGCCCTAGGGATACCCCTGGGCAGGGACCCCGGGTAGAGTCCCCCTGACCTTTTAAGTCCTTTTCCACAGCCCCTTTCCCGGGGCACGGGCATGCGCTGACCAGGAGGGCAGGGAAGGCCGGAATCAATGTTTAAACACTGCAGTAGAATGTGGGGGCCCCTCTCGAGACTGTACCCCGATGGCCAGCCTGATGGCCCCAAGCTCCATTTCCTGGCGTCAGGGCCTGCTAGAGCTCCCCACCCTACCCACCCGCAGGGCTTGTTTGCTGGGTTTTCCCGCCTCGTTTTCCCGCCTTCTCCCGCTGTCCAGGCGGGCAGGACTGCCCTGCCCCCTCCACCCTGCTTGCTCTGCTCTGGCCAGTCTTGGCGGGCACACAGTGACCCATGCTGGGCACCTACAAAGCGCCTGGACACAGTGTTCGGAGCTGGGGGGTGGGGGCGGCAACAATGGGCAAGGCCAACCCTGTTGGTGGTCTCCAGAAGGGTAATTTCTTGTCTGGAGAGACAGGCAAAAAATGAATAAGTAAAGCAAATCATTTCAGACACCACTGTGAGCGATGAAGACAGGACAGTAGCTGGAGAGGCATGTGGGGGTGTGCAGAGAGGACATTCTGGTTGAGGTGGAGAGGTGGGCCTCTCTGAACGGATGACATTTGAGCTGAGATCTGAGATAGAAACCAAGGACAGATGGGTCGAGGAGGGACGGGCAAGCTCAGAGGCCGGAAAAGGCTTAGAAATGTAGGGGGAGCAGCCAGGAGGCCAGTGTAGCTGGGCAGAGAGGGGACGAGGTCAGAGAGGTGTCATCTAAGGCCTCAAGGGGGCCTTTGGTCTTTTATCTCTTGAGAGCAGTGAGCAGCACGGGAAGGCTGTAAGCAGAAGAGTGATGACCTCCAACTTCTGTGTGTACAGGTTTCTCTGGACCCGAGCAGAGTCCCTTCTAGGCACTGGTCCTTCTGCTGTTCTTCCAAGTGGTAGGCAGAAGAATGTCCCCCCTCTAACAAAGCTTGTCATATCCTAATCCCTGAGCCTGTGAATATGGTAGCTTCCGTGGCAAAAGGGACTTTGCAGATGAGATCAAATTAAAGATCTTCCGGTGGGGGAGAGTATCCTAGATGATGCAGGCTGGTCCAAAATCATCACAAGGGTCCTAACAAGTGAAAGAGGCAAAGGGCCAAGTCAGAGAAGGAGAAATGACAAGGGAAGTAGAGGTTGGAATGATGAGACCCAACAGACAAGGAATGTGGGAAACCTATAGAGGCCAGAAAAGGTGAGGGACAGATTCTCTCCTAGAACCCTAGAACCCCTTGATTTTAGCTGCTTAAGACCCATTTTGGACTTCGGACCTCCAGAACTATAGGAGAATAAATTTGTGTTTTTTAAGCCACTAAAATTGTGGGGATTTGTTATAGAAGTCATAGGGAACAGATAAGAGTCCAAAATCCAAAGTCCAGAATTTGCTATTAACTTTCTCCAACTTCAGGACTCCGTCTGTGCTACTGAGTGTCTTTCTGGACTCACAGTCATCAGCCAAGTATAGACCACAATCTCAGGGACGAGCAGGTATCAGGCAGGCCTCCCTGAGTCTGGGAGGCAGATGAGATCTTTCACATTGAGAATCGGCCATGGGAACCTGGCCTATTCCTGGTGAGAGCATATCATTTGTTTGCACGTACTATTGCAAAAACCCAACAGGACCAAAAGAGGGAATACGTTCTTCAGGTGTATTTGGAGCAGGGCTCAGCCCAGGCCCCTTGGATATCTCAAGTAACTCAAAAAGAGGTCTGGTTTTCCCTGCAGAAAGAAATGAGGCCCCCATTTCTCCAGTCATTTTGAGAAAGTTGGAGAGGTTGCCTAGGTTTGTTAACAAACATGAGTGAAAGACTATGCCAGGCCTCTCCAGAAGAAGCTTACAAACCACTCAGGGAGACAAGATGGCGATGTCTACAAAAGACATCACATGAAATAATAAAGGGAGATACAACAAAGACAATGAAGGAGGCCTGCTAGAGTCTGGAGAATGGACACTTCCTGACACCTCTTCTGCTCCAGTGGTCCTCCTGCTTAGGCATCAGCCCATGGGCGAGTTAGGCACCAGGAAACCCATTAGAGGGCAAAAGGCCTCAGTTTCCTTTTTGCAAAATGATATATTCTTGAAGGTCGTTAAGTCACTCAACAAACCTATTGCCACCCCTCTTGTCTGAACCAGGCCCGGAGTCAAGCAGACGTTGGTGGGCACAAAGCTTACAGAGACTAAGTCCCACCCTGCAAGGACTTCCCATTCAATGGGGGAGACACAGGTGTAAAGAGAAATGTCAGATGTGTAAGGAGATGGTGTTCGTGTTTAGATGGAGGACACAATGCTCTAAGCATTCAGTCAGGACACACCAGATTTCATGTCCTGGCCATATCTATAATTTTTTTCTTTTTCTTTTTTTTTTTAAGATTTTTTAATTTATTTGACAGAGAGTACAAGCAGGCAGAGCGGCAGGCAGAGGGAGAGAGAGAAGCAGGCTCTCCCCCGAGCCGGGAGCCCGACATGGGGCTCGATCCCAGGACCCCAAGACCATGACCCGAGCCGAAGGCAGACGCCCGACGACTGAGCCACCCAGGCGCCCCTCTATAATTTTTTTCTAACAGGGACTGGTTGGTATATAGAGAGAGCCATTAAAATGACAATGACTGTGTATGAGCTTAACCAGTGTATGAACCCTGAGAAGCGCACATACCACATTTGGGGGCCATCTGATAGAGCAGAAAAGACCTTGGGGCTCATTCCTCATTCCTCCCCATCTCTAAGTAGAGCTCATAAGGAGCTCTTCTCACCCAGGCCTCTAACCTCCCGGCAAGATGACAGGTGTTCCCTACGGGGCAGGAATGCTAGGGCCTTGCGGTTGGTTTGGCTTATTTATCTGTTATATCCTAGGAAAAAGGGGTAAGGTATCATTTCATACACCAGTGAGGACTTTGGAATTCCCGAGCTGTCCCACCCCTGCACAACAGCCTCATCTCCCATCCCAGCCACTAGGGACCCCCTTCCCAGAACCCTGGCTGGATGATGTCACAGACAGGTGACTTCACTGCGGCAAAGGAACCGGAAATCTCAGTGGCATGGGGGAGGAGGGAGGATGTTTCTCTCCCATCCCAACCCCCCATGTCTGTGGTGAAGTCGATCGAATTAGTGTTGCCCAAGGATGCAGTCTACCTAGCCGGCTCCAGCATAAAAGGGCAGGTGGTTCTAATCCTGAACAGCACCCTGGTGGACCCTATTGTGAAGGTGGAGCTCGTGGGAAGGGGTTATGTGGAGTGGAATGAAGAAATCGGGGCATCCCGTGATTATAGCAGAGATGTTATTTGCAACAACAAGGCCGACTACGTGCACAAGATGAAGACATTCCCAGTAGAGGGTAAGGATAAAGCCAGCAGCCAACTCTAGCCATAATAGGAACCTGGGTCTGGAAGGTAAACACATCTGCTAGTGGATCAGCAAACCCCCAGGGATAGCAGAGGCCTGGTTCCTCCCCAGGAGGGAAGCTATGTATAACAATGACCATCAGATACACTTTAACACGAAAATAATAAGACATGAGGAGCTGATCAGAACCCAGATACTCGAAATCAACTTTCCAAGTCGTTTCCCTGGGAGGGGAAAATGCTATCCTTAGCCCAATGACCACTTGGGAAGGCCAAAAAAAAAAAAAAAAAAAAAAATCTGTCTTGGGCGCCGGGGTGGCTCAGTTAGTTGAGCGACTGCCTTCGGCTTGGGTCGTGATCCTGGAGTCCCGGGATCGAGTCCCACATCGGGCTCCCTGCTCGGCGGGGAGTCTGCTTCTCCCTCTGACCCTCTTCCCTCTCGTGCTCTGTATCTCTCATTCTCTCTCTCTCAAATAAATAAATAAAATCTTTTTTAAAAATCTGTCTTATTATTTGACAGATAAATCTCCCTCTGGCAGTGAAATGCCAAGGAGACAAAATAAGGAGTCCTATGGTCCCAGGGAAAGAGAGAGGAGGCAGGGAAGACGTTCCAGGGAGAGAATAACCAGGCCCCAACTCCAGCAGGTTCTGTCCCACGGTCTGGACAAACGTCAGGGAGGCCGAGCTGCCTGTGAGCCGCATGTCCTTTCCAAAATGTGCTCATGGGAGTGTTCCCAGGTATGCCACAACTCTCGGCCAACACCTGGCTGAACAAAGTTTAATTTTAGACTTTTAAAATTTTTAGATCGGGAGGTCACGGAGAGGTCTCTTTGGAGAGGGAACTGAGCTCAGATCTGAGCGATGGGAAGGACACCAGCCGTGCAGATGTCTAGGGGAGGAATGGCAACATACCAGCCCTTACTGCTCCACAGTCCTGTTGCCTCTGTGTCCCATTAACCCATCTGGAAAATGGGAACCAGAAGAAGGGGTCACTCATAGATTGCTTTGAGGACTTAGTGACTGAAGGGTATATAAAGGGCTTAGAATAGTGTGGGGCATACAGTAAGTGTTCTGTAAGTGTTTTTTCAACCCAAACACTCCCCACCCTAACACCCCCAGCATCAGGTACCACCCTTTCCCATTGCCAAGCATTTCCCCTCAAAAGCATAAGCCCAAGCCTCTGACGGATTCACTCATTTATTTCGCAAACATTTATTGAGCACCTTCTGCACACGGCCCTGGGCCACGGGCTGGGGGTGGGGCAATGGATAAAACAAACAAGGTCCCCGGAGTCACTGGGATTGCCATCCAGTGGGCAAGACACAATAATGAGAGGCTTTTGGACGAATGAAAGAAACAAATAAAATGGGGGAGGTTGCAGAAATGGGGGCCGTGTGAGCTTCTCCCTGGCCCTCAGTTGCCACTCAACCAATGTTACGCACCTACTGTATGCTGCGCACTGAAGGCCAAGCTCTGTGAGGGCAGGGAGCTGTGCTGCCCTGCTCACTGCTGAAAATAATGCCTAAAACAGCCTCTGGCCCACAGAAAGAAGTTCAAGAGGGGTTTGTTAAACCGATGTGCTGGACCTCCAGTTTCTCAGACCCAGAGTAGGGGTGAGCACCCCAGCCACCTCATCCACCCAGGCATCTCCCTCCAGCCCAGCTGAGGCCTAGGCCTGATATTTATGGATCATGCAGATCCCTAAAAGCACAGAACTCAGCCTAGCTCAGGGACAGGTGGGCCAGGCCCAGAACAAAACCCTGCCAAGACAACAAATAAAGAAGGGGGGGTTAAAAAAAAAAAAAAAAAAGAAAAAGATTCTAGAACCTTCTGATGGCCTCGGTGTGTTTTGCTTTCAGATAATTGGTTAAGTGCAGGCAGCCACACCTTTGACTTCCATTTCAGCTTACCTCCCAGGCTTCCTTCTACCTTCGTCAGCAAAATTGGCCACGTCTTCTACTTCGTGCAAGCCTCCTGCATGGGCCGGGAGCACATACTGGCGAAGAAGAGAATGTACTTGTTGGTTCAAGGGACTTCGGACTTCCACAAAGAAAACCCATTGCAGGTAGTGATGGGGGAGGGGCAGCGGTGGGGCTTGTCCTCCAAGCTCACCAGATGCAGGTGGGAGGGCAGGGAACAGAGCTGGCCTCTACCAGGAAGAAGGAAAGGTGCTGATGGCTCCTCCGGGGGGTCCAGCGAGTTCACAAAAGGTGAATCTGAAACTGGGGTAGGAACTAAGCCAGCGGGGGGCCCCTCAACCAGGATAATCCTGCCTCCCCAGGGGGCACAGCGTGGTGTCTGGAACATCTACAATTGACAGGACTGGGGGGGGGGGTGCTGTTGGCCATGGAGGTGGTGGGGGCCAGGGGTGCTGCTCAATACCCCACAGTTCCCAGGACACCCCCAGAGAATGACTGGGCCCCAATGTCCTTGACCCTATAGTAAGTCAAGGCTGTTCAGAGGCCTCCCCTGTGACCTGGGAGGCCTGGATGCCCGGTGACGCTCCAGGGTCTTTGAGCCCTCAGACAACAGAGATGGTGCCCCCATCAAAAGAAGCAAGGAAAAGGGGTGGCTTCTGGTCTGCTGAGCAGAGGAGGAGGTTTTCTGGATGGTTCCTGGAGGCCCAGGTGCAGAGATAGAAGTCGAGGTGGGTGGAGTGACGTTGGCCCCAAGTCACTCCCCTGGGGACTCTGTTATCAGAGCATGGTGGCTGAGACGGGGGTGGGGGGGGTTGGATTTTAGTTTTCAAGATCCAGGTAAAAATCCCAGAGCCCCGACCTTCCTGTTGTGCGATCCTCTGCAAATGACGTTGCCTCTCTGTGCCTCTGTCTCCTCATCTGTGAAATGGGCAGGGAGATAGTGCCTAGCTTGCCGAACTTCCCACAGTGCCTGGCACGGGTTGGGGGGTGGGACCCAAGAATCTTGCTGCTTCCACCACCAGTGTTATTATATATGTCACAGGGATCGTCTCGAGCCCGGCCAACCTCCTGGGATGGTCCTGGAGGGTTCCAGGAAGGGCAGATGCTTGGAGGGGTGGAACAGCCCTGGGATGACCAGACCCGAGCTCAAGGCCCACTTGACCACCTGCTTCCTGTGTTACCCTGAGCAGACTATGGCCCTTCTCTGGCCTTCCCGTCAGAGCTAATCTAGAGTGCAGGGGGCACGAGGCAGAAGCTGGGGTGAAATGTTGGGGTTGGGTGAGACCCAGCCTGAGATTTCGTTGACAGATACTTCATTAGCTAGATGGCCTTGGGCAATTCACAACACCTCCCAGAGCCTTGACTGTCCTGATCTGTACAATGAGAAGAATAATACCTCCCTTGATGGGTGCCCATGAAGACCGCAAAGTGCTCAGCGCGGTGTCTGCGCACCCAGGAGGTGCCCCCGTAAGTGGGAAGATCTAAAAATCAAGATCGTAGTAGCAACAGGAGTTATTACAGATAAGTTTTGAGGATATGAAAATAGCGTGTTTTTTCAACTGCTCAGTACTGTCTTAACCAGACTGGGCAAGGGAGGCCCTTTGGAGGAGGTGACATTTTAGCAGAGAACTGAAAGAGCAGAGGCGGGGAAACCATGGGGATATCTGGGGTGGAGGGTTCCAGGTGGCGGGAACAGCCTGTGCAAAGGCCCTGGGGCAGGACTGTGCCTGGCGTGTTGGATGAACAGTGAGGGGGCCACATGGCTGCAACAGAGTGAAGGAGAAGGTGAGAGGGAAGAAAGTAAGGGCAGGGAGGTAATAAGAGGCCTCAGGAAGACTTGGACTTTCACCTGATGCAGGTAAGAGCCCTGGTGGGCAAGGGGTCATCATTGGATGCCCTCTGGCTGCTTTGGGGAGGATAGATAATCGGGGGCAGAGGGAGGGCAGGAGCTGGGGGACCAGGACAGAGGTTACCACTCTGGTGCAGTGAGCCATGATGGGGCTCAACCAGGTAGAGGCAGAGTCTTTTAAGATTTATAAAAATTATTTGAGAGAGAGAGAGCGCGTGCAGGCAGAAGGAAGAGCAGAGAGGGAGAGAGAATCTGAAGGAGACTCCCATGCTGAGCTCAGAGCCTGACGCAGGGCTTGATCCCACAAACACCAGATCATGACCTGAGCTGAAACCAAGAGTTAGACACTTAATCAAGTGAGCCACCCAGACACCCCTGGGTAGAGGCAGAGTCTTGACCTCCAACAGTCTGTCCTCAGAGCGGCCAGAGACAGTCAGGTGATGACCTTCCTCTGCGCCCACAGCCCTCCCGGTCTCCCATTTCATTCAGGGTAAAGGCCAAAGTCCCCCCCCCCCCCCCCGTCCACAGAGCCCTGCATGATCTGCCCCCTCTCCCCTCCGTTTTCTCTGCTCCCGCCAAACAGGCCTCCTCACTGTTCCCTCCAATATACCAGGCCTGGTCCTGCCCCAGGGCCTTTGCACAGGCTGTTGCCTTCCCCCTGGAACGCTATAATATGACCTTCCTATCCTTCCCCCACATCCTTCACATCTTTGTTCAGAAGCCATGTAGGCACTCACCTGGCTAAGTAAACTCTCACAACCCCAACAGAGGGCAATTTAGCTGTATCTATTCAAATTAAAATGAACATGCACTTTGCCCCAACCATTTCCCTTCTAGAAATTTCTCCTACTGATATTCTTTCACTTGCGACCTCCCACAGCAATGTTTTCGCGGCAAGAAATTGGAATCAGCCTAAATGTTCACTGCTAAGGGAATTAAAGTAGCAAAGGAATATTCAAAGGAATGCTCTATAGGTAAGTTAGAGAGAAACAGAGGCAGAACAAGGCAGCTCTTAGCATCAGGACCTCTACTAAGTCACTGGGTTGAGTGAGCACAGCAAAGTTCAGAACAAGTGAGAAATGTACTTCCTTGCAGGTGTAACAAACGTGTCCGGAAGGAGATCACAGAAACTAGCAACAGACATGCCCCCCTGGGAGGGGAGCCGGGGAGCTAGGAGGAGCAAACATTTTCTCCTTCCAATTGTTTTCAACAGCTTTATTGAGCTATAATTCACATATCTTGTAATCTACCCATTGAAAGTGTACAACTGAATGACTTCCCGTGTGTTCACAGAGTTGTGCGGCCTTCACCAACTGTCGATTTTAGACCACTGTCATCACACCAAAAGGAAATCTTGGATCCCTTAGCTGTCACCCCTCGAATTCCCCATACCCCCTCCCCCAGGCCGTGGCAACCACGAATCCCCTTCCTCTCTCTGTGGATTTGCCTGTTCCGGACATTTCATGGAAATGGAATCATACGATATGTCCACTCACCTCCTCGGTCAGTGTCTCATCCCTTTTTCCGGCTGAATGACATTCCATTGCCCAGCTGGACCCCATTTTGTGTATCCATTCGTGCATTGATGGATACTTGGGTTGTTTCCACTTCTTGGTTACTGTGAATCACGCCTCTGCACATTCCCTTACATGTTTGCATGGATGTATCTTCTTGTTTCTCTTGGCTAGATACCTGGAGTACAATTGCTGGGTCAGATGATCACTCCCTTGAACATTTGAGGAGCCCCCAGCCTGTTTTCCACAGTGGCTGGACTGTTTTTACGTTTTCTCCAGCACTGCACATGGGCTCCAATATCCCCACCTCCTCTCTACTCTTTGTACCTTTAGAATCTTGAAAGACAGAGCTGTGTTGTCTCTTTCAACAGCTGGTACCATTTGGGAAAGGAGCTTGTCCCAGAGACATTTCCTAACCATTGGCTCCAAGGGAGCCTCCACCGCACCTCTCCCTAGTTCACACCCCTGGTTTGCCTCCAGCCACAACCTCATCACTGTCCCTAACAGAAATGACCTGGTTCATTTTCAGTGAGCCGACTGTGTGTCCATCTCCCCCCCTCCCCCCCAACCCCGCCAGAGCAGGGACCAGGCTCGTCTTAACAGCTATGGGTTTTCCTTGGACTTGTCACCAAGCTGATGACAATAAATACTGTTTGGATGAATCCCCCCAAAGCTTCACATATGCCAAAGGAATGCGGGGCTCCCAAACACTCCCAGATCCAGGAAATCCAGTGTTGGGTGTGTATCCCCGACATTATTGGGAATCAGGGCGCTTTGGCCACCCTGCCTGACCTCGTGTGGGAGTCTCCACTGGGCCACTGTTGGAATTGCTGGGCCCCTCTCTCAGGTACAGGCCGGGACTACCGGCTTGGCCTTGAGTTAGGGCAGCAAGTTCCTCAATGCCCGCAGGGTCCTAACGCATGCGAGGAATTTTCGAATAAGACTGGAGGGATTTAGAATAAAACTGCCTGCAATTAGCCTCCTGGAGGAGAGGGAGGGAGGGGACCGCTGAGGAGGCCAGGGGGCCAGAGGCAAGGGTAGAGGTGAGGTCACCTGGTGTCAGGGGTCAGCCCCAGGTCTCCCAAGAGGAAAGGCATCCAATCTGGAGCAGTGTTTTTCAAACCTCAGGTCACGACCAGATCATGGGTTGCAAAATCAGTTTAGCGAGGTGCAAGTATATTTGTATAAAATGAAAGAATATGCAAGACTAAACTAGAAAATATCAGAAAAAAAGTCAATTTGTGGGTTGCAAACATTGTGTGTGTTTTTTTCAATAGAATAAGAAAACAGAACAGAGAATAAAATAAGTAGAACAGGAAGTGAAGAAAATATGGTTGGTGGCTTGCAATCGACTTTTTTTTTTTTAAGATTTTATTTATTTATTTGACAGAGAGGGAGACAGCGAGAGAGGGAACACAAGCAGGGGGAGCGGGAGAGGGAGAAGCAGGCTTCCCGCGGAGCAGAGAGCCCGACGCGGGGCTCGATCCCAGGACCCTGGGATCATGACCTGAGCCGAAGGCAGATGCCTAACAACTGAGCTACCCAGGCGCCCCTTGCAATCAACTTTTTTTAAAAAATGAAAGAATAAAACAAAATATAAATATGGTGGGTTACAACAGCTTTGTTTTTATAACATCAGTGTGTTGGACAGGATATAATAGTTGTGAATAAGTAGAATATAGAATTTATCAGAACAAATTTAATTTGGTGGGTTACAACCAGCTAATGTTTACAAAATGTTGGTTTTATATAAAGCAAAATAATAGAATAAAGAAAGACTAAACATAACAGGAAAACAAATCCAGAGGGTTGCAGTGAATATATTTTTAAAGATTTTATTTATTTATTTATTTGATGGAGAGCACAAATAGGGGGAGCAAATCAGCAGCTGACTGGTTGATAGGATGGCTGCATTTTGAGGCACTGAGAGGCAGAGGGAGAAGCAGGCTCCCTGCTGAGCAGGGAGCCCGATGTGGGGCTCGATTCCGGGACTCCCAGATCATGACCTGAGCCGAAGGCAGACACAACCGACTGAGCCACCCCGCAATGAACATTTTTAAATGAATACAATAAATGGAATAAAGCAGAATGTACCAGCAGGCATAAGTAGTAGTTCATGAAACATATTTCTCTTTCATAGATCTAGGTGAAGATGAAAATACAGATTTGTGTTCTTTGCCACGATACTAAAATCTATGTTTTAACCATGAGCTGTGATTTAAAAAAAAAGGGGGGGAAGAGTATATGACACATAACTGTGTGTGGCCTGCAAAGCCTAAAATATTTGTCATCAGTTCCTTTCCAGAAAAAGTTCACCAACTCATGGCCGAGAGCAACCCCATGATGGGGCTCAACCAGGTAGAGGCAGAATTTTCTGCCCTCCTGCTTGTGCTCACTCTTTCTCAAATAAATGCATAAATCTTTTTTAAAAATCCAGATATAATAAACCCCCAATTCAGGATAAAGGGAGCCAAGGAGTATGAGGGGATGGCATTAGGGAGGGGGTCCCTGGGGCCTTCAACCAGATCTCTCATGTTTTTACTTTAAATTGTGGCAAAATATACATAACATAAAACTTACCATCTTTTTTTTAAGATTTTATTTATTTATTCATGAGAGACAGAGGGAGAGAGAAAGGGGGAGAGAGAGAGAAGCAGAGGGAGAAGTAGGCTCCCAAGGAGCAGGGAGCCTGATGCGGCACTCGATCCCAGGACCCTGGGACCATGACCTGAGCCAAAGGCAGACGCTCAGTCATCTGAGCCACCCAGGCGCCCATAAAATTTACCATCTTAACCATTAGTGTTGAGTACATTCACGTGGTTGTGCAACTCTGCAATCTCATTTTGTAAATGAGCAGAGGTCTGAAACAAATCAGGAGAATTTGTAAATGCTGATGAAGCGGGTCTTAGGAATATGGCCGTGCTGTACTAGGAAATGGTTAACAACCAGCCGTGATGTGTCATGTTTCCCAATTTCCCTGGTGAAAATAACACCCATCAGGGCCAATTTCAAGTGAACAACTTGATGTCACTAATGGGAAGTGGGAGGGGAGTTTGGGCAGTATTTTTCACACTATTTTCTCCCTCTCTCTCTCTCTCTCTCTCTCTCTCTCTCGGAGAGAGATGCTCTCTCTCTCTCTCTCTCAGTATGCTGAAAGAGAACACACACACGCACGCACGCTTGTAAAAGTATCAAGTTTCTCTACAAGGAGACACCGGAAGCCAGCAAAAGTGGAGAGTGATCATTCTAAGGCCCCCCGCGCCCCCCCTGCCACATCACATCAAATCCTTTAACATGTTATCCACAAATAAAAAGTAAAATGTCACCGAAGCCACTCATTAAATACAATGTATGTGCGACTTTATTTGCAAATCAGCAGCTGACTAGTTGATAGAATGGCTGCATTTTGAGGCATTTATTTAAACACACTACATACTTTCTTTTTTTTTTTTTTAAGATTTTATTTATTTGACAGAGAAAGACACAGCGAGAGAGAGAATACAAGCAGGGGGAGTGGGAGAGGGAGAAGCAGGCTTCTGCCGAGCAGGGAGCCCGATGCGGGGCTCGATCCCAGGACCCCGGGATCATGACCTGAGCCGAAGGCAGACGCCTAACGACTGAGCCACCCAGGTGCCCCCACACTACATACTTTCAACGCTACGGTTTTCCTTTCATGATTCAGAGCCCGTAATATTTTCTCCTAAAGTCTGAACTGCCTGGGTAAGCCCCAAGTCTTGGGCTTAGACTGTGAGACATTTCCTGTCTTCTAGAAAACCAAGGCCCAGAGAAGTCAAGGCACTTGCTCAAGGTCACACAGCAAGTGAACATGGGAGGTGGGGGTCAAGCCAGGGTCTTGTGGATTTCTTAGGCTTATGATGAGGAAATTGGTACTCAGAAAGGCAAAGGGTATTGATTAAGGCAAGCCGGGAGATCATGCCAGGCTTTTGGCTGCCAAATCCCCAAGGCTCCAGATCCTGTTTCAGTGCCTCTTACTTAGGAAAGTCCCAAAAGCTCGAGGTTTGCAGGAGCTATGATGGAGGAATGTCAGGCAGGCGAGCGGATCTTGTGTCCACCATCCCTCACAGTGGTCCATCCCCCCTTCTAGAACCCTCTCTTGGTGGAGGCTGAGAAGAAGGTCTCCTACAACTGCTGCAGCCAGGGCGCCATCTGCCTCCAAATCCAGATGGAAAAGAACACTTTTACTCCGGGGGAGAGGGTCGTCTTCACCACGGAGATCAACAACCAGACCAGCAAGTGCATCAAGATGGTCACCTTCGCCCTCTACATCCACGTGCAATGTGAGGGCTTCACCCCCAGTGCAGAGCGGCGGTCTCGGGTGGACAGCAGTGAGCTGCTCCGGCAGGAGGCCAACACTCAGATCACGCCCTTCAACACCACCAAGATCGTCAGCACCCTCAACCTCCCGCAGGTGCTGTCCGTGAGCAGCGGCATGCGGGACGGCGAGATCATGAGTACCCACTACGAGCTGGTCAGCACGGTCCACCTGCCCTGGTCCCTGACCAGTGTGAAGGCCAAGGTTCCCATCATCATCACCAGTGCCCCTGTGGACCCAGACAGCTGCCCACGGCTGGAGGGGGCAGCATCACCCGAGAGCCAGGAGTACCAGAATTAAGTGCCCCAACTTCTAAATATTAAAAGCTTTATCAGACTCTACGGGCAGCCCTTTTTTTGTCTGGCACAGATGGGCTTCAGATGGGTTGGGGTGTGGATGGCACGTGCCTAAAACTTCCCACAATGCAGCCACTTAGGCATCAGTTTCTCCCGGCCCCAGATAGTTTACTGAAGGCCAGGAGAAGATGAAGGGAACTGACAAGGTCTTCCAGTAGCCTCCTCCCTGGTTAGGGCTCCAGACCCATTTCTGTACTGGGGTCTTACAGTGCCTCGACCCGGGGTCCCCAACTGCGGCGATTCTGCCTTCCAGCCGCACTAGCAAAGTCTGCTGGTCCTGGTTCTCACCACCGAGGGGGACAGGGGCTGCTCCTGGCATTGGGTGAATGGGGGCCAGGGAGGGATGCTGCCCACTGTCCCGCGATGCCCAGGCTGGCCTCACCCCACAGAATGATCTGGCCCCAAAGGTCCATAGCTCCAGCGGGGAGAAAACGTGCGTTCATTATCTGGGGGAAAAATTCAGTTTGATCCCTAGCTCACACTAAACACCAGAATAAATCCCCGATGGATCAAGTGAAGGAAACCAGGGTGACCCCCCCCAGCGTCTGTGAGTTCCCTCCTCTCCCTCCCACTCAATGTGTGTATTTAAATATATGCAGTATCCCAGGATATCCTCAGTCGGTCAGATGGTTATAGAATGTAGTCTCCTGGGGGTCCATAGAACCCCTTAACCCAGTGGGTTTCACCCAAAGGGATCCTGCCCCTCAGGGGACAATGGGCAATGTCTGGGGACGTTTGTAGTTGTCATGACTTCGAGTGCTCCTGGCATTGAGTGGGTGGGGGTCAGGAATGCTGCTCAACATCCCACAGTGAACAGGACAGACCCCCACAATTAAGAATGATCTGTCCCCTTGGGGCGCCTGGGTGGCTCAGTCGGTTAAGTGTCTGCCTTTGGCTCAGGTTATGATCCCAGGGTCCTGAGATGGAGCCCTAAGTGGGGCTCCCTGCTCAGCTGGGAACCTGCTTCTCCCTGCTTGTGCTCTCTCGCTCGCTCTTTCTCAAATAAATAAATAAAATCTTAAAAAAAAAAAAAAAGAATGATCTGGCCCCCGAAAGACCCTTAACTACAGAGAACACACAGATGGTCACCCGAGGGAAGGTGGGCCGGGGGATGGGTTCAATAGGTGATGGGGATTAAGTCATGCACTTGCTGTGATGATGTATGGAAATGCTGAATCACTGTATTGTACACCTGAACCTAATACTACACTGTATGTTAACTAAGTGAAATTTAAAATAAAAACTTAAAAAAAGAGAATGATCTGGCCCCAAATGTCAGCACTGTTGAAGGGGAAAGACGCTGGGCTGGGGCAAACCACGGGGGCAGGTGATTGCCAAGGGCCAGGGTTGGGTCTGGGGGGCCTCTTACCCAAGTCAGGGCACGGCCCTCCTACACTCACAGCCTGTCAGGGCTACCTCACCTCACTCAGGGTAGAAGCCAAAGTTCTCCCAACACAGGGCTTGCACATCTGCCCATGTCTCATCCATGATCGTCAGTCACCTGCACCTGACCTGTCTGCTACATTCTGTCCTCCCTGCACATAAAAATCCAGGATGCCCTGTTAAATTTGCATTTCAGATGGACAATACTATTTTAGCATAAGTATGTCCCATGCCATATCTGGGATATACTGAGGCTTAAAAAATCATTTGTTGTTTATCTGATATTCCAATTTAAGTGGGTGTCCTGTATTTTACCTGGTGATCTGATTCCTCAAGCAACTAGAAGGCTCTCAGCACAAATCAGGCCACCTCAGCCCATTGGGTCCCCACGGCACTCACCCTGGCCTACAAGGATCTGCATGGTCAGGAATGAAGGAATGACTTCCCTGATGCCACACCGTTCTTATTCTCCCACTTCTCAGATTTTTAGCGTCTGCTTTCTTCAAAGCCACATCATCCATGCCTCCTCTTTCCGGAAGCCTTCCAGCCATACCAGGCAGCACCTCTCACCCTCCTCTACCAGGTCCTGAAACATGCATGACTTTCAAGGGTCATCGCTGCAGATGACAGGTCTAAATAATAACAGAAATAATGAGGACAACAACACCACGGCAAGGACTAGCTCTAATCACATCACGCTTTCCTTCTTCCTCCTGGGCACATGGCTAGACTATATTTCCCAGCATCCCATGCAGCCAGGTGTGGCCATGTGATTGATCTGGCCAACGGGACATAAGGTGATCGTGGCCAATGGCCATGTGACTGATCTGGCCCAGTGATGGAAGTCACTTGAGGCCAGATCCATTAAAAATTTGCCACAGGAATCTTGTTCTCTCTTTCCCTTTTTTGCCAGCTGCTTGGGGTGGAATGTTTGAAGGGGAGCTGCCCAGGAAACTTGATCTGCACTTGATTGTTGCAAAGACAAGGAATAAAACTTTATTGAATAAACAACAGCTGCTGAAATTGACTATTGCTCCTTTGAGCCCTTGGTCTACCCTAGGATTCCTCCAGCTCTGCACGTTGACATTTGGGTCAAATGTTGCTTTTATGGGGGACAATCCTGCCCATGGTAGGATGTTGAACAGCATCTCCTTCTTTTACCCACTAGATGCCACTAGCATCCCCCAAGTTGTGACAACAGAAATTTCTCCAGATGCTGCCAAGAATCCCTTGGGCGGGCAGAATCACCCTGAGTTGAGAGCCACTAGTCTACTCTTTTCATACAAGTAGCTACATTTGCGGCGGCCTTTGAACATTTCAGGGACGTGGACTCGATGCGGCCACACTAAACCTGTCATCTTGTCTTCTCCCCACCCGTACCCCAGCTGTTCTGTCTTCAGCTCCCCATGTCTGTGAAGACCCCACCTCAGCCTTTTCTTCTCCCAAGTCCTGTTTGTTTTATTTCCTAAGTAATTGCTTAACCTGTCCACTTCTCTCCATCTCCCCTGCCACCCCCTGAAGCCAGGCCACCATCAGAGCTTACCTGCATGATCACGGTAGCAGCCTCCCAGGTGGCTCTGCTCTCACCCCAGCCCCCTTAGTCCATTGTCCACACAGCAGCCAGAGAGAGTGATTACAGGCTTGACTGGGGCTGGAGAAGCCCCTCCCAAGAAGCCCCAACCACACAACTCTTGGCGCCTCCTGGGCTTCTTGGGTGTCCTCGCAACATGGCCACTGGCTTCCTCTGGAGCAGGTGATCCAAGAGAGAGCAGGGAGGGCAGGATGACTTTTATGATCTAGTCTCAGAGGTTTTTGACACAGTCGCTTCTGCCATGTTTTGTTTTTAAGAAACAAGTCGCTCAGTTCAGCCCACACTCACAGGGAAGAGAATTAGGCTCCACGTTTTTAAAGGAGTATCAGAACATTTGTGGATGGTTTTTTTAATTTTTTTTTGTTCTGTTTTTTACTTTAAGTAAGCTCTCTGCCCAACATGGGGCCCAAACTCACAACCTGGAGATCAAGAGTCACATGCTCTACTGACCAGGCCAGCCAGGCACCCCTTGTGGGTGTATTTTTTTTTTTAAGATTTTATTTATTTATTTGAGAGAGAAAGAGGGCACAGCAGGGAGAGGGGTAGAGGGAGAGGGAGAGGCAGGCTCCCCACTGACCAGAGAGCCGGACGTGGGGCTCGATCCCAGGACTCCGGGATCATGACCCGAGCCAAAGGCAGACGCTTAACCATCTGAGCCACCCAGGTGCCCCATGGGTGTATTTTTTAAAACCACATTCCCTAACCAATTCCTTGACGAATCCCACTGGATCCACCTTTATTTATTTATTTATTTATTTTTAAAGATTTTATTTATTTATTTGAGAGAGAGAGAGAATGAGAGAGAGAGAAAGCACATGGGGGGGAGGGTCAGAGGGAGAAGCAGACTCCCCGCTGAGCAGGGAGCCCGATGCGGGACTCGATCCCGGGACTCCAGGATCACGACCTGAGCTGAAGGCAGTCGCTCAACCGACTGAGCCACCCAGGCGCCCTGGATCCACCTTTAATATCCTTCTAGACTCTTACTCTTTCCATTATCATCACGCTGGTCCCACAGCTTGAGTGTCCACAGGTGGACGAGCTGATAAACAAACGTGGTCCATCCATGTGACGGAGTATTACTCAGCCTTGGGAAGGAAGGAAATCCTGACACACACTACAACATAAATGAACCTCGAGGATGTTACGCTAAATGAGGTAGGGCGATCTCAAACGGAAAATTCCTGTCTACTTGTACTTCTAGGATGTCCCTAGAGGCGCCCCATCCACCGAGGCAGAGAGTAGGTGGTGGGCACCAGGGCTGGGGCAGGGGATGGGGAGTCAGTGTTTCATGGGGACTGAGTCTCAGTTTTGCAAGATGAGAATGTTCTGGAAAGGGATAGGTGGGGATGGCTGCGCAACCATGTGAATGTGCTTCACGCCACTGAGGTGTGCACTTAAAAATGGCTAAGATAAATTAAGGTAAGCTTATGTATGTGTATTTTACCACCATTAAAATGTTTTTAATCATAGCAATATCCAAGCCTTATATGGTGCTCACCGTGCCCCAGGCACCAAGCTAAGCTGTGGACTGCTTCCTTTAATCCTCTCCATCATCTGTGAGTTAGGACATGAATGCCCCATTTCACAGACAAGCCAACAGAGTCTCAGAGAAGTGCAGGAGGTGCCCAGGCTCGCAAAGCCAGGATGAGATCCCCTAACCACCCTCGGTAGTGCCTCTCTGAGCACCACGGAGACTCTTATTTTTACTGCTGCAGCTAAGGAGGGAGGAACCCATCTCAGGGTCACAGAGCTGGGGCAGGTGGCACGGCCAGCCTGGCCCCCCAGGGCGTGGCCACGCCGAGAGGGGGACCCAGGGAGGTCTGAGCCTGTCTTTGGGGTTGTGGGTTTGAGTCTTCGTTATATCCCCTCTTGGCACCGGGTCTCCTTCTTGCAAAGCTGACAGGGTGTTATGGAAGCAGCCAGGATTCATGTACCGGAGAAGGGCTGGGGGTCCAAAATACAGGCTCTCTGGACCTCAGTTTTCTCATCTGTAAAACCGGTAAGTAATTATTATACTTAAAACAATGTGATTAATAATAATAGCTGGTATCGTTATGAAATGTTAATTACTATTATTCACCTTGGCACAACTCTACACGCGGGGCTGGGTCACTCTATGTAGGGGTGTCCCGGGCACTGTGGGGGTCGGGGGCTGAGTAGCGTCCCTGGTCCCACCTACTCCATGCCAGGAGTACCCCCGGTCGGAACAACCAAAAATGTCTCCAGACACCCCAGTGGAGACAGAATCTCTGAGGGTTCTGGGAGCAGAATCGAACCCAGGTGGTAGGCCCTGTCCACATTATAGGGTTGGAGGTCATTGTTGAGTTAGTGTATCTGATAGTAAATGCTAATGAGATTCCCAGCTCTGCTACTTATATGCTGTGTGACCTCGGGCAAGTCACTTGCGTCTCTGAGCCTCAGCATCCCCACCTGTAAAACCCAAATTCATCATTAGTCCCTCCTTCCCCAAGATGCTGCGGGGGCGGGGGGGGGGGAGGTCTATAAATCCATTAAACGGTCTATAAATGCATAATCGCTTACTCCACAGGCACTGCTGTTACCACACCTGGGGGCTTCTGGAAGATTCTGACTCACAGTGGCAGGCCCCTGCACCCTCCCCACCGGCTGCCTCCCCTCTGGGCCCCAGATTCAGGAGGCCACACAGGCGGGGCGTTGGGAACATTTCCTGTGCGGTGGCCTGTGGTGCCCACTGGGACAGGTGCGCCAACGGGAGCACACAGCTAGGACCACCCCACTTCCTGCCCTGGGGGGGGGCGCCTCTCACGTTCCCGCACCCCTGCCCCAAAAATAACACCTCCCCCCAGGAACCAAAGCCACCGCACCAGCTGCAGCCTCCAACTCAGGGGACACAGGACAGGCGGGGGCCCAGCAGCTGCCACCACGGCGCCTGCCCCGCTGGGAATGTCCTCCCCCCCGACTGCTGCCACCTCCGGCATTCCAATCCCAAGGGGGTGACTTGGCCTCCCCCATGGGCCAGGACACTTGAGCCCTGAGCAGCCAGGGCCGGCTGGGGGGAGGGTGCTCCTTTGCCCCCGCTGGGGAACAGGGGGCACCGTCCCTGGCCAGAACCCCCAGACCCAAGGTGCCTTCAATCCTCACCTCAAGGGATTCTTTGAGGGGGAAGGGGCTGGTTGCCAGGACAACAGCCCCCCACCTATGCCTGTGAACAAAGGGGCATCCAGGGGAGCCAAGAACGGCGTGTTCTCTCCCCGCCAGCGTGACTGGCACATCCTGGCAGCTGACGCTTGGAGGGCCGTGCCCTGGCCACCCCAGACAAGGCCACCCAGTGTGGGAGCGGTCAGGGGGTGGCCGTGGCGCTGAGGGATCTAGTTCCTGGTCATCCGCCCCCTTGGCCTCTGTCCTTCCGGTACATTCTGACGAGGAAGTTAGCCCGCTCTGCCTGCAGGACTTCACAGAAAGGCCACGGGGCCTCAGACGTCTGGCTCTGAGCTGGACGGGCCACCAGTGCTGGGGGGACAAAGGCCACGTGGAGCCCTTCCGGCTGCTGGGACCCCTGACCTGCCATTCTGGGACGAGGGGTGCCCAGGGGCACCTGCCTGGCCTGGGAGGGGCTGGCGCAGGGGCCAGACAGTGGGACTTGGAGCAGCTCCCCTCCCCCAAGCCCGTGCCTCCATGCAGGGGACAGGGGGTGGCTGGCGCCACGAGGGCGGGGGGGGGGGCGGTGAGGCGGGGACAGGCCAGGGCCTGCATGTTAAAAGACCCCCGGTTTCCCGCCGCGAGCCGCGAGCCAGCCCAAGAAGACAAAACTTTGCCTTCTGGCCATCGGGCCACCGTTGGTCAGATTGTCCAGCCGCTGGCCGGAGCTGCATCAGGTAAACAGACAGGTAAACAAAGATTTCTTAGCATAAGTATGTCTCTTACAATATTTGGGACATACTTATGCTAAAAACGGTTCATTGTGTATCTGGAATTCACCTTTAACTGGGTATCCTGTAGTTTTATCTGGTAAATTTGCAACCCGAGGCCTCGGGCTCTCAAAGCGGCAAAACTAAGCCCATCGACACCCTCCCACACTCGTTCCTCTCCTGGTCCTAGCCCCGGGGATGGCCCAGATGTCCTCCACCTCCCTGGGTCCCTCACCCGAGGCCCTAGTCAGCCTCACCTTCTGAAGCGTGGCCTGTCCACCCCCTGCTGGAGTCTCTCCCAATCTACCCCCACCTCCTGCAGGCCTGGTCATGGGCCATCAGCTCCCGTCTGCCCTGCCCTCACCCCTGCCTTTCTCTGCATCTTGAAGACTCCACCCCCCTTCCCCAGAGACCTAAACAAGGCCTCCCTGCTCGGAATCCAACAGTTGCTCCCCACTGCTCCAACAATAAAGGCCCAAAGCCTCTGCTTGACATTCGAAGCCCCTTCCCCAGCAGGGCTCCAAGAACCTCTACTCCCCGTTCCCAGCCCCCTCTTCCAGAAGGAGACATGGTTCCCCCAAAAGCTTCCTGATCTTTCAGGACCTTTGGTACAGACCATCACCCGCACCTGAGTCAGATGCCCCCCTCCTCTGCCCACAGCCCTTCAGGCTACCCACCTCCCTTGGGGTACAAGCCCAAGTCCTCTCCTAGCCCACCTGCCTTGTGCCCTCCCTCTCTCCCCTTGGATCAATCTGCTCTGGCCACTAGGAACTTCGCTGTTCTTCCGACACACCAGGCCCAGTGCTGCCCCAGGGCCTTTGCACAAGCTATCCCTGTTGCCCGGAGCACACCTCCTCCAGAGAGCCTTTTTCTCTGTTTCACTGCTGTATTCAGCAGATCACACCAAAGGTGTTTAATAAATACTTCCTGAATGAATAATTCATCATGGTTCTCGGAATGTCTTCCTGCACCCCCACTTCTTCCATCTTTCTATGACTTCCACCTCTTCTTTGAGACTTACCTGAGGCAAGTGGGCTCATTTTCTTCTCCCTGATTTCCTTTATCTATAGGGCAGCCCAAAACACCTTTCCAACTCTCCAACCTGCCCTTGCTGACCCTGCTTCAGAACCTTCTGTGGCTCCCTAATGTCCTCAGGGCTCATGACAGCCTGGCCCTTGCCAAACCGCCGATCTTGTTTCTCTTCCCTGACACCCTGCCCTCGCCACATGCTACTTTCCAGCCTCACTGTGCATGTGCGCACTCTCTGTTTCCCCCTGCTTGGAATACCGCTCCAGTACCTTCACCCGTCTGACGGTGATTCCTCTCTCAGGCCTCAGCTTAGACATTACTTCCTCCTGGAGGCTTCCCAGCATCAGCCACAACCTGGGGCCAGCTCTCCTCTGGGCACCCCCATGCATGTGTAGCTCCCATCACAGTCCTGATCACCTATATTTTATACACGTGGTCACCGTAGCCAACTCATGCGTCAGACACAGGAGACCCAGGGCCCGTGACACTTTTAACGGCCGATGGAAATGGTTTGTTTTTAATTTAGCTTAAAATCAGAAGAAAATAATGAGTATAATACCAATGCAGTTGTAAAAGATCATTTGCGGTATTTTTTCACGGAGGGAGGGACCCACAATGACAAAAGTGCCTTAGGGCTGTAAAAGTCTTTTTTTTTTTTTTTAAGATTTTACTTATTTATTTGAGAGGGAGCAAGTAAGTGAGAGAACACAAGTGGGGGGGGAGGGGCAGAGGGAGAAGCAGAAGCAGGGAGCCCAGCATGGGGCTAGATCCCAGGACCCTGGGATCATGACGTGAGCCTGAGCCCAAGACGGCTGTTTAACTGACGGAGCCACCCAGGCGCCCCAGGGCTGTGAAAGTCTTAAGGCAGTCCTGCTGGTCCCGTGCATGTCTCCCCATTGGATTATGAGTGCCTTGAAAGTAGAGGTGGTGGCTGAATCCTCAGGGCTGCCCAGCGTGGGCCTGGTAGACAGCAGGTGTTTAATAATTGTTTGTTGGATGACTGCATATCCAGTGAATCACTGGGTCCTCATTGCCTGGCTCACAATATTAGGAGATACTTGATAAATGGATGGATGGTTGGAAGGAGGTAAGGGTCAGAGGGTAGATGTGGAGGGGTGGGTACGGGCACCTGGGTCAGGAGACCAATCTGGGAGCAGCAGCGCCCCCTTGTGGCACAATGCTGGTCTGTCTCTCCTTCCCCTCGGCTCAGTGGGAAAGAACTGGGGAGTTTTCAGAGCCCTTCCACTGGAAAGTGTGGAATGGAGGAGGAGGAGAGAGGAGGAAGAGAAAGGGGAGGTGGGGAGGAAGAGGCACAGAGGGGGAAGGAGGAGAGAGGGAGAAGAGGCAGGGTGAGGAGGAGGGGGGTGCATTGAGATCTCAAACAAACTCAGGCTGGCTATTTCTGGCTGTGCGACCTGGGGCACGTTAATCACCTCTGTAATCCTCAGCTTCCTCATCCAGAAAACGGGGAAAATAAAAATGAGGCCTCTGAATCATGTAACAAAATAGCTCAGAAAACAATATGTTTCTTACATGCCATGCTGGGAATCCTGGACAGGTGTTGCCCTCAGGGAGCCCACCAAGGCTGGGAGGTGACAGTTTTCCAGGGGACACGGCTGGGGCAGAAAAAGGGATCTGAGTTTGGAGGTAGAATTGTCAGAGTTAGCAAAAAGAAAAACAAGAAAAATTAAAAGGATCCCCAGCTCAATTTGAATTTCAGGTCAACAAGGAATAATTTTTGAATGTAAGTATATCCCGGACATCGCATGGGGTATACTTATAACCCCCCAATGTATTCCCTGTTGATCTGAAATTGAAATTGAAGTGGGCATCCTCTATTTAGTCTGGCAGCCTTCACTTTGGGAGAGACTGAGGAGGTAGGCAGGAAGACTTCCAGGAGCAGGCGGCAGTGGTGCTGAAAAGGAAGGGCTAAGGGCCGGTGGGGCAATGCCCTTTCCCCTCTCCCACCATGTGCACATGTGCAATGGCAAACGCCCTTGATTGCACTCACAGGGAGCTGGAGGTGGGGGTTGAGTGCCACACGAGGAAAGATGGTGAGTATGGCTGTTCTTCTTTTGTTGAAAAGATATGGGGCAAAATCACCAGGACTTTATTTTGCAGATCAGAATTGAGTTACATCTCCTTGACCAGGAATGTTTTGGCCACATCCCAGCACTTGAAGGCCACTCAGAAACTCAAGGCTACCAGACATTTCTCCCAGTGACTTTGGAGCTGTGTGACCTTGGACAACTCACTTAACCTCTCTGAGCTCTATACATCCAAGAACTCACTCCACTCCAGCCACATCAACTTCCTGGCTGCATCTCCAACTTACTAGGCATGGTCTGCCTCCGGGCCTTTGAATGTGCTGTTTCCCCAGATCTCTAAGTGGCTCTCTCCTCTCCTCCCTCACTTTTGCTTTTAGATGCCAATCCGGGAGGCCTCCCTCGACCACCCCATTTTTTGTGGGTGTCCCACAAAAAAAATCACACCCCACATTCTCCATCCTAGTCCTTCGCTTTTCTCAGGAACCTGACGCATTATGCGTTTCACTCATTTCTCTTGTTTATTGTCTGTCTCTGCCACTGACGGTGAGCACCACAAGGCTGGGATCTGTTCTACTCACTGCTGTGTTCCCAGCACAGCAGCTCAGTAAAAATTGCTGAATGAGTGAGTAGGAAAATGAATGCGTGAGTAGGAAAAAAGGCCAACAGCAAGTGTGAAATCTTTTAAAGATTTATTTATTTGACAGAGAGAGACACAGAGAGAGAGGGAACACAAGCAGGGGGAGCGGGAGAGGGAGAAGCAGGCTTCCCGCGGAGCGGGGAGCCCGATGCGGGGCTCGATCCCAGGACTCTGGGATCATGACCTGAGCTGAAGGCAGACGCTTAACTGACTGAGCCACCCAGGCGCCCTGCAAATGTGTAATTTTTTAACTGTTACAGCTAATTGCTTTAATCCTTTTGGCGCCTCAGACTCACTTGAGAATCTGAGTAGCTGCATGTGGTTGCTTAGATGTAAATATTCAGTTTCTTGATGTGCAAAAGCCCTGTGGTGCCAGTGGCCACCGTACTAAATGGCGCAGAATTCTAGAGCATCCCCAGCATCTCAGGAAGCTCTACTGCATGGTGCTACTGTAGCCACTGTCCAAAAAATGCACTTAGTCACAGACACCAGCTTTTCTTCCATGTTCTTTCCAGAGGTTCCAGAGGCCCCGCCCCGCCCCACCCCACATAATTTAGCAGAAGTGGCACACTGGTGGCTCCTGAGCCGAATATGGCCCCGGTTGGGTTTTATTCGGCCCAACGGTTTTCTAAAAGGCAGGACACTTTCTTTAGTCTAGAATCCCCATGGATATGGGAATCTCTGGGTGGGTCTTCCACAGAGCAACACTCTGCCATGCCACCAACACTTTGGAGGAGGCATTTACTTCCTTTTGGCCCCTGGGGCCATCTGAGTTTGGGACTTTGTTTTATAGACCAAGAGGACAAAGGATGGGGGGAGGGGTAATCCAAGTGGTGTGCTGCTTCAGGAAGGGGTTGATCCAGGAGTCCTAGATCCGGGAGTTGATCCCCGCACTGCCCTAGGCCGACCGTCTCTGGGCCTCAGTTTTCTCATCTGTAAAATGGGAATGATAAAACAACAGTTTTGGGAGGATTAAATGGTGCCATGCAGGTCAGGGTGGGAGGAAAGCACTCCATATCTGTTCACCGCTGTGGTGAAGGCTGCTCATATTGCTGGGTCGAGCTTGGCTGCATAACCTTCCCGCCCAGGGTTGGGGCGTGGCTCCTGACGTGCTGGGGGCTCCAGAAAACAATATGTTTTTCACATGCCACGATCTTACAGGCAACGATCTCTGAGTTCTCACCGTCCCTGGAGAAAAGGGGGACCGGTGGACCTCAGAACTCGGATAGCACCTCCCTGGGCCGAGTTCATAGGATCCCTAGGTCGGGAGGGGGTGCCCTTGGCTGGCTCAGGCATCTTACGGGGTCCCCCGACGTCGGGGACCGCGCGGCCCTCACGCGCCGCCCGCAAAAGTGTGGCCCTTCCCGGACTTCACTCGTGGCTCCAACGTCCCTGACCGAGCGGGGGCGTGGCCCGGCGGCGGCCAGCCTCCCGATACGATTGGTCCTCCGGTCCGTCATTCCCGAGCGCCCGCCCCCCGACAATAAAAGCCTCCCCAGGGCCGGCCCGAGACGGTTTCGGAACTGGCCGTCGAGACCCGCACGTCTCGTTGACCGCGGTGAGAGGAGAGGGCCCGATTGAGGTGGGGGGGCGGGGTCCGCCGAGTCCCGGGGTGTCCCAAGGCAGGAGGAAGCGGAGAGAACCTTCCTGGGGGCTCTTGTGCTCTCTGCGGCCTGGGGAAGGGTCTCCAGCTTGGGCTGAACTTTCCTGTCTTCGCCCTCTGCCCGCTCGAAAAAGACAAAACAAAACCCGATTTCTGGAGCAGAGTCAAACTTTCAAACTCTCTCCTTTCAATTCCTGATACATTCGTTGGGGGGAGGCGCGTGAAAGAGCCCCCCTATAGGTGGCAATATCAAGAAGGTGGTAAATTCCCCCTCCTAAAAGTGTGCTTGCTTTGCAAACGCAGTTTGGAGGCGAGCCGCAGCCTATCCTGCACAGGAAATCGACCCTCTCTGGGTCCTCAGAGAGCCCAATCAGGGGGCTTTATGCCTAGCGAGGACCCCCCCCCCCCCCCCGCCCTCGGCAAATGGGTTTGCCGCCCGGGGGCTTAGCTCCTCCCCCTCCCCCGCCCGAGTTTCTGGTCTCCCAGCTGAGTGTGGAGAATTCGCGGGCAGACCCCGCCCTCTTCCTTTAGGTGGGTGTGGCCAGCGGATTGCTCAAGGCGGCTGGGAAGGCCTGTCCCTTATCTGAGTCCTGGGGACCTTTGTCAGGATCGCGCCGGAACTGCCAGGCCTGGGACCTTGGTCTCTGGGAGCTTTGGAAGTTGTATCTTAGCATGCCCTGGCTGCAGCTGGACGTCTACAACCGGTTCCAGCTAGCTCTCGTTCTGGCCGCTACAGCTTGCAGACCCCAAGGACTTCAATGGGGTGCTGACATCTGCAGTGGCAGCCCTTGGTTAAACCTGCTTTAGGAGGGACTGATGGGCAAAGGGGATGGGAGAATGGGCCTCCAAGATGCCCAGGTGAGCTCAGGCTCCAGGGAGGGTGAGGGGAATAACTGGACTGATGATCACCCGGGCCGGGGTGTGCCTCCTCCCTCCATTTCCCAGTTTGGGGACCTTAGTACCAAGCAGAAGCACATTCCTGGCTGGCTTCACCCGTGTGTGAAATGCTTCTGTTTATTGAGCACCCACTATGTGCAAGGCACTGAGCTCAGCGCGCCATGTCGCTCTGCCAATCTGTAGGGACTCTGAGCTAGGAATGGTTATCCCCATTTTACAGATGGGGCAAGCAAGGCTCTGAGAGGGTGCTGTTTAAGCTCCCACTGCTAGTGAGTTGCCAAGCTGGGATTAGAGCCGCTTTGGACTCTAGCACTGGTGCTCTCAAAGCTGCAGTTTGCTGGGCTCTGCTTGGGGGACGGGGCCCCCTTCCTCTAGAAGGAAATGTTCAGAATCAAGGTCAGGGGTTCACAACAGGTTCACCCCAGAATTACCAGGGGAACCAGCCCTGAGGGCAGGTTCTACCTTTAACTCCTTTGTACAGGTGAGGGGACTGAGGCCAGGGAAGAGGTGGCTCTTTGCCCAACACTGTGCAGCATGGGCGGAGTCTAGTCTGTTGACAGTTTACCCACCTCCTCCCACCTGGCCAGGAAAACGGAGCGCACCTATGGTGGCTCCCATTGTACCTTATGAACGTGTGCCTGAGCCTCACCTGGGAGCCTCCCTTGCCTGCCCTCCCTCCTGAGTCTGACTCGATTGGTCTGCGGTAAGGCCAGGCATGGTCTCCCTGGCGTGCGTGGTTTTTGGGGTGTTTTGTTTTTAATGCTTAACCTTTTTTTCTTTTTGAACTGATAATATTATCTGCCTGGCTCAAAAGTCAGAGACCTGCCCCGTCTACCTGACCTTCCCTGAAAGGTGGCCACTGTTAACGGTTTCCTGTGTCTCAAAGATCCTGTGCAAACGGAGCACAAATGTTCACCCCGTGCACGCTATTCGTCTCGGAGTAGCCTGGTCCAGCCAGTGACGCGTAGGTCTCTACTCTGTGGCCACTGCCCTGGGCTGGGTCCTTGTTTCTCTGGGTCCCTCCTGCTGGGGAACCAGGGTGTTTCCACACTCTTGTTGTGGCCAACGCAGGGGCACACACCTCTGCCCACGTGGCAGTACAGGTGTGGGACCATCCCCTCAAGATTTTCGGGTCACAGGGATGATGACTTTTGAAAGTAGGTAGCCACTGGCAAATGTCCGCAGAGGTGTCGTGCTGCAGGTGTCTCCCCGAAGCATTGGCCAAGTGGAGCCCTTGGAGTTGGCTCTAGAGGTGTGGCCCTGATCACCTGAGAGCTGGTTAGAGATGCAGACTCCCCGCCCCACCCGGCCCTGCCGAATCAGCTCGGGCCGCTGCACGGGGCCCACAGGTGCTTGTGAATCATTGAGAGGCGGGGCTCCAAGAAGCAGGGTGAGGGGTCAGAGGGCAGCTGTGAACGTGCACTTCCTCCTGGAAGGAGGCACAGGGCACACTGTACCCTGACTAGCCCGTCTGTCCACCACAGTGCCTGCTTCGAAGAAACATGTCTACCAACGGGACAGAAGCCACCTCCAGCACCCAGGCGACAGAAGAACCGGTCCAGCAGGTAAGAGAGGGCTGGGACCCGTGGGGTGAGGGGCAACCCTCCCCCAAACTTTGGGGAGGGGCAACCGATCTCTTTCTGCAGCTGATGTAGAGCCCTCACGCAGACCCCGGACAGGTGGGGGTGGGGGCAGAACTGGGAATCCCTGGAGGCTCTGGGGAGATCCGGGGTCCTCTCTGAAACTGCCTGCCTCCCCCTCCCCCACCGCTGTCCTGTCTGCAGGTGCTTTGGAGGGTCATCCTAGGAAGTCAGCCCCCATTTCGTCTCTCCCTTCCCAACTTTGCTTCCGTAACAACTATATGTAGTTCATAAACAACTCTATTAACATATCATTTACATATGATAAGATGCACCCTTGGGAAGGATGCTGCCCAGTGGTTTTTAGTCAACGACCCAAGTTCTGCAGCCATCAGCACCATACAGGGTTAGGACATGTTTCATCCCCCCAGAGAGACCCCGCCCCATTAGTACTCCTTCCTCATTCCTCGGCCCCCCCCCCCTCCGCCCCCAGCAACTGCTCATCGGCTGTCTGTCTCTGTGGATTTGCCTGTTCTAGACATTTCAAATGGAGTCCTAACCACTCGAGAGCCATTTGTGTCTGGCTTCTCTTGTTGAGCATCATGATTTGGGGGTTTATCTGCTTTGTAGTGGGTGTCAGTGCTTCATTCCTTTCTTAAAATTATGGCAAAATAACACATAACAAAAAAAGTACTATTTTCGGGGCACCTGGGTGGCTCACTTGTTAAGCGTCTGCCTTCGGCTCAGGTCATGATCCCAGGGTCCTGGGAGCGAGCCCTGCATCGGGCTCCCTGCTCAGTGGGAGGCCTGCTTCTCCCTCTCCCAATCCCCTTGCTTGTGTTTCCTCTCTCGCTGTGTGTCTCTCTCTGTCAAATAAGTAAAATCTTTAAAAAAGATACTATTTTCAGTGTTCAGTGGCATTCAGTACATTCATGATGTATGAACACCACCACCATCGAATTCCAGAAGCTTCTCATCACCCCAGATGGGAACCCCATCTCCATTACCATTTAGTCTCATTCCCTCCTCCCCCCAGTCCCTGGCACCCACTAATGTGCTTTCTGTATGAATTTACCTCTCCTGGACGTTTCATGTAAGTAGAAACATAAAATCATTTTTACGAAAGTAGAACCTTTCATGTTAGGTCCCTCATAAGTGAGATCCTACAGGATTTGTCTCTTTGGGCCTGGCTTCTGTTACTGAGCACACTGTCCTCAAGGTCCACCCACATCAGGGCAGGTGTCAGGATGTCCTTTGTAAGGCCGGCTAGGAGTCCGTTATCTGGATGGACCCCGCTGTGTTCATCTGTTTATCCATCGACTGATATTCGGGCCGTTCCCACCGTTTGGCCATTGTGAATAATGCTGCTTTGAACATGAGTGTCCAAGGGTCTCCTTGAGATTCTGTTTTCATCTCTTTTTTTTTTTTTTTAAGATTTTATTTATTTGACAGAGCGAGCAAGAGAGCACGAGCAGGGGGAGCGGCAGAGGGAGAGGGAGAAGCAGGCTCCCCGCTGAGCAGGGAGCCCGATGCGGGACTCGATCCCAGGACCCTGGGATCATGACCTGAGCCGAAGGCAGACGCTTAACGAGCTGAGCCACCCAGGCGCCCTGCTTTCAATCCTTTTGTCTGTATATGCAGACGTGAAATTGGGGACTCATAGGGTAATTTCTATTTGTATTTCTTTGTAATTCACCACGCTGTTTCCCACAATGGCTGTGCCCTTTGAGGTTCCCTCCCACAAGGCCCAAGAGTTCCGACGTCTCCCCATTCTCAACATCATTTGTTAATTTGTTTCATTTTGATAGTGGCCACCCTCACCTGTGTTAGGTGGTATCTCGTTGTGTTGGCATATTTCCCTACTGATCCGTGATGCTGAGCATCTTCCATTTACCTATTGACCGTTTAGAGGCTATAATTTTTTTTCCAACTAAACTCTGTGCCCAACGTGGGGCTCAAACTCAGGACCCTGAGATCAAGAGTCGCATGCTCTACTGAGTGAGCCCAGCCTGGTGCCCTGAGGCTATGAACTTTTAAAAACATACTTTGTACCACATTTTCTTTAATCCTCTCACCAAGCGATGGACATCTGGGCTGTTTCCACTTCTTGGCCATTCAGAATGAGGCTGCCATGAACATTCACTTTACTTCTTGCGTGGACGTGTGTTTCCTGTCCTGGGTTAAATTCCTAAAAGTGGAGTTGCTGGATTGCAGGGGAGACTTGGGATTAACTCCCGAAGAGGCCTTGGGGTAAACCCTGGAGGCAGATGGGCGGAGTCTGAAGCCCAGCTTTGCCACTTGGCTGGGTTTGTGACTTGTCACTTACTCTTTCCATGCCTCAGTTAACTCTTTCATAAAATGGATGAGTGCTCCCCACCTCCAGGACTGACGATTAAGTGAGTTCACACACAAGTTCTCCACACAGCCCCTGTGAGTTGAGTCTTGCTGGCCCCTTCATAGGAGTGATCTCTGTGACTCCTGCTGGACAGGAATGAGTCCCCATGTGATGGGTGGGGAAAGTGAGCCTCAGAAGGGTTGTCTCGATGACTCTATTCCGCTCTGACAGGGTAAATGAATGGGGGTGGCTGTGTAACAATAAAACTTTATTTACAAAACCAGCCAGCAGTGGAATATTAGCCACATAAAGGAATAAAGCAATGACCCCTGCCACATCGTGGTTGGTCCTTGAGGATGTGATCCTTAGTGAAATGAGCCAGACTCAAAAGGACAAATACTGTATGAATCCACTCCCAGGAGGTCCCCAGAGGAGTCCCGTCCACAGAGACAGGAGAGGGTGGGAGCCGGGGCTGGGGCGGGGGGTGGGGAGTCCGTGCTTCACGGGGACAGAGTCTCAGTTTGGGGAGATGAGAAAGTTCTGGAGACGGAGGGTGGGTGTGATTGCAGGACAGTGTGAGTGTGCTTCATGGCTCTGAGCTGTGCACTTGAAATGGTTAAGATGGTAAGTTTTATGTGTCTTGTTTTATAGAGATTTTATTTTTGAGAGAGAACAAGCACGAGCAGGGGGAGGGTCAGAGGGAGAAGCAGACTCCCCACTGAGCAGGGAGCCCAATGTGGGACTTGATCCCAGGACCCTGGGATCATGACCCGAGGCAAAGGCAGACACCTAACAACTGAGCCACCCAGGCACCCAGTTTTATGTCTATTTTACCACAATTAAAAAAATTAAACACTGACACGCGCTGCCCCAGGGATGGACCCTGAGCCCACGACACTCGGAGGGAACCAGACACAGAAGGCCACACGGGGTGGAGTCCACGTGTGTGACACGTCCGGAACAGACTCATCCACGGACAGGAAGGGGGCTCGTGGGGGCTGGGGGAGGGGAGAATGAGGAGTGACCTTTTTTATTTTTTTTGGAGTGATGGCTAAGTTCTAGAATTAGCCATGACCATTGCACAACCTAACGAAAAGACTAAAAACCTTGGAGTCGTGCGTTGTAAAATGGTGGCATTAATGATCTGTGAACTTCTCAGTTCAGCTGTTAGGAAAAACCAGACCAGAATAAGAAAATCAGGTGTGGGCCCCGTGGGCTGTAGCTTGCAGACCCCAGTGGTAGACCCAAAGCTCTGTGAGAGTGGGGCTCTTGTCTGCCCGGCACGCAGTGGGTGTCAAGTGTACGTTCAAACAGGTGAGTGGCAGGGCTAAGATAGAGGAGGTGCCCGTGGGGCTTGTGCAACCACTTGGATGCAAGGCAAGCATGGGCTGAGCCGTTGCTTGGCCAGGAGTGAAATCGAAATTGCAGGGCACCCGAGGCCCAGGCCCAGCCCCAGCCCACTGAGCTGCTTGTCCCCGTAGCCGAGCGTGGTGGACCGCGTGGCCAGCATGCCCCTCATCAGCTCCACCTGCAACATGGTGTCGGCAGCCTACACCTCCACCAAGGGGAGCCACCCGCACGTCAAGACCGTCTGCGACGCGGCCGAGAAGGGCGTGAAGACCCTCACCGCGGCTGCCGTCAGCGGGGCCCAGCCCATCCTCTCCAAGCTGGAACCACAGAGTGAGTGAAGCCCCGGAGAGCCCAGGACCTACCTCTTGGCTGTTCTGGGGGGGGCGGGCGGGGGTCTGCCCCACCCCTGGCCCTGTTCCCGCAAACCAGCACCGGCCGGCCTTCCAGGCCCCGAGGGGTGCGCACATGCTGGGACTGACTATTCCTGTCTTGCCCATGTAGTCGCATCGGCCAGCGAATATGCCCACAGGGGGCTGGACAAGCTGGAGGAGAACCTGCCCATCCTGCAGCAGCACACGGAGCAGGTAACTGAGCTCCGACATCAGGAGCCCCTGGGGGACGGGGCTCAGCGGGGGTGGGGGCCTCTGGGGGGATGGAGCTTGTGGCCCCACCCCCGCCTCCACTAGAATAGACCCATATGACAGCTTCCTCCCTGACCCCTCTTCGGTCTGTCCCCACCCCCACCTTGAATCTACTCCCCATTGGGCAGCTGGAGGAGTGATCGAAACAGCAGCCAGATCTGTCCAAAATCCCCTGGTGTCTCTCACCTTGCCTGGGGCAGAAGCCAAGGCTGTCCTTACAGCCCACGTGCCCCGATCTGGACCCACAGCCCCCCAGCCCTCATTGCCCACCTCCTCTGGCCTGCTCCAGCTCGGCCAGCCTCTGTAGTCCGTGTTGAGGAACATCAGTACCTGTGTGGACGGGACACAGGGGTAGAAACAGAGTGCCTGCTGTTGTGGGACTTTCATTCAGGGGAGGCCTGGGGAAGCAAATTCAGTGAACACGTCCATCCCAGTCCTACTCCAGGCCCTTTGCATGTGCACTTCCTTCTTCATGAAACAGACATTCAGGTCTCTGTTCAAATCCTGCCTCTTCAGAGGCCTTCCTTTCCCTCTTAAAGAAGGTCCTTCTACATCAAAAACTAATGACGTAATGTATGGTGATTAACATAACAATAAAAAATTATTAAGAAAGAAGGTCCTTCTAGCTCAGCTCTGTCCAGAACTGTCTCCAATGTCCATGTTCTTTCTCTGCACCGTCCAGTATGGAAGCTACCAGCTGTATGTGGCTACGGAGCCCTTAGAATGTGGCTGGTGTCACTGAGGAACTCAATTTACCAATTTTAAGAGCTGCACGTGGCCCGTGGCCAGCATCTCTCTAGCACACCACGACCGCTTCCCTGAGCTGTGAGTCACATACCGCACAATGAGCTCATTTAAAGTCTACAACTCAATGGTTCTAGTGTAGTCACGTTGTATAACCATCACCACCCGTTTTAGAACATTTCATCACCCCGAAAGAAACCCCACATCCCTTAGCTGTTAATCTCCTTCCTGCCAAACACTCCTGGCTACAACTCATCCATTTCCCATCCGTGGATGAGCCGTTCTGGACGTGTCACACATGTGGACTCACACCCCGTGTGGCCTTCTGTGTCTGGTTCCCTCCCCGAGTGTCATGGGCTTGGCGTCTGTCCCCAGGGCAGCGCGTGTGGGCGCCTGGCCCCCGTCCACAGCCGAGTGACACGCCCATGTGTGGGGGACACACTGTGTGTATCCGTTCATCTGTTGATGGACATTTTGCTGGTTCCCACTTGGCTGTTAAAATATTGCTGGACATTTGTGTACCAGTTACATTAGTTCTTTTACAACATAAAATTTATCATCTTTAACGACATCTCCAAGTGCACAGCTCAGCAGCGTGAAGCACATTCACACGGTCCTGCAACCACCCCCACCCTCTGTCTCCGGAACGTTCCATCTCCCCGCATGGAGACTCTGTCCCCATGAAGCATGGACTTCCCACCCTCTGCCCCAGCCCTGGCTCCCACCCTCTCCTCTCTGTGTGGACGGGACTCCTCTGGGGACCTGCTGGGAGTGGGGTCCTCCTGCAGGATGTGTCCTTCTGGGTCTGGCTCCTCTCGCTGAGCACGATGTCCTCGGGGTCCCTCCACGTCGTGGCAGGTGTCAGGGTCCCTTCCTTTCTGTGGCTGACCAGTATTCCAGTGTGTGCATGGACCGTGTTTATTTATCCTTGCATCTGTAACTGGATTGCTTCCACCTTCTGGGGCTTGTGAATCATGCTGCTCTGAATGCGGGTGTCCCAGTTGTATGGGCTTGTAAGGTTCCACGCCATCTGAAGGGCTTTTTAACTGCGTGTTTGTCTTCCCGAGTGGGGTGAGGGCACAGACTGCTTGGTTGCACTGTCTGGCGCCCATCAGCTAGCCTGGCGCAGAGTAGATGCTTAATCTCCACTTTGGCCACGCGGGACACGTGGCCACGATCTTCGTATCCGGGTTTCTCTCACCAGAACTTGGTGGGCCCCGAAGGGGCAGGGGGGCAAGCCCGCCGCTGCTCCAGTTCTAGGCTCTGCCCTGAGGCACCCCCCCCCCGCTATCGGGCTCCCCCTGTTGGCCAGAGACTGCTATACACCACCTCCCCGCCCGCCGGAGGCAGGCCCCCACCACTCATGCAGGACTCAGTGCAGCCCGGGAGGAGTGTCTCCCCAGCAAAGGCCATTAACAGGCTGGGCGTTGAAGGTGGAAACTGCCCAATTCACAGAAGGCTGGAGAAGCTTCCCCGCGGAGCCACCTCCTTAGGGCCGGGCGCTTGCATTCTCTTTCTGTCCTGCTGCCGCCACACGAGGCCAACATTCCTTCTGTTTATAGAAGGGATGAGCTCGGGGTGACGCTCTACAAGGTCATCGGACAGAGCTGCTCCCAGCTCAGAGGTGCAGCTGCAGTGCTCTCTGGACTCCTGTGACCTCACCCCCGCCCCCGGCTCGCCCCAGGAGGAGGTAGCGGTCCCCGGTTCTGTGAGACGTGGTGTGGTCAGCTGGGCCAGCCCAGTGGGCACCTTTTCCCACCCCGAAGAGATGAATTCCCATGGACACGAGAGGTCTAGGTGTTCAGAAGGGTGCCACCTGAGAAGGGTGGGGATGGGGGTGGTGTGGTTTTGAACTTTCCGGAGAGCTCTACACATAGAGGGCTGCTCAGAGGCTTAGACTCAAGAACCTCAGGTGCGGATGCAGAACACCCAGTGTGTGCTGTGGCTGCTGCTCTTCCGGGATTCCAGAGCCATTCCAGGGGTCCGCAGGTCCGGCCTTGCACCTTCTGTGCTAAATACAGTTTTCCTCGCATGTGGACACACCCACGCGTTTCCGGCCTCGAGGGCCGCTCTTTCTCTACAAGGGGCAGAGTTTTAAGGGGTTGACGTGGAGAAGGTCGGCCTGCCAGGCTAAAATATTTACTACGTGGCCCTTTTCCAGAGAAAGTTAGCAACCCTGTAACTATCTGCTAACCCAGCTTAGAGGTGGTGGAGTCGAAGTACCAGGTTAAAATCCAGGTTCTGCCCTTGACACCTGGACAGCCCTCGGACAGGCTGCTTAGCCTCCCGGCCTCACTTTCTCTTGCGTGGAATGGGTACGCTCCTTCCCCTTACGTGTTTAAAGGGCGGAAGCGGGTCCATTACCTGAAGGCTCAGAACAGCGCCTGGCTGGTCCCGAGTGTTGGTCTTTACTGTTTTAATACAAGCTTTAGGAATAAGTCCACAAGCGCGGTGACGTTTTGGGCACATACCCCCATTTGCCGTGGGGAGTTGAAGGTAGTTACTGTGTTCCATTGGGAGTTCGTGGAGACAGAATGTTTAGACACCTGCGTACATCTTCCGTGACGCTTTAGTTGTGGTCCCGGTCTCTCCTCTCAGCGCCACTGATGTTGGGGCGGGGCGTTCTCGGGGGGGGGGCGGAGCAGAGTCCCCTGCCCCGCCCCCTTGACGTCAGGCCCTCCCCCGGTGTGACAACCACACGTGTCCCCAGATAGTGCCCAGCATCCCCTGGGGACAGAATCACACTAGATGAGAACCACTGTCCTAAGGGACTTCGCACACGGATGGCCTCTCCGGCCAGGATTACGATTCTCAGAGCGTGATGGGGCGGTCACTGCCCAGGGGTATCTTAGTTTCTTCTGCCACACGGATAGAGCCCTTGAGCCAAGCAGTGGTCTGACTCATCACATCTGTCCGCTGGGGGCTTACCCAGGAACTTCCTGGCCCCCAGTCCCGGAAGCCAGAAGTCCCAGAGCACTGGTAGGGCTGCTTCCTCTGGAGGCTCCTGCTTCACTTGCAGACTCTGTCCTCACCTGGGCTCCCCTCTGTGTCCTAATCTCTTCTGCAAAGACCTTGTCTCTAAATAATCACATTCTGAGGTCCTGGCGATTCGGGTTCAACACACGGCAGCCCATAATACTGTAGGTAAAGAAATGGAAGCACAGAGAGGAGGAGTGAGTTGCCTGAGGCCACACAGCTGGGACCTAGCAATCCAGGATTCACCCCAGACTCCAGAGCTCGGGGTCTTCGCTGCCAGACTCTGCGTTGACCCTTCGGGGTTATCCAGGAGCTGGAACTCCTCCTTTGGGGCTTCCCGGAGGCTGGGGTGCAGGGGTGGGGGTCCCCAGGGAGAAAGGGAGGACAGAGATGCTGATGCTGGCTTGTGTTGTAGGTTCTGGCCGGCACCAAGGAGCTCGTCTCGTCCAAGGTGTCGGGGGCCCGAGAAGCTGTGTCCAGCGCCAAGGACACAGTGGCCACGCGAGTGACAGAGGCGGTTGATGTGACCCGGGGTGCCATGCAGACTGGTGTGGATGCGACCAAGTCTGTGGTGACCAGTGGCGTCCAGTCGGTCATGGGCTCCCGTGTGGGCCAGATGGTGCTGAGCGGGGTGGACACGGTGCTGGGCAAGTCGGAGGAGTGGGTAGACAATCACCTGCCCATGACGGATGCTGAGCTGGGTGAGTGCAGCCCTCGGGCCTGGGACGCCCCCCCCCCAACCCCCACCAGACCTCCCACCCCTCTCAGCCACCTAGAGTCTGCCCCTCAGTGCCATCTCAACCCTGCCACCTCCCCTTGGATCAGCCCCTGTCAACGCCCACCTGGACCAGTGCAGTGGCCTCCACCCTGGCCCCCAATATCTGGCTCCTTGAAGCCACCACTAGAGGGCTCCCGTGAGCACCTGAGTCAGGTTCTGTCCTCTGCCCACAGCCTTGGGGGCTCCCACCTCCCTCAGGGTAGAAACCCAAGTCCTCCCCGTAAACCCCCCCGCCCCCATGTACTTATCCACTTCCCCTCATTCATTCTACTCCAGCCACACTGACTCCTTGCTGATCTTGACCATGCTCCCACCCCTGGGCCTTTGCACCAGTTGCTCCCTCTACTGGCAACATTCTTCCCCTAGACACTCTTCTACCTCCAGCTCTGCTCAGATGCCACCTCCCCAGTGAAGCCTCTAAAATTGCCACCTCCCTTGTCCATACTGTGTTCTGAAACCTGCCCCTACCCCCTCCTGGCTGGGCTCTGTTTTTTGTCTCTGGCACTCATCATCAGTTCCACGAAGCGGCCTCTTCTGCCTTGGTCACTGCTGTGTCCCACATCCAGAACGGGGCCTGGCGCTCAGCAGGCGTTCGGACTCTTCTCTGCCATCCCCACCCCCAGGCACGCATTTGTCCATTCGGATGTTCCCTGAGCATCTGCTGTGTGGCCAAGTCTTGGGGACACAGCAGTGGACAGAATTCTGTCCTTGTGGAATTCACAGTATAAAGTATAAGGAAATCAGGTTAAAGGAGAGATTTCGAGGTAGAAGGATTGGGAAGATGTTTCTGAGGAGGTGACATGACCATGAATGGAGCGAGCAAGCGAGCTAGATACGTGGATGTCAGGACAGAGAGAAGTGTCGATAACAAAGGTCCTGGGGCAGGGCCTGCCTGGTGGGTTAGAGGAATAGCAAGGCAGAGCGAGCGAAGGGGAGATGGGGCGGGGAACAGGGCAGGTCGTGCAGGGCCTAGGGGACCCAGGAGAGGACTTGGACTTACCCCAGAGAGGTGGGAGTCCTGGAGGGCTGTGGGCAGAGGAAGGCGGGGCCTGACTCAAGTGCTCATGGGCGCCCTCTGGTGGCCACTGAGGGGAGGGTGGACTGGGGGTGAGGGCGGGACTGGGGACCAGGGTGGAGGGGACTGTGCTGGTCCCCGCTGGTGTTAAGGGCGCTGGTCCCGGTGGAGGCAGGAATAGACAGACAGACAGACCAGGGATGGGGCTGTTGAGACAAAGCAGCGTCATATTTGTGGTCCACAGTCATGTCCTCGTACCCGGAGCTCTTGTGACTTCCGCCACGCGGTAGTGCAGACCCTGGTGCCCACGGCAGCAAGGGCCTGTGAAGCTGCGTGTAAACTAGACACCGTGCTCCATCCAACTTTGGCCAGAGTTGGTTGGTTTGGACGAGGAGCCAGACAGTTGGGACAACTGGAAAAAACTGAGGACAGACGAGATCAGGGGTTCCCGATGGCAGCACCGTGGGCGTTCTGAGCAGGGTCATCCCCTGTGGGGGGCAGAGCAGCATCCCTGGCCCCACCCCTCGATGCCAGGAGCACCCGCAGTGCGACCAGCACAGATGTCCCCAGACACCGCCCCGCATCCCCTCCCGGGCGAGACACCCTGCTTCTCCTGGAACTTCATGCAGAGGGAATCGTGTGGTTCCCTGGTGGCTGAGCACCTCCTCCTCATTCTCTGCCTCCTCCTTTGCCTGGGATTGGGATCGCAAAACATCAGTATTCTAAGTATCCCTTCTTTCTCTGTTAGCTGGAAAACTCTTGGAGAAAGTTCTCTGTGGCAGCTTTGCTGAGCCCAGGTACAGCTTGTGGAGGAAAAGCAAGGCAGGTGGCTAGCTTTCTCCCTTTATGTATTTTGGCATCGTGGGCTGGTTCACCAGCCTCCTCCACTGTCAGTAGTGGGTTTTTATGTTATAGGTGTTCGTGCATAGATTCACACGACGTATTCCAATCCTACACACTTATTTTATCGACCTTTCCCTTGTCCCGCTACTTTTGGCCGCTTGGAGACCCCCCTCGAGTTGGCTCTGAGTCTCTCTGATTCTCCCTAGGAATCCTCTGTAGAAAGTGGTTGTCCTTTGCTTTCTGGAGAAACTCCATGTCTCAGGTGGGCTGGTGATCTGAAGCCCTGAAGCGTGGGGCTTGAGCGTGGCATGTCACTTGTCCTTTGAGGGTCCAAAACCCAACCCCAAACCTCTGGAAGGAAGGGAGCTGCCCGCCCCTGGTAGGTGCTGAAGCCAGGTAGAACCAGCTGTGGGTCTCGCCTGAGCTAGGCTGGGAGGCCACTGCAGAGAACGGATCCATCTGACCAGCTCTGCTTCTGTGTTTGTTCTTTGTGTCCTCCCAGTAAGGATGAAATCACTGTGCACCCCGGTGCTTGTGGTTCTGCGGAGAGTCTGTGGGGGAAGGTATGAGCTTTTGCAGCAGCGGGCAGAACTAGACATGTGCTCGGGGGCTCGGCCCACGAGAACAGCCCTCTTTCCTCCCTCCTCAGGGCTCTCCCCTTTGCCAAGGGCACTTGCCCACTCCACGGGGCCCTGCTGGCTTGCTCAGATATGCCAGGACTCTGCCAGACATCCGGGCCTAAATAACAAAGCTGCTTTCACTTCCAAGGGCAGAGCCCCGGGTTCCCGGAGGGCCATGAAGAAGTTCTGGACTGCGGCAGGGCAGGTTCTGAGCGGTGCTAGTTTGGGTCAGGCTCTGCAAACCCACCTTTGGTGGGAGAATGGAGAAGATCTGTTTTCCTCAAGGTGCAGGCTTTTATTTTGTCTGCCTCTAAGCGTCCCAAGTGTTTGTAGTTAATTTTTTTTTTAAATGTCATCGTGAAATGATTCTTCCATGATACCCTCTTCCCCAGCCGACTGTGTCTGACTACCTCCACGCCACATTTGGCCCACTGCTTGCATTTGTAAATAAAGTTTTATTGGCACGCAGCCACATGCATTTGCATGCATGTTGTCTGTGAGTGTTTTTGCATTGAGGCACGGTATAACTGCCTGCAAAAACAAAAACATTGACTGACTGGCTGCATACAGAAAAAGTTCATCAGCCCCTGGGTTAAAGTATGTTCTTTCAGAATTTGTAATGTTCAAAGAACAACTGAAATCCCGATTGAAGGCTCACCTTGATTGAGCAACAGGTCAGTGACTGCCTGTGGTATTTTGGTCCTTGATTTTCCACTGTCTTTTGTTTCTGAACAGTGGCTGGCCAGAGGAGATGCAGAAATATGTGGCTGAACTAGAGCGTTCACTTATCAGTAAGTGATAAGGCTCTTCTTGCCTGACCAGGGGCACATCTGTGTTACCCTGGTCCCATGTTCCTGCTCCTTCTAGTATTTCTTTGATATACTTCTTTAAATCAGCTTTTCCAGATTCTTTTAGAAAGGTAACTTTATCACTTACTGAAAACAGGACACCGTACCATCTACTATAAATTGATAACAAAAAAATGACTAAATGTTCATTTGGGTGCCTTTCTGAGTACGAAATAGTCCAAATTTCACAATTTAGGCAGCTCTGACTGGGGTGGTCATACAGAAGGGGGAACTGAAGCTTACTGACAAAATCACTTTCGTGTAGAGCAGGGAATGGCAAACATTTTCTTAACCAGATGGTAAATATTTTTGGCTTTTTGGGTCAGACAGTCTCTGTTGCAACTAGTTAAGTCTGCTGTTAACACAGAAGCATAGACAATAGGTAAATGAATGGGTGTGACTGTGTGCCAATAAAACTATTTATAGAGACAGGTGGCATTTGGCCTGGGGGCTGCAGTTTGCGGACCTCTGCTATAGAGCATTACAAAGCCAGTGAGAGTTAGGAGGTCTGGAGTTCAATCCGTGTCAGGTTATTTACTTATACCTACTACGTTGAAGTTTAAAAGGAGCAGATAAATTAGGATAAAATCATCAGGACAAGGAGTTTTCATCCTGCCCTATTGTAATGTCATGGGCTCTTTCTGGACTAGACAGTCCTGACTTTTCCTTATGTGCTGTTAAGACGGTTCTCCAGTGGCTCAGACTTCTCCCCACGTCGAGTATCATGGTTAAGAACATGGTGTCAGATGGCCTGGCTTGAAATCCTGACTTGCCACTGCCTAGCTGCGTGACCTCAGGCAAGTCATTTCACCTGCGAGTCCCTATTTCCTCTTCTGTAAAAACGGGGTGACGGTGCCTCCCTCATAGAGTTGTTGGGTTTAAAGAGAACGCACACGAAGCCCCTAGAACCTGTGAAAGATTGACCATACAATATGTGCCCGGTACTAATGGCCAGCTTTTTTCTGCAAAGGAGCAGATAGTGAATATTTCAGTGTCCAGGGGCCAAGAGGCCACAAACCACTGTAGTTTGATAGTTTTTTTTTTTTTTAAGATTTTATTTATTTATTTGACAGAGAGACAGCGAGAGAGGGAACACAAGCAGGGGGAGTGGGAGAGGGAGAAGCAGGCTTCCCGCGGAGCAGGGAGCCCCATGCGGGGCTCGGTCCCAGAATCCTAGGATCATGATCTGAGCGGAAGGCAGACGCTTAACGACTGAGCCGCCCAGGCGTCCCACCACTGTAGTTTGAAAGCAGCCGTAGGAATAGATAACCAGCGTGCGGGGCTGTGTTCAGGCGTGGTACAAAACTGGAGGCCGGGCAGATGTGGCCCTCGGGCCTTGGTTTGCAGACCCTCACGCTAGTAAAAGGCCTCTTAATCCTGGGAAGTTCGGTTCCCATCATACCCATTTCGCAGATGGGGAAAAGCAAGGCAGGGCACTCTTCCGCTCCGAGGCTTCCCGGCACGGAGAACCCCCGGGCAGCGGGGGCAAGCCCACCCCCCCCCCCGCCCGCGCCGGCCACGCGCCGAAGTGTGCGCCCCGGGAGCCGGAGCTGCACGCGCGCACCGCCGCATCCGGGCCTTCACGCTGCCTCTCCCGCCTTCCTCCCCGCAGCCCGCCTCGCCACGTCCCTGGAGGGCTTCGACATCGCTTCGGTGCAGCAGCAGCGGCAGGAACAGAGTTACTTCGTGCGCCTGGGCTCCCTCTCGGAGCGGCTGCGCCAGCGGGCCTATGCGCACTCGCTGGGCAAACTGCAGCTCACGCGGCAGCGGGCGCAGGAGGCCCTGGTGCAGCTGGCGCAGGCACTCAGCCTGGTGAGGCCCCGCCCCCCCAGCCCGGTGGCCCCGCCCCCCCAGCCCAGTGGCCCCTCTCCCCGGTGCACCTCTGCCCGAGCCCGCCGGCGGGGCCCCGGTCCTGGACGGCTGGGCTGCCTTTACGAGGACCCCTGACCAGCGGGCTTCAACGACAGAGGCTGTCTGCCATGTCTGCAGGCGGGAGGTCTGCGATCAGGGTGTCCGCAGGGCTGGGTCCTCCTGGGGGGGGGCCTCTCTCCTGCACGTGCAGAAGGCTGTCTTCTCCCCGCGTCCTCACGGGGCGTCCCTCAGCGCGCGTCACATTGGAGTAGGGCCGCGGCAGTGAGCTCACCGTAACTTCATTGCATCTTTAAAGACCGGATCTGCCACCACAGGCAGATCCTGAGGTCCTGGGGGTCAGGGCTCCCGCAGAGGAATCTGGGGGACATGATTCAGCCCACGACAGGTGAGCTGGCCGGCGGAGGCTCTCCCGGCCGTCGTCTGAGGGACCGACGTGCAGCAGGAGCGTGACTTGCAGAGCGTGAGCAGCGTTTTGGTGGTGGTTTTGTTTAAAGTCAGCTTTACGGAGGTGTAATTTGGGGACTACAAAAATCATCTGTTTTTAAGTATATGGTTTGAGGAGTTTTACAAACACCAACGGACATGTAACCAGCACCCCAGTCAAGAAGTGGAACGCTGCCATCACCCCAGAAAGGTCCGCCTGCCTGCGTGCAGTCACGTCCTGCCCCCCGCCCCCCCCCCCCCGACGTCCTCTCCTCTAAGGAGCTGAGTTCCTATCATCTTCCTCTTTGCCTAGCTTTCTCCACGCAGTGCTCTCTCCTGTCTCTCTTTGTAAATTTTTGGTTGGGGTAAACTACATACAACATGAAATTCACCATCGTAACCATTTTCAGTGCACAGCTCAGTTAAGCACATTCACACTGTCGTGCAACGACCCCCCACCCTCCGTCTCCAGAACGTTCCATCTCCCCACATGGAGACTCTGTCCCCACGAAGCACGGACTCCCCACCCCCTGCCCCAGCCCTGGCTCCCACCCTCTCCTCTCTGTCTGTGTGGACGGGACTCCCTCTGGGGACCTTCTAGGAGGGGGGTCCTGTGGGATGTGTCCTTCTGTGTCCAGCTCCTCTCACTGAGCACAGTGTCCTCGGGGGTCCCTCCACGTCTTGGCAGGTGTCAGGGTCCCTTCTTTTTTAAGGCTGAATAACATTCCACTGGAGCACTTTTTACGACCCTGCTCATGCTCCTCCTGCTTACGTTCCATTGGCCAAAGCCAGTCCTGTGGCCCGGGCCCAGTCAAAAGGAGAACCAGACAAAATGGGAGGAGCTGCGGGAAAATTTGGCCACTTCCTTTGCACATAGCAGATGGTACATGCGCACGTTGGTGATGAAACCATAGTGGTGGAAAGCCTGTGTGAGAACAGCATTCCTCCTGCCTTCCTCGCCGTCGCGGACCATCTCATCTTGGATAGAAGGAGGACTTTGTGGGCCTCTCCTGGGACGTGAGCGGGGCTCTGCCGACCTTGGTCAGGTGCTGGAGGCAGCCTCTCTCCTGTGTCGCTCTCTCTCCTTGCTCTCCTGTTCCAGATGGAAACCGTCAAGCTAGGAGTCGATCAGAAGCTTGTGAAGGGCCAGGAGAAACTACACCAGATGTGGCTCAACTGGAACCGGAAGCAGCTCCAGGGCACAGAAGAGAACCCCGCCAAACCAGAGGTACCAGGTTGGGGCACCCGTGGGATGCTTAGCGCCCTGACTTCCCTCTCCATGCCTCTGCCGGGTGGACCTACCTGCCGGGGGTACTTTCCCCAGCCTCTCCTCCCATTCACTGCCTTTAGGACACAACAGCACCTCCAGGAAGCCCGCCTGGATTTCCTCTCTTGGGTGTGGGTATTGCTTCTAAACTGTGGGACACTTGATAGTGACACCTCTCAACCTACTAAAATTCTAAGCCATGTCTCACTTATCCGCTCCCCTATCTCGGTGTCATGAGCTCTCCATGCTCCCCTGCTTGGCTCCTGGTGACAACTTCTCACTAACGTCCTCTGGTCCCCCTGCATTGGCCTCTCCTGCCATGCTCTGACTTTCACTGCTTCCACCGTCGCTCACGGAGACGTTCCTTGAGTCAATACCTTACGTGACTTTCATGCCCCATCATGAACGTCCCTCGGCCTCAGGACTGACCTAGCACTATAGCTTCTCAGCTTAACTTCCTTGGGCCTTGGTTTCCCCATCTGTCAATGGGATAAAGACTTGCAGGGCTCTTCGGGCAAAGTGAGCCAAACCCGCACGCCGTGTTCCCGGCAGCAGGACTCACGGTCGCCAAAAGTGGAGACGGTCCAGGTGTCCCTTGATGGATGAACGGATCACCTGCTTAATGCAGGGTTGACTGCTTAATGGGGGTGAGGTTTCTTTGTGGGGAGTGATGGAATGTTCTGGAGATAAGAGGTAGTGGTTGCACAACCTTGTGAAGATACGAAAAACTACGGAATTGCACACTTGAAACGGGTGAATTTTCTGATCTGTGTTATACTCCTATATAAAAAAATTGAGTTGCTATGTCAAATACACATAGCACTACACAGTTGATATTTATACAGATGGCACCAATATCTCTAAATCCAAAACTGTTAGCATTCAGACCCAAACCACCCAAAACCGTCTCCCTTCCCCCCACTGCTGAGTGCGGCAACCAGATGATGCCGATGTTGACTCTGGTCGGCACCTCCCTGCCACGTTCAAGTCCAGAACGCTCTGTCATGGGTTCAGGGCCAAGTCCTGCTGCCCAGCCTGCCCTCTTCCCCTGGGGAGGGAGGTTAAGGTCCTGATTTATTACACCGCGGTCTCTCATACCACGTACGGCTTCTGCCTGGAAAGTTCTTCAGACCTTTTTTTTTTTTTTTTTAAACTTTAAAACTGGAGATGTAAAATGCAGTATCTTGTACTTAAAAAAAATGCTTTCTTGAGCTATAATTCACGTACTATACAAGTCACTCATCTGTACAATTCAGTGGTTTTTAGTGTATTCACAGGGTTGTGAGACCATCAACACGATCCGTTTAGAACATTCCCACCAACCCAAAAGGAGATCTTGTCCCCATCAGCGGTAACTCCCTTTCCTCCCCAGCCCCCGGTCCCCACGAGCCCCCTTCCCGTCCGTGGATGAGCCTGTTGTGGACGTGTCACCCACGTGGACTCACGCCCCATGTGGCCTTCTGGGTCTGGTTCCCTCCCTGAGCGTCGTGGGCTCGGGGTCCGTCCCTGGGGCGCCTCGCTCCTGCTCGTGGCTGAGGGACGCACCCGCATGTTGGTGGGTCATGTGTATTTCCCCGTTTACAAAGTGATGGACATACCGGTTGTCTCCACTTTGCCTCCCGTTTGCAATGCCTTGCGAACCAGCCTTGTATGGACGTGCGTTTCCATTTCTCTTGGGTGGATTCCTAGGAGCGGAGTTGCTGGTCGTATGGCAACTCTGTAGTTGGACAGTTGGGGGGACCACCAGGCTGTCTTCCGAAGTGACTGCACCACCAGCAACGTATCAGCACTTGCCACTCCCATCTTCTTGATCCCGCTCGCCCCAGTGGGCGCCTCCTCATGGGTCTGGGCTGCGTTTCCGTGACGACCAGTGAAGTCGAATCTCTTTGCATGTGCCTGTTGGCCAGCTGCTTGCCTCCTTTGGAGAAATGTCTCTGCCTCTTTTTCACTTTGGTACCTCGGTCACGTGGTTCAAAACTCAACCGTGCTGATGCCCCGAACCACCGTCCTGGATGGGCTCTCCTAGGGAGAGGTTTTCCGGAAGGTCGGCGGCAGAGGCCCCGTTTTCCGCCCCCGCCCCCCCCGGCTTGCGATCCGGCCGCCCCCAAAGCGCACGGTCGTGATCGTCCGCCCCTTCTCAGCAGGTGGAGACCCAGACGCTCACCATGTTCCGGGACATCGTCCAGCAGCTGCAGAGCACCTGCACCTCGCTGGGCTCCAGCATCCAGGGGCTGCCCAGCCACGTGAAGGACCAGGTGCAGCAGGCTCGCCACCAGGTGGAGGACCTCCAAGCCACCTTTTCTGGCATCCATTCCTTCCAGGACCTGTCCAGCACGATCCTGATGCAGAGCCGAGAGCAGGTGGCCAAGGCCCGAGAGGCCCTTGACCACATGGTTGAGTACGTGGCCCAGAACACGCCCATCATGTGGCTGGTGGGACCCTTTGCCCCGGGAATCGTTGAGAAAGCCCCGGAAGAGAAGAAATAGGGACAGGCAGGAGGAGGCACGAGGGACTTAGTCTCTCCCGGAGGGGCCAGCCCGAGCACTGGGCCCCCTCGCCCCCTCGCCTCACTTGGAACGTGCGTCCCTCCCCATGCCCCCAGCTTATCTTAGCTGCCACCTCGGGAAGCTGAAAATTGACCAGTCCCTCCCGCTCTGCGCGCTCAGAGGAAGCACATCCTGAGCCTCACCTCCTCAGTCATTAGGGGGGAGGTTTCCAGCAAAAAAAAAAAAAAAAAAAAGAAATGTTTTCCAATTTCTTTTTTCATAAAAACCAGGGACGATTTCTTATATCCCTGCCTCCTTTTCTGCATCGAGGCCCCTGGGTATTAGCCTTTAGCTAACAGACTTGGGACTTTTGGCCTCCGAAGTGGGCCTCCTGGGGGTGGGGTGGCTGCAGAGCTGCTGAGGCCCATTCTGGAGCAGAGGGGGGCTGAGGTGCCCGAGGCTTCAGTGTTGCCTTAATAAATTTTACCTGCAGCTAAGTGTGGGCTGTGTGTGTGCGCGCGTGCTCCCCCAGGAGCTGAGCAACGCGGGGCCTCTGTATGGCTGCCTTCGCCCCTTCCCTGCTCTGCTCACAAGGATGTGAACAGGACAGGGCCAGACCTGGAGCGGGGCTTGAAGTTCTCGGACAGGAGAAGAGCAGGGCATGAGGGTCCTTCGTCTCCCCCAATGAGTCTTGCGCCCTGTGCCGTGTCCAAGGGATCTGGCAGGAGCAGAAGGCCTGCTGCTTTTCCCCGACCGGGGAATGGTGTGGCAGGCTCCCCCCAAAGATGTCCAGGATCCCCAGGATCTATGAATATAGTCCCTCACGTGGCAAAGGGAACGGTGCATATGGGATTCAGTGAGGGATCTGGAGATGGGGGGCGGGGTGGTCCCGATGGGTCCGTGTGGGCCCTAACGTCATCACGAGGTTCCTTATGAGCGGGAGGCTGGAGGGTGAGTTGGAGAGGGTGTGAGGACAGAGGCAGAGGTTAGAATTTAAGATGGGTGGTTGTTCTCTTCACCTTGAAGATGGATGGGGGGACCCCGAGCCTGGAGAAGCCAGAGAAGGCAGGGAAACAGGATGCCCCAACCCTGAACATCCAGAAGGATCCAGCCCTGCCGACACCTTGATCTTAGCCCCGTAAGACTCATTGCAGACTTCTGACCTCCAGAACTGGGAGGTGATAGGTTTGTGGTGTTTTCAGCCTCTGAGTCTGAGTTCCTTTGTTAGAGCAGTCCTGGGGTACTCATCCTGGGCACAGGGAGCTCCAGGTTGTCCCTGGACAGACCCCAGCTGGGAGATTCCCAAATTTCTGTCCCCTTCTGTCACTGGCCGTATTCCCACTGCTGTGCTCACATCTCCTTAGAAAACACTGAAGCCAAATCCTCTTGTGCCCACTCTGGCCCAGGGCTGCCCCACTCGCGTCACACGCCAACCCTCTTAATCACCTCTGCTCTGCGGGCTAGGTGTCCCCGCTTCACGGCTGAAGGGACAGGAGCCCAGTGCCGGGCAGGGGCTTGCCTCCCCCGGTGTGTTCATGACGGCACCGCCCTGCTCCTTCTGTCTGTCGCTCGTCCCCGAGGGCCGGCGCCCGTGCTCCAGCTTGGGGATGGTGCATGGGTGCACCGGCCGGCTCCCTGGTCCCCTCGTGAGTGACCCTGGGTGGGCCTTGGCCTCTCTAGCCTTCAGCAGCATCATCCCAGACCAGCGTCTGCATGGATCTAGAGCAAAGATTGTGGTAGGCCTGCGCACTTGAGAAACCTGGTCCTTGGGTTCTCTTAGGGTCTCCCCCTCAGCACTGCTGACATCGGGGCCGAGACGCTCTCTGGGGGCTGCCCTCGGCACCTGGGTTTCGGGCAGCATCCCTAGCCCCCCTACACTTGGTGTCAAAGGCACTCCCCATCCCCCAAGTCGTGACCACCGTGGGTGTCCTCAGACATGGCTCCCTGGTGAGAACCACCAAGTCAGCTGGCTTCACCCCAAACACCTTTTCTGTGTTTTTGCTTAAATGAATCCCCGAGTTTCCCCATATGGGCCCACTAATCTGTCAGGGAGCAAATCTCTTTTTGCACCTAACAAGGCTAAGCTAGCATTGGGTGTTGCCGGGAGCCGGGTGCTGCTCTGAGCACCCAGCCCGTGTCGTTACCTCCAGCCTCATCTCAACCCTCCGGGCTGGGTGCACTGAGCTTGCGATATTGTGGATGGCAAAACGGAGGCAGGGAGCAGTCAGCGTTTCCTCAAGGTCTCCTGGCCAGTAAGGGTCTGACAGGCTGGTCTGGGCTCTTGTCTTCCTGCGTGCACCCGGACTTGCTGGAGGAACTTAGAGGGCGGGCTGCCCCTCTTCAATCCTCCATGGCTCCCTCCGCAAATGGGGTGTACTGATTAGCTCTTGATTCATGACAAGTCAGCACTAACTTAGTGGGTTTAAACACGTCCTCCCCCATTCTTTCCTAAAGTCATCACGACGTTGTTAGGGGACCATCCCTTGTCACGAGTAGCATCCATTCTATTCCTCTGTGTCTGTTCCTGTTCTGACAGATGAAAGACTGCTTTTCTTTATGTAAAATATATATATATATATGTCGATGGCCCTGGGAGATCCCCTCTAAAATAAAGGGTGGGGTGGGAGGTGGGAGAGTCTTCCCTTTTGTCCGAGCTCTTGGTTTGTCAAATTGTGTGTGGGGGGTGGGGTGGGTGGCCAGATTGCCAATGGGGAGGGCCAAGGGAAGGATGGCAGGTACAGGAGGAGAAGCCAAGATGGGCCTCCTGCACACCTTGATCTTGACCTTGGCTTTTTTCTGGAGGTTGGGAGGTCCCTGAGCCGCTTTGCACTCTCCTTGGTCTCCCCCATTAGGAGCTGGACCCTCTGAAGTGAACCCTTAAATGCTCCTCTCACCCACTTAGCTCACTCCAGCAACTTGTCCAGAAAACACATACGGAAAGAGCCCAGCCTGGCTTGGGGAGATTGGAGAGCAGCTTATAAGGACATAGTCTCTGAAACCAGCCCCAAGGGAAAATTTCAGCTCTGCCCCTTTCCATGGGACTTGGCCAGGTCACCTCTTTGAGACTCAACAGAGTGGGTATGAAAAGCCTCTTCTCTGCCTGGTGGATAGAAAGGGCTTGGCACAGTCCCCTTCCCTCTTGAGACCCCCACGCTCACTGCTCTTAATGCCTCGTGCATGTTTGGACATATATAAAGTGGATGCTTAAAAGAATTGGCTGTATCCCCTTTTGCTGGATCTGAAGATTAAACATTGTAGGTGGAAGGTGGGAGAAATGGGTGAGGGGGGGATCAAAAGGTACAGACCCCCAGTTAGAAACCAGTCCTGGGGATGTAACAGTGTGGTGACTGTAATCAACACTGTATTGTAAACTTAAAAGTTGCTAAGAGAGTAGATCTGAACACTTCTCACCACAAGAGAAACAACTGTAGCTATGACAGACATTAACTAGACTTATTGGGGGTGATCATTTTGCAACACATACACCTATCAAATCATTATGTGCTACACCTAAAACAAATATTGTGCTCTCTGCCAAGTATATCTCAATTAAAAAAAAAAAGATTCAACATTTCGGGGCAATATGGGAAAAAGAAGATGCAATTGCAAAATAAAAATTAGATACACCAGGGGCGCCTGGGTGGCTCAGATGGTTAAGCGTCTGCCTTCGGCTCAGGTCATGATCCCAGGGTCCTGGGATCGAGTCCCGCATTGGTCTCCCTGCTCAGCGGGGAGCCTGCTTCTCCCTCTGCCTCTTTCTCTCTCTCTCTGTCTCTCATGAATAAACAAATCTTTAAAAAAAATTAGATACACCAGAAAACCTGCCTCTCAAACTTAGTAATGAATACTTTCTACGTGCAGTCACTGTGCAAAATGATTTAGACCAAAAGCGCAAATCCTCACATTCCATCCAAAGGGCTGTTCGTTTGCTTGTGTGTTGGCATGGCCCGTGAGCTCAGAACAGTTTACATTTTTCTTTCTTCATCTAGGTAAGCTCTACCCCAAACGGAGGGCTTGAACTTGTGACCACAAGATCAAGAGTCCCATGCTCTCCCCACTGAGCCATTCAGGTGCCTCACAAAAGTTTACATTTTTAAAGGGTGTTAAGGGCGCCTGGGTGGCTCAGTTGGTTAAGCGACTGCCTTCGGCTCAGGTCACGATCCTGGAGTCCTGGGATCGAGTCCCACATCGGGCTCCCTACTCGGCAGGGAGTCTGCTTCTCCCTCTGACCCTCTTCCCTCTCGTGCTCTCTATCTCTCATTCTCTCTCAAATAAATAAATAAAATCTTAAAAAAAAAAATAAAGGGTGTTAAAGCAAACAGAATTATGCAACAGAGACTGTCTGTGCCCCCAAAGTCTGAAATATTTACTACCTGACCCTTTATTTACATGGAAAGCTTGCCAGCCCCTTCTTGAGACCTTCTTGTCACGTCTTACCGCTTAGACAAGAATATTTCTCCCCGTACTTAAAAGCTGCAATGTGTTTCGCTGCAGTAACTAAACATCATGGAGTCACGCTTATGTTACTAGGGCTAAGGGTGTGGGCACATCTCCAGCAGAGGGTAACAGTGGCGGTCTTGGGGGGCAGGGAAGCAAATGCTTGGTGCTGGAGCAATGGGATAGACCAGTACAATGTCTTCCCCAACCAAGACACAGGCGTGAGAAGGGAGATTTGGGGTCTCCCTCCAGCCCCACTAGAGAACTGAAATGACCCTCTATGCTTTCTCATCAGCAAAGTGGTGATGGGACGCTGTCACCTTCTCCCAGGGCCTCTGGGTTTGGACAAAGGTTTACAAACCTTTACAAACCTTTACAACCTGGGCACCTCCCCTGTTCTAGCTCTCAGTGTTCCTGAGTTTATACCCAAGCTCGATGGGACCAGATGTCCACACAGAGGACCTCAAATGGTCATGGCCACTTTATTCTTAATAGCCCCAAACCCAAGTTTGTATCCAAAAGAGAGCAGATGAGGGGCGCCTGGGTGGCTCAGTCGTTAAGCGTCGGCCTTCGGCTCCGGTCATGATCCCAGGGTCCTGGGATCGAGCCCCACATCGGGCTCCCCGCTCAGCGGGAGACCTGCTTCTCCCTCTCCCACTCCCCCTGCTTGTGTTCCCTCTTGCTGTGTCTCTCTCTATCAAATAAATAAAAAATCTTTAAAAAAAGAACATGGATAAATTACTGATATTCACAATATGAACACTAATAAAGAGGTGCCTAGCTGGCTGTCAGTGGAGCTTGGGTATCTTGCTCTGGGGATCATGAGTTCAAGCCCCATACTGGGTGTGCAGTCTACTTTAAATAACTAAAATACCTTTTTAAAAATCAAGAAATACTTGTTTAAAAAGAAAAACCTTTAAAAAAGAAAATTAATAAAAAGAAACCTCATTTAGAATGGAGTCAGAAAACCCAGAAAGGGGGAGCTCTCACACAGGAACCTCCGGCAGGAACAAGCCTACTTTACTACCCCAGCAGGAGGAAGGTTTTCTCCGGCCCAGCGACAGCCCAGCCAGCCAATGAGGAACCACCACCACTCAACCAATGAGGAACCACCACCACTCAGCCAATGAGGAACCACCACCACTCAGCCAATGAGGAACCACCACCACTCAGCCAATGAGGAACCACCACCACTCAACCAATGAGGAACCACCACCACTCAGCCAATGAGGAACCACTACCACTCAGCCAATGAAGAACCACCACAGCTCAATGAGAAGTCGTCCTCTCCTCCAATGGACTTTCCTTCAAAGCAGTCCCTCCCAGCGTCCTCCTCCCCTTTGTTCTCTGGACTTGGCTATGATTTGCCATGTCTTGCCATCCCAAATTGCAATTCCTCCGTTTTTCCTCAATTAGCTCGTTTTGCTGGTAAAATAACTGGCCATTTCATTTTTTTAAGGTCCAGAGCGATATCGTGGGTGAAACTCACAGGCGCCATATTGAGCAAAAGAAACCAGACCCAAGAGAACCCATACCCTGATTCCATGTCCATGAAATTTCAAAACACAGGCTCAGCTATGGTGAGAAAAATCAGAAGAGAGATGACCACAGGGCTCAGGGCATTCCAGGGGCTGGAAATGACGTGTACATGTCTCAATCTGCATGTTGGCTACAGGGAGTGTATATGGATGCAAAAGTCTGCTGAGCTGTCTGGTTAAGATTTACTCTTTAGGGTCCGGGCGCCTGGGTGGCTCAGTTGTTAAGGGTCTGCCTTTGGCTCGGGTCATGATCTCAGGGTCCTGGGATCAAGCCCTGCATCGGGCTCCCTGCTCTGCGGGGAGCCTGCTTCTCCCTCTCACACTCCCCCTGCTTGTGTTCCTGCTCTCACTATCTCTCTCTCTCTGTGAAATAAATAAATAAAATCTTAAAAAAAAAAAAAGATTTACTCTTTAGGGTCTATGATTTATCCTTCAATACAAATTAAGAAAGAGAAAGTGACATGCGGAGGTGATGGGGGAAATGAGCCCTTTTGTTCACTTCCGGTGGGAGTGTAACCAGGGAGAGCTAGTTTGGAGAACAGTCGGGCAGTATTTAGTAAAAGTGAAAATGTATATTCTCCACGTCTGAGAAGTCTGAGAAGTTCCCCTTCTCCACAGCCATCCTAGAGAAACGCTGTCCACTAAGTCACCTAAGGGGTCATCGACCCCTCGAGACAGTGCTGTTAGCATCTCCAGGTTACAAGGTAGGGAAACTGAGGCACGATTCAGCGGGCTCACCCTCGGCCCCACCTCACAGCTATAAAGTGTCAGAGTGAGGATTTGAACCCAGCACTCAGCCATTCCCTGCGCGGTGTTCACAACCACCACCTTAGGAGGTGGTGATGGCTGTTTCCCGGGGAACAGTGGAAGCAAGCAGCATGTCCAATGACTGGGGACTCAGTAAGTTGTAATACAGCCATGCTTAGTGAAACCATCACAGGCAGTCGGATTTACTCATCTGCAGCTCAGGGTTTCCCCCGGAAGCCTGGATGCCCCCTCCACGTTACCTTCTCTGAGCCTCAGTATTCTCACCTATAAAATGGGCACATTCCAATCCCCCTGGGAGGGCTATTTTATTTTATTTTTTTAAAGATTTTATTTATTTATTTGAGAAAGAGAGAATGAGAGACACAGAGCACGAGAGGGAAGAGGGAGAAGCAGACTCCCTGCTGAACAGGGAGCCCGATGTGGGACTCGATCCCGGGACTCCAGGATCATGACCTGAGCCGAAGGCAGTCGCTTAACCAACTGAGCCACCCAGGCGCCCACTGGGAAGGCTATTTTAAAACATGGATCAGATGACCGCCAAGATGTGTTTGGTGTGGGGACAAGTACCTAATGAAACTCCCAAAAGTTGGAGATGGTGGGGCAAGGGCGGGGCACCCAAGAGGCACGGGAAGATGGGCTTAAGCTTTCTCCCTCCCTAGCTGCAGAGGCTCCAAAGGTAGGGACCACTTCTCTCTTCCTCCTCAATGGATCCCCAGAGCCTAGACGTGCGTGGCACACAGTAGGTACTCAATAAAATTTCTCTCCCACCAGAGACACACACTAAGTAAGGTGCACTAGGTGGGGAGGAATTAGCATTAATTTAACTTCCATTTGATCCTCCTCTCATGACTCTTTACACGAACTCTAGCCTGGGGTCCACAGACCTCTTGGGAACCTGGTGATGGAATTCATGAAGTAATGGGGGGGGGGGAATCACGTCTTTATTTTCACTGACCGACACTTGCCATTTTCTCAATTATAAATGAAGGCACCAGCAGGACTTGTGACTTTGTCCTCAATAGAAATCCATAGATATTTTCATATTAGATTGCTTTGCGGCAAACAACTCGAAATAGGGCAGACACCTGTGGCTATTAGATCTTGTCAGTTAAGGTGGTGGGAAATATACCGGCGTAGCCCGAAGCCTCGTTTGTTTCAGTGTAGCTCTATTTCAAAAGGATTTTAAAGTGATTATCTTACACGTGTTAAACACAATTTTAAATTTGTGGTAAGATGTACTTAACATGAAACTTACCACTTTAACCATCTCTAACTGCACAGCTCCTTGGCATGAAGCACACTCACACTGTCGTGCAGCCACCCCCACCCTCCGTCCCCAGAACTTTCCGTCTTCCCATTCAGCACTAACTCCCCACCCCTCCCCCGGCCCCTGGCTCCCACCATCTACTTCCTTTTTCTATAAATTTGACTCTTCTAGGCACTTCCTATGAGTGGAATCAGACAGGATTTGTCCTTTTGTGTCTTCCTTATTTCACTGAGCATGATGTCCTCAGGATCCATCCGCGTTGTAGCAGATACCGATTTCCTTCTTTTTGAAGGCTGAATGATAGTCCCACGTATGGATGGACCACATTGTGTTTATCCATTTAGTGATAATGGATCACTAAGTCGTTTTTTAGAAATATTTTAATATGGGCGCCTGGGTGGCTCAGTTGGTGAGGCGACTGCCTTCGGCTCAGGTCATGATCCTGGAGTCCCGGGATCGAGTCCCGCATCAGGCTCCCTGCTCAGTGGGGAGTCTGCTTCTCCCTCTGACCCTCTTCCCTCTCGTGCTCTCTCTCTCTCATTCCCTCTCTCTCAAATAAATAAATAAATTAAATCTTTAAGAAAACGAAATATTTTAATAGATGTATTTCAACATAATGGACTTCCTTGTAACTTCTTGTATTTTGTTTTACGCATCTACAAATGGTATTTTGAGAAGACGCTCTGAGCTTCTCCAAACTGACAAGGAAACCCGGTCAAAGGCATTACGACTTTCACAGGTCCTTGTCCATTAAAATAAATAAACGAATAAAAATTATATTTACAACCATGTTGGTATAAAGACGAATATAACCCAGGAAGAACCATATTCATTGTTTTCTTTCTCATTTGAAAAGAAATGAAAACATTTTCGGGGGTCCCTAAAAGTATGGTGGTCCCACATCTTAACTATGCCCAGTGGACATGTGTGCACTGGGTTCAGGACCCCCAAAATGTTAGGGTCCCTTATGAATTCTTAAATGTTGTGTTTGCAGCATAAGATATGCCATCTCAGCTGCCCCTCTTCCAGGCACCTGGCGATCCCCAAACCCCCCCAGGGTGGCCGATTTCGGGTAGCTCTCCCCCAATTATTACCCTATCCCCCTGTTCTATTCCGTGGAGAGCATTATCACTAGTTGAGATGATCTAATTTTTAAATTGTAGTTACTCTCTCCCTAGACTGCGGGCGCTCCGAGGGCAAGGCTCTGTCCCTCGTGGTCCCCAGCGCCCGCGCGGGATGTGCCCAAAGTCGCCGAAGATGGCAGCCCGAGGTGGGGCGCAGGGTGTCGCTGCGGGGCGCCTCGGGGACTTTCCCTGTCCCGCGAAGAAAGTGTGACCTCACCTTCCTGCCTCGCTCCCCGCGGGACGCGGAAGGGGCGGGCGGAGGCCGGGGGGTGGAGCCGCCCGCGCGCCCTCAATGCCCCGCCACCCGCGGGCACCGCCGCCAGGCCTCCCGGCCTCCAGCCCCCGCGCCGACGATCGATGGAGCGGGACCCCGGGTAGGTGGCGAGGGGACCAGCGCCTGCTGGGTTGGGCTGGGGAGGCTGCTGCTTCCCCTAGGGTTCGCGACCAGCTGCTCCCCCCACCCCCCGCTCATGGTGCCCTCGCGCCCCTTGTTCGGTGCCCCCCTCAGCCCTCAGCTGCCCTCCTGGGTGGCGCTGGTCCTCCCCGACCCAGATTCCTCCTCATCCCCCTCGCCGTGTTGCTCCCCAACACCCCAGATCTCTCCCCAACACCCTGAATTCCTTCCTGACACCTCGAAGGCCACCCCACCCTCCCGGATTCCTTCCCACCCTCCTGGGTCCCTCCCCAACACCCTAGTTCTTTCCGAACGCCGCCGACTTCCCCCCAACCCCCCAGATTCTTCCCCACACCCAGAATTCCTCCCCCGACATCCCGGATTTCTCCCTAACATCCGGTACCTCTCCCCAGCCCTCCGGATTCCTCTCCAGTACCCCCCTCCCCGCATTACACACACACACACACACACACACACACACACACACACACACACACACACACACACACACACACACACGTTTCTGATTTCTTCCCAGAGCTTGGAGCCTTCTGTCCCAGCACCCAGTTCTTCCTGCCCTGCCTGCGCCGCCCCTCCCCCCAGACCCTTCCGGCCCCGAAACCACTTTTCCCAGGGGCTCCCGGGACCCCCCTCCCGCGGCAGGAGCGTGCTTCCCTGGGCTCGAGCCCCCATCAGCGGAGATCCGAGAATCTCCAGGCCTCACACCTCCACCCCTTATGGTGGGGTTTGGGGTTGGTTGTTACCCACCTAGGAGCCTCTGCCCTCACCACTCAGATCTGGGTGGCCCCAGGAGATCCTCAGGGCAACCCCCCCGTTTCTTCCCTTTCCCTGTGGCTGAAGTAGAAGGTTGGGGAGGGGGCTCTGCTGTGACGCCCAGGCAAGCTGGAGGTCGGGGTGTGGGTTCTGGCCTGTGGGGGTGGGCAGGTGGGTTCAGGGGGCTCCTGCCTGGACCTCTGTTTCCTCCTCTGAATAGGGGCATGCATCCATCTTTCAGCAAACATTTAGGAAGAACCAGGGGCAGAGTAGTGCCCTCACAGTGTCCTCAGTCAAGACAATAAGCAAAACCGTGAATGGTCACGGTGATGTGTGCCCGATGCATAGAGTGGACATCCAGCAGCTTCTCCGGTGGCCTGGCTTGAGGATTCCTCAGATCCAGGCACCGGAAGGGGCCCCACAGAGTCAGTACTCGGTGAATAAGAGCGGGGGCCCTGGAGCCAGGCTGCCTGGTTTAAATCCCTGCCCCCTCACTTTCCACCTGCGTGACCCAGGGCAAGTGGCTCTACCTCTCTGTGCCTCCCTTTCTGATGTGCACAAAATAGTCCTAACTTCCAAGGTTGCCATGTGCTTCATCCGGTGCCCGCTGCATAGTAGGTGCTCAGTAAACACGTAGTGAACAAATGTCCCTTCGGTCTCCTGCATATTTTTCAGGGACAGTCTGGCTATGTTTTGCCTTCCGTGTCTTGTAATATTTCTTAATCAGCCAAAAGGACTGAACGGCGCCTCGAGTCTGTGCCAGTCCTGGTGGGAGCAGATTAGACTTTTTGTCTTGCTGGGGAGAGGATTCAGCAGGAAACATTTATGGAGCGCTTACTGTGTGCCAGGTGCTGTTCTGTCCATTCATTGATTGATCCTGTCGATCAGTATTTATTAAGCACCACCTGTGTGCCAGTCATTAATGCAGCTGTGAACAAGACAAATGAACGTCCCTGTTTTAGCAGTGCTGACTCAGGTGGGAAGCGATGCATTCTCAACAAAGTAAGTTGGGAAACCTATAGTGTCAGGTAAGGAGAAGTTGGAAGGAGAAAAATAAAGCAAGGAGTGTGCGGGAATGGGCTTCAGTTTTAGGCAGGGTGGCCAAGGTTGACCTTGATGAGGAAGTGACATTTGAGCTGAGACCTAAAGGAGGTTCAAAGGAGCCAGCCATCTGAGGAAGGGTGCCCTAGGCTGAGGGAACAGCCAATGCAAAGGCCCTGAGGCAGGATCACGTGTGATATATTTAAGGAGCAGTGTGGTTGGAGGGGAGGGAGCGAGGGGGAGTGGGAGGAGGTGAGGGCGGGGAGGGGACAGGGGCCCACAGGGAGGACCCATCAAATGAGTCGTGTCTGAGACACCTCTGATTTCTCCGCCCTAATCACAAACCAGCTCTTCCACATTTTCTGAATCAAGTATTTGCGACCAAAGCCTAGGTGCCCTCCTTGCCTCCTACTGATCCTCTCGCTTTCTCCAAATTATCCACAAATCCAACTATTCCCCACCTTCCTTGAGATCCCCACCGGGTCCAGCCCCCGGTCACTGCTTGCCGGAGCAGGTGGTCACCACCCAGGTCCCAGGCTCCTGCCCCTGCTCCCGCGTCCGTCCTCCCTGAAGCAGCCGCCAGAGGGCGCCCCTGAGCCCCCGAGTCAGGCCCCGCCCTCCTCTGCCCACAGCCCTCCAGGGCTCTCACCTCCCCGCTCCCACCGCACGTCCTGAACCCCTGTCCCTCTCTCCCCTTTCCTCACTTTGCTGCAGCCACACGGGGCTCCTCATTGTTCCTCCCACATGCCAGCCTCTGTCCTACGCCAGGACGTTTGCACGGGCTATTCCTTCTGCCTGAAACTTTCTTCCCCCAGGTCTTCACCTGAATCACTCTCATCCCTCCTTCAGGTCTCAGCTCCCATTCGCTTCCTCCCAGAGGCCTCCCTGGCTCCTCAGTAGCCTTTCCCCGGTTCCTCACTACCACACCCTGTTTCATTTTCTTTATGAACTTCTCATTCTCTGCAGTGGATCAGTCTCTCATCTATTATCGGTTTCCCCCAACTGGACTGTGAGCTCTGCGAGGGCAGGGGATCTGTGCATCTTGGGCTGCAACAGCACCTACAACAGGTCTTAACACATAGCAGATGCTCAATGAATATTTGCCCGACGCACGGAGAGACACCGGAGACTGTGGGAGAGGAGAGAGGGGGGAATGGGCGCAAGCCAGATGTGGTTAAACATGTTTTAAGAAGAGGAAGAGAAAAAAATAAGTTCTGCCCAATTTTATTTATTTATTCTTATGCGTTATTATGTTGTTATACTGAGCTCCTGCTCATGGGGAGGACCACTTTCTGGGTCTGAAGAAACTGACCTAAGTGGGCTCCACAAGTGGGCAGGTGGCAGAGCGAGGCCCCCACCCCTGTTGGTACTTTCGTCACAAGGCGTCCACACTGTGGGGTGCGCGGTGGACTCTGCCCTGGAGGCCGTGGAGGGTGGGGCGGAATGAGAGCCGGGTTTGTGGCAGGTAGGGGTGGGAGCTGGGCAGGGCAGGGTGGATGCGGAACACACTGGGGGGCCGGTCCTGGGAGTCGGGCAAAGCTGGTGCAGCCACTGTCAGGGCTCAGGCAGGTCGGTGGGGAGGTGGAAAACGGTTGTTTGGCTTCTGATATTTTCCAGGAATGCAGGCGGGGGTGGTCCTGTCTTGCTGCTTCTGAGCCTGGCTCACAGCCTGAGCCTTCCCTGGGGGGCCTCCAAGTCTGGTGGCTGCTGGAAGGGGGCAGGAGTCACGCCCACGGAGCACCCATGGAGTGCCAGGCACCCCTCCAACGGTTTTACATGTGTGAGCCTCTTCAATCCATGCTGACGCTAGCAGATAGGCCTTCTCATTGCACCCATTTCAGAGATGAGAACACTGAGGCACCCGTGTACACATGGCCTGCCCTTCTAGCTTGGGAGTGGTGGAGCTGAGATTGGAACCCCAAGGGCATTTTTTGCCTACCAACTGCTCTCTCTTGCCCTGGAGGTGACTCATTTCAGGTGGGCGTCACATGGATGAGGCGGACGTTGGCCCTCAGACAAGGACAGCCACTGCTATGTTCTCGCTGACTACATTGTTGCGGGTGGTGGAGTTGGAGAACTCTTTTAGAATTTTTTTCCTCTTATTTTTTTAAAGACTGTATTTATCTGAGAGAGCAAAAGAGAGTATGAGCTGAGGGGCGGGCAGAGGGAGAGGGAGAAGCAGACTCCCCACTGGGCAGAGAGCCCTATGTCAGGATTGATCCCCGGGATCATGACCTAATCATGACCTTCAGGCCGACTTCCAACCGACTGAGTCACCCAGGCGCCCTCAACTTTTTTTCCTTTTAATTTATTGACGTAAAACCTGAATTCAGTATAGGACACAAATCCAAAGTCAAACTTGATGAGTTTTCAGAGAGAACGCAGCACAAAACAGAACATGGCGTCCAGCGCCCCCCTCCCCCCCGCCCTCTCCCAGGTGCTATGCTTCTGCACATTTTATCCGCTGTGCCTTTTTATCTGTTAAAATTTGGAGGCCACATGCCAACACATCTGAGTTTTTCTTCTTTTAAGTTGTATACACAGCTGCTCCCAGGAGTCCTCGGGAAGTGGAAAGAATGGTTGATCTGGGATTCGTTGCTGTTGAAGGGGAATATCAGACCATATTCCAAGTAGCGATCTTGCTAATTTCAGAAAGACTTGAGGGTTGTGCAGGAGTTGATCTTGAATGTCATTTTTATCCCCTTACACAGCTGGTGGGGAGCTCACATCATAGCTAGGAGGAGCTACACGCCATCTCTGAGTCTTAATGCTCACCTGCACCTGCTTTAGGTGTGTCCTGCATTAGCCTGTGTCCCAGTCCCCAGGTAGCCATGCTGCTTGGGAGCTCTGTGACCCTAGGCTACTTCGAGTGTCAAAGATGCTGATGATCCCAACCTTACTGGGTCGTGGTGCCAACGTCTAAACTCTTTGCTGTCCAACAGAAACATAAAGTGCAGTGCTTATGCCATTTTGCACTTCCTAGCAGCTATGTTAACAAAAGGAAAATGTGAAACAAGTCAAATTCATTCTCTCGATACATTGTATCTATCACAATAGAGCCAACGTGTAACCGATATCAAACATTACTAATGAGGTATCTTGCCTATCTTTGTGTGTGGGGGCTAATTCTTCAAAATCTGGTGTGTATTTTACCACGCTGTATTTTCATCAGTTTCAGAGCGAAATCTGACCTTTCTAGAACAAGACTGTGTTTAACAGGGAGAGAATATTTCATGCTGCCTTGGCTTATCAATTTCAATTTCGATTAATTAAAAATGAACCCAGTTTAAAATTCGGTTTCTCCTTAGAAGGAGTGGCTACATTTTTAATGCTCAGTAGCCACACGTTCCTGCCTTAAAATGCAGACGGGACGGCTTACACACCAGAAATGTATTTTCTCAGGGCTCAGGAGGCTGGCAGTCTGAGATCAAGCCGTGGACAGGTTTGGTTCCTTCCAAGGTGTCTCTCCTGGGCGTGTGGACGCCGTGTCCTCACGGGTCATGACTCCGTGCACGTCTGTGTCCTCCCCTCCTCTTCTTGCAAGGACACCAGTCACTCTGGGTTAGGACCCACCCTAATGATATCATTTTAACTTCAGCACCCCTGTAAAGACTCTATTCCCAAATGCACGTCACATTCTGAGGTCCCGGGGGTTAGGGCTCCAACCTGTGAATTCTTCAGGGGGACACAGTTCAGCCAGTAACAGCCCGTTATGCTTCACAATAATTATATGGGCTTGAGAGAGAGGCTTTGGGTTGTGTGGTTACGTACATGGATGCCAAATAGCTGTCACTCGCCGTGTCATCTTAGTCAAGCTTGCCCCTCCAAATGGGAAAAAAATCAAGCCTGTTTCCCGTAAAGGTCCAGGAAGTGAATATTTTCAGCGCTAAGGGCCACACAGTCACTGCTGCGGCCCCTCAGTAATGGACAGTGGCCATGCACTGCTGTGTGCCAAAAAACACGAAAACAGCCCAGTGACCTCTGTCCAAGGCAGTTATGCACAGTGTCCTGAGTGTCATTGGTCTCTGTTCTAGGCAGTTATGTGCAGTTGTGGCTTATTTATTTTTTTAACTAATCTCTACACCCAACATGGGGCTTGAACTCACGACCCGGAGATCAAGAGTCACATACTCTATCAATAGAGCCAACCAGGCGCCCCATCATCAAGCCAATCTTGATTAAAAAAAAAAAAAATCTGCAGGAGGATAGGGAGTGAGCTGCGGGTTTACCTGGCAAAAGCGTTGCAGGCAGCGGGAAGAGCCAGTATAAAGGCCCTGAGGTAGGACCGTGCCTGGAGATTTTGAAGAAGAGCAAGAAGACCAATGGCCTAGAGTAAGTCCTCAATTAAGGGGATCCACTAGGTTATATATTATAGATATGCATACCCACGTTATTGCCCTATTATGTATATATTATATATACATATTATATATAAATATCATGCCCATTGGACTGTTAGCTCTAAGAGGAAAGAGTCTGTTTCTGTTTTCTTTCTCTGTCCTGGTATGTTCAGTGGTGCCCAATACTTGGCAGATGCTGGAAAATTCCTCCTTGAATGAATGTTTCCCTTCCTCTTTCTTACACACTTCATTACTTATCACGTAACAAATATGTTTGGAGTTTTTACTCCACAGATTGCATATTGGCCCACCTTTTTCTTCTTCTTCTTCTTCTTTAAGCTCACAAGGTCTCTTAAAAATATTTGAGGGGTGCCTAGGTGGTACAGTTGATTGAGCGTCTGACTTTTGGTTTCGGCTCAGGTTGTGGTCTCAGGGTCATGAGATCGAGCCCCGCGTGGGGCTCTGCACTCAGCGTGGAGTCTGCTTGAGGTTCTCTCTCCTTTCCCTCTGCCCCTCCCCCTGCTCAGGTGCTCTCTCTTTCTTTCCCAAATAAATAAATCTTTTTTTAATAAAGATTTTTATTTATTTATTTACTGAGAGAGAGAGAATGGTAGAGAGAGAGCATGAGAGGGAAGAAGGTCAGAGGGAGAAGCAGACCCCCCCCTCTGAGCAGGGAGCCCGATGCGGGACTCGATCCCGGGACTCCAGGATCATGACCCGAGCCGAAGGCAGTCACTAAACCAACTGAGCCACCCAGGCGCCCTAAATAAATCTTTTTTAAAAAAAAGTTATTTGCATTGATTGCCAGCTTGGCAAATTTAGCAGTTTCCTGAAACTCTGCATTTCTGGCTTCTCTTGAAGTATTGGCTGATGTGGTCCTGCGGAGTTGTTTTTCCTCATGGCAATACACACAAGTCACAGCCACCACATTTAGACAAGTCTAAGGTGGTTCAAAATTTTCAGATCCCACCTCCCTCCGTGTGAAAGCCCAAGTCCTCCCCCAATGGCCCGCACAGCCCTGCAGGACCCACCGGGTCCCCTCCCTGCCCTCCCCTCCTCCCTCTCTCCCCCTCACTCACTCGGCCAAGCGGGCATCCTCGCTGCTCCTCCATCACTCTGGGCTGGTCCTGCCCCAGGGCCTTTGCTCATGCTGTTCCCTCTGTCTAGAACTCTCTTCCCTCAGGTGTCCCCCTGGGTCACATTTGTATGTCCTGTTGAAATCTCTCTTGTCATCAAGGCCTTCTTGAACCACATTGTTTAAAACTGTGAACACCCCACCCCTGATTCTTGGGGTTCATGACCCTCCTTCCCTCCTCATGTTTCTCCGTAACATTTATTCCCAGCTGATGTGCTGTGAATGTCAGTCATTTGTTGGTTGTCTGTCCTCCACAGGAGGAAGACAGCTGCATTTGGAGGCGGGGGGGGGGGGGTCTGTGCCATTTCACCCCCAACCAAGTCTTCATGTCAGCATCTTGGGCCACTTGTATTTCTGAAACGGCCAGACCGCCACTTGCCTCTCTCCATCCTTCCCCCAAGCGCCACCCCCTCTGCTCCTTCTTGGCCACTTCTCTTCTGCCCTGCTCCTGGGGTCAGCTCAGTCCTGTCCCCCCGGCACTTCTGCCCCCAGTGCTGGCTCTCCCCATGCTCTCTCTGGCCTGCATCTGACCTTCCTAGAATCTTTGACCTTGGCCCTGGTGCCCCAGTGGCTCACAACTACTCAAAATGGATTTAAAAAAAAAAAATCCTGAATCATTTTTGCACTGAGGTCTGTGATTCATGGTCTGTGATCCATGAGTCAGCCTTTGCTCTAGACCAGGATCCTCAACGTCAGCACTGAGCAATACTTGGGGCTGGGTCATTCTCTGTCGGGGTGCTGTCCTGGGCACTGCTCAGGGGAGGGGGAGTGAGCCTTGGCCCCCATCTACTTGATGCCAGGCACACCTTTCCCTGCGGTCGTGACAACCATCGATGTCCCCAGACATTGCCAAGGGTGGGGGTGGTTGGTGGTCAGAGGTGTTCTTGGTTGAGAAGCACTGCTCTAGGCTCTGGGGGTGTCGTTGTGGGCACTAGGGTAGACCAGACAGAAGTCTCAGCCCAGCTGAAGGGCATATAAAGTGTTCTCAGTCTCCTGGAATGGATCTGAAATGGTGGTTTGTGTTTTTGTTTTTGTTTTTGTTTTTTTTTTCCTAAGTCTGAATATGACGTGCTTTGAGCACCTGGTGACCTCAGTTATAGGATTTGGAATACTCTCCCTAGCATCCTGTTGTGTGCCCTTGTGAAAGGGCCTTTTTTTTTTTTTAAGATTTTATTTGTTTATTTGAGGGACAGAGTGAGCGAGAGAGGGAACACAAGCTGGGGGAGTGGGAGAGGGAGAAGCAGGCTCCCTGCTGAGCAGGGAGCCCGATGCGGGACTCGGTCCCAGGACCCTGGGATCATGACCTGAGCCGAAGACAGACACTTAACCAACTGAGCCACCCAGGTGCCCCGAAAGGCCTTTTTCTGTGCCTGTTTTTTTCATCCACAGCATTGGGAGGATATGAGTTCTAGCCGCATTCATTCATTCCACAAGGTTAGGTCCCCACTCTGTGGTTCAGCAACCCAGCAGGGTTAGGAGAGGCTCAGCCCCATCCACGGGTGCCAGGAGGCAGACAGCAAATGCAAAAAGTCTAACACACAAGAAAAGTTCACCCAGTGACATGCTGGGGGGAACAAGGTGACGTGGGAGAGACAGACTGGGAAGGACAGCAGCGTCGTGCAGGGCTGCGGAGATGGCGCCATTGTGCCTGAGAGCTGAATGATGAGACTAGCGTCCCTCAGGCAAAGGTCTGAGGAAGGAGCACTCCAAGCAGAGGGAACAGCACTTGCAAGGAGCCCGAGGTAGGAACCAGCTTGGCATTTGTTGAGACATGGAGAGCAAGGAATAGTCTCCAAATGGCTTGGCAGCACCATCAGGCCTGGAGCTGGCTCCCAGCAATTGTTAGTTCCTCACGCTAACATCACTACCTGGAGCCCCTATAGCTGTGTAGTGTAAATGACCCCAGGACGTCGTGGTTTAAAAACCACAAACATGTATCATCTCAGACAGTTCCTGGGTGTCAGGAATCTGGAGGAAGATGAGTTGGGTGGCTCTGGCTTAGAAGCTCTCTCGGGGTCGCGGTTAAGCTGTTGGCTGGCGGCTGCCTCACCTGAAGCCTCGACCGGGGCCGGAGTTGCCAGGAGGCCAGGATGTTCCCTCTGCCTACTGACTTCTGGTCATCAGGCTCAGAACTTTCCCTATGTGAAGGCAGCACAATTCCCTGAAACAATCCCACAAGTGAGCTTATTATTATTCCCAATAGGCAGTATAGTTTTGTGGTTGGGCACTCAGCCTCTGGAGCCAGATTTCATGGATTCAGATCCCAGCTGTCACCCACGGGCTGTGTGACTTTGGGCAAGTGACTTCCCTTTTCTGGCATGCTTTTTTTCACATGCAAACGGGGAAAATAGTAGGGTCTACCTTTTGGGTGACACCAGGCAAGTGTTGGCTGCTCTCATCTTGCAGAGGAGGAAATGGAGGCAGGGGGAGGTGACACACCTTTCCCCAGGTCACCCTGATAGGTGGTGGTGGCACTGGAAAGTGGGCAGGTGGGGGTGTCTGGGCCACCTCCCAGAGCTATCCCCTCTCTGGAAGTGACTGTGTCTCTCTTGCTTCACAGGTCTACTGCAGTGTCCCCCATGAGACTCGGAATGGTGAGCACGTAGGTGAGCATGCAGGAAGGCAGGTGCTGTGGAACATGCCTCCACCACCCAGTGCTTCTGCTGCCCACGGCCGCACTCACCTATGCCCATGGCCTGCACGGGTCTGTCGCTCTCCAGCGCCTTTGACATTCTAGGTGCCGCAGGCGAGGGCAAGCTCTTGCATCTTAAGCACAAGCTGAAGACCCTGCGCCCAGGCTGCCGGGGGGCGGACCTCCTGCACGCCATGGTGCTCCTGAAGTTGGGCCAGGAGACCGAGGCCAGGATCTCCCTGGAAGCGCTGAAGGCGGATGCGGTGGCCCGGCTTGTGGCCCGCCAGTGGGCCGGCATGGACAGTGTCGAGGCCCCAGAGGAGCCCCCAGACTTGTCCTGGGCAGTTGCCCGGGTATTCCACCTGCTCGCTGAGGAGAAGCTGTGCCCGGTCACTATGCGGGACATGGCCTACCAGGCTGCCCTCCATACGTTCAGCTCCAGGGATGACCACCGGCTCACAGAGCTCCAGGGAGAGGCCCAGGACCGCTGTGGGTGGGGTATCGTCAGGGACCCAGGGAGCTTCCAGCCCCTTCACTCTGATCTGGGCTGCCTGCCACCATCCTCAGTGTCACCCTCAGGCACTCACAGCCTTCCTCAGCCCATCAGGCACCTTCCGGACTGGAGCAGAGGGTGTTCCCTGAGATCCACCGGCAGCCCCGCCTCCCTGGCCAGCAATCTGGAAATCAGCCAGTCGCCCACCATGCCCTTTCTCAGCCATCACTGCAGCTGCCACGGGCCCAGCAAGCTGTGTGACGAGCCCCAAGCCAGCCCGGTGCCTGAGCCTGCCCCCACGGGCTGCCAGGAGCCTGAGGAGGTGAGCTGGCCACCTTCGGAAGCGACTGTCAGCCCCCTATCGATGGAGACTGCCAGCCCCCCACTGGGGGAGACTGTCAGCCCCTCATCAGGAGAGGTGGCTAGCCCCTCATCCGGGGAGAGTGCCAGCCCCCCATCGGGGGAGGCTGCCCGTCCCCCATCGGGGGAGACTGCCAGCCCCTCATCGGGGGAGACTGCCAGCTCCCGGACGCTACCAAACAGCTCAGCCCCTAGGCTTACTGAGCTGGTCCCAGATGCAAGCCCTGGCCAGCCCGACCCCCCCAAAGCTCTGGAAATCAGCACCCACTACCCGGTGGAGTGCACAGAAGTGTTGGCAGCCCCCAAATCTCTCTCCTTGCCCTCCAGAAACACTTGCCCTGACAAGGACCAGCCCCCACTTCCACTTCCTGGAGAAGATATCACTTCCCAGGTGGCCAGCCCATGCCCACCTGCGCCCTCAGCCCTGAGGACGTCCCCTCCCTGCCCTGCATCATCGACCCCTTCTTCCACTGGCCTGGCCTCCTCCAGCCCATGCCCCCCTTCTCCCGAGTTGGAGTCAGAGCAGAAATTCTATAACTTTGTGATCCTGCACGTTGCGGCGGATGAACACATTGCCCTGCGGGTCCGGGAGAGGCTCGAGGCCCTGGGGGTCCCTGATGGGGCCACCTTCTGTGAGGATTTCCAGGTGCCCGGGCGGGGCGAGCTGCGCTGCCTACAAGACGCCATCGAACACTCGGCCTTCACCATCCTGCTGCTCACCCCCAACTTCGACTGCCACCTGGGCCAGCACCAGGCGGGCCATTCGCTGATGAGCAGCCTCACGCGGCCCGGGTGGCAAGACTGCGTGATCCCCTTCCTGCCCCTGGAGAGCTCCCAGGCCCAGCTCAGCTCCCACACGTCCAGCCTGCTCATCGGCCTGGTGTGGCTGGTCGAGCACTCCCGGATCTTCGCCAGGAGGGTGACCAACACCTTCAAGCCGCAGACGCTACGAGCCCGCAAGGCCCACTGGAGGAAGGAACAGGACGTGCGGGCCCTGCAAGAGCGGCGCCGGCACCTGGAGGGCGAGCGGCAGCGGGTAGCGGCACTGAACGCGGCCTACTCGGCCGACGTCCAGAACTGCTTGTCCTGGCAGGCGCAGATGGAGACACTCCGGGCGGCCTTCGGGAGCCACATGCCATTTGGGACTCAGGTGCCCCCCGGGGGCCCGGGGCCTCTGGGCGCCCCCCGGCCCTTTCCCTCCTGGCCGGGCCATCAGCCGCCCCCTGAGGCTCCGTGGCTGGCCGGCTCGCCCGCGCCCGCCTTCCCGCCGCCCCCCGCCTTCCCGCAGGCCGGCCCGGCGCCCCCTCAGAGCCCCGGGCCGCAGCCCCTCATCATCCACCACGCCCAGATGGTGCAGCTGGGCCTCAACAACCACATGTGGAACCAGAGAGGGACCCAGGCGCCCGAGGACAAGACGCAAGGAGCAGAGTGACCGAGGGGCTGGGCCCGAGGACCCGGACCTTAGGGACGCCCCCCACCGCTTCCGGGGGGGGGCAGAGGAGCGTGACGTCGTCGGCCGCTCTCCGGAAACGGTGCAAAATGGGCCCCGACGACTCCCTGGCGCGCAGGGTGGCCAGACTTGGGTGTGGCATTTACAAATTCTCACCTGGGTGGTGGTGGGGCTAGTGGGCTGGGGGATGTGGGTACCGTGTTTTAAGTATAATAAATATTTATTGAATGTTTCCGCGGTGCGGTTCTCCTCTGGGAGACTTGAACTGTACCCAAAAAGGGAACCGGAAGGGAGGAGCTCGCTTCTCCCAGTGTGAGGCATGGACCGAACGGCGTGCGCAGTTTCTCGCATTTCATTGGCCAGAACCTAGTCACGTGGTCCCTCGGCTGCAAGGGACCTTGGGAAATGTAGTCTTCTGGGCCGTGGGCTTTGCTAAAAGTTTTGGTTCTAATACCAGAGAACATGGAGAGAAAAGACGCGGGGGGACATTTAGCACTTACTGCTGTAGCCCCCCCTTTTTTTTGCCAAAGGTTCCTGCCTTGATGTGTCGTGTCCCCCACTCCCCACCTTGCTGGACTCAGATCCGACCATGTGATCTTGGGCAAGGGCCTTTGGCTCTCCGAGCCTCGAGTTCTCGTTTGAGAAGTGGGTTTGATGTTTCAAGGTTGTCAGCAGATCCTGTGTGAGACACTGAACCTCGCAGTGTAAGTGCTCATTAACCGCCAGCCGGAGAGGAGGGGGTTAATCTTTTTTCAGGGTCACAGACCTTTGAGAAAGAATAGAATTAACACTTGGGCACTCACATTTACGGATTGCACAGGCTTTAAAGATCTAAACGTATTCGATTTTATTTTTATTTTTTAAAAGTAATCTCTGTGCCCAAGGTGGGGCTCGAACTCAGGACCCTGAGATCAAGAGTCACATGCTCCACCCACTGAGCCAGCCTGGCGCTCCTGGACTTATTTTAATCCCCAAAATTGACCGCCCTCAGAGTAGAAGCTTATATTGTTGGGCTCATTTTACAGATAGGGAAAACAGGCTCAAAGAGGTGAATCTGGGTCTGCACGGTCACACCGGTCAGAAGTGGAGGAATTGTAATTTCCAAGGGAGGAAGTGACGGAAGGGCCAACTCCAGCCGGCGGAGCCAGGAAGCCGCTAGCCCCTCCCACCCAACCGCCCGGCTCAAACATTAACTTTGCAAGCCCTTTTCCTCCGTTTCCTGGGGCCCCGGAGGGCGGGCCTGGCTGACTCACTCAGGGCGTCAGATACCACTGGTAATTTTAGTCGCTGACTCAGATTTTGTTGGGGCTCAGCTTCCTGAAGCCTCCGCAGCACTGAAGTGAAACCTGGGGAGGAGTCCGGGAGACCAGCTTCCAGGGTGGGCCGAGGTGGGCGGGGTTCGTGGACGGACGGTTTCTGTTCATGGAGGCGAGAGCTAGCTGCAAATAACTGGACGACTGCGGTGAACAGACCATTCGTTCATGTGAACAACATTTATTGAGCGCCTACTGTGTACCCAGTTTGTCCCAGGCACTGGAGTGCAGTAGGGGCAAAGGCAGTCGCAATCTATCCCTTGCTCTCCTTTCAGTCGGAGGCGGAGGAGAGGGGACAGCGGATGCGTCATCACAGGAAGTGAGATAATTTCAGAAAGTGAAGGGCTATCAGAAGAAATGAACAGAGTTGGGGGTGTCCCAGGAGGGAAAACTTTGGCCCGAGTGGCCAGGGAGGGCCTCTCTGAGGAGGTGGTGTTAGAGCCAAGCCCCATAGGAAGAGGAGCCGGCCATGATGAGAAGAGCTTGAGGACTGGGGTGATTTTCTGGGCAGAGGAAACAGCTCGTGGGCAAAGGTCCTGGGGCAGGGCCCTGCCTGGCATGTCGGAGGAACAGCAAGGACGCCTGTGTGGCTGGAGCAGAATGAGCGAAGGGGAGGGAGGGAGGAGAGGAGGACAGGGAGAGGACGGTAGCAGGTTCCTGCTGGGCCCTGGGGGCTTCGGGGAGGACTTGGGCTTTTCCCTCAGGGAGGTGGGAGCCCTGCAAGGCTGCGGGCAGAGGAGGGCAGGGCCGGACTCAAGTGCTCACGGGCGCCCTCTGGTGGCTGCTCTGGGAAGGACAGGTCAGGAAGTTGGGGGGGCGGGGCGCAGCCCTGAGCCTGGGACCAGAGCAGTGGCAACAGAGCAGATCCAGGCCAGCCGTGACGAGGGCCGGACCCAGGTGGAGGCAGAGGAGGGACAAGTGGGCACATTCAGAGCGTGAGTCTTTGTTTCATCCCTGAGACATTGTGAGACTTGGAACAAGTCACAGCCCTTTCCTGGACCTCATCTTTCCCATCCGTACTCGGTCCTAGTGACTTCAGGTCTGGAGCTCCAATACTTGGCACGTCCCCGTGTCACTCCAGCATACTTAAAGGACAAGCATTTTGAAAGCCCTGGGCGGAGGCTTTTACATGCTGGCTGAGCTTGTTTCATCCTCCCAGCAGCCCAGGAGCTGGAGACTACCCTTGTCCCCAGTTTACAGATGAAGACACTAAGGCCCAGAGAGGGGAAGTCACTTATCCAAGGTCACACAGCACACAGTAGCCTTTGGGGGCTGAAGAAGGAGCCAGGTGTCTCTACTGGGTTCTGGCTCATACGGAGATCGTGAGACTGCTCCTTCATTACGTCCATTGTTTTTTGTTTTTGTTTTTGTTTTTTATTCTGTGAAATAGTCTTGTTCCTTTCCTGGCTCCTGGATCTGTCTGGGTCACTGCAGTGTCTTCAGTGCGCAGCACACGGTAGTTGCTCAGTAAGTGAATCCTTTTGAGGAACAATATGTGGAGCACCTGCTGTGTGCAGGTCCGTCTGGGGCACTATCCCTGACCCCTATGGAGTTCCCTGGGCAGTGGGTGGAGAGGATGTGATTCATCCATCTACTTATCCAACCAACATTTATTGAGCTCCTACTGGGTGCAGGCACCTGGGGGCACAGTGGCGACTGGTCACCATACCCCCAAGGTGACCTGAGACAACACCGTCCTGTTCTCTCAGAGCTCACGGTCAGCTGCCAGAGACAGAGACAGTGACCAGGGGAATCAGGCCTGTGATGGAGAAGTGTAGGGGTCTGTGGAGGCCCAAAGGGGACTCCTGACCCGCCGGCGGGGATTCAGAGAAGCTTCTGGAAGGAGGAAGTAAGCTGAGACTTGAGGCGTATGGTGGAATGAGCCATGGGCTGGGAAGAGAGCTCCTGGAGGTGCACAGAGCACTGGCGAAGGCCCGGAGGCGAGAGTGTGAGCTAGGACAGCTCCAGACAGAGCTGCGCTTTGCCAGAGCTGGGGGCTCAGCCACACGTCCTGTTGCCCTGGCGCCCCCTGGTGGCCGCCACCGCTCCAAGGCCAGTGCGCCCCCAGTGGCCACCAGGCCTGGGGTGTTTCCTGGGAAACCCCCTATCCCCGCTAGGGACAAACAGCCTTAAGGAAAAATAGGGGGGAATTTTTTTGAAAATTTCCCCTTCTTTAAGAACTCGGAAACATGAATCAATAACAGATGATTTGTTTTCAAAGGTTAATAACTGCGTCCCTGTTAGGAATGATGTCTTTCTGAGATGATTAGATCTTCTACAAATGTCCTCCCGCTCTCTGGGCCCAGAGACGGTAATGCATTGCCCAGTGTCACCCAGTGCATGCGTCGCTGCCACCGAGCCTGGGCAGAACTTGAGGGACTTTGAATCTTGTAAATCTTCTGCCTCTCCGGCACAATCTGGGTGGCCCACCAGAGGGCGCGCGCGAGCACCTCCTCTGCCCGCAGTCCTCCAGGGCTCCACCGCCTTGGGGGTAAAAGCCCGGGTCCTCCCCGCGGCCCCCAAGGCCCCGCGCGACCTGCCCTCCTCTCCTCTCCCTCTTCCCCCCATCTAGTCTGTACGAGCCACATGGGCTTCAACACACAGATGTGGTTCTGCCCCAGGACATTTACACAGCTGTTCCCTCTCCTTGGAATGCCCTTCCTCCAGATGCCGACATAGCCCCCTCCTCACCTCCTGCAGATTTTTGCTCAAATGTCATCCTCTCAATGGAGACTTCTCTGATTACCCCACTTAAAATCATTTACAACCTCATCCACCTCCCCACCCCGTTCTATTGCTCCCTGATGCTTAGCACTTTTAGACAAAAATAGTAAGTCACTTATTCACTGAGCACATTGTTTATCATCTGCCTTCCCAAGAGGATGGGAATTTTATCTGTTGATTTCACTGCTGGACCCCAGTACCTGGCACACAGCAGGTGCTTAATAAATGACTTTGAATTAATGGGCGCATCTTTTTATCTTTAAAATAACCTCTTTGGGGGCGCCTGGGTGGCTCAGTTGGTTAGGCGACTGCCTTCGGCTCAGGTCATGATCCTGGAGTCCCGGGATCGAGTCCTGCATCGGGCTCCCTGCTCAGTGGGGAGTCTGCTTCTCCCTCTGACCCTCTTCCCTCTCGTGCTCTCTCATATAAATAAATAAAATCTTAAAAAAAATAAAATAAAATAACCTCTTTGTTCTGTTTCCCTCCTGCCTGCTGGTGAATATCCTGTCCATTCGTTTTGTCATCCGTTCACTGAACAGTATGTATTGAGCACCTAGTGTATGCCAGGGAGGGTTTCAGATTTGGTGGACAGTGTTGACTAAAGCAGACCTCATGGGGCTCATAGCTCTGTGGGGGAGACAGACACACCACCAGGTGGTTGCAGCCGGGGTGGTCCTGGGTGTGATGGGGGGATGCAGAGGCCACTGTGGGGGCCCTGGGGCTGGGGGCAGTCATGGGAGGCTTCCTGGAGGAGGCATTCCAAGAAGGAAAGGCTCCTGCAGGTGGAAGGTACAGCTCATGCAAAGGCCCCATGGTGGGAGGTAGCTTGGCGCCCCTGAAGGCTGGGGAGGAGCCAGTGTGGTCGATCTGAGCACCTGTGTCATGAGTGTGCCCCCTCCACCTTCCCCCAGAACAGGATGCAGCCTTTATTTGTGGAGACCCAGAAGGTGCTGCAGTGAGTATTCTGCGCCACCAGGGGTCGCCATGGGACAGCGATTCGAGCTTCTCCCCTGCCTGGGGCTGGAGAGAGGCTGGAGGAGCAGAGAACCCGCAGAGAGTGCCAAGTTCCAGATCATACCAGCAGCCCCCTTTCTCCGCTTAGAGCCTCTGCAAATAACAACAGCCGCCGCATAAATATCCCCATTAACTGGGGCTTTGGAAATTGTCCAGTCTAATGTTGTTGGGGACCACAGCCCAGAGAGGGTGGACACCTGCTTTAACTTACACCGCAAGTTCCATCCCAACCGGGCCCACACGGTGCCCCCTCCCACCCCGAGTGCTTCTGGGCGGGGATCTTTTATTTTTAGCCTGGTCAGGGGATACAGCCTTTTTATAGCCCTGGGGCGCTCCGGGGTTTCCAATGTCCAAGGGAAGTTTAAAAAATTGTTCTCTTCCCAAGAAAAGGAGCTTCCTGACCTCTCAGGGGGGCCTGGACCAACCTCCTGTCTTCCCTGATGCTCCCCTGGGGTTCCTCAGACCCTCTATCGGGCTCTGTGCCAGTCCCCACCCTGTGAACGCCAACCCCCTTCTCTTCAGGCACCTGGGCACCGGCGGCGGGCAGGCTGGGGTGGCGCCGCGTGCCCGCCCACCCCTCGCTGGCTCTCGGAGCCTTGCCGTCACGCGGGGCCATGATGAACTCGGACACCGCCCCGCCCGTTCCCCAGCCTTGCTCACCTGTCTCCTGTCCTCAGGAGCTTTGCTGGCCTTCTGCCCTCTTCTTTACTGCCTTTCTTTAAAAAAAAAATTTTTTTTTTTTAAGATTTTATTTTTCAAGAGAGAGAGAGAGACAGCGAGAGAGGGAACACAAGCAGGGGGCGTGGGAGAGGGAGAAGCAGGCTTCCCGCCGATGCGGGGCTCGATTCCAGGACCCTGGGATCATGACCTGAGCCGAAGCCAGGCGCTTAACGACTGAGCCACCCAGGCGCCCTACTTCCTATTTTCGAGTCATGTAAGTTTTCTTTAAACAGGCTTTAAAATTGACTCCCCCCCCCAACTTTTTTTTCTCCTGGAATTAGATCGTGGTGATGGTTGCACAACCTTGAGACTATACTAAAAGGCATGGAATTGCACACTTTAAGAATGGTGAATTTTCTCTCAGTAAAAACTTGTAACAAACTCATCTTTATTTTGAAACGTGGGTCATTTGCAGTATGAACACCTGTAAACTCACATGTTGTCAGGGGGTGCGGTGGGGGAGCCTAGCTAAGCTTTGCTCCCTAAGACATATTCGAATAAATACACAAGTAATGTGAAGCTTTCGAAGCTCATCCATAGCAGACGTGTAAGTGGGCGTGCAGACGGCGGACGCCCTGTGACCAGGAGGCTTTGTGCGTCTCCTGTGCCCCAGGACATTTTCACTGACAGCCTCAGTCCTTCCTGCCACATTGCAGGTAGCTGCTGCTGTTCACCCCAAATTACAGATGAGGACACTGAGGCACAGGGAGGGGCGGTGACATTCCCGAGGCCACGTGGCTGCTGTCCTGACCACCACCCCACATGGCCCAGTGAGCATGCTCATTCTCTGAATGAGGAAAACTGGACCCCATCAGAGCTTTGATGGTGGGTTTGTGGCCCGAGGGCTGAAGCCAGAACCACCCCTGCCACACGTGTTTCATTTAATTGCATTTAACTTTTGTTCCTGATAAAATATTTTGTTATTAATGTTTTTAATTCCAGTGTTAATACAGTGATGATTCGTTTCTGGTGTACAATCTGGTGATTCGACACTTACTTCTAGGCATTACTTGGTGCTCACTGTGTCAATTTCATTTAACTTTTAGAAGAACCAGCTTTTGGGTTCATTGATTTTTCTCTATCGTTTGTGCATCTTTTTTAATTTTTAATTTTTTTAAGTTTTATTTAAGGAATTTCTATGCCCGACGTGGGGCTCAAACGCACGACCTGAGAACAACAGGCGCTCACTCCTCTGACCAAGCCCGCCGGGCATCCCTTGTTTGGGCATTTCTGTTTCCCTGATTTCCACTCTGTTTTCCTTCCTGGCTTCCACATACTCGGGGTTTAATTCGCACTCATACTTCCAGCTTCTTGAGGTAACACTTAGACCCCGGGGCAGCCCCCCTCCAGCCTGTTTCTGCAGCTGCAGCTGGTGACCTCCAAGCTTCAAACCAGGCACATCTCTCCTTGCCCTGAGGGTGAAGCGCAGACCGCTCACCCTGCGCCGCCTGCCTGAGCTCCCCTAGCTCCCCCAGCTCCTTCCTCCCTCACTCCATAGGGCCACACGGGCCTCCTTGTGAATTCATTTATTCATTATTCATTCAGCAAACCACCATGTGCCAGACCCTCTTCTAGGCAGGGACACAACAGGGAACGAGCTGGTGTAGGTGACATTCTAGGGAAGGGGACACAAGGAACAAATAAGCAAGCAAATGAAGAAAAGAATCGGGATCATCTCAGGAGCCAAAGTTACGTGCTGGCTGAGAAGGAAATACCGAAGGGGGGACGTGAATGGCTGAGATGCTTTCAATGATAGGGAAGGCTTCATGGAGGAGGGGACATCGGGTCATAATCACTGATGAGCTTCTGGTAGAGGACACTAAGGCATTGGGCAGGGGGAGAGGTTGCACTGGGGAGTCTCAGACGTCCCATCCAAGGCAGGTTCAACGTCTCTCCTGCAACCTACAGGAGGCACAGGGGCCGGGGGGCCGGGAGGGACCACTGCCTCCCTCCGCAGGGGTGGTGGTGGTGGCGCCCGGATTGGGGCTGGGTGTTGCCTAACGCCCACGGCAACTGCTCAGTGGAACGGCCTCCTTGTCCAGTCCCTGCCGAGCCTCCTGCAGGAATCCACACCCACTCGCTCCAGGGACAGAGTCAGCGCCCTGCTGTGCCGGCCCCGAGTGCTCGTGCTCCCGGGGACTGGTCACCTCCCCTTTCCAGCCTGTGACGTGATTTAGAGCCATGCTATCTTTAACCCTGGGCCAGGACACTCTGCTCCCCTCCCTGTAAACACCGCTCAGATGACAGTAATGGAATCCTGTGGGGGTGGCGGGCCCCAGGCATGCGGGGCCCAAGCTGGAGGCCCTGGACTCCCCAAGGTGGAAGACACTCGCCCATGAATTCACCCACCCATCCACTCCCTCGGCACATGGGCTCCCAGGACCCAGCCATGACCAACACCACACAGGGCTCTGGGAGGTCGGAGACAGGGACACACTGAGCAGCCAGCCAAGTGGGCAGAACGGGAGGCACTGATCCCAGCTCAGGGAGGACGGGCAGCGGCTCCCACGGGTGCGGGGCTGCATGCATTCAACACCTCCACCCTGGGCTCCCAGCCCGCTCAGCTTGTCGGCTCACCTGCCAGGGACTTGTCACCACGCCTGTTGTGTGGCCTTAGGGAGCCGTGGCACCTGTCCCTGCGATTCACACAACCCCACCTTCACTCAGACTGCAGAAGTTTGGGGACACAGGGTGGAGCAGTGCGCACACCGTGCTCCCAGCCCACTGTGACTGGTTGGGGCCAGGGGTGGGGGAGCTCTGACCCCAGCTGGCAGAGAGATGCCCTGCATCCTGCGGGTCACCACCTGGGGGACACATCCTCGCCCCCAGGAACCAGATCCTCTGCTGCTGTTTGGCGCAGCGGGATCACCGCTCAGTTGAACTCTGAATGGCCTTCGGGAGACTGGGGCTGAAATCACAATTCTTAGTGGCGAGTCTTCAGACACGCCGTACCCGGCTTCCCCCACTTGGGAGACAGGGAGACCACCACCTACTTCCCCGAGCTGCCGTGAAGGTCGGACGGAGGCACGTAGGACGGAGCCTGGCATACAGCAAGGGCCCAACAAACGCTCTGGCCAGTGTTGCGTCTCCTGAGGCCACTCTTGGGCACCTACCGATTTAATGCCCACTCCTTCAAGGCAACGATGTGTTCACACTACAGAGGAGCGGGCGGACGCCCCAGTGAGGCCAGGAGACCAGCAGCAGCCCCCTGCCCGACACGCTGCTGGAGGCCCGGCCTTCCCCAGTCATGCGGGGGGTTCCCCCCGCGCCCCCCCGCCCAACCCCGGCCTGAGGACACAGCAGGCCTTGGGCCGGGCTAACTGGAGAGAACCAGAACTTCCTCCCCAGACGGAACGGCTCCAGGAAGCCCGCCGAGGTCACCCACAGCCTCTTGCCCCACCCCATCTCAGGAGGGCCACGCCACCTCTTCTGTGGCAACCCTACCACAAAGCAGGGGTTTGGAGTAGGCCACTGGCTTTCCTGTCTTCCCCCCAACTCCCTGCGCAGATCAGGCCACTCCCCTGGGGAAACCTGACACAGGGCAGCTCCAGGACACCCCCAGGAACTCCCCCAGTGAGAGACGGTGGCCTGGGGCCTGGGGTCTCCACGGACCCACACCACGGGCCTCTGTGCTCAGCAGCTGCCGATGGCCCCGTCGGAGGGCTTGAGCGTCAGCGCAGAGACTCACAACGTAAACTGCCTCATTGCTTTATTCCGTGCCTTCAAGGGACAGTGACTGTTTCCTGCCTCGACAGGAGGTCAAGCCTGGCCTTGTAAATAAATAATGTCCTAACTAACACTGCAAATCCAAACGAGGCTGAGTTTCCTCGGAGGGGAGGGACACCCAGGGGCCCCGCATGGGGCCATGTTGCTGCCGCCCGCCGAGGCTGCGGGAAAGGTGCAGGGGGTGGGGGAGGACGCCCCTCTCCTGAGCGGGGGCAGCTGCTTCTGTCCCCTTCTACTGTCCCCTGCTCTGCGGCTGGCTGCCGGCGCGTGTGCAGGGCCGCTCCAGAGAGATCACGAGATCTCGAGGCAGCAGTTTCTCCAGCACAGGCACGTGAGACCCTGAGGGATGGGGAACCAAGATTCTGTAGTTGGCAACTTGTGGACATTCACTGTCTTACCTGGCTGACTCAGCAGCGTACTCGGAATCTGCTCGGGAACGCCTGGATCCAGGCTTTCAAGCAGCTTAAAAAAAAAAAGGGGGGGGGGCTAGAGCCGCTGGGCTGCCCACCACTCAGGATCTTTGAGGCTGAGGCGGCCTGCCGTTTTTGGACTCGGTAATTGTGAGAACCGCACCCAAGCCAGCCACACTAGTTCTCACTGGGTGGGGGAGAGACACCACACCAGTTCCCTTAGCATTTAGAAAATGCTTCTCTTGCTAATGAGAACATCGGGAAGCCCAAGTAGAAGGCAAATGAGTGAAGTTTAAGAAAAAAAAAAAAAAAAAAAACGTAGTCACTCTCACTTTCGGGCCCAATGCCGGGGACTTCTACCTGCCTCACCAAATTCTCCACACCGTAAAGCTCACTCCTGATAGCCTTGCCATCTCAGGCACGACGGAAACCTCCCTGTGTGAAATTAACTTCTTAAATCTGACAAAACATTCTTTAAAAAAGAAAAAAATATATGGCAGCGAAACCTCGGGACTCCTGTGCCCCACGTGTAACCTGCCCACTCATGAATCAACAGAACACCAAACCAACGAAAGCAATGCGAGGAGCAGGCTGCCCAGGGCAGAGAGCCCGGCCCACGGGCTCACGGGCCACGGTCATGGTGGCGCAGCAGGGAGCGGGGTGCAAGTGTGCTGCTGGAAGAATGGAGTCGGTCTTGCTTCTCAAGTCTCCAACTTTCGACCTCAGGAACCCCCGGTCCCGACGCTGCCTTTGGCGGCTGGGTTTTTCTGGCAATGTAGGGGCAGAGAAGCACGGACCCCATTCTCAGCTTCTTCCTGTTGCTGAGAGAGAAAGAAGGCAAAAGCTTCAATTCCTCTGCCTCCAGGCAAGGAGGCGAAATCCTCTGGAACCCAGGCAGATGGAACGCCAGGAAGGGTGTGCATCTTCTCCGGATGAAAGGCTGGCCCGTGGGCTCCTGGCCAAAAACAGCTCCTTAAGCACACGATCCTGAAGGCTGTGAGCACCAACAACCTGCTAGTTCCTTTCCCTTCCCCGCAGAGGTGACGGGGCCGCGGAGGCTAGACAGCCCTTCTATGTCACGCCACCCAAGGGCTCACGAAGAGAGGGTGAGAGCACGCCTGGGCTCCGCCCCTCCCGGATTCTCCTCTCTCCGAACCACGTCAGTGTAGCTCGATGAAGGCCTCCAGCTCCTCGGGGATGAAGCCCTTGTAGGGGATCTTGTTCTTGTCCAGGGCGCGGGCTGCAAGGCACTGCAGGGTGACATAGTTGAAGGGCTGAATGGTGCTCTTGGCCAGCAGCTTTTCATCCAGCAGCTCGTAGGCAGTCTTCTTGAAGGCATTGGTGGCATCCATGTGGGCCCCCGCTTCGATGAGGGCGTTCATGATCCCGGGGCAGTTGTTCTGGGCCGCTATGTGCAGTGGGGTGTTGTTGTCAAAGTCCCGGCTGTCCGGGTCGGCCCCACAGTCAAGCAGCACCTTGACCACCTGGAGGGAGGGGAATCGGCCCACCGGGTAGCGGCCGACGTTGGTGGTGTCCTTGTCCACGGCCATGTGCAGAGGCGTGAAGCCGTTCTTGCCTCGGGGGGCGCACTTCAGCAGTCGGTAGACGGTCTGGTGCTTCAGGTGCTCCTGGTCCGGCGTGCACTCCACTTTCTCCAACAGGTAGAGCAGGTGGAGGATGATGGCCAGGGCCTTGGTGAACTGGGCCGAGTCCCCGGGTTCCTTGGGCAGCTGCAGGGCCCGCTCCACTTCCCGCACTCCTTTGCACAGCACCCCCATGAGGTCTGCAAAGCCGATCTGTGTGCCCAGGCTGCCCTTGGCCGCCCGGTCCTGGAGCACGTAAGAGAAGAGTTCGGCAAAGGACAGGAAGCTGCTGGCGGTCATGGGGCTCAGGGGCTCCAGGTTGCTCTGCTGCATGTCCAGGGCGTACTTCCACAGGCGGATGCAGCGCTCAAAATTGCCCGAGTCGGCGTACACCGCACCCCGGTAGCGGATGTAATAGGAAGTGTCTGGGTGAGAAGGGCCCAGGATGCGCTCTCGGATCAACAGGGCCTGCATGCGCATCTCATCGGGGTCAGTGATCAGCGCTTCCAGCTCCTCAGTGGTGTTCACCTCCCTGGAATAGTCATAGGCCAGGACCAGCTGTGGGGGCTCTGGCTTGGGCAGATAGGCACCGCCCTGGTGCCGCAGCTCCATAGCCCGTCTCCAGTGCTTCAGGGCCCCGAGCAGATCCCGCTTCTTATCCACATACGTGGCTCCCAGCAACTCCAGAGCTTCCACGGCAGCCTCCCGGCTGGTGGGGCAGCAGCTCTCATAAGAATCGCTAAGCTGCTCCTCTGGGGAGGAGCCACAGCAGAGGGACCCCTGCGGCTGCGCGCATCCCCGGCCGGAGGCGGAGGGGCCCTCTCCGGACAGCCCCCGCCGCACCTCCTCCCCGGCAGGCTGCTCCTGGATGAGGTACTCCACGATGTTGGTGTGGCCCGTGACGCTGGCCGCCAGCAGAGGGGTCATGCCGTAGCCGTCGCGCTCCATGCGAGCATTGCACCCCAGCAGCAGCTGCAGGATCTCCAGGCTGCCGGACTCGGCGCAGTCGTGCAGGGCCGTGTTGCCCTTGGCGCTGCGCCGGTTCACCTGGGCGCCCTGCTCCAGCAGGTAGCGGGCGATCTCGCGGTGGCCCTTGTAACAGGAGATCATGAGGCACGTGTGCCCGTGCCGGTTGGCCACCTCCAGGTCGGCCTGGTGCTCGCCCACCAGGTAGCGCACCACCTCCAGGTGCCCGTCAAAGCAGGCGGCGCGCAGGGGCGTCGAGTTGGTGCGCGTGGTGCGGTTCACCGAGGCCCCGCGGCGCAGCAGGCTGCGCACCACGTCCAGGTGGCCGGCGGCCGAGGCGGCCCACAGCGGCGGCGCGCCCTCGATGGTCTCGCCATCGAAGTGCACCGAGCCGCCCGCCTCCACGCTCGCGCCGCACCGGTCCACCAGGTACTCGACCACGTCCAAGTGGCCGTAGCGAGCGGCGATGAGCAGCGGTGTTCCCCCCCCGGCCACCTCGCCCGTCAGCTCGTCCAGCTCCTCCCGGCTCCGGCCGCTGAGCAGCTTCTGAAGCAGCTGCAGCTTGCCGTCGCGGGCGGCGTTGTACACGGCGGTGCGGAGGTCCATGGTCCGGGCTTCCGCCAGGCCATGGGCCGGCCGCCGGGGGACGCGGAGAGCGCGGGCTAGCGCCCGGAGGAGCAAGCGGCAACCTTCACCGTCTCCCCCGCCGCCATCTTAGGGGCTTCTCCGGCGGAACAAAATGGCTGCCGCGGCCGGGCGCCGCGGGTGATGGCGGGTGTGCAGGGAAATGTAGTCCTGGGGGCCGGCCTCCTCCGCAGGACAGAAGAGGAACGGAGACGGCCAAGACTACCACTCGTAGAAGGATGCGCACAAGCCGAGGCGAACTGGGAGCACGGTGCACGGTGGGGATTGTCGTTCCGACCAAGAGGATTAAGGCCGAAACTGTCAACGCGTGGACTACAATTCCCGTCGCACAATGCTATCACGATGACTTCTGGGACCCGGGCAAGTTTGGCTACGTACTTCCTGTGGCTCCCTCAGGGCTCCAGCCCACCGGAAGCGCAGGCGCAGGCCGAGAGACTCCATTCCCCGAAAGGCATCGCGAGCAACCCGGAGCCAATCAGGAGCGAGAACGAGGGCTAAGCCGGCCGAAAGGCCCTGTCTGATCTGGGTTTGGCGTGGCCGAGCCGCTGGCCGGCAGGGGGCGCTCGGGAGAGGCGGGAAAGCTGAGGGCGCCGGGATGTTAAGGGCGCAGGGAGTACAGGTGGCCCTGGGTTGACAAGTGATGGGATGGGGATTTGAACCCAGCTCCTCCAGCCCCAGACAGAACCTGTGCCCTTAGTCACCGCACGGCAGGTCCCAGCAATCTATGTTATCTTTTATGCCATTGACTGAACTTAGTTTCTACAGTGTTTCTTGTTACATAAATGTTATATATTCTCTACAGAAAAAACAAAACAAAGCAACCCCCCCAAAAACAAAAACAAGTCAGGAAATGCAGACAAGCAAATGAGAAAAACGGTGAAAATCCTTTCTTTACTACATCCCCTAGCCAGGAACAAAACTGTGATTGATCTGCAAACATTTTTTTAAGATTTTTAAAAAGATTTATCTATTTGATAGAGAGAGAGAGAGAGAGAGAGCGCGCGCGCGCACACAAGCAGGGGGAGTGGCAGGCAGAGGGAGAGGGAGAAGCAGGCTCCCCGCTGAGCAAGGAGCCCAATGGAGGGCTCCATCCCAAGACCCTGGGATCATGACCCGAGCTGAAGGCAGACGCTTAACCGACTGAGCCACCCAGGCGCCCTGTAAGATTTTATTTTAGGTAATATGTACACTTAACATGGGGCTCAAACTCACAACCTTGAGATTAAAAGTTGAATGATCCACCAACTGAGCCACCCAGGTGCCCCAACCTATAGACATTTCTTCCCTCTTGCATCCTGTTCTGTGCACGTGTCTGAATTTCCTTCACTCTTCATTGCCTTTAGTTGTTGAAAACAACACTTTGAATTTAATAACAGCTCTTCAGGGGCAAACAAACAAACAAAAAAACACCCACAAAACCGAAAAGCACCCCCACACCATGCTAAACATACACATGGCTTTAAGTGAAATATAGTTCAGGTTCTTTTCCGATTCCTGAAACAATAAAACATGCAAAAGTGGTCTTTTGGGGGATCAAGAGAATACAGGTGTTACATTACCTGCTTTTTTGCACTTAGCATTATAGCTTGAAGATTTTATTATTCATTCAACAGGTGCCACGTTTTATGTAGGCAGTCTCCTGCTGGTGGGTATTTATCGGGTGCCCAGTACATGCCAGGTACCTCTCTGGACATCAGGGGTATGATAGTGACCAAGACAAACAAAAATCTGCGCCTTGGCAGAGCTGATATTCAAATAACATAGATTTTCCAGCAGTACTTTTAGTGTAGTATAGCATTCCATAGTGTGGAAATGTGCTATGATTTATGTAGGTAATCCCCTGCTTTCCCCACTAGCTGTATACTTTTAGCCAAATACTTCTGTGCTTTCTTTATTTTTTTTTTAATTGGGGCAAAATGTATGTAACATAAAATTAACCTTTTGACCATTTTTAAGTGCACAGCTCAGCGGCATGAGGCACACTCACACTGTCGTGCAGCCACCCCCACCCTCCGTCTCCAGAACTTTCCATCTCCCCAAACTGAGACTCTGTCCCCATGAAGGATGGACTCCCCACCCCCTGCCCCAGCCCCGCTCCCACCATCTACCTTCTGTCTCTATGGACGGGACTCCTCTGGGGACCTCCTGGGAGTGGGGTCCTGCGGGATGTGTCCTTCTGGGTCTGGCTCCTCTCACTGAGCAAAGTGTCCTCAGGGTCCCTCTGCATTGTGGCAGGTGTTCAGGACGTCCTAACCCACTTCCTGTCTGTGGATGTGCCTGTTCTGGACATTCACATAAATGGAATCACACACCATGTGGCCTTTTGTGTTTGGTTCTTTTACTGAGCATTCTGTGCTCGTGGTCCAGCCACATTGCAGATTCGATCTTCATTAAGCCACTACAGTTCTGGATTTTCTGACCCACATTGGCGATGCATCCTAACTCACCCACTCTTAGGGGAAAGCCAGAGGCCAGGGAAGGAAGGGCTGAAGTTTGAATGAGATCGAGGGTAACTGATAAGGCGGGACAGCAGAGGAATTTGGGGGGGTAGAAATCCAGGATGTGGTAGGAACCGACCTTGGACTCATCCACCCTCCAGAGAGAAGACAGAGAAAAGAATATGGGCATGGGAAAGGGGAGAGATTTGGGGGGGAGCCCCAGGGCCCGGAGCTCCCTTAGCTGTGTTCGGCCCTAGAGCAGAGTAAGGACATGCCCACGGCAACTTTTGATTTCGCTGGCCCCTGCTCCCAACTGTGGGTGAGGACCTCAGTCTCCCCTCCAGGCTGGGCTGGAACCCCCGTATACCGGCGTTATGGATTTTTGACAACTACATGTTAAAGCCAGCCAGTACTGAAAATTAAATTATAGGTACCTAAAACTTAACCAATCATGTAAAAAGAAAGTGATAAATACTGGACCCACATCACCTCCTCATTACTACATATTGCTATTAGCCACGCTCTCAGGGGATTCATGCCTCCTGCCTTTACATGGTGGAAATGCTAGGTGATGGTGTGGCTCTGCGGATCTCTTCCTAATTTCCCGCTCTGTGACTCCACCCCCCGAAACTGGAGATCATCCGTGGTGGAAGTATCTGCGGTCCGGAAATGGGCTGATGATAAAAATCAGCAACCCTTCCCCTCAAGACCCTGACTTTGCCCTGTCTTTTCCTCCCCACCTTACGCAGACCACTGTGCATCCTAACCCACTACATAATTTATATATTCCGGACGTTATTCTCAGTCTGCCCATTGCAAAGTCGGCTTGGACTAGCAGAGATTTTTGTCGCTGGTGCTCAATGCCATGTTTCTAGAACAGCGCCTGGCACACAGCAGGAGCTCCACACGTTATGTGGAATGGATAAAGGGATCCTTCCAGTAAGCTCATCTTAACTACAGCACCACCCTGCCTGAGAATGATGGCTGATACCCTGGAGCTAGCACGTTCCACCTTCTCTTTCATTCTGATTTTTGTCTGCCGCCCTCAGCTTCCGGGCAGGCAGCCACGGGGAGACAGGGTGGGGGCCGCTATTTGGCCCTGACTGTGGCCCAGGCCAGGAGACTGCCTCTTCCCCAACCCCTCCGCGTCGGGGGAGCCTGTTGTCCCGCTACCTGTCTCCGCGCTCCGGCCCAGCTGACTGCAAACGTCGGGGCCGCAGTGCGCGCGCACACCTGGGGCGGTCGGCCAGGTGCGCTCCGCGGGCCCAGGTGCGCTCCTTTAGCGCCCCACGCGGCAGGCACGCGGGGGACCGGGCCACCTGAGCGGGGCCGCGCTCCGGGCGCACCAAGCTGGGGGGCTTTCATCCGAGGGCGCCTTAAAAAATTTTTAATGAGAAAATATTTTAAACATTCAGAAAAGTCGCGAAAATAAATATAATAGACCTCAAATAGTAAAAGCCAAAAGGTTAGGCGGATTCATTCATTCCGTAAATACTTGATGAGATGACCAGGTGTCAGGCCCTGGTTTTAGGAGCTGGGAGGCAGCTAGCAGAAAAAAAAAGATAAAAACCTCTTAACTCCAGGGGCGCCGGGTGGCAGAGTTGGTTGAGCGTCTGTCTTCAGCTCAGGTCATGATCTCGGGGCCCTGCTCAGCGGGGAGCCAGCTTCTCTCACTCTCCTTCTGCGTTTTTTTTGTTTGTTTCTCTCTCTCTCTCAAATAAATAAAATCTGTATATAGAAAAGATTTAAAACCTCTTAACTCCAGAATTTGATATAAGTGGGGGAGGCTGGTGCGAAATTACATAAATAAAGATACTCATTTGCTAGTACTGTGTTACCGGTTGAATGTCCCCGCCCCCCCCTTCAGATGCTGAAATCCTAACCTAACCTGTGAAAACAAGGGTGTTAGGAGGTGGAGCCTCTGGGAGGGGCTTAGGTCATGAGGGTGGAGCCTCCATGAATGGCGATGAGCGCCCTTCGAGAGAAGCCCCAGAGCTCCCTGCCCCTTCCTCCCGCGCACAGTGAGAAGTCATCCACCAACCAGGAAGAGGGCCCTCACCCCAACCATGCTGGCACCCTGACTTTGGACTTCCCAGGCTCACAGACTGTAAGAAATAGATATCTGTGGTTTATAAGCTACCCAGACAGACAGCCATAACAAAATATCACAGATGGGGGGTGGCTTACAACAGAAATGCATTCTGGAGGCTGGAAGTCAAAGATCAAGGTATCAGCAAGGTTATGTGTCCTGAGGCCTGACTCCCCGCCCCCTTCCAGACCAGCCATTCACTAGCTGCCCTTACCCACGGGTAAGGGAAGAAGCCCCCCAGCTGAGACCTGCCCAAATTCCTCACCTGTAGAATTGGTGAGATGCAAGAAAACAATGATTATTTTAAGCCTGCGTGTTCTGGGGTAGCTGGTGATGCAGCAATAGTAACTGGAACTGCATTAAATGTAGTTTGTGGCTTGAATTTGCATGTCTATAATTACTAACCAAATCACACAGTTCCCCCAAGAGTTTGTTTACTATGTCTGCCTCCTCCCCAGGGGAACTGCCTACTCACTGGGGAAATCTGCCATGGCTTCGTTCCTAAGAAACAGTCTCAACGTGTCCCTGAAGGGAGTCGACAGATTTCTGTTGCCGAGCACAGACTTCGCTCCGTTCATCCTTTCATCCACAGTTACTAATCTTCTGGCCACCTACTATGGGCGGGGTCACCTGCTGGAAGCTGGGGATACAGCAGTGAGCAAGCCAAACACCCTTCTCAAGAGCCCGGAATCTGGCAGGAGGGCAGTAACTCAAGTCCTGCTGTGTGCGTGGTGAGGGACGCAGGAGCCCAGGGGATGGACAGACTGTCCCTGGCTGGGGAGGGAGGGAGGAAGTTGGGAGACGCTTCTTCTCCAGGTAGAGTTGTTGCAAGAAGTCGTGTTCTACATCATTCTAGTTATCTTTTGGCTTAACAAACGACCCCAATCTAGTGACTTCTGTGGACTGCATTGTGTCCTCCCAAAATTCATATGTAGAAGCCCCAAACCCTCAGTATGGCCGCATCTGGAGATGGTCGGTAAGAGGTAACCCCCAGCCTTCAAAGTCACACGGTGTCACTTCTATTCTATTTGCTGGGAGGTAGACGCTAAGTCTGGTCCGCTTCAAGGGGAGAGAATTCAGATGCCACCCTCTCAGGGGAAGGGAATTTAATGTGGGAGGGATGTCCAAAAGTTTATAGATGTTTTTAATTTTTTATTATTTCTTAAATATTTTATTTATTTATTTGAGAGAAAGAGAGAGATAGTGCACACAAGCAAAGGGAGGGGCAGAGGGAGAGGGAGAAGCAGGCTCCCCGCTGAGCAGGGAGCCTGATGTGGGGCTCGATCCCAGGACCCTGGGATCATGACCTGAGCCGAAGGCAGACGCTTAACGACCGAGCCACCCAGGCACCCCAAAAGAACAGCTTTATTTATTTATTTGTTTGTTTGTTTGTTTGTTTGTTTATAAAGATTATTTATTTATTTATTTGACAGAGAGACACAGTGAGAGAGGGAACACAAGCAGGGGGAAAGGGAGAGGGAGAAGCAGGCTTCCTGCTGAGCAGGGAGCCCGGTGCAGGGCTCAATCCCAGGACCCTGGAATCATGACCTGAGCTGAAGGCAGACGCTTAATGATTGAGCCACCCAGGCGCCCCAAGAACAGCTTTAATGAGGTAAACTTGTTATATAATAAACTATGCATATTTAAACTGCACCATCATGTCATCCATGGATAAAGAATTTTTTTTTTCACTTCCTTCCAAAGTAGATGCCTTTGTTTCCTTTTCTCATTGCCCTGGCTAGAACCTCCAGCACACGGTTGGACAGGAATGATGGGAGAGAACAGGCCCGTTTTATTCCCAGTCTTGGGGGGGGGAAACAACCAGTCTTATACCCTAAAGTGTACTGTTCACTGTGGGTTTTCATAGGTATCCTTCATTGGGTCAAGAAAATTCCCCCCTACTAACGCTTATCCTGAGGCTGTAAAAAAAATTAAGAATAGATGCTAGATTTTGTCAAATGCTCTTTCTGCATTTATTGAGATGATCATGTGGCTTTATTTTGGTCCTTAATGACATGGATGGCTTGACATGAATCCAGTCCATTCATAGCGAATGACATGGATTGATTTTCAAATGTTAAACCACCCTTGTGTTGTTTGTAACTTCTTCTTTTGATATGATTTCAAGCTTGTAGAAAAATTGCAAGAGGCAAAGTATTTTTGTATATCCTTTACCCAGATTCCTCAATTATTGGCACTTTGTTATTTTTGCTTTATCTCTCTCTCTCTAATAGTATACATATATACCATTGTATAGTCTACTTATATAGAGTCTTGTCTATATAACATATTTATCATATATAAGTATGCAAATATACATAAGTATATAATATACACAGTATTTACATTATAATTTATAACAAAATATAGGGTGTTATAAATAATATATTACAGAATTGTATAAAACTACAAAACAATAATGTATAAAGTATATTACTTTTTAAAAAGATTTTATTTATTTATTTGAGAGAGAGAGAGCACATGAGGGGGGGAGGGTCAGAGGGAGAAGCAGACTCCCCGCTGAGTAGGGAGCCCGATGCGGGACTCGATCCCAGGACTCTGGGATCATGACCTGAGCCGAAGGCAGATGCTTCACCGACTGAGCCACCCAGGCGACCCTGTATAAAGTATATTATAAATTCATATGACACAAAACAAAGTGTAATGCATTTGTACATACACATATACACATACCTATATACACACTCTATACATATATAGTTTCGACACACACACACACACACACACACACACACACACACACAAACAAACACATATGTTTTCTGAACAATTTGAGTCAGGTCTTGACCAGCTTTACTCTTAAGTACTTCGGTGGACATTTCCTAAAAACAAGGACATTTTCTTACAGAACCATAGCTCAGTGATCAAAATTAGATTTACTGCTGAGTCTGAACCAGGTGGGCTACAAGGATGAATTTTGCTGCAACCATTTCCTTCCCTGGGTCTGTTAAATCTCTCTTCTCTGCCCTGAGGAGCACATTCTGTGACCTGTCTGGTCACTGTCTGTTAAAGGGTCTCACCCTGTCCAGCCCTGTTAGCAATTTCCATCTCAGGGCTTTCTCCTTCTTCTCCTTGGCAGGCTAGACATGGGGCTGGGAGTGGCATGGAAGCCCCTGGGACGCCCTCGCTGTGCCCTGTCCCTCCTGCCTCGCTTTGCACCTGTGCCCAGTGTGTGCTGCTTCTGTCCATCCCTCCTTCACTCGCCTGGGGCAGGGTGTACCAGCAGGCGTGAGTGCTGACCGCCCGCACAGATGCCCTCCCTGCTCTGGACTGGGCACAGGCTGGGCTCCTGGGATCCAGAAGGGCAGGGACGGAGGGAATAGATTCCAGAGCCAGATGTGGGTCAGGGGAGGAAACTCAGCCATCTCCTTGTGATGCTGCCTGCCAGTTGTCATGGAAACTGAAGCCACTCTCTCTTGAAGGACCCATTAAGGTACGGGATGTAATCAACTCTCTCCCGAGTGGACCCCCACCCTCCCTGGTGGGAGGCAACCACCCTCAGGGCCAATAGGAAAAGCAGGCCCTGGATAACGCAGCATCTGAGGCCTGCCCTCCCCATCCCTCCCCAGCCCTGGCTGCAGATGACTCACTGGGTGACCACAGGTCTGCTTCTGTTTGCATCTCAATATGCCCCCCCACCTCGGTGGAAAAGACAGAGGGACACGTCACATGGCCACATTGTCTCTGAGTATCAGACTCTGAAAGAGGCATAAGGTAATGGCTCAACACTCAGACCCTGCCTATAAACTGCCCGCATTCAAATCCTGACTCTGTCACCTACTGGCAGTGCAGCCGTCAGGAACTTGCTCCTCTCTGGCCCTTGGTTTCCTCTCCTATAAGATGGATTATAATAATAGTACCTACCTCGTAGGAGGTATTGTACCTGAAAGTTGTTAAGGCAGTGTCTGGATAAAGGAAATGTAGTATATTCATGCAATGGAATATTATTTGGCCATAAAAAAGAAAAGAAGCACTCACTCTTGATACAATATAGATGAAGATGGAAACATTATGCTCAGTGAGAGAAGGCAAACACAGCAGACCACAGAACATATTATACTATTTATATGAAATATTCAGAATAGGCAAATGTATAGAGACAAAAGGGATTAGTGGTTGTCAGGAGCTGGGGGGAAGGAGCCTGGGAAGGGCCTGCTTAACAGAATGGGGTTCCTTCTGGGGTGATGGAACGTTCCAGAAGTAGGTAGTGGTGAGGGTTGCAGAACATTGTGAATGTACTAAATGTCACTGAATTGTGACTTTAAAAGTATTAAAATGCAAATTTTGTTATGTGCATTTGTTTTACAAGATTTATTTTTTTTTAAGTTTTTATTTATTTGAGAGAGAGAGTGATAGAGAGAGAGCGCAGGCGAGGTGAGGGGCAGGGGCAGAGGGAGAAGCAGACTCCCCGCTGAGCAGGGAGCCCGACGCAGGGCTGGATCCCAGGACTCCGGGATCATGACCTGACCCGAAGGCAGACTGAGCCACCCAGGTGCCCCTACAAGATTTATTTTGATGGCAGGACACAACACAGTGACACTTGGAGAGATGAAATGTAGAACACTTTGCTACTTGGAGTTCCAAATAAGAAAGGGTGTGCCCTGGGGGACGGGTACCACAAGCTGGAGCTGTAGGGGCAGCTTATACGTGGCAAGCTGTGTGGGGTTAGCTAGGTTTCTTGGACTTCTTGGGATTGGCTAATTTGAATAACTTCCTGGGCTCCTGGACAATGGGGCTGTCCCTAGTTGCCTGGTTCCCAATCCTGGGGCAATCAAAGCAGGTGCATAATGTCCCTTGAATATGAGAGCTGATAGGGAAGGGGTCCAGGTATGGATTTCATCAGCTGCTCAAGAGGAACTGACGGGCCTCTGGCCTGGGGCTCAGAAATGGGTCCCTCTCACCTACCCTTCCTTCTTCCTTTTCCATCTATCTATCAATCCATTATTGATCCACCTTTATTCTTTTCTTCCTGTCTATCCACCTACTTCTCCGTCATCGTTGCCGTTGTCCTCATTGTAATTTATTGAGCACTTACTATGTACCAGGCATGGTGCCACGCATTAACACACTCAATTTCCTTGATCTTTACGACAGCCTGGAGAGAGAAGCCATAATCATCACCATTTTTACAGATAGGGAAGCTGAGCGGGAGGGGAAGGTCTTGCCCAATGTCCCTGCTCATCCTTCTTCACCTCCCTGCCCCACTGACCCATGAAAAGTCTCTAATCCCATCACAGGACTAGAAATTTTTTTTTTTTGTAGCTTCTTTGCCTGGTGCTCTCCAAAACTTATTATAATGCCAAGAAACAGTCGTGTGCCAAAAGTTGGCTCATTTTAATTTTCAACCCACATAGTGCTTCAAAGGCAGTGTCTCATATGCTTCCCATGAGTCTCTGAGGCATTTTATTCCTGCAATGTTACCTAAGTGGGTAACTCCATACTGCAAACTCTTCATTTTCCCACAGGTGCTTTTTGCTTTCAGAACTGTGTTGTGTCCAGTGTAGACTGGATTATCTGTTTTATTTGTTCTGTCCTTGTCTATCTCTCCAGGGTCTTGAAGCTGCAGCCAGGATATGGGTGTCTCTTGTAGGCAGATCTGCCATGTTGCCCATTCCTATGCCTTTCCTCTTCAGGAGCTTACAATTCTATTTTGAAATATGAGCCTGGAGATACAGGCTTATGGGAGGTCTCAGTTGGAAACTGGCTTGGAAAATGTGAATGACATTAGACAGATTTCCAACTGTTTGAGATATGTGTAGCAGAGATTGCTAGCTATCCTCAGCAAATGTTCTCTCCTCCCTCACAGCACTAGAACCCTCGATTTTTAGCTGAGCACATCTGACCTCAGAAACAATATTCCAAAAAATCATGCACCATATTGGACCATGTGGGCGAGGGTGACAGGATAGTCAGCAATGACATAGGAACCCGGGCCCTGCCATCATGAGACATCAAACCATCCCTGAACTGCATAGATCCAGTTATGTGACATAAGATAAATGTATTCAAGTTTTTTTTTTTTACCAGAAAAATTAAGTTGGATTTTTCACATAGTAAAATGCACAGATCTTTTTTTTTCCCCATATTTTACTTATTTGACAGAGAGCAAGACAGTGAGAGAGGGAACACAAGCAGGGGGACTGGGAGAGGGAGAGGCAGGCTTCCCACAGAGCAGGGAGCCAGATGTGGGGCTTGATCCCAGGACCCTGGGATCATGACCTGAGCTGAAGGCAGACGCTTAATGACTGAGCCACCCAGGGCCCCCCCCTTTTTTAAGTTAATCTCTACATCCAACATGGGGGCTCAATCTCATGACCCCAATATCAAGAGTCACATGCTCTGCCAACTGAGCCAGCCAGGTGCCCCAGCCCAATGTTCTGATTTCTATCAATATAGATTACTTTTGCCCATTGTTCAGTGTCATATAAATGGAATCATGCATATGTATTCAAATTCCTTTTGTTCAGGATGACTTTTCTAGTCCTCTATGCTGCTGTTTATATCATTAGTTTGTTTCTTCCCACCCCCCCCCCCCGACCAAGTGCGGACATACCATTATTTGTTTCTCCTCTCACCAGTTAGTTTTTGGTTATTATGAATAAAACTGTTAAAGCTGTTTCTGTAAATTTCATTCTGTGGAAATACATATTCATTTCTCTTCTATCTAAATCTAGGCATGGAATTGCTGAGCTAAAGGGGAAAAATTTATTCCCATTGTGTTTTAGAACTGTTATTTTGAGTCTATCAGAGTAACCGTAGTACATCCCTGTATATAGTTTTCCCTGCTTCTTTGCCTCATTCTCTGGTCCCTTGTCTCCTACTCTCTAGGACCACCTTCCTAATAAACCACACTGTCTGAGCTTCTATTTTCATGGATTCCCAAATTAAGATAAGTGGATACTGACCAAATATGATAAGATAGCTCAATGGGTTGTACCTTCAGTCCAGAAGCAACTCTGTGGGTGCTGGTTCATGTTTATAGGTGTGTATGGCTTCCATCCTTCTGTGTCTGGTGAAGGTAATGGGGCTCAGACACCAGCATTCATATCTCAACTGAATACTTGCTAAGCACTAGCACTTAGCTGGGCATGAGGGGGTATGAAGATGAAACTCATGAGATTAACTGAGATGTCTCCCCAGAGGTCTTCTGGGGGGACATAAAAGGTTGATGGGGTCTTTTTAAAAAAGATTTATTTTGGGGGCACCTGGGTGGCTCAGTCGGTTAAGTGTCTGCCTCTCTGCTCAGCGGGAAGTCAACTTCTCCCTCTGACTCTGTGATCACTTTCACTCTCTCTCAAATAAAATAAAACCTTTTTTTTAAAGATTTTATTTATTTATTTGACAGAGAGAGACACAGCGAGAGAGGGAACACAAGCAGGGGGAGTGGGAGAGGGAGAAGCGGGCTTCCCGCAGAGCAGGGAGCCCAATGCGGGGCTCAATCCCAGGACCCTGGGATCCTGACCTGAGCTGAAGGCAGACACTTAACAACTGAGCCACCCAGGCGCCCCTAAAATAAAATCTTTTTAAAAAGATTTATTTATTTGCTTCAGAGAGAGAGAGAACACAAGCAGGGGGAGAGGCAGAGGGAGAGAATCTCCAGCAGACTCCCCACTGAGTGGGGAGCCTCATGCCAGGCTTGATCTCACAACCCTGAGATCATGACCTGAAATCAAGAGTAGGCCACTTAAATGACTCAGCCACCCAGGAGCCCCTAGTGGGGTCTTTTTTTTTTATAGTTTTTTTTTTTTTTTTTATTCGACAGAGAGAGACACAGCGAGAGAGAGAACACAAGCTCGGAGAGTGAGAGAGGGAGAAGCAGGCTCCCCGCTGAGCAGGGAGCCCGATATGGGGCTCAAACCCAGGACCCCGGGACCATGACCCGAGCCAAAGGCAGACGTCCAACGACTGAGCCACCCAGCCTCCCCTAGTGGGGTCTTTTTTAATCAAAGGAAGAATTACCTAAGAATCAGTGGAGAAACTGATCAAAATGCAGATTTTGGGATCTCCCTCCCCTCTGCTTATTTTTTTTAATAATAATACCTTTTTATTTTTATTTTTTAAAGATTTTATTTATTTGACAGAGAGAGAGATAGCAAGAGAGGGAATAAAAGCAGGGGGAGTGGGAGAAGGAGAAGCAGGCTTCCCACCAAGCAGGGAGCCTGATGCGGGGCTCCATCCCAGGACCCTGGGATCATGATCTGAGCCGAAGGCAGATGCTTAATGACTGAGCCATCCAGGCGCACCTCCCTCCCCTCTGCTTATTGAAATTAGGAGGGTCCTGGGAATCTCCATTCTCTGTGAACTTCCAAGGGAAATCATCCTCATATTAATGTTGGAGAATCCAGGTAAGATGTGGTCTTGAGTGGGCTAGTTGTTTGGTGTAGCTGGTGGGACAATGATTGGCAATTACTCTCAGCAGGGAGGTCCTAGATCATGCAGGCTGTGTGAGTATATTGGGATTTTATCCTGCAGGTAATGGGAGTCTTTTTTTTTTAAAGATTTTATTTATTTATTTGAGAGAGAGAGAATGAGAGATAGAGAGCACAAGAGGGAAGAGGGTCAGAGGGAGAAGTGGACTCCCCGCTGAGCAGGGAGCCCGACGTGGGACTCGATCCCGGGACTCCGGGATCATGACCTGAGCCGAAGACAGTCGCTTAACCAACTGAGCCACCCAGGCGCCCGGTAATGGGAGTCTTGGAAGGGTTGAAGGCAAAGCCAGGATTTGATCAGATTTGTGTTCTAGAAGACTCCTTAATGTATGTGGGGAATGAGTTGGCTGTGTGCATGTTGGGGGAGGAGGGAAGAGATCACAAGATGACCAAACAGTGGTGGAGGCTGGGGGCTGGAGAAGAGGATGGATTTAACCAGAATGACTTACCTTGGGGGGATTCAGGCAAGAGGATTGGTGGATATGAATAGGGGAGGGTCTCTGGGATGTAGAGAGGCTGCCACGTTGATGGGAACACGGAGAGAGGGGCATACTGGTGGTTGGGTGCATTGGGTGTTCAATTTGGAATGATTAATTTGGAGTAAGTGTGAGACACTCAGTGAGACATTCACAGAACTACCAGGGTAGAATCTCCTCTTTCACTGGGGTCCCTAATTGGGGGGGGCAGTATCTGGGTGTCTTTTCCTATCCAAAAGCTCTCCAGTTCCCAGAGGGTGATTCTAAATATAGCAGAAAATCTCTCACAATTAGCCTTAACCCAGACATTGAACCCCCTCTCCCCACCCCATTCATGAACTGCCTCTGGCATTTAGGTGTCTTGTAATCGTATTTTCTCTGCTTGTTAATGGACCCACTGAGGCAGTACTCCTGGGAGAGAGAAAGATTTCATTTGTCTGGGGCTGAAGAGGGAGACAGGGGTTGCTGGAGCTAATGAGGAATCAATGCCTCGTAATTGCTAATTAAATGAGCCTGGCTCTCTCCTGGGGCTATTAGTTGGCTGGCTGGCCCTTGAGTGTCCACAAATTTAATTATACTCCCCAATAAACACCTGCAGCAACCATCACCCTATGGTATCTCTGTGGGGGAGACCAAGGAGAAGCAGGATCTTTATGTGTGTGCTGAAGCCATCAATTCACTTATTGATTGATGCATTGGTTTATTCTCTGATGCCTTTATTGATTCAACAAATGTTTATTGATCACCTGCTGTGTGCCAGGTCCTGAATTGGGTGCTGGGGACACAGCAGTGAAAATACAAACACAATCTCTGCCTTCATTGGAGCTCACAGTGTAATGGTGACACAGACAGTCCTGCAGACAGATAACACAAAAAAACTGAAGTGATGGAGAGAAGATATCCCAGGTCTATAAGAATGTATAATATAGACTTGACACGGGGAGGGGGCCAGTGTGAGGCAACAAGGAAAACTTCCCTCAATGATATGAAACTTGGATAAGAAGGTAGCATGAGCAATGGGGTGCTGTGGGGGGCAGAGCTTTCCAAGCTGAGGGAACGGCAAAGGCTCTAAGGCTAGAACAAACTTGCTGTGGTATCTCTGACTTGATTAGGATGCCATAGGGAATTGGGGGTGAGTCTTGTTGAGGTCAAAACTCACCTACCAGGCACAAATTTACATCTGTCCTATAATTGGCCCATGGAACTGATGGCAGGATAGGGGAGAAAAATATCATTCCTGGAAAGGTTATTGAGACGTCTCAAAGAATTCTGGTCTAAGGAGGGTTTCAAATGCCATTCCTTCATTGATTTCCCCAGGAAAGTGTAGTAAGATGGGTATGGTCCCTGGGTTCAGTCTCAGATACTTTGTATTTCCTGGCCTGTGGGGGTGTACAAGTAACATAGCCAATACAATATATGGTACACTGCTGTATATTTATGGGGTGCATGCCCCTGTTTTATTCCCTCCCTTATCCTTGTGCCATGGAATTAGCCAGCCCTCCCCCTAGATGTAAGTTGTTCTTCTCTGATTCCCCGTCCCCCACGCTTGCTTGTCCGTCTCAGGCTGAGGTCGACGGGAGTCCACGCTATGAGGAAGCTGTGACTTGTTGTCATAGTACATCAGAACAACAAAATCACTAGTCTTCCACACAGCACTAGACCACAACCAGTCCAGTCTTCTTTGCCCCCTCTGCCCCACATCTGAGATCCCCCCAACCCAGCTCTTACCCCTCACCTGAGCCAAGCCATAACATCCGGGCTTCCTGCTTCTCCACTGCCTCCTCTTTTCCGTTCCTGGTCCCCCTGGATAGAGGCAAGGTCTGATCCCCAAGGGCCCAACTCCCACCCAGGCATGTCAGAAACATGAAATTTGGAGTTGGACGGATGTGGGGTTGACTTGCAGCTTCATTCACCCTTGGGTGCCACTCTCTGGGTCTCAGTTTCCTCAAGTGTCACCTGGGCATAAAAACACCCATGTCCTAGGGTTGAAGATGGCATATAATGTATATAAAACGCTTGGCACAATGCTTCTACAGAAGTCTGGAAAGAGCACAACAACGTCATCTTGGCAAGCGCGCGTTCCCCCGCAGTCCTACCGATTGGCCGTCTCACCTGTTGGGAATTACAGATTTATGTGTGCGGTTTCATTTCACGTGCTGATCTACAAAATAATTCGTTGAAACATCCATTAAATGAGGGGCAAGTCTCCAGAAGCGAAAGACGTCTCAGACCACCCTCTCTTCCCCAGGCAGGGTGCGAGGTCTCCCTGGTTACCAGGGAAGCTGTCCGGTTTCCTGGAGCTGAAATGAAGTCGGCCCGCGAACCCCGCTGGAAGCTGTCCGGAGCTCTGGTGCTGAAGCAGATCGCGGTTCCCTTCGTGGACCCCGAGAGGCGCTGTCCGCAGTATCGGTGCTGAAACAGATAGCCATTTCCTTCCGTGGTGGTCGGAGAGCTGTCCTCAGCCTCGGTGCTGAAGAAAACTTGACTTGCTTCCCTCTCCTCCCTTGGCTCACCCCATTCCCCTCTGTTCTCTATCCCTCTGACTCTCCCCCTCCCCCAGATTTCTTCACCTTTCGATTCTCTTCCCGGGGCGCTCCATAATGGCAGTGGGGGAGGCACGGAGAGGTCGCAACCAGGACTCATACCTGCTCCCCACCTCGTGGCTGTCCCTAGACTTACCTCCCAGGTAGTCAGCCCTGTGGGTCTCCACTTTCCAGACCGCCAACTTTGCCGTCTTTGTCACTTTCTTGGAAGATGTCCATACGCTGATCTGTAAACCAGCCCCATCCCCGGGGGTCCCTGGTCCCTCAGACCACCCCTCCCCCACGGGGCAGTGGCCTCTCCTCTGTATGCCTCACCTGCTTCCAATCTTGTGGGCAGATGCAGGTGATCAGTAGCTGCCGAGGCAGGGACGTGCACTTTTATGGGCTTTGGGGAAGGCGGAGCACCGGGAACCCGAGGAGGGGCTTCACCAGACGGCCAATGGGACTCCGCCTGGAATGCATCTCCAAAGATTACCTCATAGGCTGTGGTCTCGGCTTCAGAATAAAAGTCTGGCATCTGCCCAAAAACTGGGTTGGGATTTCCTACAGTGGGGAGGAGCCCTCACTGTGGTCCTCAGGGTCTCCCCACTTGGCTCAAATTCCTCCTGGGTCTCTCACATCCAGCTTGGCCCAGAAGCCCTGGCTGGTACCTGCTTCTTCTCATCTCCACATTGTGCTATTGCTGACTCAGGAGAGAGAAAACTAGTAAACTGAGTTGGGGAAAGAACAGGGCAGGTTCAGAATATTTAAATTCAGTTCCAGGTAGAGAAACTGAGGTCTGTGAGAATGGAGAGCTCAGAAGAGCCTGGGGCGGAGGTGAGTCTCAAGACTAGATCTTTTGATTCCTCAGGTCAGAACCCACTTCATAACTTAGTTTATTGTTTTGCTTTACTGAGCAGACTCTGAGTAAAAAAACAACCAAGCTTGAGTTCAAATCCAGATATTTCTTCTTCCTGCTTTGGGACTTTGGGCACAGTTGAACCTCTTTGTGCTTCAATTTCCTCACCTGTGAAATGATGATAATGGTAGCACCTTCTCAGAGCATTGTGATGAGAAATTCATGATATGGTGTGGATGGATGTTAGAAATAAATAATGTGGGCCAGGACTAAGATAAACAAGTTACCTGCCACAGGTGCGAAATTCAAGACGGCACCAAAAAAAACTCAGTAATCAAGGTAAATAATGTTTCAACGCAATGTTTTAAGGAATCAAAATTAATGTAAAAAATCGGCAATGAATACATTGTCAAAATTTTAAATAAAGATAGGATCTGCATTACTGATTTTTCCTTTTACCTCAGGCTCCAGTGCAGCTTGGCATGGCAATAGAAATAATGTCTAGACATGGTAAGTTTCCCAATAATGAAGCTATTATTATTTTCTGAGACGTTCCACCCCTTTACCTAATCAACCAACTTCTGTTGTATTAGGTATGGGGTGGGTGGCACATACATGAATTCAACAACCAAGCTTGTCTTTAGGGAGGGTGAAGACATGAAAGTATAATTATACTCAGATGTAGTATTGTGACAATAGAGGGAATTGTGTCCTAGCTTGTACTCTCCCAGTATGAAAGTTCCCTAAAGGGGGCTGCTCATTTTGTGGAATTTGAACTCACAAATGAGCTGTCTGAATATCACCCATGGAACCAGGAGCATCAGATGAGGCACCTAGCATTTGTCAACTATGAGGCCCCATCCAAGGGCTAATTCCATTAATGCACTGGGGAAAGTTTCAGTCAAAACCATGGGGAGTGACTGCAGAAGCTATATAGAATTCTGACACACAGTAGGTACTTAACAAGTCCACTGTCAAGTGTGTGATTCCAGTGAGCTCATCTGAAATGCTCTAATTCTTCCATTCTGCTTCCCACTCAGAGGCCAGTTATGGCTTCACAGTTCCAAAAGGAGGAACAGGGAGCTTGCTACAAAGGGAAGAAGAATAAGTGGGCACGCAGCCTGGAGACAGCTGCCTTGTTTATTTGTTTCCCCCCTTTTTCTTTTAACCATATTATTTATTTATTTTTAAAAATGTTTATTTATTTGAGAGAGAGAGAGAGAGAAAGAGAAAGAGAGGGCACAGGGAGGAGGGGCAGAGGGAGAGGGAGAGAGAGAATCTCAAGCAGACTCCCCGCTGAGTCCGACTTGGGGCTCGATCTCGTGACCCTGAGATCATGACCTGAGCCTAAATCAAGAGTTAGATGCTTAACCAACTGAGCCACCCAGGTGCCCCTAACCATTTTATTATGAAAAAAAAAAAATCCAACCCACAGGAAAGTTGCAAGAATCGTGCAATGAACTTCCATGTCATCTTTATCTAGATTCACCCACCCATTGTTAACATTTTGCCACAGTTGCTTTATCTTTGTCTATTTCTTTATGTATATCTTTGTATCTGTTCCAATCCTGTAAGTTGCAAACAAAACTGCCCCTTCATTCCTAAATACTTCAGCATGCATCCCCCAAGATCAAGGACAGTCTCCTATGTAACCCTAATATAATGATCAGCCAATAAGTTAAAATTGTTACAACACTCCTGTCTAATCCCTGGCCCACATTCCAGTTTCACCAGTCATCCCAATATTGTCCCTTATGGCATTTCTCCCCGAGCTGGGATCCACATCAGGATCATGCATTGCATTTCATCATCCTGTGTTTCCCGTCTCTGTCACAGAGAGGTGGGCTTTGTAGTAGCAAGTGATTCTTAGACCCTAGGATTCTCCTTTCAGTCCAGGGATCTGGCTTGTTCACTCTCCTCCATGACGGTGTGCTCTATACATTGTGTTTGATCCCCCTTCTTTAAGACAAGAGTTTTTTTTAGAGGATTTCTTAAGTCTCTTTCTCCTCCAACATTCTAGAAAGACACAGCCATATATACACAACCCCAAGCCTACTTTGCGAATTCATTCACTCCGTAAAAAATATTTTTGAATGCCTGCTATGTGGTATGTGAGAGTACCCCAGGGAACCAAGGTGATGTGATTTTTGTCCTCCATTTAGTGCAAAAGACAGACAACAAGCAAGTAAACAAATAAAGGAACAATATAACTTCACAGGAAAGACTGCTATGAAGATAATAGATCGGGGGATAGAGCAAGAATTTCTGTCAAGGGCCAGAAAGTAAACATTTTCAGCTTTGCAGGACAGCCAGTCTCTTGTGGCTTCACTCAAAAGCAGCTTTGGAGAACACATAAATGATTGGGTGTGACTGTGTGCCAATAAAACTTTATTTATAAAAATAACAGCAGCTGATTTGAGTCAAGGGCTGTAATTTACTGGTCCCATGGTAGCATGTGAGTGGCTGGTGAGAGGGACATTGTATTAGCCTGGATGGTTGAGGAAAGTCTCTCTGGGGTGGGGCCACTTGAACTGAGTCCTGAATGATGAGAAGGACATGGCCAGGAGGAAATGTACAGGGCAAGTATCAGGCTGCAGGAACAGTGACTGCCAAAGTCTTGGGTGGCAGTGCAGGGATTGAGGAGGAACAGGCCCTGATGGGTGTGTAGGAGAACGATCAAAGGTAGAGGGGACTGAGAGTAGTCATAACCAGAGAGAGGTCTGGTCATTCATGCTGGGAGCAGGTCACACTAGAAAACCTTTCTTCCTTTCTCTCTTTCTCCTTGAGCTTTTACTTTGTGCCAGGCTCCATTTCAAACCATCTACATACCATGAATTCCTAAGGCCTTGGGACAACCCCATAAGGTAGCTACAATTGTTGTCCCCATTTTTAAAAGATTTTTATATGTTTATTTGAGAGAGAGAGAGCACGGGGAGGGAAAAAGGCAGAGGGAGAAGCAGGCTCCCCGTTGAGCAGGGAGCCCGATGTGGGGCTTGATCCCAGGACCCTGAGATCATGACCTGAGCCAAAGGCAGACACTTAACCAACTGAGCCACCCAGACACTCCTGTTGTCCCCATTTTACAGATGAGGAAACTGAGGCTCAGGGAGACTAAGTAGCCCAAGGCCACCTGGAAAGTGAGGAGCAGAACTGGGATTTGAACAGAGCCCTGTCTCTTGGCTCTAAAACTCATGCTCCTGACCATTCCCCATCCTATCATTGTCTTCTTCTGGGGTCCCCCTCGTACCTTCAGGAGAGCAGAGAATGACCTTACACCTAGGATTCCAAGACTCTCTTGCCAATTCCTCTAAGCTCCAGAACAAATATGATAGGTACTAGTTTTAGAGACAGGACAAGAGGTATCTTGTGCAATGAGAAGGGGTTGGAGCGGGGTTGCCGACCCTGGTCCATGAACTCCAAGATCAAAGCTCTTGTCAATTGTCCACTCTCTTCTCTGTCCCTTTCCAGAGGTCCTTCATGAATATATAAACTCCTACATCGTTCTCCCCCACCACACACACACCTTTTTAAAACCTTTTTAAGTGTTCTTTTTTAAAGCCAAGTATATTGGAGTTAACTGATGCATAGCAACATTCATATTTTCAGATGTACAGTTCTATAAATTTTGACAAATGCACAGTCATGGATCCAATGCCATAATCAAGATACAGAACCTTTCCATCACCCCAAAAAGTTCCCTCGTGCCCCTGTATCGTCCATCCCCTCCCCACTCCCCTAGTCCCTGTTAACTGCTGATCTGATCTCCATCATTATAGTTTTGCTTTTTCCAGAATGGCATTTAAATGGAATACACGGTGTGCAGCTTTCCTTCACTAGGCATAATGCTTCAGACATTCATCCATGTTGTTGTGTGTATCAGGAATTAGCTCCTTTTTATTACTGAGTAGCATTCCATTATGTGAATGAACTACAGTTTGTTTATCCATTCACCAGGGCAGGGACATTGGGTTCAGGAACATCTCTAGGTCTTGGAGATTATGAATAAAGCTGCTATAAACATTCATGTACAGGTGTTTGTGCAGACAGTATGTTTTCATTTCTCTGGGGTAAATACCGAGGGGTGGGTTGGCTGGGTGACACAGTAAGGGTATATTTGACTTTATAAGAAACTGTCAAACTTATTTTCCAGAGCAGCCATGTGACTTTGCATTCCCGGGAACGGTGGATGAGATGTTCCAATTGCTCCACGTCTTCATTAGCACTTGGCATTGTCACCTTGTTTTTTAGTCACCTAATAAATGTATTGTGTCTTCTTTCTATTTTAATACAGAAAGTAGCATTCTATACACATTTTGTAAAATGTGTTATCTTTAATTTAGGAGAACAAGACATAATCCTCAACAAAAAGTCTAGTTGGAGAGACAGATACTCCCTGTCTATTATAACTCAGATTGAACAAAGCTGTAAGGGAGGAACCTCTGGGCACTGGGGGAGCCCAGGGGACTCACCTGCTCCAGTCCAGGTTGAGGAAAGAGGGGGTAAATCAAGGATGGCTCCCTGGAGGAGGTGCCACTGTCTAAACTGAGACCTAAGGCTGAGGAGGAGCGAGCTGGGTGAAGTTGAAGGAAGTGTATTCCTGACAGGAAGAACAGCATGTGCAAAGGCCAGGAGGAGACTCTGGACGTGGCACATTTGGACCCAGGACCACTTGGTTGCAGAGTCCTTCCTCCTCCTACCTCTTTCTGCCTGCTTTGGGTCTGATCCATTTAAACAGAGGTGGTGACCTTCCCTTGCAAACACTGGCACCTTGGGAGGCTCCATTCTGCCTTCCAGAATAATCATAGCTGGCATTTTTTAATCACTTGCTGTGTCCGCACTAATTTGGGCTCTGCCCTTGCCATCTTGCTGGGAATCTCAGCTTCACAGAGAGTCCCCTTTGTTCCATTTTCTCCCCTCTGGGTCCCCGGGATCTGCAGCATTTGCCTATGCTCTAGGAGAAAGGCAGGTGCAGGTGGGCAGAAATGAATGAATCTCTTTAGAAAATGTCCCCCATGAGACTCCAGTTAGGAACAGTAGCTAATTATCTCCTGGGATAATAAACCAGCAGTGAGTATTAATTAATAGCTCATCATGGTAGAAAAAAAGGTTTAAGAATAAGGGTCTGGGATGATTCTTCCTCCCTGTCCTCTGCCTTACACACACACACACACACACACACACACACACATACACACACACACAGCCCCTTCCTCATCCGTTACTATAGAGACCTCTCTTTCCTACCACCCTCATGAGCATTTACAAATCGAGACTGCACAGATGGTGGCCTCAGCAGGCCTGTTGTTCTCTCTTCTAAGGACAATTTCTGGAGCCCTGAGGATTAAGGAAACAGGGCTACTCTGGACAACATCTGCCTGGGGCCCCGAAACCTGACCCTCAAGCCCAGGCAGGGGGAGATTAATGGAGGCATTTAGCCAGAAGGAGCAGAACACACAAACAGGATCACACACAGGTCGCCCTCCCCACCTGAGGCTTCCAGGGAATCCCTAACGAAGGTCTCAATCCCTAACCCCCTGAATGAGAATCACAGGCACTTTTAACACTTCAGACTCTGAGAGAGGAAAGAATCTTGCAGTGTGTGTCCTGGAATTATTACAATATATAAACTAGTGTTTCCTGAGCATCTATTTTGTGCCAAGCCCTACACATTTTATGCATAATAAGTGCATTCTGAAGCCTTTTGTGTATAATAATCATGATGATGCAAATGCTCTTTTATTTGAGCTATATGCTAAGAGTTTTATATACCATGTAAGGGCAAGAATCTGACCCATTTTAATGCCCATTTACTTCCCAATGTGTAGAATGGGTTAGTCACTGAATGAAAGACTGAATAAATGATCTCAGTTGCTCTTCACACCCACCCTGGAGCATGTTAACTAAATCCCATTTTTCAGATGTGGAAGCTGAGGCTCAGAGAGGGGGGGGAAACTCCCACCAAGAATGCCCAGCATGGAAGGGCAGAGGAAGGGTCTGAAAGGAGGTCTTTCTGTTACAGAGCCCCCTATCCCTCATGTTGATGAGGCCCAGAGAGGGAAAGCAACTTTGTTCAACTCACAAAGCATGTCAGGGATCCAGCCAGGATGAGAATCCAGCTTGCCCACCCCCTCTCCCGTGTGTTTTCCTTTGGTCCTCTCTTAATCCCTTGCAGCCTTGGCACCAAGCACAATGGCCCACAAAAAAACTGGGTTCCAATAGATATTTGCAGATGATGCTGTGAGTGCTAGGTTCGGGCCTTCCAGATTCTCCCCAAACCCTTCTCAGGCTGTTATCTGTTTCAGTCTCACATTCCTCCAGGAGGCCAGGACACGGAGAGCAAAGAAGTGGGGAGAGCTGCCATTTGACACCAGAACCCCCACTTATAGTCATATTCTGTGGCTGGTGTCTGTGTCCTGAGTGGGACCAGCCCCCAGCCTCTGAAAGGTGGCTCTTGAGCTGCAGAGTCAAAGATGAAAGCCAACTCCCTCCGGGCCTGGTTTCCACTCCAGCACTCAGTCCTGGAAGAACCTGGAAAGAACAGCAGAACAACGGGTTCTACCTTCTCAGCTTTTGGAGGTGCTTTAGAAACCGGTATTGACAAAATTTCTGGTACAAACCTCCCCCGCAACTGTCCTCCCTCTGACTCTCCATCCTAGTGGGGGAGTGGGTAAGGGATGGGAACAGAATTCCTGGCAACCACAGTGGTAGAGGGGAGCACATCCATAGCTTAGGCAGAGAACAAGATGTGTGTGTGTGTCAGGAAAGTCCCTCTGAGGCTGTGCCATTTGTGCAGAGACAGAAAAGGTGAGAAAGAGCCAATCAGCAGGCACAGAATTCCAGGCCAAGGGAGCAGCAGATGCAAAGGCCCAGAGGTAGGCAGCAGCAGCACTGGAGAAACTGAAAGCAGGCCAGACATACCCTCCTCTCCACTGACATCCTGGGCCACTTCCTGTGGCCAGTGACATAGTTGGTCCTTGGAGCCTGCATTCTCCATAATGAGGATGAGGACTCAGACCCACAGCAGGGCTCAGTCCCCAGTAGGTGCTCAATTAATGTTTGTTGTTGAAAGAAAGAAGGAACAGTGCAAGGAACCAGAAGGGTTTGAAGGGATTAGCCAGTCCAGGAATCAGAAACTCAAATGCCTGCAGGAGCCTTTTACATGAAGACCTCCCAAAACAAAAACATTGCATAAGGAAACAGCCTCCAGGGGCAGCCAATTCAGCATGAGGCCTCTTACCCAATCCCTTTATATTATCTGGGGGGGGGGGGGAGGGTGTAAAACAATTCAGTCATTAAACTGCGCTTGGAAGTTCTCACAGCTCATAACTGAGAGCTGGACCGTGATGATGATTAGCTTCTGTTTACTGAATGCCTGCCATATGCTTCACATGCATTCTCTCAATAAATACTTACAACCCCCACGAACAAATACCGTCATCCCCCGATTTGTTTCTTTAACTGATGAGAAACCAGAGGCTCAGAGAGGTTAAGGGATTCGTCTAGAGTCACACAGCGGTAAGTGGGAGAGACTGGCTTCGAACCCCGTCTGCTCAGAGCTAAGGCTTTATACAGTCCCTTCAAAAGCTAAACTTTCCATATTTTTGCGCCAGAGGAAACCGACACTCAAAGGAATGGGTGTACGTGTGTGTGTTTGTGTGTGTGTAATTCAATACAGCCAACAGTTTTGAGACCCCAAATCTTTTTTTTTTTTTTAAGATCTTATTTATTTATTTGACAGAGAGGGAACACAAGCGGGGGGAGTGGGAGAGGGAGAAGCAGGCTTCCCGCGGAGCAGGGAGCCCAATGCGGGGCTCGATCCCAGGACCCCGGGATCACGACCTGAGCCGAAGGCAGACGCTTAACGACTGAGCCACCCAGGCGCCCCCGAGACCCCAGATCTTAAGAATCAAATCCATTGATCTGATTCGCGCCCTCAGATCCAGATTTATCCAAACTGGAGGCTAGGGTTCCCCACCCCCACTGCAAGAGCTCCACCCCCGCCCCCCGCCCTCCCGCACTAGGTGTACACAGTAGGCGCTTAATGAGCGCTTTGATGGCGGTCACCCACGCGGCGGGCGAGAATGCTGGAGGGAGAGGGTCCTGCTTCCCCGCCAACCGCACTCAGCTCCTCCGGGCCCGCCCAGCCCCCAGCCCCAACCCCCCGCGCACAGAGGAGCTCTCCCTCCGCAATTACGGTAATTAGCTCCGAGCAGCCCGCCGGGGAGGGAGGAGGTAGGGAGGCGGACTTTGGCCCGGGCTGACCTGCTTCCGCGCGGGCCCCCGGATTGGTCCGCGCCGGGCACGTGGCGCGCGGCGCGGACTTGTTGCTGGGCATCCCGGTGTTGCCGAGGCAACGCCTGCCGCGTGTCCTCTCCGCCAAGTGCCGCGGAGAAGTGGCTGAGACCCTCGGCGGGAGGCGAGGAAGGGGGGACCGGGGGGAGGGAGGCTAACTGCCTCCCTCCCCTAGCTTTCCCCAGGCTCCAGTCCCCCAGCCCAGTCGCCCTAGACCCCCACGGACGTTGACCTCCACGTGGGTGGTCACAGCCCGAACCAGGGGGCACGCACGCAGCCAACAGGGACAGGACCCATGCCAGCGATCCCCCCCGTCCCCATCACCACCATGAGCAGACGGTGTGCAGACAGAACACAGACGCACAGAGCCTGCATTTTACAAACAGTTACTGAAAAGCCACGAGGCTCACAGCCTGTGTTCGGAGCGGGGTGACACTAGACAAGAAATGAGACAGTCCCCGTTCCCAGTCATCATCCTCATCATAAGAGCCCCTGCACCTGAGCACCCCCATGTGCAGGGCCTCAGCTAAGCACTTTACTTGCATTTCCCGCTCGTGACCCTCCTATATTAACCCCATTTTACAGATGAGGAAACCAAGCTTAAGCATGGGACCAGCACCTAGCTAGGAGACAGGGACTCCACCTCCACGAGTGTCTAGTAAAGCTCTCAAGGTCACTTTATAAAACTACTCTGATAATAATAATAAAGTTAGCTATTGCTGCCTAACAGATTACCCCAAAACATAGTGGCTTAAAATAATATTTATTATCTCACAGCTTCTGTGACTCAGAAATTGAGGTATGGCTTAGCTGGGTGCTCTGCCTCACAGCTTTGGAGGTTGTACTGAAGGTGTGAGCCAGGGTTGAGGTATGACTGGAGAGGGTCCACTTCCAAACTCACACGGTGGTTAGCAGGACTCAGTTTTTGGAGGACCCTTGGCAGGAGGCTGCCCTCTGTTCTTGGCCAGTGGGTCTCCCCAACACGGTGGGTTGCTTCATTGAAGCATGCAAGCCCAGGAGACAATAGTTTGCGAGCAAGATGGAAGACGCCATCTTTTATAATCCAATCATGGAAATAGCATCGCATTACTTTGTGTGTGTTTATTGTAGATATATAGATAGAGATAGAAATAGAGATAGAGATAGAGATACACACACACACACACACACACACATATTAAATGGCAAATATATTACCATTTTAAGTGCACTAAGGTTTAGTGTACACTTAAATACATTCAGAGTGTTGTGCGGCCATCACAACTATTGCTAAAATTCTTCATCACCCCAAACAGAAACTCTATACCCATTAAGCAAAAACTTCCTCTCCTCCCTTCCTCTCAGCCCCTGCTAACCTGTAATTTTTTTTCTGTCCCTATGAACTTACCAATTCTAGGTGCCTCATACAAGGGGAATCATACAACATTTGTTCTTTTGTGTGTCTGGCTTCTCCTACTTAGCATGTTTCCAAAGGCCCATCCATGCTCTAGCATAAATCAGAACTTCACTCCTTTCTAAGGCTGGGTGATGTTCCATTACCAGTGTATCCTACCTTTGGTTTATTCACCCATTCATGGGCACTTGGGATGTTTCTACCTTTTAGGTATGGTGCATTGTGCTCTGTGAACATGGTAGGGCAGGTATCTGAGAATCCCATGGCTTTGGCTCTGTTCTGTTTGTCAGACGCAAGCCACTTCCAATGCACAGGAGAGTGGCTGAGGGGTGAGGGGCCACTCTAGGTTTGGGAGTGGTCAAGGAAAGATTTTTCTGAAGAAGGGAGTGACATTTAGGCCCAGCTGATGAAGGATGAGAATAAGCCAGCGATCTGATGACCATTTGTGGAAGGGTAACCCCGGGCCGAGAGCAAACACCTGGAAGTAGGAGTGAGCTTGTGATTTGGGCCCCAGGAAACCCAATGTGGCTGCGTGGGAGGAGGGAGCAACCTGGAGAGAGAGTGGGGGCTCCCTGGGTGTTGGCCATGGCTGGTGGAGGCTCCCATCTGTCCAGATGTGTGACTGTTATCCAACTGTTCTAGAAGCTGATACAGGTGCAGAAGAGTTGGATGCCTTTGTTTATGGTGGTAAAAACATAACACAAAATTTGCCATCTTAATCATTTTAAGTGTACAGTTCGGTAATGTTGAGTATATTCACATTGTTGTGAAACAGATCTCCAGAACATTCTACCTTCCCAAACTGAGACTCTGTCTCCACAAAGCACAGATTCCGCACTCCCTCCCCCTGACCTGGCTCCCACCATCTATTTCCTGTCTCTGTGGCTGGGACCCTAGCCACCTCCCATGAGTGGGATCCTACAGAATTTGTCCTTCTGTGTCTGGCTTCTCTCACTGAACAGTGTCCTTCGGGTTCATCCATGTTGTAGCAGGTGTCAGGATGTCCTTCTTTCTTAAGGCGGGATGCGATCCTGCTGTGTATAGACCACATTCTGCTTGTGTAGTCATCCTTTGATTGGCATTTTGGTTGCTTCTACCATTTGGCAGTTGTGAATAGGGCTGCTATCCACATGGGTGTTTGAGCCCCTGCTTTCAGTTCTTTTCTGTTATATATCCAGAACTGGAATGGTGGGATCATGTGATAGTTTCATCTTTAATTTCTGAGGAAATGCCATACTGTCCGTACTATTTTCCACAGTGGCCACGCCATTTTGCATTCTCACAAACAGTGAGAATGTTTGTGGGTCCAGTTTCTCCACATTTGCACCCTCACTTGCCGTGTCCTGTTTTTGTTTTTTTGGTTGGTTGGTTGGTTGGTTTTTTTATCCTAATAGGTGTGAGAATAGGGTGGCTTTTGGATCAGAGCCTTGCCTGGTGAGTTTGAAAGGCTTGATGGACAAGGAGCAATTGAAGACTTGGGGACAGTGCTGGTTGTGGAATGGGAGTTATAGGTTCACACCAAGGGTCCAGGATCATGGGGAAGGATAGCAAGAGGATGGGGTGAACATGCAGAGAGGAAAGCTGGTAGGAGGGCTTGTTGGTATGACATTGTGATTTCTATTAAGATGGGTAGAGATAGAGTCTTAGATACAGGTGTATTTGGTCTATCTCCCTGTTCCTGGCACCTAGCTCCTAAAACCCTTAGAATTTCCTAAGTGATAAGAGCGAGAAAGGTTATCCAGTGGCTGGTGATTTAATCAATCGTGCCTACATAATGCAGTCTCCATAAAAATTCCCTAAAGCGTGGAGTTTGGAGAAGTGGGTTGGTGAGCACACAGAGGCACTGGGAAGGCATGGAAGCTTCAGACCCTTCCCTGTACCTTGCTCTGTGTGTCTCCTCCATCCGGCTGTTGCTGGGTGTATCCTTTTGTAATAAATGGTAATCTAGTAAGTTAACTGTTTTTCCTGAATTTTGTGAGCCTCTCTGGCAAATTATCCAACCTGTAGCTGGTCGGTCAGGAGCACAAGCGACAACCTGGACTTTGGATTGGAGTCTGAAAGGGGCAGTTTTGTGGGACGGAGCCCCTGCCTGTAGGATGTGATGCTGTCTCCAGGTAGATGGTGTCAGGATCTAGTTAAATTGCAGGACAACCAGCTGGTGTCTGACACTTGCTTCATGTAGGGAAAAAAAACCCACAATTTGGTGTCAGCAAAGTTGACCATGTTCCTTTCCTGCTCTGCCTTCTAAGGCTCCCTGTGGCACTCAGGGTAAAGTCTAGGCCTCAGTTTGCTCATCTGCAAAACGGGGCTACTAATAGCATCAACCTCCTTGGGATGTAGTAGGAATAAAATTAGTTAACACAGGGAGGCCACTTACGCAGTGCCAGGCACAGAGTTTGCCCTCAAGAAATGATAGTGATCATGATTACAGTTATCTTTATGATAAGTATCATCTTTTTTTAAAAAAGATTTTATTTATTTACTTGACAGAGACATAAAGAGAGAGCACAGATAGGTAGAGCAGCTGGCAGAGGGAGAGGGAGAAGCAGCCTTCCCGCGGAGCAGGGAGCCCGACGCGGGGCTCGATCCCAAGACCCTGGGATCATGACCTGAGCTGAAAGCAGACGCTTAACCGACTGAGCCACCCAGGTGCCCTGACAAGTATCATCTTAAGCACAGTTTTTGTAAGCTTTTACGTACCCCTGTTACATGCTCCCAAAGATTCTGGTGTGCTGTCCCTCTAGTCAAAAACTTCCCTTTTGTGCCTCGGATATTTAATTTCTTCTTCTGTAAGTTGGACATAGTGACAGGACCTACCTGACAGGTTTAAGTTTAAAAAAAACAACCAACCAACCAAAACCCATGTGTGAAGTGGTTAACCAATACTGGGGACATAGTAAGTGCGCAGAAAAATTTTGGTTAGTATTAAATACTTCTTTTTAAACTTTTAGTTTTTGAGATGACTGTAGATGTCATATGCAGTTGTAAGAAATAACCCATGACCCAATGATAACACCTTGCAAAACTGTAGTATAACAGCAGGTCCAGGATACAGACCTTGAACACTTCTGTCAAGTTCCTCCCAACCCACCCCCTTAGCCCTTGGCAACAATGATTCCTTCCTCCATTTCCACAAAGTTGCCATTTCAAGAATGTTCTATAAATGGAAATATACACCATGTAACCTCTTGGGATTGGCTTCTCTCACCCCACAGGATTCTCTGGAGATCCATTTAGGCTGCTGCATGTTATCCCAAGCTAGTTTCTTCTAACTGCTGAGTAGTTCCGTATATTGATTTTTCATTTTTATTTTGAAAAGAATATCAAAAGTTGTGAGAATAGTATCATGACCTCTTCGGTGGCCACTGCCGCACTTAGTCATGTTCACATTTTCATATACACACCTTGTCATTGTCACCAAGCCCCTTAAGAGACTTGGTGCCTCTAAGAAAAGGCTGTTTTCTTTTCTTTTCTATTAAGATTTTATTTATTTTTCAGAGAGAGAGAGAGAGCACAAGCAGAGGGAGCAGCAAGCAAAGCAGGCAGAGCAGGCAGAAGGAGAAGCAGGCTCCCCATTGAGCAAGGAACCCGATGTGGGAATCAATCCCAGGACCGTGGGATCCTGCCCTGGGCCGAAGGCAGACGCTTAACCGACTGAGCCACCCAGGCATCCTGAAAAGGCTGTTTTCATACATAATGACGATACAACAAATTCATGAAATTTAACATTGAGTCGATATTACTATCCAATATGTAATCCATATTCAAATTCTTTTTTTTTTAAGATTTATTTATTTATTTGAGAGAGAGAGAATGAGAGAGAGAGAGTACATGAGATGGGGGAGGGTCAGAGGGAGAAGCAGTCTCCTTTGCTGAGCAGGGAGCCTGATGTGGGACTCGATCCCGGGACTCCGGGATCATGACCTGAGCCGAAGGCAGTCGCTTAACCAACTGAGCCACTCAGGCACCCCATATTCAAATTCTGCCAACAGTCCACATCATACTCTTTATGACTCTTTTCGTTTTCAGTCTGGGATCTAAGCAGAATCATACATTGTGTTTGGTGTTCCTGTCCGTGCTGGCTATCTTTGCTTTTCATTACATTCGAAAAGATCAGAGAAGTTTTGTAGATGGTTTTGGTTTGGATTTGTCCAGTGGTCCCTCCAATTCCTTTTATTCTTTTAACAAGCATTTATTGAGTACCTACTGTATGCCAGGCACTGGTGTCATGCAGGACACAGGATCTCCCAGCTGTGTAATAAAACCATCGAGTGGATGGGTAGTAGTGACATCTTGAAATTTCCAGCCCTTTCTGGCCAAACGTCTGGCTCTACCATTCACTCGCTGTGTGACCTTGCATTGGACATTTTCCCTCTCTGGGCTTCAATATCTCACATGGAAAATGTGGCTGATGCTAGTCTTTCATTCATGGGGGGGGGGTTCTGAGAAGCCAGTGGACTAGCATCATGGCGAGACTGGTAAATACTGAATGCACACTAAAGAAAGTTAACTCTTGGGGTTTTTATTATTCTGTGACTCTAGTTCAGGGTCTCTCCATCTAGGCACTGCTGATATTCAGGGCCAGACCATTCTCTAGGATGGGGTTGTCGTGTGCATTGTAAGGTGTTGAACAGCATCTCCTGCCTCCACCCACTCGATCCCAGGAGCTCCTTCTCCTAAATTGTGACAGCCACAAGTGTCTGCAGACCACCAAATGTCCCCTGGGGAGGAGAATCACCTGTGGATGAGGACCACTGACCTACGATATGTGATTTTAAAGAATGCCGATGATTGGAACAATCCACAATTAGATAAAACACAGCTAGGATCTGAGAGGGGCCAATGAGTCTAATGTCCCTTTCTAAACATCCTGTAGCTTAGGGTCTCTGGTTGCACAGGGTAAGATTTCCCAAGCAGTGGTCAGACACTCCACTTGCTCCCCAGCTTGCCTGGGCCCCCAGAGCACCACCCCAGCCCCCAGCTCATCTGCTGTATCTCTGCCGGTCTGGGTGCCCCACCTGTGAGAACAGGGGCTCAGGTTTCTGTTCCGGGCAGCTGCTGAGAGGCCCCAGGCAGGTGAAGGGCTTGGGAGTGAGGTTCTGCTGATGGGGATGGAGTCCGGTAATCCCTGGGTTACTCTTGGCTCTTGCAGAGTGTCCCAGCTCACCTGTGACAGCCGGCTCAGGGACCCAAGAAACAGGGAGAGTCTGCATAGGTGCGCAGTCACATAAGGTTGTGTTCCGTGTTTCTGGAGACATTTTTGGTGGGAGGTGCTACTGGCATATAATGGGTGGAGGCCAGGGATGCGGCCAAGCATCCTACCTGCACGGGATGGTGCCCCCACAAGCAGGACTCCTCCAGCCTCAAATGTCAATAGTGCCGAGATAGAGGAACCTCAGTCTGTGTCAATGGAAAGGGGTCAAAACCAGGTCTGCACACACATCCCGCCTTCAGCCAAGCACAAGCACACACAAACCACCGGCCACAGCATTCTCTTCATCTTTTCAAAAATAATCTCATGGATTGTCTTTTCCTTATTCAATGAGTGCATGTTCTTTTCAGATAATTTAAAAACTAGGGAAAAACAACAAGGAAAATAAAAGTCACCCGCGACCACCCCGTGAGAGGGAGTTGCTGCCAGCAATTTCTGACATCCTCCCCCACTTGTCCCTAATATATCTCTTCTCCTTCCTGTGTTTACAAAAAGGGAATCATCCAGCACATTATTGTCCTTTGTAGATGGAAAACGTCTTCTCATGACTTTAAATTCTCTCCTATGCTTTATTTCCTGATTCAGCTCTCCTACGGTTTAAGTAATGAGTGCCCATTGCTGGACATCCAGGTCGTTCCGTTTAGGCGTGAAGCAATTTTGTGACCGAGCTCTTTGTACAAGTTCACATTTCTTTCTTTAAGGATGAGTTGTCAGAGGTAGAAATGTCATATCAGCAAACATGTTCATTGTATTTTCTATTTTTTAATTTTTTTATCAAATGTATTTTTTTAAAAGATTTTATTTATTTATTTGAGGGATAGAGTGAATGAGAGAGAGCATAAGCTGGGGGAGAGGCAGAGGGAGACAGAGGAGCAGACTCTCCACTGAGCAGGGAGCCCGATGTAGGACTCGATCCCAGGACCCCGGGATCATGACCTGAGCTGAAGGCAGATGCTTAAACTTCTGAGCCACCCAGGTGTCCAAACATGCTCATTTTAAAGTATTGCTTAAATGACAGCTTATCTACCACCTCCAACTGCAAGACAGTTGATAACCTCATTATTCAGCCCAAACGCAATTTGTGAATAAAGGTAAAGAGGGACATGAAGAGGAAAAGTAAATGTTTCAGTTAGTCCCACTACCCAGTGCAATCTCTCTTGACAGTTTGGAGCACATCCTGCCAGAACCTTTTCTGTATGGACACAAGCCCATGTTCATGAACTTCACTTCTGCAAAAGATGAGCTTACTCTGTTCTTAACCATAAACCCCCCCCTTTAAAATGAGTAAGACCATCTCCACTCCCTCTTTTTTCCTGTTCTAATCACACCAGAAGCCTGGGCCCCATCTGACTCATTTTTCTGTTGGTGGCATGACCTGATGGTTGGAAATCTCTTTATTCATTTGCTCATTCAGCAAACATTTATTGAGCACCTGCTGTGTGCCAGACATTGTTCCAAATGAGCAATGAACAAGATAGACAAACATCCCTGTCCTCATGGGGTTCATTATCTAGAAAGGGAGCTATAAACACTAAACAAGGAAGCATCTTAACACAGGGAGTTGGAAAAAAGCATAGGGTAACATGAGTGAGCACTTAACAGGTGAACAGGGCAGGCATCCCTGACAGGGTGACGCAGGAGCTGAGACAGAAGAATGCATTGGCACAACTAAGAGAAGCAGTGAGGAGATTAGTACTAGAGGTGAGCACAGCATGTGCAAAGGTCCAGGGATGCAAGGAATGTGGCCCAAATGGATGCAACCAGGCCTATGTGGAGCAAAGTGAGTAAGATTCTGATTTTGACACCAGCTGAGACTAAGCTAGGTGTGAAGTGGGACTTGGGTTGGAAACAGAGAAAGTATCAAGGGGACTCCCAAGATTCTGGCCTTTGAGGCAGGACAGATGGTGGTGAGCTTTCATAAGGGCTAGGTTTATAGGGGATGGAGCATGAGTTCAGGTTTGAAGGCACTGAGGTATCTGTTAGTGGAGGGGCTGCTGAGGAGGGATCAAGAGGCCAGGTGGGAAGTGGTTGAGAGGCTGGGCTAAAGGAAAAACTCAGGAGTATCAAAAGTATCGCAGAGGGACAGGCAGGGTGAGGGGCTAGGGGGTCTAACAGTCTGAGCACCTGCTTTGGGGCCTGGGAGAGCAGCCCCAAGTCCCCCTCTCCCCCCACCACCTCCACCACTGGGACCCCTTCCTCCAGCACCAGAATAAGGGCAGAGCCTGGAGAGGAGCCTGTGAGGGTTACACTTGTGGGCCCCAGTACAGCTTTATTTCTTTTCCCTTCCAGAACTTTCAAGATATTTCTATACTTATTAAATTCAAAGCCAGAAAAACTTATAGAAAGGCAGCAAATGTTTTCTTCAAACACTGAGAGAGAGAGAGACAGAGTGAGAGAGCGAAGGGGAGCGGAGGGGAGGAGAGGGCAGGGGAAGAGAGAGACGGAGAGATAGAGGGCAGGGGAGGGACAGAGCAAATGGCAAATGCAGGCGATGTCCTCCTGAAACCATGGTGACCAGTAGGATTTGGTGGGGGGCACTGATGATATTAATAATAACTCACTGTGTGGATTTCTCCAGCATGGGTTAGTGTATGCACAAGGCAGTGTGCGTGTGTGTATATATGCATGGTATGGTTGTGTGTGTGCATATAGGTGGAGGTGTCTGAATGTGTGTAAGTGACTGCATGCATGGATTGCAGGCCTGTGTGTGTGTGTGTGTGTGTGTGTGTGTGTGTGTGTGTGTGGTGCATGTACGTCATTACATGGGTGTGACTTCTATAGAGATGTTCAAAGCTGGGTGTGGACACATAATGAGTCCCATGTGTTTTTGAGTGCCCCTTTCAAGGCACTTGTGTGATTCGCTGTGTGCACCTGTGCACCTGCATCAGAGGATGTGACTGTGCACATTTGTGCATGCATTTGAATCTGCTCGTACATATGTGTGCACACAATGCTGTGTGTGATCGACTCATGGGCTTGGATGCAGGCGTATCTTCAGGGGTGTATGAGTGGGTCATGTATGTGCAACTCCAGAAGTGTATATACAACATACTTAGGTGTGTGTGCACGAGGGGAGCTTAAAGTAAAAATTGGGAGATGAAAGCCCATAGTCTAGTTAACAGTATTGTAGCAATGTCCATTTCCTGATTTTGAGAATGTGCTAGAGTTATGTAATGGTGCTACTATGGGGGAAGCTGGGGGGAGGGTACAAGGGACGGCTGTGCTATTTTTGCAACTTCCTGTGGAACCTATCATTATTTAAAAAATGAAAGGTTAAAAAAATCGGGATGAGAAACACGAATTTCACACATTTGTGTCTCCTCAAAACAAGTAAGAGAAAATGGGGAAAAAATGTAAGCAGCCAACCTATGATTTTTTTAAAGTAAGATTTTAACTGAGAACATGGTTGATGCCCCAAGTCTCCCAGGTGGAGAAGGGAGATGCAGGCATCTCCCTTGTGTGTGTGTGTGTGTGTGTGTGTGTGTGTGTGTGTGTGTGTGTGTTGGGGTTGGGGGGTGAGAAGCTCAGATTCTATGACCCAGGCAGGTGCAGCGGTGTTATCAGGCATGTGGCCGTCTGGTGACCCAGGAGGACCTGGAGGGGACTGGGAACGTGTGCAGAGTGAAACACAGGATCAGCCGTGGTGAACGGTGAATGCGTGGGACTTCACAGGTGAAGACGAGGAAATTTAATCAAGGTGGAGTGAAAAAGGTAGGGGCATCAAATCCCTTGGGGCATGGGGGAGTGAGGGGCAGAGCAGCTAATCCCCCAGGGTATCAGGTTGTCTAACCACCTGCCTCAATGGGGGTTCTTTCCAAACCCCAGGGTCCCAAGCTTACAGGGGGCAGGGAGAGAGAGGGAGGCAGAGACACAGAGAGGCGAGGGGAGAGGCAGGGAGGGAGAGAGACAGAGGCCAGGCAGAACAGAGAGAGACAAAGAGACAGAGACAGAGACAGAGGGAGAGAGAAAGAGAGACAGAGAGAGATAGAGAGAGAGAGAGATAGAGAGGGAGAGAGAGACAGAGAGAAACTGTTTAAGCATCTTCAGCTTCTATGAACCCAGTGTCTGCTTGCTTAAAAGGACCAGTCAATTAGTTATTCCATTCAAAAGCATTCTCTCAATAAGGCAGTAATGTATCAGTTACCTATTGCTGTGTAACAAACCACCTCCAAAACTTAAAGGCTTAAACAACAAAAACAACAACCACAACAACTTATTTGTCATGATTCTGTGGTTTGGCTGGGTGATTCTTGCCTGGGCTCATTCATGCAGCTGCATTCGAAGGGCAACTGAGCTGGGCTGGAAGGTCTAAGCTGGTCACATTCATTTGTCTGGGGTCTTGTGTGGAGGCTGAGGGGCTCTCCATCTACTTGCTGCCCTGCTGGGGCCGGAAACCTAGAAATTACAGTTTCCAGAATTCCTTGCAGCTGAGCACTGGATGCGATCAAGTTCTGTTGATGGAATATAGTCATGCAATGTTCTGTGCAGAGGCTGTGTTTCTGCCACATCTGTAATATATTTCTTGGTGAGCACACTGATACGGTAAGAACAGAGGCTTAAGGGTCCAGGTACCATTTTTCTTGTGGGCACCAAAAGGCAGGGACAGAGGGCTTGCCCACACAGTGATGCCAGATGAAGTTCTTTTCCTGCTGGTGGCTGGGGGAGGGGAAAGGTGTGGGAGGGAATTTTCTCTGTGTGCAGGATTGCTACTAGAATAGGAATAAAAAATGAGTCACTAGCAAGATGAGTTGAGAGGCAAAGCTTTAAAATGTCACTCGTCTGGGAAGAGCCAGCTCTGAGTAAGGATGGGGAGATGTACAGATATCAGGGGAGATTGTGGCATGGACAATGCTTTTATCCAGCCCTCAACTCGGTCTCTGAATTTCTGAATGAAGAGCACACAGTGGCTGGTGTTGTCAGGGTCACAGGGCACAAAAATTACCTCTTTTGTCCTAGGTGTAGACATATCAACAGTTTTGCTACCTCATATTGGACCAGGTCATGCAAAATCTCTGGTTGTGTCTGTGGTGGAAACAATGAGATCTCAGAAACCAAGAGGTGTATCAGTTAGGGAAGGCTAATGTTATGTGCAATAACAAACATCCCCCAATTTCAGTGGCTCAAAACCCTAAGATGTATCTCTTGCTTGTGCTGGTCCCTCTCTTGGGGTTTGGCTGAGGACTGTATATGTATTCCTCCTACATGTACAGGCTGATGGAGACACCACGATCTCAAACTTTGCTGGTCACCGTAGCTAAGGAAAGAGACAATGGAACAAGTTGTATCATGGCTGTGACAGTTCCCATCTGAAGGGGTACATGTCACTTCAGCTCACATTTAGTTGGTCAGAGAAAATCTCATGGCCCCTGTCTGACTTCATGGGGAGCAGGGAAGTGCAAGTCAGCCTGGGAGAAGAACTAGAATCTTCAATGGTTAACTTAGGGGGATGGGGGAAGGGGGATGTTCTCTAGAAATGAAACTCACGCCAAAGGAAAAAAAACACTAGAATATTAATCAAGGCAAACTACATCTAATGCTAATAGATTCTCCAGTGGACATAGAGGATCTCTCCCATTAGATCCAGCAAGAAAGTCCCAGGGAAGCATCTGATTGGCTCAGCTTAAATCACCTGCCCGTCTCTGAATCAATCCCTGTGGCCGACTGGATGGAATACTCTGATTGGCCAGACTGGATCACATGTCCCACCCTGTGGTCCTGAGAGGGAGGAGCATCTTAAATGACAGCACCCCCATCCCAAATCAGATGCCACTAAAAAAAATAATAAAATAACATTCCAGTGAAGCCTTGACATGCTACTGATTATAAAACATACCCTGCTTTCATCAATATTTAAAAAATGCGTGACTTAGAATCAACAAAATGTGGTATTATCCTCCCCATTTTACAGGTGAGAAAATTGAGGCACAAAAGGGTAAGTTGCTCTCCTAGAGTCACACAGCCAGGAGGCAGATGAGCCAAGATTTGAACCTAGACAGTGCCGTCTGGAGCCCCTGTGTCAGCCCCGTGATCAAAGTTCTCTTGGCCCATGGCCTCTACACTAATGTCTTCCACGTCTCAAAACACAGGCATCTTTTTACAGCTTTTCTGTGGCTGCAAGGCTCAGAAAATTTTCAGTAGTCCCAGAGCTTGTTCTAACATTATCAAGTGTGCTTCCTTTGACACTGAAGTGGTTTTTCACTTGGAGAGTCCTTAGGGGCTCCTACATGGTCCAGCAGCCGCAGACATTTCTTGGCCTTTTTTTTTTTTCTGGAAGTTTCTCTGGGTTTGAGGCATTATACTATAGTGTTTAAATGCACCCGATTTAGAGCCACATTGTCTAGGGTCAAATCTTTCCCTCTGAGGCTTCAGAGCTGTGGGTTCTTGGAAAATATACCTAAGTTTCTATGCTCAGTTTTGTCATATATCAAATGGCATTGTTGTGAGGATTAAATTAATTAAATCACATCAAATCTTAGAATAGAGATGATCGTGTTTGAGCCCCTGGATCCAGCCGTGTCTGAAGCTCGTGAGATTAATCCTATACTTCCCACTTCCACAAACCAGCAAAGCCCCTTTATTATATATATTTTTCAAGGCAGCTTGAACTGAGTTCCTTTCACTTGTAACCAAAAGATCCCTAAAGAGTGCAAGTGTCCAATGGCAGACCCCCAGAGAGCTGGCTCAAGATGAAGAGACCCTAGGGGGCCCTGGGGCACAGTTGATTAAACACCCAACTCTTGGTTTCGGCTCAGATCATGATCTTAGGGTCCTAAGTTATTAGAGCCCGGCATTGGGCTCCATGGTCAATGGGGAGTAGGCTTGAGATTATTTCTCCCTCCCTCTCTGCTCCTCTCCCAGCTCTCTCTCTTTCAAATAAATAAATAAATCTTTTTTAAAAAATGAGGAAACCCTGGTGCCCTGGAAAATAAGCATATCTTTACTATGTCATTGATGCTGGTGAGCCCATGCTTCAGAGGAGGGAACTCAAATCCAATTCAGTAGATGTGGTAGCCAACCTCCAACGTGGACCCCAATGACCCCCACCTCTTGGTATTTACACCTTGGCTAGGCTTCTCCCTCCCTGTGTCGGGGTCTGTCTGTGGGATCCATAGATGTGGTCACACAGAGATGATGATTGTCACTTCTGAGATTAGGTTATAAAAGACAGTGTCTTGGGGCACCTGGCTGGCTCAGTTGGTGGAGCGTGTGACTCTTGATCTTGGGGTTGTAGGTTTGAGTCCCACATTGGGTATAGAGATCACTTAAAAATAAAATCTTGGAAAAATATATGAAAGACAATGTCTTCCACTTTGGGGTGTGTGTGTGTGTGTGTGTGTGTGTGAGACTGTCTCCACGTCTCTCTCCCCTTTTCTCCCTTTCTCTGTCTAATCTCTTTATCTCTCTCGGTCCTCCCTGGCTCTGTGCCTGTTCCACTCATGGTCTCTTCTTGGTCTATCATACCTTCCTTTTTGTCTCATTCCCCTTCCCCTCCTCGCTGGACTTTTGGTCTGTCTCTATCTCTCATTCTCTCTCTTTGTCCTTCTATGTCTCTGTCTCTCTGTGTCCCTCAGTCCCTCTGCCCCCACCTGGCCCTGTGTGCATCTCTGGGGCTCTTGTCCTGGCTCCCTGCTCCCCCCCCAACTTTAAGTGCAGACTGAAGGGAAGCAGCCCAGAGGGCCTGGGACACCCCCTCCTTGGTTGCCAGGCACTGGGGCTGGGAGGGGCTGAGAGCTCATTACCCTAATGGTGTCTTCGGAGGGTGCCAGCCAGCCCAGGAAATGGGCCACTTAAGCCTATTGGAGCTGATGGCAGCCTGCGGCCACTTCTCCCCACTGCTTTCCTTGCAGAGCTGGGAGTGGGAAGAGAGGAGGGAGAAGGAGAGAGGGAAGTGGAGGAGGGTGGGAGAAAGGGGAGGGAGTGAGCAGGCCGAGGAGGAGGAGGGAGGGAGTAAGGTGGGAGGGGGATCCATCTCCCTTGCAGGCCCGGTGTCCTGGGAAAATGCACCGGCTGCTTGGGAGGGGTCAGGAAGCTGGACTGGACCCCGGGAGTGGGGCCTCCTTGCACACACACTTGCACACCTCAGAGAGCACCGCCCCCACACCCCCACTCAGAGTCACCCCAGAGCTGCACAGGCACCCTTCTGCTGCTCAGGGGGTTCCTGGGACATCCCACCAGGTCCCTGGGACACAGGTGTGCCCCCAGAGCCACAGACACGCAGGCAGAGGGCCACGGACACAGGCATAGCAGAGGAGGAGGGCCCGAGGCCACAAGCAAAGGTCATTGGCACAGTGACGCAACACAGAGCAGACACAAGCTCAGCCAAGCTCACGCCTGCAGTCACAAACAGGGACACGCGCATTCACGCCTACAGCCACAAACACACGTCCACAGTGTCACATGGGGTCACAGACGCGTGCGCACATGTGCTCACACCGAAGCCCAGATGGAGACACGTGTGCGGGCATATGTTTGCACGCACACTCACTTGGTCACAGGCACGCATATACATGAGCACACGTATTTACACAGACACAGGCTCATGTACTTCCGTCCCCATGCACACCCACATGACACGCACACACCGATGACAGCATCTGCACACGTGTCCACGCACGTGCTCGCAGACACATCGCAGATACTTATGGGGGTGCATGTCCGCGGACATGCTCACAGATCCATGGGTCCACACTCACACACACGTGGACACACATAGTCACGTGCACATAGACACATAATCACAGATCTCTCCAACACAGCCACACACCAGGACACACAGATCGGAGGACACACGTACACTCCCACTCCCACACACCGCACGGGCACAAGCGATCCCGACACCCCAGGGTGCGAGCACATTGTCCTTCCCCCCATGACACAGGGACACACGGGGAACTAGGAGGGCAAGCACTCCCAAAGTGAATAAACCATCCCGCACACACTCACAGGCTGCAAAAATGCCCCCCCACAGGATGTGGCTACCACGTACCAACACGTGTGGGCTGTGAATTCACCTTCACACACACACTCACACCCACAGTCAGGTGCAACCTGTCATGAAAACAGACAGACTCAGAGTCGCAAACATGCAGGCATGGGCAGAAACAGATGTGACAATCACACACAACACACGAAACAACGGCCGGCCACATAGCAGGTCACTGGAACGAAAGCAAGCCCAACCTGGCCTGATCTGCCAATTTTTTTCTGGCGAAGATAGTGATCTGGATTTTTACGTGAAACCACTTTAAAGAAAGCAAAACGAAGGTGTGTGGCCCAACCCAGCAAGAGCTAATGGTCTAGACCCCAGCCTCTGATTTGCAAAGGGACCCCAGTCACACCACTAATAGTTGGGCTTGGCCTCTCCAAGCCTCCACCTCCTCTTCTGGAAAATTCAGTCAAAACAGTCCTCATCTCAAGGGCCTATTTTGAGGACTGCAGTAGGAGGCCAGCTCAGCCAGAGAACAAAGGGAGGGCCTCCTGTTCTCTCCATCTCCCCCTGTCCACCTGCTGTCTGTCTCTGTCCCTGGATTTCTCTGTCCTCTGCTGTGGTCTTACACCATCTCCACGTTTCTGTCTGTCTGTCTCTCTCTCTCTCACACACACACACACACTCAACACTAGTGCTCAGGAGGCCCAGCCAGGAGGAGGCAGGGAGCCCACTTGCCTGAGCTGGGATCTGACCGAAGCTCTGATTTAGAAGACTCAGAAGCAGAGTGGGTATGCTTGTGTGTGGCTGGGTGTGTTTGCGTGTGCATGTGGGTGCCTGAGTGTGCCTGCATTTGCATGCATACCCTTGCCCACGTGTCAGCGTGTCTGGCTCCAGACAAGCCTCTGCCTCCCCAGAGAGATGGGTTCCCCATTTCCCTCTCCATTTCTCTCCAAGGCCCCGGGGGCTTCATTTTGCACTGAGCTGGAATAGAAGCCCCTCCATCCCTCCTCCGTGGTTGGGGCACCCACCCAGGAGCCCCTCCACCCCTGTCCCATCACCGGGGTCATGCCTACCTGGCTGTGACTTGTTCTTGTTCTGTGACTCTGGCCAAGATGCTGAGCCTGCTTCCTCATCTGTAAAGTGGGGAGAAGGGTTCCTTGCCAGGCAGGGTGATTGGGAACTCTAAAAGAATGAAACAAAGGAACAATTAAAAGAAGAAAGAGTTTAAAAAGCCAATGATTTGAATAGACGTATCTCCAAGGAAGATGCACAAACTGCCAATAAATGGTAGGTACCTACTCAGAAGAATGGAAACCCACACGCGCGTGCTCACGGCAGCATGATCTGTGTTACCTGGGGACACTTGCAGGGGACCCTAGAAGCCCTGTAAACATAGTTTACAGAAGCAATGCATGTTCATTAACAAATATTTGGAACACACAGGGGAGAGATTAGCCATAAGGTCATCATATTCTCTTACTTGTTTAAAACACGAATTAAGGAGCCAGAGTCCCCTCCATCCCTACCAGTGACTTTCTAGACATCCTGGCCTCAGTGAACAATGTGGTGGACACTTTCTGAGAACTCGGGCTGGATCTCCCTCTCTGTCTCTCCCTCCTCCCCGCCCTTCCCTCTTCCAGATTTGCTTTACTAAGCTTACAAAGATTTTCTAAAAATCATTTCATTGATTTTTCATTGAACCCATTTCCCACATCACTCCAAATCAGTGTGTATAAATCTACCACTCTTTCTTCTTAAAAATAGGACCATTTTTGCATAAGTCCGCCATGCATTTGGAACCAAATTCCAAAGGCACAAAGGAGTTTATGTTGAAAAGTCTCTCCCTGGTCACCCAGATGCCTCTCCCACTGTGGCCACTGCTACTGGTTTCTTTTGTCTTCTGAGATTTTAGTCTTATTGGGGCAAATATACATATGCAAATATATACTTTTGGTGTGTGTGTGTGTATTATGTGATACATATAGATGCAACTTACTACGCATTATACTATTTATATAGATTATATAATATATATATAGAATATGTATATATTATATAATCTGTAACAAAGAATTTTATATAAAATGGATAATTCACCTACACATAGAAAAATGTAAGGAGATGTACCATGTGTGACAAGCCTTGCAGCTCCGTCCCCTGTTTGCCCAGGTCCACAGACAAGCACTTTTTTTTCTTTTAGAAAAACATTTTTTTTAAGATTTATTCATTTATTTGAAAGAGAGAGAGAGAGAGACAGCGTGGGGAGGGACAGAGGGAGAGAAGCAGACTCTGCTAAGCTCTATGTCCAACATGGAACTTGAACTCACCACCCCAAGACCAAGAGTCACATGCTCTGCTGACAGAGCCAGCCAGGCACCCCTAGAAAAACATATTCTTACTCCTCATATCTTTTTTTGGGGTGTGTGTACGTGTAATACCCTTTGCTTCCGCCCTTTTATTAAGATATAATTAACATATAACATTGTATTAATATAAAGTGTACAATCCAAGGATTCCATATTTGTATATATTGCAACATGATAACCACAGTAACTGTAGCTAACACCCCTCACCTCACATAGTTACCAAGTTTCCCCCCTGTGATGAGAACTTTTAAGATCTACTCTCTTAGCAAGTTTCAAGCATATGATACAGTATTGCTATCCTTTTACAGAAAAAGTAACATGCTCTGTGCTTGCTCTATGCCTCTGTGAGATCTGTGCTCTGCTTTTTTCTTTTTCTTTTGCTTTTTTAAGATTTTATTTATTTCTTTGTCAGAGAGAGACACAGCGAGAGAGGGAACACAAGCAGGGAGAGTGGGAGAGGGAGAGGCCGACTTCCCGCGGAGCAGAGAGCCCCATGTGGGGCTCGATCCCAGGACTCTGGGATCATGACATGAGCCGAAGGCAGACACTTAACGACTGAGCCACCCAGGCGCCCCTCTGCTTTTTTCTTTTTTAAGATTTTGTTTATTTATTTGACAGAGAAAGAGAGAGAGAGAGGGCACGAGTGGGAGCTGCAGGCAGAGGGAGAGGGAGAAGCAAGCTCCCCACTGAGCAGGGAGCCCGACGTGGGGCTCGATCCCAGGACCCTGGGATCATGACCTGAGCAGAAGGCAGATGCCTAACCGACTGAGCCACCTAGGTCCCCTGCTTTTTTCTTTTTCTTTTTCTTTTTTTACGTAGCAATCCATCTTGGAGATTTTTCTAGACCCATTCAATGAGAACCTCCAGCTCCCTATTTCACAGATTCTACTTTTTTTTTTTCAGCATTCCAGAATACAGATGTATCACTGATTTAGCCAATTCCCCATTAGGGAACATTTTGGTGGCTTTTCAATGATGCCATAGGAACATCCTGTGTACCACAGCTGCATACATGTGTGGGAGAATTCTGCAATGTGTGTGTTTTAAAGCACGCTGTATTGGTTGGAGGGAGGGTGGGAATGGAGAGTTCATGTTTCATGGGGACAGAGTTTCTGTTTGGGAAGATCTGGCGATGGGTGGTGGGTATGGTTACCAACAGCACAAATGTACTTAATGGTTATGGCGAGAAATAAATTTTACATGTGTTTTACCAAAATTTTATAAAAAGTAAATGGGTTTTTAAATATAGTGTATTAAAAGAAAATTTGAGGGGCGCCTGAGTGGCTCAGTCGTTAGGCGTCTGCCTTCAGCTCAGGTCATGATCCCGGGGTCCTGGGATCAAACCCCGCATCGGGCTCCCTGCTCAGTGGGGAGCCTGCTTCTCCCTCTCCCGCTCCCTCTGCTTGTGTTCCCTCTCTCGCTGTGTCTCTCTCTGTCAAATAAATAAATAAATAAATAAATAAAATCTTAAAAAAAAAAAGAAAATTTGAGGCATCTTGAGGCCAACAGATTAGGAGAGGATTACCCCTGAAAAGAGAGTTTGTTAAGGTTTCCGAAAGGCAGGGGCTCGCCACACTGCAGGGCCACTTAGGGAAGCAGCAGGGCAGTCAGGAGGCCGTGGGGGTGAGACTGGGCAAGAGGCTTGATTGTGGTTCCACAGGAAGAAAAGGGTAAGGCAGGGTTAGCAGGTTTAGGATGGACCAGTTGGAATTACTTCAGCGGGCTCTGGGACTGAGGAGCTGTTCCTAGTTGTCTAGCAGCTGGTCTGAGGGGATCAGGGCAGGAGATAGTAACCCTGGGTGTGAGAGCCCCGAGGAGAGGGCATGGGCTCTGGATTGGCCGGTTTGTCTGAAAAGTCTACTCAGGGCAGGTTGTTTACTATCTCTGGGAACGAGCTGGCTCTGGGAGGGGCCGATCTCCAGGGTCGGCAAGGCCCCAGATGTTGGAGCATCAGAAGTTAAAAGGCATGATTAATACAGTGTTCCTGGAAGGGGACATCTGTGTCCTGGGGACAGTGGCCTTCTAATCCCCCAGCCACTGTTCTCTTTGGCCACTCTGAAGCCTCTCTCAAGCGCTAATCAAGTCCCTGGAGGTTGCATGTCAGGCCTGGGGAACACCTTTTAAGAACTAACTGTTTCTGGGCAGAATTTAAAACCAGCCACTAGTGTGACTGCCCAAGTTCAGGGTCCTCTAAGGGGAGTCAGGAGTTTTGCTGAGATGAGACCAACAAACGCCATTTTATCATCCATCCAGGACCTGAAACTCAACCATGAAGAAAAAGGCCAACTGCTTTGGGTGCAATATTTCAGGTGACACCATACAGCCAAGCCAGTCTTTGCCATGGGGGTTTTTCTGGACTATCTATTTAAAATTTTGGCTTTTCTTTTCCATTTTAAAAGCTTGTGGCAAAATTCATATAGCATAAAATTAACCATTTTAATCATTTTTAAGTGCACAGCTCAGTGGCATCAACCACACTCACACTGTTGTGCAACCACCCCTATCATCCATCTCCAGAACTTTCCATCTCCCCACACAGAGACTCTGTCCCCATGAAGCACAGACTCCCCACCCCCCCCCCAGCCCTGGCTCCCACCATCTCCTCTCTGTCTGTGTGGACAGGACTTCTCTGGGGACCTCCTGGGAGTGGGGTCATGCAGGATTTTCTATAAATGGAATTTTATTGTATGTACTTTTTGGGTCTGTCTTACATCGCTCAGCATAACTCTGTGAGATTCATCCATGCTGTTGTGTGGATGCACAGTCAGTTCTTTTTTATTGGTTAGTAGTATTCCATTGTATGGACATACCACAGTTTATGCGATCACCTGAAATGACATCTGGGTCATTTCCAGTTTGTGTGTGTGTGTGTGTGTGTGGGTGTGTGGGTGTGTGCGCACACGTGTGCATGATATTCTACAATGTAATATACTACAAATTTTGACACTAACCACCTGGAATTATTGCAGACCCCATAAGCTAAGGGCACAGTCTCCAACTAGACTGTCCTCAATTCAGACACGTCTGAGCTTTTGCATACAGTGGTTTGTTGTTGTTGTTGTTGTTTTTAAAGATTTTATTTGAGAGAGAGAGAATGAGCGGGGGGGGCATGGCAGAGGGAGAGGGAGGAGCCGACTCCCTGTTGAGCAGAGAGCCCAACATAGGGCTCGATCCCAGGATCCTGGGATCATGACCTGAGCTGAAGGCAGATGCTTCACCAACTGAGCTACTCAGGCACCCCGGCATCCAGAGTTTTTATTGGTGTTTCATGTCATATGTCTGACTGATCCAGTTGTTGGCCACGAGATTGAGCTCAGTCTGCAGCACCCCCAACCTCTCCAGGTCAGGCTGACATCTAACCAAATGGTTGGTGCTTCCTGCATGAACAGCCCCCAACCTGAGTTGTCTCCTTTGTGTGTGGAGCCCAGCCCTGGGGTGAAAACCAAACACTCCTATCCCTGGGGAGACATCAGGGATTTAGAGGTTATGTCTCAGGAACCTGGGACAAAGACCAGATACATTCTTTATTATATAGCAGTTGATGCCAAACAAAGCTGCAAGGCGGTGCCTGGGTGGCTTAGTCGTTAAGCGTCTGCCTTTGGCTTCAGGTCATGATCCCAGGGTCCTAGGATCGAGTCCCACTTCGGGCTCCCTGCTCTGCGGGGAGCCTGCTTCTCCATCTCCCTCTGCCTGCCACTCCCCCTGCTTGTGCTCTCTCTCTGTCAAATAAATAAATAAAATCTTTTTTTAAAAAAGCTGCTATGAACATTCATGCAAAACAAGCCTTTACATGAATATAAATTCCCTTTTCTCTGAGGCAAGTACCTAGGAGCAGAATGGCTGGATCATAGGGTTTTATAACCAATGGATTATGGGAACTTTCAAACATACACAAAGGGAAAAAAGGAGAACAGTGAGTCACCATCTGCCCATCCCCAAGGCCCTGTTTTGTGGCCCGTCCCAGACATGGCATCTCATTCACAAATATTTTAATAGTCTCCAAAGATAAGGACTCTTCTTAAAAAGTATACTGCCAACATCATCACTACTCTTAAAAAAAATAACTAGCATTAATCACTTAATAGCATGAATAACCCCTCAAGACTCATCAATGTCTTTACACAACTGGTTTGTTCAAGTAACCCAAACATGGTGCCTGAATACATTTTTCTTTTCTTTCTTTTTTCTTTTTTTAATCTAAAAGGATGTTCCCCAAAAAGTTACCAGTGGGGAGTGGAATGATGAGTGGCTGCTATTTTCTTCTGATTATTGATGATAATGATGATAGCTAAAATGTATGTTTAAGATGTCAAATGACAGGATGCCTGCATGGCTCAGTCGGTTAAGCATCTGCTTTTGGCTCGGGTCACGATCCCGGGGTCCTGAGATCCAGTCCCATGTTGGGCTCGTTGCTCAGTGGGGAGCCTGCTTTTCCCTCTGTCTGCCACCCCCCCCCCCGCCCTGCTTGTGCACTCTCTCTGACAAATAAGTAAATAAAATCTTAAAAAAAAAAAAAAAGAAGTCAGATGATGTACAGCTGCTTCACCAGCTGAGCTGCTGTTGTGTCCTCAGCGCCAATATGCGGTTTGTCTTACCGAGTCTGGAACACAGCACAAGCATGGCTTTCTATACCTTCGAAAGCGTCTACAGATAGCTCGACTTTGGGGCTACAATAACATGGGGTGCATTTGTTTCCTGTATGCTGAAACAAAGTACCCCAAACTCTGGGGGTTAAAGTCATAGAAATTTCTACTCTCACAGTCTTAGCGACCAGAGATCCTAAATCAAGGTGTCGGCAGGGTGGGTTCTTTCTGGAAGCTTGGGGGAGAAATTGACCCAGGCCTTTCTCCATGCTGCCTGTGGTTGCCTGAAATCCAGTGTGTTCCTCGGTTTGTAGGTGCATCCCCCAGGCCCTGCTTCTGTCTTATCCTCCCCTTCTGTGTGTCTCTTTCCTTGTCCTCTGCTTGGGATCCATCTAGGACCGACGACGCTACATCGAGGAATACTTCATCTTAACTAATGACATCAGCAAAGACCCTATTCCCCACCCCAGCCCTCTTTCACTCAGTCCCCAGAGGGGGGCTTTTCTGGTGTTTCTTTATTTTTGATTGAGACATTGTTTGCACATGGTGAAGTAGACTAGTCTTCTGTGTTCAGTTCAGTGAGTTTTATACATATGTGTAGATGGTGTAATAACACCATCCAGCTGCTTGCATGGAACATTCTGGGCTCCCCAGAGGGCTCCAAGGAAGTCTTTCAAATAGTAAATCTGGTCCTGTCCTCCCTCACCTAAAATCTTTTCATGAGCCCCATCACAGTGAAAATCAAACCTATAATAATAATGATGACAGCGCCAGCGACCCATGTGCGGTGAGCACTCAGTATACGCCAGGTACCTGATCTGGTCCAAGGGGTTTGTCTGTATTGACCCCTTTTACCTCCTGACATCTTTGAAAGCAGATACTTTTATACCCATTTTATAGGTGGGGAAAATAAAGCGTGGAGCATAAAAGTCACTTGAAGCCAAATTTAGCCAGCTGACCTTGAAGCCCCGTAGTGTGGCTCCAGAGTGTGCTCTCTTAAGCCCTGCGGGCACCCCATGGCTCAGGTGCTACTCATCTCTCCAACCTCCCCGCTCAGCATTCCCATCCCTTGGCTCATGTCCCACCAGCCAGCTTGTTTCTGCTCCAGGGCCTTTGCACCTGCTTCTCGCTCCTCCAGGATGTTCTTGTTACACAGGTGTCTGCTCTCAACTTTTCCCCAAATCTGTCTGTCTCTTATCATTGAGTCTCTGGGTCCCCCTAGCCACCAATGCTGTGGGCAAAAGCACGTGTGTGTGTGTGTGTGTGCGCACGTGCGCGTGCACTCAGCTAGCAGCTCCTGTGAGTAGGCTCACACACACTCATTCACAAGCTGTGCTCCCCTCTCCATGCACCAAATTCCCAGGTGTGCTCACCCACAGCTGACAGCCACAGAGTAGTCCCAAATTGTGGCCCTCCTTCCCATGTCACCCACAAAATGTTGACTGTAGACCCCCAAACCCCTACTCTGCTGCTGAGAAGGGGGAATGGATGGGAGCCCTCCCCCCCACCCCCAAATCCCAGAAACCTGGCTGGGTAAGAATCATGGAGGCCCCGTTGAGGACTTCCAGCCCTAAGCCCCAGGGAGGGGGTACTAAGAGGTCTCAAGAGGAGGAGGAGGGGAGGGGACTCAGCAGGTGAGAAGGGGCTCAGAAAGAGGGGGAGTCTGAGTGTGGCTCAGAGAAGAGGCCAAAGGAAAGGAGGTCTCAGAGGTGGGGCTCAGGGAGGGGAGGAAGTTCCAAAAGGGGCTGGGGGAGTCAGAGAGGGGAGAAGGAGGGGAATCACACTTGGGCATTGGGGAATCCCCAGCGAAGCCTGCAGCATTCCTGGAAGGCTTCCAGGAGGCATGGCCTGCTTTCCCCTGGGAGAGTCCTTCCCAATCCCCACCTCCCTGCCTGCCTGGAGGAGTGGACCCCATGAGGACTGGCTGACCAAGGGACAGACCAGCTGACCCTTGTGGATCAAGGAGATCCAGCCACCTGTTCAGCATTCTCCTGGGTGGCCAAGGGGCATGGGGTGAGGGGATGCTTGCCAGGCTGTCCCTCATACTTTTTAGCCCCAATGGGCCCGGTCACCTTCTGGGTCTCCTTGGCTTCCCTGTCTTCCCAATCAGGAGTTGGTGGGAGCAGCTAGGAGGGAGGGAAGGACAGAACTTTGCCCCTTCTGCGTTTTGGGGGTCCAGATGCCCCCATCGTGTGTCTCTGCACACAGGTCTCTCTCCATGTGCCCCCCAACCAGGATCAGTGGGGGTCTCCTCCCCCTCTTCCTTCTGGGTCTCCCATTGGGCCCCCTGCCAGCTTTAATTGGCTTTTGTGGAGCTGAATTCACTGGAGCTGTGCTCAGCCCGGCCCGCAGCTCCCCCGTCTCCCTGCCTGGCTAGCTGGGGGGGCTCCTTTGTCGAGAGGGCCCGCCAGCCCTCAGCCCCCTCCCTGCCGCTGCCAGCTCACTCTGGAGACAAAATGCCCAGAGCCTATACTGTCCTTAAGGGTGGGCTGCTGTCATTTGGTCTAATTCAACCCGAAGATAGGGGCTAGAGCTGATAAACAGACTCCTACCCTGCTTTGTCTCAGCAGCCCCCACCCCTGCTTCCACCCTCTCCCTCTGTCCAGCCCTTGTCTCGGCTCCAGAGGCCTCCCTTCCCCCCGCCAGCAGAGGGCACGAAAGAGCAGAAAGGCCGGTGAACCTCACTCAGTTTTGCCATCTAGGAAAATGTTATATAGCATTGGACTGCAGGAACCGGCGTCCGCCTGTGTCCCTTGCTCAAGCCGACTCCTCCCCAGTGCCCCGAGACACCAACCGGTCCCTCTGGTAGCCCTGCTTTCCTCTCCCACTCTGTCTCTTTACTCCTTCCCAAATTCAAGGTCAAGTTTTGTGGTGGGGTTTGGGGGTGTGTTCCAGGTGGGTCAGGGTCCTGCTGACAGAGCTGGCCTGCTCTGAAAGGGGGACCCGAAGGGAATAACACACAGGGCTCCTTGTTTTACAGAGCTGTGCATTTGGGGGGTGGTCAAGGGACCAACAAGAGGGTTGTCATTGGGGTGAGCGGAGGGAGCAGAGAGGAGTGAAGGCAGTGGTCTCTTGGGCAAGTCGGCCTTACTTCCTCAAAGGAGAGAAATTTCTAGAAGGGAGTCTGTTCATTCATAGAATTAATGTCTTTCCTGAACACCACAGGCTGTGCATTGTGGACAGAGCAACAGGTGAGATACATCGGCCATGCTGGGGAAACGCTGAAATGGCAAGAAGACCCCTGCAGGGAGAGGGGACATGGCCTAAGGGGCAGTTGGGGAGGGGGCCGGCTGAACAACAGGGAAAGGGCAAGGCGTCAGCCCCACTGACTTGCTCAGTACCAGCTGCCGGACGCGGGAAGCCCTTCCCAGCATCACTACCCAATTAGTGCTCAGGAGGCAGGTGCTGCTGTGACCCCCGTTATTCAGATGAGACAACAGAGGTCAGGACAGGACCCGTCTTGCCTATTACCGCAGGTGGCTGCAGACGAGCTCTGCTTGTTGGCACGTCAGTGCTCTTTATTTGTTACGGACCCTCCAGGAGTGAGCCGGGCGAGGAGTAGATCTGGTGCATGGAGAGCATGCAGTGGAGGAACTGGATAATTTGGTGGAAGATGTATAGTGGAAGTTGTCTCCTGACGATTGGGCCCTGTCGATGGTGGGGTAGCAGATTCTTCTTCATGGTGGACTCCAGGGTGAGTGTCAGGGGGAGAATCCTCATGTTGCCTCTGAGGCACTGAGAAGGGTCTGCGTGATGACGCTTCCCATCAATGGCAGAATCCACCTGGAGGGGCCTGGGGCCACATAAAAAGGGCCACGGATGCTCTGGACAGAGCACCTACTATGTGCCAAGCCCCACAGTTTGCCCTTCGTTTATGTCACGTACCCCCCTGCCCCCCATTTCACTCCAGGAGATAGCACTATTATCCCCATTTCACAGATGAGGAAGTTGAGGCTCAGGGAGTTTGAGTTTACCAGGCTCCCCACGAGAGAATGCGCAAGAAACCCAGTCTTGGGGAAATTCCAGCAGATTTGCGGGGGTGGGGATGTGGAGAGACAGACGTGGGGACTAAGGGAAGCTCTCTCAAGTCTCTCCATCACTCCCGCTCTGACTTATCATCACTCCCTACATTTAGCCTTCAGACTGCTCTGGTTTGATTGTGCAGAGCTAATATCCCCGAACAATGCAGTGGCCTGGAGAGGCACGGAGGTGAGGGGCAGCGATGGAAGGAAGGAGGCAGGGAGGAAAGTCTCATCCACGCAAGTCGGCCAGTCTCTCCCTTCTGCAGCCTCTGCCCACCACGCAGAGCTTCTGCCTCTTGACCTACCATCCCTGTATCCCCATGGCAAAAATAACAGGCCGACTTCGTCATTTCTTGACTGATTTCTATATTTACGGGCACTGGGTTACCTGTGGAGAGGCTTAGAAATGTGAGTTCTGGAATCAGAACGCCAGGGTTAAAATCCCCACTCCCCCGCTGGCCAACCATGTTAGTCATCTTTTTGGGCCTCAGTTTCTCCACCTGTAAAATGGGATCAGTAATCCCATCTCCTAGCGCTGTTGTGGGGACCATAACCACTGGAAGAGTGCCCAGTGCCCAGAGGGTCTTCAGTAGGTTATTACCTATTGTGATGGTGTGTGAGACAGAATTAAAGGACCCCCCCCCCCTCCAGGCAGCAGGAATTGTGAGGGGTTGCAGACAAAAGGCATCATTCCATAAATCAATGAAAATGGCAACTGTAAAGTAGAGTGGAAATTCTCAGCTACTGAAACCTCCTTGGGGAGTCAAAGTAGTACTGGCATAGTGTTGAGAATAAACAGGATTATTGCCCTTCTGACACTGAAGAAACAAATAATTTAATTTTAAAGTGTTTGTCAATAGCAAAAATTCCTCTTATTGAAATAACACTGTTATAGGGTCGGCTGTGGGAGTGAAGCGAGTGAGACTGTTTATGAACCGCTCCTTAAGTCACTTGGACCTCTGAGCCTTACTCTCCCCGTCCATAAAATGGTCATAATGAGAATCTCGACTCCTATCCGGTCAGCTATGATAAAGAAGTGATTAAAACACCTAGTTCGGGACCCGGCCCCTTAACCGTCACTATTTAATATGTTAACTATCATTATTTCTTTACTAATCTTTCATCGAAAAAGTGCCAGCTCACAGAGGATACTGATTCTATCACAAATGTCTAAATATGTCTTTTAAACAACTTGAAGCAAATATTCTATATTCTTAGCATTTTTAATGGGTTTTCATTATGAAATTAGCACTTGGTTCATCAGAAATTCGCCAGGACAAAAGGGTGCAAGAGAAGCTTTTCTCCCACCCCTTTGGAAAGGTCCAGTGGCCTCTATTTTAAGTTGTCTTGAACTTCACTTCTGTGCCAGGCAGTCTGGTCCAGGGATGACCAGAAGCTACCGCAGGGATGTCTCCTATTGGATTCCAGCCCCTTTCTAAGAGTGAGTACTTCCCCGTGTCTGCCCATGCAAGGGAGAACAACCAGACCCATGTGTCGTTAGCCCTTTTTAACTGTAATGTCTCAGAGCGGGGCTCTTTCCACGAACACACTCCCCTGGATCTCTCCCTAGAGCTGCCAAATTGGGGGGGGCATTCTTTATCTAAATGTGTTGTGAAAAAAAAGAGGGTATTGTATGAAAGCCATTATTTTATTGCCCTACATGCTTTTCTGTACATTTGGAATAGAAACTCAACTTGAATAGAAGTGTGTGAGTAGAAAGTCGGTCCTGCCCCCCCCGCCCCCACCCCCCACCCCCCACCCCCATGCTCATCCAAAGGCCTTAGCCAGCCATTCTTGTGACCCATTTCACCGATTCCTTCCAGGGACATTCTGTGCGTATGCCCAGACATATTTATATCTCTCCTTTTTTGGATGGTGATCTCTATAAATCACCAGGGTAGGACATACAACTACCCAAATTGCTCCAGCTCCGAAGACAGAGGGCCTCCTCATTCATTTCATGGCTCCCCCAAACTGTGGGGGCACATTTGGGCTGTCTCTGTTCTTTTGCCTGGAAACCCATCAGACTACTATGTCTTAATTTACTCATGACCCTGATAAGGCTCAGGGCAGATCTTCTAATGGCTGGTTCGGATTCAACAGGCTTTTCTTTTCTTTTCAGGTATCTGATTACCTTGAACTTCATCTGTGTAGAAGGTGGCCTAGTCTCACACCATGGCCTTTGGATCTTGACTGTCATTATTATAAGCTGTGTGACCTCGGGCAAGTTACTTAACCTCTCTGTGTCTCTGTTTCCTCACCATTAAAAGGGGGATGCTGCTGCTGACAGTGCCCGTATCATGGGGTTGATGGGCAGAGTAAATGAGTTTAAAGTGTGACATTTCCTTAGAATGTTTCCCAGCACATATTTCCATTATTTCGTGCATGTTATTCTCAGATGTCCAAAAGGATCTGAGGCAGCCAGCCTTTGCAACAGACATTTCCCAGACTGGAAATACTGAATCCCTCTCTGCTTCCCTTCTTTCTTTTCTCTTTCCACTCCCACCCTCCAACTCCTGGAATGGGTAGACGTCTGGCAGGACAGGCCAGCAATCCCGCCTGCCGTGGTGGTCGGCTTGGGGACAGGGACACTCCTGCAAATGCTGGGGTGTGTGTTGGGGGAGTGGAGCATCTGACTTTGAGATGTTGAGGTCTGGGGCTCAGAATGGGGCTGGAAGGGAGGGTGATTAGGGCAGCCAGAGGGGCAGTGTTGGGAGGCCTGGGACACTGCATGACGCCTGGCGGTCATGTTCCTGCTGACACCTGGTGGAAAAAAGGAAGTATCGTCCTTTTCAGCCGGGGCACCTCTCTGAGATGGTCAGCTCCCCCAGATCACCAGCAGGACCTCGCTGGCAAACCCAGGCTGAGAGGGGGAGCAACGGGATGTCACCCAGGACACTGGCTGCCCCATGTGGGCTTGAATGACCCAAGAAATCATTTTAAAGGAGTTTTTGTTTGTGTTTTGATTGTTTTGGCAGATGAATGAGCTCTTGGGCCTTGATGGGGTTCACAGGGGAGATGACATATTTCCTGAGCTACTTCCCCTCCACCAGGAAGCCCACCTGTATTACTCCATTCCCACTCCCGGGCCTTTTCTACTCTGGCCAACTCTCATTTGTTCATAATTTCAAGAAATGTTTACTGACCCCATAGTGACACATAGGTAACAAAACAGATTCGAACAAGCAAGCAAACCCTGCACTGGTGGAGTCCTTACTCCAGTGGAGGAGACAGAAGAGAGACAAGCAAACAAATCTACAAATGGGATTGTTTCAGAGACTAATAAGCCACTGAAAGAACATGGTGAAGTGATAGACACTGAATTTGTGGATGCCAAGGTGGGGGAAACTCAGGGAAGTTTCCTCTGGGAAGGTAACATTGAAATCAAGAGTTGGAGGAGGACAGGTAATGAGCCCTGAAAATGCCTGTGCCAGAGGGCACAGCCCGTGCAAAGGTCCTGGGGCAGGGCTCTGCCTGGCAGTTGGAGAACAGTGAGGAGGCCTGTGTGGCTGGAGCAGGCTGGGTGAAGGGGAGAGAAGTGAGGGCAGCGAGGGACCAGCGGAGGTCCTCGTGCAGGGTTGTATGGTCCTCGGGGATCACTTCGCCTTTTACCCCAGGAAGGTGGGAGCCCTTGAGGGCTGTGGGCAGAGGAGGACAGGACCTGACTCGGGTGCTCACAGGCGCCCTCTGGTGGAGGTTGGACTGTGAGGGCGAGGGCATGAGCCAGGGCTGGAGGCAGAGGGGACAGGCACCGGATGGTGGTGATGGGGTGGACCAGGGAGATGGCCATCCAGTGGGGAAGAAGTGATCAGATTTTGGGTGTGTTTTGAAAGCAGAGCTAATTGGACTTGTTGAGTGATTGGATGTGGGTAGGGGAGCAAGGAGCCCAGGGCAGCTCCCCGATTCTGCTGAGCATCTGGAAGGAAGGAGCCATCCTCAGCTCAGTCAGGGGGGATGAAGGAAGGAGCAATGTCTTAGTCTGGCTAGGTTCCTACTACAAACTGCCCCAGACTGTTTTTTATAAACAGCAAACATTTATTTCTCACAGTTCTGGAGGCTGGGAGTCCAAGGAGCCGGCAGGTTCTGTGTCTGGCGAGGGCCTCTTCCTGGGTCACTGACCACTGTCCTCTCCCCACGTGCTCACAGAGCAGAAGGGGCAGGGAGCCCTCTGGGGCCTCTCTCATTAGGGCACTCATCCCATTCATGGGGACTCTACCCTCATGACCTAAGCCCTTCCCCAAGACCCCACCTCCCCATATCATCACCTTGGGGGTTAGGTTTCAACATATGGATTTGGGGGGCACACAAATGCTCAGTCCATAGCAAGCAGGTTCTGGAAAGGTAGGGAGCTCAGTTTGGACCATGATAAGTTTGGGATGCCCGTGACACCATCCACACCCTGCGTGGAGACACTGAGGGTCAGCTGGACCCCCAGTCTAGAGCTCAGGGGAGGCCTGGGTGGAGTCAGGACTGTGGGTGTCCACCAGGCGTAGATGGGGTTTGAACTCAGAAAGAGGAGGAGGCCGCCTGGGAGGGGTGCAGGTGTGGAGGAAAGAGCCTGGGCCACGAGGGAGGGAAGGGGTGGCAGAGGAGGTGTATGGAGAGGTGAGTTGGAAGCTGTGGCCAGAGCAGCATGAGGAGGTTCTAAGTTTCCCTCAAATTAGCCCACTCATCACCACCCCCCAGGACAGCTGGGACTGCTGCCCTGCCCCCTTCGAATAGTAGGTGGTCAGTAAATCATTGTTCAATGAATGAATGAATGAATGAATGAATGAATGAAATACTACACTGCTGTCAAAAAAGGATGTTAAGGAATGATGTCCAATAAGGAGAGAGGAATACTGCCCTCCTCCAAAGTCCACATCCTAACCCCCAGAACCTGTGAATATGCTCCCCCACACGGCAAAAGAGACCTTGCAAACACAATACGGATCTCAATATGCGGAGCTTATTTTGCATATCTGGGTGGGCTTCATGTAGTCACATACAAGAGAGAGGCAAGAATGTCCAAATCAAAGAAGGAGAGGCACCAACAGAACCAGAGGCTGGGAAAGGCAGTCTAAGTGATTCTCTCTGGAGCTTCCCGCAGCCAGCCCTGCCCACACCTGGGTTTTAGCCACTCCAGACCCCTGTTTATTTTTTATTTTATTTTTTTTAAAGATTTTATTTATTTATTTGAGAGAGAGAGAATGAGAGATAGAGAGCACGAGAGGGAAGAGGGTCAGAGGGAGAAGCAGACTCCCCGCTGAGCAGGGAGTCCGATGCGGGACTCGATCCCGGGACTCCAGGATCATGACCTGAGCCGAAGGCAGTCGCTTAACCAACTGAGCCACCCAGGCGCCCTCCAGACCCATGTTTAGACTCCTGTCTCCAGAACTGTGTATAGTAGTAAGCTTGTGGTTTCTTACAGCCACTATCTGTGGTCCTCTGTCAGAGGGGCAGTAGGAAACGAATACAGAAGGGTCTTCATGCTTTGTGGCCGTGACAGTGCTGGGCTGAGCCCTATTGGGCTCTGAGGCATGAGGAAAAATGTGTGTCTTCTCAACAGGGGTTCTACGCAATGTCCAATGGTTAATTTTTCCCCAGAAGTAAATGTTGAAAATGTGACTGATGGTGTTTGTTTCCAGTAAACGCAGAAAAATGACATTATGATAAGTTCTTAAGGTTTTGAATCATAACACGCCTATTTTTAAGTTTCAGTATTTTCTAGAAGATGCTCTGGGGGGCAATCGCCTTTCGAAAATACACTAAAACAGGCATAGAGGGGCACACATTCTTGCTCTTGCCTCGGACCCCACTACGACTTGGCGAGGCACTGCCAAAACCTGTCTCGATTTGTAGTTTTGATATATTGTTCATTATGGAGTTATTTTGCCACTAATAGGGTCTCTTGGTATAGTGCCTCAAAATATCATTTACCTTGATTATTGCGGTTTTTTGTCCACCCCCTTAATGTCTGAAGCTGAGGCCACTGCCTCGCTCCCCTCACTCTAATCCTGGTTGTGGGGTGGAGGGGAGGGGGCAGATTTTACAGCAATGTGACCCTAAATTCTTGCCATTACCCTCCTGTCCTCCCAGGTCTTAAAAAAAAAAAAAAAAAAGTTGATCTAAAATGCTGACAACCTAGCTCTGCGTTGACGGTTGGGTAATAAGGACGTGTGTGTGCCCCGCTTCTAGGAGATCCCCAGCACGCACCGCCCCCAGAGGAGGGCCGCAGGCTCCGGAAGGGCAAGAAGCCCCGAAATCGCGCGCTCTATAGCGGCCCCCGGAGCCGCGCCCTCTACTGGTTTCCGTAGTGTAGCGGTTATCACGTTCGCCTCACACGCGAAAGGTCCCCGGTTCGATCCCGGGCGGAAACACGCTTGCGTTTTTCCCTCGCCATAGCATTGTAAAGCTTACTCCAGAGTCAATGCGATATTGATTCCTGTGTTTTGGCTTTTAGATTTCGCCTGTCGTCTTTAAAAGTTATTTCAAGGTAATAACAAATTCCAGTTGGGCGATCTTAGTAGGAAAATTTAAATAGGCTCTGGTAAGAAAGTACAAAAAGAGTACTTTTGCTTGCGTTGGCCGGGAATCGAACCCGGGTCAACTGCTTGGAAGGCAGCTATGCTAACCACTATACCACCAACGCTCCGCTGACAGCGGCTTTTTCTAGACACTATTAGTAGAAGTATAGTGAGTCCGGTTGGGTGATACCAAATTGTTTAGGGGTGTCTCTCTCCCGCGTTCTTCCCTGCACCGGAAGATGCCGCCCCAGGGAAATTCCAAGCCTCTGGCTGCCAGAGCCGAACCGGCGGCTTTCCCCCCAAGCGCCGCGGGCCCCTTGGTACCGCCCGGGCGGTGGCCAATCGTAGGCCGCTACCTGGGCCGCTCAACTTCCGGGTCAAAGGGGACGGAGCCGCCGGCTCGCCCGTGTCCGCCGCCGCTGCTGTCCCCCGCGCCCGCCACTTCCGGGGCCGCAGTCCCGGGCAGGGAGCCTCTAGTGTGAGGCCCCTCCGGCCCCGGGACGCCTTGCCCAGCCCGGCCGCCACTCCGCGCCGGCCCCGAGCCCGGTGAGCAGCGCCCGCGCGCCCCGTCCCGCCTCGGCCGCGACCCTGAACCCGCCATTGACCGGCCCCACCTCAGCCCTGACCCTGGACCCGCCATTGACCGGCCTCTCAGGTGCCCTCCGCCCCACCCTCTGCGCACCCCGGCCCTGCCGCGGACCGGACTCCCGGTTCCAACAGCCCCTGGCTCGGTTTCCCCTCAGCCCCGGGCCCTCGTCCGCCCTTCCTTCGCTCCCGCCTCCTGCGGTGGCGGGCCACCTCCCGTCTCCCCGGCCCAGCCTCCCCGCTCGTCCCGTCGCTGCCCACGCCACCTGGCTGTGGTCCCTTCCGGGAGTGGCCGCACCCACGGCGCTCCCCTTCGCCGCAGGCTCTGGAGGTCCCCTCCCGGGCAAACACATGCTCCCTGTATGAGAGCGGAGGCCACCTCCTGGATCTGCTTCCTGCCCCTACCTCCAAACCCCGCCCCAGCGCTTGACCTCTCCTAGCCCTCACCCCCACAGGGACCAGCCCTTCCTCTCAGCCTCCCTCCCCGCCGGGTCCAGCCGCCCACCTTCTTCCCACGCAGCTTTAGACCAGCCTTGACACTTCCCCATCCATGCTGCAGCTGAGCCATCAGAAGTGCCCCGTTCCCTTTCCCTACACCAACCACGGCCGTTCTCCCGCCCCCCACCGCGAGGAAGTCACTTGTCTCAGTGGCAAGAACCAACGTGCTTTCCAGGAGCTGGGACCGAAGCCCTGGAGGTGTGCACTGTGGTGTAGTCCCTGGCTGGTTCCTGAGAGAATTGGGCCACATGGGAGGTCTTTTCTCCCGGCTGCAGCTCGGGGCATGCAGACAGCCCTGGAGGGCTGTGAGGTATCTCTAGAACCTGAATCAGGCTGGACAGTCAGGACTCCCGCGTGGAAGGAGAGCGAGTTGTTAGCCAGTCTCTCCATTAACCTGCTGCATTAATGACATGTTTGTTTTGTCCAGGTCTGTGCCCTACACCGCCTGCAGCTGGAATGGAGGCTTTCTGGACCCTCTAGAAGGTCAGTTGTGCCAGGGTGGGGTGACCCTGATGGCTGGTGTGTGGGCTGGTGGGATTCATTTGCATGCTCCAGGATTCAGAAGTCTGCAGGAAGTGGTTTTCTACAACCCTGAGGTCATTGCCCTCCCTGGGCGGTTGGCTGGGACCCAGGCCAGTGGCTGTGGCTTTGTGTGCCCTAGCTGGAGACTTTTATTTCCATCCAGCATTGCCCTCCAGCAGCCCCAGTAAGAACCCCCTGGAAGATTGTGGAGGGGAACGCTGACTGTAGCCGGATCTGGCAGAGGTGTGGCTGCATCCCCCCTTCACCTAACACAGTGCCTGGCGCTCAGTCAGCATTTGGTGGGGATCCTGGCTCTAAAAGGAGCTTTGGTCTAATTCTCCCTGTGGCGGGATTTTCAATGACTTGTTTAGTTGACAGTATTAGCTGTCATGTAGGTTCTGCCACATGCAGGATTTTACTTGAGCACTTAATTCTGACAGCAGCCCTTGATATAGGTACTGTCTTAAGTAGCTGGGGAAACTAAGGCACAATTTAACCGAGAGGTTAAACTTAACCTAATTTAACTTAACTGAGAGGTTAAGTGTTTCTCAAGGTCACAGAGACCGGAAGTTGTAGAGCTGGGCTTTGAACCCATATCTCTCTGACAACGGCGACCCCTCTTTTCACCACAGGACTGAGAGTGAGACCAGTGCTGCTTATGGTGACATTTGGCTTCATCTCTCCCCTACAATCTCAGTCCTAGGGCCACGCGCTGCTTTCTTCTTCTTGAAACACCTGGGCAGCTGCCCACCAGGGGCCTGGTTCCTCCTCAAGAAGGGGTTTGGTTGCTGACCAAACCAGGGCTCCCTTTGACTTTAGACAGCACTCACGGGAGGATTGGGACTCGTTAATTTGACCAGAAATGCTTCATGTGTGGCAGGCATGTCTCTGGGCTCTGGAAGTACAGAAGGAACAGAACAGATGTAGGCCTGCCCCCCTGGAGCTGACATCCCAGTGAAGAGTGCTCGCTCACCCGGAGCTGGGGTGCTCAGCCTCAGCTCCCAGATCATTCTTTGCGGTGGGGAGTGGAGGTGAGCATCCTGTGCACTGTGGGATGCTTAGCAGCTCCCTCCCTGGTCTGCAAGCCAGTACCGTACCTCTCAGTCGTGACAGCCAGAAATGGCTCCTGGGAGCAGAATTGGCCCTCGTTGAGACCCACTGGTTTAGGGGAATCAGTTGACCCCCAATAGACTCTGTATTCCATAATCATTTGACCTACTGAGGTCCTAGGATGTTGCACCATTTAAATATGTGACCTAAGTGGGAGAGAGAGAGGAGGTGACTCACAGATGCTGGGGTTATACCATCTGACCCATCAGAGATTTATTCTAGTGCCTAGTGACGGCCTAAGGATCTTCCTCAGTTTTTCCCCCAAATAAAGAATGCAGAGTTTCTCCTCCTCGGCACCCTCAATGCCAGGAGCACCTGCAGTTGAGACAACCACAGATGTCCCCAGACATTGCCGGGGTGGGAGGGCAGAGTCATCCCCCTTGAGAACCACTATCCCAGACTCAGTGCTTTACAGAAGGACCAGGTGTTGTGTGGGGGTGACAGAGCAGTGACTTTGGATTGGGTGCCAGGAAAGCCCTCTGAAGAGGTGAGACTAGGGTGGAGTAGGAGAGGGGGCGGGTCACACAGAAAGCAGGGGAGGGCGTCCTAGGCAGCAGGACTGGCGAGAGCAAAGGCTCTGAGGTGAGAAAGAGTCAGTGTCTGCAGGGGAGAGTAAGGCCAGCGTGGCTGGAGATCATGGTCAAGGGCAAGGGGAGAAGGTGAGGTCAGGAAGGCCATCAGAGAGTGGCCATAGCGGGGAACTAGGGATTATTCTGTTTCTGGTGAGCACCAAGGATGGCGTCCTTGGCATCATTTGAAACTGTTCTCTTCTCGGGGACTTCTCGCCTTGGGAGGACTGCACCTCAAAAAAGATGCTGGTTTCTGGCAAATGCCAGGCACCCTCTCAAATTTCTGGGCAGGGCCTCATCGGAACGCCGTTGGCATTGGGTGTCCCTGGAGGACGGCTGAGCGCGGGCACCCCCAGACTGCTGGGAGGTGCAGCCTGGGTCCTCTCTGCTCACAGGCCCCCCCACCCTCCTGAGGTCAGCCGAGTGGTTAATGCGGAAGGTTAAGAAGCTCCGCCTGGACCACGAGAACACAGAAGGTTGGAGAAGGTAAGGGGTGTGGCCTCGGGAGCCCTGATCTGTGGGGACGGGGCAGAGGTTCCCCAATTGCTGATGATGTCATAGGTCTGGGAAGATACCTGCCACCACCTGCCACCCACTACCTTTCTGCGTTTCCCCAAGACTCTGGCTATTTTGTATGACGGGGCTGTGTGGGCTAGTGCAGGCTTTCTCAGCCTGGTCGCTACTGACATGGGGCCAAGTCATTCTCTGTGGGGGCCCTCCTGGGCTCTGTAGGGGGTTGAGTGGCACCCCGGCCCCCAACCCCTCAATGTTAGCAGCACCCCAGACATTGCCCGGTGCCCCCTCGGGCAGGATGAACCCCAGCTGAGAACCACTGGCCTGGTGGTGAGGATGTGGGTTTTGGGTCCAACAGACGTGGGCTCCCCTGTGCTTCCTTGTGGGGGTGGTGTTGGGTAGGTCATTTGACCTGAGCCTACTTTCCAGCCTTCCAGATGCGGCTGACCCCTGAGTCCAGCGGTTAAGGTTGCAGTGAAACGTAATCATAATTATACACATGAGGCCTGGGCACTCAGTGAATCCCATGTCTGGGGCCTTGCATGAGATGAAGACCATAGCAAGTCCTCCGCTGAGCAGACCTGCCTCACTGTCAGTTTCTACCCCTCCTGGGTTCATTTGCTTTTAGCAAGTATAAGCCATCAGGCAGGAAGGGAATTCAGGAGGTTCTGGAAGACAGGTGTGATGCTGAGCACAGTGAATCATTGCCCAGACTCAGGCTCCATTTTCGGTGGGTAGACACGTTAGGAGGTCAGTGATGGAGACCCGAGTCCCCCTTCTCAAGTGCATCGGGTCCCTGGTGGGCACAGGCTGGGCTGCATGCTGAGTCTGTGTAAGGCTGGTTGTGACTGCGGAAGGCCGACGTGGTGCCAGGGGCAGCCCTTGTAGGGCGGAGGACGGCCTGCTGTTTCCGGGGAACCCCCACCTGTGGGGACTCAGCGTGTGTCCCCAGGGCTACTCACGCATTTCCTCCCTGGAGCTTGGTAGGCCCCCGCCCCTCACCTCCTTAGCGCCTGCCTTCCTTCCTGCCTCATCACTCTGCGGTTGGCCAAACACTCCGAGACGTGCAGCCAGCACTAAGAATCTGCAGTTCCTTCTTGCTTTCTGTCTGCTTTCCTCATCACAGGCCCTGCTTGGGTCTCTGGTGGATGGCCCGGCCGGGGCAGAGGGTTGGTGGGGGGGCTGCGTGGGCAGCGGTCCTGGCTCTTGGAGCACCGGCGTGCAGATCACAGAACTCGCCTGGGGCCTTGACCGTGACTGCACCGGAGCTCCTGGGCTGTGTGCTGGTGGCCTCATGGTCTGCGAGGGGTCCTGCTGACTGGCAGAAGGAAACTGGAGGTGGACCTGGCCTACGTGGCTTGGAATCCACTTTCATTTCCCCAGCTGTGTAAACTGTTGAGTGGAGAGGCCCAGCACAGCTGGCAGAGGATGGGAAGGGCGGCATTTACGTAACCTCTTTCTCATCCCCCGCCTCCTCTAAGGTCTCTCTCCGCTTCTGGGGAGGAGAGAGGTGAGTGGAGGACCAGGGCGTAGCACCAAGCCTTGGCCTGCCCGGGAGCTCAGGCCACCTGGCCTCATCTAGAAGATTCCTAGAAGTTTTTCCCGATGTTTCATTTCATTTCTCATCTCCTGGACCATATTTTTGCTCCTTGGGCTCTCTGCAGGGATCGGAGGCAAGATCTTTTTTATTGTTCTTTGCTTTGGAAATTAACCACGTGATTTTGTGAGTGCTTCTGCCAGGCTCTTAGCTTATGGGGTCCCCTTTGGGACCCCTGGAGGTCGTGATCTGTTTTTCTGCTGTGAGCAAGGCTTGAATTGTGGCAGCAGTTTCGGGGGGGTGGGGGGGGGGTCTGGGCCTGTTAGAGGAGTCCCCTGGCCTGGTTTTCTGGGCTTGTTGCCAGTAGTGCTCGGGACCATGTGGGTTCTGGAGCACTCAGCGCGTCCTGGCCACGGCCCCGGCCCCTGCCTAGCATTGCCTATTCCCTGCACCGCCCTGAGGTAAACCACAGCTCTGCCGCGGGCCAGGATGCACTGCGTGTGACCCTCGGGCTGTCTCCTGTCTTGTCTGGCTCGGCTTATTTGACCCTAGGGCCCTGAATGCTCTGTTGGCCTGTGATCTGCCTCTTCAAAGCCACCGTAGGAAGTACTGGACTGAGTGTTCTTTTTGTGGCTGGGGGGCAAGAAGCCCTGGCTTGCTGTGCTCCCCCCACCTCCCCCCCCAGCCCTGGCTGGGTCACGTAGGACTGAGCAAGGGAGGCATTTCTGCCTCTCGTCTGATCCAGGGTCGTGTTGGAAAGGGGACTCTGAAAATCGGCCCACAGAGGCCGTGCTCAGAAGTGTTTCTCTCCCGTTGCCTCTCAAAGCAGCCTGCAGGTGTCTTTCTCCTGTGATGGAGACTCTGGGCCGGTGGGGGGGGGGGGGCGGGGGGCAGACTCTCTTACTGGCAGGGGGCAAGGCCTTCTGGGAATTGGAGGGCACCTGTGTGAAGGGCAGGCACAGCTCTGCCTGCTGCTTCTCTAAAGCCCTTGGCCTGTGCTGTTCCCCCTGGGTCTAGCAGTAGCAACTCCCACTTCCAACCAGTGAACCCCAAACTCCTCCTGCAAAGCAAAGCTGCTAATCCCGGAGCAAAGCCGCTAATCCCGGAGCACGAGGAGTCCCAGCATCCAGCAAGGCCTTAGTCCATTCGATGCCCACGGAGGAAAGGGAGGCTGCCCTGCTCACTTTGGCTGGCCTCACTAGAGACCCCAGCTCTTCCAGAACCAGGTCACTGTGGCTGTGTTTAGATTTCCCTAAGACAAATATTTGCCTGGCCAGTCCAGTCCGGTCAAGAAATGTGCTCAACAGCAAGGGTGGGAGAAGGGAGGGCGCCTTGGCCACAGCTGCTCGGGGAAGTAGAGGAGAGAGGAGAGGGGCTGTCTTGAGGGGCATCCATCCCCTCATCTGGGGTTCTCACATTGCCTGCATATAGCTGCCTGTTTCTCTGAGCCCCTCTGATGAGGCACGAGAGTTTGCCATGCCAGACCCTCAGCTAGCTGGATGGCACGGGTGACGGGCTTTACTGGTTCTTTATGCTCAGTTCTTTGCACGTGAGTGAGTGTCTCCCAGCGGGCTTAATGCAAGATAATCATTCCACGGCCCTCTGTGGAATGCCTGCTGGGAGCCAGGGACCTCATGAGGTTTTGGAGACACTGCTGTGAAGGGGATAGGAGATCAACAACCAACCATTGTGACAAATGCTGTGAGGGCAGGGGCAAGGGCGGGGGCGTGTAGAAGACTATTGGAGAGACGGGCTTTGGTATAGATGGTCATCGAAGGTTTCTGAGGACCCGACAGATACTTACACTGAGATCTGATATGAAGTTAGCCAAGCAAAGAGAGGGGAAAAGTTTCAGGCAGAAGAAGCACATGCAAAGGCCCTGGGGTAGAAAGGAGTCTGGCCTGTTTGGGGAGTGGAGAGAAGGCCATTTTGGCTGGAGGACTGATAAAGCGGGGTTGAGGTTCGAGAGGCTGGCAGGGGTCAGAGGACAGAGAGCCTTGAAGGCTGTGACAAGGACTGGTTTTTACCCCAGGGGCTGTGGGAAACCAAGAAAGAGCTTTAAGCAATGGGAACAGATTTGCAATGGATGGGTCTGTTGCGATCAGAGGTGGCAGCGGCTTGGATCCAGAACTGTTTGTGGTTGTTGGAAAGAGAATAATTTGGGACATATTTAGGGGGACTGGGAAGATGGCACGGGGTTGGGGCTTGTCAGGGGGGTCGGGAGTGTCTGACAAGGGGGCAACTTGTAAGTGGAACTTGGGTATCATCGTCTTCCCACCGTGTCCCCTCCTGCTCATAGCTTCTCGCTGAATTCTGAGGGGACAGAGAGGATGGCCACCGGGGCACCGGTGTCTGACCGGGGTGACGCGGTCGAGATGGAGGACCCGGCATCCCGCTTCCAGGTGCAGAAACACTCGTGGGATGGGCTCCGGAACATCATCCACGGCAGCCGCAAGAACTCGGGCCTGATTGTCAACAAGGCTCCACACGACTTCCAGTTCGTGCAGAAGACGGACGAGTCGAGCCCCCACTCCCACCGCCTCTACTACCTAGGTAAGCCCTCCAGCTGCCCTCAGACCCCACAGACCCCCTTGACCGTGGCAGGGTTTCTGGGACACTGTTACTAAGTTCTCTTGTCTCCAAAGGCCAGCTGGTCCTATTAGAAGGTCCAAAAAGATGGGCCCGGCCCTGGGCAAAATGTCCCACGAGGCCACGCCACCCACGGTGACATCTGTTTAGGGCTGGCACAAGGTGCCCACGGGGTCAGGTGTGCAGGTGAGCGGAACAGAGGGTGGTCCACTGCTGCAGCAGTGCTGTGATTGGGCCTTGAATGTGGCTCTGAGCCCCTGAGGTTGTCTCCAGTCCCGGGTGGCTGGACCTGCCCCCCTGAGTCATTTCCCAGCCACCTGGGCCGTGCCAGTGAATGACTCCTAGCAGTGGGAGTCACCGGCAAACACGCAAGAAGGACCCCGAGGCTCAAAGGAAGGTGCCACGATTGCGTACCGTGTGTGCTGTGAGCTACAACAGAGGGTGGTTGGCCATGGGCTTGCCATCCCCGCCTTAAATACCCGGATAAGCACGTGAATTGCTAGTGACTTCCTTCTTGGGCATGTGCCCTGTCAGCAGCACTTTGTATACCACCTGCAATCGTTGGCAGGTGTATGTTCCCCACTGGCCAGGTGAGAGCTTCATGGCACCGGTGAGGCCTCATGCAGGCCTTGCTCCCAGTAGGTGGACAGCGAATATCTATGGAGCAAGTGAACGTTGCCTTGCTTCGCCTGAAGGTCTGCCAGGGCCCGCAGGAACCGTGCTGAGCACGTTCCTTTGGAAGCAGCACGACACACGACTGGTGACCAGGGGCAGGTTTGCAGCCTTGGCTCTCCACTTGACATCGAGGGCCCGACCGGCCTCTGTGGACCCACAGCTCCGGGGACAATGCCAGCACCGGCCGGGCCCTCTGTCAGGGTTGGGGTGAGGGGTGGTGACGGGTGGTAACACCCGTGAATGCGGGTTGTCCTCTGCACAGGGCTGACCCCAGCCGAGGGTGCCGGCAGTGACTGCCGTGGGTGCCGCATGGCTCTCCCCTTCCCGGAGTTGACACAGCCTGTCTTCGTAGAGAGGCACGTGGAGGCCACAAGGTGGTCTGGTGGGCACGGAGTTAGAAGAGGAGGGGTCTACATCAGGGCTCAGTGAGCGGTGGCCGTCTCCTTTGTACATGCAGTTTCACTGGCGCCCAGCCACTCCCGTTCATTTCCTCACCATCGTACCATCTAGGGCTGCTTCCGGGCGCCGTGGCACCAGAGGCCATATGGCCCCCAAAGCAAAAATATGCACGTTCTGGGAGAGGGTTTGCTGACTCTGGCCGGGGGGGAGGGGGGCTTCACGTGTCATTCACCTGAGGGGGCATGGCTCCCGGGGTCACACGCGGCCAGGACTCGTGGGCTGTGGTGGCTGCTGCTTCTGTCTTCCCCACGATCCTGGGACCCCCCCCCAGCACAGTTTTCCACCCCTCACCAACTCAAGCTCAGGCTGGCGTCCCGGGCAGGGTACTTGGAAGAGTTTCCTGGGGCTCCTGCTGTCACAAATCATCACCGACTTCGGTGGCTTAAAACAACAGAAATGTAGCCTCTCACAGTTCTGGAGGCCTGGAGTCCAAAATCCATGTCTCTGGGCCAAAGTCAAGGTGTCAGCAAGGCCACACCGTGCTCCCTGCAGAGGCTCTAGGGGAGAATTGGTTCCTTGCCTCTTCTGAGTTCCGGAGGCTCCCAGTGCTCCTTGGCTTGTGGCTTATTGCTGCCGTCTTGGCCGCCGGGTGTCTGAAAACTCTCCCACCTCCCTTATAGGGACACGTGATTCCATTAGGCCCACCGGGGTAATCCAGGCTACTCTCCCCAGCTCCAGATCCTGAACTTCATCCCATCTGCAAAGTCCCTCTTGCTGCAGAAGGTATCATAGTCACAAGCTCTGAGATTAGGACCTGAGCATTTGGGGGCCGTTGTTTAGCCAACCACAGAGCTGCTGAAAGGGACAGAAACCCTCTGAGCTAGTTCGAGCTACCAGGGGCACCTTATAGGAAGGGCACAGAGTTGTGTCAGGGAGTCCCCCGACCCCGGGCCTCACGTCATGGCCCTGAGAACCAGGAGCTGCGTGGGGCCCGGGTGTCTGCTCGGCACGTGCTCCTCTCCGTACATTCCCCCCCCACTGCCCCCCTGCCTCCCGCTGCCACACTCCCAGGGTTGCCCATCTCGGGTTCTGGCCACCAGCAGAAATGGACGAGCTATCTCCAAACTTCTGGGAGAGGGAACCAGACAGGTTCAGTGTAGATCAGATGTCTGTCTGCAGCCTGTGCACGTGTCTGGGGTTGGGGTGAGTGGGTCCCTGCGGGCTGCAGGACTCCTACCACAGTGGGTAGGGGGCAGCTCTAGACAAGGGCTGTGGACTTGGCAGAGACCCCAGAACCTTCCTAGGACATCTCAGAGCCATCCTGCCTCTTTTGGGGTGACATTGCTCACGCTTGAGCTGATCCTTCCGTGTCCCTCAGTACCTTCAGGGTACCCTTGGCCTCCACCTCACGTCTGAGTTCTTGGGGCCAGCCTCCCTGAAGCCCCCGTGTATCTACGGTGGTCGTTACGCTGGCACAGCCCCCAGGGGAATGCTAGCAGCCAGCAGGTGTTTATGGTTGGAACAGGAAGGGCCTCCACGGGCCAGGCCCAGCATGCAGCCTGCCCCCACTGCTTCCGCTGGGAGCCCCTGCCTTCTCGGTGCGCACCAGGCTTGCCACTTTGTGCATGTGGAGCCAATCACCCCAGGCTCAGGGAAGGCTCTTTCAGATGTGCATGATGAAGTCCAGTGCAAAGGGCAGGTGAACAGCGAAGGACTTCCGTTGCCAGGAAGGTGGGACGGTGGCAGCTCCCCTGCTCCACGGGGTCAGCTGGTCCCCCTGCAAATGGGTGTCTCGTGTAGGACAGAAGACTGTGGGACAACTCGGGGAGTCCCTGAGAAGGAAGAGAGACCTCTTGTGTCCTTGTTACCTAGAGGAGAGCCTGGGCCCAGCGGGAGTCATGTGTCCATCAGGCTGGCTGCCGAGGCCACAGCGCGCGGTGACGGAAATGGTGCTTGTGCAGACCTGGGCCACCTGCCACCCTGGTGGATGTTGGGGGCTGGGGTGGAGCTAGGCAGGGAAGGCAACAGAAGTCAGACCCTAGGCCTGGACACCCAGTGTCACCGTGACAACACAGGGAATGTGCTGGCTTGTGCCATTTGGTGGCATCGCTTATTAAGCCGCTGGGCAGAGGAGGTGGCTCCAATGTCCTTGGCAAGGCCGCACTGTTGACTTCCTGTTTGGAAAGCTCTGGCTCTCCCCAAGAGCCCCGAGGACAGGGGCCGTCCAGAGCTCCAGCTGCTGGGTTGCAGGCTGCCGGCTGCTGCCTCCCAGCCCTGCACGCTGCTCCATGACCATTCTCTTTCACGAGGTCTAATTCCCAGCGCCTGAAGCTCGCTACTCAGTGGCTTCTCGTACCATCACCACTATCTAATTCCAGAACATTCCATCAGCCCCGAAAGAAACTCGAGGCCCATTAGGCATTGCTCCCCTCCCCGCGCCCCCGGCTCCTGGCAATCATGAGTCCACATCCTGTCTCCCTGGAGTTGCCTGTTCTGGACAGTGCACGCAGATGGGATCATGCACCGCATGATTCTTGTCCCCAGTAGTCATGTGACCTCAAGAAGGAAGGATGCCCCGTGGGCGGGCTGCGCGGGTAGCGTCACGCGCCTGTGCCTCTAGCTGGGGATGAGGGAGTGAGACTGCACAGCATCCAGGGTCCCTCGATGTGGGATCGTGAGCGTTGCCCACCCGCACATCTATGTGACCTCTGCGTTTTCCCTAAATCAGTTTCCAAAGGAAATCTTATTGACCTCATGTTTTCCCTCAAATACATTCTTTTACTAATTATACTTCACATGCCAGTTGTATCATAAGTGGAAACACCATGTGAGTTGCCTTGTGGAGAAGCTGCCTGTCGAGCTAACTGTAAAGGGAGCAGACATTAGCTGTCAGGCTCTAGCCCTGGAGGTGCCAAGCTTGGGGCCCCCCCATATCCCCCTCGTAAGCGCGAGAGCGTGGGGGAGGCGTGCCTGAAGAGAGGCCGGCATCACATGGAGTCTTCCTCCTGGAGAAACTCAGGACTGAGGGGGCTTGGGCTTCCTGCAGTCCGTTGTTCGCCCGTGAACCACAGCCCTGCCGTCATCTGTTGAGTCAAAGATACTACCAGTGGGGAAATAGACGTCTTTTTATTTGCCACTAAGAATATGATAGCACCTTTGACAATAAGACACACCTGAGAGAGGGAAGAACGTGAGACACGGTGACTTACTGCCAAAATAGGCCCACATCTCTCCGAGTGACACATCCCAGGCACCGTGTGACGGGCATTCTGTTTCCGGCTGCTGCATTCACACAGAATCCTCGCTAGGCCGCTCTTGTCCTCCTAGACGAGGTTAGGTTAGGTCAGTTGGTGATGTCTGGGGACATTTGTGTTTGTCACCACTGAGGTGACATCGAGTGCAAGGGGGCTGGAGGGGCCAATTAACCTCCCCCCCTGAGAGCGCCCCAGCCCCACGTCCGTAGTGCTGAGGGGAGAGTGCTGATCAGATGCATGTTTCCCAGCTCCCTCACGTACGTTTGCTCTTACTCTAACCGTGTGTTAGTTCTTGGCCCCAGCAAAAGCCTCTAACAGACCAGAGCCTATCGCCTGTTGAGGGACAGGTTTCCCTGGCCCCCCTTTTGTGCTCTTGCGTGCTACTCCTTCAGTCACTTTGGACAAGGTACTCGTGCAGACGTCTCAGAGGTGGAAGACCCCATTACTGTTGCTAACGTACTTGCACCCAGGGTCGGAGCGTCTGTGGGGAGGGGTGTGCCGCCAGAACACACTGGGAGGAGGAGGTTGAAGGAGAACCAGCTGGGGCCCCAGGGTCCTGGTCCAAGACCCTCTCCCTATCCTGAGCAAGGCCCCCATTCTGGTTTTTCTCTCTTGTCCCCAAGGGATGCCCTATGGCAGCCGCGAGAACTCCCTCCTCTACTCGGAGATTCCCAGGAAGGTCCGGAAGGAGGCCCTGCTGCTCCTGTCCTGGAAGCAGATGCTGGATCACTTCCAGGTGAGCCGCACGGTGCAGGGCTCCGGCAGGAGCCGCCGTGGGCCTCACCCATGGGCAAGGGAGGCCCCACACATTTCCGTAGGCCCTCAGCCCCCAAGCAGCCCCAGCCTGGCAGCTCGTGCAGAGCCTGTGGAGAGGCGTGTGGGCCTCCCTCCCCTCCTCCCCACTCTCCTCAAGCCCCAGAGTGTGCGCTCTGATAAGAACTCTTATCAGAAGCATCTCTTTCCTTTCCTTGCCTCACCGAAGACTTGGAACCAATCCCGCTGAGGCCCTTTGATGGGGACTGGGCTAATAATTAACATCATTCACAGTCAGCTCCCCTCCCCTCTGGAGAAGAGGGCTGGGGAGGGGCGAGGCTGCCCTGGCGTCCACTGAGGTTGACTTCTTTCTGGTTGTAAAAGCAGTGTGACAGCACGGGGTGGGGGCGCATTCTGGATTTCTCTGCGCTGATAGGACAGCTCTCACTTCTGCCGTCCCCGGTAGGCCCCAGGCCGACCAAGCATGGGGTTCGTTGTGCTTCGGGTTCTGCTTTTCAAAAATGCGTTTCTGGCTGTTAACATTCCTTGCATCTCCACGTCTTATTCAGAATTCTCCTTAGGGATGCTGTGTGGTGTCCACGGTAGTCTACCTGCTTAAACCCCCCCAGGGTTAGGTGTGTGGGTGGTCAGGTGGTCCTGAATTTGCCCCGTTAACCCTATGCAGAGAGCGGGAATGGGTGCCGGTGGGTGGTTTCACCGAAAGTTCTGGCTGGACGGGATGGTGATCCAGGCAGGAGGGATTGGCGCTGGGGACCAGGAGACAGCACCCCTTGGGTGGCCCTCCATGCCGGTGGGTAGGGGAGAGCTCTGTCTGTCTTGAAGAGGCTCTGTGGACAAACGTGGGTCGAGAAAGCCCAGAGATGGGCCAGGAGAGGAGAAAGTCTCCATTGAGCCCAGAACCAGTCAGCCTGCCCCGTTACCCCAAGCCTGCTGAGGACCATCACAGCCTCCAGGCTCGGGCCCGCTCTGGCCCCCTGGGAGCTGCCCTGAACAGCTCCGCTTGGCAGAAAGTTCTCTCTGGCCTGGACCGCAGGCAGATCAGCAGATGCCTCTCAGGAATGCTCAGACCAGAGGATCCACGGCCACGGTGCTGGGGTCCCTGGATGCACTGCTGACGTGGCACCGTCCCTATGTGTCCTCAGGCCACTCCCCACCATGGCGTCTACTCTCGGGAGGAGGAGCTCCTTCGGGAGCGGAAGCGCTTGGGGGTCTTCGGCATCACCTCCTACGACTTCCACAGTGAGAGCGGCCTCTTCCTCTTCCAGGCCAGCAATAGCCTTTTCCACTGTCGGGACGGGGGCAAGAATGGCTTCATGGTGAGCCCTGGTCACTGGCCGCGGGTGGGGTCGGGGGCTGGGCAGCCTCCTGTCCCCCTGAGCCAGGCCTCTGTGTCTCCAGGTGTCTCCCATGAAGCCCCTGGAAATCAAGACCCAGTGCACCGGGCCCCGGATGGACCCCAAGATCTGCCCTGCCGACCCCGCCTTCTTCTCCTTCATCAACAGCAATGACCTGTGGGTGGCCAACATCGAGACAGGCGAGGAGCGGCGGCTGACCTTCTGCCACAGAGGTGAGGCCGGTGGGAGGGGGGCGCGCTTCTGACCCCCGGGGGGATGGGGACCTGCAGCACTCGTGTGGATGGTTATCGTGGCCACCGGCACCACTCCTGGAGAGGCCCCCATTCCCGCTCCATTACTCCCAGGCCCCAAGCAGCTTCCTGGATCCTCCCATGTGGTCCTACCATGGCCCAGCTGCCTGGCTTTTGGCCTCCTCTACAGGAGTCGGCCACGGTGGCCTGTCTCCCCTACCAGACAACTTGTTCTGCCTCTCTGCTCTCGCGGGCCCTCCACCTCTGCCCTCCTGTTTGACTCCGCCCGGTCAGGCTCAGACCTCACGTGCTCCCTGGGTTTTCCCTCACCCCCTGCTCCTCAGAAGTGACTTCATTCTCTGGCATATGTGTGTGGAGCTCTGCACTGGCCATGGTCTCCAGTCACCTGGCCATACCACCCCACAGCCCCAGCACCCTCTAAACTGAAGCTGCTCAGCCCAGGCAGCTTGGACGCTGGCCGTGTCCAGAGACATTGTTGGCTGTCATGCTGGTTGAGGATGCTTCTGGCATCAAGTGGGCGGGGGGGTGCGTGGTGGCAGGTGCGGGGGTGCACCTGACACCCTCACTCGTAGGATGCTCCGGCCTCGAATGTCTGCAGTGCTTGGGGGCAAAGGCCTGTTCTGCACTGTGTTCCTCACCCCATCTGTCTCCCTTCCCATCCAGGTTCACCCAGTGTCCTCGATGACCCCAGGTCTGCAGGCGTGGCCACCTTCGTCATCCAGGAAGAGTTCGACCGCTTCACTGGCTACTGGTGGTGCCCCGCGGCCTCCTGGGAGGGTAGGCACCTTTGCATTTGTAAAAGCGCTTCCCCAAGTGTCCCTTTTATTACCAGAGCCACAGTCTGCTTGCTTTTCTGCTCTTTACTCTTTTCACCTAAAACAAACCTCAGCCACCTTTTTATCAGTGTTAGTGTCCCAAGCCATTCAGGCTTCTGTGACAGGGCCCCACAGCCCCGAGTGGCTGATCACCTTGGGCTAGGATTTGACATTTTGAATTTGGGGGGCAGGAAACTTCAGTGCATTGCAGTCCACACACAGGGAACTTGGATGAGAGTAACTGTCCCTGGGGACCACAGTTGGTTTAAATTAGTTCTTGGTTGTTTCCAGATTTTGGTTTTGTTTTTGCTTTGTGTCGTAAACAATGCCACAACGAACATCTTTGTATATATATCCTGACTTTCTGGGAGGTTCTCAGTGGTTCTTAACCAGGGACAGTTCTGTCCCCAGGAGACGCTGGGTGACATCTGGGGACATTTGTCATTGTCACGACTGGGGGCTACATGTATCGAGTGGAGAGGAGCCGGGGCTGCTGCTCAGCATCCTGGAGTGGCCAGGTTGGTCCTGCCCACAGGGAATGGTCTAGCCCCAAACAGTCCCCAGTGCCAAGGATCACAAATCCTGCCATTGAGAAAGTTCTAGTGTAAGAGAGTTGAGCTGAAGCTGCATATAGCTTCAGTCTCGATGGGTTTTGCCAGCAGCTTATGGAGGAAGCCAGATCGCAGGTCCTTTTGTATCTCTTTCTCTGCCCACGTACTGTGGGGCTGCTATTCAGTCAAGCCAGATCTGTCTTCTAAGGGTGGAGGACCTGTTACTGGCCTATGTGCTGCTCATTGATTTCTTCATGGCCTTGGAGCCTCGGGGAGCTTCAGTGGGGCGTACGGCCGTGTCAGAGCCCTGTCTGCTGCGCACTGCTGCCTTGAGTTTGGCTCACCTCGTTCTTAACTTGACTGAAAGGGAAGACTTTACGGTCCTAACCATCAGTAGAAGCGAGACACTAAATCCGGTGCTGGAACGCAGCCAGCGCCACACAAACTGAAGTCGGTTCCCACGAGAAGGAGGGGTCGCTAGCATCAGAGCGGCCCCTGAGGCGTGCGGATGCTGCTGGGAGCCGGGCGGGCTTGCCGCTAATGGTGCTGGGCGCTGTGCCCTGTCCTTCTGCCTGGCTCCGGAGGCTTCAGTGTGCTGCCTGCGCCCCTGTGGCCCATGCCTCTGGAAAGAGGGCCCTGGGTCAGGTCATTCAGCCCGTGGCTCCCTGTGGGCCTGAAGCGTGGGACCACTTTATCCTGGTCAATAGAACGAGGTCATTGGCCAAGAGCAGGATGTCTCTCCCTCGGCGCTCTGGGCATCAGGGTCTGATCCTTCTCTGCTGGGGGCCATCCAGGGCACTGTGGGCTGGTGAGCAGCGTCCCTGACCTCTACTTGAGGTGTTACTCAAGTTCTGACAACCACATGGGGTGGCCCCTGGTTGAGCTCCACTGGCCTAGATGGTCTCACAGGTCCTTTCTCTGCTATGCTGGTGTGGTTCAGAAAGCCCTTTGAGGAAGCCCCCCGAATGCTACAGCCATCAGCCCCGCAGTGTGGCCCTCTCCCAGACCCCACAGCCACGTTTGCCTCCTGTGCTGTCTTACATGGAGGAGCAGCGCTTTTCTTAGGCCGCGGCAGCCCAGGAGTGTCAGAGGTGGAGGCCCAGGAACCCTCCCTGTGGAGCGGACGAACACAGAAGTCCTAGGCACTGGTTTTGAGCAGCCAGTCCCGAACCGCGGGGCCTCAGGCCAGCCCCTTAGGCCCTCCAGTGCTCTGCTGGGTGGGGCCGGGCCGCTGGTTCTGCAGGCATCCCTGGTCCATCCGTGGGGCGTCATAGGTGAGGGTACAGGAAACTGCAGAGACAGGGATTCTTTTCAGCAGCCTTGGAAGGAATGGCCATGGGCTCCCTCCCCATGATGTCAGCCCCGCCAGCCCCGCATTCCAGTCTAAAGTGTCACCACCCGGTGATTCATGCACTTTTCATAATGGTTTTTATCCTCAGCCTTCTTGAGCCATGTCCCAAGTCTTCCTGTGTGTGGGCCGCCAGAACAAAGCCCCACAGATGGGGTGACTCAACAGCAGGCATTTTCCGTCCCCGTTCTGGAGGCAGGGAGTCTGAGGTCGGTGTCAGCAGGGCCGGTTCCTCCCAAGGCCGCTCTCCTTGGCGGGCACACGGCTGTCTTCTGCTCGCGTCCTCACGTGGTCGTCCCCCTGCGTATTTGTGTCTTCATCTCTTGTTATAAGGTCACCAGTCACATTGGATCAGGGCCACTCTAATGACCTCATCTTAACTTGGTTGTCTCTCTAAAGCCCTCTCCCCAACTCCAGCCCCATTCTGAGGTTCTGGGGGCTCCCAACGCAGGAATTCAGTGAGGATGTAGTTCAGCCCGTAACACCCTGTAGGGCCACCTCCCATGCCATTCTGTGCTGGGACCAGCTCAGTTCTCATTCCCATTGCCAGGGTAAGGAAACGGGCCCTAGGATGAGATGTGACAGGGTTATGGTCTAGTAAGCAGTGGAGCTGGGGTTCTAGCCCTAAGGCTCATGCTCTCGTCTGGGCCATGTCGTGGTAGAGCTGAGTGCCCCAAGTGTGCAGGCGAAGGGTGGGGTGGCAGCAGGGATGCACAGCACCCCCAGCAGCTTCCCCTGCCCCTTCCCAGGTTCAGAAGGCTACAAGACACTACGGATCCTGTACGAGGAAGTTGATGAATCCGAGGTGGAAATCATCCATGTGCCCTCTCCCGCACTAGAAGAAAGGAAGACAGACTCCTATCGATACCCCAGGACAGGTAAGGGCACAGGGCAGCGGTCTGGGCCTCACAGAAGAGGCATGTCCCAATCAGGATTCCCCACAGGACCCAGAGAAGCAGGCTGGGCTCAAGAACAATAGCAAGACCGGGGCCACGATGGATGGTACCCACTCTCTGCCTTGGGGCACAGGAAATGGTGGGGGACGGGCAGGGGTGGGGGGTGCAGGCCCTATCCAAGGGCATGTCAGACACTTGTCATGTTGTGAAAATACAGATTCAAGTTTGCCCCATTTCTCAAGAGGCCAGAAATCCAAATTTCTTCAGGAAACAGCCTACTTCTTAAACATTCTTTGAATTACTTAAAAATACTTAGTGATTTGCACACAGTACACATGCGGGTCACATTCAGCTTGTTTTTGACCTCCTTGGAAGCATGTGGTAAGCACCTATTATGTCTGCACCTGATAGAGCTTTCCAGGGACGTCTCCAGGCCCTGGTGTAAGTGGGAAATGTCTGCTTTCCCCCCGCCCCTCTCCCCCCATGGGACCAGCGGGAGAGCTGACACTCAGATGCTACCCGCCCAGGTGCTAGAGCCATGCAGGCCAGAGTTGGGATTGGTCACAGAAATAGCTGGAGCCTTGACCCCAACCCACCTCTTGAAAGTGCCATTTGGTCATCCCAACCAATCAGCCACCTGCCTCCCGACAGCTCAGGACCAGGCTGAGTCATGTGGCCACCTTTCTGCATCATTGATGGTTCTATTGTGGATGTGTCCCGTTTTTGCCACCAACTTGTTTCAAGCTCTCCGAGGCAAGGAGGCATGTTCCTTAATGTTTGTGTCCCTCCTCGACCCGCCTTCCCCCCCCCCGGCACAGGGTCATGTTCTTAAATGGTAAAGAGGGTTGTCACAGCACTGCCGGGAACAAGGTCCAGGTCCAAAGTCAGAAAGGCCTGCCTGAGGGACTTTGTGCCTGGACCAGAGGGGTGACAGCGTACCCACGGAGAGACCTTTGGACACCCGGTCCCTTCCTCCCCCTCCCTCCCACACTGGCTTTGTCACCTTGCTGGGGCATTGCCCCATACCTCCATCCCAGACACCTGCTCTGATCCCTCATGGGCGACACCTGCTGGATTCACCTCCTTCTCATTTCTGCAGGCAGCAAGAATCCCAAGATCGCCTTGAAGCTGGCCGAGTTTCAGACTGATAGTCAGGGCAAGGTGAGAATGGCCAGGGTGCCCAGGAGAAGCTTCTGGATGGAGGAGAGGAGGGGTTGGGGGAGGTGCAGGAGACAGGTGGACAGTTGGGCAGCATCAGCAGGCCACTTGCCCCCTTTCCAAGGGCACGTGCTCTCCTTGGCCAACTGAACCCGAAAAGGCACTGTCATCCCTCAGCCTCCATCTCAAAACTGAGCGGTGAGCCCAGCCTTCCCTGCCTCCGCATGAGGAGGCGATGCTGGTGAGCACCTTTGAGCAGAAGGTCCCATAAGGGTTTCCAGAACAGAGAGCCCCATTGGGTAGTCGTCCAGGGGATTCGACCTCTGACCTGGCCATTCCCCCTCCCCAGCATTTGAGCAGATCCTCACATATAACTTCATTGGAATGGTCAGTGCTCCAGACACTTCTCTGTGTCACCTGGGGTCAGGACAAGTGTCCTCATCACTCAGGGAGCGCTTGCTCAGGACCCCACAGCCAGGAGGGCAAAAGAGGCTATGACCGAGAAAGGTGCTGGGCCTCAAGAAGGGAAACACCCACGCACCAGAGGTTAGAGCACTCAGAAAAGCTGAGGACGCTCTTGAACATTTCTGTCAGAATGACTTTTTGTGTGAGGTTTCAACAAAAAGCATTAGATATCCTTATTTTCAGGATTTGAGGGCTTAGGTCTTGGTGTTGGAATGATGAGGGCCTAACTAAACTCCTCCTCCACTCTTTACCCTAATGTTCTGGCAGATTGTACACACAGCTGACATGAGGTGGCTTTGCTGAGCCCCTCCCAGCTGTTTCAAGTGGTGCCTGGCCCGTCAGACAAGCAGGGTCCTGAGGTGGCCATGGGTGGCGCCAGCTGGGGACCAGGCAGCAGGGGAATGTGGGGGTGGGGGCCATGCTGAGGCCCTGCCTGCCTTTCTCCCGTCGGCCCTCTGGAGGCCATGCCACCCTGAGCCCCCCAGGAAGCTGCAGCGACCACAAGTCGTGTTGCCCAGGGCCACCCGGCTCTGCAGTGACAGTCCAGACCAGAGCCCTCGGGTTCCAGCCCACAAGCTGTCGTAACCAAGTACCACGTCCTGGGGGCTTAAACAACAGAAGTGTATCGTCTCCCAGCTCGGGAGGCTGGAAGCGTGATAGGAAGGTGTGGGCAGGGCTGGCTCCTTCCGAGGCCATGAAGGAGAATCTGTTCCTGGCCCCTCTCCTTGCTTTGTAGATGGCTGCCTTCTCCCTGCACTTTGCCACAAGGCATCTCTGCCCCTGTGGCCCTGGAGTCCACGCTTCATAAGGCGACCACCCCTTTTTTTGGATTGGGACCACCCTATTCCAGTACCACCTTAACTGATGACACCGGCAACCACCCTGTTCCCAAATCCGGCCCCATTTGGAGGCACCAGGAGTCAGGACTCCGACATAGGGGTTCGGGGGACACTGTGTCCGCTGCAGAAGCGCCTGTCTCCTCCTGGGCAGCATGTGGTCAGGCCAGAGTGTGACCCGAGTCTGCTTTCCCTTTAGATCGTGGCGACACAAGAGAAGGAGCTGGTGCGGCCCTTCAGCGCGCTCTTCCCCAAGGTGGAGTACATCGCCAGGGCCGGGTGGACCCGGGACGGCAAGTAGTGAGTGTCAGCAGGACACGGAGGGCTCTCCTTGTCACTCCTTGTCACTCACGTGGTAACCCTCCTGCCACGGTGAGGACAAACCTTTCTAAACGGGGCCCCAGTCTGCTGCCCACAGCCAGATCTGGCCTGACGCCTGTTTTCTTTCAGCCCATGAGCCGAGAACAGCTTTCATGCTTCTGAATGATCAGGGGTAAAAAAAAAAAAAAAAATTCTAAAGGGGGAGAGTATTTCATCACACGTGAAAGTGAGCTGAACGCCACGTTCCAGTGTCCATAAATCAGGTTTTATGGGCACATGGTCACACTCTTCGTGTATGGATCGTCTGTAGCGGCTTTCACGCTAGGTCGGCAGGGCCAGCGCAGAGAAACTGTGTGGCCCACAAAGCGGAGCTGTCTACCTGCTGGCTCTTGGCTACACAGAGTTTGCTCTTCCAGCTCCACACGCTCATCCCAGAACCTGGACGGAGGCACCGTGCCTTTGGTGGGTCACAGGCTCCGGCGGACGCGCACGTCCCTGTGGTGTCACTCCCTGGCTTGGTCTCCATGTGGACACCCGGTTTAACCACCTACAGTCCTAACAGGCCTCAAACACGTTGTCCGTTTACAGTTAGAAAAGCTACAGACAGTTTTTTTTCAGTTTTTAAAAGTTCTGTTTCAAAGCAGTTTTGAGGACAGAACATAATGACAAAAGAGCGCCCAAACAGGATTTTTTTTTTTTTTTAAGTAATCTCTACACTAGTGTGGGTCTCACACTCGTGACCCTGAGATGAAGAGTTGCACTCTCCCCGACTGAGCCTGCCGGGCACCCCGCCTCCACCACCAACAGGATTTTTTTTTTTTTTTTTAAGTTGCTCTAGGCTTCCATCCCAAATCCTTAAGGACTCATGTTGTTCAACAGAATAAACAATTTATTTCCCCCAAAGATAAAGAAAGAACATTGTTCGTACAGAGCAAAACAGGAAGTGAAGAATCGTGTATGTGGCAGAAATCGCAAACGTTTTTGAAATGCCGCTCTAAGGTCTAATGACACAAGATGTTTCCAAAATAGTTGGGTTACAGATGTCTGTCACCCCTCTGGGCTCTCCTGACAGCATGTGCTGGCCAGGAAACCTTTGTGTGCTATGGGCTTACTTGGTCAAGTGTAGACAATGTTGGCAAAGGAAGAATGGTTCTGGTCCCACGTAAGTTTGGGAAGAGAGGTGTTGTCACCCAGCTTCCCCCCACTGGGCCCTGAGGCCCTCAGCTTCTCTCTCCTCTTGCTTTCTCAGCGCCTGGGCTATGTTTCTGGATCGGCCGCAGCAGCGGCTCCAGCTCGTCCTGCTACCCCCAGCCCTGTTCATCCCCACTACCGAGAATGAGGAGGAGCGGATGACCTTCGCCAGAGCAGTGCCCAGGAACGTCCAGCCACATGTCGTGTATGAGGAAGTCACCGATGTGTGGATCAACGTAAGAGTGGGGAGCTGCCGGGTGTGCGCCGCCTGGGTACCCAGATCCCCAGCAGAGCGGGGCCAGGGAGGGCGGGAAGCCCCGGGGGGCTGGGTTTGTCCTCCGCTTGAGTCCAGCCAACTGTCGGAGCCCCACCTTCTGACGCCTCTTCTCTCTTCTTCCCGGACAGGTTCATGATATCTTCTATCCGTTCCCCCAGTCAGAGGGAGAGGATGAGCTCTGCTTCATCCGTGCCAACGAGTGCAAGACTGGCTTCTGCCACTTGTACAAAGTCACCGCCATCTTAAAGCCCAGTGGCTACGACTGGAGTGAGCCTCTCAGCCCTGGGGAAGGTGAGCAAAGCCTGACTAACACCACTGCTCACCCAGTCAGCCATCTGTGGTTCAGTGCGTTACTTACTCACCGGCCCCGCCCTGTGACCAGTCCCATGAGGGAGGGGCAGGATCAAGAAAAAGCCAGCCTTTCCCGAACATCCTTCATGGCCTGGCAGGGGTTATTAGAGCCAACTGTTCATTCAGTCAGTGGTATCTATGTATAACGCTTACTATGCGCCAGGCCTGTCTCACCCCAGGGGTTGGCACACCACGGCCACGGATCAAATCTGGCCCACCACCTGTTTTTATAAATAAAGTTTTATTGGCACATGGTCACTCTCATTCATTTATGGAGTGTCTGTGGCTGATTTCATGCCACAATGACAGAGTTGAGTAGTGTGACGGTGGTGTGACATATATCTTGCAAAGCTGAGAATATTGGCTATCTGGTCCTTTATAGAAAAAGTGGCCAACCCCTGCTCTAGGTGCCAGGAGTATAATTATAAAAAGAGAAAGGAAAATCCCTGCTCTTACGGAACTCTCTAGTGGAAGAGATGGACAGTAATACAAAAACAATCGAGAGTAATGTTCATGGTGGCAGATGCAGCAGGATAAGAGGCTAGAGAGTGAGGGGCCTTCTTTCTAGCATGGGAGGTCAGGGATCATCTCTGGATAACGTGTTATGAAGCAGAGATCTGGAACAGGTGGCAGAGGCAGCCCCACAGATTCCAGGTTGAGGGCACAGCTTGTGCAAAGGTCTTGGGGCAGTAGCTGCCTGGTGTGTTGGAAGAGCAGTGAGGAAGCCCTTGTGGCTGGAGCAGAGTGAGTGAGGGGGAGACATGGGGGAGGGGTGGACAGAGGGGATGAGGCAGGTCGTGTGGGGTGTTGGGGCCTCAGGAAGGGCTTGGGCTTTTACCATTGATCTTATATCATTTTAAAGCCATTCCTAGGGTTGCTGTGTGGAGTACAACCTGAGGGGCAAGGAGAGGTGACAGGGATGGGTCATGGCAGTAGGCTGGGCTAACGCAGGTGGATTTGATTCTGGATGAACTTTGACATCCAAGTCACCATGGTGTCCTGGTGGATTGGACGTAGGGTCGGAGAGAGAAAGAGGAAAGGCACAGGTGCATGGAGGGTTTTTGGATGGTCAGTGTGAGAAAGAAAGACTCTGGGAGGGGCAGTTGTAGGAGAGAAACGTCCATTTGGGGTTTGGATGTATTCACATTGCAGTGCCCCTGAGTGGCTGTGCTGTGTGGGCAGGTCTGCGTGCCCAGAGTGCCAGGGAGCAGAACACATCTGCAGTGGGCGTGTGGGTGTCCTCACAGATGGCCTCTCAGCCTCAGGACAGGAGGGAGCAGCACAGGCTGGGTCTGGGCGGGGAAGCAGTGTGGGCTGAGAGCCACCCCAGGGCCCCTCGGGCTCTCCCCGCAACTCTGCGGACCCCGAGCCGGCTTGTCCTCAGTGGGGGCGTCCCGGGCTCTGCGGGGCTGAGCAGTGTGCCCCTGACCCCCACCCACTCAGTGCCAGGAGCACCCGCGATCGTGACAGCCCTAGATGTCCCCAGACATCGCCCAGTGTCCCCCAGGGCCAGATCACCCCAGGGGAGCCTCACAGTTCAGAGGCAGCCCACAAACAAGCCTGAGGCAGTGCTACACAGGGCATGGAGACCGGAGAGCGCAAAGTGTCCAGGGGAGCCAAGCCGGGGGTCAGGAACAGGCGAAGCCACGAGCTGATGGGGGTCAAGTAAGATGGGGACAGAGGAGCGACTGCTGTCTCGGGGTGTTGTCACCGCTGTCACCTGGGGTGTAACGCAGTCAGCATGGGCTGGCTAGGCCATCTCTGAGGTGGGTTTTCTGTGGCTGTCTTGGTGTTGTGCTCTTCCGTTTGTCTGTCTGTCTGACTTAGCCACCACCACCTAATCTCACCTCAGGAGACCTCACTTGGCACATCTTCGTTCCAGGCTCTGGTGGTCACTGGGTGGAGCTCACGGCAGGTGCCCCGGGGGCCCTCCAGCCTACGTGGTGGGTGCACCAGGTTTCCCATCCACGCTGCGTGGGCCCACCTGCCCTCCAGCTTGCCCTTCCTGTCATGTGGCTCAGGCTTGCTAGGCGACAGTTGGACGGCCGAGAAGGCGAGACCTTGGTCACTTTGGACCAAAAGGCATGAGTTCTTTAAAGGCGCCATCAGCGGGCCTGGGGGAGAGGGAGGAGGGTCAGGAGCCTGGAGGACCAGCGAGAAGTGGGGACAGCACTGGCAGGGGCAGTGTGTCGAGGCCACGTGAGGTGTCCTTCACAGTGGAGGGCCGCTCCAGAGAGGGCCGAGTGGGTGTGGTTGGCAGCCCCTCCCATGAGAGGTGCGGACTTGCACCAGGAAGGCTGTGGGAAAGTGGCTGCAAGGGGGTGGGGTAGTGCATGGCCGGCCGGCCGCTGGGCGCACCGGGTCCTCCTGGAGGGGCAGGAGAATGGAGCAGAAGCAGGGCTGTTAATGGTGGCCACGTGCAGTTGTGCCCCCGACCCAGCACTTTCTGTAGGCGTGACCGAGAACGGCACCATAAAGATTTGAACGAGTGCTGTCCTCAGCAGCACACACATTAGAGCTGGAAGGATACAGAGAAGATTAGCTGGGCCTCTGTGTCGACATGCAAATTTACGAGGCATTCCATGTTAAAAAAAAAAAAAAAAAGATCCAAATGAGCGACCGATCGGCCGTGTTCTGCCTCCATGTGAGTGAGGGACACAGGAGGATCCCAGATTCAGCTGTGCCCAGAACAAAACAGCCATCACTCGTAAACTGTCTCAATAAATTTGTAACACACGCCAGCGGGCATCCCGTAGTTATTTACCTAGCGGAAATTCAAAAGTGAGATCTGCCCCCCAGAATCCAAAAAATCTGTCATAAAAACTCAGCCGAGCCTTTGCCTCAGCCAAAGCGTTTTAACCCAGATCTGGTTCTCCAGAATACGAACATGTGCTAAGAGGTCACAGGTCGCGAGCCCGGAAGTTGATGGTTTGGCCTCTGCAGGGTTCTAAGATCAGTGCGTCCAACACAGACGCAGCTGTCTGGTTCTCCCTGGGAGATGCCGGAACCTGTGCACAGGCCCCGTGGCCCGTGTGGGGGGTCCCCACTCCATCCCGTGTCTGAGGCTCAGCCAGCTCACTCTCGTCTCCCACCTGGCCCTGCTCGTGCAGGGCTCTGTGACAAGTTCGCTCAGGTGGAATTTGGCCTCAGGGCCTTTGAGTCCCCTTCACAGCTGCCTGGGGCCCCCTTCACCTCTTCCTTTCCTTACTTCCAGATGAATTTAAATGCCCCATCAAGGAGGAGATCGCGCTGACTAGCGGTGAATGGGAGGTTTTGGCAAGGCACGGCTCCAAGGTACCAGAATCTCTTTGCAACCCTCCCCACCCGCCCTGCACGCACGCCTGTATGCACACACGTGCCCAGACATGTGCGTACGCTCGCTCCAGCTTCTTTGCAGACCCCATGTGCCTGTGGCTTCTCTCTTCCCTCCTGGCTGCGCCTGCCTCCTGCTCTGCTCCACTCAGCTCCATCCACTGCTCCAGCATGCCCAGGGCCACAGGGCTCTGGTTCTGGCCAGCTGGAGACAAGCCCAGTCCGGGATGTGGGCGCTGCTCTGTGCACCTGTTGCATTCTGTTAGCCTTCTCCCGCTTATGAAACCACCTCTCCCTGGGAGAGCAGTTTACGGGACACTTTGCCTACGGTGGGATTTTCCTGCAGCTTCCAACCGGGGCCTGCCCCAACGTCTGTCCCCGGGAGGTTTGGGGACAAAGATGCAGCTGCAGAGACAAGTGGTGTACCTTCCACTCACCCAGATGCACCATCATAAAAACGTGGCAAGACTTGCCTCTGACCAAAGCTTCTTCACCAGGGTCCAGTTCTACAAAATTCCAAATTTTATGGAGAGAGCTCTTAATCAGACTTCCTGGATCCCTACCTCACACCAGCATAAATGCCTCCTGGACCAAAGACAGACATTAGAGATGTTAGCACGCATGCGTGCATTATAGAGCTGTTCACACAGTGGGAAGTAGTGGTCAGTACACACTTGAGTGAGCCCGAGAGGAGTGATACCGGTACGTACAGGTGGCACAGATACGGGCGTTGATGATAGCATAACCACACCTGACGGATACCCGGTCACTGACTTGGAAAGACGTCCCTATAAATTGTTGGAACAGAAGCAAGGTGTAAGATTTCACATTTCACCGCCTATTTGTAAGGCGAGTCGGAGGGTCGGGTACCAAAAGGTTAAAGGTTGCCTCCTCCTTTGCTGTGGTTGATTCTTGCTAAGAGGCACCCCTGGGCTCCCAGCCTAGCCCTGCCCCTCAGTGCTGGGTGCTTATGCTCCGTTCCCCATCTGTAAGATGGGACCCTCAGGGAGCTCTGATCTGTTCATCTTTATGGCAGAGTCTCTCCCCCTCAGCACTGCCCACATCAGGGCGTCCAGGGCACTATAGGACATCAGCAGCCTCCCCAGCCCATCCATCCCAGGTGTGACAACCACAGATGTCCCCAGATGTTGCTAAACGTCCCCGGCAGGAGGGGGGGGGGACTGCCCTGATGAGGACCTGCTTTAAAGGAACCCAAAGCCCCCAGCATAGCGTCTGGCCTACCTGCCAGCCCAAGTTCTCCCCCTTCTCCATCGCTGTGGGCCTTGCGGCGCTTGCACGCCTGGGTTTTTACCCAGACATTTAAAAAGCCACAGCAGCATTTAATTTAATTTTTATTTTTATCCTTAACTGAAGTCTCGTTGACAACACAGCAGCATGTTAAAGGTTACAAAGGGAAAGACTGGCTTCTCACGTCCCCTCCGGAGGCCGTGTGTGCTGGCAGGGTGCAGCTCTGAGCCGCCTGCACTATTTGGGGGCCTCGGGGCGGGGGGTCCAGGTGCCCCGGGAGCGCCTCCTTCGGGGTGTGCACTTTCTCACGTGGTCCTGGTGACAACGCTGGCAAGTGACTGCGTGTGGTGGGGGTTTTCCAGCGACATTCTGTTTCTAGAAAACCTGCATTTATTTTAAAAGGACGGCAGCAAAGGATACATCAGTGTTTGTTGTACAAACTGAACTGTTCTAAGTAACCCTACACTGGGGATCCCCTCACTCCTCACCCCACTCAGGCTCCCAAAGCCTCATCCCCTCGGAGGTGGCCGACTGCAGCGAAAACCCCGGCAGAGCGTTTTTGTATGCACACATCTCCACAGGACATTGGGGGGTTTTGTTTTGTTCTTCAAAGATTTATTTACTTAAGTCATCTTTGCGCCCAGCATTGAGCTCTAACCCATGACCCCAAGATCAGGAGTTGCATGCTCCGACTGAGCCAGCTGGGCGCCTCTCCACAGGACACTGTTTTAGGGGATTTGAAGGGGTTGAGTTTTTTTAGAAAATATGGTTTTATGTGGCTGCAGAAAAGTGTGCCATAATTTTGAAACCAGTTTGTCTTTTTGGACATTCAAGTCATCGCCTTTTTTTAATATTGAGAACACAGCGTGTTTGTCCTTCTACTTAAAGTCACCCCTTGAGCAGAGCCCTCAGGAACAGTTCCCTGGAGCATAATGCTGCATCAGAGAACACTCCTTCTTTAAGTGTTTTACCTCCATGTTGCCAGGTTGGCCCCGGAAAGGCAGAGTGGCTCTTCCAGTCAGTCCCCAGAGCAGGGTTCCTTCCTGTTCTTCCTGAGGCCTCGTCACTAAACATCACACTGGGGTCTGACGGGGCTTCACCCAGGAAGCAGGTGCCGCTTCTTAGCCTTGAGCACCTGGGTCAGAAGGGTGGGCTGACCTCTTGGGGACCAGGGCTGGGGGCTGATGGGCCCTCGGGCACAGGCCAGCCCCTCCCTCAGCCTCTGTCCTGGGCACTGTGCCCTCAGCTCTGCACTCGCAGCTCTGGGCATGCCCAGAAGGGGCCGTCTGGGGTTGGCGTTCCGATTTCAAGTCCTACCAGAGGACATGCAGTGAGCTCAGATTGCTGTCCTCTCCTGCCCCACCAGGTCTGCGAGGCACTTCTCTCCCAGCTAGCTCTTTTCCGGCCGGTGGGCTAAAGCCAGCTAGGGAGAGAACAAACATCCCAGGCACATAACTCTGGGCCCTCCCTGTGGGGGCAGGGAGAAGGGCCTGGATCTCTCTGCTACGCATCAGCCCCCTCCCTCAGCCACCGTGGGAGCAAAGGCACGGGAAGTCCAAGGCCCGGCCTGGGGCTGCTTCACAAGGCGCCCCTGTGCCCCCACAGATCTGGGTCAACGAGGAGACGAAGCTGGTGTACTTCCAAGGTACAAAGGACACGCCCCTGGAGCACCACCTCTATGTGGTCAGCTATGAGTCGGCGGGCGAGATCGTGCGCCTTACCACACCCGGCTTCTCCCACAGCTGTTCCATGAGCCAGGTGGGCACTCCCTAGATGTGCCGGATGGCACCATTAGGGCACCCAGCCTTAGCCTGTCAGAACGATCTAGAATGTCAGGCAGTGAATGTGCCCAGGGCTACTTCCAGTCCAGGGTAAGCATTTGGTAGCAGTCCGTGGGCTGTAGAACCAGCAACGTGAGCAGGCTCTAGCATCAGAAGGATCTGGGTATGACCCTAGGTCGTCGGTCAGTTACCACCGGGGAAGTGGCAGGGGTAGGGGGGTCCCTGGCCAGGGGACAGATTCCTCTTGGCTTCAGTTTGCTTATCTGTGAAATGGGGGTGATGGTAATAGCACCCACCTCATGTGAGTGGAAGAGTTTTAAAGTTTAAACAAGTGAGCACACAGGGCAGAGACAGTAAATGGGTTGTGACGGGGGCAGAGGGAGCCAAAGCGGACTGGGAGGTCGGGAAGGACACACATCATGCAGTGTTCAGCGCCCCATCCTGCCTACAGAACTTCGACATGTTCATCAGCCACTACAGCAGCGTGGGCACCCCACCCTGCGTGCACGTCTATAAGCTGAGCGGCCCCGACGATGACCCTCTGCACAAGCAGCCCCACTTCTGGGCCAGCATGATGGAGGCGGCCAGTGAGTAGCCCCACATCCCTGGGGACCTTGACCAAGTCTCCCCCCGCATCCCCGGCAGCCTTGGCTTGCCTATCTGTAAAATGAGATGCGGCCCTGTTAAATAACACTGGCGAGAGGGGGCTGTTCTGGCAGCTTCGAGGCAGCAAGTGGCCCCGGGGGCCCGAAGAGCTCATCACTGGGCATCACCAGCGGCCCCACCTCTCCTGTGGGCCCTGCCCCCTGGGCCTGTCTCTAATTTCTGCGCTGTGGTTAGGGACAGCACGGCACAGAGCGACCAGCTGTCAGACATGGGGAGTCCCTGCGGGGGCGTTCTCATCCTTGGGTGGCTGTCTCCAGGGGCATCTGCGCAGGGCACACATCCCGATGCCTTTGTTTGTGGAAGGAGCTGGGGCATCAGGCAGGAGTGCAGCCTCGGGGAACAGAGGCAACTTTCCAGTTTGCCCAAGAGCCTGAAGGGTGGCCAGAACTCTGCTCAGGTGGCCCCAGATTCATTGCTGGCTGCCGAACCATAGGCAAGTCAGTCAGTCTCTCTCAAATGTGTCCTCTATGAAACGGTCTCATGGCAGGCAGTCCATAGGATGAAAACCGAACACTCTGGACAGCGCCTAGCCCATGGGAATCACACACTAAAAAGGACGCCCTTCCCTGACCCCAGATTTGCCACTTGCTGAATTTCCAGAACACTCTAGGAAATAATGCCTGGCGTTTGTGGGGTGTCTTGTGGGCTGGAAAGCATCTTGTTACGTTATCACCCTCTGAGACCCAGTAGAAGTCTCCAGCCAGTAGCTCACTCAGTCTATGACTCTCCCCACATCACCGCAGGACCTGATAGAGCAGGAACCCTGGGCCTGGTGTTACAGATGAAACCAAGGGAAGGGTGGGTCCTACCGAGACACCCAGCACAGCAAGGGGGACAGCAGTGGGAAGTCCGGGGTCCTGGTGCCCAGCCCTGGGCTTGCAGGCAGGTGGACTGAGGCACCGCGTCCAGAAATGCCCAGACTTGCCATGTTTGCAGCCCACCTCCATGAGAAGTGGGCAAACACGGTCTGTGCACCAAGCCCGGCCACGCCCGGTCATTTAGGGACTGTCCATGGCCACACCGGGGCCGAGACAGCCAAGCCGTGTAGTTAAGACACAGAGACAGAAGTACTCACCGTCTGACCCTTTACAGAACCTATGTGACAATTGACTTATTTCCTTTTTAAATTGACTTCCTCTATTTACCTAAATAAACTTTCAAGGTAATCATAAAGAAAGATGTTTGCCTCACTGTCATGATTGGCAAACCAGTGGTGCTTGGCAAAGGTGAAAATCAGGGGCAGACAATAGCAGAGGCATGGCCATCCCCGTTGGAGATCAGATCAGCAAGTGTCGGGGGCTCTGGGGGACCGCAGCCTGCCACGCGCACACTCATGGGACCAAGCGTCCTTTGTGGCCCTTGGATTCTGATGTAAACCATCAGGAAGCACAGAAGACAGGGTGCCTCCCACCCTCCCTCCACAGCCGAGGGCCAGGCAGTGGCGCCTGGGCTTCATTCAGCCAGATGTGCTTCCCTGGCGCCCTCTGGCCCGAAAAGCCACAGCTGCTCTGTCTCTGCAGGCTGCCCCCCGGATTACGTGCCCCCGGAAATCTTCCATTTCCACACGCGGTCAGACGTGCGGCTCTACGGCATGATCTACAAGCCCCACGCTGTGCAGCCAGGGAAGAAGCACCCCACTGTCCTCTTTGTGTATGGAGGCCCCCAGGTGGGTGTCAGCCCTGCTCCCCACACCCCCTTCCTTCACACCAGGACTTGGGTGCCAGCTAGGCCAGAAGGAGGGTTCATGCAAGGGGGCCGCAGCCCCACTGACCACACAGGGTTCTTGGGGGCCCTTGCCCCCCTGCCTCTGGGTCTCTGTACACCCCACCCTCTCATACAACTCCCTGCCCCCTTCCCCTGCTGATGCTCCCTTGTCCCTCTGGGAAACCCCCCTAACCCCCAGGTGTCTGTCTGGTCCACCTGCCCAGCAGTGACCCGCTGTCACCCCTAGTCACCTGCTTGGGGACAGAGGTAGCCATGGGCCCTGGGCCCAGTTCTCTGAGAAGGGGACAAGACAGGTCCAGGCAGGCAGATGGGCATTGGGGTCCATCCAAGATGGCAGTTTCTCACCTGGGGGTATTCTGTCCCCCAGGGAACACTTGGTCATGTCCAGGGACATTTGTAGCCATCACAGCTATGGTGGGGGCCTGGGACAGTCAACGCCCTGCAGTACCTGACATGGCCCTCCCATGGCAGAGACTGATAAAGCTGCAAACGTCAGTAGAGCCAAAGTGAGGAACTGGGTTGAGTCAAGTTACTCCGAGAACACCACCAGTTTTTGTCTGTTTTTAGAGAAAACTGCAGGTAGAAAGGGGGCAGAATGTGGCTGAAAATATCAGGGAGTGATTCCAGGGTAGGGCTTCGGCAGAGGCCCTGGCTGAGGAGGGAGCCCATCCTAAGCACAAGCCTGGTGCAGAGTGGGCCCCTGCCTGACCTTCTACTTCCCCGTGGCTAGAACCCTTTCAGAGCCATCTGCAGCTTCCACAGTAAAGTGCAGGAGCTTTGGTGAGGCTGTAAGACCCCCGGCCCCATCCCTCTGGCCCCTGGCCCATCCAGCCCCTCCTGCCTGGTATCTCACACTGGACTCCTTGCCACTCGTCCTAAAGCTCCACGTCCCCTCCTTGCTCTCCCGTCACAGGTGCAGCTGGTGAATAACTCCTTCAAAGGAATCAAGTATTTGCGGCTCAACACACTGGCATCCCTGGGCTACGCCGTGGTCGTGATCGATGGCAGGGGCTCGTGTCAGCGAGGGCTTCGGTTCGAAGGGGCCCTGAAAAACCAAATGGTAACATCTCTCCACAGTTTCTCTGAGCCTTTCCTGTGTGGTGAGGGCAGCCCTGGGGCTCGGGGGCAGCTCTGGAACACCTCCTCAGGGCCAGTCCCGGCCAGGATGCCAGGCATAAAAGTAGGGCAGCCTTTTGGAACCAAGGAGAATGTCCACTCTGATGCTGTGCTCTGAGCCACACCCCATGGGGAGACAGGTATCCACACATCCCACCTGGTGCCTAAGGCCCAGATGAGCCAAACATGTCAGTATGGGCCCTGTCAGCAGGAAGTCCCAATGGCTGGAACAGACAGGGACTGGTGGCTATAGAAGTGGTGCTAATGGTGGTGATGATGGTGGTGGTGAGGATGGAGACAGTGGTGGTGATGGTGGCAGAGGTGATGAGGATGGAGCTGATGGTGCTCGTGGTGGGCATGGTGGTGGTGATGAAGATGGAGGTGATGGTGGTGGTGGCGGTGAGGATGAAGACGGTAATGACACCTGCTGTTCATCGAGCCTCAGCCTGTGCCCAGCCTCTGAGTGCGGGACAGTCGCCACCTCGCCCACTGTAAAGTGGCCCTGTTCAAGTGGACGTCCTGTTTTAGGGATGAGGAAACTGAGGCCCAGAAGGGGAGATGGGGCTTTCTCCGGGTCAGCCAGGAGGTGGCAGGTGGGGTCGGTGCCCTGCTCGTCTGGCCACCGCCCCCCGGGAGCAGGTTGGAACAGGGTCTGGAGAGAGGGGGAGCTTCCCGAGAGCTGCTTCTGGTCCGCGAGGGACAGAGGTGGGACAGCAGGGCACGCACATGGAAGGAAAACTCTGAGAGGTGCCCGGCCTCGTCCCTCAGGGCCAGGTGGAGATCGAGGACCAGGTGGAGGGCTTGCAGTTTGTGGCCGAGAAGTACAGTTTCATCGACCTGAGCCGAGTTGCCATCCATGGGTGGTCGTACGGAGGCTTCCTCTCGCTCATGGGGCTGATCCATAAGCCCCAAGTGTTCAAGGTGGGTCCCGCCCCGTCCCCCCTCCTGGTTGCAGGCACCCGCCTGTGCCCCTCGGAGCCCGCCCCCCCTGGAGAGGCATCTCGGCAGGGGCCTTGCCACGTGGCTGTTTCTCCCCGCAGCAGCCCCGTGGGGCCGAGCCCCCCTCCTCATTGCCCGCCACTGCTGACCCCAGGATGGCATCCGGCTGCACAAAACCCCGCCAGCAGCTCTCTGTGGGAGGCTGAGCCCGGGACCCCGGCCTCGGATGGGCAGAGGTGGGGCATGGTGTGAAGAGCGTCGGGGGAGGGGCCCCCAGGCCGGCGGCACTGTCAGGGCACCGCGGGGCGGCGATGAGGAGGAGGAGGCAGGAAGGCAGTGGGGCCAGGGAGGGGCCGATCCCGGCCTGAACGCCCTCGTTCAGCTCACCCGCCCTCCCTCGACAACGCACGATCCACGGGGGACACACGGTCTGAGGGCCCCTCCCCTGCCAGCCCCCCCGTGTGCATGCCCGCTCCTCACATCCTTCCGGGGGAGGCCCCGGGACAGCCGGCAGGCAAGCGAGGGCTCCTGAGACCTGACCCATGTATGTGTGTCTCTCTCTCCTCTCCTCTCTCTCTCTCTCTCTGTCTCTGTCTCTGTCTCCCTGACCCCGCTCTGTCCACTGTGGCCCTCAGGTGGCCATCGCGGGCGCCCCGGTCACCGTCTGGATGGCTTATGACACAGGGTACACCGAGCGCTACATGGATGTCCCAGAGAACAACCAGCTTGGCTACGAGGCGGGTTCTGTAGCTCTGCACGTGGAGAAGCTGCCCAATGAGTAAGGCCCTCACCCGCCCCAGCCTTCTGGGTCACCGCGGCCCCCATTTCTCTCCCGCCACCCCTCCCGGGCCCCTGCCATTTCTGTCCGGGATGCTCCCCCCGCCCTGCCCTGGGGCCGGCTGTCGGCGAGGCTGGGCGTCCGCGGCGGCCCCCCGCATCAGCGCTGTACTCCTGTGGCCTCCGCACCTCCCTCTCTGCGGCCGCCTCACACCCCGAGGCCTTCCCTTCTCACTGCTCCTCACAGAAGCAGGCCAACACCAGGCTGCCCTGTGAGGGAGGAGGCCTCGGCCCTGCCCTCAGAATGATGGAAAGAAGGCTCTAGAGTCACACTGCTTGGCACATGCAGGCTTCCCTCACTCCCCAAGCACGTGTCCAGCTGTGGGGCTGTCGGTTGGTCTTGAATCCGATCAGCCTCAGTTTTGTGGGATTTGACATGCGGTGGTTCGGGACACAGGTCCACGTGGTTGTAACATCCGGGGCCGTGGGACCAGCTTAGGCATACCGTGTCATGCTTCGGTATCGGCCTTTTTCTCTGTGGGGGGGAATGGTGTTGCCGCCCTCTGGTGTGGCTCCATCTGCTGAATGACTTCCCAGGGCCCACGCCTTTCGTGCTAGGCTCCCGATGCAGGCTGACCCCGCCTGGGCCCCTCTCCTGCTGAGGCTGCTCTCCGTGGTCTGGAGTGTGGCCCGGGCTCCCTGGGGACAGCCAAACTCGAAACCCAGGGCTCTGGGCTGTGCCGTCCGGTCCGGGAGCCAGGAGCCCTATGTGGCCCCTGAATTTCAGTTCATGTTGGTTCACAGCCACTGACAGAACATTTCCATCGAGACAGACACAGACTGTGTGGTGGTTGTCAGGGGGCCGCAGGAGACTGCTAATGTCGGGGGGCTCTGCTGGAACCGGATAGACGCGGTGGTCCACAACACTGTGAATCCACCAAATGCCCCTGAATCGTTCAGTTTGAAATGAGGGGTTTTTAGGTTATGTGAATTTCACCTCAATAAATTATTTTTAAAAATCAAACTTTTAGGGGCGCCTGGGTGGCTCGGTCGGTTAAGTGTCTGACTCTTGATTTCGGCTCAAGTCGTGATCCTCGGGGTCGTGAGATCGAGCCCTGCGTGGGGCTCCACACTGGGCATAGAGCCTACTCAAGGCTCTCTCCCTCTCCCTCTGCCCTCCCCATCCTTGCCTGCATTGCACTCTCTCTTAAAAAAAAAAAAAAAATCTAATTTTTAAAAACTACAGTTCCTCGGCCACTCTTCCCACATTTTAAGTGCTCAGTAGCCACATGTGGTGATGATTGTGATGACTGCATTGGGTGGGGCAGGTCTAGAACATTCCATCATCCCACAGTGCCGGGGGGCAGCACTGCTCTCTAGAAGCTTCCCTGTGGTTCAGGGCATACTACACACAGTGCGCCCACCCGCCGCTCCCCTCCTTGCCTGGAAGTGGGGAGTCCCCAGACCTGCTTGTCGCACCCCCGGCTTTCGGGCTTTCGGTTCTGCCACCGAGGGCTGCTGAGCTGGCGCTGGGCGGGAGCAGAGGGTCCCTCCTCAGACCCTCACCCAACCTTGTCTTCCAGGCCCAACCGCCTGCTCATCCTGCATGGCTTCCTGGATGAGAACGTGCACTTTTTCCACACAAACTTCCTCGTCTCCCAGCTGATCCGAGCCGGAAAACCTTACCAGCTCCAGGTGGGTGGCGCCTCCCCAGGAGCCCGCAGGGTGGGCAGGGCAGAGTCACTTGCTGCTGCGCTGGCCCCCAAGGCAGGGCTCCCCCCACCAGCTGCCTCCACCCCTCCCCGGGCCCCCCATGGCCCCACATCCAGTCAGCAGTCATGGACTGATCTGCACCCTGAGGGGACAGGCCAGCACACCCCCGCAGCTCTGCCTGGTGGAGGCAGGTCAGGGTTAAGGAATTTATCACGCCCACGCCATTTTACCTTAAACCAAGAAATTTGCCTGGAAGGAAGGTACAGGACGCTGAAAGCATCTCAGGGTGACTGGGTTCAGAGAAGAGTTCCCTGGAGGAGGTGACATTGAAGGATGCTGGAGAGGGGAGGTGTGGGAGAATGCGGGGTTAGACACCAGGCACGGGGAAGTGTCTGGGGCCTCTCCTGGGCCTGGAGACCAGGGTGGTTGGAGTAAGCGGTTGAGGAGTTGGGGGCAAAGGCGGGGCGATGGGCAGGGTGCCACCAGCTCGGGCGAGGGGTGGGGTGTTGGGCAAGGGGCGTGGCTTCCATGTAAGGGGGCGGGTCTTGTCAGTGAGAAGTGGGGCCTTGGTGATGAGCCAGGCTTCTGAGAGGGCAGGGGTTGGAGGTGAGGGGTGGGGCGTTAGTGGCGAAGGGCAGGGCTTCAGCGGCAGGGGCGGGGCTTGGGTGAGGGGCGGGGCTCGGCTGGATTTCCTTCAAAGGGTGCCGTGCGTGGGCCCGCCTCCCTTGGGACCCCCTCCCTACGGGGGCCCACGGGAGCCAGTGGGATGTGAGCCATAGTCAGTCGTCCTAGCAGGAAAGGGGCCGGCCAAGCGAGAGAGGTAAGAGGGGCGGGTTTAATCACGTGCTGCCACCCCCGGTGTTTCTGCCTCCCAGAAGCCTCCACACGCTCGGTCCTCAGGGGAGCGCTATGTTGCCATTCGACAGATCGAGAAACTGAGGGTCGCAGGGGAGGAGGGACAGGCCTCAGGGACCTGTGGCTGAGCATGCCTTTCCGGACAGGGCAGGAGGGAGGACATGATCCTCACAGACAGGCCAGAGGCAGCTGCAGATCAGGGTGAGGCAGGGCGGCATGGAACCTCACACAGCCCTGACGAGTGCGAAATCCTGCTCCGCAGGTGGCCATAGGCTGTAGGTCCATTAACCTCGGGCCTTTCCTCCTCTCCTCGTCTGTGACATGGGCAGGATAACTCCTGCCTGCCAGTGAGATTTCAAGGGCCAAATGGCTCGTCTTGGGAGAGCGTTTGGCACACAGGGTGGGCCTGGCGTCCTGTGGCCCTGCCTCCCCATGAGAAGTTGTGGGCGAGGTGAGATCCTCTGTTGGGGGTGGGAGCAGGAATGCGTGTGAGGAAGGTGGGGGCGGACCCCGTCTTTTGTTTCAGGTCCCCTGGAGCAGATGGACTGGGAGGCTGGTGGTCCCCGGTCCTCCTTGTTCACATGGCACCCTTGTAGACCAGGCCCTGGCCTGAGGGCTGAGAGCACAGCAGGGAACCTCACAGACTCTCTCCCTGCCCTCACAGCCAAAAGGAGGAAGAAGTAACCAGGCAGCCAGACCCAGGGTGGTGTGAGAGGTCTGTCCCTGGCAGTGCTGGTGCCCAAAGTGGGGAGAAGTGAGGTCCTGCAGCAGGAGACAGGGTCTTGATGCCAGACTGGCAGGTCCTTGCAGGGTTCTGCACTGGGGACTGTATGATTAGACTTGTGCTTCATCCAGGGATGGATTAAAGAAGGCAAGGGAGAAGGAGGAGAGACCTGTGGGCACTTGGATGTATTCCAGAGTAGTGAACTGGGGCAGTGGCTGTGGGCCTGGAGAGGAAGGAATGGTTTAGTTCACAAACCCATCTTGCTGGCAGGGAGAGGTGAGGAATGGGCCCCCTGGCCCTGGTACAAGCCAGCTCCACCCAGCTTGAGACCAGAGTTGGGTACTTTGGGAGAGTGTGCAGCAGATTTCAAGCCTGTCCCCCCAGCCCCCAGGGTCTATCTGAGACCTGCTAGGGTGCCAGAGCCCTCCTTTCATGGTCAGAGGCAAGACCTAAGCTGTCACCGTCACCCAAGGGCCTGGTCGTCAGCTCAGCCAGGTCTCAGGGACTGGCCCTTGGCACCGCTCCTCTCTGGGGATAATGCCCCCCTCAGGTGGTGGGAGAGAACCCAGAAAACACTTGACAGAACCCAGGGTGGGAGGCCTGTCGTGGGAGCCATGGCATGTGCAGTCCTCATGTGGCCTTTTAGTCGAAAGCAAGTGGCTCCAGTGAACAGTACCAAAGGTCCCAAAGGTTTGATGCACTGCCCCCTCCACTGACGTGGGTTCATTGCACCTCCGCAGGTGTGAGGGACAGCTCCTAGCTTGCGGGCAGAGAGGCAGTCCCTCGAATGTGCCATTCTGAATGTGCACGTGCTCTGTGTTTGAGAGACGAACTTGGCCAACCTTCGAAAAGGCCTGGAGAGGTCCAGATTCTTCCTCCGGTTTTGGAGGCGGGTGGCTGCGGTCAGGGAGGTTGTCACTTGCCCAGAGTGCACAGCAAGCCAGTCGGGGGCAGAGAGGATTTGGAACCCAGGTCCACCACCCAGGAGCCGCCCTGAGCTGGGGGGCGGGGAGCGGGGGGTGGGGGTGGGGACAGGATGCCTGGCTGGCGACCGCCTGGGGCAGGGTCCCTCTGTGTCACCAGCCCTGTCTTCTCTGTCCACCCAGATCTACCCTAACGAGAGACACAGTATCCGCTGCCCGGAGTCCGGCGAGCACTATGAAGTCACGCTGCTGCACTTTCTACAGGAATACCTCTGAGCCCCCGCCGCCCGGGGCCTGCACATTCAGAGCACAAGTGGCTTCACCGCCGCCATCGCCGCCGCCGCCACTGGAGGGAGCAGGCGGGAGGGCCCGAGTGGCCCCCGCAGACCCCGCGCGGCGCCTCCTCCCACCGCCCCCGCTGGACAGCCCCCCTCCGCCTGGAGCCTCAGCCTTCGCTGCCCCCACGACTTTCTCCTTTTTGTAATGCTCCTGGGTTTTTTGCCGCTGCTTCTCGGTTGCCAGGACGGAGAGATGAGGCCCACATCCAAGAAGCACTTCCTCAAGCCATCCCCACCCCTCAACGTTGTCCGGGAGCTGGAGCCTCAACTCCACCGGGAACCCAAACCGGGCGGGGCCCGGCCTCCTCCCCGCCCTGCCGCACACCGGCCGCACAGAAGCATGCGTTTGCCTTTCCTTCCAGACCCGCCCACTTCATAGTGTGTTTTGTTTGGGGGGCCGTTTTTGATGATTATTTAAAAGACAAAGCAAAGGGTGCCTAAACCTAGAATGGGGTCCGCCGCCGGGCCGCGGAGTTCTACCCAGTCAGCACCCGCGCGGGGGTGGGTAGACGGGGCTTCTTCCAAGCCGGGCACGGGGGTGGTGCGCAGCGGGCGGGGAGCCTCCCGCCCTCCCCGGAGCTCTCAGGCCGGCTCTGAAGCAAGCGCGCGGCCCCGCTCTCCGCCCGCGCACACCCGGGGCTCCAGCCTTGGGAGCGGACCCTTCCCCGCCTCAGGGTTATCCTTACTTCTTCCTTTTCCTCCCTACCAAGTGTTCTGCCAGGGGCGGGCAAGAAGAAAAAAGAAGCAAAAACAAAAAACACCCCACCAGAAACGAACCACCTCTACATATTATGGAAAGAAAATATTTTTGTCGATTCTTATTCTTTTATAATTATGTGTGTAAGAAGTGGACTCAGTAAACGATTCCAGATTGGAAGCGCAGCCGCCTGCCTGAGGTTCCTTCCAAGCCTGGGGCCGGGGCTGGGGGCTCCTCCGACGGGGGGGGGGGGGGTGCTGCTGGGCGGTGCCCCGCTCCTCATCAGACGGGTCCCAGGGAGGACCGCCCCGGGGTCCTGATGCAGCCCCTGTTTGTACCCCAGGGACCCAGCCCAGGGTGTCCCGGACGGCCCCGTCCGCCCGCAGGCTTCCTCAGGGCAGCAGTAGCTGCCAGGGTGCACGTCCTTCTGGCCCGTTACTCTGCCCCGGATGCCTTCACTTATTATTGGTATCTGTGCTTGGCCAGAGGCTTGACTCCGTGGTTCAGGAATCAAAGGAGGGCAGGCCATTCCCCTTTTCCCGTTGTCCCAGCAGCCGAGACCTAGGGAGACCAGAGGCTGCCTGAGCAGATGGCTCTCTGGTAACTTAAGTCCCTAACAGCAGGATGGCCTCTCCTGGCACCTTCACCCTCCCCATACTTGGGGAAGTCCCACTTTTATTTTTAAGGGCTTAACAAGTAAAACGGTAGTGCAAAAGGATACAAAGAGAAAAGACGCCTTCCCTCCAGAGAGGTGATCACCTCCCAGTCTCTTTTTTTTAAATTTTATTATGTTATGTTAGTCACTATACAATACATCGTTAGTTTTTTTTTTTTTAAGATTTTATTTATTTATTTGACAGAGACACAGCGAGAGAGGGAACACAAGCAGGCGGAGCAGGAGAGGGAGAAGCAGGCTCCCCGCTGAGCAGGGAGCCCACTGTGGGGCTCCATCCCAGGACCCTGGGATCATGACCTGAGCTGAAGGCAGACGCTTAACGACTGAGCCACCCAGGCGCCCCCTACATCATTAGTTTTTGATATAGTGATCCATGATCCATTCTTTTTGTATAACACCCAGTGCTCCAGGCGCCTGGGTGGCTCAGTTGGTTAAGCGACTGCCTTCGGCTCAGGTCATGATCCTGGAGTCCCGGGATCGAGTCCCACATCGGGCTCCCTGCTCGTCAGAGAGTCTGCTTCTCCTTCTCACCCTCCTCTCTCTCATGCTCTCTGTCTCTCATTCTCTCTCTCAAATAAATAAATAAAATCTTTAAAAAAAAAAAACAACACCCAGTGCTCCATGCAGTACGTGCCCTTCTTAATACCCATCACCGGGCTAACCCATCCCCCCTCCCCCCTCCTCTCTAAAACCCTGTTTCTCAGAGTCCATAGTCTCTCATGGTTCATCTCCCCCTCTGATGTCCCCCCCTTCATTTTTCCCTTCCTTCTCCTAATGTCCTCCCTGCTATTCCTTATGTTCCACAAATAAGTGAAACCATATGATAATTGACTTTCTCTGCTTGACTTATTTCACTTAGCATAATCTCCTCCAGTCCCGTCCATGTTGATGTAAAAGTTGGGTATTCATCCTTTCTGATGGCTGAGTAATATTCCATTGTATATATGGACCGCACCTTCTTTATCCATTCGTCTGTTGAAGGGCATCTAGGCTCTTTCCACAGTTTGGCTATTGCGGACATTGCTGCTAGGTACATTGGGTGCATATGGCCCTTCTTTTCACTACATCTGTGTCTTTGGGGTAAATACCCAGGAGTGCAATTGCTGGGTCATAGGGTAGCTCTATTTTTAATTTTTTGAGGAACCTCCACACTGTTTTCCAAAGTGGCCGTACCGACTTGCATTCCCACCAACAGTGTAAGAGGGTTCCCCCTTCTCCATAACCTCTCCAACATTTGTTGTTTCTTTTCCTGTCCAGTTTTGCCATTTTAACTGGTGTAAGGTGGTATCTCAATGTGGTTTTGATTTGAATTTCCCTGATGGCTAATGATGATGAACATTTTTTCATGTGTCTGTTAGCCATTTGTATGTCTGCTTCAGAGAAGTGTCTTTTCATATCTTCTGCCCATTTTTTGACTTGATTATTTGTTTTTTTTTGGGTGTTGAATTTGAGAAGTTCTTTATAGATCTTGGATACCAGCCCTTTATCTGTAGTGTCATTTGCAAATATCTTCTCCCATTCTGTGGCCAGTCTCTTTCTTTAGCACCTGAATTCTATTGCTCCCTCTGAATGTGCCAGAATTTATTTTGCCAGGCACCTATCAAGGGATAACCAGTTTTTCTGGGCTTTTTTGTTTAAATCAGTATAAATCAGGGGTCAGTGGACTTACTCTGTAAAAGGCCAGAGAGTAAATATTTTAGGCCTTGTGGGCCAGACAGCCTTGGGTGCAACTACTCCACTCTGCCCTCCTAGTTCAAAAGCAGCCATGGATGATATGTAAAGGAGTGTTTGGCTGGGTGCCAATAAAACTTTATTTACAAAACCAAGCAGCCCGCCAGATTTAACCCACAGGCTGTAATTGACCAACCGCCAGTATAAGTGATACTGCAACAAATAGTCTTGCACATATTTTGGGCATATGTTTGAGTTTATAGGGTAAGTTCCTAGAATTATCAAAAGGCATACTCGTTTTTAGTTTCACGGAGTATTGCCAGATTGCCTTCCAAAGAGAACCACCTCCATGTAAACTGCTCCAAGAAGGGTGAAGTGTGCCTGTTTCTCCATTCCTTCACCAGTACTACCTGCTATCAAATATTTTTATCTTTGCCAATCTTAGGGGTGAAATATGGCATCTCACTGTAAGTTGAACTCACATTTCTTTTAGGTGTGGGAATATTTTCATGTTTGAAGACACTTGTTCACTAGTAATCATTGGCCCACCTTTCTTTTGATCTATGGGCCTCATTGATTTGTGGGCTCTCTTTACATATGAAGGAAATCAGTCCCTTGTCATCCATCTTGCAAACTGAACGATGTTGTCAATCTCAATGTGTTCTACGGGTACAAAGCTCAGTCAATGAATGTTTGAAATCCCAGTCTTAAGAATAAGATGTCTTTCACTTAAACCTCTGTAAAATAAATTGGAGGAGGGGACTGGTCACAAGTCACAGAAGGACAGAAACTGATGGCAAAGGGCACTGGGCTTGCTCCAGGAGTCTTGGCAGCTGGAAACCTGCATTTGTCTCAAAGCAGGAACTCTTCCTCAGAACCTTCTACTCCTGTCTCACTCAGTCAGTACTCAGATTATCATGAAACAGCATCCATTGGCCTAACTTCAGTCAGTCACATTCCTACCCGACAATGAGGCCCGGAAATAGAAGTGGGGTGCCAACAGGAAGGAGGGTGGATGATGGGCAGCTACAAAAGGACAAGTGTCTGTTGGCAGAAGGTCAAGGTCTCGGAGGTGGTAGGTAGAGGCATTTGTCTCTTCCAGGCTGTTATGTGGGCCACTTTTCTCCACCACTGGTGGGGGAATCCGATCCGTCAGTGGGGGATCCCCAGCACTGTTTGAGGCTGCCTGTGCATATGCTTGCTGGCTTTCCTGTTGGAAAATCTCATCTCTTCCCTAATTGGCAGGAACCCATATCTGATGGACATAAAAGCCTGTGTCGTATTGGATGCAGAGACTTCCCGGTTTGTCATTGGTCTACCAAACATGTTTATGATATTTCAACACAAACAAACAAAAACTATGGACACATAGGAAATTGCAAAAATAGTACAGATCCCATGGACCCTTCACCCAGTTTACATCTTATCTAACCATAGTACATTGTCAACATCAGGAAACTGACCTGAGTGCAATGCAATTAACAAGAGTCTATACCTTGTATGGATTTTATCAGCCTTTACATATGTTCGTGGGTGAGTGTGTGTGTCTATTTCATTTTGTCACCTGTATAGATTCCTGTAACCAACACTACAGTCATAATACAGAACTGTTTATTCTCAAGAAAGGAGTTCCTCCATGCAATCCTGTTATAGCCACACCCATCGCACTTATGGTGTCCTGAACAGAGAGAGTTTTCCATTGATATTTGTGTCACCAAATGGTTTCCTTAAGGACTGCTAGATTTCATGTCATGATTAAAAAGGAAGATCTTTGGAATGAGGGTTTTTTTGTTTGTTTGTTTGTTTGTGTTTTCACTTTTAATCTCTCCAGTATGATTTTTTTTAAGCAAGAAGGAAAAACAAAAGAGGTTTGGGCTCAGTCTTTCTGAAAAAAAACATGCACATACAAACCTCCCTATCTTCAGTGGGAGACTCAAACAGCTCACAATTGAAGTATCTTGTTCGCAACAGCGCTTGGCCACTAATTGAATCCTTCAGAGTGATGGAACTGAAGGTCAAACACAGCAGGTGAGGTAATGGGAAAGACATCAACAGGCCCATGCTGTGTGAAACACAGAATAAGACTTTGATCATCCAGTTTATGGAGTCAATTTCTAATGGGCCCAGAGCAGGCAGTTGCAAGGAGAAAGAAATTTCTTAATGCGAGCAGATATCCCAATTTAAGACAGGCTGCCCATACCAGAAGGGCATCAATTTTGGAATTAGGGTTATCTGTGGAGCTGTCAGCCTGCTGGAGGATCCTCCTGACCTCCCTGACATTGACCTTCATCCTCTGTATCTGTGGGGGTTAGAGTGATTTGAGGCCCTGACAGGTTTTTTGATAGAACCCAGCTTAAGGGTTACCTATGCCATTTTCTTTCTGGATTCTGTTCTTTCAAGTCAGGAAGGACTAGGAAAACAAGCTTAATTCTGGACACTCCAGACCTCGCCATTGGTGTTTTCTCGAAAATTTAAGCAATATGTGACAAAAAAAAAAAAAAAAAGGGGTGGGGGAAAGCTTGTGTTAAGAGTTCTTATTTGTAGAAATTTCACCTGCATTTCCTCAGTTAATTTTCCTGACTACGCCCTGAGGTAGAGATTATTTTCTTTTTGGTTTATTTTTAAATAATTTTAGGCTGACAGAAAAGCTGCAGAGATAGTAGAGTTCCTGGAGACCCTTCACCCAGCTTCCCCTAATGTTCACATCACCACGGTAACCATGGTTGAATCAGGATAATGAAGCCAGGAAATTAGCATCAATACAGTCCTATTATCTAATAGGTAGAGGCCATTTTTTTCTCGTCCAGGATTACTACGACTGAACATGTCCTTCCAAAATTCGGATGTTGAAAGCTAACGCCCATGGTGATGGGAAGTATGGGGAGGCAGAGCCTTTGGGAGGGGATTAGGTCATGAGGGTGGACCCCCATGATTCAGATGAGTGCCCTTAAGAGAGAGGTCGCAGAGGGCTCCCTGCCCCTTCCGCTCTGCCGAGACAGTGGGAATATGAGCAGAGGGCCGCCTGTGGCCCAGGAGGTGGGCCTCACCCGACACCAAAGGTGCCTCACCTTGATCATGAACTTCCAGCCCTCAGAACGGTGAGAAATAAACATGTGTTTGTTTATAAGCTGCGGGGTCTGTGTTATTCTTGTTAGAACAGGCTGAACTAGGACAAGGAGCCTATCCAGGATCCCACATTGTGTTTTGTTGCCTTGGTCTCCTCCTCCTGTGACAGTGCCTCAGCCTTCGTCTTTCACGATGTTTGTGAAGAGGACTGCCCTGTTATCTGGTGGGACGTCCGTCAGCTTGGGTTTTGTAGGATATTAGCTTATAATAATTAGATTGAAGTCATGCACTTGGGGCAGGAAGTCGAGAGGTGCCACTGAAAATGTCCTTCCCCGGTTGTTGAAGTCTCATTGGTGACATTAACTTTGATCATTGGGCTAAAGAGGTGTCTTCACTCTAAAAGTACTATTTTTCCCTTTATAACTAGTAAGCATCTTGGGGGAAATACTTTTGAGACTAGGGAAATATCCTGTTTTTCATCATATTCTCCCCGCCCCCCGGCCACTTTTTATATCTGTTAACCTTAAAAAATAAAACTGCCAGTTATTTTACCGGTAAAAATAGGTCTGTTCAGGAGTAGCAGAAAACTGCAACCCAGGACAAGGAAGCTACCGCAACAACCAGAGGCAAATCTGCAGAGCAAGGGAGAGAACTACTCTTTTACAGAAGAAAGAGCAAATTGCAACAAGCGGTTATAAACAAAAGTCCACGGCTCTCAGTTCCAGGTGTGGCGGCTTCTCATTGGCTTGGCTGTGGCTGTCTCTCACTGGCTGGGCTGTGGCTGTCTCTCATTGGCTGGACTCTGGCTCTCTCAGGCGCCGAGCTGTAGCAGTGTCTCATTGGCTGGGCGGTGGCTGTCTCTCATTGGCTGAGCTATAGCTGTGTCTCATTGGCTGGGCTGTGGCTGTGTCTCATTGGTTGGGCTGTAGCTTTGTCTCACTGACTGGGCTCTGGCTGTCTTTCATTAGCTGGCTGTAACTATCGTTCATTGGCTGGGCTGTGGCTGTCTCTCATTGGCTGGGCTGTTGCCAGGGCAGGGGAAAACTTCCTTCCTCCTGCTAGGGCAGTGAAGTAGTGGCTAACATACTATGGACTGGCAGGGTGCTGGACTTCCTATTGGGTCTGCAATTACCAGAAGTCATCGGGCGCAGAGCTTTAGCTGCCGGCCTCTCCACTCCATTCTAAAAACGAGGGTTCCCCTTATTTTCAGATCCATCCAGGGATCTTGGCTGCAACAATTGAGGTATTTGCCCAATGGTTAGCGTCCATTTCCCTCATTCCAGACGGAATTTACTACGTTTACTAACTGGAAGAGCTGTAGGGTCAGTCACAGGGTTAGGAATCGCAGCACGGACGGACGGCAGGACCACTCACCCCAGGGACTCACCCCGTAAGTCCAAGCCCCGCCCCAACATGGCGGCCCCGGCCGGGAGAAGGCGGGGTGCGCCAGGTCACGTGGCCGCGCCGTCGCCGACGTGGCCTCTAGCGGACGCCCCACGTGTCCCTCGCCGCGTCCCGTCACCGCCCCAGCCCTGCGGACCCGATCCCAAGATGGCGGCGCCCAGCGAAAGGCGGAACGGCGGAGGTGCGTGGGCTGTGTTGCTGCTGGCGGCCGTGGCATTGAGGCCGGCGGAGGCGGTGTCCGAGCCCACGACGGTGGCGTTTGACGTGCGACCTGGCGGCGTCGTGCACTCCTTTTCCCAGAACGTGGGCCCGGGGGTACGTATCGCCGCCGCCCCGGGGGCTGGAGCGGTGGCGCCGTTGGGGGCGGGTCCTGGGAAGGGGGCGCGGACGGTCGTGGGCGGGGACTGGGAGGAAGGGACGCTGGGGGGTGCGGTCATCACTGAGGCGCGACTGAACGTGCAGGAGCTCGGCGTCCTGGGGTCTGGGGACTTGGAGGGTTGGGTCGCCAGCCTCAGTCTCTGTTTCCTCTCACGTGCCCAGCGTGCCCAGGCAGCCCTCACTCTCAGACCAGGCGAGTCCCCGGCCATCGGAGGGCTGAGCCGCCCCAGAGGTGGGCAGAGAGGAGGCTGAGGGGTATTTCGCCTCCAGGCCCTGTAGGAGGTCAACCCCGCTGCAGCTCTGACGAGGGAGGAAGTGGGCAGACTTTGCTCTTTTTCTCCATTGCGCCAGGTCCTGCTTCTCTTTCACTGAGGTGTGAGGCAAGGCCCTCCTCCCTCCTCACCTGGACGTCCGCAAGCCGGGGTCCAGCCCAGCCCTGTCCCCAGCTTGTTGGAGAAGTCCTTCCCCTCCCATGTTTGTGTTCCGTGTCTGTAACGGATGTCATGTCGTTAGCGGCCATTTATTGAGTGCTTCCTTATAGCCAGATATTGTGCCAAACGCTTGATTTGCTAGGACCATTTCACAGATGAGGAAAACAGGCTCAGAAAAAGCTTTCACTTGTCTGAGGCCCACAGCAGAGCAGAGATGGGTCTTCTGGTGTTCATGTCCTGCTTCCGAAGTCCATGTGCCTAGATGGGTGGGTGCTTGGAGGGTGTGGGACCTCCCCCTTCCCCTTTCCTGTTCTTCATCCCCCAGAAGGCACCTGAGTTGTTTGTCCTGACTCGGGAGCTCACTAGCAGGGGGGCAGGTAGGGGAGTTCTAGGTCGGTAGACACTGGGAGGCCTTGAGAGGCTGGCCTCCAGGGACATCAGTCAGGAATCTTGCTCTGCTTCCTTCCCCTTAGTGCAGATGCTCAAAAGCTGGATCTTCTTGATTTTTGGATCTCAGAGGACATCCTGAGACCCTCCACCGTAAGCAATAAGGATCACCTCCTAACAAGCTTTTTTCCACCTTCCGTTCTCCAGGACAAATACACTTGTGCATTCACCTATGCTTCTCAAGGAGGGACCAACGAGGTGAGTTGTTCAAAATTCCACATAGTTTTGTATGGCAGTATCCACTGTCATGGAGAGATTCTCTCCAGGGGGCAGTGGAGTTGGGTCATACCTTAATTAACTTAAACTTATTGAACTGTTCTTGTCTCACCAATAAAAGATAATGCTCAAGGTAACTAGTGATGGTAGATCCCCCCCTATAATTCCACAGAGTGAACAAATGTCTGGATGGAAAGAGGCACGTGAGATACGGACGTGCTGCACCTATGAGCCTCTCTTAGGAGTGTTTTATTTGCCTTCTGTGCTGCATGACAAATCATGACAAACTTAGCAGCTTAAAACAACACCCATTTATTATCTCACAATTCTGGAGGTCAGAAGCCACGGTCAGCTCAGGTGGGTGTTTCATAAAGCCCAAATCAAGTTGTCAACTGGCAGGGCTCTTATCTCCAGGCTCATTCAGGTTGTCGGTAGAATTCAGTTCCTTGCCGTGTAGGACTGAGGTCCCCATTTCTTGGTGGCTGTTTTCTCCAGCAGCTGGTGCAGAGAGGAAATAAGAGATCTGAAGCATAAGAAGAACGTGACTCACCATTGCTGGCTGTGAGGGGGCACAGGACAAGGAGTGCAGGTGGCTTCTCGGAGCTGAGGGCAGCCCCTGGCTTGTGGCAAGGCTTCCGTTTTACCACCACAAGAACTGAACGGAAGAGGACTCTGAACCTCAGACGGGTACAGTCTGCTGACACCTTGAGTCCAGTCTGCGAGACTCTGAGCAGAGGGCCTGCCAGGGCCAGTTTCTGCCTCGGGGACTGAGAGCTGATCAGTGGGCAGTGCAGTTAAGCTGCTAAATTTGTGGTCATTTATCAGGCAGGGTGGTGACTTGAGTGCCCCCCCCCCCCCCCGCAAAGATATGTTCACATCCTAATTCCTGGAACCTGTGAATGGAATCTTATTTAGAAAAAAATATTTGCAGATGTAAATTCAGGATTTTGCAATGAAGAGATCATCCTGGGTTTCCGGGTGGGCCCTAAATCCAGTGACAGCTCCTCTTACAAGAGACAGTCAGGAGAGATTTGATGGAAGAGGAGAAGACACAGAGGAAAAGGCCATGTGAAGATGGAGGCAAAGATGGAGGGGTGTGGCCACAAGCCACGGGGCATCTGGAGCCACTGGAAACCAGAAGAGTCAGGAAGGTTGCTGCCCCAGAGCCTTCGGAGGGAGCCCAGCCTGGGGACACCTTGATTTTGACTTTTGGCTTCGAGAACAGGCAGAGAAGAAATGGTAGTGGTTGTAAGGTAGCGAGTTTGGGGTGGTTGGTTATGGCAGCCGTGGGCAGCAATGCCAACAGTGGCAGACTAGCAGTGACACACCGTTACAAAGTGCTCCGAGAATAAAGGACTGGCATGGAGTGCTTTCTGCATACCGCTGCTTGGTTTTATTGGGAGGGAGAGCTGCAAGTTTTCGGGAAGATGCACAGATTTTCTGCTCAACATGGTTAGAAAGAATAAAAGAAAAATGAAAAGGAAGAATTCGTCATCACTATAAAAATCAGTAAAAACCTTTTTTTTTTTTTTTGGATTTTATCCATTTGTTAGAGCATGAGCAGGGGGAGGGGCAGAGGGAGAAGCAAAGCCCCTCATCTTCATTGACCTGACTGAAGATCTTTTTGTCCCTAATTGTGCCTTCGTCCCCAACAACCAGGCTTTAGGAAATACTGCTCTTGTTCCAGAACAGTGTGTGGTACTGTGTCACCTAACGGTGTAGAGTCGTAGAGATGGAGGCTGCTTAGGAGCCTCTCACGTGCCTGACACTCCCGGCACGCCGGTTCTCAGCCCCTCTCTCCTCCCACTTGGGACAGCGCGTTGAAATGGGCAAGAGCAGCTCTCTCTCCACCTTTGGCACCACTGACGTCCGGGATCCAGGGCCGGGTCGTTCTGTGAGGGAGCTGTCCCAGGCACTGGGGCCTCGAGCAGCCTTCCTGACCCCACCCACTCAGTGCCAGGAGCACCCCACTCCCCAGTGGTGACTTCCAAAAACATCTCCAGACATTGCCCAGTGTTCCCTGTAGGACGGAATTATCCCTCGTTGGAAACCACTGGGCGAGAGTGATTTTTGTTATTCTAGATGTGTCTTCTTTGTAAGTAAATGATTCCCAGTGACAGTATTTTAACAAAATGTAGCAAGCAAATGGTAACCCCCGCCACCAGGACAGCAGGCGTCCTGCCATTGTCAGCCCCTTCTTGCCACAGCTCCAGGCCTTGCTGCTTCTCCAGCTAGTCGTTCCACTATGGGATGAAGCCGAGTGGTGGAGCGTTCCTTGTAATGGTGAGCCAAAGCCCATGAGTCCAGCCTACCCCCAGGCACCCAGAGCCAGTCCAATGCACCCTCTTCCACGTGGCAGCCTTTTGGATGTGTGTAGCTAATTGATTTATGGGACAATGAACCGAAGTAGCACCTCTACTGTGGCGTTTATCGGGTGCCCCACGCTGTGCTAAGCCACACGCACACCTCATTTCTTCCTCTCCACAACCCCAGGAGGCCAGACTGCTCTGGCGTTACCCCATTTCACACTCGAGGACACAGAGACCCGGGCTTCCCCAGCTGGGAAGTGACCGAGGTGCCTGGGGTACAGACCCCTAACCACTGCTCTGTGCTCCTGACCCAGTGTCACCAGCAGCTTGGAAGAGAGCACATGCACCCTCCCCCCCCCGCCTGAACTTAAACTCTTAGAGGTGGACAGCCTGCTGCCATGTCAGATGAGGGAGAGCCAAGTTCACGCACACTGGCTGGGGCGACCGCAGGCTGGAGCCTTGTCTTGGAATAGGCTGAATTTGTTTGTTTTGGAAGAGGGGGTTCATCTTGAAGAAATCACCTTTAAGCAGAGCAGACGTGTGATGGCATGGCCTTGTCCCAGCAGCAGCCGTCTAGCGCGGTGATGAGACCACAGGGAGCCGAGCGCTGCCCAGACCTGAGGCTTACTATCTGCCCATCGCGCCCTGCAGCCACGAGACCGCGGTCAAGTTCACATAACCAGAAGGCCACTCAGAGGGATGTTGACCCTCTTACTAAGAAAGTCTCGGTTTTAAGTTTGTTTGCATTCCTAATTTTTTAAAAAAGATTTTATTCATTTGTGTGAGAGAGAGCACAAGCAGGGGGAGTGGCAGGCAGAGGGAGAAGTAGGCCCCCCGCTGAGCAAGGAGCCCGATGCGGGACTCGATCTCAGGACCCTGGGACCATGACCCAAGCCCAGCTGACTGAGCCACCCAGGCGTCCCTGCATTCATAATTTTTTAAACAGTGTTTAAACATTTGCCTCATCTTCAAGAGTCTTTTCAGAGCTGTGGGAAACTCTCAGATCTATTTCGTAGCATAAAACGTTTCCAGGTGCTCACAGGCCTTGGAGCCACGGACAGGTGTTTTTAGATAGGGAGGGAGAAAAGTCTGCTGAGTCCGCAGGCGTGGCCCACAGCCGTCCCTTTGACGAGCCAGTCACTGGTTCCCACATCCCTGCGGCAGGCAGACGGCGTCCGGGTGACCACTTACTCCTGTCGTGATTAACCTAAAATGGCCTTGTTTTTGTTCTTGAAGAAGCTCTGGTGTTCAACCAGGAATACCAGTGCTGGGAGGATATTATTACTCTGGGGGAAGGGACTGTAAACTCGCATTTTACTAGCAAGACAGACGCTTTAAGGCACCCAGAACCCAGTGGCTGTCCGTGTCCATTTGCCAGGTTTGCAGAGGCCATGAAAATTAGAAGAAGCTGTTAGCGGTGTGTCCGGGAGTCATTTAAAAGTTTTAATCTTCAGGGGCACTGGGGTCACTCAGTTGGCTGAGTGTCTGACTCTTAGTTTTTTTCATTTGATTTTTTACAAAGCTAATGCGTTCACATCCTTGCAAAAGAACGCATAAAAAGCATGGGTTCCACCCACGTCCTCCATGTAACCACGAGTATTACAGTCTCGCATCTGCTCCGAGGCCTTGATGCCGAGCCAACAAGCATGAATATATGGTCTCCTTTTATTTTAGTGTTTGTTTTTCTTGATAGGCTTTATTTTTTAGAGCCGTCTTAGGTTCACAGCAGAAGTGAGCACAAGACACAGATTTTGATACACCCCCCGCCCCCACTGCCTCCCCCCATCATTGACGGTCACCACCAAGAGCGGGACGCTTGTGACCGTCGCCAAGCCCACACGGCCGCATCACAGCCACTCCAACCCCGTAGCTGACAGTCTGGCTCGGTCTTAGTGCTGCCGTAAGCGTGGTGGTGGACGTATGAGGACACATGCCCACCACTGTGGTCTCGCCCGGAGGAGTCTCCCCGCCCCTGAGCCAGGCTCCAGCCTGGAGGCCCAGCGAAGGTTCGCTCCCTTTTCAGAACTGGAGGGCATCCAGTTGCAGTGCTGGGCTGACCTGTATCCTCCCCTCTCTCCCCAGAAGTGGCAGATGAGCCTGGGAACCAGCGAAGACCACCAGCACTTCACCTGCACCATCTGGAGGTGAGCCCGGGGTCCCGGTGGGGGGGATCTCCCCTGCAGGAATGCACTGAGGCTGCTGGGGGGTGTGTGCCTGCGGTACCTCCAGGCAGCAGGGACTGGCACCCCTGAGGAGCGTGGGCTGGGGGCGCTGGTCACCCACATGCAGGTGGGAGGGAGGGTGTGGCGCTGTGCCGGGGGCTGCTGGGGTTGGGAGTGCTCCCCAGGGAAGTGCATTGACACTGGGGCCCCGGGGGGTGGGCAGGGTCTGGGCTCCCCCACATCGTCCCCCTCCGTCTCCGCACCCTGCAGTGCGGCCCGAGTGAGCGGTGGGCCTGAGAAGGGACAGAGGGAAGGGGGTGCTCAGCTCAGTGGGGGAGGGTGCTAGAGCAGTATCACATCCTAGCCCTGCTCCCCTGGGCTCTGTGGCCTGGATCTCGTTCTTCCAGTGTTGGTTGTGGGTCTGGCATGGTGCAGGCACTTCGGGGGATGCACAGAAGTCCAAGCCGTGGTCCCACCCTCACGGGGGGTCGGCAGAGGGGGACAGAGCACTTGGAGGGCCGTGGCAGCGACATTGAATCAAAGGACACCTGTGTTCTAATCCTACTTGCAGGCAGCAGCCCACAGTCTTCTGCCTGATGCTTTGTAAACAGCAGGTGCTTACTAGGCAGTGTTGGCGGACATTCTTACCCACTCTGTGGACTGGTCCCTGTCGGCAGCAGGCAGAGGAGCCCCAGGGGCCGCCCTGATGACTGGGCATGTGAGCACCAGCACCCTACGTGGGCGCAGCGCCAGGCCACACAGGCCTGTGGCCATGCTCATGCGGGGCCACCCGTTTAGCAAGAGGTCCTGCCTGAACGGGCTGTTCTCCCAGTTTCACACATTGACTGACCAGGCCCGGCACAGCCTCTGGGGCTTAGAGAGTCCGGGAGGCTCCCTGGACCTCCGCCGCCTCCCTCCTGATGCACCCCCAGCAGGACTCTCCTGGCTCCCCCCCGCTGCCTCTCCACCCCCACCGTCTGCTCTACGCACACGGCCGCACAAGGCTCTCCACCCCGCACACACTGTCACCCCCTTGCTGCCACCAGCCCTCTCTCAGCTCCTCTCTGCTCTGGACTCTCTCAGCACTCTCCATGGGACCTCTGCCCTCTGCTCTCTCCCTCCTCTGCCTAGTTAACTCCTGTACTTCTCAGCCCCTGGGATGTTGCCTTTCCCTGGTTCCTGGTACAATACCTGGAATGTCTTTGGCACTCTATGAAAAAGTGTTCAGTCCCTGTCCTAGAACAGCTTGCACCCAGAAGGAGAAACAGACTTGTCAATAAATGAGCCAAATGAATGTTCTAGTACAGAGGAAAGAAAAGACGATGTTGAGGAGGCCAGGGCTGACTCCCTTGCCTGCCCTTCCTTTGCAGGCCCCAGGGCAAGTCCTACCTATACTTCACGCAGTTCAAGGCAGAGGTGCGGGGTGCCGAGATCGAGTACGGCATGGCCTACGTGAGTAAGGCACGCTTGCGGGGGTGGCTGCCCTGGGGCGTCCCGCATGGACTGCACCTCCCAGACAGGTGGGAGGGAGGGTGTGGCGCTGTGCCGGGGGCTGCTGGGGTTGGAAGGGCTCCCCAGGGAAGCACGTTGACACTGGGGCCCAGAGGGGGTGGGGGGGCAGTGTCCAGGCTCCCCCGCATCGCCTCCCTCCACCAGCAGGGGTGGGGAGGCGGTGGAAGCGAGGAGACAGACACAAGTCCTTAGAGGGTGATTTTGTAACGTGGGAGGACATGGGGCGCCACGCAGACTCTGGACGAGGAGGTGCCGGGGAGGTGGCACTGGGCTCAGAGCGGGACCCTGCTGACCCCTAGAGACCCGGCGGGCAGAGGAGGAAATGGACACCTGGCCTTCCTCTCTTACCGCCTGCCATCTCCTGCCGGTGCGCCTGCTGGCAGGGCCCACAGGAAGCCATCGGGGGGGGGGGGGGTGCCCAGGACACTAGCCGGGACAGCAAGGGAAGGTGTGGGCCCAGAGGTGCAGGCAGTGTGCTCACCGGTGGGGGGCAGGGCCCCGTGTCCGGTGGCTCCCGTGACCTGTGGTTCATGGCCCGGGCAGCGCCTTCTGCCACACCGCTGACCCCCACGGCCCGCAGCAGGGGCCGGCCGCACTGCAGAGCCCTGCTCCCCAGCCCCGCTTCTGCGTTTGGGTCACACACGGTTTGAAAACCACCGTATCAGTCCAAGCAGCCGAACCAGCAGGGACGGGCATTAAGAGATTTAGTGCCAGGAGCTGGCTCTGCTCCCAGGGGCCTTCCCGCTGATGGAATCAGGCCCACCCAGGGTCGCTGAGGAGGATCTCCTTAAAGTCAGCTCCTGGCCGACTTTTATCACACCCGCAAAGTACCTTCCCGCAGCAAGCGCCTGACTGCAGGCTCACGGAGTGTGGGCCTCCCAGCCATCCCAGCGCTGCCACCACACCGCTGGCCCCACTGCTGTCTGCGCTTTTGTCTTATTAGAAAACTCATATCTAGCTGATTTGAAAAAGACAATTCTGATTTTTAAAAATCGCATTCAAGAGACTGTCCTGTTTCTGTCATTTCCGTATGTTCACCGAAGGGGGAAATACCCTTCTCAGGGATTGGCAGCAAAGGCATGAGATCTTAAGCCAGTTGACAGTCTCTTAAGTGGATTAACCACTGCTTCTGCCGGATTCTCTGAGTGCTTAGAAGAGCAGCGCCCACACGTGCCCCTCTAGTCGCAGTGTGTGGCTTTAGCCCAAGCTGGGCTCCCGGGAGCAGGAAGAGCAGGCTGAGTCGCGTTCTCTCCTGATCAGGGGTGTTTCCACTTGCTCTCTTTCAGTCGAAAGCTGCATTTGAAAGAGAAAGCGACGTCCCCCTGAAAAGCGATGAATTTGAAGTGACCAAAACAGCAGGTATGTAAGGACGGCTTGTGGAGATGGACCCCAGGTTGTCAGGCACAGAAGGTCGGGGGAGAGGGGGATGGCACCTCCACCAGAGGGGCAGGTTATGGCCCAGTATCTGCAAGCTGTTTCTGTAAAGGGCCCCTAGTAAATATTTTTGGCTTTGTGGGGCAGACAGCCTCTGCCGAGACGACTCGACCTGGGAGAGCAAAGGCCGTGAGCCACAGGGCACTGAATGGGCATGGTTGTGTCCTAATAAAACTTGATTTTATGAACACAGGAATGTGAATTACATATCACAAAATAATCATTTTCCTTTTGACTTTGGTTAAAGCTATCTAAAATGTAAAAACCACCCTTAGCTCATGGCACAGGCCAAGCAAGCCCTACTAGGGACCTGAGGGCATGAAAATCTTCTGAGGCTCTTGGGGACGTTCAGTGGATTGCTTCCTAGAACGGGGGGGCCTGTGACATCCACACAGCCTGGCTGTCCTGGGTTCTGTGACTAGGAACAGCTTCGATGCTTGGGCAGCAGGGTTACCCCTAAGGTCGGGGGCGGGGGGCCTGGTGTCCTGAGCCATGTTCAGCCCTGCGGAGCAGATGTGAGCAAAAAGAGGGGTGGGAAGCTCCAGAGTTGGGGCTCTGTGCCTGAGAGCACGGGGGGAGGCCAATGATGATGACGATGGACACAGGAGTGGAGGTGTCCTGAGGGACACAAGAGGTGAGGTGAAGGATCCTTGTGGTTGTGGGCATCACCAGGCATGGGACAGGGGTGGGGGGGGGGGTGCAGTGAGTGGGCCTTTCAGGAGGAGGGGCCTTGGGTCTGGAAGGAGCCCTGCCCCACCTGCAGGTCCTCGAGGGTGTGGGGGCTGTTGCGAGTAGAGGTCCAGGACAGGAGATGGGGCGGCCAGCAGAACCTTGACCTCAGGGCACACAGAGAGGGGCAGGGCTGAGCCGCTGGGGAATAGCAGGTGAAGGCCGCGATCCCAGGTCCTGCCAGAAAGCCGCCATTGGGCCTCAGACAAGTTTGCCAGCGCAAGCAGGAGGTGACGCAGCCCGCCCCCCGCCTCCCATCCATCCTCACCGTGGCAGAAATGACCACTGCTCTTCCCACCCTGAGTGTTCCTGAGGCCTCCTGCTGTCCTCAGGACTGGCCCACCAACCTCTCCTTTCTTTGCTCCCTCATCCATAAGACTTTCAGGGCTGGGGGCCTTTCCCTGTTAAGTCCACTTCGGGGACTGCTCCCCTGCCCCGCCCAGGACCCAGCGCTTCTGGAGTGGCGAGGGCCCGACCATGTGCTTCTTGTCTCGCAGTGTCCCACAGGCCCGGGGCGTTCAAGGCCGAGCTGTCCAAGCTGGTGATTGTAGCCAAGGCCTCCCGCAGTGAGCTGTGACCAGGAGCCCCATCGGGGGGCGGCTTTTCCTCATCTCTGCTGAAGGAGCTGGGCTCTGGGACTGCTGGTGCATTACTGGTTTTCTAGGGGGGGGACTGTTGGCTGATGTCCTCTGAACATGGAGCAGGGGTCTGAGACCCGCTGCCCGTCTTTCTTACCAAAAGAGGCACTGGGGCACGTGAAGGGGGGCTCCTGGGGGAATCATGGCTTTTCTGAAGCCAGTGCGTGTCTCCCTGTGGATCAGGCCGGGCTCCAGATCACTCCCAGGGAGAGCAATCCTGCTGCCCTGAGTCTGAGCCAACTGTTTTCTTACAGTTTTCCCAGGGGACCTTCTTCCAGACTAACTGGGAAGAAATGAAATGTTCTTTTCATATTTAAATAAATAAGATGGTTGAAAAGCAACCACGTTGGCAACTGGCACTGGTGCCGGCCTGTCTGGGCACTCAGGGCTGGGGGGCGGCAGCAGGGTCTGGCTGCCCGCACCCGCCTACCGTCCTGGATTCTGGCGACCTGTGTCACCACAGGCACCTGGACTCTCCAGGCATGACTCCTCTGCAGGCGCAAAAGGGCCAGGTCTCAAGGAGGTCGGCCATGAACCTGGATCTCCCTGAGCTCGTGGGGCAGGGCCAGCCACACCCTGCAGGTCACCCTGAGGTGGGGGAGTGCTCAGGGCAGACCTCTTCTGCATCTGGCTGCTTGGCTTCACTTCTCTTTTTGAAGCCGGATTGCATGTGGTGACTTAAAACAACAGCAACCACAAACATCCATAGGCAAACAAAAGCCCCAAATGCCCCAGACACTCAGAAGGTCCTGGTCTCCCAGCAGTGGGGCCTGGGAGTCTGACCCCAGCTTGCCCTTCAGCCTGCTCTCTGACCAGGTTTTCTCGTGAGCAAAGGAGGGAAAAAGAAGCTGTGAGTTGTGCATTGGAGTCCTTGCTTATCGGAATCACCGTGTGGGATTTTGGTGGAGGACCCCTCCCCTTTCACCCGCCTGGCCTCCCTCCTGTCAGCCCGAGGACGTGGGCACGGTGGTGACCCCACTTGCCAGAGAAGAAGCAGGTGTGAGGGTTCCTGCCCCAGATCGCACACCTGTAGGAAGTGGAGTGGGACTCTCCCCCTGTCCACACCCCCGGTGTGTATAGACCAGCTTGGGAGCGTGAAGAACAGCTGTTCTCAGAGCACACAGCAGTAGCAGGGTCCCCCCGTGGCCCCGGAGATACCCTCGGGGAAGGACCCCGCCATCCCTCACTGTCCGGCACACACATTCCACGCTGCTCATGAGAGTCCTCAAGGGCACACGCGTCCACAGGGGGTTCACCCCACTCAAGAACAGATGCGCTTTGAGCTCTGGCGAGCATGGGGACCCCAGGGAAGGCCAGGAGCCTTTGCTGCTCCGGCTTTGAGGTTCAGTGGACGGAAAAACCAAGTGGATCGATCGCCACAGCACACCGGAGACATGGCCGCCCAGGGTCCCCTGCGGAAACAAGGCAGCTGGAAATGCAGGAGTGACGTGGCACCCGGGGCCGCCGCGGGTCACATGGGCCCGACCCCAGCAGGAGGGACAGATGCATCCGTGACCAGCCTGGAATCACTTACAACTTCCAAATCTTGTGGGGTCATCAAGGATGCAGAGCCAGTACCTGCTGGTCCTGGGACAGGGCAGGACATCTGGATGCAAACTAGTTGCCCTTGCCCCCACCAGCCATTTGCAGGCATCTTTCTAGATATTTCGGGTAAACTCGAAAAGGAACCCACCCTGGCCCTGGGGTCTTTGGTCATGATGAGATGCTGAGCCAAACCCTTGTTTGGGTGCACACAAGCCGAGCTCTGCAGGCCCGCGCGTCCATCCTCTTGGCGCCTGGGGGAGCAGAACTTGAACCTGTCGGCGAGGAGTGCACTGCGGGCATGTGACATTACACGCAAGCTCGGGTTGAAAGGCAGGAGCCCCGGGAGGGCAAGAGAAAACTGTCAGCCGGCACCAGCAATTTAACCGCTAGTCCCACATAATGCAAATGGAAGATGTGTGCCTTTATTGAAATAGTTCTGTAGTGCTCTTTGGCTTTTCTAATTAAATCTCAAATTATGAAGAGTCAAGACAGGCTGGGCAGCCCAGCAGGGCACAAAGCCTTAGGCATATGGATGCATTCAGTGTGCAAAGCCGAGGACAAAGGCTTTCTTTCCTCTGGGGCTTCTTGGGTGCTCAGAACGCAGATTGTTCTTGAATGTGAAGATCTGTCTCCTGACGGAAGATGGGAGGGCAGGTTTGCCTCAGCGGGGTGTGGCGGAGGTGGGCAGAGGGGCTGGCTCTCGGGCAGGAGAACCTTGGCTTTCTCAGGGAAGCAGAAACCCAACCAGAGGAAGGCTGTCCTGCATCTGGGGCAACGGTGCCCTGTCAGCCAGTCCAGCAGGCCAGGGGGAGGCAAAAGGGCGTGGTGGGGACTGCGGCGGGCCGGAGGGGCAACGTCAGTGCAGTGACACCGGTGGCCAGCGCAGGCTCAGGCAAGGTTCCGAGGAAAACTCCACGTCTAGATGGGTACGTGCAGTTTCCTTGACTAATGCCAGGTGTCTCAAACAATGGATGGGGCCGACCACACCCGTCTGCTCGCCTACAAAGGCCTGCAGTCCTCCGGTTTGAAAGCTTTGCCCCACAGACCTGGTCCTGCACAAGTAGTCGTGAGACCTCGTCCCCCCTCCCCCGCCCCGCAGGTGCCCCGAACAGCCTTCCCAGCCCTGCCTCGGCCCACCTGCCGCAGCGTTATGCAGTCCGCTAGAACCAACGCCCCTTCTACAAACGAGCGTCACAGCTACACTCCCACACCCCACGTGTCCATCTGCGCCCTGAGTTGAGAGTCCCTGCATCCTCTGGGTGTCGCCAAAGCCAGAATTTGTTGAGCGTTGCTTTCCGTGGTCTCGTCAGAACAGTTGGTGGTCTACCGAACACACATGAGATAATCATCTTCAAATGGGCATGCCTCTCAGATGGCTTTACCCTGGAGCCCCGGGCCGGGGACACACTCTGACCCTTCACACGTGGGAGTCGGCTGCGATTCCAGCCCCATCGAGACATCCTACCTACAGCAGCCACCCCGGCGCTCTCCTTGGCGCCCGGCGCACCTGCCCTGGGGCTGCCAGAACTGAGTGTCCCCTGCCGGGTGGAGGCAGCAACAGAAATGTGTTCCCTCTTAGTTCTGGAGGCCAGAAGCCTGTGATCAGGGTGTCAGCTGGGCCGTTCTAGTGTCTGCCCCCATCTTCACCCACGTCCGAATGTCCCCTTCCTACAAGGACCAGGGGCCCAGCCCTACTCCAGCGTGACCTCATCTTAACTAACTACATCTGCAACGACCCTCTTTCCCAAGAAGGTCACATTCAGAGGTCCTGGGGGCTAGGACTCCAAAGAATCTGGGGAGATGCAGCTCACCCCGTAACACTCCCTTTCTCCCGGTTCACCACGACCCTGTCGCAAGGAACAGGCAACATCGTTCGTCATTAAGTGGCGAGCGCCAGCTTCTGAAGGCATCCGGTGGCTGGAGGGGTGGTGCGGGTCAGGTCAGGCCGGCCTGGGCAGAGAGCAGTCTCGGGGTGCCTGGGGAGGCCGCGGGCCAGCAGGCTGAGCTCTTCTCCTCTGGAGATGGGGCGGAGGGAGAGGCGACAAGATTCCTTAAAACCACTGCTTCCGACGGATTAGCATCCTCTCCGAGAGGATGGGCACCTGTCCCGGGGATTTGGCCAGAATTGGATGGGAGAAAAGAGGTTCTGGAGCTGCCCCCGCCCCCGCAGCAAACCCAGGCCCAGAGGTCATATGCTGTCGTCGTCCAGCATCCTGGTGAGGCCCTCGCAGATGCGGCGCAGGTGCGAGCGGTAGGGCTCGGCGGGGCTGTAGAGCGCCGCCAGGAAGTCGCAGTCGGCCAAGTGGCCGAAGACGTGGTTGATGCGGCCGTGGGATTTGGCGGTCAGGTGCGCGCCCACGGCCTGGTGCAGCAGGTCCCGGCACTCGTGCAGGGCGGCGGCCAGCACGCGCCGGTCGAACGTGAAGTCCACCTGGTGGAAGCTGACTGCGGTCATGGCCAGGCGGCGCGCCCTCTGGCGGAAGCGCTGCAGCAGGGCCAGCTCCTCGCCGCCCAGCTGGCCGCCGCGGAGCAGGACGCCCAGCTTCACGGCCACCTTGACCAGGTTCTTGAGCACCTTCTGGGCCTCCTTGCGGCTGCGGGTGAACTCCTTGGTGGCGCGGTACAGCTCATCCAGCACCTCGCTGCTCGTGTCGTCGATGAACACGGCCACGGTGGCCTTGGACGCCATCTTGCTCAGGAGCTTCTTCTGGGCCTGCAGGGCCAGGCTCTTGGTGCTGAAGGTGTCCATCGGCCCTGCCAGGAGGAAAGGCACATAGGCGTCAGTCCCCACAGCCCCGGGGCCTTCCAGGGACCTTCCCGGCGGGCCCCTTGTGTTTGCTGCCACGTCGTCCCAATCCGTGAAATGGGCGCGTGCCAGTGGCCCAGCCCCAGGAGAGCCTCACCGACAGGAGCCTGCCGTTCCACAAACCTGCCGGGAAGCACCTACTCGGTGCGGGGTGGAGGCATGTCCAGGACACATGGGCTGTGCTACCCTCAGAAGCTACAAGATGCCATCGCGTGGGCTCCCCAGAGAGGCAGGGGTGCGGGCAGGCCTTCTGGAGGGAGGGACAGGTGAGGAGGTGGGCAGAGGGGCACGTCCCAGGCCGATAGATCTTCACACTCCGCGGCCTAGAGGGACAGTCTGAGGAGCCAGAGCACAGAGCACAAAAACAGGGCAGGACACCTCCGTAGGAAGGCTTGTGAAAACAAATCAGTCACACTGAAAAGATGGGGACCAAAGGGACCCTAAGGGATCTAAGGGAGTTCGTTTCTAAAAAAAGAAAGAGGGGCGCCTGGGTGGCTCAGTTGGTTAGGCGTCTGCCTTCGGCTTGGGTCGTGATCCCAGGGTCCTGAGATCGAGCTGAGCTCGATCAGACCGAGCATCGGGCTCCCTGCTCAGCTGGGGGTCTGCCTCTCCCTGTGCCCCTCACCTTGCTTGTGCTCGCTCGCTCTCATTCTCTCTCTCTCAAGTAAATAAAATCTTTTAAAAAATTTTAAAAAGGAAGGGAGGGAAGGAAGGGTAAAGTCAAAAGAGGGAACGCATAATGGTGAAATCTGGGCAGGATGTTCTCCAGTCCCCCAGGCCCACCATATCCTCACTGTGGGCTGAGGAGGGGCTCAAGGTGAGTCACCACAGGGAGATTCCACCCCCACTAAGTCCAGCTTGTCATTGCCCACCCCCATCCTGCAGTTCAGTAGGCCCTGGGCTGTTTAGGGTGGAGGAGCCCAGTTACTACCAATTCCCCGGCCTCACTGTCCCGGCGCCCTGGGGCGAGAAATGAGTCAGGTGGGCAGTAGCCTGGGCTGTGGGGCCCCGGGGGGGGGGGGGTGGCGGGGCACGTGTGAGGTGAGGTTTCTAGGAACACATTGCTCCAGTGACGCCTCTGATCTGGAAACACTGACTTGTGACAGCTCCTGCCCAGGAAAGGGCTGGGACAGTGGCCAAGGGGAGCGGCAGGCCAGCTCCCGGGGCACAGTGAGCAGGCCCCCGACTGCAGACTCTGTCTGTTCCTCACACCTGTCTCCACGGCCGACTGCCAGATGCCCCGAGTTCTGAAGCCGCCCCTCCAACCACCTTCTTCCCGCGGTGCCACAGTTCTTCCCAACTTGCACATCTGGGCGTGATCCTTGCCTTCTGAGGACCAGCTGGCAGCTCCCACAGCTCCCAGGACCCGGCCCCGCACCTCTTTCGGTGCCTGCATCCTCCCTGGTGAACTCCTGTTCATCCCCCCGGAGCCCTGGCCCCTGAGTCCCTGCCTCTTCTCGAAGTTTCATCCCTCAGCTTGGCTTGGATACTACCTCTTCTAGGAAGCCATCCCCGAACCAGCAAGCTGACGATGAGGCACCTCCTCTGGGCCACGCAGTGCCCCAGGCACCCTCCAACACTGCTCTGCCCACCTGCATCGGCCTTCACTCCCCAGCTGGTCGGCCTCACCCCAGCCCACGGGGCAGGCAAGGGGCCTGCTTCCTTACCCGCTGTGTCTTTGGAGACTCCAGAAAAATGAATGAGGCGAGCCTGAGACCCACCCCCAGCCCTCACCCACTGGTCCAGGCCCTAGTAGAATCTACCCCCATCCCGGCCCCAGGCCGGCCAGACCAGGAATGCCATGTGGGTGCCCGATCAGCCCCCAGAGCCCCCACAAAGCCCGTCTTTGTTTGAGCTCACACCCTGAGAGAAGTCCCACCCCCTGGACTGCCCCCTCGCCTGCCCTCAGAGGTCAAGGTGGGCACAAGGATTGCAGGACTGCCTTCCCTGCCCCCCACACCGTCACCAGCCTTCAGGGCTACACGGGCCTGGGCCATAGCAGGGGTGCTGCTGACTTGGCACCACATGGCAGGCCCTGAGCCGGCAGCATGCGCCCATTTCATCATTTCCGCCAGGTGGTAGGCTGGTTGCCAATTTGCTGAAGAAATTACACAGGCTCAGAGAGGCTGAGCCACTTCCCCTAGGCCACACAGCAACAGAGCAACTGACCGCCTTGGCAGGCCTAACTCTCTCCACCTTCCCCAGTTGGTGCCTGCAAATCACCTCGAGCTTTCAAGGGCCAGGAGCTGTTTCAGTGACAAATCCAGCCCCAGGACTTAGGACCTGCTCCCGGATCTGACCACTTAGTCAAGCAACATAACCGCCCCGTGCCTCAGTTTCCCCATCTGTAAAATGAAGATCAAACTAAGTCTGTCCTAGGGCAGAAGCTTGTGGCTAACCCCAGTGCCCCCCAGGCTGTGAGCTTTCCCTGGGCCAGGGGCTGGATGCCACTGCCTGGCATTCTGCCATTCAGGCTGTACGCCATTCAGCTCCCTGAAGGCATAGCCCTACTTGTCTGTGAGATCCTCTGAGGAAAGGGCAGCAGCAGCTTCAGGCTGCTGAAGGAGTACCTGTGCCTCCCAGATGCCTTCCCACCAATTTCTCTAGAATGTTCTATTCCATTCCCTGTACCAGGACTCCTCCTCTCCCTGTAAACTGCTCATCCAAGTCTCAGCATCGCAGTCACCTCCTCCTGGAAGCCCTCCTGGGTGTCTCAGGCTGGGTCAGGTGCCCCTTGGCTCCCATGGTGCCCCGGGCATGCTCCATTCTGGCCTTGCACACCTTGATTTCATTGTTCGTCTCCCTGGCCTGACAGTGCAGGCAGGGGCTGGGGCTCCCTTGTTCACATGGTGCCTCCGGTGGTCAGCCCAGGGCCTGGTACACAGCAGGCACCTCTTAAGTGTTTACTGAACGCATGAGGGAAAGGATGTCCACAAACATCAGAAACGAGAAGGAACCCCCAAGGCCTTGCATTCAGTCTCCCCAGCTTACAGATGGACAAACAGGCTCAGAGAAGGAAAGGACTTTCCCTGAGTCCAGGGAGGAGGCCCAGGTGCCTGGACCCCAAGGGCCCTGGACCCCAGGTCTTGTTGCCTATCTTGGTTGCTGTATGACTTTCGGGGGTGAGGTGGGCGGGGGGGCTCTGTCCCTCTCTGGGCCTTGGCCTTCCAATCTGCAAGCGCTGGTTGAGTGTGTTGGTTCCGGAGGGGAGCTGGGCCCCCAGCAGGACCTCCCTCCTAAGCCCAGAAGGAAAAGGGGGTGGGTGAAGGCAGCTGCAGCCTCCCTCCAGGCCTCCACACTCCTAACCCCTCCTAACTCCTAGCCCCCAGACCTGCTAACACCTGGGCCAGCCCAGCTGCATGACCCCCTCTTCCCCAACCCATTGTTCTGCCAGAAACCCCCGTCCAAGCAGGCGGACAAGGAGATGACTGCCATCCCAGGGGAGCAGGCCACAGACGAAAATAAACCCCAGCCTTCCTTCCTTCCTACACACTCACCCAGGTCTGGGGGCGGGCAAGCTAGGAGGTGACCAGGCTGTGCCACGTCAGCCCTTCTGGGGCAGGGCCTTCCCAGGAACTGCCCAGGGGCTCAGGGGCCAGATGGTCAGCGTCCACAGTCCCTGCCCACCGAGTGCCCGAGCGTCCCGTTATCATCAAAGCTAAAAAAAGCCTGCTAAAGGATCGAGGGCTTGGCTAGAACACTCATTCAGTCGCTAAGGAGCATTTATGGAGCACCACGTGTGTCCCCAGCACAGGGGATATTGGAGTGATCCGAAGAGATCCTGTTCCTGCCCTCTGGAGGATTCCAGCCTCCTAGACCCAGGCCACCTTATTACAAAATAATTTGGGTCCCCCCGTTTCCCTGAAATGGAATCTGCAGACACCACTATCTACCTGCACCCACCAGTTTAGAAACAAAATAGGGGGTGCCTGGCTGGCTCAGTAGTTAGAGTGTGTGACGCTTGATATTGGGGTTGTGAGTTTAAGCCCCATGTTGGGTGTAGAGATTACCTTAAAACCTTTAGGGGTGCCTGGATGGCTCAGTAGGTTAGGTGTCTACCTTCTGCTCGGGTCATGGTCCTGGGGTCCTGGGATCGAGCCCCACATCGGGCTCCCTGCTCAGTGGGGAGTCTGCTTCTCCCTCTACCTCTGCCCCTCCCCCCAACTCACGTGTGCCCTCTCTCTCTCAAAAATAAAATCTTTAAAAAAATTAAATCTTTAAAAACATAAATAAATAGATGGTATAAAGGTGGTAGTCTGAGGCAGACTGATTGGGGAAGGGGTCTAGAATATCCCTTGTTTTGTGTCTCAATCTGGGTCTATACAAATATAAAAAGCCATCGAGCTAGATGGTCGTACAACTCTGTGATTATGCTAACACCCAGCAAATTGTACACTTTCCAAGGATGAATTTTTGATATGTGAATTTATAATCTCGATAAAAAAAAATTCTAATCTTTCTCCAAAGAAGAAACATAAATGGCCAACCAGCAGCAGGAAAGACGCTCAGGGAGGGAACCAGACACAGAAGGCCACATGTGGTGTGAGTGCACATGGGTGACACGGCCAGAACAGACTCATCCACGGACGGGAAGGGGGCGTCGTGGGGGCCGGGGCTGGAGGCGGACGGTGTGGGGTGGGGCGTGACTATTGATGGGGATGGGGTTTCTTTTTGGGGAGAGGGAATGTTCTGGAAGTTGAACACTTTAAAACACTGAATTTTCTGGTATTCGGGTTATATCTTATCAAGCTGAACACTTACTATATATATTAAGTGTATATATTTTATACCTTTCTGCCCCTTACTATATGTTTTATGCCTCATATTTAAAATTTAAATAAATTTAACATTTGAAAAGTCAGGATTTGGCCCATGCTGTAGTACAAACAGAAATAAAAGGATCACACAAGCTGAGATTTGTAAATCACTTCCACCTTGCCAGGCACATAGGAGGTGCCTAATAATACATGGTGGATCGAAAAGAATTTCCCGCCTTAGCAGCACAGGCCCACCGCACTTGAGGATAGAGCGCATCTCCTAGAGATCTGCTATGGGGCATGGCAGTGAACATGTAGCTACAGATTCCTGTCGAAAAGAGCTCCCCCTCTCCCTCAATTTACCCAGGAGTTGCATTTTGGGAACAGTCACTGGGTATTAAAACCGTGCAAAACCCCACTCAGCGGTTTGTGTCTGACAGGATGTTAGGAAGTTGTGTGTGCCAGGGGGCTACTCAAGGCACGTGGCTGGATGCCTAGTGTCCCTGCTCCCTGCCCCCCAATGCCAGAACATCCTGTTATCATCACAAGCAAAAAGAAAGCCCTCCAAATTTCCAAAATAGTCCCGTAAGAGGCATCTTCCTTGCTGGAAGCCTCCTTCCAGCAGACACCAGAGACACCAGAAATCAATGGACACAAAAACAAACAGGATAATTTCAGAGAGAGATAAGAGCCAAGGAGGGGGGAGTGACAGCCAGGGACAGCAGGTGACCTTGGCCAGGATGGTCAGGAAGGCCTCTCTGAGGTGGAGCTGCCAAAGCTGGGACTGGAAAGACAAGGTCTAGGGGAAAGGTGAGCCAGGCAGAGGAAAACGGCTGGTGCAAAGGCCCTGGGGCAGGACTGTGCCTGTGTTAGAAGAGCAGTGAGGAGAGTGAAGGCCACTGTCTGGGTCCGCCCACAGCCCTGCTATCTCCCCACAGGGACCCCAGACAGGCCCCGTGCCCTTGGGGACAGCTTTCCCACCTGTGAAATGGGTGTCCGGGTACAGAGTCCCTGGCTCTGTTGACGCTTGCCCTGCCCCCCACATTCTTCCCCAGAACTATGGAGCCCAATCCTTACCCTTTCTCTGTCAACCCCACTTTGTCTTTTGGACTCGGAACTTTGTCCTCATCCCAGTTTGGACACTCCAGCTCCCAAACGCCCTGCACACTGGCCACGGACCCTGACCTCAAACCTCTGGGCTGCTCTAACATCCTTTACCTGCAGAGGCAAAGATGGGAGGCAGGACTGTCCCCGAGCCTCCCCTGAGAGGCGAAGGGCACACACCGGTGAACGGCACCCTCCCAGTGGACCCTGTTCTTTCCAGTTCCTTCAGTTCCCAAACTCAGGAGCCAAGCCAGTCTCTCCCCCATTACAGCCACAACCCCCTCCATCAGTCTCTCCGTCGCTCAGTGGGCTCCAGCCTCACCCATCCCCTTGCTGCATGCACTGTGCCTCTGCCAGGGGTCGGGAGCAGGGGGCGTTCTCAGCATAAGGGTCCCCCTGCTCAGAGAGGCTTTCCCTGACACCCCAAATCATTCATCCCTGGTCTCCTCCACCTCACCCCGCTTATTTGTGACAATTCATTGTGTTGATTCATGACTTAGGCTTCCTATGCCAGGTTCGAGGCCGTGAAGGTGGGCAATGGGTCTGTCTTAGTCCTGGCGGGGTCACCAGTACCCAGCCCTGGGCATGCAGTGGATCCTAACTAGAGGATTGTTGAATGACTAATTGATCACTGAATGCAAATCGAGGCGCACGTTAATGCGGGCGGGAAATGATGTTGCAAAGCTGCCCAGGCCCTGTTTGTTGGGAGGCCCTGGAGGTGGGGGTGGGGAGACCCCTCCCGGCCCTCCCCCATCCCACCGGGGCTGAGCACACCGCAACCCCGTATCGAGTCCCCACAGCCAAATCGATTCCCGCAAAAGGCTCTAGGTAAGTTTCGCCAAACCAGGATGGGTCACGGGCCTACACATGTGGTTGACAAACATGTGCAGTTCTGGGCACGGATGTCATCTGACATTCTCCTTTACGGGAACAAGCCAGACTACCGAGAAACAAGGAGAATGAGAACTGCGTTCATCAGCAACGAGAGCGACGTCAGTGCCGAGCCCGACGGCGGGTGTCCGGGGGCGGGAGAGCGTCTCCTCCATGCTCTTGCGCTTTTCACAAGGAAACCGCTGTGGACCCGACACACTGTTGAGTTTAATTCTCATCATTGGCATTCTCTTCATCACTTTCTTGAGATCTACCAGGAGTTGGCGAACCCTGGCCCACTGCCCGTTTTTGTAAATAAAGTCAGTTGGCACACCACCACAGCCATTCGCTTCCATACCATCGATGGCTGCTTCCGCGCATAACGGCAGCCTTGAGGACACGGGACAGAGACCTGTATGGCTTACAGAGCTGAAAATATTTATTCTCGGGCCCTTCATAGAAAAAGTTTGCCAACCCCTGGTCTAGACAATCAACAGAACAATAAATCAAACCCCGATGTGTAGTAGTGGCCAATTTCCACGGTGTACGTGCTCCCACCATGGCCAATTTCAAGCTTCCAACTTGATGTCAGTGAAGGTGGAGCTGGGAAGAGCTGCTCACCATTTCCGCCAACCACATCCAATAGATGAAAATGACCTCAAGAGTACAGATCTTAGTCAAATACGGTAGAATAATTAGGAAGTTACAATTTTTGACTATTTATGACCTTTGCTTTTTTATATGAGATTTATCAACATATGACTCACACACCATAAAATTTGTCCTTTTAAAGTGTACAACTCAGTGGTTTTTATATATTCACAGAGTTGTGCGACTATCGCCATTATCTAGTTCTGGAACATTCCGTCACCCCTAAAAGCAACCCTGTCCCCATCAGCAGTCCCCTCCTGCAGGCCCCGGCCCCCACGAGCCTCCTTCCCGTCCGTGGAAGAGCCTGTTCTGTGCGCGTCACCCACGGGGACTCACACCCCGTGTGGCCTTCTGTGTCTGGTTCCCTCCCTGAGTGTCGTGGGCTCGGGGCCCGTCCGCGGGGCAGCGCATGTCAACGATTCACTCCTTTTTATGGCCAAATAATATTCTATACCCTCGTTTTAAATATAATGTAAGCTCCTCATAGTCTGTCATTTTTAAATAATGGCTGTGTTTAACAACCTAGCCGTGAAAATTCCTGACAAGACAGCCTGGGGCTCTCATGAGCCGGGCTGAGCCGGTGACAGCAGGCCCCGGGTCCCCGGGCAGCCCATCCCCACCGCATGAATTCTTCATGTCCCACACAAAAGGTGTCAATAATTGATGGACCAGCGCAGCAGGGACGGGCCAGCCACTCCATCTCACCTCTCTGAGCCCTGGCTGTAGTGGCCCAGGGTGGCCTCAGGGGCCCCAGGCCTCCGCCCACAGCAGCAAATGCCCCCTCTGTCCTTTTTCCCCACAAAAGACCCTCTGCCAACAGCAGGGACCCCACGGCGTCGGGTTTTTAATCAGCCACCGCTCGGACCTCACAGTCGGTGCCCAATTTGGATATGGCAAAAGGACTGCTGTCGGAGGGGCTTGGGGGCCTCAGTGGTTCTCAAACGGGGTTCCCCAGAGCCGGAGCCGGGTCTGGCCACCTGCCGGGCATCAGGGGGAACTGGGACCCTGCCAACTACGGTCAGACTCCCACTAAAGCAGAGCTTGGGCGCCAAGCAGGAATGTTGGGAGAGCACAGCCCACCCCCTACAGAAAAGACCAGGCCAGGCTGAGGCCAAGCGAAAGATGTTCGAGGCTTCGAACGAGGGTCTTGTGGCAGCAATGTGGATGCAGCCTCTAGGTGAGTCCCAGCTCCGCACACCTCTCCCCTCTCCACTGCCTGAGTCCTAGCTCCCTGAGCCCTGAGCCCTCCTTCCGGGCTCGGGCTCTCACACTTCCTCATCGTCCTCCCCAAAGAGGCCACCAGAGGGCGCCGGTGAGCACCGGAGTCAGGAATCTGCCCACAGCCCTCCACTGCTCGCCTTTCTGGGGTAAAAGCCCAAATTCTTCCCATTGCCCACAGGACCATGTATGACCTGCCCCCACCCCCATCCCCTCACTCTCTTCCCTCACTCACTCTGTTCCAGTCACATGGGTCTCCTCACTGTTCCTCTGAAACTCCAGGCCCGGGCCTGCCCCAGGGCCTTTGCATGGGCTGTGTCCTCTGATTGGAATGCCCTTCCCCTCAGGTCTCCACATTGCTGTTTTTTTTTTCTTGTCATTCAGGCCTCAGCTCAAATGTCACCTCCTCAGGAGCCCCTCCCAGGTCCCCCATCTAAACTAATTTCCACATCCATCTGTTTCTCCATCATCTTCATGCAGTTACAATTAAGCATAATGATATTTCTGGATGATCACCTGTGTTTCCCAAGTCCAACCTGTGAGCCAAGTGAGGGAGGGCACCAGCTTGGCCTTGGTCAGTGCTGTGTCGGAGGTGCCCTGCACCAGGCTTTGGTTTACGGTAGGGCCTCAGAACCTGTTGAGTGAATAAATGACCTCCCAGCACCAGAGGGGCATGGAGTCTGAGAGCTCATCCAAAGGCCCCACTGTCCAGCCAGGGAAACTGAGGCCCAGAGAGAGATAGAGACAGCCCAAGGCCATGTAGTAGGGCCACGCGAGCTCCTCCGGAGTGGGGGCTCCCCCAGATAAATGCTCCCCAACTTCCACTACCCCATTGGACAGAAGTGGATGTTGAGGCCTGGAGAACAAAGTCTTGGAGGATCCCAAGGACTCAGCCAGAGGAGCTTCCAGGAAAGCTCAGGTGGGGGAGCCCAGGGAGTTATGTCGTGGTGGGGGGGGGTGAGGGGTGCCCAAGGGAGGGGCACATGCTGTGTACCTGGCCCAGGCCTGCCCATCTCCAGGACCCCCCTCCCCTGCCTCTACATTTCTAACACATGGGGCTGTGGACACCCACCCCCTCTATGTCTCTAACACCTGGGGCTGTGGACACCCACCTCTAGGCCTCTAACATTAGGGGTTGTGGGACCCCCCCCACACACACACACGTCTCTAACACCTGGGGCTGTGGACACCCCCCCTCCCCATGTCCCTAACACCTGAGGCTGTACCAGGACAAGCCTCAGCCATTATTCAGCATCTGCCTCTGGGCAGGGACATTTCCGCCACAACAGCTGGAGCTTTGTCCTCAGGCACCCTCTCCTGGCCCCATTTGACAGACAGGGACACTGAAGCCTCTTAAACCCACCACATCAGATCACCAAGCAACTGAAAGTCCCCTGTCCTACCCAGGCCTCAGATGGGAAACAGGTTCAAGAGCATCTGACCTGCCCAAGACCACACAGCAGGACGGGACACCATAGGCCTCCCAAACTGCACCTGTCTGACTCATCTATTTGCTTAGGGACCTCCCACCCTCATCAGGGAGGGGCTCAAGCCCCCCACTAGCAGCCCCCCCAGTAGTCTGGGCACTCACCTACTACCAGCTTCCCAGGCCACCAGGCCTGCAAGTGATAGAAGCACAGCCCAGGTGTTTGTGTGGCTGGGGTGACAACTCTTTGTTCTGGTTTCCATAGGTACCGCGTCCCTGGGCCAGCCTCTCTCTGCTCCTCCCAGCTGCCCAGCCCTTGCCTGGCAGTCCCTTGGCCCAGCCCATCTAGGCAACTTGTTATGTTTCAAAGTCGTTGCCCATGGACCTGGCATGGCAGCTGAAGGAAGAGCCCATGCAGAGGACCCTGGGGCAGGACCATGTCTGGCGTGTTGGAGGGCTGGTATGGCCGGAGCAGAGTGAATGAAGGGGAGAGAGGGAGGGCCCGGAGGAGACATGCAAGGCCCACATTCCTGCATTTAACCTGGAAGCAGCCCTCTCCCCCAGGGAGTTCTGTCCCTTCCCATTCTACAGACAGGAAACTGAGGCTCAGAGAATCCAATCACTTGTTTTGGGTAGCATGGTGAGTGGCAGAACGGGAGCCAAACGGTCTGAACTCCACAACCACTAGCCTGAACTGCCCTCACTCAGCTGTGGCCCCCCCCAGGGCATTCAACTCCCCCCGCGGAAAGGAAGCAACCTTGGAGGTCTGTTTACAGCTGGGGCTGCCCCTCCTCAGGGAGCCCCCCAGGATAGAGGAGGTGGCGATGCACACAGATCTAGGTCAGGTCACCTGCCAATTACCTAGGCAGCTACAGTCCCAATTCATAGCTGACAAAACTGAGGCCAAGACTTCAGGCCACTGGGGAGCTCCCAGGTGGCCAGTCTGGGTGGGACTGGCCATGGCTCTTCCTGCCGCCTGGACTAACCAGAAGCCACACACATTCCCATCACCACACCTTTGGCCAGGCTGCCCACCACCTGGAATGCCCTCCCAACTTTGGAATCTGGGAATCCGGCCCTAGCACCTGGCACCCTGCTCGGTTAAAGGGGCAGAGTCCATCCGAGTCCCCATGGGGGTGGGGGGACGCTGGTCCCAGAGCACAACCCCAAGCTTGGGAGGGCAGTTCAGACCCAATCTGTCTTCCCCTAACCCATCCAGCAGGAGAGTGACGGGGACACAGAGGGAAAGGGAGAAACAGAGGGACACTCAGGCAGAAATACGGACAGGCATGGGGGCGAGAGAGACAGGGCGTCCAGGTGGCCCCCAAGGTGCGCTGAGAAGCGGAGGCGCCCGGACATCGCTCCCTCACCTGCTCTCCGGGGCCTGTCCGTCGGTTCGAGCGTCGGGACTCCGTACAGCCGTCTCCGAGGAGCAGTTGCGGCTTACGCGGGACTCGCGCTGGAGGACTGAGACGGGACTGGACGGGACGGGGCGGGGCGGGAAGTTCGGCCCCGCCCTCCAAAAGCCCCGCCCCCGATGCGGCCCCGCCCCGCCCCCGCCCGCGCGGAAAGGACCCAAGAGGGGCGGAGGGGGTGGGGTGGGCCGAAGGCGTGAAATTAGCCAATGGCAGTGCGGGCGGCGTACGAAGAGGCCAATGAAAGCAAGTTATCTGGAGGGGGCGGGGTCTGGGGCGGGGCCAAACTGCTCCGAGAGATTCCTCCGGAATCGTGAAACGCGCCGGATGCGGTGTTGGGGGGCGGGGGTGGGGGGGGCGTGAGCCAAAGAAAGGAGAGGAAGGAGATCCAGAGTCAAAAACTGAGACCCGGTGAGGAGGGGGGCAGGGAGAAAGAGACTGACAGAGCCCAGAAGAAAACAGATCGACTCTGGCCCTGGGCAAACCCCTTCCTCCCTCGGGGACTCACTTTACCCACCTGGGTGACAGGAATTGGTGCCGAAGCATGTTTCTTAAAGTACAGCCCCTAGGAACCCTTTATATTAGAATCACCTGAGAGCCCCTTAAAAGATGCAGAGTCCCGTAGCCCCAAATGGGCTGAATCTGACGCAAGGTTGAAGATGAATCTCCCTGGGCTCAGGTAAATTCTCAGGTGAGGTTTGAGGCAGTCGCTGGGTAGCACGGACCCTGGAAACCCCACCAGGGGACTCCCAGATCCAGCCCCGATTTCCGTGGGAAGGAGGCGGCAGAACACGCAGGAGCCTCCTGGCCGCCAGCGGGTGAGCTGGCTGGGCCAGCTGGGGCCCCCCCAGGAGGATGCAGCTGTGAGTCCTGGGAACTGGGCCCAGGAGCGGCTCCCAGCTCCCCTGCTGCTCAGTTTCCTCCCTGCAGCCCAGCTCTGGGTCCCAGTTTTAGCTAGGGCCAAGGGAGGCCAGAGCAGACCAGACAAGCATTTGTGGAGTTCCTGCTGTATGCGCACGGGACGCACACAGCCCCAGCACAGGGTTCTGCTCCCGAGGCAAAAATAAATGAAATGTCTCTTTATCCCATTTCGGAGAGGGAAACTGAGGCCCAAAGATGGGGCAGTGACTTGGCTGAGGACACACAGACATAGGTGGCAGGGCCAGGATTCAAACCAAGGAGTGCTGGTCCCATATCCTCTTGCCCTCAGCCAGGTCCTATCCTCCCCTAGTCCAGGGCTGCTCATCCTCTGCACGATTGGCAACCAGGTGCTGCATTCCTGCTGTGGGGGGCAACCTGGGCCCTGGGGGGTGTTGAGCAGCATCCCTGGCCCCCACCCACTGGATGCCAGCAGCTCCCCCCCTCCAGGTCCCAACAATTAAAAATGTCTCTAATCATTGCCAAGTGTCCCCTAGGGGGCAGAATCACCCCGTTGAGACCCACTGCTAGAGATCCATCTCTTCATGGCTCCGTCCCAAATTGTGAGGACCCCTTCTTTGGGTCAGGGTAGCTAATGGAGCAAACTGTTTTTAGCATCTCATCAAACCACAGCAAACTCTTTCTGTGGGCACAGGGTGGGCGTGGGTAGAGTGATCCAGGTGGATTCAAACCCAGCTTTTTCCTGATCTCCATGCATGTGTTCACCTCTCGGAGCCTCAGTTGTCTGAATCTGTGACATGGGAATAGGAAGGTCCCCAAAGAGGACAAATAAAAAGTACGCACAGGGATGCGAAGAAATTAGACCGCTTGTACATTGTCGGTGGGATCTTAAAAAGCTGCAGCCACTGTGGAAAAGTTTGGTGGGTCCTCAGAGAAATTACCCCGTGCCCCGGCAATCCCCCTCCTAGGTATAAACCCGAAGAGGTTGAAAGCAGGGACTTGGACAGATATTTGCACAATGTCCATATCACTGTTACCCGCAGCAGCCAAAAGTGGGGAAGAACCAGAATGTCCATCAACAGATGAACAGATAAACAAAACGTGGTCCATCCAGACACTGGAATATTATTCAGCCATAAAAGGAAGGAAGTTTTGATTCATGCCACCTGGGTGAACCTTGAAAACATAAGCTTAAGATGCCAGTCATAAGAGGACAAGTATTGTCTGATTCCACTTTCTTGAGGGGAATCCATAGAGAAGAAAGTGAAAGAGAGGTGACCAGGGGCCCGGGGAGAGGAGAATGGTTAGTTAGTCCTTAATGCAGACAGAGTTGTATTGATGATGGAGAATTTCTGGAGATGGATGGTGAGGGTGGTTGCAACAATGTTAGTGTGCTTAATGCCCCCTGAATTGTACACTTAAAAATGGTTATGATGGTAAATAAACATTGTTATATATTTACCATAATTTTAGAAAATGGATAATGTAATATACCAAAATCACTGAATTGTATGTTTTAAGTGGGTGAATTTGTGGTGTATGAATTATACATGTTTTTTATAAAGCTGGGTTTATTTTATTTTATTTTTAATTTTCTTTTTTTTTAAAGTAGGCTCCATGCCCAGCACAGAACCCAATGCGGGCGAACTCACGACCCTGAGATCAAGACCTGAGCTGAGACCAAGAGTCTGACGCTTAACCGACTGAGCCACCCACGTGCCCCTTGAAATTTTTAAAAAAGATTTTATTTTTTTTTAATGTTTTATTTATTTATTCATGAGAGTCAGAGAGAGAGAGAGAGAGAGAGAGGCAGAGGGAGAAACAGGCTCCCCACTGAGCAGGGAGCCGGATGTGGGGCTCGATCCCGGGACCCTGGGATCATGACCTGAGCTGAAGGCAGATGCTTAACCATCTGAGCCACTCAGGCGCCCCTAAAAAAGATTTTTATTTTTAAGTAATCTCTACACTCAAAGTGCGACTCAAACTCACAACCCCGAGATCAAGAGTTGCACACCCTACCCACTGAGCCAGCCAGGCGCCCCTAAAGCTATTTTTTTTCAAGTGCCCAGCAGCACACCTGGTTATAACATTATTAGAGCTGGTTTTTATTGATCAGTTTTTTAAAAAAGATTTTATTTATTCATTTGAGAGAGAGAGAGGAAGAGAGACAGAGAAGATGAGCAGGGGGAGGGGCAGAGGGAGGGACAGAGGGAGAGGGGAAGCAGACTGACTCCCCATTAAGCAGGGAGCCCCACTTGGGGCTCCACCTCAGGACCCCAAGATCATGACCTGAACCGAAGTCAGACGGCTTAACTGACTGAGCCACCCAGATGCCCCCATTGAGCACTTCTTATGTGCCAGTCACCACTGGCACTTTACCTAGATTAACTCACCAAAACCTCAAAGCAACCCTGCTATACAAGAGTCCCATTTCACAGATGATGAAATTGAGGCTCAGAGGAAGCAAGTGACCTGTCCCAGGTCGTGGCAGAAGTGGGATCAGAACCTGGGGCAGTCTCAATTGTCTGTAATGTGTACAGCTCCTCTGGGTGGCCCCAATATCCCTGAGGTCTCCCCAGCCGGGCAGGGGGCTGAACAGTAAAGAATAGACCAGGGGCTCTATCTGGGGTCAGGGACTCAACTCGGAATTGGGGCTCAGCCCGGGATAAAGGGCTACATCCAGGGCTGGGGGCTCAGCCGGTGTCGGAGCTCGGCCTGGAGCTCGGGGCTTCAGCGGGAGTGGGGGCTCAGCGGGGATGAGGGCTCTGTCCCGAGCCGGGTCTTGGTTGCGCGGATTCCGGCCGTGCCCGGCAGGGGGCGTGTTCTGCGCGCAGCCCGGGCCGCCGCGCCTTTTCTTTCCCGGGAATGGGTGGCCGGGGCGCCCCGCGAGACATCTGCGTGCAAGGGCAGGGTCCCCAGGTCCAAGTCACCCTAGACGCATCCCAGCATCACCTGCACCCCGAGATCAGGCCTCACACCCCGCTGGGCTGTGTGACTCAGAACAAGCGACCCACTTCTCTGCGCGTCTGTCTTGCGTCTGCGCAATGGGACCACGGTGGTGGGGCTCGGGGGTTGGAGTGAGGGGAGCCTTGCTCCTAGAGCCTCCGGGAGGCCCTCCTCGCCCCCCCTGGCGGCTACCCACCAACTCCGGGCGCCTTGGGAGACCAGACACGGGGGGGGGGGCAGAACGCCCCTCCCACGCTCCAAGCCCAGGCTAGCTCCCACGTGCCGCGATCCATCCGTGCCCCCAGCCCGTCGACCTAGCGCCTCGCCCGGCCCGACCCCTCCCACGGGGGTGCGCAGGCCCAGGAGGGCACGGGAGGAGGGGGCGAACCTTGCGGGTGCCCACACCGCGGCCCAGGCCTGGAGGTCTCAGGGACCCTTCCCGACGGCACTGAGCGTGGGGGGCAGCCTTCATCCCAGGTCACGGGCTCAGCCTAGGGTCAGGGTCACGGGGCCCGCTAACCCGGCGGCAGAAGGAAGGTGGGGCGGGAAGGTGCTACGGCAATTTCAGTCCCCGGCCCGCGCCGCCCCCGCGGCAGCCGCGGAGCGGCGGAGCGCCTGGGCCGCCGCCGAGGCCCGATTTACAAGTGGCAGCCGCGCAGCCGCCGCGGGTGGGAGGCGCGCGGGTGCGGAGACCAACGCGAGTGCGGGCAGGTGCGCGCGGTCCCGAACGGGGTGGCCTGAGCCGCTGCTGCCTCTGCGGGTCGTGCGCCTCTGTCATTCCTGGCGGGAGGAAACTTCAGCCCTCGGAGCCTCGGGGGCTTCATCTGGAAGATGGGTGCAGGGGCAGCATCAGATTCAGAGTTTTGTAAAACTCGGAGGACACAGCGTGGCTGCTCAGCAGAGCCCCGGCGCACGTGCGTAGCCTGACCGCCTCCGCCAGAGGCCAGGCAGCAGCGACTCGACGCGGCTGTGATGGGGAACACACAGGCGGCTGTGGGAGCCCACACTTGTCACCTGACCCCGGTGGGGATCCGGGGAGGCTTCCAGGGGGAGGTGACAACTGAGCTGAGAAAGAGCAGGAGCTCGTCATGGGAACAGGAGGGAAGGAGGGCCCTTTTTATTCTTGGCTTGCCGACTGTGGGCAAATCATAGGTCCTCTCTGAGCCTCTGTTTCCTCGTCTGTGAGTCACAGCCATGATATCCATCTTTTGGGGCAGTTGCAGAGATTGGCAGAGAGGATGCAGGGAAGTGCTTAACCCATTGTGTGTGCCCAGCATGAGGACAGCTATTATTGTTTGGGGGAGGTGTTTAGCTCAGGCCCAGAGCTCCCAGGCTAGGAGAAGGAGGCATAAGGACGTTGTGGAATGGACGGATGTGTGGATGGAGGGAAGGCACTCTAGAAAGGGAGGTCTCCTGAGCAAGGGGACCAAGGTTGGGAAGCTCTGGGGGCCTACAGGAAACTGTGTGTCCTGATCAGACCACAGGGGCCCTCAGGACCATCAAAGGCTGGGAATAAAATTCTGGACTTCATCCTGAGGGCAGTGGGGAGCCACGGAGGGCGTTAGAGCCCTAGAGAGATTAGGGTATTGGGAATTCCTCCAGGAGCCAGCATGAGGTAGACAACAGTGGGCAAGACTGGAGCTGGTAGGCCAGGGAGGAGGAGTGTAGGGAAAGAGGGGGTACCCTGTGATGCCCTGCCCCAATTTTACCCCATAGGGTGGAGTAGGAGGTGTTGGGTGTTCTGAGAAGGGTGGACAGCAGGCAGAGCCAGGGTGTGGGGGACCTGCTGAGTAGCCTCTCCCTGGGAGAGATAGTGGGGATGGAGGCAGTTGTGGGGGGTCATTGGGAAGATATGGAAACCAGCTATTTGTGGAGATGGCCAGAGTTGAGGACAAGTTAAAGGCAAAGAAGGGTCAAGGTCAGAGTTGGGGACACAGTTGATGTTGAGCCAGATTTGGCTGTGACTCCCCCCCCCCCCGGGCCCTGGGGATCCCACAGCCCTGTCTCTCCAGGCAGGTCCCCTCAGGCCATCTTCTTCCCTACAGGGCTGTGTCACCCCCCCCCCCACAAAGGAGCTGCCCTCCCCCAGGGCCCAGACTGACCCAGCTTGGGGAGAGGCTAAGAAACTCCCAAGGTCCCAGCCCCTTGCTCAGATCAGTGCCTGCTCCAAAATCTTCAGCAGCTCTAACAGGCTCCCCCAGATCCACCCAGGGTGCCCTGTGCCTGACCTCCCCTCCCCGCCCCCGACAAAGTCTTCTCCTAGGTTCTCAAGGAGGCACTGCCACACCTTTATCACCTCCAGCCTCTCTGCTGGCAGAACCCACCTCGCACTCCTCAACTGAGTGGCAAGACAGCTCCGTGAAGGAGCGGGTTCTGCTCCTGAGTCACACACACCCAGCACCATTTCAGGCTCTCGCCGAGGGACTCCGTCTGTCTGTTAGTCTGTTCCTTCTCTCCATCAGCTGGGGCTATTGACGTCCCTCCCACGCTGAACTGTGCAGAAGTGGGGGATTGGCTGGGTCAACCCAGGCAGACTGTTACCATACCCTATAGAAAGTCACCAGGTGTCCACGGGAACCCCGGCGGAGAAGTCGGGGCTCTGGCCTCTCCCACCCCGTGCACCCCCCAGTGCCTTCATGCATTCCACATAGGTTTACTGAGCACATGCTTGGTCCCACCAGGGAGCAAAACGGACAAAATTCACCACTTTCAGGGAGCTGACTCTCCAGGGGGGCACGAAAGAGGACCGATGCAATCATTTACAAATTATAATGATGCAGTGATGGTTCAGGCCAATGCAGGGTCCCGTGCTGGACCCTGAAATGGAAAAAGGGGTGTTAGTGGGCAAACGGGAGAAATCCCAATGAGGTCTGGAGTTTTAGTTCAAGATCGTGCCTGGGGTTGGTTTCTCAATTTGGGCAGACGTACTGTGGTTGTGTAAGGTTCTAACATTAGGGGAAGCTGGGTGAAGAGCAGAGAGCTCTTTATGCTGCCTTTGCGACTTTTCTGTAAATCTAAAATTATGCCAAAAGAGAGAAAAAAAAGATGAAGAACGAGGAACTGCGAGAGCTTTTGGCAGGGAGAGCTGACGTGGGTGGGGATGAAGAGATAGGTGTTGAGGGAAGGTAACATTAAAGCTGAGATTCATCAGATATGTGAGCTTCGGCGAGGGGAGGTGAAGCAGGAGGAGAGTTCCGGGGTTGGGGGGATGGGGAATGTGCAAAGGTCCTGTGGTGAGGCAGACCATGGTGTGTGCAAGGATCCAGTGGAAGGAAAGATGATGTGGCCAGAGCCCTTGGCATGGCAGGTGGGGGGTCTGCAGCCTCCTCATGCCTGGCATTCCTCTGGGGCCGAGAGACAGTGGCCTGGATGAAGGGGGCCAGAGAGGTGGGGGTGGGAGGCACCAGAGTGGGATAGAAAACTCGCTCTTGATGCTCAGGGAAAGGATGCTCTTCTCTCCCCATTGCTGTCCCTGGCAGTTTCCCTTTATCTAACCTTTTCAATGCCAGGTGCTCCTGAACGTCTCTGCTACGGTGCATGTACGAGGCTGGAGGGGCCTCTGTCTGCGTGAGCTGATCGGGTGGCTGGCGTGTGTGTACCCATCCATGTGTGCACTGTGCTTCCAAGCTGGCTCCCACGCATGGCTGTTGGGGGTGGGAGGGGGGGGCTCAGCCTTTTGCCACGTGGGCATCCCCATGGGCTGCTTGAGTGTCCTTCCAACATGGTGGCTGGCCTTCCCCAGAATGGGCGATGAGCGGGAGAGAGCGCGAGAGAGCAAGGAGGAAGCCATGGGCCTGGACGTTTCCATCTCAGAAGTCACACGCTGTCACTTCTGCCATATTCTGTTTGTTAAAAGTGAGTCACTCCGTCCAGCCCACATGCCAGAGGAGGGGAATTAGACTTCACTTTTTGAAAGGAGGAGTGTCGCAGGATTTGTGGGCATATTTTAAAACCACCGCCACCTCCCAGATGAACTATTTGCAGCCAAAGCCTTGCCTGGAGGTCTGCTTCACACCGGGAGGAGAGCGGAGAGCTAGCCAGGAAGGGAAGGCGGCCAGGATGTGGTGTGTCGCGGGCAGGGCAGCTGCCGCCTAAGGCACCTGAGGCTCAGGCTTGCTGAGGACCTCGGGAAACAGTGTAGACTACGCCCCTGCATTGCTCCAGCCCAAGAGCAAGGGAGCTGGGGTGTTCCTCCAACTTTTGAGCAGATTGGCTGAGGGCTGCTCCCAGGAACGTGGGCTCCAGGCAGAGAGGATGCGCCCATGCAGAGCAGTGTAAGTGTTTGTGAAAGCCACGGAGATAGGGGCCCCCCGAGAACACCTGCTACCATACGTGACTCAGTGTGAGCCAAGGGGAGCCAGCCCTGCGACTTGATTTGGAATTACAGGAAAGGAGTCCGGAGGTGGGAAACACCAGCTCGGATCTGCCAAGGGCCAGTCCGACAGGCGGGTCCTCTCGACCCAGAAGGCAATGGGGGGACAGCAGCAGAGCTGAGTCATAGATGGAGAGTGAGTTCCGAGGCTCTTTGAGCAGGCTGTGCCCGAAGTCCCCAGACTTTCCGGCTTCTGGTACCTGTGGATCCCAGCAAGGACATCTCCTCCAAGGCCCTTCACAGCAGGTATGCAGGGGTTATGTGTGAGGGCAGGGGCTATGAGTCAGGAAGGAAGTCCCATAGCTTCAACAGACCTCCAGAATAAAAACCTAAAAACAGCTCCCCATCCCTTTGAGGGCCCAGCTTTGTGCTGGGAGATCAGGGACCCAGTACAGCCTCATCCTCCAGAGCCGGGCCTCAAGTCTTGGGGGAACAGAGCTCTACACAGATGCTCCCAGCAAAGGGAGGTCCCAGGGCTCAGGGAGCAGAAGGGAGAAGGAGTTTACCTGTGACGGTCCCAGGAAGCTACATGGAGGAGGGACATGGGGTTTTGATGGTTGAATAGGAGTTTGCCAGGAGAAAGTAGTTTGGCAACAAGAAGGAGAGTGTTTCAGAAACAGAGAATACCACAGGCAAAGGCTCAGAGGTATGAAAACAGCAATTAGCTCATAATGACTGGGTTGGTTAGAGCTGCTGGGCAAGCGAGAGATGGAATATGAGTCAGAGGATCCACAGGGACTATGAAAATCAGTCCCAATCCCAACCCAAAAGGCAGCCACAAAGGAGTTCCAGTGGATGGAGAGCCCTACTATGAATCCATAATCACTTATTCAGTCAGTAAGACTTCGCTAGTTGGGTTCAAGTCCCTGCTCTGCTAGTTGCCTGTTGTGTTCCTCTAGACAAATGACTTGCACTCTCTGAGCCGCAACTTTGTCGTCTGGAAAATGAGCACCCACTGTGTGCTCGGCGCTGTGCTGGCGGGGGGTGCAGCTGAGGACAGTCCCTGTCCTCGGCCCGCTCACAGCCTAGAGATTGGGACTGCTGCTGTGAGCCAGGCTCTTCCGGAGGGCTTTCTTGTGTAATTTCCCAATGACCCCGGACAATTGCACTGGGCGCTCTCTCCTCCAGGGAGTGGTGCGTTCCAGAACCCCGTCACCCAGAGCTCCTCTCACATCTTCCCGCTCCCCTCCAGACCTTTGTCCAGGCTGAGCCTGCCGCCAGCGCCTCTTCCTTACCTCTTTGCCTTCCCTTCCCTTCCCTTCCCTTCCCTTCCCTTCCTGGAGAACCATTCACTCCCCAGGAGTCATCTGAGAAGGCAGGTGCTCCCTGATCCACCGCCCCCTCCCCAAGCTGAATCAGGGCCTCCTCTGGGGTTCTCAGAGCCCTGGGCGCCCTTCACCAAATCCATGATCAGCCTGTATTATAGCAACACCATGACACGTCCATCTCCCCCACTGGCCTGGGAGGCCCCAGGATTGGTTCTGCCTTGCTCACTGCTGCGTCCCTGGTGCTTACTAAATACTTGCTAAGCACCTTAAGGAGACTTGTTTCTCCACTTTGTGGCCGAGAAAATGGAGCCCAGAACAGACTTCTCCAGGGTCACAAAGCAAGCGAGAGTCTGAGCCAGAATTCAGACCCACGCCTGCCTGACTTCCTCTCCAGCTTAACACTTGCCTTCACCCTTGGGGCACTCCTGCTGTCCTCTCTATCTTTCCCTCTCATAGCTTGGTCTGGCCAGCCTCTCTGGGGTCCCCACTATTTCCCTGAGATCCTCCCCCCAACAGCTGCCTGCAAAACCCCAAAGGGTCAAGGCAATCTGGGAGGGCTTCCTGCAGGAGGGAGCTCCTGGGCAGTGAGGTGTGCTGGATCACGCCTGACAGCCTGGGACATGTGACGTTCCCAGTGTTTGCTCATCCTCACCTCTCCTGGAGGCACAGGGCACAGGTGGGAAATCTATTTCTATCGCCGTCCTCACACCACCCGTCTAAGTGACTTCATCGGGCCCTGAGCTGGGGGTGCAGCTGACCTCATCCACCCACCTTGGGAAGGGTGTGTGAGCAGAGCCCTGACACCATAAAATAATAACTCAGCAGCCCCACGCCCAGCCAGAATCTGGGGCAACAAGCTCCTTCTGCACATTATCTGAGTCCCGGCCATGGCCCCTGGAGGAAGGCGTTGTTAAGGTCCTTCTTTTATTAGATAAGAAAACTGAGCCCACAGAGAGGGAATTCCCTTGCCTGGGGACGCACAGCTAGCTAGTGAGAGACAGAGCTGGACTGGTCTCCCTTCAGTCACTGCCCTCCCCGGCAGTGCGTTCTCCCGGCGGCCACCAGAGGACGCCATGAGCACCCAAGTCAGGTCCCGCCCACCTCTGCCCAAGGCCCTCCAGAGCTCCCACCTCCCTAGGGGTAAAAGCCTAAGTCCTTCCCCATAGTCCCCAGGGCCCTGCACGACATGCTGCATCCTCTCCTTGTCCTTCCCTCTTCCTTCTCTCCCCCTCGCTCACTCTGTTCCAGCCACACGGGTCTTCTCACTGTTCCTCCATCATGGCCAGCAGGTTCTGCCCCAGGGCCTTTGCATGAGCTGTGCCATTTGCCTGGGATGCTCTTTCCTGGAAATCATCATAGAGCATCGTCTCATTAGCTGAGGGTGAGGAGGCTGGGGGAGACTCCTGTTCACAGGTTAGGAAGGGGGTGAACAGGAGGGAATATTTTCTGCCCCCCACCTCTCCTCCACTCCTGGAGAAAGAGCTTCAGTCCACCAGCGGTGGGTGGTATTGGAAGTCCTTCCCTTTCCTGGGCGTCTGTTTTCCCATCTGTAAAATGGACAGGTCCCGTTTCCCAAACCTGTGCCAATGGTTTCTTCCATCTCACATTTTCCTATATCCATGACGGTTTAATTAATATTTTCCCTGAAACCCACTCACATTTGGAATATCAATACCTGTATTGGTATCTAAAAGTCTTTTCTTTTTTCTGAATCACAGAGGTGAAAAAAAATCAGCCTCCACGTCATAGATGGGAGGTGACTGAAAATACGATTTACTCCGAATCTCACTGGTTATGGCAGGCTGTAGAAACACCGGTCCCAGGGCACGCGGCGGGGCTAGCGGGTGGAAGACGCCCCCCCCCCAGACACAAATGAGACTTGAGAAAGATGGCAATGACATTTTTTAAAAAGATTTTATTTATTTATTTGACAGAGACAGAGACAGCGAGAGAGGGAGCACAAGCAGGGGGAGTGGGAGAGGGAGAAGCAGGCTTCCCGTGGAGCAGGGAGCCCGATGCGGGGCTCGATCCCAGGACCCTGGGACCATGACCTGAGCCGAAGGCAGTCGCTTAACGACTGAGCCACCCAGGCGCCCTGGAAATGACATTTAAGTGGAGTCTTTGCCGATGGACTTTGAGGTTATTTCATACCCTGCCGAGCACCCCACGGAGTCATGCTTTGTGTGGTGAGGGGCATGCGGCACTTTGGGCAAGGCTGGCGGCAAGATTCTAGGGCAGGGAGCCGAGACGTCACCCTCTCAGGCTGACCCTCCCTGCCAACCAACACCAGATACTCTGCCTCCCTGCTCGTGTTTCCTGTCTGTCTCTCTCACTAGGATTTGGGCTCCGCGAAGGCCAGAATGATGGTCTGCCTTGTTCCCTGCTGTGTCTCCAGCACCCCGGACAGCTTGGCATACAGGAGGTGCTCAATACATGTTTACATGTTTGCAGCACGAACGAATGTATCCACATCGCATCTTCTTGTAGTTGGCAGAATAATGATTCCCTCCCCCCCCCAGCCCCAACTGATGTCCCCATCCTAATCCCCAGAACTTGTTCATATGTCACCTTGTGGTGGCAAAAAGGACTCTGCAGATGAGACTGAATTAAGAGTCCTGAGATGGGGAGGTGATCCTGGGTTAACCGGGGGGGCTTGCTGCCATCACCAGGCTGGGAACAAGAGGGAGGTGGGAGCGCCAGGGTCTGAGAAGCGACAACGGAAGCAAAGGACCCCAATGACACAGTTTGAGGAAGACTTGACCAGCCCTTGCTGGCTTTGAAGATGGCGAAGAAGGTCATGGGCCAAGGAGTGCAGGAAGCTTCTAGAAGCTGGAAAGAGCAATGAAAGGGGTTCTCGTCTGGAGCCTCCAGAAGGAATGCCATCCTGCTGATGCCTTGATGTTAGCTTAGGGGAGCACAGGACGGAACCCGCGGGAAAGAGAAGTCTCAGGACCCTAGAGAGCCACATCCAAGGCTGATGCCCACTCAGCAGTATCTGCTAGATGCCCACTACGTACCAGCACTGTTCTGGGCGCCAGGGAATGCAGCAGGGCAGGAAACAGACAAAATTGCCTGCCCTCATGGAGCCAACATTCCAGTTGGAGAAGACACACGATAAACAGTCTAATGAAGTGCATAATACAATGGCAGGTGATAAGTTCCCTGACCAGACAGGAAACAGGTTACCAGAAGGACGGAGTGTTCATGGAAGGCATCTCTGAGAAGGCGACATTCGAGCAGGGGCCTGAAGGAAGTGAAGAGGGAGCCACGTGAAGATCTGCAGGAAGAGCAGTCCAGGCAGAGCGACAGGATGTGCAAAGGTCCTGAGGCGCTAACTCTGGTGAGCAGTTGTTTGGGGGATGGATGGAGATGGTGGAGGGTGGGGTGGGGATAGGGGCTTACTGAGTGCACACAGGCAATGTCCCAGAGAATCCATCCTTAGTCATCGTCCTTAGAGAAATACTTTGCCAAGCACATAGAGGGATGTGTAAGAGCTGTTCTCAGTAGCATTGTTTGGAATATTAAAACCGGGAGTTAACCTAAAAGTCTGTCAAGAGGAGAACTTAGAAATAAAAAGGCGCATTCATATGATGGAACAGGGTAGAGTAGTCAACAATGAATTAATTTTGATCTATACAAATAATAGCTTCTGACATTCACTGAGCACCTACTATGGGCCAGGGGCCATTTTCGATGTGATAACATAGAACATCTCTTAGAAAGCCACTCAAAAACGTAGGGAGTATTAATGTCTGTGTTTTCTGCATGCGGCAGCTTGAAAACAGGTCCATGAATTCTTCACAGTTTCTTTGAGAGACAGAACCTGATTCCCCTCTCCTTGAGGGCGGGCTGGGGCTTGGTGGCTTGCTTTAATTCACAGAATAAGGCAGAAGTGACAGCGTGTGCCTCCGAAGGCTAGGGTGTGAAGGCACTGGGGCTCTCTTGCTCTTGGACCCTTCAACGGGGGGAGGGGAAGCCAGCCACCAGGTGGTGAGAAGACCCCTCCCACCCACAGCCATGTGGGCGGACCACTCTGGAAGCAGCTCCCCCCGCCCCCGAGGCTGCAAGGGATTTGCTGTTTTATTTTTTATTTTATTTTTTTAAGATTTTATGTTTAAGTCATCTCAACACCCAACGTGGGGCTCGAACTCACAACCTAGAGATCAAGAGTCACACGCTCTACCAGCAGAACCAGCCAGGCACCTCCAGGTTTATCTTTTTAAACTGTTGAGTTTTAGAGTATTTTGTTATTCAACAATAGATAACCCCTATATTAGATGAGGGAAATGAGGCACAGAGAGGTTAAGTCATTTTCCCAAGGTCACAGAGCTGCATGTGGTAGAGTTTCAGTTGGAACCCAGCCAGTCAAAAGTAAAATGTTGAGCCTGGGTGGTGCAGTCGGTTAAGCGTCTGACTCTTGATTTTTGGCTCAGGTCCTGATCTCAGGGTTGAGAGATGGAGCCCTACAATGGGCTCCATGTTCAGTGTGGAGTCCGCTTTGAGACCCTCTGCCCCTCCCCCTGCTCATGCGCTCTTTCTAAATAAATAAATAAATTCTTTAAAAAAATTTTTTTGAGGAGAAAAAAATGAAGTTGCAGAATTTTATACACCATATGAGTACATTAATGCATATTTTTAATGCACAAAATAAGCCTATTCACTGTTCACGGCTGTACGTGTGAGAATGGGCACACATGAGCATATGGGGCTGTGTGAAGGGAAGTGGGTCTCAAAGGAGACCTCCTCCTTAGTTCCAATGCTTCCCTAGTTTCTTACAAGATGAAAAGGACCTGCAGCAAATAGGACAAGTGTTAACCCTTCATTGTCAGTCCTGTCTATAAAATGCACAGGTGTTTGCTAAATTCATCTTTGCACCTTTTTTACTTTTTTCAAAAATTAAAAATAAATGATTATAATGAAGAGAGAAAGTCTTGGAGGATTTAAATAGGTGGGGCAGAAGTGGGAGGGTGTTTGAGGCGGAGGCCCGGCTTCGGCAAAGACCTTGGTGGCAGCAGTGAGCACAGCCCTGTGGGGCGTGAAGAAGCCTGGAACCTTCTACCCTGTGGTGGCACATTTGATCAGGTACCCAGCCCCCCTCCAGATGCAGTAATTCAGAATCTCCCACGTTGTAGGGGGTGGGCAGGGTGGAAGGTGGTGGTAGGAGTTGAAAGCTCCCCAGCTGATTCTAATATGCACACAGGGCTGGGAATCATCGGATACACGGTCTAGTGCAGTAGCCTCTTAAAACATGTTTGCTGAGTGGTAAATGAATTATTTGGGGAGGGCGACCGAGAAGTTGAAAGGGATGGACAGGCAAAGTCCAATTCCCGTAATTGTACTTAATGACTTGATGTCATGCGCCTAAGAGAATTCCAGGAGATGGCAAATGTATAAAGAGAATGTACAATGATGGTATAGAAAGTGAGTGGGCAGCTTTCTGGGCTGAGGTGGTCAGGGAGGGCTTCCCAGAGAAGGTGACACTAGAGCTGAGACCGAAGTGTGAGCCAGCCCTAGCAATGTCTGGGGAGGTTGTGCCGGGCAGAGGGGACAGCAAAAGCAAACTCCCACAGAGGTGACAAACATACAAACAGGTGGTTCCAGAGCAGGGCGACCAGGGCTGTGACTGGGGACCCCAGAGAAGGAGGGGGTCAGGGTCAGGCCTCAGGGAGGATGGATCCAGCTGTGAATTTTCCTGGTGCTCCTCAGCCAGAAAGCACCCCTCACCCAGGATCCTGAGAGATGCAACACCTGAATGGAGGCGTTTACTTTGTTCCAAGGGGAGCGAGAGTGAACATGATCACCCTACATCCATCCGATTTTAAATTTAGCCCAGCGCACATGGAACTCTGTTCGGGAAAAACAAGAAGTTATAAAAATACAATTCCATTCTCTTTCACGGGCAGTAGAGGGAGCGGGGCCGGGCGATCTGGGGGTAATTGGAGGGTGAGGCCGATGTTAAATTTGGAGTGCAATCACAGAGTCAGGGCTGCTGGGAGAGGGGGCTTCTGGGGTCCCAGACCCGGGCTCCCACCTGCTCCAGTCCTGCTCGCACCCTGACAGCTCAGTCCCCACACGGCCCTGACCAGAGTGGCCAATCCAAAATCCAGACTCATCCCATCCCACGCTGCCCCAGACCACCTGTGGCTCCCACCACCCTGTGACCCAAGCCCAAACTCCCCCTCTCTGAGCCCCAGACAACCGCGTCCCAGCCTGCCCCACCTGTAAACGTCTGCCTTTCCCCCTGTGCCTCTCTCCCACCCCTTCTAGAAACAGACCCCAAGGAAGAAATCCTGCCTGTTGTCTTGGTCATCTCTGGCTGCAGAAGAAATGACCCCACACTGAGAGGCTTTAAGCAACACACCTTACTACTCATGGTTTCTGTGGGTCCACAACCGAGGTGTGGCTTAGCTGAGTGTCCTGCTTCAGGGTCTCACAAGACCACGTTCCAGGAGCAACTGGGTTGCAGTCTCATCGGAAGGCGTGACCAGGGCAGGCTCGGCTTCAAGTCTGCCTGGTGCATGTTGGCAGCATTCATTTCTTTCTTTTCTTTCTTTCTTTCTTTCTTTCTTTCTTTCTTTCTTTCTTTCTTTCTTTCTTTCTTTCTTTCCTCTTTTTTTTAAGATTTTATTTATTTATTTGACAGAGAGAGACACAGTGAGAGAGGGAACACAAGCAGGGGGAGTGGGAGAGGGAGAAGCAGGCTTCCCGCAGAGCAGGGAGCCAGATGCGGGGCTCGATCCCAGGACCCCGGGATCATGACCTGAGCCGAAGGCAGCTGCCCAACGACTGAGCCACCCAGGCGCGCCATCCACTTGACCTTGTTAATCTTCCCTCTCCCCCACTGGAATATCAATTCCGTGAGGGCAGAGGCTTTTGTCCGTTTTGTTCACTCTGGTGTTTTCATCACCTAGCACACAGTAGGGGCTCAATAATGATGATGTAACAAATGAATTCACACACACATACACACACACACACACACACACACACTTTGATTAATGTCAGCCCCTCCCAGCAGAATCCTGAACGCCTAACCCCACCCCACCCCAGATCTCGGGACATCAGTGGTCTTGACACCGTCTATCAGCTTCATCCTTGTTGCTAGGCAACCCAATGCTCTTGACTTCCCCAGCCCCCACAACCCACACTCCCTTCTGGGGTAGAACAGACCAGCTCGTTCCACCTGCCTCCAGCCAGCTCAGGCACCCCCAACCGCACTCCCTGGAAATATCCCCATCTACAGTGGTCCCCACGACTCCATTTTTCACATGTCCCAGCCACTTTCCCTACGCTGGCTTGTTTGTCACCCAGTGAGGTGGCACTCTTGCTGACCTCATACCCATGAGGAAGCTGAACTGGCGGGGGGCACACAGCAAGCAGGGGCACTGGGACTAGCACCTGAGGCTGCAGGGCGTTTCAGGCCAGTTGCTGTGTGACCTTGGGGAGGCTCCCTTCCCTCTCTGGTCCGTCCACCCCCACTCCCCCAGCAAAGGAGAAGGTGAGGCCACAGGAGACATTTCAGTTCCGCCTCCCAGCTCTAAGTTGAGTACCTGGGGAGGTGGGGAGCAGATGGAGGGCCCCGGAAACAGAAGGGGGGCCCCACCTCAATAGAGAAGGGGAATGTGGAGCTCAGAGATGGGCAGTGCTGGGGGAGTGTGCCCAGCACATCTGAGATCCCTGTTAACAAAGACCAAAATAGAATGTCAGGGGAGAGAGGAGAGAGGAGAGGCAAAGAGAGAAAAGGGGGTGCTGATGGAGGAAGGCCAAACAATCCCCACCCCACGACCCATGATAGAAGGGTACGGGGGCCCACAATGGTGTGGGGGAGGGCAGAGGGGGGAAGGAGGGGGCAGGGAGGAAGAAGAGGAGGGAGGGTGGTGGGAGGCAGTGAATGAAGCAGGTGCTGTCCCATGGGAGGGACAGAGACAGAGGGGAGAGAGATGCAGACACAGAGAGACACACACAGGTTCAGAGATATGCACAGATAAGGGGTGCTGGAGAGAGACGCGCAGAGATCCGGGAGAGCCCTTGTCTGCCTTAGAGACTCAGTGACATGCACATTATATGTGTTTGATTTGCTGTTCTGTGTTCTTTCAGCAGTTTTTTTTTGGGGGGGCGTGCCTGGGCAGGTGCTTGAGCCCAGGAGGTTCCCCCTAAAACACTCTCTGACCCTGGAGGCCAGGCTGGGGCAGAAGGAAGCTGGAGCTGCTTGGGGAGGGCTGTCTAGAGGGAAATGGGTGAGGAGTCTCTGGTTTGGGTGGGAGGGTTAAGACTGCACCAGAAGAGGGACTCGGAGCAGAGGCACTAAAGTATGGATAGGTGACTAATCACTAGGAAGACAAGATTGGGAGAAGGGCATTCCAGACAGAGGGAACAGCCAGTGCAAAGGTCCTGGGGAAGCACCAGGCCTGGCATGTTGGAGGAACAGCAAGGAGGCCCATGTGGCTGGAGGAGAGTGAATGAGGGGAGAAGGAGGAGGGGAGGACAGGGAAGGGGTAAGGGCAGGTTCTGCAGGGACCTAGGGGCCACGGGGGAGGGGGGGACGTGGGCTTTTACCTCCAGGAAAGTGGGAGCTCTGGAGGGCTGTGGTCAGAGGAGGAGTGGGTCTGACTTAGATTTTAAATCGATCATTCTGAGTTCTTTCACATAAGAAGGAAAACACACATCTCAGGCAAAAATGACAAAACATTAACTATATTCATTAACTGAGGTGGTCTTTGTGTGACATCATTCTCTGGACTTGGTTAAAAAAAATTCTCCAAATATAAATCAAGTAATAAATGAGCAATGACACATTGAACCTGACTGGTCTCCAACTCCAGCTCCGGCTGGACCCACTGACTTTGGGACATCCAGGCCTCCCACTGGCCTGTACATCCGACACTTTCCTGGGCCTGGGGGACCCCACTGCTATGCCCTCACCTTGAGCCTCTCTGGCGGGGAGACTGGCTTCTTCCCTGAACTCAAGTACGAATGCCTCAGCTCCGAAGGCCTAATTGTGCATGAAATCCAATCGAATTATCAGGCCCCGATGAGCAATTCCCGAGATTATTTAGCTCAGTGAAGTAAATAATGACATTAGCATTCTCCTTCAGCTCCTGAAGCCCCTCATTTCAGTCCTACACGCTAGTTGCCATCACAGTCTCTGGACTGGGTGGTGGGAACAAAAAGACGGTGGGAGGCTCAAAATCCAGATGTCAGCACAGGAGGGACTCGTAATGCTTTCCCACAGATGGAGAAACTGAGACCCAAAGCAGGACCTACCTGAATTCACACAGAGAGTTAGGGCCCCTGGAATCCGTCTCCACTTCTTCTGCCATCCCTGCAGGTAGTGATGACCCACGTAGGTACCCCACTCTCCTCTCCATCCCTGGGGGTGCCCTGGTGGAACTCAAGTGTGCCACGCAGAATCGAGGTAGGCGTGTGTGTGTGTGTGTGTGGTGTGCACAAATCTTAAGACCTTGTCTTGTTGGTAGATACAAAGAGATATTGATCAACTTTTGCTATGATAAGCTAAGTATGCAGGTTGAAAGGTATAAGGGTGACTGTCCAGAGGACAGGAAGAGCATGAATAAGGACTGGAGGGAATACAAAAGGAAATAAAGAAAATCCAGCGAATTCAACAGAAGGTTGGAGAGGAGATAAAAAGGAAGCAACAGAAAAAATCACATTGAACAGAAAACACAGGAGAAGAAGGTGATGAAAATATACCCAAATATGTCCGTGAATGCAATAAACGTAAGTGGACTAAACTCACCACTTGAAAGACACAGACTCTCAGATTGGACACATAGAAACAACAACAAACAAAATCCATCTCATGTTTTTTTGAAGACACATACCTAAAACAGAATGCTACATCACTGACAAGTAAACTGTAGAGAAAAAGAAAAAGATGGATGGGAATCGATAGAATAATAGGGACTTAAAGACAAATCAACCAATTGTGTGTGTGGATCTTATTTGGATCCTGCTTTAAACTTAGGGGAAAAAACTGTCACATTTCTTACATAATTGGAAATTTTTAAACTGATGGGATATTTGATGATTTTATGGAAGTATTGTTAAATTGTTAGCCAAGTGTCCTTATCTTTTAGAGATAAAAACTGATCTGTGTATGGAGAAATTATATGGCATCTAGAATTTTCTCTTGTTTTTTTTAAGATTTTGTTTATTTATTTGACGGAGAGAGACACAGCGAGAGAGGGAACACAAGCAGGGGGAGTGGGAGAGGGAGAAGCAGGCTTCCTGCTGAGCAGAGAGCCCGATGCGGGGCTCAGTCCCAGGACCCTGGGATCACGACCCAAGCTGAAGGCAGACGCTTAATGACTGAGCCACCCAGCCACCCCTGGTATCTAGAATTTTCATCAAAACAATACCAAAAGAGGTGAAACAGCATCAGTCATGAATTGATAAAAGTTGACATTAATTATGGGTAGCTGGGGATTCTTATACTATTTTTTCTACTTTTACATATGTTTGAAATTTTCCATAATAAATTGTTAAAAAAACAATAAAAAGAATGATGCAGATAAGCTTAAAAGTCAAAGGATAGAAAAAAGATTTACCGGTCAAATACAAACCTCCCCAAAAGACCTGAGAATAATAAGTCAGAATCACCCTGCCTGGACCCTTACCGACATGTCTGCCATATTCCCGTCTTCAGTTCTTATAAAGACTCTTTTCTCTGGTTTTCACCCCAGGCCCTTTGTACACGCTGTACCCCTGGCTGGACCATGTTCTCTCTGCTCCCTACTCTTACTCAGCTTTCAGGTCCCAACTTCAGTGGCCCCTGCTCTGGGCAGCCTTCCCTGATCCCCAGACTGGGCCAGGTGTCTTGCCTGCATCCCCCAAATACCTGGGGGTCCCCCATCATGACCCCCATCATCCTAAGTTGATAATCCCTGGTGTTGAGTCCATCACTCCTACGGGACCGGGAGCCCCACGGAGACACGGCCCCCAGGCAGTCTTGGCCACTGCAGTGAACCCAGAATCCCCAGCACCGGGCCTGGCACATAGTAGGTACTCAGTTCCTGCTTTCTGGGAGAATGAACCTGTACCCCTCGACAATCCCTCCCTATCTTTAGACCTTGGATCCCCCCTCCACCGTAAAATGGGATGAAACCCTCCCTCACAGGCTCCAGGTGAGGTATTGGAGAGAAGCAGGGAAAATGTCCAGGTGGTTGCAAACAGTAAGGGTATCATAAATGTGGCCTCCCCCTCTCAGTTCAGGCCTGGGTGGGACAGACATCTCCCATTTCAGGAGCTATGCTGTCCTGGTCTCTGGGATCTGGCTCTGGCTGAGTTGGGGGATGGGACCCTGATCCCCAGAGGGGCTCGTTCCTCCTACAGAGGCACCATGTCCACCAGCACCCCCCTCCCTATGCCACCAGATCCCCCATTAGGCCTGCTTTTACCCAGGGTTACACAGAGAAGAACCAGAGGTCAAACTCTCCCCACGCCTCGATCTCTTTGCCTTGGGCCCTTGCAACAATGAAGAATCGGACATTTTCTCCTTTTTCAGAGAAGATGTGGAAAGACCAAGGCCCTGTACACAGTGGGCGCTCCGTAACTGCTTGCCAAATGAATGGACACTTACTGAGTACAAACTGTGTGCCAAACAGTATTCTAGGCATAGAGGACCCTGCGAGATCCAAGATGGGCAGAGTTCCTGCCCTCCTGGGGTTGACATTTCACAGGAGGGCACAGACAAAAATCAAACACACGTTCGTTGCCCCCTACCCGAAACCTCTACACGAGATCTTATCTGGAAGTAGGCTCCTTGCAGATGTAATTCAGTGTAATCCGTTGAAGAAGATCTCGAGACACGGAGTCATCCTGGACTTAGGGCGTGTCCCATGTCCCAGGAGTGGTGTCTTTGTCCGAGAGAAGGAAGGAAGATTCAGACACACGGAGGTTCAGCCTCGGGACGACAGGGGCGGACACTGGGGTGGCACAGCAACAAGCCAAGGACCCCCAAGTTTCGCCTCAAAGTTACGGCTTCAAACGACGCACAGTGAGTGTTTTCAAGTTCTGTGGCCGGAAGTCTGGCAGAGGTCTCTCCAGGCGAGGACCCGGGTATGGGCAGGGCTGATCTCCCTGGAGGCTCTAGGGAGGTACCCCGTGTGAGCCTTTTCCAGATTCTGAAGGCCAGCGTTCCTGGGCTGATGCCCTCCCCCCGCTTCCTCTGCCTTCACAGCCAGCGACGGCCAATGGGCCTTTCTCGCACTCCTTCCATGCTGTTCCTTGGCTTCCCTTTCATAAGAACCCCTGTGATTACACGGGGCTCACACGGATAATCCAAGATAATCTCTTCATTTTGACGTCGACTGATTTGCAGCCTTAATTCCATCTGCAGCCTAGGCTCCTACTGCCACGGCAGGTGAGATATTCACAGGTCGCCGGGACTGGCACATGGACATCTCTGGGGTGGCATTATCTTGTCGTCCGCGGCTTGTTATGCAACTTTAGACAACCAGGACACGTGGAATAATTCCTAACCATGCCACAATATTCTTTCTCCCTTCCCCCTTCAGGACTCACTTCTGTGCATCCCTCAGATCTCAGCTTATGGATCACCTCCTTCGGGAAGGCTGCCCTGATGTCTGATGTCCCCTCTGGTCCCTGCTGCTGCCCGTGCGTTCCTATTACAACCCCGTATGGGTTGCCTGGTGTCATGTCTGTCACTCCCACTGGATCCTGAGGCCCCCTGGAGGGCATGGCGGTGTGTCTTGCCCCTGCTGTGCCCTTGCCCCAGCCCAGACCCTGCTGCCCCAGCCCAGACCCTGCTGCCCTGGCCCAGCCTGGCTCAGCCCAGGGGCTGCAGCCTGCAGCAGCTATTCCGGGCTCCTCATTAAAGGAAGCCTTTTACTTAGGCAGCGCTGCCAATTCTAATTGATTGCCTGCATCCCCGGGGGGGACTCGAGTTCTCGAGGTTGGCAGCTGGGCGGGGGTCCAGGCCACGGCAGGTGGGAGGGGGCCCCCTGCTCTAGGTGAGAAAAAAAGGCCTGAGGGCTGGACCTTGGGCCTACCTGCTCTTCCCTCTCCAGCCCCCAGCCCTGGGGCACCCACTGACCTGCAGACTCAGGGCCTTCGTCCCCAGCCTGTGTGAACCGCCGGTGCGTTTGATCTTCATAAGCTTGCTTATACCAAGAGCACACAGAGATGCACATGGACACGTGAACACATGCAGACAGACCCACAACCCACAACATCCAGACAGAGAGGTAGTATAGCATGGGAATGAGGTGCCTCGGTGCCCCCACGAAGGCTTAGAAGTAAGTTAATATTTACGAAACACGGGGCACCTGGCTGGCTCCGTCGGAAGAACACGCGACTCTCGATCTCAGGGTGATGAGTTGGAGCCCCACATTGGGTGTAGAGATGACTTAAAAATAAAATCTTAAAAAAATATATATATTTACAAAATGCTTAACACAGAGCCTGGCGCATACTCAGTGTTCTATAATGCTTATTGTTTATGCATTTGGCAAATCCTGATTGAGCACCCACTGCACGCCAGGCCCAGCGGTTACCGCAGTGAACACGATGTGCACAAAGGTCTGTCCTAGCCAAGCTGACCCCTGGATTGGGGGTGGGGAGGGCAGAGTAAAGCGTAATAAAGAAGTCAATGTTGGAGCGTGCTGGGACCGCCCATGCACACATGACCTAGAGAGGTAGGCTTTCTGAGGGTCTGATTATTTCCATCTCCCAGATGGGGTAAATGAAGCTCTGAGACAAGAAAATAATGGGCTTGTTCAGGGCATGTAGCCCCAGGACCTTTGCCAGTCACCCTTCCCTCTCCCCTCCTTTTGTTCTGAGCTCAGGGTACCTCCCTCATTCCCTTGTAAGTCTCTGATTCCTTAAAACTCTCTTGGTCACAGTTGCAAGTGTATTTGGGAGATTCTTTCATTAATATCTGGCGCAGCCTCCAGAGAGTTCCCAGGGCCCCAGACAGGCCTGGCATATAGTAGGCACTCAACAAATGTGCATTGGCAGAAAGTACCAGCATTCAGACCCAACTCTGGGATGTAGCCCCTCCCAGACATAACCTGCAAACTGGCCACTGGGGGGAAGTCAGGCTGGGGGGCCTCCCAACTCCCCCCTTGATTTCATCTGGGGCCATCCCCGCTTGACCAGCTTCTAGAAGCTGGTTCCAGCTTTCATCCTCCCTGGAGAGCCTCATTACCGCTCCACTCCACCTGAGAGGCAAGAATCTACATCCTCCTGAGCTTTGCCACCAATGTATGAAAATAGAAACGATGCCTCCACATGGACACCCTTGGGTCTAGACCCTGGGCTCCGAGCCCCTGGCACCTGCTGTCACTTTTAGCCCTTCCTTTGTGGGCTGAAGGGAATGACAGACTTTGGAGCCGTTTGGGATTTGCCCAAAGCATCGGGAACTGGTAATAACCATCATTAGGATAATGATTTTAATTATTATCTAATAAAAGTATATTTAGCAGCATCCGTTTGGTGAACGTTTACACTGTTCAAGACCCTTTGCGTCTTTTTAAAACCCTTTCGTTGATCCCACATTTCTCTCCAGTGACCACTCCATTTTTCTGCTCTTTATCGCAAAATTCTGAGAGTTGTCTGCCTCCACTCACTGTTCCCACTTTCCCTTATCTGTTCCCCAGCGCCCCCCGAATCTGCTCCAATGGGGCTCTCGTGACCTCCAACACCAGGAAGATGCACTCTGGGAAGGTGGCCCCTGGCAGGAGCACCCACTTTGGTGGCCGCCGGGGCAGGTGGAGGGGGCAGCGGGGTCCCTTCTCGGAGAAGGGAGAAGCTGCCGTCGCCTCACTGGCCTGGAGCCCACAACCCCCCAGCACCCAGGTGAGTCGTGGCCCAGGGTGGGGGGAATAGGGGTTTTGCTCCCCACTCTCTAGGGATTATTCAGACAAGTTCAGAGTTGGGGGGTCTTCCCACTTCAGGGGCTCTGGGTGACCTACATGGTCCAGGTGGAGGACGGGGGTGAGGGGGGTGCCTCAGCAGGCAGCCAGACCAGTCCCAGACACACCTATCCCAACCCCCGACACCAAGCCGGTGGGGGGGGACCCTGGGAAGCCCTGGGAATATGACACCCCCATACACACAGCCCCTCTGAGCCTCTTAAAGACCCAAACTAAGAGGGAAATAAAGGTAAAAGTAACATAAAGAATAAAAGTCACAGCTACCACCGGTATGTGTCCTACCTCCTTCAACGTCTCAGGAAGTACGTCCTGTTATAATCCCCATTTTATGGATGAGGAAACCAAGGCCCGGGGATGTGGCCCGGCCCAGTTGCGGGGCTGGTAAGCCTCAGCCTGAGTTTGAACCAGCCTGTGCTTAAGCGTCTGATTTCCCGCGCGGGAGCCGTGGGATCCACAGAACAATCCAGCCGGTGGGTCCTGCTACCTGCCCATTGGACAGATGAGCAAAGAGGCTCAGGAGAGTAGTGGGGCCGCGCCGTGGGGAAATGCAGAGCTGGGGCTCCAGCCCTAGGCCCTGCCCCAGAACCTGATCTCCAAATGCTCCCGGCCGGTTTCCCCAGGGATGGTGTGGGCTTCGCTGCAGAATCCAACCGTGAGGTTGTGGGGACGCATGGAACCGGGTGTGCCCAGCACCCGCTGTGGGGTCTGAAGGGGAAGGAGGGATGATGGTAAAGGGGTTGGGGGGACAGCGCAGGGAGGTTTCTCGTGGCTCCCGCCCACTAACCTCTCTCCAACCCGGGGCAGCGAGATCTGCCTGTTGCCTAGACCCCTCCCCAGCTGTGGCCCCTCCCGGGGAGCAGCGCCGCCTCTGTGTCCCCCCTCGAAGGGCCAGCATCGCTCGGGGTTTGCCAGCGTTGCCCAGAGACCGGTGGGCAGCGGGGGGGCTCCAGCCCCCTGCACGCAGACCCCTGCCCGCCCAGCCCCCGCACCCGGAGCCAGGACAATGGGCAGAGCAGAGGAGAACCGGGGCGGGCGGGGCCGGGGGGCCTTGGGGGCCTGGGAACGGGGCGGCTCAGGGTTGGTGTGCAGGGAGGGGGTCTTGCGATCAGACGGGGGCTCGCGGCGGGGAAGACTTGGAGAAGGGGGCCCCGAGAGGGGCGGGGCCTCGGAGAGAACTGGGAGTTGGCCTAGCCCCCTGTCCCACGATGGCTCCAGAAAGCGAGGCCGCCCCCTCCCGCTGGCCGCGAGGCTCGTGCCGGGAACAGGTGTGGGGGGTTCTGAAGGCAGGAGTAAGGGACACAATCCCTTTCGGAAGTAAAGCGACATGGGCCCTCACCGCTATAAATACGGACACAGCTGACTGGGGAGGTGGGGGAGGGAGATCGGAGGGAACCTGGAGGACCTGAGAAGAGAGGGGGGTAGGGTGCGGGACTGGGGACGACCCTGAGCCCTGGGGACGAGGTCAGGTTTCTGGATGGACACGCAACCCGGTGACACGATACACCTGACCCCGGAGTCCAGGGGCCCCAGGGTAAGACAGAATCTAGCCAGGCCGGCGCTCCATTTCTCAACCTTCCTGAGCCCCGCCCCTCGCTAAGCCCTCCCGGCTCCCAGAGCCCCCTCCCCTCCCTGAACCCCTCCCACTCTGAGCCTCCTCCCTCTTCTGAGCCTCTCCCCTCCCCGAGCCCCCTCCCCTCCCTGAACTTCCTCCCTCTTCTGAAACCCCCTTCTAGGGCCCCTCCCCTCCCTGAGCCCCCACTGCTCCCAGAGTTCCTCCCTTCCCTGAACCCACTCCCTCTGAGCCCCGTCCCATCCCTGAACCCCTTCCCTCTTAAGAAACACCCCCTTCTGAGCCCCTCCCCTCCCCGAACCCCTCTCCCTCTTCTGAGATACCCCTTTCTGAGCCCCCTCCCCTCCCTGAGACCCTCCCCTCCGGGAACCCTCTCCCCCTTCAGAGCCCCATCTCCCTTCTGAGGCCCTTCCTACCTCTCAGCTCCTTCAGAGAGGGTGACCTGGGACAGCCCTTCCTGGACAGTTCGGGTGGGACCTCCCTGACCCTTCCTCATCTGCAGCAGCATCTACGCATTTTGTGACTGAAACAGCCAGAGCTCTTGAGGTTACCCCCCTTAGGGGACACCCCATGCCCCCCCATTACCCAGCAAACACCTACAGAGACCCCCTGTCTGGAGCACCCAGTCCAGGGCTATATCAGACACTGGCAGAAGGACTTCATCCATGCATGGCCCCTTCAAATCTCAGTGTAAACCTCTGGCACCTCATTTCCCATCAAGGGACTGATTTTGAAATGCGGGTTGGGTAGAAATTCTGACTTCATTCATTCATCTATTCATCTTATTATTCAACAAGTACCTATTGTGCGCAAGTCTGTGCTGGGGGCAAGGGATACAGCCCCAACCTGAGGGGGCTCACAGTCTAGTGGGGGAGATGGTTGGTGTGTTGTGGGGGGGGTCAAAAAGCTGTGATGGAGGGATTCAGGAGCTGGTGGATTGGGGAAGGTTTCTCACAGGAGGTGTCATCCGAACAGGGCTAAAGGCTAATTGGGAGGGGTCAAGGGAGGCAATGAGGACAGCAGGTGCAAAGGCCCTGAGGCAGGAGCAAGAGCTCCTGGGCTTGCAGTCCCAGCTTTGCCATTCTTTTTGCTGTGTGACCTAGACAGGCGACCGTGGCTTTCCGAGCTTCGGTTTCCCAGTGCTTAAGGAGAGGGCTCAGCAGGGCACGTGGTACACAGCAGGTACTCCATAAATATTTGCCAAATGTTTATGAGAGAACTTGAGGTCTGGAGGATTGTGGAGAGAAGGCTCATGGCCCCTTGTCTGGGAGTGGCTTTGCTGGGGCAGCTTGTGACCTCTCTTTCTGGCCAAGGTGCCCCCTTCCCCTGGGCCCCTCCTCCCTGGCCCACCAGTCCTCACCAGCTGTCCCTCCATGTGTGTGTGGCCTGTCAAGAGCAGGGGCCTGTTCCGGGACATCTGATGCCTCGCTTCCCAGGGATTTCAGAGGAGTAGATGCACGGAAGTTCAGCTGCTGCATGGGCTTAACCCTGGAGCCTGGGCGCCGGGTCCTCAGAGGCCCGACGCCATCCCTCTTGACCCTGTGGGGAGCCCTGGCACTGCTCCCGACCTCAGCTGGAAAGACCCCACTTCAACTCCCAGCTCTGGCATTGCCTGGTTATGTGGCCTTGGGAAGTTAGTCCACCTCTCTGGTCCCTGCCACCATCAACAGTAATAACCACCTCCTCCATGCTTACCGTGTGCCTGGAGCCCCGTTTACAGCCTTTCTACGAATGAGCTCTGTCTTATGGCAAGATTCCGAGTTCTCAAGTACTGCTGACCCCATTTCACAGGTGTGAAAACAGAGCACGAGGTGAAATCATCATCTAGGAGTACCAACAATAGCACATATTTCGAGCTCACCGTGAGGCTTCTTGAGATGGATTAGCTGATTTTAATTCTCCCCCAAATCAAATGCGGTCATGGGAACCCTTAATAGAAGTCCCTTGTGGCAGATGTGGAGACCGAGGTCCAGAGACGCCAAGCCATTTGCCCGAAGTCACCAAGCTGTAAAGCTGGGACCCACTTCTCCTGGGCCTGGGGAGGGACACTTCACACCCTAGGGCCACCCCCTGAATAGGGTTGTGATCACTGCTGCCGTCATGCTACCTGTTAAGATACGGAGATGAAGCGAGAACAGCAGGTGCTTTCCACGTCCCGCGGGGATGTTGTCTAAAATGGCCATCACAGATTATTTTATTTTCACTGCACTGTCCACTACGATATCACTAGCCACAGATGACTATGACGATTAAAATTTAAGCCAACTACAGTGAAATTACAAATCCAGGATCTTGCTCACATTAGCCACGAGGTAAGCGCTGGCGAGGCCCTGTGGCTGGTGGCTGCCCGGTGGGAAAGTGTGGATTTCGAACTCATCCCTCATCACGGAAAGTTCTGTGGGGCAGCTTTGCTTGATGCAAATGCACCTCTGCTTGACTTTGCTTTTTATTACCTGATTAGAGCCCAGGCCCTGGGAAGTTACAGTGAACTTGCAGAATGCAGAAGAGAACCCCCGGTTAGGATTTCATGGCATGTAGGACACTCACTAGCTCATATCTAAGCTAATCTTATCCTGATGATCTTTAAAAGGAAAAATCCTGATAAATATGCAGTTCCTTAAATGCTCTTAAAACCAGCTTGACCATTTAACTGGTTTCCCCGACAACGAGTTAATCAACCATTGACCTGTGTTTACTCTACGTTGGCATGAGTCACGATTTCAACTTTCTGAGAACGGTACACTGACGCCTCTCTTGCAAATAGGGAAACCGAGGCTGGCTGCTCCCTGCCTTCCTCCTCCCAAGCCCAGGGGCCCAGTCACTGCACATGCAGGCTTTCCACACCCAGGCACCCCCCCCCACCCCCCGCCCAGCTCCAAGAAGCAGCTCCAAGAACCTGTCTTCCTTCCGCAGCAGTGAGGAACCAGGTCAGCCAACCGCTGGGACATCAAAGGGAATCTATAAATACAGCTGCAGGAGGAAAAATAGACACTTTTCTAGCCCCTCCTGAGCTTACCTGTCTCCCACTCCCGGATCTTTCCTGGCCGGGCTCCCACTCCAGTAGCTGGGCCAAAGCCCCCAACCCCAGGGACCCTACTGGAAAGCAGTGAAGAGAAGCAGCTAATGGTGCTTTGGTTTTTCCTAATCGGCTCAACCTCCCTCCCCTGCCAGGCAGCTGAGAAAGGAGGAGCGACACTGGACCCATCCCTGGAAGGTGCAGGTGAGATTCTCAGCCCAGAACTGAGGATGATGAGGTTGTCAGAATCTTCAGATCCTAGAACCCTGGAACCTTCTTTCTTTCTCTTAGGGCACATGTGGGACTTCTATGCTGTGCGGAGCCCTGGGAAGTTGGCAGGGCCAAGGCAGGCAGTTCAGATTTGACCAGGGCAGTCCGGAGGGCTTTCTGGTGGAGGTGATATGAGCTGAGCCCAAAGGAGGTTGGGAGAGATGGGGGGGGGTGAGGAGCCAGGTTGGGGAAGGGACTCCAGGGAAGGGGTTGGGGGTCTCCTGGATTATTTCTTCTTTTGGTCTTTGCATCCAAAATACCTCTCAGATCCACCTATTTCTGTCCATTTCCATGGCCCCTTGCCCCTGGTCCAGGCCCCTGGGTTGCTCCCCTAGACTAGTAGTCATCTCCTCCCTGGACCCCCAGGGGCCATGCCTACCCTGAGTACATGTCCAGAAGGCAGCCAGAGGGACCTTTTTAAAAGTTAAATCAGGGGCGCCTGGGTGGCTCTGTCGTTAAGCGTCTGCCTTCGGCTCAGGTCGTGATCCCAGGGTCCTGGGATCAAACCTCACATGGGGCTCCCTGCTCAGCGGGAAGCCTGCTTCTTCCTCTCCCACTCCCCCTGTGTTCCTTCTCTCTCATTGGCTCTCTCTGTCAAATAAATAAATAAAATAAAAAGTTAAATCAAATCATCTCACTTGCTCACTATAAATTTTCTCATGGCTCTCTAGTGCCCTTGAAATAAAATCCAAACTTTTCCCCATGCCTGTCCACCCCATTTTCTCCCCACCCTCCCCTCCTCCCTCTCTCTCCTTCGCTCACCTGCTCCAGACACATGGATCTCCTCACTGTTCCTCCAGGCACAGTCTTACCCCAAGGCCTTTGCACATGCTGTTCATCTGCCCTCTCCCTGTTTTCCCCCCAGTTGGATTTTACTGCTCCTTTCCATCTCAGCTCAAATGTTACCTCCTCCAAGAAGCCTTTCCTGATGCCCCCAGACAGCTACTGCTCCTCATTCTTCCCCCCCCCCGGCCCTTACAATAATCTGAAATTATTTTAGGGTCATTCATGTGTTTTCTTATTTTGTGTCCATGGATGCCCCGAGAAGGCAGAGACCCTGGCTAGACCTCACTTCCATGGGCCTCAATTCCTCCATTTGTAAAACGGGGGTGGACTTAGGACAAGCTGTTCCCATGGGGAAACTGCCTACCTTGTTTGTCATTAAAGTTAGTATTTCTGGGACGCCTGGGTGGCTCAGTCAGTTAAGCATCTGCCTTTGGCTCAGGTCATGATCCCAGGGCCCTGGGATCGAGTCCCACATCGGGTTCCTTGCTCAGCGAGAAGTCTGCTTCTCCCTCTACCCCTCCCCCTGCTCCTGCTCTCTCTCGCCATCTCTCGCTCTCTCTCAAATAAATAAATAAATAAAATCTTAAAAAAAAATAAAGTTCATATTTCCCTTGCCCGTTTCTCTAGACTCCAGCAATCATTATGCTAATTGTGCAGGTTTTATGTAAATGACATGCACATTTATTCCCTGCCCCCCTCCCTGAAATCCCCACTGGCCTAGGGGAACTGGAAGCTGGGGAGTGGGCAGTGCCAGTGATGTGGGAGCGTGTGGTGGGGGTCTCCTGCCCCCCACCGCACGCTTGCATCACAGGAGTCATCTTCTTACCTCCACCTCCATCGCGGCCTGTTGGAATCTTCTGAAAGGGGAAAACTGAGGCCAGACAAGGGGAGCCACTGGCCCCAGGGCAATTCCAGGGTAGGGCTGGGATGAGAACCCCATTGCTCTGTGGGACTCTGGAGGCAAAGAGGCTTCCCTGACGCTTGCCTGGACCTTGCCCACTACCTCATTGAGTGCCTACTTTGTGCCGGGTTCTGTGCTGGGAGGTGCTGAGACCAAGCCCAAGGGCCTTGACAAAGACAGCCGCCAGGTGCCCTGGGGCTCCCCATCTGGGGTGGGTAGGATTCAAGCTGCGACATTTATGTTGGGAAAGAAGGAGAAGTTAGCAGAATGAGTCTGGGAGGAAGGGAGGCAGCAGGCAGGAGGAGGGAACTGCATGGGCAAAGGCCCTGAGGCAGGGGAAAAGTGGTCCCTGAGGGACAGAGTGCCCTGCACGACCTGCCCCCACTCCCTCCCTGCCCTTCCCTACTCCCTCTTTCCCCCTCACTGGCTCGAGCTCCTGCTGCTCCAGCCACTTGCCTCCTCCAACAGGTCAGGCATGGTCCTGCCCCAGGGCCTTTGCACTGACTATCCGCCCCCCACGTGGAACGCTCTTCCTCTATATACCTACACAAGTTTTCCCCTCACCTCCTTCGAGTCTCTGCTCGGATGTCACCTCCTCCCTGAGGCTTTCCGTGACCACCTGTTTAAAATCCTTCCCACCCCACCCAGTGAGCACTCCACGTCTTCTTTCCTTGCTTAATTTTTCTCTTTAGCATCATCTGGCCCAGAATAGATTTCACTTGTTTATACAGCTTCACATCTGTCAACCCCATTGGAACATCAGCTGCACAAGGCCAGAGACTCGTCTGTTCTGTTCCTTGCTGCGCTCCCAATGACTAGAACAAGCTGGGCATCCAGTAGGTGCTCAATAAATACTTGTTAAATAAATGAATCCTGTCCTGCCCTGAGCCCCATGCTCTGCCAGGACAGGGCTTGGCTCTGTCTCGGTCCTCACTGTATCCCCAGCACCGCCCAGGAGAGCTCAGTACAGAGTAGGTGCTCGGTAAAGTTAGATGAAGAAATAGATCCACGAGGGGCAAGCCCCATGGGCTCAGCTCTGCTTCTCAAAGACTGTGGAGGTCCTGTGGCCAGAGCAGAGGTGGCCCCGGGTGGGGTGGAAGGGTACGAGAAATACGGGCAAGGAGTGTGAGCTCAGCACCCACCCACGACACCTCCACACTTTGATGTCAGTGTCACCTGAGTTGAGAGCCCTGGTGGCAATGACTGAATTGCCACCAGCTGAGGTCATTCACACACATCCTCCAGTGTCACCGTCTGGTTTTTTTTTTTCTCCATAACAGTTTTGATTTTCCTTTTATTTTTATTGTGGTAAACTGTACATGATGTAATATTTATTGTTTTAACCATTTGTAAGGGTTCCATTCCATGGCATTAAGCACTAAGCACATTAATGTTGTCGCGCAGCCACCCCCACCATCCGTCTATTCCCAGAACTTCCCATGTCCCCAAACTGAGACTCTGTCCCCATGAAGCACAGACTTCCCACCCCCTGCCTCAGCGTTGGCTCCCACCCTCTCCTCTCTGTCTCTGTGGACGGGACTCCTCTGCGGACCTCCTGGGAGTGGGGTCCTACGGGATGTGTCCAGCTGTGTCCGGCTTATTTCATTCAGCATAACATCCTCCAGGTTCATCCATGTTGTAATGTGGGTCAGAATTTCCTGCAGAGAGCACACCCGTTTCACCACTGGCTTGCTTGCTTTGGGTGAAGGGCAGCTCACCACTCTATTACTGATTCGAAAATGGATTAACACGATGATTTTAGAGGAAAGAAAACAGGATTAGAAGAGTTGCCCTGTCCCCCAAAATGGTCAGAGGTCTCTGGGAGAAAGAAACACTGGCCAGGCACACAAGGATCTTCCCAAGCACAGGAAGAAGCAAGTGCAAAGGCCCTGAGGAAGGAGCTCTGTGTGTTCACTAGGCTGGGATGTAAAGGCCAGGGGAGGGCAGATTTTGAACAGGAATAATGTAACACTCCCCGCCCCCCACAAGTAACCATGTACTTCAGCCCTCTCTGTGCCTGTTTCCTATCCATATCCAAGGACAGACCCCAGGGAGCTCAAAGCTTCCTGGATCCCTCCTTCTGCACTTCCCACTTCTGGGAACTAAGGTGTCCCTTGCCTCATTTGCACATGAGGCCTTCGGGGAGGGGGTTCTGGGACAACCCGCGCTAGCCCAGGACACACCTGGGCCTTTGGGGGGAGGATTTCAGTGGTTCTGAGCTGAGGAAGTGCTTATAATTGCTCCAATTTCCTTGCACATCAGGCAGTGAATCCTGCTGCTTCTATCTAATGTTTCCTGGGCCCATGTAGGGCGCTTTTAGCTCCTGCCAGACCCAGTCAGCCCAGCCCCTGGTGCAACGGGCTGGAGAGGGGATGTCAGGCTGGGCAGCCCTCAGCCACTCCCCACTGACTGCCTGGCTGAAGGCCTACTGTGCGCAGGGGCCTTGCATACAACCTCTGTGGGGGAGGATTTGGACGAACTCTGAGACCAGGTGCCCTGGGTTCAAATCCCCATCCTGGCTGAAAACGTGCAAAGAGCCTACAGTGTACACCGTAAATGCTTAATAAATGCTCCTTGCGTTATTATTTCACTGGGCACCCCTCCCCAGCCTGAAGGGGTGACCTCCTATTGCCCTATTTTGCTACTGAGGGAACCGCATGACCCTGGGTTCCCTACTGAACCTTGGCTCCCCCCTCCATGTGACAAGGACAGACTCCAGAGAGCTCGTAGGTGCCCCCATTCGCTCATTCATCTGTTCAACACACTTGCTGAGTGCCTACTGTGTGCCAGGCCCTGTCCTAGCCCCCAGGGGCCCAGTGGAGACCAAGGCAGACTCCTGCCCTTCCTTGGCACAGCTAACTGGCAGGGAATGGGGGTGGGGTCGGAAGAGAATAAAATAAGTGATAAAAAGAAATGCCAACAGTAAAAAGTACAGCAAAAGCAAACACAACAGAGAAAAGGGTGGTGGTTTTTTAATTATTACTCTTTATGGTTCCCCCTTCAGTGGGATTTCCATTTTATTTTATTGATTCATTTTCTAAGTAATGTCTACACCTAACATGGGGCTCGAAGTCACAATCTACAGATCAAGAGTCGCATGCTCTACCAGCTGAGCCAGCCAGGTCCCCCCAGAGTGGTGACTATTTAGATGGGGACATACTGGGGTGAACATTTAAGTTGAGACCTGAGTAGGTGAGGGACGAGGTGAGGGACAGAGCCATTCATATATCTAGGGGAAGAATATCTCCCTCCACCAGGCAGTAGGCACAGCCTGTGCAAAGGTCCTGAGGCAGGAAGGGCTTTTGGAGGAATAGGGAGGAGGGAGGAGGTTGGTGTGGGTGAAGGGCAGAAGGAGGTGGGGTCTGGGAGGGCACTTTTGGATGCAGGGAGCACGGACCAGGGTCATGGTCCAGGCTCCTGTATACACACCAAGACTGAACTACCATATGCGCCTTCCCCATGGCTGCCCTCTGCCCTCCAGCCCTCTATTCGTGCCCACATCTCTGAGATTTCTGGATAACAAGCATTTATGGAGTACCTACTGGGTGCCAGGCACTGTTCTAGGCAATGGGGATTCAGCAGGAAACAAAACAGTGCTGTGTGGGGAACAATGTACAATACTTGGCTGTGACAAATAAAATGAAGAAAACCAAAGCAGGGTAAGAGGACAGACAGGGATGACGCAGCTGTCACTGTGGAGGTGACATTTGCATGAGACCTGAAGGGTGGAGGGTAGGTCATGCTGGAATTCAGTGGGGACAACATTCCAGATGGAGAGAACAAGTGCAAAGGCCCAGAGGCAGGACAGGCTGGATATAAAACTACATATTCGAAGCACCCTCAAGCCCTTGACAGCTACACCCCCAACATTTCAGAGTGGAGCCACCTCCTCTTCCTCTAGGAAGACCCCCCTGGGTCCTCAGTACTTCCAGATGAGAGTGGCACCCAATGGGGCTGAAGAAGCAAAGGAGGGAGGGTCTGTGCCGGGCTCAGAGGGGCCCAAACACAGGGTAGGGGGTGGCCATCAAGACCCCACCCGCTCAAGTGAATGACCCCAAGTCACTTGCCTTAAGAGCCTACCAAGCTAAGGGGTCCCTGAGCCCCTGGAAATTATTAAAAGCATGGGGTTCAAATTCCAGCTCCATTCCCTGGCTATGTGAGCCAGCAAGACATTTCTCTCCGGGCCTGTTTCCACACCTGAAAACGGTATAATAGTACCTGTGCTTTCGAATCCTGGAGCTGCATGCAGTAGTGGCGGGATAAACGGTTATAATTATTAATGCACGCCCGGCATGGGGCATTTTCTGGACCGCAGGCCCAGGGGTGCTGTGTAGTCTTTGGAAAGGGCCACACCCTCTCTGGGCACCAGGTCTCCCAAAACCTTCCAAGAGCTCCAGGAGGGTATTTGAACTTGGGGAAGGGTCCACAAGAGGAGCCCCACCCCAACCCGCCCTGCGAAGCGGCAGGGGTCAAAGGGCGAGGGGCAGGGTCATGCCCCCCAGGCGCGCGCCCATGCACGCGCGCGCACACACACACACACACACACACACACACACACACACACACACACCCCTACCCAACCACAATGGGTTCTAGGCGGTTAGCTCTGCGGAGGGACCAGCTGGGCGGATTTAGCCGGCGCATCTGCCGCCTGAGCAGCTGCCGTTCTGGGGGGGCTGGAGGGGGATATGGGACTAGGGAAAAATCTGTCCGAGGAGAATCGCGTCTGCACTGCCCAGCTGCCGCCTCAGGCTGGGGGGACACCCCGAATCCGCCCGGACCCCGGGCCCCTCCCCTGCCGCGGCCACCCCCACGTGCCTCTGGGGGAGGGGGCGTCGGGGAGGCCCTGACGTCACACGCAGCCTCAGCCAATCGGAGCTGCCCTTTCCGAGCCCCCAGGGGATTCCCAGGCCCGAGCCGCTACTAGGGGCGCGACCCGGCAGCGACGACCCCCTAACCTGGGCTTAAAAGAGGGCCCGCACCTGGTTAGGTAAAACCAGGCTGGGGCCCGCCAGGGAGGGAACGGGACCCAGGCGACCTCTCTGAGACGCCGCCCGCCGGCCCGGCTCCCGCGCGGCCCAGAGAGGGGCAGAGAGCGGCCGGAGTCACACAGCAGGGCGCCGAGGCAGGGAGCGTTCAGAGGGTGCGCGCAGGCAGCCGGGCGGGGTTTCCCTACCCCGCAGGCGCCAGGCACCAGGCCAGGCGCAGCCTCAGCCCATCCCGCGGCCCCCAAGGCCGCCAGGGCCCCTCCGGATCTCCCCAGGCCCCCTCGGACCCGGGGCCGCAGCCCGGCCGCGCTGGGAAGAAGGTGTCGGCGGACGCGGGCGCCGGCAAAACCCGCACTGGATTCCGCCAGCGTCGGAGCAGGACGGGAGCGCAGAGCGGCTCAACCCGGCTGCTCTGGAGGGGAAACTGAGGCCTAGAGGGGCAAGCTTTGCTCAGACTAATACAATTAGGAGGGTGTTGCTGGCGCTGGTGACCTCGGGCGAGGCTCTTCCCCTCCCTGGGCCTCCCTAGCTCCCCCCGAGGGCAAACTGTGAACTTCCTGCCACCCCCTCCAGGTCAGGGCTCAGACAGTCAGGAGCCCAGGGCTGGGGGGAAGGGAGCAGCCCGACCTGACCTTGCCCTGGTCCAGGGCATGAAAGACCCATTCATGTCCTCCCAAGCCTGGGTGGCAGCTGAGCCGGCCTGCGGGGGTGGGGCCTCCCTCAGGGCCTTTGTCCCAAGCAGGCCCCTCTGCCTAGTATAACCTTCCCACCCCACCGCCCGGCACGCCATGTGCTTTGCCAGATCTATCTATGGTCCTTCTCTGGCCCCCAAATCACCTCTCCGTGGCCCTCACTCAGTCCCCGTCCCCCAGCAATCTCAGCCTGTACCTGGACCTCCCATTCTGCAGCCCTGGTTCTTCTATGACCCTGCTAGTGTGAAGGTAGTGAGTCAGTTCGTCTTTTTGACTGCTCAGACCAGGACCTGGCATCCAGTGGGCGTCCAATAAATGTTGAAGGAATAGATGGCGAAGGACTCCAGTCTGGCCAAGGCCATGGGCAAGGGAGGGCATGCCGGGGGGTGGGGGGTGGGCACAGCATGAGTACTGGTGTGGAGGTGGGAAGAGGGCTCAGAGCCTGGGCACCAAGCTGAGGGGCTGGACTTAGCGCCCCCCCCCCACCCCGCCCCGGGTCAGGCAGGCCTCCATCTTCCCAGGTGGGCAGGACACAGGGGTAGGGGCTGGTAGAGAGCAGGTGCCGGCTGATTTGCCTGGGACGGTGGCTCAGCCGGAAAGCCGGTCAGGGCAAAACCATTAGCAGGAAGGCCTGGCTGCCTGCGGAGGTTTGTGGTCTCGGCCGGCCCCTGGCTGATGCCTGGGGCCTGGAAGAACTGGATTGTCTCCACGGAAGCCAGGGAGGCTGAAGGTTGCCCAGGATCCAGTGTATCCTGAGGAGTAGGGTTCAAAGTCTGAGCCCCACTTCATGCTCTGCGCATGGCCAGTGGGAAGCCACATGCCCTGTCTGAGCCCGCCAGACTGCTGGGAGCCATGGATGGGACAAAGTGGGTAAGGCCTACCTAAAAGGTGCTCAGGAAGTCAGCAGTAAGAGGGCTCATGCTTTCTTCCCATCCATCGGTGACCTCAGGCAAGCTCCTCGACCTCTCTGCGCCTCAGCGTCCCATCGAGGGCAGCCTTGGGGGGCTTCCATGAGGAATGAATGAGATGATTTATTTATTTTTTTTTTTTTTAAAGATTTTATTTATGTATTTGAGAGAGAGAGAGTGAGAGACAGCACGAGAGGGAAGAGGGTCAGAGGGAGAAGCAGACTCCCCGCTGAGCAGGGAGCCCGATGTGGGACTCGATCCCGGGACTCCAGGATCATGACCTGAGCCGAAGGCAGTCGCTTAACCAACTGAGCCACCCAGGCGCCCTGAATGAGATGATTTATTGAGAAGACACCCAGCATGCAGTGGTGTGTGCAAGAAGCATCACTAGATAAATACATAATAGTAAAACCTTTGTTGAGCACCTACTGTGTCCTGGAGATGCTGGAGGGACCAGGACAGCCCACAACCCAGTAGGGAAGACATCTGCATACATGTCGCACTCATGTTGGGAGGTGCTTTGGACCCAGAATACCGCTGAGGCTCTGAGAGGTTCTTTTGCTCTCCTAAGGTCACAGAGGGTCAGGGGGCTTACAGGGAGGTCTCCCAAACCTGAAGACCGGTTTGTCTTGGAGTGCCAAAGGAAGGGGCCAGGAGGGCTCCCCACTGGCTCGGAGAGGCCCGCAGCCCTCTGGAAGCCCCCCTCTGGACCGGGCCCTGTGGGCGCTGGACAAAGGACAGCTCGAGCGTCGGGGTGATCTCTGCAGCCGGCTTGCCTAGGTTCAAATCTGACAGTTTCTAACTGAGTGACCTTGGACAAGACGCCTTCCTGTGCCTCAGTTTCCTCACGTGTCCATCGAGTGTTGTTAAACATAATGCTTGTGGATTGAATAAGTGACCTCATACATGAAAGGGGCCATGTAGACCAAGGGGTTCATGACGCCGCATCATCTCCATCATCCCCTTGGGTCCGCTTGGGGATGGATCCTGGGGATGCGAGCCTGGCCAGCGTGGATGAGACCAGGAAGTCGGGGCGGGGCCCAGGTAGGCCCCCCACGTAGACAAAAGCAGGGTGCCTCCTCTTGGGTCCCTCCTCCACCCCCACCTCCGCCTCCAGCGCCTCCTGCCGCCCACCCGGCTCCTCCCCCCGTTCCGCGCCGCCGTAGCTCCGGGCCGGGTTTTGCGTGACTCTGGCCCGGCTTTAAGCGGGGGGTGCCCGAGGGGGGGGCGGAGGTGGCGGAGCCGCGAGTCGCAGCGGCGGCCGCGGCGGGCGGAGGAGATGCGGCCGCGGCGCGCCCCGGGTCCGGCCGCCGCGCAGCGCCCCCCCCGGAGCCGACGCCAGCGCGCCGGGGGCCGGGGCTGAGCCCCCTCCCCCAGCGAGGCGCCGCGGGCCGGGGGCGGGGAGAGCGCGCGCCCCCAGCCCCCTCCCCGCGCGGGATGCCCGGCTGAGCCGGCCGGGCCGGGACAGGTGCGCGCACGACCCCCCCCCCCCCCCGCCCGCGCCCTCCCGCCCTCGCGCTCCCTCCCGCGCACTCGCGGCGCGGCGGCTCCGAGGTAAGCGCCCCGGGGCGTCTGCGAGAGGGGGCTGGGGGCGGCGCAGTCCCGGGGTGTCTGTCGGCACGCAGCTGGGGGGCTGAATCGTCGGCTGGGGCGGCCGGGTCAGGCGCTAGGATGGGGGCCGGAGGGCCCCGCCGCCGGGAGGGGGATGGATTTGGCCGGCGAGGGGGTTTGTGGAGCGCTATCGCGGGAGGATCTGTCAGCGACGCAGCTGGGGAGGGGGCTGGATTTTAGGGGGGGCCACTGTATGGAACGGTGTAGTGGGGGTCCAGTAGCATCGCTTTGAAGGGGCTGGATTTGGGCCTGGGGCGCTGAATGAAGCACCATAATGGGGGAGTCTAATGGCACCGCAGCCGGGGGGGGCCTGGATTGTTGCCTGGGGGCCTGTATGTGGAGCTATAATGGGGGTTCTGTCGGCACCGCAGCGGGTGGAGACTTTGTCCGGGGGGGCCGTGGGAGGCACAATAACGGGGCTCGCGGCTGCGCCGCTGGGGAGCTGGATTTGGGCCCAGGTGGGGGGTTCGGGGTCGGCAGGGGCCTGCTGGCCGGGGGTGGGGGGGTGGTGCTGGGGGGCGGAGCCCTGAGAGCTAAGTCGAGGCGGACCCGGGACCGGTGCGGTGGTCCTGGCCCGGTGAGGCCCCTCCACCCCACTCGGCGGTCCAGCCGCCGCACCTTGGGCGCCCCTGAGCCCTCTCCTGCCGCACGCCCGGCCCAGAAAGAGTCCAGGGCCCGGGCCGCGGGGGAGGGGACGCGGTGGGGGGAGAGAGCCAGCCTGTCCGGATCCCCCCGTTGCAGTGGGGGCCTGGGGGGTTCGGGGCCCCCCAAGAGCTGACAAAGGGACAAAGAAAGCGTCTCTCTCCGAGCGCGCCGGGAGAGGTGGGGGGCGCCGAGTGTGGCCCCCCTCCTGCGGACGCTGATTGGTCCCCGGGGCGGGGGTCACGTGCCCCCCCTCTCCGCCTTGCTCTCCGCCTGCGGGCGCCCTCCGAGTTTAGGGCACCTCCCAGAGGGGGCGCTGCTGTAGGAACCACCCCCCACCCCTGCCCCGGCAGATGCTGGAGCTGGGAGTATTTGCAAGAGTCCTGGGGCTGGAGGCGATTCACAGACCCTCAGCCCCTATTTGGCCCTCCCTGGCCGAGGTCTTCGGCATCCTACCCTCCCTGCCCCTTCGCCCCCCACCCTCACCCCCACCCCGGAGGTTGTCATCTTTGACCCGCATACTGGAGGGGAACTGAGGCTTGGAGTTAGAAGAAGGGACCTTCAAGCTTTGGGGATTTGGGTTTGGGCTTAAGGAGGAAAGCGGGAGGGTGGCTAATGGCTGGGCCGACAGTAGAGACGCCACCCCCACCCCATTTACAAAATTGCATTTCTTCATGTTTCTCTGGGTTCCCTCAGCTCTCAAGGAGTCCTCTGGCTGGAGCATCCCCTCCTCCATGGGCTCCCCCCACCCAGCCTCTTTCCCAAATGCTAGTAGACGCTATTGGTTTCCTTTAGGGGTGAATTTTGGGGATGTATCTGGGCAATCGGTCTAAACTCTATTTAGAATGAGTACAGCATGTGGGGAGATGGCTGGGGCTCACCAGTGGGTCCAGGGCCCACCTGGGAGGGGGTCCTAAGCTCCCTGGGAAGTTGGCTGGGAGGTCACTGTGGCCCATAGGAGATCCCTTGATTACTGGGTAGGTGGTGGCCTGGCAAAAGCTTCATTCAAGTGGCATGTGAACTGGCCTGTTCCCAAGAGTAGATGGGGAAACTGAGGCCCAAGAAACTGGCAGAGTGGGCAAAGGGGGAAGCCAGACCTCTCCTCTGCTGGGGTTGCTAGACAGGGTTAAGGGGGAAAGGAGGTGCCACATCAGCTGAAACCCAGGAGCCCTCCCAAAGGTTACCCTGGACCCACCACCACCCTGTCCACTCTGGGCTGTGTGGAAATTTCGACCTGGAGCTTCCAGTGCCCCAGCCCTCTCCAAAAGAAAAAATTCGGTGTAGAGGAGAAAGCTGGGGCTAAGAGGGCCACAGCTGTGTGACCTCAGACAGGTGTCTAGCCCTCTCTGGGTTGCCATCTCCTCAGGAGGAGATCTTTGGGTTTAGGGCCTGAGTGGAGGGAGATTGGGCAAAGAGAGGTCCCGTAAGAATGCCCTGGATTTGTACCTCTCCACTCTCCCTCCAGTTCCTGCCTACCTTCTGCTGGGGTTGAGCACCCACGGCTCCTCCGGGTCCTGTCGCCTCCTCTGCTTTGAGGTGAGACAGTGTCTCTGAGCGGAGGTCTTGCTTACCCAGCAGGGGCGCCTCCGCCTCTAGGTTTTGTGTCCACCTTTGTCCACTGGGCAAGGAAGGTGCTGGAGACGGGCCGTGGGAGGGTTTGTCATCTGCAGTGGCTGCCCAGAGCTTGAGACAGGAGTTGCTGGGGTTACATGGGGCTGGACCTGGAAGATAGAAATCAAACTGTCCTTGGAAAGGTGACCCTGACGTCAGCCCACAGGACAGGTGAGCTGGGTCCCTGGAGGCTGAAGGACATGCCGGTCGCCCCCGTCTCCTGGGAAGGTGGTATCCCTGGCTGACCCCGGGGTGGGGCCCGTCCTGCATGCCTGGCCCTTTGTCAGAAGACGCTGGGGTGCCCAGGGAGGCCTCAGCCAGGGTCAGGACAAATGGAATCAGGGAGGACTGCCTGGAAGAGGGGGTGCTGGCATTGGACTGGAGGGATGGGAAGGATGATCCCAGGAGAAGAGGAGGACAGGGATTCGAAGTAGAGGGAGTGAGCAGCAAGAATAGCCACGGCAGCGTGTGTTGGGGGAGCCCTGAGTGGCTGGACTATTTTAGAGGTGGGAGATAAAGAGCAGTTAGGCCTGAGAGTTGGATAGGGTCCAAGAATGCCAAGTTGAGCTTGGGCTTTATCCCAAGGGCAGTTAGGAGCCACAGAAGGTTTTAAAGCAGGGGAGGGAATGGGCAACGTTTTGGACCTTGAGCAGCTGAAAGGAAGGGTAGCTAAGAGGAGAAGAGCTCCTGGAAACCCAATGAGCTGCTTGGAGTGGTAGTGAGTTGCCTGTCCCGGGAGGCAGGCAAGGGAGGTTGATAGCCATCTTTCCAGAATCCTGGAAAAATAATTCTGATATTGGTCAAGGCCCAGGTGATCCTCCAAATTTCTTTTAAATTTCCGGGTACTGTGGGGCTTTTTGAACTATAATATTTAAGATACTGTGATTCTGAAACTCTAAGCCATTTAAGGGGCTGGGGATAGTCTGATTCTAGCAAGACCCAGGAGTGATGAGGGCTGACTGTGAATGTGGCCCTATTGAGCAGAAGTAGGGAAATTGAGGCTCCAGGCAGCCCCATTGAGCAGAAGTAGGGAAATTGAGGCTCCAGGCAGCCCCGGACTCAGGCCCCAGCCATCTGCCCCACATCCTGTGGTTGAATTACCCAGGAGCAGCTGCAGACTGGCCCCCCTCCCCACCCTAGACACAGCGCAGGTTTGGCTCGCCAGAGCCAGGGTTCAATGTGTGTCCTGATCGGTCTGGCCCTGAGCCATGTACTCTCCATGTCTGTCATTATCACGGTTGTCTGTCACCTGGCCTTTGGGGATGTCCACATAAAGTGATAGGCATTAGAATATGCCACAGAGGTGACTTAAGAGGCCGGAGACCCCTCTTCCATTCCTCTGGGCAGGGATCCGGTGCCCCACCAGCCCCCCTTCATGACCCTTCACTGGTGGCCACCCCAGGGCCTGCTGGGAGGAGGCCCAGGCTAGTGAGGACTACATTTCCCAGGATGCATGTTGGCCCTGGCTGGGCCTGCTTTCCAAGGGCGGACCTGGGGGAGAACTTCCCAACTGCAGGAGCCCAGAAGAGGATTATGGGTTCTAAGAGGGGCCCTGGGTGAGATCTGGTCCAGGGCAGCTGGGGAGATCAGTCACTCAACAAAAGCTCCTATTGGCCCCTGTGTGCCCTGCCCCATGCTGGGTGACACTGGGATCCCAGAGAAAAAGGCTTTAGCTCCGGTGTTTAGTTGGCCCCCAAGGGGCTTCCAGGCTGGAGAAGGGGAAACAGGCGGACCCTGGCCCTCTCTGCTACATGGAGTCAGAGTCCAGGTGCAAGGAGCAAATGGGGCTGGGGAAACTTGGTCTCTGCCCAGTGGATCAGGGAAGATGAACAAAGGAGGGGCATTGAAGCTGGGGGAATGATGGATGTGTAGGAGTTCACAGTGGGGTTGGCTACATATTTTGACAGTTTTAGAACTTTTCCCGGAGGCCAAGGGGTCAGAGCCCCTGGGCAGTTGAGACAGCCTCACTGAATTATTGCCCTTAGAGATTGCCCACTTGGATCAGACTCACGTGCGTTTGAGTCCATGTCTTTGCTCATTCACTCACACACTCATGCCCCCTCTTTGAGACTCAGTTTACCCATTTGTAAAGCATAGATGCTATTTTCTCTCCCTTAGGATTGAACATTTAAAGAAGAGGACACGTGCTAGGCAACATGCTAGGCATAGTCCTGTTGTTTTTCTTACTCCAGAAAAAGGAGTAACTTTGAGAAGCTGAAACTTTGTGGCCTCTGGCCCTGATCTCATTTGGAGCTGTGTGGTCCTTGCTCTCACTTCATGAGGTGACAGATGTTTAATAGGTGTCTATCTCCTAGGTGCTAGGTTCTGGGTACCCAGCAATGACCAAGGCAGACTGGGCCCTGCCTTTGTTGACCTCACATCCAGGTGGGGACATGGATACCAACTAGGGAAATAAAGTAAACCAAGTATAATAAGTTTTCCTGAAGACAATAATACTGGATCGTGTAGCTGAGGAGGGCGGGGCTGTTTTAGCTGATGGTGTCAAAGAGCGTGTCTCTGAGGAGGTGGCATCTGAGCTGAGACCTGGAAAATGGGATGGAGCCAGTCATGTGGAGATCTGGAGGAAGAGCATTCCAGGAAGAGGGTAGAGGCAGTGCAAAGGCCCTGGGGCAGGACCTTGCCAGGTGCATTGTGTACATTGGAGCCCTACATGGCTGGAGCAGAGTGAGTGAGGGGTAGAGAGGGAAGGAGGGGCAGGTCTTGCAGGGCCTTGGGGGCCTCAGAGGAAGACTTGGGCTTTTACCCAAGTGAGGCTTGAACCCCAGAGGGCAGTGGGCCAGGGTGGCAGCACCTGACCCAGGGCTTACAGCCCTCTAATGGCTGCTGGAGGGAGGACAGTCTGCGGGCAGCAAGGGCCAGAGCTGGGAGACTAGGGCCGAGGCCTCCGTGCTGGTCCAGGTGAGCAATGATGGGGTCCAGCCTAGCTGAGGCAGGAGAGGGGGAAAGAAGTTGGTGGATGGGGTAGATCTGGGACTTGCTTACAGAAGGATGTGGAGAGAAACAGGGCCCCTTTCTCTAAGGCGTAGGGAGTACTGTGGTTAAGAGTGTAGTGTCTAGACCATATGGCCTGGGTTGGAGTCCAGCTTGGCCATTTCCTAGCTGTGCAAACTTGGGCCTGTCACTCACCCACTCTGGGCCTGTTTCTTCAACCACAAAATGATAAGAAGAACCGTTCCCACCTACCCCACTACTACTTTCTGTAAGGCCCACAAGCACAGAGCTTGGAAAACAATGGATGCCCCTGAGTGTTTGCTGCCATTCCCCTTTGAAGATCTGAGCCCCAGTCTCTGGGAGAAATGAGGCACAGATCATGGTGGCAAATTCCCTGAGGTCACCCGGAAAACAGGGGCCTCTGGCCCTCACTATTTTTTCTCCACTGATGCACAGTTCTCACGCCCCATCCCCCAGAGCCCACGTCACTCTGCCAGCATCTCTGCCATTCCTGAGCCCTGACTCACCAGAACTTGTGGTCCACTCTGACCCCAGGGCCGTCCCCCAGGACCTATCTCCCGCCTTTGTCTTCTTTAAGTTCATTTGCCAGGTCTTCTGTTCCCAGCAACACTTAGCACAGCCCTGCCTGCTTCCCGCCCAGCATCTCTTAGTGGTGTCCCCTTGCAGACCTGCCCTTCTGGTCTCCTCCCACTTGGGGATCCCTGTGGCCTCCCACACACGGCCTCTGGGGGAGGGGCAGAGTGACTGGAGGAATCTGGAGGGATCAACCTGGGGGAGAGGAGGGCTCCCAGAATCCCAAGAAAGGAGGACCGATCTCGCCATCTTTTTGGACCCCAAGGGCAAGAATCAGATCTCTTTGTCCTCCCTAAAGTGGAGCCCCCTAGAGCCAAACCTTACTCCCCTCTGTTCCCCAAAACTGGGCCCCAAGAGCAGGGCCCAGCTCCCCTGCATTTCCTTCAACTTGGGGCTGAAGACGGGGTCTGTCTGCCCCCAGGCCTATCCAGAATTCCCCCCTTGGGAATCTGTGGGTGTCCGCCCCCCCCCAGCCCCAGTCCCACTCTGGATTCCCCAGGAGCCCCCAGCCCCTTCGGGCGGCCCCCTCCAGGGCCCTCTAATTACCCACTGGGTATAAATGACACTTTAATTTTCTCAGAATGGTCGCTGCATCGTGGAGAAAGCAGCCCCCCTTCCCCGTTCCTAATTACAAGTTGCTGCTTCCGACTTGCCTCCTGGCGGCCCAATTTCCAAACAGTGATTAAAATTAATTACCCAGGAGCCCCCCTCCCTCCCCGTCTGGGCCTGGGGCCCCGGGGGCCGGTCTGTGGCCCCCCTGCTTGAGGTCCTGTCTCTCCCACCTGTTCCCCACCCCGGCTCCATGAGTGGCCTGGGGACAGGAGAGCCTCTCTCTGGGTCTCCGCTTGCTTATCCGCAAATGTGCATTTTGGGCTGTGCAGCCTCGTAGACAGATGGCGCCTCGTGGGCACTTGGCAAGAGGCAGCACAACCCAGCAGCCTGGGTTCGGACTCCAGCCGCACGCTTCCGTGCTGTGTGACGTTGGCCAGGTGGCTCCACGTCTCTGGGCCTGTTTTTCCGTCCACGAAACAGAGATGATGGTGCTGGTCTCTGCCTCACTGGGTTGGGGTGGGCAGGAAATGAGTTCATACATGTGAATCGTTGTGCCCAGCACGGGGCTTCATGAAATCTTCGCTTAAATCCCTGCTCTGCTGGGCCGCTGTGGGCTGCACGCGGAAGGTGGCTCAGGAACTCTTGAGCACCCGTTGTCTTCAAAAGAGACGCTCAGCACGAACTGAGTGTTTGCCATCAGCCCAGCTCTGTGCCAGGCCCTTGACATGCATGACCCTGGTCACGGGTGACCCTCCTGGAGTGCTGGTGCACAGTAGGTGCTCAGGACGTCCGGAATAAACACATCCTCGCAGCTCTTTTGCAAGTAGGGGCTGTTCGCGGGACGCTCATCAGGCTGGTATGTGTGGAGCGCCTACTGTGTGCCGCGGAGCCGGCGTTGCGGGCCCCGATTTGCAGAAGAGGAAGCGGGAGGAGGCACTGCTGCCCCCCAGGCCAGCCAGGGACGAGTTAACCGGCATCCAGCAGCCTTTGGAGGACGAGGGGGCCTCTCTCTCCCCAGCCCCTCCATGGCCAGGCCCCAGGGACTCCCTCTGGCAGCGCTGCCAAGTTCCTAGACAGCCCCGAAGTCCGACTGGGCTGCCACAGGGGGCGACTTGAGGCAGCTGGAGGAGGCAGCTGTAAGCAGAGCTGGTAACTAGACCTGGAAGGCGCAGGGGCCCGGCTGCCGGGCTGGGTTACTCGATCCCCCCGGGGACACCGGGCCCCGGAGCTGGAATCCTGGGGCCATCAGGCTGACAGCAGCTCCTTCTATGGAACTGGAAACGGGCATCCCGCCCCCATCCCGGCCGTGGCACATGGAGAAACAGGGGCTCCGAGCCTGGCCCAGCGTCACAGAGTCCCCTGCTGTGGCCCAGAGGGACCCAGTGAGGGTGAGCTGCCGGCCCGAGGCCACCCAGCGAGGCCACTTCATGTCAAGTAAACACCTGCGTACCGGGCCCTGGTGTGGTGCCTGAAGTTATAGCGCAGAAAATTGAGGCGCAGTGTCCGGTCTGGAGAAGGGGGAGAATCCCAGGGGCCCTCTCTCGAGATAGGGCAGCCTCCCTCCACCCGCCGGGACCTTCCCAGTGCTCCTGGAACAGTTCCAGCCCCCAGGCCTTTGCCCTTGTGGAGCACCCTTCCCCACATCTTCGCTGCTGTTCCCTCCTCAATCCCGAGGCCGCAGACGGAATGTCCCTCCCCCCAGGGGTCCCCTAACCCCGCACCTGAGCAGCCCCTTTGCCACCCCCTGCCATTCTTACCGTCATTTGGTAACATGCGTACCCCCCCATCTCCCCCGTGGGATGGGGGCCCCACAAGGGCAGGGCTTTGCCACTGTCTTGGTCACTGCCGTGTCCCCGTGCCTGGAACAGTGCCTAGCACACAGCGGGCACACAGTAATTGCTCATCTAAGGAGTGAATGGACAGCTCCTGGTGTAAGGGTACAGGGAGCCAGAGCTGGACACAGAAGCTCCCAGGTTGGTGAGGTTGGGTGGAGGTGAGAGAGGAACGGTGGCTGGGGGAGCCCAGGGACACTGAAGCTCAGCCAGGGCAATCAAGGAAAGCTTCCTGGAGAAGGGGACATCCACATGTAGCTGATATAGATGGTGAGCAGGAGTTGGCTGGGGGGCTTCGAGGGGCAAAAGCAAGGTGACTATGTCTGGGTGATTGAGGGGGTTCCTGGGGAGAAGCTGGGCCTTGAGAAGGCTGAAGACGTCCCCCTGGCAGAGGGGACAGCCTGAGCAAAGACCTGAATGTGGGACTGGTGAATTCTGGGCATGCCTGGCAGGAGATGAGGGCAAGTGAAGGTTAAGGTCATTCCCAGGGTGGGAGGGATCCTTAAATGTCAGCACACAGAAATCGGCTCATTCTTCTGTGGGGTACTAGGGAGCCATTGCAGGCCTTTGAGCATGGTGTGGGCTGAGCTTGCCAAGAGTTGCTTGGGGGAAGAGGGATCAGAGAGGACGGTGGCATTGCCCTTCAAGCCCAAATTCTCAAAAGCCCCAGCGGGAAATGCTCAGGCTCCAGGAGGGACCAAATCTCCAGCCCCCAGGCTTTTAGCTTCTGGGAGCCTCTGGAAGCAAGAGGGATTTAAGATAGATCGAAAGTAGAACTTCCCTGCTAAAGCTGAGTGGATGGGGGAATCCTTCCTAGCTCTGGGCTTATTTCTGGAGCTGAGCTGTCAGCAGCAGCGACCACTGGCCACGTGTGGCTGTTGAATCACGTGTGGCTGGCCCGAATCGAGATATGCTCTAAACGTAAAACACGTACCAGATTCCAAAGATTAAATGCGAAAAATGGCAAGTCGAAATGTCTCGTTGATCATTTTTACATTGATTACTGGTGGAAATAACAGTATTTTGGATCTATTGGGTTAAATAAAACACAATATTAAAATGAATTTCCCCTTTTGAATGTGGCTGCCTGGAAATTGAAAAGGACACGTGTGGGCGCAGTTTTCTGTTGGATGGCGCTGGTCTACATTATGTCCTCCCATCCGCAACATTGTAGGTTTGGACTTGTAGTCACCTGCTGCTTAGAGGCGGGGCAACCAAGGCCCACACAGCGGAGGTGGGGGGAACCATCGGAGGGCAGAGCCGGGATTTGAACCTGGGCCGCGTGATGCTGGAGACCAAGCTGCTAACCTGGAGCTCTTCAGCCAACAGTGTTGTCCACCCAGCCCGCATTCTGGGCCTCAGTTTCCTCAATCCACCAACAAGGTTAGACCCAGGGGTTGGCCAGCCTGGTGCCCACAGGGGATTGAGGTCCTCGGAAACTGTTTGATGGCCAGGGGGTGGCAGGCAGCAGCTTCATGGGGGGGATGGGTATATAAACTCCGACACATGGGCGTGTGCACACACGTGCAGACGGCCCGCCATGGCTGGGGCACACACGTGTGCTGGGGTTGCATCTATGGGTATGAGTAAACACACAGAGGCTGTTACGTGCTGTGGACATCGGGGCCTGTGGACATGCGTGGGGGGACCCACACTCCTGTGGACATGGGCCAAGTGGAACCAGGGAGGAGGGCAGATCCGGAGTCCACGCCTGATGTGGACACTTAGTTCATTCACTTACAACAAGACATTATCGAGCACCAGTGGTGTGCCAGATGCTGTGGGGACACGTCATTGACCACGTCACACCCCAGACTGCCGTCACAGGGCTCCCCATCCAGGGGGGCAGACAGGCTCTGAACAGGCTGATGTGTGGATGATTATTTTATTTGGGGGTACCCATGCACGAAGATTGTTGCGCATTCTGATCCCTGTGAGATCTTACTACGCGCAGGCTCCGGTTGGTGGGTCTGGGGTGGGGCTTGGGGCTCTGCATTTCTTTTTCTTTTTCTTTTTAAGATTTTATATATTCATTTGAGAGAGCACAAGCAGGGGGAGAGGCAGAGGGAGAGGGAGAAGCGGACCCCCTGCTGAGCTGGGAGCCTGCCTTGGGGCTCGACGTGGGGCTGGATCCCAGGACCTGGAGACCGTGACCTGAGCCAAGGCAGACAGACCCTCAACCACCGGAGCCATGCAGGTGCCCCACGGGGGCTCTGCATTTCTAAGGGCTCCAAGTGAGGCTGATGCTGCCGGTCTGAGGACCACATTCGGAGGAGAAAGGGTCTAAATTGGACACTTTGAGAGTGTGATACCGGGTAGGGAGGGGCATAGCGGTGCATGGAAAGGGTAGAGGCTCCTGGAGTATAGGGGGGTAGCGCTGGGAGGGCTGTCTCTGAAGATGTGGTATTGCAGCAGAGACCTGAAGTAAGGACAGATGTGGTTATCCTTCCCTGGGGCCCTGGGGCAGGACTGCACCTGCCTTGTTGGGGGGCGCCCGTGTGGCTGGAGCAGAGTGGGCGAGGGGGAGATGGGGAGGAAGTGAGGGCGGGGAGGGGGCTGGGGACAAGTGGTGCAGGGTCTTGAGGGCAGCAGGGAAGAGGCTTTCCCCCAGGGAGGTGGGAGCCCTGGAGGGCTGTGGGCAGAGAAGGGACGACCTGACTCGATGGCTCACAGGCGCCCTCTGGTGGCCGCTGCGGGGAGGAGGGACGGTGGAGGGGATGAGGGCTGCAGCCTGGGACCAGGGTGGAGGGGACTGCGCGGGTCTGGGCGAGAGACAATGGGGGCTGACCAGGAACGGACTGGAAAGGAGTGAGAATTCTGGATAAACTTGAATGCAGAGCCCACATGACTTGCTGGCATTGGGCGTGAGGGTGAGGGAATGAGGCTGGGGGGGGCCGGGTGTTGGGGGGAGCTGGGGGGAGCTGGGGGAGGACTCCCAGGCGCGGCCTGAGCCGCCAGCTGAGGCCGGGGTGCCAGAGCAAGCTCCAGCTGGGGGCGGGGAGCACCAGCTGCCAGTCAGGAGGTCAGCTTGATCCATCCGTTCAGCACCGTTCCAGTGAAAACCCCAACAGGCTTTATGTTTTATCTGTCGTTTGGAACCTACCAGCTGATCCTAAAATTTATACTGAAGTCCCATGGCCAAGGGTAGCCCAGACACCTTGGCCTGAAGAAGTGCCAGGTGGGAGAAGTTTTCCAGAAGGAAACTGGAGCCTATGTCAAAGTTACAGTAACTGAGGTGCAGGGAAGACGGTCCGGTCCAGGGGCCACCTGAGGACCTGAGAGGTAAAGTACGGTGGCTTTAAGGGATTTCTACCTCTGCCTCAGTCTTCTCATCTGTACAGTGGGACCGTGTGCCAAGAGTTGGAGTGATGGTCGGGGTTCCAGCAGAGAGTCCCTGCCACAGCGTGAGGCCTCCTGGAGGGGGGCTGGTGCTCTGTGGCCTTATGACGGTTCCTCCTGTGTGTCCCCAGGGCTGCAGGCAGGAGGCAAACCCCTTCCACGGGCAGGCAAACACGTGGGTGAAAGGATGCCCCCCCCACGCCGTGGGGTGCACAGGCTGGCCACGCAGCGCCCCCCATCTGGCCCTGGTGGTGGCTCCAGGTGGCCAGGTGCTCGGGCAGGGGGTGGGGCTTCATCCGGACGGGCGGGTGCCAGGTGGCTGCTGACAGAGGCGCCGCGAGTTTCACAGAGAGAAGCAGACGGTCTTGGGGGGGGGTGCTGAGGCTTCCAGTAACCCCAGGGCAGGGGCTAAACTGAGGCCAGGTGCAGTGAGTGGGCCCCATCGTGGCCTGGACTCCCCCCAAAAAGCATGTGGGGTTCAGTTCTGCATTAGAGTCAAAATAACTAATGTTGACTGAGCGGTATCAGCCTCAGCTCCATTTCGTCCATGACGTTGCCGCCCTGCGCCTCAGTTTCCCCATCTGTATAAGGGGCATGTTAACAACACCCACCTCTTGGGTGTGCTGTGTGGATTTTTACAATGCCTGGCACATAGTAAGTGCTTGGTGTTTGCCACCTTTATTATTTATTGAGCTTCCACTGTATGCATGGCCCTGTGCTGGGTGCTGGGGACACAGTGGTGGCCAAGACCCTGTCCTGCCCTCCCAGGAGGCTCACAGTCCAGTGGGGAAGACAGACAGGCAGGCAGTTAGAAGGTAGGGGGATCAGGGCACTAATGGGGGACACACTGGCACGTGGGAGCCTGGAGGAAGCCCATCTAGGCTGATCTGGGAAGGCTTCCTGGAGGAGGTGTCTGAGAAGAACAAGTTCACCAGGTTACTGGAAGCAGGAGGAAGGTGTGCCAGGCAGAGGGAACAGCATGTGCAGATGATGTCCAGAGGTGGAGATGGAATGGAGGGGAGGAGTTGGGACTTCATTTTGAGGACACTAGGGAGCCATAGAAGGGTTCAGAGCAGAAGTTCTCAGCTGGGGCTGGTTTTGCCCCCCAAGGAACACTGGATAAATGTCTGGGGAAATCTGTGGTTGTCACACTGGGGTTTCTCCTGGCATCAAGTGGGGGGGGGCAGGGATGCTGCTCAACACACCCACAGTCCCCAGGACAGCCCCCCAGAGAGAAGAGTCACCCTGAATGTCAACAGTGCCAAGGGGCAGAGACTCTGGTTTAGAGCAGGGGAAAAACAGGTGAGATTTGAGTTCTAGAAAGATTCCTTTGCTACCTTGAGGAGGATACTGAAGGGGCAGGATTGGAGGCCAGGAGACCAGGTAGGAGGAGGTGGGGGCTGGGCTACAGAGCACTTGGGGGACAGGGAGGGGACAGGGAAGTCAACACCCCATTCTTTGGCTAGGGGATGCCGGGGCTGTTCTTAAGTCGAGGAACTGGTAGGAGAAACAGGTTCGGGCAAAGAAAGCCCAGCGTGGGTCCCAGGGGCCCTTGGATGGATCTGTGGGGCTGGCGGCAGATGGACAGAGGGGGCAGATGAACCCCTTCCCAGCCTCCAGTTGCTGCATCACAAGGTTAGGAAAACCAGGAGAAAAAGTTAGCCATGAGGTCCCATCCTGACCTGGGGCCTCAGTCTGCCTGTCCATGCACTTGGGTATTAAGTTACTGCTATAGCCTGTCTGGGTTGAGGGTTGAGGGAATGGGCTGGGTGGTTATTGATCTTGTTACGGTCATTAGGATGCTCAATACCTAGGAGCAAAATCCTGGAGCCAGAGAGCCCTGGGTTAGACCCAACTGCCACATCCTCTCTGGTGGGACCATAGCCCCCAAATCAGACCCTCAGTGTTCACATCTGCAGGATGGGCTAACTGTTACATCACTCCCGCTAGAGCCAGTGGGGGGCTCTATGAAGTAATTCCCGGAAACCAGCCAGCCCCAACTTCTGGTACTTACTATGGCAACAGCAACAACAGGAATCATAATAATTAGCATTTACTGAGCACCTGTGCTGTGCCAGGTGCTGCACTAATACCCGCCACAGGCCTATGAGATCAGTCCTGTTCTCATGCCCGTTTTACAGATGAGGAAACCGAGGCCCAGAGGCAGAACCTGTCCAGGATGACACAGCATGTAAATGGCCGAGCTGGGATTTGAACCCTTGCAGCCTGACTCTGGAGCCCTGCATGGCCAGTGAATGGAAGCTTTGTTTGGAAGGTTCTTACGTTAAATATTGTTCTGATAAAACATGGGCCAGAATGCACAGGGCATCACCTCACACCCATTCTGGGATGGCAAACCCAGGAAATAACACATGTTAGCAAGGATGTGGAGAAATGGGAACGCTCACGGGCTGCTGGTGGGAATGTGAGGTGGGGGACAGCGCTATGGCAAACGGTCTGGCGGTTCCCCGAAGAGGTTAAACATAGAATTACCATGTGATCCTAGGTCTAGACCAAAAGAATTAAAAGCAGGGTCTCAAAGAGTTGTTTGCAACCCCAAGTTCATAGCAGCCTTATTCACAACAGCCAAGAGGTGGAGACAACCTCAGTGTCCGGCAGGTGAATGAATAAACACGGTGTGGTCCATCCATGCTTGGGAACACGCTCCAGCCTTAGAAAGGAAGGGACCCTGACACCTGCCACGACGCGGAGGGACCCCGAGGACACTGGGCTCAGTGAGAGGAGCCAGACCCAGAAGGGCACATCCCGCAGGAGGACCCCACTCCCAGGAGGTCCCCAGAGGAGTCCCGTCCACAGAGACAGAGAGGAGAGGGTGGGAGCCGGGGCTGGGGCAGGGGGTGGGGAGTCCATGCTTTGTGGGGACAGAGTCGCCATGTAGGGAGATGGAAAGTTCTGGAGATGGAGGGTGGGGGTGGCTGCACAACAGGGTGAGTGTGCTTCGTGCCGCTGAACTGTGCACTTAAAAATGGTTAAGATAGTAAATTTATGGTATATATATTTAACACAATATAAAAAGAAAAATGTTTATTAAAAAAAAAAAAAAAAACGGACAGAGCCCCTCAGAGGCCGGGATGACCCAGGCAGGTGTTGTGGGGGAGGAGGCTGGAGTGGGGGAGGGCAGTGGCCTGAGGGTGGAGTAGGCAGCCGCAGGCTGGAGGCCACACTGGGGGCCTTGACTGCTATGCAGTGGCTGGGACCTAGATAGGAGTCACTGGGAGCCATGGGAGGCTGCAGACCAAGGGAGGAGCCAGGGAAGGAAGCTCTTAAGGAAGCAGAGGCATGTCCCCCGAACACGTGGAATCCGGGCATCTGCTGAGTCACAAATACTGGAAGTCCAGGGTCATGGAGAGGAAGCTCTGCTGGTCCACGCAAGGCCTTCCTGTTTTTTGGCCCTGAGTCCTCAGGAGGCAGGCACTCCAGGGCCAAAGGTCCCGACCACCTTCACCTCCAGGGCTTCAGAATCTTGGAGCTCTGAGGCCAGGACAGGGCGTGGTGATGTCCCTGCTGCTCAGATGGGGAAACTGAGGCACAGGGCTTGCCTGTGGCTTCCCGGAAGGACGAGGCTGCAGGCTTCTTACTCGGGACCTCCAGACTGCACCCCTGCTGGTAGGGATGTGGAGGGCTGGGTTCCAGAGGGTGAGTTCTGCTCACACTTCCACCAACCGATCATCACCGGGAGGGAGTCTCCATGCTGCACAACCCGGCAGGTTCTCCAAATTACCTTGAACAGGAGCGGGAAGCAAGCTCCTTTGAGGGGTAGTGAGGTGCCTGTCACAGAGGTATTCCAGCAAAGGCCAGAAAGCCTGGACTTGGGAAGGAAGTCAGACTCACGGGGGCCCCTCTGAGGTCCCCGGCCAGCTGGAACATTCTACGATTCTAAAGTATGGCAACTCCCAGATTGTGGTTTATAAAATTCTGAGAGACTGAAAATTTTTTTTAAGACTTTCATTTTAAGATTGTGGTTTATTTTTTTAAAGATTTGATATATTTATTAATTTATTTGAGAGCGAGCGAGCAAGCGGTGGGGGGGGGGAGGGAGAGGGACAAGCGGACTCCGCGCTGGGCCGGGAGGCCCACGAGGGGCTCAATCTCAGGACCCTGATATCACGACCTGAGCGGAAATCAAGAGTCAGTCGCTGAACTGACTGAACCACCCAGGCGCCCCAGGATTGTTGTGTTTTAATTGTAAGATTTCTTGAATATATGTTTTGAGATTGAATTATTTAAGTACGTGTTGTTAAGTGTTGTGTCTATCATTATCGTGATTATTTGTTTTTTTAATTATTTAATATGATTTCATTTCAAAGTCATTTAAATATTGTCATTATTAGTTTTTGGTTCAAAACCATTTCCGGAGCTCTCACTACGTTGTGGTTAGAAAGTCTTTCTGATAATTAAATAAGTGCTGGCGTTACTATTATTGCCGAGGTTTGTGTTATGTTTTATCATTACCCCATGGGGAGTGGTTTTTGGGTACTTGAAGGTCCAGGCCACTGCGGCTCGCGTGCGCCATCTCTCGGCGGAGGTCGGAACTGCAGGCCGCACAGCTCACCGCCAGGCCCCTCGCCCGCAGGTCTCACTTCTCGTCGCCCCGACCTCGCCATGCGGACCCCGCGAGCGCCCCCTCCTCGCCCGGCCCCATTGCTCCTACTGCTGCTGCTGGGGGGAGCCAACGGCCTCTTCCCCGAGGAGCCGCCGCCACTTAGCGTGGCCCCCAGGGACTGTGAGTGGGGGTCCCCGGGGGAGCAGGGGTCCGGAGGGAGGGTCTTGCTTCCCAACTGGGTCGGCTGCCCACTTCCCTCAGGGCTCACCAGACCAGGTTCACCCCAGCCCTGGATCACACCCCTCCCCCAGACCTGAACCACTACCCCGTGTTCGTGGGCAGCGGGCCAGGACGCCTGACCCCCACAGACGGTGCTGACGACCTTAACATCCAGCGAGTCCTGCGGGTCAACAGGACCCTGTTCATCGGGGACAGGTATGAGGGATTGTCGGGCAGAGTGCAGGGTGAGGTGTGGGGAGCTGGTGGTGGCATTTTGGGGACGTTTGCACGATGGACCACATTGTTTGGCTGGAGTACAAATTGGCATCTTTGGGGTGGGACTATATAAAGGGTGCTGACTGAGCTCCACTTGCGGTTACAGTCTGGAGTCTGCTATGGTGTGTTTGTAGGTGGGGACAGTTCTTTGGTCAGAATTCCCTGGGTTTCTATAGAAGGTGCTGATGTGGGGCTCTAGGGCTTCTCGGAGAACGGACATTTGAGTTGAGACCTGAGTGATGAGGAACCAGCCATGGGGACATCTCGCGGGAGAGGGAGAAAATCTAGGCAGAGAGCACAATCTATGCAAAGGTCCTGGGGCAGGATCCGGCCTGGTGTGTTGGAAGAACATTGAGGAGGCCCGATTGGCTGGAGCAGAATGGGTGACTGGGAGACGGGGAGGAAGGGAAGGCAGGGAGGGGACCGGGCAGGTCGTGTGGGGTCTTGGGGACCACAGGGAGGACATGGGCTTTTACCCCAGTGAAGGGGGAGCCCTGGAGGGCTGTGGGCAGAGGAGGGGGTCCTGACTCAGGTGCTCATAGGTGCCCTCTGATTGCTGTGGGAAGGACGGACCGAGGGCTGGAGCCAGGGGAACCAAGGCGAAGGCAACTGCCCTGGTTCAGGGTGGACTAGGGTGGTGGCCGTGGAGTGCATGAGAAGTGGGTAAATTCTTGGTAGACATTAAAGGCAGAGCTGACAGTATTGGCTGATATGTGGGAGGCGGGGAGAAGTGGCAAGTTGAGGGTGCCTCCCAAGTTGTGGCCTTTGCCCCTGGAAGGACAGAGTGGCCTCAGCCAAGATGAGTGACAAGGCAGGAGCAGGTGTGGGGACAGTCGGGTGCAGTGTGGTCGAGCTGAGTATGAGATGCCCGGGAGCCCCCCACAAAGAGACCTCCGGGATCCGCTGGACCCCCGAGTCTGGAGCTCAGGGGAGGGCCCGGCTGGAGACAGGACTGTGGGTGTCATCCTGCCATAGACAGGGGGGGAGAGTAGACAAGGCTGCCCTGGAAGGGGGCGGCTGGGGAGGGAAGAGGCCCAAGGACCCAGCCTGGGCATCGGGGGAGTGGTGAGAGACTGAGGGGCTGGAGAGGTGGGAGGGGAACCCGGTCCCCGAGGAGTTCCCAGGAGAAGGAGGGGGGCCGGGCCAGTGAGACACTGCACGAGGGGGAGGAGGACAGGGAAGTCAAGCTTCACCTTGACCAAGGCAGTTTCTGCGGTGGGGGCGGGGGGGAAGAGCCTGGGGAGACTGAGAGGTGGTGGGAGGGGCACCTGATGGCACCTGATGAAGGGCACTGGATAGTTCATCATGTTGGGAGTAGGCCCCCAAGGCCGTGGGGCGTGTAAGCTTGAAGTGGCATGTCAAGGCGTATGGGGTGTGCTAGAACCTGTGGGTCACTTTAGGACCGGAGGAAGCGTGTGATGGCACTCACGAGCACGCGGGGGCATGTTCAGGGTTGCAGTTTCTAGTGGCTGAGGCACTGGCACACCCCTGCACGTTATGTGTGGGACACACTTCTGCCGCCAGGAGAATGGAAAGTGGAGGCGGGGGGTTGGAGGCTCCCATCCTCACTAGCTGCACCTCTCCCCTAGGGACAACCTGTACCGGGTGGAGCTGGAGCCCCCCACGACCACGGAGCTGCAGTACCAGCGGGTGAGGAGGGGGCCCAGGTGGGAGGGGTGGGGGCAGCACTTGAGGCTCCTGCCAGGGGGCCCTGACACGGGCTGGGGAGCAAGAATTGGGCGGCAGGGATCCCGCTCCCCTTACCGCTGACTCTGCTCTCAGAAACTGACCTGGCCCTCCAACCCCAGTGACATCAACGTGTGTCGGATGAAGGGCAAGCAGGAGGTGAGTGGGACCTGGGCACGCCTCCAGCCACGCCCCAACCCGGCCCAGTTCGGGGCAAATGTTCCTCTGTCTCCATCCGCGGCTAGAACCCTCCTGTTGCCATGGCTGCGCCCCGAGAGCCTGGCCACGGCCCCAAGTGGTCCTTAGGCATGGCCACGCCCCCAGCCTTGGTCTTGCCGGAACTCCATCCCTTCAGTGGCCGCCGATGCAAAGTATTTCTGCGCCTTGGCGGGTTCCTCAGTCACTTGGAAGATCCAGTCCCGTTTCAGCCCCTGATGTGGTCCCTGTCCTGGCCACGCCCACACCTCCGGCCCCGCCCCGCAGCCCCTCCAGCCCTCGATACTAGGCACACACCCGTGACCACGCCCACCATGACTTCTGTCTTCCCGCCCCACCCCAGGGCGAGTGTCGAAATTTTGTAAAGGTGCTGCTTCTTCGGGACGAATCCACGCTCTTCGTGTGCGGTTCCAATGCCTTCAACCCCGTGTGTGCCAACTACAGCGTGAGTCTCCGCCCTTCCAGGCCCTGAAGCCCCAGGTCCAACCTCCTGGTCTTGGCTCACCTGCCCTCTGCTGGCCGGGCACTTTCCCCAGATCACGTCACCTCCTACGGGAAGCCTTCCTGGATATGCCCTCCTCGGCCCCTCACCAGGAGCTCCAGAGGAGGCTTCCAAAGGAGATCCGGGAAGCCATAGCTCACTTAAGCTACAAGCCAGTTATAGGATTAACTAGAATTGACTCTTAGACCGGCTCGCAGAACAGTACACTAAGCTCTAGAGAGTTTAAGTGGCTGACCAAACCACACAGCATCCAAGGTGGAGGCAGGATTCCTCGGGGGGGGGGGGGTGGCTGCCAGGTGTGGCCAGGAACGCTGTCACTCAGGCCCCATCCCCCCTGCAGATGGACACACTGCAGCCCCTCGGGGACAACATTAGCGGCATGGCCCGTTGCCCGTACGACCCCAAACATGCCAACGTTGCTCTCTTCTCTGGTGAGTGCCCCCAGCTCTGACCATCTGCTGGGGCCCCAACCCTGACCCGTGTGGCATTTTCCACTCTTGGAGGCGGGTTATTATGAAGGTGGCTGTGAAACAGAGAATCTCAGGCACGGTCGGCACTCAGCCAAGGTCAGGGCTCAGCTGGAGGAGCTGGAGATCAGCCTGGGCTCAGGCTTAGGTGGGGTCAGGGCTCGGTCTAGGGACAGGAGCTTCCTTGGGCTCTGGGCTCAGTCTTGGAAGATCAGGTTTTGACCCACCCCGCCCCTGGCCTCTGTGATGTAACTTCTCACCCGTTTCCCCTCAAATCACGCCCATCCAGAAGGAATGCTCTTCACCGCCACAGTTACCGACTTCCTAGCCATCGATGCTGTCATCTACCGCAGCCTGGGGGACCGGCCCACTCTGCGAACCGTGAAACATGACTCCAAGTGGTTCAAAGGTGGGGCAGGCATTCATCAAATCCCCCCACCAGAATAAGAGTCCCAGAGGAGACAGAGAGGGACTCCCATCTCATCTTTGGAACCTACTGACCTCTTTGAAGACAAAGCTAGAGGAAAGACTTCAGTTGGATCTAAAGTAGAACTTGCTGGAAATGGGTGGTTTGGAAACCTGAAATGGAACAAGGGGGATATAGCGGGAACTTAGCTCTTCAACACATGAGGGAAGAAGGTGACAAAAATAGTAGTAGATGTTGCTGTTTGTGGAGGGTAGACACAGTGATTTTAGGATTCGGACACCCAACACCCCCCCAAAAATCTTTGAGTCTATTTTATTTTGCCTGGGTAATTGGCCAATGTCCCCCCTTCACTGTAAAAGCATTCACCTGAGTTGATGTGTTCACAGCCCCGGAAACTCCATTTCTCATGTTAGGGGCTGAGTTCTGACCCCTCCTCTCCTACAGAGCCCTACTTTGTCCATGCGGTGGAGTGGGGCAGCCACATCTACTTCTTCTTCCGGGAGATCGCGATGGAGTTTAACTACCTGGAGAAGGTAAGGTCCTCTCTCTCCTACCCCTGAGAGGCACTGGTGGTGGGGCATGGAGCTGAGAGGCTCTGATCATGGGAAGTGGGGAGTAGAGGTGGATCCATGAATCTCCCCCTGGGGCAAGAGGTTCCGTCCTCCACCTCTGATCCTCAAGACCCTCCACTCCAGCCAGGACCAGGCCTCTGAGGCTGGAAGACATTTATGGAGCGGCCTTGGTGCCCACAACCCTGGGTGAGGTTCATGGGTTTGAAGGCAGGTAACACCTCTGGGTTCCAGTCCTGGTGTTGCTATTCACCTGTCCACCCGCCCATCTCTCAACCATTTATCCATCCTTCATCCGCTGTCCATCCATCTGCCTACTCACCCTCCTACTCAGCCACCTTCTCACTCACCCATCTATGTGTTCTTCAGCCCACCCATAATTCCATCAACTCATGTATCTATCTATCCATTTACCTATCTGCCAACCCATCCACTCAACCATCATCCATCTATCCATCCATCTGCTCATCTACCTTACCTCCCACTCATTTCCTTACTTACCCATTTATCCAGCTACCTGTGCATTCATTCATATACTTAACAATCTACTTATCTATCCTGTTCATTAGTTCATTCATCTCTTCATCTATCTGTCCACCCTTTGGTATATCCAATTGTCTACCCCCCCATAACTTATTTATCCATGCCAGTCAATATTCTGTCTATCCATACATCTGCTCATCCATTTACCCATGCATCCGCCCATCCACCTACCCATGCATCCGCCCATCCATCTACCCATGCATCCGCCCATCCATCTACGCATGCATCCGCCCATCCATCTACCCATGCATCCGCCCATCCATCTACCCATGCATCCGCCCATCCATCTACCCATGCATCCGCCCATCCATCTACCCATGCATCCGCCCATCCATCTACCCATGCATCCGCCCATCCATCTACCCATGCATCCGCCCATCCATCTACGCATGCATCCGCCCATCCATCTACCCATGCATCCGCCCATCCATCTACCCATGCATCCGCCCATCCATCTACGCATGCATCCGCCCATCCATCTACCCATGCATCCGCCCATCCATCTACCCATGCATCCGCCCATCCATCTACCCATGCATCCGCCCATCCATCTACCCATGCATCCGCCCATCCATCTACGCATGCATCCGCCCATCCATCTACGCATGCATCCGCCCATCCATCTACCCATGCATCCGCCCATCCATGTACCCATGCATCCGCCCATCCATCTACCCATGCATCCGCCCATCCATCTACGCATGCATCCGCCCATCCATCTACCCATGCATCCGCCCATCCATCTACCCATGCATCCGCCCATCCATCTACCCATGCATCCGCCCATCCATCTACGCATGCATCCGCCCATCCATCTACCCATGCATCCGCCCATCCATCTACGCATGCATCCGCCCATCCATCTACCCATGCATCCGCCCATCCATCTACCCATGCATCCGCCCATCCATCTACCCATGCATCCGCTCATCCATCTACGCATGCATCCGCCCATCCATCTACCCATGCATCCGCTCATCCATCTACGCATGCATCCGCCCATCCATCGACTCATGCATCCGCCCATCCATCTACCCATGCATCCGCCCATCCATCTACCCATGCATCCGCTCATCCATCTACGCATGCATCCGCCCATCCATCTACGCATGCATCCGCCCATCCATCTACACATGCATCCGCCCATCCATCGACTCATGCATCAACTCATCCTTCGACTCATGGATCTACTCATCCATTGATATGTCCTTATGGTCTTCTTCATCTGCCCATCCATCTATTCCTCCTCCACGCAACCACCCATTTATCCACTTACCCATCCATCCATGCACCCACCCATCCATGCACCCACCCACCCATTTATCTCCCATCTGTCCATTCATCCATATGCACATCCTTCCTCCCATCCATCCATTCATCCATCCATCATCTCCTTCATTATTCTTCTAACTATCCATCATTATCTCCTTCAAATTTGTTCATCTACCCATCCGTCTATCCACTCATCCTGCCACCCCTCCACCTACTCATCTATCCTGTTCCTCACTCCACCAGGCAGCTGGACAGTGAGAATTCTTCCCCATTTACTACTAGTGTGACATTGGGCCAGTCACTTCTCTTTCTCTGGTCCTCAGTTTCCCCATCTGTACAATGGGGATATCGGTCCCCTCCGTTGTAGAGTTTGGGAGGAGTGTAGGAGATGGTGAGGACTACGTGCCTGGTACATAGTGAGCAATCCGTAAGCACGTGAGATTTGGCCTGGGATAGCCACGGTTGTGATGACCACCCCTGACATCCCCATGTGTCTGCTGCGGAATGGGGTGCAGAGGAGTATGGTGACTAACTGGGGTCGCACAGTGAGCCAGTGACAGACTCCTCCCTCCTGGCCTGGGTGATGGCCAGTGCAGCCTGTGGGCAGCCTTCCCGGACTCAGGGCTCAGGCCCGCATTTTTTCTGCTGTTGCACCAGGTGGTGGTGGCCCGCGTGGCCCGGGTGTGCAAGAATGACCTGGGGGGTTCCCCTCGGGTGCTGGAGAAGCAGTGGACATCCTTCCTGAAGGCGCGGCTCAACTGCTCTGTGCCTGGGGACTCCCACTTCTACTTCAACGTGCTGCAGGCCGTCACGGGCGTGGTCAGCCTGGGGGGCCGGCCCGTGGTCCTGGCTGTTTTCTCCACCCCCAGCAACAGGTCAGGGGGCCCCGAGGGGAGCAAACTGGGGCACCGGGGGCAGAGGAGCAGGGAGCTCCCACATTCATCATATAGTCCCTGGGTCCTGGGCTGGGTCAGATTGGACTCCCGAGTGGCATGAGCCCCAGACTGGGGTGGGACAAACACAGCTACTGACCCTCCATGGCCCTTTGGTCAGAAGGGGCCAGATGGGGGGTGTCCTCATCTTCTGCCTTTAGAAGAGGGGGTCAAAGAGGGCTTCCTGGAGGAGGGGACATTGGAATGAGCCACCAGTGGGTGTGAGATGGCAGAAGAGGGAAGAGCATTCCAAGTTGAAGGAATAGCATGTGCAAAGGCCCTGAGGCTGTAGTGAGTTCCCTATGTTTAAATAATAAGGAGGAGGCCCCCGTGGCTGGAGAGGAGGAGGCAAGGGGGAGAGTCGAGGATATGAGGGCAGAGAGGTGATGAGCCACTGGGAGGAGCCTGGACTGTATCCTGAGAGCTCTAGGGGGCCATGGCAGAGTGAGGAGCAGAAGAGAGACAAGGTCAGATGTGCATTTTTGGAAAGCCCCCTAGGGAATGGGTTGAAAGGGGGCAAGAGTGACATCTGGGAGACTGGACGTCCAGGCAAGTGACGATGGGTGGCCACGGAGGGACACAGGTGGCCATGGAGGAGCCAGCCTGTGGTCCAGTCTGAGCCCTGCTGAGGAAGCAGAGTGACTGGAGCGGATGGGTGGCATCTCTGGCCCAGGGGACGGAACATCTAACAGCTTCACCGGGACAAAGGCTCTCCAGCACGCTTGTCCAAGGCAGTGCCCTCCACCAGGCTCACCGCTGCCTCTCCCCTAACTCCCCCAGCATCCCCGGCTCGGCTGTCTGCGCCTTTGACATGACTCAGGTGGCCGCTGTGTTTGAAGGCCGCTTCCGTGAGCAGAAGTCCCCTGAGTCCATCTGGACACCCGTGCCGGAGGATCAGGTGCCACGGCCCCGGTGAGAGCCCCCTTGATCCCAAACCAGGTACCCAGGTGGGGTGTCCTGACCCTAGGACGAAGGGCTGGGACTTCTGGGTGGATTTTTTTTTTAATTTTTTATTGTTATGTTAATCGCCATACATTACATCATTAGTTTTTAATGTAGTTTCCAGGTGGATTTTGTGGGGCTGAGTTCAGCTGTACCCATTACACAGATGCAGAAGACTGAGGCCCTTTGGGCAGGGCAGCAGGTCCCCTGGCAAATGAGAGCCCCTCTGTAGGGATGTGCGAGGCCACCCTGACCACCACTTCCTCCCCACCTAGACCTGGGTGCTGTGCAGCTCCTGGCATGCAGTACAACGCCTCCAGCGCCTTCCCCGATGAGATCCTCAACTTTGTCAAAACCCACCCCCTGATGGACGAAGCGGTGCCCTCTCTGGGCCACGCGCCCTGGATCGTGCGGACTCTAATGCGGTCAGTCCCCATGCATGGCTGGGGTCTGGTGGGGCAGTGGGTGGTGACGAGAGCCCAGGCCAGGGTGGTGGGTGGGGAGGAAGAAGGGGGCCACCTGTGGGCATGAGGGCAAGGGGGAGAGCAGTCCTGCTGCAGCCAGGCCCTCCAGACAGCTGAGTATGCAGCGACCTAGGGCCGCGTGGTGGGGACGGGGTGGTGGCGGGGAGAGAGGTGAAGGGGGAGACAGGCCCAGCCTGGGGCCCACCTTGGAGGTCTGTCTCTCTGTGATGTGCACCCGCCCGGCATGGGTGGTGTCTCTACACATGCCCAGGGCACCGCAGGGGCTATGGGACCAGTCTAACCCCTGCCCACCCTGGCGCCAGGCACCAGCTGACGCGAGTGGCTGTGGACGTGGGCGCTGGCCCCTGGGGCAACCACACTGTTGTCTTCCTGGGCTCCGAGGTGGGCACCGTTCTCAAGTTCCTCATCTGGCCCAACGCCAGCACCTCGGGCACCACTGGGCCCAGTGTCTTCCTGGAGGAGTTTGAAACCTACCGACCAGACAGGTGGAGTGGGCAGAGGTCGGGAGGTGGGACCGGTGGGCGGGGAGATGGGGCTCGCCCTCGAGTCTTGCCAATCTGCTCATCTGCAGGTGTGGACGGTCGGGCAGTGGCGAGGCAGGGCGGCGGCTCTTGAGCCTGGAGCTGGACACAGCCTCAGGTGGCCTGCTGGCAGCCTTCCCCCGCTGTGTGGTCCGCGTGCCCGTGGCCCGCTGCCAGCAGTACTCAGGGTGCATGAAGTGAGTGCCCCCTGGTGCAGGCTGCGGAGGTGAGGGGGAGGCAAGGGGAAATGAGCATGGGAAGCCGGGAGAGCCGAGTTCAAGTCCAGGGCCCAACAGCGCCCTGACTCATTGAGCGATGAGTCAATGAGCCAGGCAGAGGACACAGCTCGTGCAAAGGCCCTGGGGCAGGAGTGGGCCTTTTATGTTGGAAGAACAGCAAGGAGGCCCGATTGGCTGGAGCAGAGTGAGCGAGCGGGAGAGAAGGAAGAGGGGAGGACAGCAAGGGGAGTGGGGCAGTTGTGCAGGGGCAGGGTCCTGTGGGCCAGGGGGAGGCTTGGGCTTTCAGAGGTGGGAGCCCTGGAGGGCTGTGGGCAGAGGGCTGTATGAGATCTGACTGACATCTTTAAGAGCGGCAGGAGCAAAAGCTGGGGACCAGGGAGACAGCTGTCTCTCTGCCTTTAAAATGGGTGGCAAGATCAGATGTAAAGTTCTGGTACGCCCCTAGGCTCAGCGTGAGCCCTCAACACGGAGAAATCCTTCCCTGAGCCCGCCATCATGGCAATAATGACGCCTGGGCTCCCACTTGGGCAAAAGTGAACTGTCCTGCGCCTTATCTAGAAAGTGGGGGAATAAGTAGCCCCTAGCGCAAAGATTTGTCACAAGGACTCCTGGAACTGGCAGTCAGAAGTACCTTGTAGGGGACTGTGGTTGATGGACCCGCTGGGTCACCTGTCTGCTCTAGGAACTGTATCGGCAGTCAGGACCCCTACTGCGGGTGGGCCCCTGATGGTTCCTGCATCTTCCTCAGCCCCGGCGCCAGGTACTGGGGGAGAGGGCCTAGGGGAGGGTGTCTCACCCACCTGACGACCAGGCTGTGGGAGAGGTTTCTGCTGACTGCCTTTCTTACCCTGGTAGAGGCACCTTTGAGCAGGACGTGTCCGGGGCCAGCACCTCAGGCTTAGGGGACTGTACAGGTAAGCGGAGTGCGGGCGGGCGGGCAGGGGGGCTGGGGACCACCAAGGTTCTCCTAGTGCCCTTTGTTGCCCAGGCCCAGATGGGGGGGGCTGGGGGAGGGGGGTGGCCTGGGTCAGGGCATTGGAGGGGCAGGGGTCCCACTTCCAGGAGGGGTGGCAGGGGAGGGACAGAGAGAGGCCAAGAGACAGGCCACGAAGCCGACAGACAGACTTGGGAGAGGACACACAGACCCCAGCAGACAGACAGACGCCGAGAGACAGGCAGACAGAGGCTCTGAAAGGGACACAGAGACACCACGGAGCAGACAGGCCGACTTTGGAGAGGACCGCTGGACAGCCAGAGGGGCCGAGGCGGCGGGAGGCGGGGACCGGGCCGTCCCCCGCGGCCTCTCTCACGCGGCCCGCGCTCCCGGCCAGGACTCCTGCGGGCCAGCCTGGCAGAGGAGCGCGCCGGGCTGGTGTCGGTGAACCTGCTGGTGACGTCGTCGGTGGCGGCCTTCGTGGTGGGCGCCGTGGTGTCCGGCTTCAGCGTGGGCTGGTACGTGGGCCTCCGCGAGCGGCGCGAGCTGGCGCGCCGCAAGGACAAGGAGGCCATCCTGGCCCACGGCGGCGGCGAGGCCGTGCTGAGCGTGAGCCGGCTGGGCGAGCGCCGGGCGGCCGGTCCCGGGGGCCGCGGCGGCGGCGGCGGCGGCGGCGGCGGCGGCGGCGGCGTGGTGGGCGGCGGCGGCGCCGGGGGCCCCCCCGAGGCCCTGCTGGCCCCCCTGATGCAGAACGGCTGGGCCAAGGCCACGCTGCTGCAGGGCGGCCCCCACGACCTGGACTCGGGGCTGCTGCCCACGCCCGAGCAGACGCCGCTGCCGCAGAAGCGCCTGCCCGCGCCGCACCCCCACGGCCTGGGCGCGCGCGCCTGGGAGCACGGCCACCCGCTGCTCTCGGCCTCCGCCTCCTCCTCCCTGCTGCTGCTGGCGCCGGCCCGCGCCCCCGAGCCGCCGCCCGCGCCCCCCGCCCCGGGCGAGCCGGCCCCCGACGCGCGCCTCTACGCCCGGCCCGGCCGCGCCTCGCACGGCGACTTCCCGCTCACCCCGCACGCCAGCCCCGACCGCCGGCGCGTCGTGTCGGCGCCCACGGGCCCCTTGGACCCAGCCCCCGCCGGCGACGGCTTCCCGCGGCCCTGGAGCCCGCCGCCCACGGGCAGCCTGCGGAGGCCCGGCCCGCACGGCCCGCCGGCCGCCGCCCTGCGCCGCACGCACACGTTCAACAGCGGCGAGGGCCGGCCGGGCGACCGCCACCGCGGCCGCCACGTGCGGCCCGGCACGGACTTGGCCCACCTCCTCTCCTACGGGGGCACGGACAGGACTGCGCCCCCCGTGCCCTAGGCCGGGGCCCGACGCCTCGGCGGTGCCAGCCACGGGAACCAGGAGCGAGAGAGCCGGCCCAGCTCCAGTGGGTGCTCAAGACCCCCTCCCCACCCGCGGTGGGGGGGGAGCCCCCCCCCGGCCACACGGAAGCACAACGAGCTCGGCGCCCCCCCCCCGCCCCGCCCCGCCCGGGGCCGCGGGACACTGAGGCGGTTTGGGGGTGGGGGGGCGGGAGGAATGTGCTATGGATTTGAGGTTGACCTTCTGCGCGTGGATTTGGGTATGTTTTCCAATTGGCGTTTCTTTTGCAGATTTCTATCCAATTGCACAACTCCGTTCTCGGGGTGTCAGCCGCGGGGCTTGGAGGCGGCGGGACAGGGGAGGGGCCGCATCCGCAGACCCAACCTCCCCGCCCCCCCCTTTCCAGGCCCCTCCTCAACCCAGGCTCCTGGCGTGTGTGGGTGTGTGTGTGTGTGTGTGCATGCCGTGTTCGTGTGTGCAAGGGGCCAGGAAGGGGAGGGAGGTGTGTGTGTGTGTGTGCCCACGAGGGCTGCTGCCGGCGTGTGTGTGTCGCGGCAGGCCACGCGTGCAGTGTACCTGTCTGTGTGCAAGGCGGTGGCCCCAGCGGCCTGGGCGTTGGCTGAGCCGGCGCCGGGGCTTCCAGAAGGCCCGGGGGCCTCCAAGGTGCCGGCTAGGAGTTTGAGGGGGAGACGAGAAGGGGTTTCGGGCAGGGGGGCCGGGAGGGCCTGCCCAGAAGTCATATTGGCAGCAGCTGTCTAAAGGGCTTGGTGGTCTGGGGGGCGGGGAAGGCGGGCGGGCCCCACTGTAAATACGGCCCCAGGGTGGTCAGAGGGTCCCATGCCACCCGTCCCCTTGTGACCTCTCCCTTGACCTCCAGCTGACCATGCATGCCAGCTGAGTGGCCAGCTGAGTCCTGGACCCTCTCTGGAGTTTGCCTCCCCCAACCCCCTCCCCATCAATAAAACTGTTTACAACCACCGGCCCCCAAGGCTCTGGGTCTGCTCTGTCTCCTACCGGTGGGACTTGGACCACACTTGCCCGGGGCAGTTGGGAGTACTCCCCGCCCGCCCCCTGTGAGACTCATGGCGACAAGCAGAATTTGGGGGTACTAGGTGTGGAAATGGCGGGCGTCTTCATCTGGATGGGGCCAGTTTTCTGATTCATCCTTGAGCAAATATTTATTGTGCACCTGCTACATGCCAGGCAGTGTCGGGGACGAATCCCTGTCCTGATGGAGTTCACAGCCTAGTGGGGGAGACCGGCCCGCCACACACAAATTAGGAGGGGATTTGAAGTAGTGATACGCGCCGTCAAGAAAAGGCCAGATAATGTGCTAGGTCAGGGCTGACTGTGTAGGGTGGGGGAGGGGGTGGTCGAGGAGGGCCTGAAGGGGAGGTGACACTTGAGCTGAGAGGTGACATGTGAGAAAGCAGCTGTGGGGAGGTGCGCAGGCAGAAGGAACAGCCAGTGCAAGGCCCTCGGTGGGGACCGGCTTGGAGAAGGGGAAAGGTGGCCACAGCGGCCCCCAGCAACACGAGGAGGGCCGGGCAGGAGCAGGTGCAGGTGAGGAGGGAGAGGAGGGCAGGGGCTTCAGGCAGGAACAGCCTCACAGGTGCGGAGTGTAAAAGTTTTTGTTGTGGTAAAATCCACACAAATCCACATAAATTCGAACGCACCATTGGAACCGTTTTTTTTTTTTTTTTAAGATTTTATTTATTTATTTGAGAGAGAGAGAAAGAGAGCACATGAGAGAGGGGAGGGTCAGAGGAGAAGCAGACTCCCCGCTGAGCAAGGAGCCCGATGCGGGACTCGATCCCGGGACTCCAGGATCATGACCTGAGCCGAAGGCAGTCGCTTAACCGACTGAGCCACCCAGGCGCCCTGGAACCGTTTTTAAGCGCACAGGTCAATGGCATGAAGCACGCTCACGCTGTCGGGCGCCCACCCCCACCATCCATCCCCAGAAATTTGCATCTTTCCAAAGTAAAACTCTGTCCACATTAAACATTAACTCCCCATCCTACCCCCCTCCCAGCGTTATGGATTTTATTTTAAGTGGGACAGGGAACTTTCCGAGGATTTTAAGCAGAGGGCGGGATCTGATTTCACTTTAAGAGATCTCTTTAGCATTATGCCTCCTTCGCCGTTCACACTCCCTCCTTCCCGCCCATGTCCATGGGGCACCTGCTGTGTGCTGGGCTCTAGGGACTGAGCAGTGGACAAAACAGATCCAGCGCCCCCTTGTCCTGGGGGAGATTGTTAGTATAGTAAACAAAGAAACACAAAGCACTGTGCTGAACCTATGTGTGTCCGTGCGCAGCATTGTGTAAGTTTCAGGTGCGCAACTCAGTGATTTGATGGGTGCAGATACGGCACTAGGATTACCACAACAAATCCATTACCTCCTGTAGTTCTCTGTGTAAGCGATGAGAACATTTAAGAGCTACTCTCTTAGCAGTTTTCAAGTATATAACATTACCGTGTATGGTAAGGGTAACTATAGTCACCATGTTGTACATTACACCTCCTGGATGTACTCATCTTAGAACTGCACATTTGTACCCTTAGACCAACATCTCCCCATTTCCGGCACCCCCTAGCCCCTGGCAGCCACCATCCTGCTCTGGGTTTTGGGTTTTTAAAATCCCATATATAAGTGAGAGTATACAGTGTCTTTCTCTGCCTGACTTACTTCACTTAGGGTAATACCCTCGAGATTCAATAACATTGTTGCAAATGGCAGCATTTTCTTCTTTTTTTACCTTTGAATAATATTCCAGGGTGTGTGTATATCACATTCTTTCTTTCTAAGATTTTATTTATTTGAGAGAGAGAAAGAGTGAGAGAGTGAGCGAGCAAGAGAGAGAGCATGGGCAGGGTGAGGGGCAGAGGGAGAAGCAGGCTCCGTACTGAGCAGGGAGCCTGATGCGGGGCTTGATCTTGGGACTACAGTATCATGACCTGAGCCAAAGGCAGATGAAGGCAGATGCTTAACCTACTGAGCCACCCAGGCGCCCCTTTCTTTCTTTTTCTTTCTCTTCCTTCCTTCCTTCCTTCCTTCCTTCCTTCCTTCCTTCCTTCCTTCCTTCCTTCCTTCCTTCCTTCCTTTCTTTCTTTCTTTCTTTCTTTCTTTCTTTCTTTCTTTCTTTCTTTCTTTCTTTCTTTCTTTCTTTCTTTTTATTGCATCTTTATCTATCCATCTGTCAATAACACTTAGGATGTTTCCATGTCTTGGCTATTGTGAATAATACTGCAAGGAACAAAGGAATACATGTGTCTTTTCTAGTTACTGTTTTGTTTTCTTTGGATAAATACCCAGAAGTGGGATTGCTGGATCATATATTCCCTATTTTTAATTTCTTGAGGGACCTCCATACTGTTTTCCACAGCGGCTGCACCAATTTACTTTCACACCAACAGTGAAGAAGGGTTCCTTTCTCTCCACATCCTCACCAACTTTGTTATTTCTTATCTTTTTGATTCTAGTTATTCTGACAAGTGTGAGGTAATATCTCATTGGGGTTTTGATTTGCATTTTCCTGATGATGAGTGATGTTGAGCACCTTTCATGTACCTCTTGGCCATCTAGATGTCTTCTTCGGAAAACTGTCTCTTCAGGTCCTTTGACTGTTTTGTAGGTGTCTGTTTTGTGTGTCTAACTCTATGGATCTGTTATTCTGTCAACATGTCCTGCTTTGTCTGTGTCTCTGTGTGGTTCCATGTATTTTCACCTGTCTCTGTGTTGTATCTACCTGTGTATTCACGAGGATATCCATCTGTCTTTCTTTATGCCTGTCATGGTCAGCCTGCATGTGTGTCTCTGAACCTATGTGTCCACAAGACAGTACTCATATTCATTCTCAAAGCTTGATAGAGACAAAACTCTTCAGAGATTGGGCCGGGGAGAAGAGGCCATGGCCAGGTGTGATGGAAGTCCTGGGTGCAGGTAAAGATAACACATCACACCTGAATTTTTAGAATGCAACAAAAATGAAAGCTCTGAGTAGCCAAACCTGTGAGATGCAGCCAAAGCAGTTCCTAAAGGGAAATTTGTAGCCTCCAAATGCATTTATTAGGGAATGAGAAAGATCCAAAACAAACAGCACATTAGCTTCAGATGAAGAAACAAAGAGCAGAAGGGGCCCTTGGAGACTGAGTTCAACTTCATGAATATGGAAACTGAGGCCAAGAAAAGTTAAGCCACTTGCCCAAGATCATAAAATAAAGCCATTCCTAGCAGAGCTGGGAGCCAGGGCCAAGTTTTGTTCCTCCCAGGCCATTGTTCAAAGACCATGGAGACTTTTGGCATCGCTTACTTTTGAAATCTAGTTTCTAGAAATTATTTCGTCTTTTAAAAAAGGCCAACAATACATCATGAATTCAAGACAAGTGCTTTTTGTTATCTTCATTGAGCTTCCTGGTTGCTCAAATTTATTGCAAAGAGTATCTCTTGGCTTAAAGAGCTGTCCCTATCCCCCAGGAATGGTGCCTTGCAAACCAGACCCTTGATCCCCGGATTGGGGGAAGCGGGGATTCGGCCCCAGAGATTCTTGGGTGCCCACCCCTCAAAAGCAGGAATCAGGGGAATAAAAAACTGGGTAGAAGCAGGCGGAGAAGGGGGCAGGCAACCCCCCTCCTGCCCTCCCCCTGCCAGGAAGCAATTTTGCAATTCTGACCACTCCCTTTCCCCTGCCTGGCTCAGGTCCAGCCATTAACGGGAACAGGATGTGGGTGAGGACTTCCCTAGGGTGGGTGGCCCTGACCCCAGTCCAGGCAGGTTATAAGGCTACATCACCAGGCCAAGGGAACACAGATGGAAAAGAGAGAGACCATCATGTCCTCTTGGAGCCCAGAGCGAAACCAGAGGTAAGTCCCCACCCCACCCATGGTAGGCAGAACTGGATACTAGACATTTCTGTTTGATGCATTGAAGTCAAAGGGCTAGATGTAGATCTGCAGGCTGGAATAGACCGACAGGCTGTAACTACAGACAGACATGCTCTCATACACACACTCACTATAGAAGTCCCAGGTGCTCCCCGACCCAGGCAGAGAGTTGGAGTCTCACCAACACCTCCCGACCAACACCCCATCAGAGGCCTGCTGGAGGGACCAGGAGGAGCAGAAGCCCCAGCCCTCCAAGGAGTATGGTGCCAAATGTATACCACCCCATCCCAAGGCCAAATGCCTGTCCGAGATCTGCACAAAGCAGGATGCAGTTTCCACGTTCAGAGTTCCTTTTGGAGCCCTGGATTGCACCCGAGCACTTTGGAGCGAGATGGAGCTGCGGCTCCATCAGAGAAAGAAATGTAACCTTGTTTGGACGGAAAGAGGAGGAGGCCAGAGGGGAAACCTTGGGGAAGTCAGAGAGAGCTTCATGGGAAAGGGAGCATTGGGGCTGGGGCTTTGCAGGATAAGTAGGAGTTCACTGGCCCTGCCTTCAAAATGTGTAGCCAGGGAGATAAGAAATGACCCAGAAAACAAGCTAGAACAGAAGAAACCAGAAAGAAATTAGCAAATTTGACTGTAAATAATTAACAGTCCATTGGGGCTGGGCTGGCCATGAAGAAGGGTCGCATTTATGGATCAGACTGAGAAACTCAGTTTTCAGAGAGTTAGACTGCTCTGTAACAGCAGCTACTTCAGGGAGCTGTGGGAAGGTGAGGGTGGAAGCCAGGAGAGGAGCCGGGGATGACTGCACGAGTCCGGGGGAGCCATGAGCTGGCATGGTCAAGGGTGCTGGAAACAGAGACAGGAAATAGTTGGCAGAGTCTGGGGACGCTTTCACCAAGCGAGGTGTGTTTTCTGTCATTGCCTGCAGCCCAGGAGGCCTGAGCTCCCATCTTTGTAGAACACTGTTCGTGCTACTGCTATCTGTGGCCTCAGCCCAGGATGTCACACCAAACCGTGACACCTGCTTGGTGTTCCAGTCGAGCAACGGCAGCTCCGTCTCCTGCCACCCACCTGCCAAACTCCCTCACCGCTTCCCAGCCGACACCGTCTACCTGGTGGTGGAGTTCTTCAACCTCACCCAGCTGCGGGCCGACACCCTCCAGGGCGCCTCTAACCTCCAGGAGCTGCACCTCTCCACCAACCAGCTGGAGAGCCTCTCGCCCAAGTTCCTGCTGCCGGTGCCTCTGCTGAAGGTGCTCGACCTAACCCGCAATGCCCTGACCCAGCTGCCCCCAGGCCTCTTCCGGGTCTCGGCCGCTCTCCACACCCTGGTGCTGAAGGAGAACCGGCTGGAAATTCTGGAGCCCTCGTGGCTGCAGGGGCTCAAAGCCCTGGGGCATCTGGACCTATCCGGGAACCACCTCCAGACACTGCCCCCTGGGCTGTTGGCCAACTTCACCTCCCTGCGCATCCTTGACCTCAGCAATAACCAGTTGAAGACTTTGCCCTCTGATCTTCTGAGGGGCCCCCTGCAGTTGGAAAGGCTGCATCTGGAGGGCAACAGATTGCGGGTGCTTGGAGAGGGGCTCTTGGCACCCCAGCCAGACCTGCGCTACCTTTTCCTGAACGACAACAGGCTGGCCACCGTGGCAGCTGGTGCCTTCCGAGGGCTGCAGCAGCTGGACATGCTCGATCTTTCCAACAATTTGCTCACCAGCATGCCCAAGGGGCTCTGGACATCCTTGGGGCAGCCCACCCGGGACATGAAGGATGGCTTTGACATCTCTGGGAACCCCTGGATCTGTGATCGGAACCTGGATGACCTCTATGGGTGGCTCGTGGCCAACAAAGACAAGATGTTCTCCCAGAATGCCACACGCTGCGCTGGGCCCGAAGCCTCAAAGGGCCAGACGCTCCTGGAAGTAGCCGAGTCCCACTGAGGCCTGGGGCTAGGGTGGGGAGACAGGCCCGGCAGCACACAGCAGGGTACTTAGCAAATGATTCACCTACGGCTTTCCAGAGCTGCCAGGATCCGCTTGGCCCAGGCTTCCCAAAATTCACGTTGGGCTCTCCAGCCTCCTTGTACCCTTTTCCAAGAATGCCTTTCCCTGGGGGCACTTGGCTGGCTCAGTCAGTAGTGCACGCAACTCTTAATCTCAGGGTCGTGAGTTCAAGCCCCACATTAGGCATGGAGCCTACTTAAAAGAAAAGAGAATGTCTTCCCCTGTTTTCCAGATCTCTTGGTCTCCAAGCTCCCTCAGCCTGCTCGGCCTCCCGCTGGCCCAGCCCTGGCTACACTAGGGTTGTCTCTATCTGGTTCTGCCTCCCCCACTTCGGGGGGCTCTCCGAATGCAGGGCCTGGGGCTGGGTTCCCTCATAGCCAGCATCATTCAGTTTGCGGTCGGACCCGAAGGGTTAATAAATAACTGTGGAATGGAATTGGAATACTAGAATAATTCACTGTGTTCTGAGCATCTCCCAGGTTGACTTCCTAGGCCTTCCCAGAGGAAGGAGAAGGAAAGAAGAGGCCTTGACCCAGGGCCTGGGGTGCAGGACATGAGCTTCCAAACGGATCGCAGTTGGGATCTGACGGCTTGCAGCTCCTCCTCCCCCTCCCCCTATCCAAGACTTCACTGGAAATAAAACACTGACCGTTGCCCGGAGTGTCATTTTACCGGTGGATTCCTGCCAGAGCTTGTGTCCTGGGGAAGGTTTAAATTAAACTGGATTGCTTCAGGTCTCCAAATAATTTGTCATGCTGGCCCGTGACAACCCAGGGGGATAGACACCCAGGGCAGGCCTGGGCAGGCTGGGTGGAGCTGAAGGCTTAGGAGCCTGTGTTCTTCCAACTCAGAACCTTGGGCCACCTGCTGACACAGTGCTGGGCATGCTGGGAGCCAGAGTCAGATTTGGGGGGACCGCTGGGTGTTTGGGGGAAGGCCCCCTGGAAGAATGGTCATGCCCACGGTGGTGGTCATTCCAGGCATGACGGTGAAAGCCAGGGAGGGGCCTGGAGTCTGGCAGAGTGGGGTTTGAATCGGATCCCTCAATTTGCTCATCTGTAAAATGGGGATCCAAGGGAATGAGCCGGCCTGAATCCTGGCTGAGTTAAACTGCAGATTTTTTTTTTAAAGATTTTATTTATTCATTTGCGAGAGAGACAGAGAGAGAACAAGCAGGGGCAGAGGGAGAGGGAGAGGGAGAAGCAGACTCCCTGCTGAGCAAGGAGCCCGATGCGGGACTCGATCCCAGGACCCTAGGATCATGACCTGAGCCGAAGGCAGACAGACGCTTAACCATCTGAGCCACCCAGGCGCCCTAAACTGCAGATTTTTTTAAAATAACAAGAAAGACCTTGAGGACTTGCCCAAGGTCACTCCTCGCCGAGGCGGTGGGGGCTGTGATCGTCCTCCACTGTTTCTGCGGCAACAGCTGGGTGACAAGTGGCCAAAACTGGCCAACGTAAGTAGCTCAATCCTGGGGCATCCAGCGTCCTCGAGTTTCTATGACAACCGCGGAGCCCCACCCCCCACCCCCCACCCCCACACCGAGCCCCAGGGAAGCGCGCCGGGTGGGGAAGATAGGCTGGGGCCCCGCCCCCGCCCCCGGGACACTCCTCCGCACGGCCCCTCCCCATTGGTCAGTTCCCGAAGGCCCCGCCCCCCGAGCCCCTATAAGGCGGGCGGGGCCAGCGGTGGGCGGAGACTGGAGCCCGAGTCTGGGGTCCGCAGCGGCACTTGGGGGCCGTGGCTGCGCGCGCTCAGGTGAGTGCCACGCGGAGAGCGTCCAGGAGAGCCCCGCAGATTTGGGGGCTCCAGGTCAGGTGGGCGGGAGAGGATCCAGCGGCGTGAGAGGGGAGGGGGATGACGGGCCCAAGCAGGTGGCCGAGACCCTTGGCCCAGTTGGCTGAAGCTCAGGACCCAGTTGGGCGGGGACCGGGCTCTGAGGGCACAGGGTGGGGATAGGGGAAGAACCGCGAGCGGGAGTCTCAGGTAGAACTCTCCAGTCTGAGTCTGCTTAGATGAGTGGCCTTGGAAACACCCATGGACCTGCTGGCCGCCTCAGTTTCCCTGTCAGTCTGTGGGTTTATTGGGATTCCGCGGCTACCACCCCCACCCCTGCAGCGGGCTGCGTGTGCAGTTCTGTCGGGGAAGGGTGAGTTGGGGGGTCGGCAGGGGCAGCAGGGACCTCCTGTCCTTTGCAGAAGAGGAAACAGCTCAGAGAGGTGAAGGCACTTGCCCAAAGTCACACAGCAGGTAATGGCAGGAATTGAACCCAGGTCTTTCTCTCTCCAGAGCCCATGCTTTGAATCACTACAATGTCCCCACCTTGCCAGAGCTCTCTAGTGTGCACCTACTGTGTGCAGAGCTCTGTGCATGCATTGTCCGTGTCCCTCGTGACACTGTGAGGTAGGTATTATCATTACCTTATTTTTCTTAAGATTTACTTATTTATTTGAGAGAGAGAGAGAGAGAGAGCGCGCGCGTGTGCAAGTGGGGGAGGGGCAGAGGGAGAGGGAGAAAAATCTCAAGCAGACCCCCTCCTGAGCGCAGAGCCCAACACAGGCCTCACGCCCCTAAGATCATGACCTGAGCTGAAACCAGGAGTCAGATTCTCAACCGACTGAACCACCCAGGTGCCCCTATCATTACCCTATTTTGAGGAAACTGAGGCCCCAAGAGAGAACAATACTTGCCCAAGTCACAAAGCCCAGCGGGACAGAACCCAAGGCCTGGGCAGGCCCCAGGAAGGCTGGTGTGTAGAGGCCCCTCTCACTCTGTCCTGCCCCTCAGGGTGTTTGCAGCAGGCATGTCAGAAGATGAAGCTGCTCAGCCCCCCAGAACCAGCTTGTGGGAACAGAATCAGCAGGTGAGGGTCCACCCCTCCCATGGAGCAGGGGCACAGGCAAGGGTGGGGGGATATCCCTTCTGGGACAGTTTCAGACCGGGTACCCCCTCTCTTTCCTATCCTCGCTGGACCATGGGTGGCTCATCTTCCCCATTTCCCAGAGGGGCACAGTGATGCCCGGGGCGGGGAGCGTCTCTCGCCCGCCCCCAACCTCCGGGTCTCTGCCCGGAGACTCTGCATCAGACCTTGCTCCCAGCACTTCACGCCCGTTGCCTCCGTGAATCTCCCAGCCCTAGAAACCCATTTTACAGATGGGGAGGCTGAAGCCCCAAGTTACGTGTGCAGTCCCCCCAACCCTCTCGCCCACCCCGTCATCCTGGCCCAGAGAGGGCAAGTGGATTGAGGTGTGGCTGAGCTCCCCACCCCCCACCCCCCAGAGGCCACTCTGATGCGGCCTCTTCCCGCAGAGCGTGGTGCAGCGCGTGGTGGCCCTGCCGCTGGTCAGGACCACGTGCACCGCTGTCCTCGATGCTTACAGTGCGGCTAAGGACAGGCACCCGCTGCTGGGCTCCGCCTGCCGCCTGGCTGAGCACTGCGTGTGTGGCCTGACCACCCGTGCCCTGGACCACGCCCAGCCGCTGCTCAGCCACCTGCAGCCCCAGCGTGAGTCCCCCCGCACCCGGCCCACGACCCTGGGTCCTGTGGTTTGCCCTGCTGGCCCGCCCTCCGTGCTCTGGATGACATGCATGTGCCTCCGCATGACGTGCTCTGGAGTGGACCCGCTGAGCTGGGACCTCCTCAGTCTTACTTACCGTGTGTGCCGTTTGTCCGTCCACCCGTCTGTCCCCCATCCACCCGTCTCACCCTCCCCCAGTCCTGCCCGCGCCATCTCCTGTCTTCTGCCTGCCCGGCCCCCGCTCTCCATTCTACCTGCACCCCCTGTGGGTTGTCCCTCTGCGGCCGGACCTCCTGGACCTCCGCCGTTAGCTGTTACCGGGGCCCCCCTCTTTCCGTCCCCGTTCTGTGCATCCTCCCGTGTTGAGTGGCCTGACAGACCTCGGGGTCCTCGGGGTCCTCCGCCTCTCCACCTCCCTCCCCGTCTGCCTCTCTGTCGTTGCCCCTACATGTCCCAGGCCCCAAATGTCCCCGCACTCCTGGGGCCAGCTGAGGGGTCCAACCTGGCACAGGGATGGGGCTGGGGCGGAAAGACCCTTGGCTTCACGTCTGACTGAGGAAAGGGGTCACCTGAGGTTCCCAGCGCAGGGTCTCCCCACCTCCTCCTCAGCCAGTTTGGGTGACCTTGAGCCTGCTCGCTGGGGTGTCCGAGCCGGGCATGAGCGAGGAGTCGCCTTGGCTCTGGAGGCAGCCCGGTGGCGGGCTGAGGCAGGGAGGGCAGTGGAGGTGGGGTCCAGCCTGGTGCCCCACCCACACCCTCAGGGTCCCCAGCCCCTCGCAGGGTGGCCCAGGCCTCCCTCTACCTCTCCCGACCTCCCTTGCCTTCACTCCCTGTCTCTCCCCTCCAGTGGCCACAGTGAACAATCTCGCCTGCAGGGGCCTGGACAGGCTGGAGGAGAAGCTGCCTTTTCTCCAGCAACCTTCGGACACGGTACCCTGGGGACCCAGGGAGGGGTGGAGGTGGGAGGGAGCGGCACAACCTTCCGCGTGACCAGCCCGGACACCTGGGCTAGCCAGACTGGGGAGGGGGGAAGGGGGGGGCTGAGTCAGGTTTCGGTCCAACTCAGAAAACACCAGCCGAATTAAAATAATCAGCGCCCGAGTTTATCGAGCGCTTAAGACGCGCCGGTTGGGGCCCATCATCCCCTCAACAGCCCTGTGGGGGAGAACGTTTCTTTTCCTCCATTTTATAGAGGGGAAATTGAGGCCCAGAGCCAGTAGGGGACCCCTTGGCACCCAGCCCCCGGGAGCCGGGGTGAGAGAAGGGAGCCAAAAATCTAGAAGGGGCCCCCTCCCACCAGGTGGTGACCTCGGCCAAGGATACGGTGGCCAGTGGTGTGACGGGCGTGGTGGGCCTGGCCGGCCAGAGCCACCGCTGGAGTGTGGACCTAAAGCGCTCCATGAGCCACGCTGTGGACGTCGTGCTGGGCAAGTCAGAGGAGCTGGTGGACCACTTCCTGCCCATGACCGAGGACGAGCTCGGTGAGGCTGGCACCCTCCCGCCCTGCCCTGCCCCTGAGTCCTTCTGCCCAGTCTGCACCCCCGGAGGTGACGGATCAGAGCAGTCCGGGACTTGGGCAGGGCCGCACAGCAGTTCACCAGGAAACACCGAGCTAGAGCCCAGGCCTGACGTCCCCGTCCACGTCCACGGCCCCCCGACCCACATCCTACTAGAAATCAGACCACACAGACCCTAAGAGTCTACGGGGCTTGGAGACTTGAGGGCGCCGGCCTCAAACTGGCCTAGGCAGCGCCTTTAGAATGTCTTACTTCATCGCATGCATTTAACCGTCACACTGTGCCCTCCCAATCCCGATTTGTGGCCTGTCCTCAAACACTAAACACTCGGGCTGAAGGGCATCTGCCCTCTCCCGGGGCGCCTGGCCGGCTCAGTCGGTGGAGCGTGTGACTCTTGATCTCGGGGCTGTGAGTTCGAGTCCCACGTTGGGAGGTAGAGAGGCCTTAAAAAATAAAATTCTTTAAAAAAACAAAACAAAAACAAAATACACCATTCTCCAACTTTCTACATCTTGTCTCTGACCCCGGAGGCCATCTGACTTCTTAACCCCTGCTTTAGGGCACTAGAAGAACTTGTCGAGGCACTGCCTCCTCCACAGAAAGGCTGCAAGGCATTTATGAAGCACCTACTGTGTGCCGAGCACTTGTAGGATATTCTTCACAGACCGTTTGGTAGAGGGGTTAACTCCAGCCTGGGTTGGAATCCCGGGTCTGCCTCTTGCACACCATGGGACTTCATCCCCTTTGCCTCAGTGTTCCTCATCTGTAAATGGGGCTAATAGCAGTGCCTACGTCATAGGGTTTGGAGAAGGTTAAGTGAGTTGATATTGGTAAAGGAAAGCTGGGAGCCCGTGGGCTTGTCAACCCAGAAGGAGGGTGAGCAGATGTGGCAGGGGTGGCCACACTGACCCCCTCGCCCGTCCCATCCTCCCAGCGGCCCTGGCAGCCGAGGCTGAGGGCCCGGAAGTGGGCTCCGTGGAAGAGCAGAGGAGACATCAGGGCTACTTTGTGCGTCTGGGCTCCCTGTCAGCGCGGCTCCGCCACCTGGCGTATGAACACTCCCTGGGGAAACTGAGGCAGAAGAAACACCACGCCCAGGACACACTGGCCAAGCTGCAGGAGACGCTGGAGCTGGTGAGAACCTTCTGTCCACTCCCGCGCTGTGATGCAGGCCGGTAGGCACGGCCTGAGTGCCAACCGAGCACCTTGTCCCAAGCTGGTCCGAAGGGGGAGGCACAGCCGAGCTCAGCTGCCTGCAGCCGTGCGTGTTCAGGGCTGGGGCCGAGTGGGGACACAGGGCTGGGCCAGCTCAGGGGGGTCAAGGCTCAGCGTGGGGAGATGGGAGGGGGCTTCGTCCCATGCAGGGAGGGGAGTAGGAGCTAGAATTTATAGGTAGTTAGGGTAGCTCAGGAGAGAAAGTGCCCCTTCCCTTGCTTTCCTGCCACCAACCCCAATCCTCCCTGTAGGGAGTAGGTTCTTGCCTCGTCCCTCACCGTCCATCCCTCCCTGCTCCACAGGAACACAGCAGCTCCCATTTAACTGAGCTTGGTAAGTTCAGACGCCCTTAACCTGCTCCTCCTCCATCTCAACCTCCATCCTTCCAGGGGCTCCGGTCAAAACCCAGGAGCAGCCCTCGACTCCCCTCTTCTCCTCCACTCCCACATCTCGCACATCAGCCGGTACCCCAGTTCTGCCCACAGCTCCCGCTTCTCTTCCCCCCACCCAGGTCCAGCCCCCATAACTGCACCTGGTCCATCCGGGACCCCACTCTGTCCTCCCCAGAGCAGCCACCAGAGGGCGCATATGAGCCCCTGAGTCTGTTGATGTCCCGGAGCACAATGTCCTCAAGGTCCATCCACGTGGTAACAGGTGCCAGAATAGCCCTTCCCTTTTAAGGCTGAATCATATTCCAGGGTACAGATGGACCACAGTTTGTTTCCATTTATCTTCTAACGCCTACCCTGTCCTGGGCACCGAAGGCACAGTGGCTCCCTTCAGGACACTCACAGTCCAGTCGGGGGATCAGGGTCAGGATGGAGAGCATGCCAGGGGCTGTAGAATCTGCCCAGCCAGGAGGGGAGGAGGGAAGACTTCCTGGAGGAGGAGACATCTACATTGAAACTTAAACTGGAGTGAACGAGGCAGGGGCATGGGGTGAAGGGAAGTGTGTCCCTGGCAGAGACCAGCACGGCCAAAGTGAGTCTGAGCTTTAGGGGACCCACAGGTCGCAGGGTCTGGCCAAGAGCAGAGGAGAGAACGGGCAGGTGGGCCAGGCCGAATCAGCAGGCGGGGAAGGTTGCAGGAAGAAGATGTTCTCCAGATGCTTATCAAGACCAGATCTAGGCTAGGGTGCTGGCTCCCCCGAGCCTCCAAGTCCTCCAGCTCTGACCACCACTGTCCCCATCCCCTCAGATCAACCTCATGCAGGGCGGGGCGACACCCACGGCCCCGACCCGCCCTGGGAAGGTGCACGAGCTTTGGGAGGACTGGAGCCAGCACTCCCCAGAGAATGGCCGCCGGCGCCGCAGCCAGGTAGGGTGACGGGGAGAGGGTGAGCAGGGGGCGTGTGTGTGTGTGGGGGGTGTGTTCTGGATCTGCCCAGGGTCGCCAGGGGCCGGGCTCCAGCTGTCTTAATCCAAGGGCTGAGCTCAGCTGTTTGGAGTGTGCATGGAGAAACTGAGGCAGGGCGCTTGCCCCGGGGGGCGCCCATCTGGGACGCTGAGGCCCCCCCCGCTCCCCCACAGGCAGAGCTGGAGACGCTGGTGCTGTCCCGCACTCTGATGCGGGAGCTGCAGAGCACAGTGGACGCGCTGGAGACCAGCGTGCGGGGCCTGCCCCCGGGCGCCCAGGAGAAGGTGGCCGAGGTGCGGCGCAGTGTGGACGCCCTGCAGTCCGCCTTCGCCGACGCCCGCTGCTTCGGGGATGTGCCGGCCGCCGCCCTGGCCGAGGGCCAGGGCAGTGTGGCCCGGGCCCACGCCTGTGTGGACGAGCTGCTGGAGCTGGTGGTGCAGGCCGTGCCGCTCCCCTGGCTGGTGGGGCCCTTCGCGCCCATCCTCGTGGAGCGGCCTGCGCCCCCGCCGGACCTGGAGGATCTGGTGGACGAGGTCGTGGGGGGCCCTGACCTCCGCTGGGCTCACCTGGACTGGCCGGCCCAGCAGAGAGCCTGGGAGGCCCAGCACGGGGACGGGCCAGCCCTCCTAGAGGACATTCGCAAGGAGGAACCCACACCCCCGAGCCGCCCCAAGCACACCCTGATGCCAGAGCTGGACTTCTGACCAGATAGGGCCGGGGGGCGGCAAGCAGGAGGCCGCCTATATCCCGAGGTCCCTGCTGCCCCCTAGTGGCCATGCGTCTGCACTAACAGCCCGTGCTGCGGCCTTGGCCCAGGGGCAGGGTTGGGGTGGGGGGCTGAATCCAGAATCTCAGACCCTCCCCAATCCTTCCCTTGGACATATGGGGGCTGGAACCCAGTCCAGGTCCCACTAGCCTCAAGCTGGGTTCATCTATCTGTGGCCCCCATCCCTGCACCCCAAGAAGCAGATCAAAACTCCCCCACAAATGCACACATTTTGCCCAATGGCTTCTACCTGGGGTTTTGAAAAGTGAGCACCCTCTTCCCCCGCACCTTGTACATCCCTGACTGAGGGGTCCCCGAAGATATCCAGCTGTATCAGCTGGACCTGCCAGACCCACTTGCTTTGCCCTTTGGGGTTTGTGATCCAACATAAAGGTGCTTTGTGTTGTCCAAAGGCCTGTGGCCTCTGTTCAGGCCGGGGTGGGTCTGAGTTGCAGGGTGCTGGGGGCCTCAGGTGTTTCTCTGCTTGGCACAAGCCAAGATTGGAGATTCGAAAGCAGTGAGAATGCCTCTCCGACCGGCTTGACATCCGTCTGGGGTCCCACCACTAGCGCCAGGCCCACCGGGGTTAGGCATCCAGATGTAGCTTCCTGGAATAGAAGCTATTCACACTTTAGTATAAATGAATTTCTTGGAAACGGCAGAGAACAGGATCGGAGGGAGGAAGAAGTCAGTTGGGGCAGCCCCTCCTACGCCAACCTCCCTAGACCCGCAGGGGCTGATCTTGCTGTGATTTCTCCAGCTGCGCTGGTCAGGGTGGGGCAGACAGAGGCAGGGGAAGGGCCACGGGCCAGTCTCTTGGGGGCCTTCCCATCCTTTAACCGAATTCTTCGCTGCCCCTCAAACTCCCCTGTGGCTGGGTGGGGTGTTAGGAAACCACAGTGTAATGTGGTGAGGTCAGGGTGGCCCCTGGCTTCCCTAGGACCTGGCCCAAAGGCAGCTCTGGGAGGCTGAACTACCTCCCACTAGCCAGATTCACTCCCCTGCCCCTGCTCAGGAAAGTCCATGGCTCCCACTCACCCTCAGAGCAACTATCCAAACTCCTCACCCTGGCATTTGAGAACTTCTGGTTTCATCCCAGATGAAACCCCTCCACAGACATTGCTGCATTCCCACCGAACTGTGCATATTCCCTTACTACTGGGCCTTTGCCCAGGCTGTGCCTGGAATATTCTCCCAGCCCACCACCCATCTCTTGGACACATCCGACCCACTGTCAAGCCCCAGCCCCAATGCCACCTCCTCCAAGAGGCTTTCCCTAGAGCTCCAACCCTCCACAGCTCACCTTCTTGGGACTCCAAGCCCCTTCTACCTGGACTTAGAGCCACAGGCAACCTTGCCTTCTCTTCCCCCACAGGACTGGGGGCTCCTGGAGGGCCGGGTGGTGAGGATGGGCAGAGTGGCACATGGGAAGGGCATTTTGCCGAGGGAGGCTCGGGCAGAGACGTGGCAGTGGGGAAGTTGGTGTGGCAGGAACAGTGGCAAGGGAAAGCTAATGGACTGAGGGAAAATTTTGGAGTTGGAGCAGTAGATAAGGCCCTGGGGTTGAGCCTCAGCCTGGCCTACAACTGGGTGGGCAAGCTATGTGCCTCATTGGAGCCTGGTTTCTCCTCTGGGGGGTGGGTATGAACATAACGAGGCGACTGCGCTCAGTCCTAGGACCTGCTTCACGCTCGGGAGCTGCCGTTCACTTATTCATGTGTTCGGTCGACAAACACATACTGTTGAGCACCTGCTATGTGCCAGACAGGCAGCAAACCAGATAAAAATCCTGCTGTTGGGGACCTTACAATGCAGCTGGAGAGACAGACAATGAACAAGAAAACTACGTAAATTATTTGTCTTAGTTTTAGTAGATGATGAGAAATATAAAAGGGATGGAGGATGGGGGCCGTGTGAGGGTAGGAGGAGGGGTGTGTATTTTTAAATAGGAGAAGGGGGTCGAAGAGGGCCTCTCGGAGGAGGTGACACGTAAGCGAAGACTGACGAGCATTCCTTCCGGGCAGGAGGCATGGGCTGTGTGTGCAAAGACCCTGGGGCAGCACCAGGTCTGGTGTGTTGCAGGAACAGTGTGTCTGGAGCAGAAGGAGTTGAAGGGAGAGAGGGAGGACAGGGAGGTGATAGGGGCCAGGGTCGTGAGGGGGACTAGGGTTTCCCCCAGGGAGGTGGGAGCCCTGGGGGGGCTGTGGGCAGAGGAGGGTGGGACCTGACTCGGGTGTTAATGATCACTTTGATTGTCTTTGCTGGGTTCCTCTCCCCTCACTGTGCTGTGGCAGCCTGTGGGAAGGGGAGGGGCACACCCAAGGTTTCCCTCCTCCCCTGCCACCTTTGGGAAGCATTGGCTGGGAGGACAGAGTTTGGGGGACATCCCCATTTTGTTCCCCAACTGTTTGGCAAACACAGTGATGGCTCCAAGGAGATGACCTAGGGGTCATCAGGCTGTGTCTGAAAGCTCTCTCCTCCCAGCTCAGTGCCCAGAGCCACCAACGGGGTCCGCCTCCTACCCCCACCAGCATGTAACTGGGATCCCTGTCCCAGGACCGGGCAGGGGGGGGCGCTTAGCTCGGGGAGGGTGTCATTCTTCTGCTGGCCTGTGCACCTACCCACAGACAGCCCACTCTGCACCTAGGCTCTGGGGCTGGGTTCCAATCCTGTCTCCGGCACTTTCTGGCTCTGTGGCCTCAGGCACAGGATGCCTCCTCCAGGCAGTCACCCTGGGTTGTCCCAAGCCCGCCAGGTCCGCATCTCACTCCTAGGATCCCCCGGCTCTTTTGGCACCCTGTATCCATCCACATTTTGGCCCTAATTTATCAAGGGACGTCCCTCTTGGTGAGTGACGCATCCCCTCCCTGCTCAGGAGAGACCCTGTTCCTTTCTTTCTGCCTGGACAATGCTAAGCTAATGTTTGTTGAGTACCTGCTGGGTACCAGGCACTGGGGTAAACAGGTCACATGCTTGACCACACTTTGCACTCAGAGCGGTCCTATGCGTTGGCCCATTTAGCCAAATGTTTATTAAAATGCTGAGTGTGCACCAGGTACAGATCTATTGCAGGAGACATAGCTGGGAACAAAACAGGTCTGAAGGAGGAGAGGGAGGGAGCTGTGTGCTGTGGGGAAGGGCCCTCCAGGTAGAAGGAACAGCATGTGCAAAGGTCCTGGGGCAGCACCACTCCTGGTGCGTTGGAGGAATGGCGAGAAGTCCCGCGCGCTGGAGCAGAACGAGCGAGGGGGAGAGAGCTGGAGGAGGTGAGGACAAGGAGAAAACAGGACGTTGTGGGCCACGGTGAGGAGTCTGGAAGGGTAAACTGAGGCCCAAGGATGTTCACTGGCCGAGGTGTCCCAGCAGAGCGGCGAGGAGCAGGCCGGCAGTGCCTCGGGGGCATGGGATGGCCCGAGAATCCATCAGCCCGGTGGGGGCGGGGGCCGTGGGCAGAGGCCGCCTGGTGCTGATAGTAGGGGAAAGGTGCTGGGCCCAGGGCCCACGCTGGGCAGGGCGGGAGGCACGTGACTGCCCAGGGCCCTCCCCCAGCCTGCTGGCTGCCTGCCCCTGCCGCCGGGGCCGCGCCTGCCCGAGACCCTATAAGGCCTGGTAGCCGAGAGCAGAGCCGTCAGCGGGCTGTGCCTCCGTGGCTCCGAAGGGCCCTCACGCACTCCAGGTGAGCGATGCCAGGGTGAGGCTGGGGGTGTGGTCAGGGGGCTGCTTGGCTTACAGGTGTGGGGCAGGAGGCCTGGGGGCCCCCTATTCACACACCCTCTCCGCCCCCCTTCCAGCTGCTTAGAATTTTGTTATCATGTCCACCCACGAAGAAGGAGGCCGGGATCCTCCCAAACCCAAGGGCAAGGTAAGGGGAGGTGTGTGAGGGGGAGATCCCTGCCAGGGCCTGGGAGCCCCCCAGAACCTTGGCAAGGTGACCTCCACAGTACTGGGGCCCGGAGGGGCTTCCCAGGTGAGGTGGGAAGCCTCTGAGAGCCATGGAACCCACTCTTCCCTCCTGTCCCAAGCTGGAGAATGGGTGGGGGGAGTGGGGGCCTCGAGCAACCCTCAGCTCCTTCCCCACTGTGTGATCTTGAACCAGCCATGGCCCCTCTCTGAGCCTCGGTTTCCCCATCTGTGAAATGGGGGCCGTGGAAGGCAGAGGTCTTTGGAGACCCGGAGGATGACCTTCTCCTCCATATGGGAGGCAGGCTGACTCTGCCCATTGCCCAGACAAGGAAACTGAGACTCAGAGAGGCTAAGACTCCTTCCTCGGGTCACCCAGGAACAAGGGGGAGGTGACACAGGAACCCAGGGCTGTCTGATGCTTTCCCCCACTCTGCCCCCAAGGCCCAGCCCTGCTAACGCTGCTCCTTGCCCCATGTAGACCCTGGGGAGCTTCTTGGGGTCCCTGCCTGGCTTCAGCTCTGCCCGGAACCTGATGGCCAGTGCCCACAGTTCAGCGAAAGAGGCCCGGCTGATCGCCGATCCTGCAGGAGCCTCTGCCCAGCCCCAGACTGAGGGTGAGTGGACAGCTCCACCGAGGCAGGGGCTCTGGAGGTGGGCCCCAGGAAGAAACCCTCCAGAGGGGGCTTTTGGCCACTTGGGGGCGGTTCATATGTGTCAGCGTCATCTCAATAGACACTACGGGGCTGGCATGCTCATTTTAGTGCCAGATGGGGAAACTGAGGCATCAGTACGGCAGGTGAGTGGCCCAAAGTAGCATAAGCAGCAACAGTGGGGTTGTGAACACAGCCTGTCTCCCTGCGATGTCCCCTACTTTCTCGACCCCTCCCCCGCCTCCCACCCCATTTCTGATGCACCACGGACCAGGGCCTGGTGTTCCCCATGTCTGAGCTCATTGACGATTTCCCTCCCGGTTCTCAAAAAGGGGCTTCGGCTTTCCGGGGCTCACACAGCCCGGGTGGGGAGGCTCTCCACCCTTTGGGCAGCCCTGGGGTGTGCAGAGGGGCCGATTCAGGTAGTATGGGGCTGGGGCAACTGCCTGGACCGGACCTTACTCTGGGCCCAGAGCCCGGGGCTGCTGACTTCTGCTCCACATACCTGGGCCCGAGGAGTAGCTGCCAGCCACAGCAGGGGCGGGGGGCGGGGCCCTGAGTCCTCCTGCCGTCCCCCTCGGGGGAGTGTCCAGGCAGGGACAACTCCAGGGAACTTCTGCTCCAGGAGCCCGAGACCCTGGAGGTCAGCGGAGCCTCTCGCAGGGCCCGGGACAGCGCCAGCCCTGTGGCCGTGCATGTCCCCTCCTGCCGTCCCTGGCAGGGTGGCTGGGACATTCCTGACCTTTCAGGCTGTGCCCACCAATTGCGCAACGGGCACCAGGGTGGCCAATGCCAGCCCACATCCCTCGCCCTTCCCGGTCGCCTGACCAGCTCCTGTCCCCTCAGCAGCCACCAACCTGGAGCAGACGGCCCACGGGGAGAAGCTACCACCGCCTTCAGATAAGGTGAGAGGTGCTGGCAGAGGCTGATGGTCCCCACCTCCTTCTGGGGCCCCTCCCGGGATGTTTCGGTTCCGGCCTTCCGAGGGGTTGTCATAGGCCAAGCAGAGGGCAGACGCCCGTGTGTGTCCTGCTGTTGGATTCCAGGTACTGGTTCCCCTCCGAGCTTCTGTGTGCACATCAGCACGGCAAGGCTCCACATGGTCAACGGAGAGCCCCCCCACCCCACGCCCCCGCACCTCCCCGGCTCCGTCCAGCATCACGGGACGGAAAACACAGGCAACTCACCGTGTGTCGGGCTTTGGGCTAAGTGCTTTCTGCGTGCTGCTTCACAGTTAACGGGCCCCGGGAGGAAGGGAGCCATAGTACCCCACACGGCAGCTGAAGCACAGAGAAGGCGAGCCACCTGCCAAAGGTCACACAGCAAGGCATGGTAGTGTAGTACCTGAACCTTGGGCAGTTAGAGGCTGCCCCGATGATGGGGACTTCCCACGCTAGCACATCCCCAAGGCCTGGCCAAGCGGAGAGACTGATTCCAGAGCCCTGTTAGGTCTCCTCGGCCCTCAGCTCAGCCAGATGGGAAAGGCAAAGGGGGAAGGACACCAGAGGCCCTCCGGCCCAGATTAAAACAGACCCTGGCAGTCACACCCTGTCCCCTCCCCCCCCTTCCTCTCCACTCCTTGCCTCTCTCAACCCACATCAATTGAGCACCTACTACCTGCAAAGTGCTTCAGGCACCTTGACTCCCTTCCTCCATAATCCTTGAAGGAGGCACTGCTTTAGCCACCATGCTCTAGACAAAGCTCAGAGAGGGGACATGGCTTGCCTGAGGTCACATAGTGAGGGGCTGGGGGGAGCAGAGAGCTGAGATTCAAACTCAGGTCCCCGCAGACAGGAGCCCAAATGCCCACTTGAAATGATGCTGGGCAGCAGGGAGGCACTGGTAAGAATAAAATTTCTGGGCTCCTCCCCCTCAGCAGTCTGGCTGTTTGGAGCCAGATGAGTCTTGGTTGTGGGACGTCCCGGGCACTGCAGGGAGGGTGCACTCGATGCCAGGAGCACCCTCTCCCCCGAGTCACGGCAAGCCCAGACATCCAAAGACGCCGCCCGAGGTCCCCTGGAGGGTAGAAGCACCCCAGTGCAGAAGCCCTGGCTTACAAACAGCACACTCGTGGTTGAAACTGCGTGCTGGCACTCTGAGACCATCACCACCCTGTGTTAGTTTAACTAACTAGAGAAACCGCCCTTTGGGAGGTCAAAAATGATGAAACTAATTGACGGGATCCCATGACTCAAACCCAATACTTGTCCCTGTCCTTTTGCAGGTATTACTCTTCTAAATGTTGATTCTCCTCTCTTACTTGAAGATGTTCCTTTTAATGAGGGAGTTGGTCTCCCCACTCACAGGGAAACCAGGCTCGAAAGCTGCCAAAAGTAAAAAGTAGGCAGGGTGAACACACTATGTCATTCAATGAGTGGCACTGAGCCCAAGTTCAGGGGACTTTGGCAAGGGCTCTGGAGCTGTAGGGACCTGCCATCAACAACGGGGACCATCTGCCACTGGGACAGGGCTGCTTGAGGCTGGATATCGGCCTGAGAGGAAAGTGTGCTGGGGTGGGAGGTGAGCGGCTGGCTTTCTGGGGGACAGTCCCCCTCCCTGAGGCACACGAAGGATCAGCTTGGCTGAAGTCTGGGGTGCAGTGTCTCCAGCTCTCCTCTTGACCACTTGTGTCCTTTCTTATCAGATGACCTCTGACGCAAAGAACCTGGTGTGCTCTAAGATGACCGAGACCAAGGGTGCCATCTCCTCTGGGATGGCCAACATGGTGGACACAGCTAAAGGTGTGGTGCAGGGAGGCCTGGGCGTGACCCGGTCTGCACTCACGGGCCCCAAGGAGACTGTGGCCACTGGGGTCACCAGCGCAGTGGGTGTGGCCAAGGGCACCATCCAGACTGGCCTGGACACCACCAAGACCGTCCTGATGGGCACCAAGGACACCGTGTGCAGCGGGGTGACCGGTGCCATGAATGTGGCCAAGGGAGCTGTCCAGACTGGCATGGACACCTCAAAGACTGTCCTCACGGGCACCAAGGATGCAGTGTCCACTGGGCTCACTGGGGCAATGAACATGGCCAAAGGCACCGTTCAGACTGGACTGGACACCACCAAGAATGTTGTCACAGGCACTAAAGATGCAGTGTCCACCGGGGTGACAGGGGCAGTGAACATGGCCATGGGAGCCGTGCAAACTGGGCTCAATACGACCCAAAACATTGCCACAGGCACCAAGGACACCGTGTGCAGTGGGGTGACCGGTGCCATGAATGTGGCCAAAGGAGCTGTCCAGACTGGCATGGACACCTCAAAGGCCATCCTGACTGGCACGAAAGACACTGTGTCCACAGGACTCACAGGTGCACTGGGTGTGGCCAAGGGCACTGTCCAGACCGGCCTGGACACCACCAAGACCGTCCTGACGGGCACCAAGGATGCAGTGTCCACTGGGGTGACAGGGGCAGCGAACATGGCCAAGGGCACCATCCAGACTGGCCTGGACACCACCAAGACCATCCTGACGGGCACCAAGGACACCGTGTTCAGTGGGATGACCGGTGCCATGAATGTGGCCAAGGGAGCCGTCCAGGGAGGTCTGGACACCTCAAAGACCGTCCTCACGGGCACCAAGGATGCAGTGTCCACTGGACTCACTGGGGCAGCGAACATGGCCAAGGGTACCATCCAGACTGGCCTGAACACCACCAAGACCGTCCTGACGGGCACCAAGGATGCAGTGTCCACTGGGGTGACAGGGGCAGCGAACATGGCCAAGGGCACCATCCAGACTGGCCTGGACACCACCAAGACCGTCCTGACGGGCACCAAGGATGCAGTGTCCACTGGGGTGACAGGGGCAGCGAACATGGCCAAGGGCACCATCCAGACTGGCCTGGACACCACCAAGACCGTCCTGACGGGCACCAAGGACACCGTGTGCAGTGGGATGACCGGTGCCATGAATGTGGCCAAGGGAGCCGTCCAGGGAGGTCTGGACACCTCAAAGACCGTCCTCACGGGCACCAAGGATGCAGTGTCCACTGGACTCACTGGGGCAGCGAACATGGCCAAGGGGACCATCCAGACTGGCCTGGACACCACCAAGACCGTCCTGACGGGCACCAAGGATGCAGTGTCCACTGGGGTGACAGGGGCAGCGAACATGGCCAAGGGCACCATCCAGACTGGCCTGGACACCACCAAGACCGTCCTGACGGGCACCAAGGACACCGTGTGCAGTGGGATGACCGGTGCCATGAATGTGGCCAAGGGAGCCGTCCAGGGAGGTCTGGACACCTCAAAGACCGTCCTCACGGGCACCAAGGATGCAGTGTCCACTGGACTCACTGGGGCAGCGAACATGGCCAAGGGTACCATCCAGACTGGCCTGGACACCACCAAGACCGTCCTGACGGGCACCAAGGATGCAGTGTCCACTGGGGTGACAGGGGCAGCGAACATGGCCAAGGGCACCATCCAGACTGGCCTGGACACCACCAAGACCGTCCTGACGGGCACCAAGGACACTGTGTGCAGCGGGGTGACGGGTGCCATCAATGTGGCCAAAGGAGCTGTCCAAACTGGCATGGACACATCAAAGGCCATCCTGACTGGCACCAAAGACACTGTGTCCACAGGGCTCACAGGTGCACTGGGTGTGGCCAAGGGCACCGTCCAGACCGGTCTGAACACTACCAAGACTGTCCTGACGGGCACCAAGGATACAGTGTCCACTGGGGTGACAGGGGCAGCGAACATGGCCAAGGGTACTGTTCAGACTGGCCTGGACACCACCAAGACCGTCCTGATGGGCACCAAGGACACCGTGTGCAGCGGGGTGACCGGTGCCATGAATGTGGCCAAGGGAGCTGTCCAGACTGGCATGGACACCTCAAAGACCGTTCTCATGGGCACCAAGGATGCAGTGTCCACTGGGCTCACTGGGGCAATGAACATGGCCAAAGGCACCGTTCAGACTGGACTGGACACCACCAAGAATGTTGTCACAGGCACCAAGGATGCAGTGTCCACTGGGGTGACAGGGGCAGCGAACATGGCCAAGGGAGCCGTGCAAACTGGGCTCAATATGACCCAAAACATCGCCACAGGCACCAAGGACACCGTGTGCAGTGGGGTGACCGGTGCCATGAATGTGGCCAGAGGAGCTGTCCAGGGAGGTCTGGACACCTCAAAGACCATCCTCACGGGCACCAAGGACACCGTGTGCAGTGGGATGACCGGTGCCATGAATGTGGCCAAAGGAGCTGTCCAGACTGGCCTGGACACCTCAAAGACTGTCCTAACTGGCACCAAAGATACCCTATCTACTGGGCTCACGGGAGCACTGGGTATGGCCAAGGGCACCGTCCAGACTGGCATGGAAACCACCAAGACTGTTGTCATAGGCACTAAAGATGCAGTGTCCACTGGGGTGACAGGGGCAGCGAACATGGCCAAGGGAGCCGTGCAAACTGGGCTCAAGACGACCCAAAACATCGCCACAGGCACCAAGGACACTGTGTGCAGTGGGGTGACCGGTGCCATGAATGTGGCCAAAGGAGCTGTCCAGGGAGGTCTGGACACCTCAAAGACCATCCTCATGGGCACCAATGACGCAGTGTCCACTGGGCTCACTGGGGCAATGAACATGGCCAAAGGCACCGTTCAGACTGGACTGGACACCACCAAGAATGTTGTCACAGGCACCAAAGATGCAGTGTCCACTGGGGTGACAGGGGCAGCGAACATGGCCAAGGGCACCATCCAGACTGGCCTGGACACCACCAAGACCATCCTGACGGGCACCAAGGACACCGTGTGCAGTGGGATGACCGGTGCCACGAATGTGGCCAAAGGAGCTGTCCAGATTGGCATGGACACCTCAAAGGCCGTCCTGACTGGCACCAAAGATGCAGTGTCCACTGGGCTCACCGGGGCAGGGAGTGTGGCCAAGGGGACAGTGCAGACCATCCAGAATTGGTTACCTGGTACCGAGGACAGTGTCTGGAGTGGACTCCCCAGTTACAGTGCCCCAGACAAAGGAGGGGAGCAAACTACCCTGAGACCCGAGGAGGCTCTGTCCTCTGGGGTATCCAGCGCCCCGGACACTCTCTGTACCGGCCTGGACCTTGCCAGGGAAGCCACTGCCGTGGCCACAGGCACCCATGGGGCCACCCGGGGCAGGGAGGATGCAGGACACGAAGGAGCCGTGAGCTTTGCAACGCTCCGGGACGAGCTGGGGGAGCTGGGGGATATCTTCCACCCCATGGACGCCGAGGAGCAAGGTGAGAACAGCATAGCCGGGCCCACCTCCCTGGGAGGGCTTGGCCTCTGTAAAACCCAAGCCCTGGATTTTCCAGGGGCCTCTCGGATTGAGGAATCCTGTCTTCCTTTCCAGCTCGGCTTGCTGCATCCGAACCTGAGCCAAAGGTGCTCACGGCCGACCGCGGCAGCTATTTCGTGCGTCTGGGTGACCTGGCCCCTGGCTTCCGCCAGCGGGCTTTTGAGCATGCCCTGAGCCACCTGCAGCACAGCCAGTTCCAGGCCAGGGCTGCGCTGGCCCAGCTGGAGGACTCCTTGGAGCTGGTAAGACCCTTGCCCTCCCCCACGGCACCTTCCTCAGAACAGCTCCCCAGACTCCCCCAGGCCTTCGGCACCGCTGAGAGCTGCCACTCACGCTGGGGGGCGGGCTGCACACAGTCCAGCAGCAGCCCATGGTGGCTGATGCAGATGGTGAGGGACCCCCGGCTCTGAGAACCTCCCGGTTCCCAAGCTGAGTTTTAGATGTTCAGATCCATCAGCCTCATTTACACACGCAGGGAGGAGCCCAGTGATGCGGCCTGAATCGGGATCCCCTGGGGTGTGCCCACGCAACTGTGTTTTCAATCAGTGCCCCGTGCTCTCTGGTGAGCCAGTTTGAAGAGCGCTGGTCCAATCCAGTGGGGTCTCGATGGGGCTGATCAGGCCTCTGGGACGCTGGGCCATGTCCGGGGGCATCCGTAGCTGTCACGACTGTGGGAAAAGGTGCACCTGGCATTGAGAGGGGTGGGGCCAGGGATGGTGCTCAGCCCCGACCCAGCGCCCGGGACGGAGCACGGGCCTGACCCAACAGAGGTTTTGTTAGGGGGGGTCACTCTGGCTGCTGAAGGGAGAACAGGCTGGACCTAGGAGATCAGTAAGATTTCCACAAAAATCCTGGCAAGTGACAGACAATGGGGCCTCAGGGCTCGTGTCAGCGGCAGCGAGAGGCACCTGTGCTCAGGTTGTGCCTCCAGAGCAGGGCTGCCCCGGTCTGTGGGCGGGCTAGATGTGGGGCATGAGAGAGAGGGACCCTAAGGAACCTCGGAGACTTAAAATTTTTTTGAAGTATCGTATTTAGTAACTTCTATACCCAACATGGGGCCTGAACTTAACAATCCTGAGATTGAGAGCCGCAAGCTCCACCGACTGAACGCTCAGCCAGGCACTCTGCCTGGGAGATTTTTAGCAGGGGACCCCAGGGGAGGTGCCGAGTGGGTTGAGAGTGAACAGTGAGAGCTTGGTTTTGGATGGGGGAAACTGGAGCTGACTAGCGGGCCCCAGATGGGAGTTGCCGTGGTGCGCGCTGGGAGGGGGACTGCAAGTTGGGAGTCCACACCTGGCCCACGTGCTGCCTCCCCCACCCCCCAGCTGCTGGGACAACGGAGATTGGTGGTGGGGATAGGGAGGCTCCTACGTGCTGGCGACCCAACAATCAAGGAAGGAAAACTGCCAAAAGAGCTTTACCTCCACCCAAGGGGGGAGATAAACAGGCAAGAAACAAACATGTGCAATAACTCGACAGTGATGTGCCTCTGAGAATAATGAAATCTGACAGGGAGGACTAGAGGCCACTGCACTGGGTGGCCGGGGAAGGCCTCACCTGGAGGACAACCTCGAGCCAAGATCGGATGGGCACCATGTGTAAGGCCAGAGGAAGCATGCTCCAGGCCGGGCAGGCAGCATGTGCAAAGGCCCTGAGGCAGCAGCATGCTGGAAGTGGTCAGAGGACAAAATGAGGCTTAGCGTGTCCAGAGCAGTGTGACAGTGTCAGCAGGAGATGAGGTCTGGGCAGGCCAGGGAGCAGACAGTGTAGGCCATGGTGAAGAGCTGGATCTTATCCAAAGGGCACTGGGGAGCTATGGGAGGGTTTTGAGCTGGGAAGTGTTTATTTGGTCTCTGACAAGCCCAAGAATATGGATTATTGCCCATCCTGACACAGATGGCTCTTCCACCACGCCACGAGGTCTAGACACGAGGCTCTAGGGCCAGGCCCAGGAATGTCCCCAGGGGAGAGTGTGTGAAAGGACCCTGCCGAGAAGCCGTACTTTCTCTGCTGGGCTCTCTTTCCAGATTGAAAGGGCCAAGCAGGCTCCAGAAAGCCAGCCATGGCTGGACCAGGGTCCGAGCAGCAGAGTGGAGGGAGCCGCTCCCCAAGAGGTATGTAACAAAGGGCCACGGCTCCCGCTCTTCTCCCCCAACTCCTGCTTATGACCTTCCCTCCCCCGCAGGTGCCAGGCTCCGGGGCTCTGTCCAGGGCCTGCGGCCTCATCCAGCAGCTCCACGTGGCCTTCAGCACCCTGGCCTCCGGCCTCCAGGGCCTCCCCTCTGAGCTCCAGCGGCAGGTCGGACAGGCGCGCCACAGCCTCTGTGAGCTCTACGGCCTCATCTCCTCAGCCAGCTCCGTGGAAGAGCTGCCGGCAGAGCGCCTGGCCCAGAGCCGCGGGGCCGTGGGCCAGGCATGGCAGAAGCTGGAGCAGATGCTGGAGAGTGTGCAGCATGGCCCACCGCTCTGCTGGCTGGTGGGGCCCTTTGCCCTGCACCCTGCTGGGCAGCAGCTGTAGGTCCCTCCTGCCCACGAAGCCCTCCGCGGAGCCTTCTCCCCAGCCCAAACCAGCTCCAAATCCCCGAAGGTCTGCACCCTGCAGGCTGGCGCTGCCTGGCACCCGTGGGGGCACCCAGGACTTTTGAGTTCAGCCGCACCGCGCACCCAGCTCTGGCCCTGCCTACGCCGTCCGCCCTTTCTTCCCAAGCACCGCTGGGCCTTCTCCTGGCCTAGGGGCCCAGGGCTGCTAAGACCGCTGACAGAGGGCCTTCCCCTGAAGGTCTCAAGCAAGCACTCCAATTAGGAAAGAGCAGTGGAAACATGCCTAGGTCTAGAAAGTTCTCCAGTCAGCAGCCTCCACAAGGCGCCCTTTTATCTTTGGGGCACCCCAGTCTGGGTCCTTTAGCTACCGGCACAGCAGGGGCTCCTCCATCATCCTGGGCTCCCGGAGCACTGTCCTCACTCCAGAAGCATACACCCCAGCCCTCAGCAAACCGTATTCCATTGTACCAGAAGGTACCAGAATGCCACTGTCACCCGGCGCGGGCTCCTACCGCCTCTGCTGACACCCAGCGTGGCCAAAGGGCTCTGAGGGTGAAGCTGCAGCAGCCCACTGTGGCCTCGGCCCACCCCCAGAGCTGATGTTTTGTGGTCCCCAAGGTCCCTGGGCTGAGGAAGGAACGAGAGGTCTTTCCCGCGGGGGATGGGGCCCTAGGGGGTATATGACAAAATGTGCTCAACACAGTCCCACGCTCCCCCCAGGCTGGCGAACACGGGCTGGGACACACGCAGCGTCCCCTCCTTCCCGGCCACATTGTCCCTAAATGCCCAGGGCAGCCATGCGAGATGGGCGGCACGTGAGGAAGCTGAGGCTCCCCCTCACTGAGCCTCACCTGTCCTCCAGCTGGGGGGAGCCCCGCCAAGGAAGCTCCCGTATCCCACCCACAAGCCCCCCCAACTCAGGCTACCTCCCTCCCTTAAGGAGGGCTTGAGGTGCCCTCATACCAGCCCCCTCTCAGAAACAATGGAGTGCTCCAAGCTCAGGACACAAGGCCAGCCTTCCCCAAAGGGTCGTCACTAGTTCCTGGGAGCCGGCCGTGGTGAGACACGGGGGATGGGTCCGGAAGCCCTCTCAGGCCCGTCCCTCCTCAGTCTCCACCACAGGTGGAGGCGCTGGGCGCACGGCCATTCACGCCAACTGGGCACAGTCACTGGAGCTTCAGTCCAGCCAGACCAAACGGGAGGACACCAGGCTCCGAAGTCCCACACCGCACCACAGCCCCGGCTAGGATGGAGGCACCTGACGAGGGGCAGGGCGGAGGGCACACGGTGGACCCCACTGTGGATGCAGGCGCCTGGCCGGGAGCCACACACATCTGTCCAAACCCACGTGCCGGCCCTGGGAGCCTGGGGTCACTTTACAGGTGAGGAACGAGAAGCCCAGAGTGGGAGTGCCACTTGTCCGAGGTCACAGAGCAAGGCCTGCCCCCAGCGCTCACATCCTCTGAACATCAAGGACAACGGCTAGCCCACAGCACCCCCCAAAGCCTGAATGGCTTGGATGCCCCAAGCTGCTGCTTCTGGGAACCCTGGGTCTTACCTGCAGCCTGGCCAGGAGCAGGAACGGAAGCAAGGCCCTGCAATAATGTCTGGGCTCTAGCATGCTGCACGCAAGAGGACCAGACCACAGACAGCCTCTACCTGAGCCTGCGCTCCTTCTAAAAAGGCCTCCCGCCTCCCCTCTCCTTCACCGTCAGCTCTGCAGGCCCAGGCCGGGCAAGGGCTGTGTCAGAACCGAGTTCACATTCGCTGTGAACGGTGACCTTGTGGCTTAAACCCTCTGTCCCTGGACGGGCCCTAGACAGCTACGCCAGCAATCCTAGAAAACCGAGCCAATAAAAGTGACTTTCATTAAAAAAACCCTTTATAGTCATTTCATGTCGGCTGGAAATCACAGAAGTTAGGCAGAAAAACAACCCAGGGCACAGATACAAAGGGACAGCACAGCGCTTCCCCAACAGGTCTCTGCGCCGCGGGTGGCGGGCGGGGGCCGGGGCAGGCCTGGGGCGCCTACGTGTGCCGGGTGGGCCTGGCCGCCGGGGCTCAGCTGTTCTCCTCGTCCAGGGACTCCGAGTCCGTCCGCGCCCTCGCGTGCTCCTGCCGCTCCTTCCCGGGCGCATCCAGCTCGGGGCCCTCCCGCGCGCTGCTGGTGGGAGCACAGGCGGGCGGGGGTGAGCCCTCCGGCTTCCCACCGCCGACAGAGACCCGGCGCCCCGGGGAGTGCAGCCCACGTCCGGGGCCCCCTACGCTGCCCCAGCCGGACCCCCGCCAGGCGCGGGCAGGCGCGGGCTCCTCAGCATCAAGCAGCCCACCGTGCCCGCTCCCGGGGCGCTAAGAGGAAGCCATCCTCCCAGAGGCGGGGCCCAGAGCAGCTCAGAGCCACGGAGCTCCCTCGACGGGGCCCCCGGGGGTCAGCGGCAAAGGTGGGGGTGGGAGGCCGGCGCGTAGGACAACTCCCCGTGGCCCTCACGAGAACGAGCAGCGCACGCAGTGGAGGCCTCGTCAGGAGGCGGCCCCCGCCCGGGGCTGCCACCCGTGGGGGTACTCACTCGGTGTGTAATGGCTCTTCGGAGGAGCCGCAGCCCGGCCCCTCCTCACAATCCTGTCCTTCCTCCTGCTCCTTGTCCTCTGTGCCCTCCCCCTTCTGGGACGTGGCCTCGCCATTCACCGGGGCGGAGAGATCTGGCGGGAGAGAGGCTCATGGGGCCCCGTAACCCTGCCCACTGGTTTGGGGCCAGGGGCCCTAAAGGAAGCCCCGCCTGCCTCGAGGGCCCTGATCCTGTGCGCCCACACCCCCCACCCCTACACCTGCTGGACGGCGAAACACACAAAAGCCTAAAGAGGGAGGAGCCAGTAAATGAGCGGCCACCGGCAACGGCGGAAAAGCCTGCCGGGCACAGAAATAAGGTGACGCCCCCTGCAGGCTGTCCCTGGGCCTGCTGAGGCCTCAGCTGAGCCATCCTGCCCCAGTCTGAAGGAACACTTCTCAGCAGCTCCATGGGCACCACGTGACCCCAGCAAGAAGGACCGCCCTCCCTTTAGGCAAGGACCAGTGCCACTGTCCCTGTGGGAGACACCCGTGGGGCACTGGTGCTTCAGTGGCAGAATTCTCGCTGCCTGTGGGAGACAGCCTCCTTCTCCAACCCGAGGCCTGCCCCAGCAATGCTCCCACACAGGGCCCGCACGCACAAACGCACGGCCTCCCGTGCTGCCTCCAAGGGTCTACGAGCAGCTCAGGTGTGTGCGTGCACCAGGCCCTGGCGACCTTGGGAACACAGCCAGGCAAGCAGCGTGCCAGCAGGAACATGCCACTCTAGCCGTGGGGGGGGTGGGGGGTGGGGGGGGGTGGAGCGCCGAGCGGTGCCTGCTCACCAGCGCTCGCCTCGACCTCCGCCCTCTCCGTGGGAGCCTCTTCTCCGGCCAGCGCCTCCGCGGCCTTCTCCACCTCGGCCCTCTCCTTCTCCACCCCAGCTCTGGTCGCCTTCTGGATGGCCTCGATCTTTGGTCCCAGGACCCGAGACTTGAGCCGGGTATAGACCTCCGCGGCCTTCTCCATCACCTCCTTGTTGGCCTTGTAACGGCGGATCTGGCCCGCAAGAGGCCTGGCTCAGGAGATGCAGCTGGTCTCACCCCCCGCCATAGGCCCGCCCCCAGCGCCACCACCCCTGGCAGCACCTTCCCACGAGCACAGCGCAGTGGACCCCGGCACTCCGGCCTGCCAGTGCGCCCGCGTCCTCCTGGACTGAGGGCCGCTGCGGCCGGGAACCCAGGCTCCCTGGGCAGATCCCTGCCTCGCCTGCCACCAGCCCCTTCCACTGCTGGGTTCCCACCGTACCTTCTTCAACGTGGCCACCACATCTGTGTTCTTCTGGAGGATCTGTGAGGTCACCTGTAGGGTCCCCAGCTCCTCTAGTGCGTTCAGACACCTCTTCACGTCCTGCAGGGTTAGGAGGGGAGTGAGGAGGGGCAGCACCTTAGCTGAGGGAGCCCTCGGGGCCCCACGGGACTCCCTGGGTGGAAGGTGGAGTGCCAGGGAACCCCAGGAACAGTGGTCGGGACGCAGCGCTTGGGAGGGCTGCTTGGCACCACCCGCTGGGGACACCAAGCAATGTACCTGAGGAAGCCAACCTGGGCCCTCTGGGGGGGGACACCCAGGAGAACAAAGACCCTGGATTTGCCCTAGTTTCCTGAGGCTTCTAAGGGAGCTCCGGACACGAGGGACAGGGGGACTGCTTGGCTCGGAGGAAGTGGCTGCAACGTGGCCTCGGTGCCCTGCGAGGGCCTCACCGGATTGTCAACTTTCAGGGCGAACTTGATCTCGCTGTGCAGCTTCTGCAGCTTCTCCTCCACGGAAGGTTCTGGGGCCAGGAGAGAATGGAACACCTGGGCCTGAGCAGGGCTGTGGGGGCCGCCAGGCCTGGCCCCCCACACCTGACCGACTCCCACGACCCTTCATCAGAGAGAGCCGGGGGCCTGCCCTAGCACCGCTGCTGTGACAGGAGCCAGCTCCTTGTTGGCTCAGGCTCCTCCCTGTCAGCGACCCGGCCCCTCACCTTTCTTCTTCTCCACCTTCCGGTCGGGCGGGAAGCCTTCTGACCGCTTCCGGGTTCGCTCCACCTTCGCAGGCCTGTGGAGTCGCACCCCCTTAGTCCCGCCCTGGACTCCCGTCCAGCAGCCCCAACCCGGCCACTGCCAGCCTCTGAGTGTGTGGTGGGGGACCCGCAGCCACTGGGAGGGAGACCCCCGGGGGGCCCTGGAAGCGGGAGGGGTGGGGGGGTCAGGCCCGTGGTGACCTGGTCTAGGCAGTCACCTGAAGTGACCAGGGAGGGCAGCCCTTCCTCTGGTTTTTGCTGGTAAACAATATCAAGCCTCCGAATTGGCATCATTATGAACATACGACTGAGAGCTAGTGGCTACTTAACAGAAACCCGAGTGAACGAATTACGGAAAGGTGCCCCAATTTGACACCCGTCAATGACGGAAGGCCTGTTTCCACAGCTTGGACTCGACATTCTACTTGGCAGAAGCTGCCGAAGTTCCACGGGCAGGTTCCCTCACTGATGCCAGAATCTCACTTGGCCAGTGGGCAGGGAGAGGAGCTGTGTCCCCTGCCTTGGTGGGCCTCGGACTCAGAGTCTCAGAACCACTGGTGTGGGGGACGGTCCCTCCCCTCGGCACTGTTGACATTGGGCGGGTCACTCTCTGGGGGGAGGGGGGCGCCTGGCCCCCCTCGATGCCAGGAGCACCCCCAGCGTGAGGACCACAGACACGGCGCGCTGACCCTGGGGGCAGAATCACAGTCCCGGAGCAATGGTTCCTACGTAAGCTGATGGGGCCCCAAGAACGGGACTCTTGGATTGGCTCTCTCTCCAAGACTGAATTCGGAAATCGGGTCGCTCCCGTAAGGGGTGATGGGTGATGGGTCCCCAGGAGGCTGAGAACCGCAGGGACCAGCACGGGGCAGGTGGGCCCCCAGGTAGCTGTGGGAGCAGAGGCAGGACGGGTGCTGACCTGGCTCGGGGCCTCTCCTCAGGGCGCCCTCTCTTCTCCTTCTGGCTGGGTCTCCTTGCGGGCTCTGTGCTTTGTGACTGTCTTGCTGCCTTCTTTGCCTACAGTGGCCAGAGAAAAGGGAGTGCTGGGAACGGGGGGCAGTGGGGGCAGTGGGAGCTCTCCTCCTCAGAGGTACGGCCTGACACTTCCCGCCACCACCTGTGCACTGTCGGGACCTGGCGCAACGGGCAGGATGCGAGGGGAAGGAGGACTCCTGCGTCCGGCCCATCCCCGGGCAGCAGCCTCTCAGGCCCTAAAGGAACACTCCATCGATGGGTGGGGCAGCCCCGTCGCATACATTTCTCCTGTGGCAGGGGTCTTGGTCCCCGTTTTGTGTTCAAAGGAAGAGAGACAGGGCAAAGAACAGAATGTCGTCCTGCCTCCTCCCGTCAAGCAGACCCCACCCAGAAGGTGACAGGCCTGGAAAGTCAGGCTCAGATTCGGGCAGGCCGTGAATGCCAGGAGAGCGGGGAGCGGACGGGTCTGCGGGACCGCACGGCACCTGATGGTCACTGCCAGTCGTCAGAGGCCTCCTAACTGCTCGCCATCACCCAGACTCCCTCCCTCCCTCCCACAGCAGCCACAGGGCACCTGTGAGCACGCGAGTCAGGTCCGACTCCTCTGCCCATAGCCCTCTAGGGCTCCCACTCACTGCGGTAAAAACTCAGGTCCTCCCCTTGATTCCCGAGGCCCCGCACAATCTGCCCCAGCCCCTCCTTACCCTCCCCTCCTCCCTCTCTCCTCCTCACCCACTCTGTTCCAGCCACACAGGCCTCCTGGCTATTCCTCCAACACACCAGACCCAGTGCTGCCCTGGGACCTTGGCTCGGACCGTGCCTTCTGCCTAGAGTGCTATTCCCCCCGCGCTGTCTTCCCAGATCACCTCTCGCTTCATTCCCGTCCTTACTTAATGGCACCGTCTCGACTAAAGCCTCTGGGGTTCACCCTAAAACAGAAAACCTCACCCGACAGCTGCGGCCCCCCGACCCTTTCTCGTCCTTAGCAATGAACACTCTGGAACGTATCTCAGGTCGTCCCGTCTCCCTCGCTTCAACGTCAGCTCCTTCGCGGTAGGGTCTCTGGGTCTCATTCGCGACTCTACCGCGACACCCCGGCCCCGGAGCCCTAGCGCGGCACGGGGCACGCGGCACACAGGTGCTGGAGGTCACGAACTGACTTGCGGGAAGGCGCCCGCCCCGCGGGGCCGCCCCTCGGTCACCATCCCCCCCCCGCGCCCCCCCCGCCCCCCCCGCCCCCCCCCCCGCCCCCGGGGAGCCCGGGACGCACCTCTCTCTGCTCAGCCTCGGGCCCCGAGTCGGAGGACGACTGCGGCCCCCGCCCCCGGCCCTTGCGGCCTCGCTTCCGGACGGGCTCGTCCTCGTCGCCGAGCTCAGCCCCGCTGCTGCCGCCGCTGCCCCCCGCCGGGGCCTCCCCGCGCTCGCGCTCGCGCCTCCGCTCCTTCTCCTCCTTCTCCTGCTCGCGCAGCCGCCGCAGCTCCTCCTCCTGCTCCCGGCGCCGCCTGGCCTCCAGCTCGCGCCGCCGCTCCTCGTCGCGGCGCTTCCACTCGCTGATGCGGTCCACCTCGTCGCTGTCGCTGTGGGGCGCAGGCCGGTCGGAAGGCTGCAGCGGGCCGGGCGCCGCCCCCCCCGCCCCCCCCGGGGGGGGGGGCGCCCCGTCACCGGCCTGTCGCCACGCACCCACCTGTCACTGCTCGAGCTGGTCGGGGGCCGCTCGGGCTTCGGCTTCCGCCCGCGGGGCTTTGGTGGCAGCTTCTCCGCTGCAGGAAAGGAGGGGGCGGCCTGGTCTATGTGGGTGCCCCCCCCACCCCCAAACCCCCGGCAGCCAGAGGTGGGGGGGGCACACCACGGGGACCCTACCTGGCTTCCTGCCCCGAGGAGGCTTCTTTACAGACACGTCCGAGTCGGAGGAGGACGAGGAGGAGGACGAGGAGGAGGACGAGGAGGAGCGGGGCGGCGCCGACGGGCTCACAGCCACCGGCTCGCCCTTGGCCCCGTCGGATTCTGCCTTGGAGTCGGAGTCGGAGGCCGAGGGCGCCTTCTGAGAGAGGCCGGGCCGTGGAGGTGAGAGGAACACAGAGCACGGACAGGCCTCAGTGCCCCTTGCAGCCCCCGACTCCCAGACAGTCCCTCCGACCAGAAACCCCTCACGCTGGCTGGGAACCACAGGCAGGCCCCCCACCCCCCCCACCCCGAGGTGCCTGCAGCACCCTGATCGTCCGGCTCAGTCGTGGCCTGTGACGTCCCCAGGGCCTCCTCTCCTCCTTGGCAGAGTGCAGGGGCACGAGGAGGGCCACTGGTTTCTCCAGCGGTTAGAGCTCTTTCGAATACACACTATGGCCTGGGGCACCTCACTCCCTTCCAAGGCCAGCGCTCTAGCGCCCCATCGCCCAAACTGGCCTCTGCGCTTCTCTCAGGAGCGGCGGGGGCATGGCGGGTCCGGCCCCAGGGAAGTGCTCTGCACACACCGAGCTCAGGAACCAGGGGCTGAAGCCATCAGCGGAAGCAGAGGTAGAAAGTGGAAGGTGGAAGGTGGTGGTCCCAAGGGCTCCCTGTGGCCTATGACCTACCCTCCTCCAAAAAGGACCGACTCGAACCACGGACGGTGCCCGGTGACCATGGAGAGGCTCTCTCGGGGTCTCCCACAGTCAGGCAGGTAGGAACAAAACAACAAAACACCTCTACCTTTTTCTTCCGTCCCGCAAGGGGGCCCCGCCGAGGCGCCCGTACCACAGCTTTCTTCTCGGGGGTGAAGTCCTGGGCAGAGAGAAGGGGGCTGAGCAAGGGCCCCCCAGCTGACCACTGCTCGGCTCCCATGCGGGCATCCACCTGCCTGCCCGCCCACCCACGGGAGCCAACCACCTGCTCACCTGGTCACTGGTCTTCTCTGACTCAGATGAGCTTTCTGAGTTCTCGTCCTCTGATGGGGACACACTGGCTTGATCCAGGTCGCTGGAGGCCTTTCGAGTTCGTTTTGAGACCGACATCTAGTAGGGGAGCAGCCCAAACAGATCAACAATCGGAAAGCCTGTGTGGGAGCAGAGCTGTCTCCCGCCTGGCCGCTCACACCCCGGAGAAGAGCTGAGGTTCTGGAACATTTGGGAGGCAGCAGGGACCCTTCTGAGGATGTGATTAAAAACCACGGATCTTGAACTGTGAGGACAATGTGCTCAGTGAGAAGAGCCAGACCCAGGACACATCCTGCAGGACCCCACTCCCAGGAGGTCCCCAGAGGAGTCCCGTCCACAGAGACAGAGAGGAGAGGGGGGCGGCTGGGGCAGGGGGTGGGGAGTCTGTGCTTCATGGGGACAGAGTCTCCGCGTGGGGAGATGGAAAGTTCTGGAGACGGAGGGTGGGGGTGGCTACAGGATGGTGTGAGTGTGCTTCATGCCGCGGAGCTGTGCAGTTAAAACGGCAAATTTTATATTACCTGTACTTTAGCGCAATAAAAAAAAAAAATGAAGGAAAAAACCAAACCAAGCATCCTTTCCCCAGAAAAAGACATATGCATGCGCTCTGAAACTAGACAGAGGTGGGGGCTGCACAAACGCTGGGAATGGATCACACGCCACTGAGCAGTGCGTTCTGGAAGGGCTACTTTTTTTTTTAAAGATTTTATTTATTTGACAGAGACCCAGCGAGAGAGGGAACACAAGCAGGGGGAGGGGGAGAGGGAGAAGCAGGCTCCCCGCGGAGCAGGGAGCCCGATGCGGAGCTCGATCCCAGGACCCTGGGACCATGACCTGAGCTGAAGGCAGACGCTTGAAGACTGAGCCGCCCCGGCGCCCCTGGAAGGGCTACTTTTTAACGTAAATTTCACCTCAATAAAAAAACAAAAATATACATATGCACACATGCACGCATACAGCCTGAATTCAGTTTCAGAGGTTCACACGTTCCCTGACGTCCACCCAAAGAGGCCAACAGAAGAATTTTTATGAAGAAAGAACCGAGCTTTAGAAACAGATCTCAACCAGGGATAACCTGGGTCTTCCTAGCCGGCAACTGCTGAGGTACAGCACATTTTCCCTCTGTTTTGTCACACCTGAGAAATGCGTCGGTTCTCATAACAACAGTCACCTGAGCATCTCCCCGGCTCCAGGCCCTGTCCCCCTAAAATTCCTGTGGTGAAGCCCTGACCCTCAGGACCTCAGAAGGGAACAGGGTTTGGAGACAGGGACCTTTAAGGATGTAATTAAGTTAAAATGATGTCACGGAAGCGGCCCTAATCCAGTATGACCTGTGTCCTCCTAAGAGGAGGTCAGGACACAGACACACATGGAGTAAAAACCACGTGAGGATGGGAGGGGGCGTCTGCACACCGAGGAGAGGCCTCAGAAGGAACCAGCCCTGCCGACACCTTGATCTCAGACTTCCAGCCTCCAGGAATGATCTCGAATCAGAGGTGGTCTGTGGTCTAGGGGCGCCGCATGCTCTCCCTTTGCAGCCTGAGAGCACAGGACTCTCAACCGGGGTGCTCAGGGCATCTAGAGTTATGACAGTAACTCTCGAGGCAGTTCCAGGGTAAGCGTTTTGAGCTGGGACGTGGCCCGATTCCCCAGACAAAAAAGCAGGAATCACAAGGACTAAGATGACCCAGGACCTGCCCTCCCAATGTCTACACGCCAGGGTGCAAGGGAAGGCGGTGGGGAGGGGCCCCGAGCAGTGAGATCGTGGAACCCCAGAGAGAACAGACCCCGGGGGGGCGGGGGCGGGCAGTGCTGAGCTACCAGGGCTCAGGGCTGGGGTCAGGGTCTGTCGTGTGGTCCTCATGAAGGAAGTCTGCCACAGAGCCGCTCAGAGGACAGACGGGAAGAGCAGAACATGGATCCACAGAAACACACCAACAAGTTAATGTCAACTGAAGAGAGAACATAGAAATCCGGCCGGGCCGGAAAACCACAGCTCCTCACGGATCAGGGAAAGGAGAGCTGCAATGTGCTGGTGCCACGAGGCTCCCAGGGAAAAGGTCTCTTAAATTCTCCCTGCGTGGCTAAAAGGTACTGTAATAAGAACTTAGATCTGTTTAAGGCAAAGCTGGCAAAACAAAACAAAACAAAACAAAACAAATCTAAGTACTGACTTACAAATAGAGGTTTACCTCTAAAGGGTGGCATGGTGGGAGAGGCTATTTTCTACACATTTCTGTTTAACCTCCCCAGCAACTGTAAACAGAAATAATGGGGAACTTCATAAAATGATGCCACTATATTGGAAAAACCTAAATGCCCAACAATTTTAATAATACATTGGTTAGAAATCATCCATGTTATAGACTACTTCTCAACCGCTAAAGACTACTACTTAATACGGGACATAATTACAAAGAAACGCTCAGCGTTTCACACAGAGTATGTGCATGATTGCCAATTCTGGAATTCGGGGCTTCATGCAGCCGCCCTGTGTGTGAGGCACACGCAGGACTGCGGAGAAACACGTCAGGCTGCGTCCAGTCCTTGGCACGGAAGCCCTCCCACGTAATGTGGGCATTTTCTACTAGCTGCTCCACGCTTTTCACACCTTACAACTTACAACGAGTGCGGCTGATCCTTATGAATGGAACCGAAAGCAAGTGTTATTTTTATAAATAATAAAAGGAAAGCCTTACTCTGTCAAAGAAGTTGATGATAAACCCTAGTCCTTTCATTTTGCACCCAAATGTTTAAAAGCAGTCAAAAGGCAGACAAGGCACAAAAGAGACTATCTCCAGGAGAACTGAACACTCTCGTCCCCACAGAAATCTGCACACACCCATGCTCAGCAGTATGTTCCCAGCAGCCGAAGTGGACACAACCCAGATGTCCATCAACTGATAAACGGATACACACAATGCACCCACCACACACGGGAACGTCATTCGGCCATCAGGTGGTGAACGGACAAACACGTGAAAATGGCCACCAGCAGGAGCCAGACACCCACACGCGCTGCCCCGGGGATGGACCCTGAGCCCACAGTGCTCAGGGAGGGAACCAGACACAGAAGGCCACATGGGGTGTGATCCCACGTGTGTGACACGTCTAGAACAGGCTCATCCACGAATGGGAAGGGGGCACATGGGGGCTGGGAGCTGGGGACTGGGGAGGGATGGCGGGTGACTGCTGATGGGGACAGGGTTTCTTCTGGAGTCATGGAATGTTCTGGAACTAGCCAGTGGTGGTGACTGCACAGTTCCGTGAGTGTACTAACAACCAGTGAATTGTGTATTTTGGAAGGGTGAGTTTTGTGGTATGTGAATGGTATCTCGATTTTTAAAAAAGTGTGTTAAAAAAAAACCATGTTAATCATGCAGAAAAATTATCTGCATATTCAGGATAAGGGCATAATTTCAGCTAGGAGGCTCCTGGGAGGGAAAAGCCAAGAGCAAGCACATGCATTCGAGTTCTGCCAGTATCTGTTCAGTCCGGCTGGTGTTGAGTAAAAGGTCGGGTTAATACAGGAAAGCATTTCAACTTCACACTACAGAGCCACGCTAAGCACACAGCCTTCCCCGAGGTGATAATCTACACAGTGGAAACAGTACTATCTACTGAGCAATATTATAAAGGTTAATGAGATGACTCATGTAAAAGAATAACAAATAAAAATAATAAAATACATCAGAATGAAACCGCGTATTAAAAAACAAGAAAGGCAGGACAGGGGGACAGAGGCAGCCGGAGGCGTAGGCCTCGTGAGGGAGGAGGAAGGCCCAAGGCATAGCTGGGGAGGCTGGGCTGCCTGTCCCCAACCCCCCCCCCCCACCGCCCCGGGCCAGGAGCTCCTGCCCCACCCCTACCTTCAGGGCTGCAGCCTTCCGCTTCAGGCCACTGTTGTCACTGCTTTTGTCTGAGTCTGAGTCACTCTCCATCCTGTCGCTGGCCGCTGTGGCGGTCACGGCTGTGACGGCCATGACCCCCCGGACCTCGTCGTCCTCGCTCTCACCCGCCGGGTCGGCTTCAGGGGCCTCGCTGTCAGAGGAACTCACCGGCTGAGGTGGGGGGGGGCACAGACCATGAGTCACCATCAGGCTGGGGTGGATTTCCCAATCAGGACGGTGACCCAGAGGGCAGAACCCACGGCGGGGTCTCAAATGTCAGGGTCTGGCCTCCTCACTTTCCAAACTGGGGACCCGCGACCCAGAAAGCCCCGAGAACGGAGGCTGGAGGGCGAGACAACACACGCAGGGGGTGCTAGGATTACAGATCAAATCTTGGGCCAGTGATTTAGCCTCTCAGTGCCTCAGTTTCCCAAACCGAGCAATGCGGATGGCACCATTTTGGCCTCACAGGGCTGTGGGCAGGATGAGGCAGAAGCGGGATGTGACATACTGAGGATAGTGCCCAGCCTGGCCAGAGGCCCACCAGAGTTGGCTTTTCTATCATTAATACTCTCATCGTTATGAACACAGGCCCTCCAGGCTTGCCCTGCGAGGCACTGTGATTTCTGTGTCACCCAGCGTGCCCGCTCAGGCAAAGAGAGCCACAGAGCCAGCAGGTGCTTACACAGCAACCCCTTCCGAGCTCGCCCTGTGCCGGGCTCGGGACACACTCAGCGGGCGCGTGGGCAGGGGCCTGCGTCGGGCACAGGGCGGGGTAGGCAGCGAGCCTGTGCAGGCGAGCACAGCAGGCCCCTGCCCCCGGGGGGTTTACAGTCCAGGGGAAGAGGTAGACGGGAGCCGCTGCGGCATGTTCACGTCACACTGTGGGGACAGGGAGAGAGGACAGCACTGGCACATGGGTGCCAAGGGATCGGGGAGGGGCAGGAGTATTCCGAAGTGCGTTTTGGGGCGGAACCTTGGAGGGCGTGACATTTTAGTTGAGAAGTTGTCCCAAGCATGCAAAAGGGCAGGGGCCAGACGTGAGCCAGATGGCATCCCTGCCCTCGGGGAGCCCACATGCTAACGGGGCACAAGGACCTGCACAGCTACAACGTGCCACGGGGTGCCCACGACAGGCCTGGGGGTGCCCAGCACAGCTGAGCCCGAGCGTAAAACCCGATCGTGTTATTTTGTGGGACTTCTTTACTGAATAACTGGTTTCTCTCTTTTTTTTATGAGAGAGATTGAAACTTTTTAAAGCTACATTCTTTTTTTTTTTTTTTTTAAAGATTTTATTTATTTATTCATGAGAGACAGAGAGAGAGAGAGAGGCAGAGGGAGAAGCAGGCCCCCAAGGAGCAGGGAGCCCGATGCGGGACTCGATCCCAGGACCCTGGGATCATGACCTGAGCCGAAGGCAGACGCTTAACCATCTGAGCCACTCAGGTGCCCTTAAAGCTACATTCTCTGCAAACAAGGCGAACGGCCACCTACTGATAAACACAACATGGCCCGGCTACAGGATGGAAACTACTGGGCCATAAAAAGGAACAAGGCTCTGACGTGGCTTACGGCGTGGATGAACCTCCAAACCACGCTCAGTGAAAGAAACCAGGGCTGAGGGGCCAAACAGGACTCCGTTTATGTGAACTATCTAGAATGTGCAAATTCACAGAAATAGAAAGTTCGTCAGTTCTCAGAGGTGGGGCACCTGGCCAGCTCGGTCGGTGGAACGCCCCATTCTTGATCTCAGGGCTGTGAATTCAAGTCTCACGTTGGGTGTGGAGCCTACTTTAAAAAAAAAAAAAGAGTTTGGGGCGCCTGGGTGGCTCAGTCGTGAAGCGTCTGCCTTCGGCTCAGGTCATGATCCCAGGTCCTGGGATCGAGCCCCGCATCAGGCTCCCTGCTCCGCGGGAAGCCTGCTTCTCCCTCTCCCACTCCCCCCTGCTGTGTTCCCTCTCTCGCTGTCTCTCTCTGTCAAATAAATAAATAAAACCTTAAAAAAAAAAATTATTAAAAAAAAGAGTTCTCCAGGGCTATGGGAAGGGGAGAGCTGGGGATGACAAGTAATGGGGAGGGGGCTTCCTTGTGGGGTGATGGAATGTGCGGAGTTAGATAACAGAGATGATCATGTGACCCTATGAAGGTATCAAAAGCCACTGAGGTATATGCTTAAAATGGTTAAAATAGTGAATTTCCTGAATCCAAAAAAAAAAAGAAAAAAGTCACATTCCCTTGGTGTCATCACGGCTGGGGCATCAGTGGGTCGGGGTGCTGCATGCACACCGGCCAAGAAAAAAGCGGGGGGACAAGAAGGAAACGCACATGTGAGGACCCTCCAGGGCCACGCCGACAGGACGCACGAGGTGAGACCAGGACCGAGGAGCAAGGAGAAGTGGAAGCGTGGGCCGCCAGGGGCTCAGGAGGAAGGGAACCCGCCAGCGCTGGACAGCAGACGGGCAAGGTCTTGGCAGCACATCAACACGGAAACGCATTAGAAGAGCGGAAATGTGGGTGCCAGAGCGGGGGCAGCCAGAGGGAAAGGGCGGGAGGGGACCCGGCCCGTCCATGACCTCCTGCAGGAAGCCCCCAGTCCTTCCCAGGTTATGAGCCCATCCGGCCTTCACGTGGCCGGGTTAACAGGTGAGAAAAATAAAGGCCAGGTGTTGGCAAGACCTTGCACTCAGCACCGAGGACCTTTTATCTCCCCTGTGGCACAGTGACAGGGCCCAATCTGTATAATGCTTGACAAGATTGAAGGATGTGACACTAAGTAGGTCAGGCCCCGAACCTCAAACGATAGGAGAGAATAATGTCGCTTTCTCGGTGGACTTCCATCACACCTTGCACCAGGGCGCGGACTCTCTTCACGGCAGCCCTGGTGGGGAGCAGGGAGACATGACCCCTGTTCTCCATGGCAGGGGAGGCACAGCAGCTTAGAGGCTAAGTGACTAGGCCCACGGCTCTCCTACAGAAGGGTCAGCTTCAGTAAGGGCTGGCACTGGTTCAGAGCGAGCCCCTGCCCCAAGTTCACCATCTCTCCCTGGGTGTACCGGGTATGAACGGTGACCCTCATTTTGCAACTGAGGAAAAGGTGGCGTGACAGCTCAGGATCACAGCGACTATGTGACAGGGGCGGGATACCAGTCAGGTCTGCCTTGGTCTCTAGGCCCAGGCCACTGGACGCAGCTGCTGCTGATTAAAACCCCTCCTTGCTTCTGCCAAGCTCCCGACTAACTGGGGTCCAACTCACGACTCTCAGGTGTGGCCAGGTGGCTGGGGCAAACGGGCCTGTCCCAAAATTAGGAAAACAGACTCTCTGGGAAGGTAAGTGACTGGCCCTACCTTGTGCCCGTAGATAAACCCGGGAACTCTGGATCTCCTGGGGTCAGCCCACAGGATCTAACTGCCTGCCGGCAAAGGTTTGGGGAAATCTGGTCCACACAGAAAAGGATGGGGCTCAGAGAGGAACCAGGAGACAAAGGCTAAGAGCCAGCCGACCTCCAACCATCCCGAGCCTGATGTCCTGGTGACGGAGGCAAGCATTCATGTCTCTCAGCGCCTTAATGGATCAGGAGGGTGACTGAGGCGGAGTGGGAAGGTCACGTCCAGCCTGGCCTCATTCGAAACTGGTACCTTGTCACCTGCTCAGCCCTGTGCCTGTGCTAGGTGCCTGATGTGCGCTTGCTCACGGGGCTCCCCCCAGCAACCCTGGGAGACGAAGACACTACCATGACCCTCTGTCTTAAATGAGGAGACTGAGGCTCAGAGAGGCAATGTGGAGCCCCAAGGCTCAGAGTAAGCAAGTGCTAGAGCCGGGACTCGAACCCAGGTCCCTGTGCTCACATCACAGGGCTCTTAACCCCAGCCCAAGGTGCAGAGATTATTCTCGGGGCCCTCCTCCAGCCTGGGACATGGGAGGCCCGGGCTTTAGCCCTAGCTCATGCTCACCAGCTTGAGAACCGTGGAGAGGTCCCTGTCCCTTTTCCTCTATTGAGGGACAAGCATGTATTTCTAGGATCCTTCTAAGCCAATGGTTCTCAACCAGAAATGACTTTTGTTCTCTTGGTGGCATTTGGCAATTTCTGGGGACATCTGAGGCTGCTGAAACTGGGGCGCTCCTGACATCCAGTAGGTGGGAGCCAGGGATGCTGTTAAATACCCCACAGTGCCCAGGAGCACCCCCCACCCCCGCCCACCCTGGGCCTAGAACGATCCAGCCACAATTGCTGAAAAACCCTGGTCTAGGTCTAAGAGGCCTCAGATTCTAGCTGGGTCCCTCTGGGCCTCAGTTTGCTTATCTGGAAAATGAAAAAGATGCTACCTGCCCAGGCTACTCTCAGGATTACTGTGTGGACCAGAGGACAATGAAGTTGGAACCACACTCAGATACCACCTTCCACCTCCCACCTTGGCAAGGAGATGCAGGAACAGGGCCTGCTGTCCCCTCTTAGTGGAAGAACCAGCTGAGTTAAGGCTGTCGGGAAGAATGAGTATGTTCTCTGCATGCAAACCAACAGTCAAAATATATTATGGGGAGGGCGCCTGGGTGGCTCAGTTGGTTGGGCAACTGCCTTCGGCTCAGGTCATGGTCCCGGGGTCCTGGGATCGAGTCCCGTGTCAGGCTCCCCCTGCTCTGCGGGGAGCCTGCTTCTCCCTCTGCCTCTGCCTGCCATTCCCCCCGCTTGTGCACTCTCTCTCTCTCTCTGTCAAACAAATAAAATCTTAAAAAAATATATATATACATTGGGGCACCTGGACGGCTCAGTCAGTGGAGCGTGCGACTCCTGACCTCAGGATCCTGAGATCCATGATGGATGTAGAGATTATTAAAAATAAATAAGTACGGGGCACCTGGGTGGCTCAGTCGTTAAGCGTCTGCCTTCGGCTCGGGTCATGGTCCCAGGGTCCTGGGATCAAACCCCACATCGGGCTCCCTGCTCTGCTGGAAGCCTGCTTCTCCCTCTCCCACTCCCCCTGCTTGTGTTCCTGCTCTCGCTGTCTCTCTCTGTCAAATAAATAAATAAAATCTTTTAAAAAATAAATCATAAATAAAAATAAATAAGTAAACTTAAAAAAAGATATATTTTGTAGAACAATAAGCAAAATTAAGAATTCTATTCTTCAGAAGGGAAAGCTGTGTAGGATTTCATAGGAATACAGAACCTCAGAGGACATACAAGAAATGAGTAGCTATGGTTATCTTGACAGGACATTGCAGCAGAGTGACCGGGAGGCAGGGCAGACTGCCCACTATCCCTACGCGCCTCTGTATCTTATCCAATTGTGTACCGCGAGTCTGCGTTCCCATTCAAGATGGAAAAAGAAATGAAAAACTTGAAGGCTACACAAAGAAACCGCTCCGGTACCCACACAGGGCTGCTTCCGAAAGCGTGCCTGTGGCCTGGCTCCATCAGAAACATCCAGGCTGACATGCGGTAAGAAACACCTCAGGGGTCCCAGGCCTGAGCTCCTGAAACCCAAACTTCCATGCGTGGGGCCCACAAATCTGCATCTTAAACGGACCTTCAGTGTGGAGCCATAGGCTCGTTAGAGAACCAAAGAGCAAGACAAGCTCTCAGACTTAACAGCTACTTCTCAACCTGGGGAGTCTGTTGTAGGGCCAGTTTAATGTCAAGGTTGTACCATTTTTGAGTTTATTTCCTCGAGGGCAGGCATCTACATAGCACTTAGCAAGCCGTGGGCGTGCAATAAATTTTAGATGGTGTGATGATTCACCAGCAGTAATAAGCTTAGGACGTAACCAACAGCACTTGAGCTGGGACCAGGGAAGGATCACACAGAACCCAACTGTCTTGAAGACCTTCCGACCCATTCACCCACGAAGCCAGGAGACACGGTGGGCAGCAGAGGGGGAATCTCCTTCTCCTAGACCCACCTGAGGAGGTAAAAGCAGACCACCACCAACATCCACTAAATGTGAGCCTGGCCCCGTGAGAAAGGGGTGCCAAACCCTCAGGGCTCAAGAGACAGCGCCGGTGAGCGAACCTGAGCTCTCAGGAGGCCAGAAGTGGGTCTGCTCCATCTTGGACTACTGGTCCCTCAATACAGCAGCGCCTACCAGATCAGTGGTGGCTGAGCTCACACACACCAGACCCTCTCCGCCTCCTGCGACCCTCCCCACAAACCAGGCCGCAGGCCCTCTTCTTCTCCAGCAAGGACACTCTGCCCCCTGTAGTTTGCTTGGCCTCCCAGCCAACCTCACGCCCACCCCTCCTGAAGCCAGACTACTCTGCGTCCCTGCACCTCCTGCAGAAATAAAAAAAATGGTGGCTGAAAGCAGAGCAGAGAACCCCAGCCCAGCCTCCCCTCATATCTGCATCTCTTCCCAAAATGCCCAGAGCAAGGTAGCTCTCTGCCACCTTGCAAGGCTTTCCATGAATTTCACTTCGACTCTTCTGAATTCCTTCTTTCCCTGAACATTTCCTGACACTGATTTGCCACTGAGATGTCATCTCTGTGGTTCTTGGCACTTTTTTCCACCTAAGCAAGAACTCTCACATTGATTAACCACAGCCTTTTCTCAAGCCTAAAATCTGGCAGTAATGGGGGAAGGGAGGTGTGTTAGTGACAAAGTTTTTTTTCTGAAAACACAAAAGACTTTTTAAGAGCTGTAATAACGCTATTATAAACCCAAGCTAACTGCAGAGCACTGGGTTTCACCAGGGGTGGTCCTCCAGCCCTCCACAACCCCAGGGGTACTCGTCAATGTCTGCAGACGTGTATGGTTGTCATGACTTCGGGGACGGGGGTCGGGTGGGGCACTGCTGGCATGGAGTGGGTGACGCCAGGGATGCTACTCACCCCACCGTGCCCAGGATGGCCCAGGACACCCCGACAGAGAACAGGCAGCAGTGCCAAGGGGGGAATGAGCCCTTGCTCCTTTCCTATGAGACAAGCTAAGACCACCTGTGGCGCCCAATTCGCGCATGAATTGAGCTCTGCAGACACCACACCAGTCATTCTCCATCCCCAGGTACTCACCAGAGGAGCACTGTAGCTGGCGTGGGGATTGTTCTGGATCTCCCACAGTCCCTCATTGAAGCCTTTCCTCTTGTTGGGTTTCCCGTACTTATCTTTACATTTGTCGTAAGGAAACAGGTCCTTGGGTCCCAGGAAGGCTCTGGAGAAAGGAACCATGGGGGCCAGTCCCAGGTGAGTCGGGCCACCCAGGAGGCCCCAGGAGGCACCAGTTGGGAAAATCAAGCCCCACCTGCAGACACTTACGTTTCGTGTGTACCAAAGAAGAAAATGGGGTACTTGTTGGGCGGGGGCTTCACGGCACCGTCAGCGATGTCATCGATCTGCAGTGACAGGCAGGTCAGAGGGTGGCTGGGGGACACCTTCACCCACTGACCCAGGAAATCACTGAGAAACCAGCTAATGAGGTAAGCACGCTGGGAGGAAAGGAGTCTTCGACTGAGGGAGACACATCACCTTCCAGTGAGGCATCTGCATTCTTCTAGGAAACCCCCCTCTGTGAGTACCTGTCCCCTCCCCCCCGCCCCGAGTGTTCTCTCTGCCTCCAGGGTAGGTGCTTCACCTGAGCAAAGCTCCAGGAGATGGGGTCAAGCTCAGTTTCTCTACACTCCCAGGACCCTCCCACGGGACCCCTCCCGCAAAGAGGCGATCGGTGGTCGGTGGTCGGTCTCCCAGAGGCTGCAGCTGGCAGCTCCAAAGATGCAGAGGGTGGGGGGTGGGCTGCAGGAGACAGGCCCTGAGCATCCAGGAAGTCCCACCCTCTCCCTACAGGCCCATGGGCCCCGGCAGCTGTCAGTCACCTCCCCACAGGAGGCTAGCAGCCCCTTCACTTCCAATCAGGTGCTTGGAAATGTTCCGGGCTTAGAGAGCTGGCAGGAGGGGGGACAGAGGAGAGAGAGAAGCTGGTACTCTGGAAAGTAGGGAAGTGCCCGTAAAGTTTCATGGCTCTAGAGTACCCCCAAGAAAATAAGCCCGAGCAAATCAGGTTATAAAGTGAGTTTTCTGGTCCCCATTAATCCCTTCGCATCCTCTACTATGCCTGGGGGTTACTGGAACCTTCCCTGCCACCCCTCACCCAGCTACCTTCCCCAGTTCTCTGGGCTACTTTTCAAAGTCCTTGGTCCCTGGGCATCTGGCATCCATCCCAAGCATCCCACTCATGCACAGAAGCTTCCCCAAACTTCACCTCCCTGAGAACTAGCCTGCCACGCCTTCCAGGCCTGGCTTCTGCTCTGACCTCACCGAGGACCCGCCTCTGAGCCTGAGGCTCAGATATCCTAGCGGCAGCACCAGCTCCAACTGTGCTCAGGACCGCCTAGCCAGTGTCCCTTCCTGGCCTCCTGTGGCAGGCTCTCTGCACCCAGACCCCCAGCTCTGCGTGATGCCCTTCTACTTACTCCCACCCTGAGGGAGTCCAAAAAGCAGGGCGCAAGGCTGAAATCTCCAGCCATCTCACACTACTGCCTGGGCAACTCCTGTGCTGCTTCAGTTCCAGCCTCATCCTTCCCATGCCCCCTGCTGCTGCCTGGGCCTCTCACCCCCCACCCCCCAAATTCCTTCAATCCTGTCATGCATATTCCACCAGCCTAGGTTCTGGGGCAACTTTATCCCTAAGACGTGGGGATGACAACATCCAGGTCCCTCCTCCACACTGGCCTGCCCTGGATAGTGCCTGGAACTGCACTCTCTGAGACTTCCAGACTCAGGACGCCCTGCACCCGCCAGACCCTCTGGGTCCCCTGGATCTCCACTTCTACACGGGATCCCCAAAGTCCCCGTGGCTCAACCCCTCCCCTCAGATGCTCTCCCTCTTGGGCTTGAGCCTGAAAAGGTATCTGATTCAAGTATCAGGGAGGACCACGCCAAGATCCCCCTCGGCCCCACACCCCAGCCAGCCCCCTCCGCCAGAGGAGTGTGGGGGGCTCCTCACAGGGCACCAGCCCCCCAGGCTCCCTTAAGCAAGTCTCATTCCAAGCTCTGGTCCCTGACACCCCACATTATCAGATGAGTCCTCTCAGCTCCAGTGATCCTGTGAACACAACCCCCGCGCCCCATTTCCAGCCCTAGCCTCCCTCAGCCCCCCTCTGCCTTAACCCTCACCGCTTCTCCCTTACTGCATCCCTCATCTCTAGCCCGCCCGCACACATGGCCTGGGGCCGCACAATGAGATCTTCAGTCGGGGCACCCCCTTCCCATCCCTGTGATCCCTCTCCTTAAACCCGGGTTCCTCAGCTCTCCTCACACCACCAACTCCTTCAAACTTGAACCCTGCCCCCTCAGGCCCCAAGTCCCTCAAACCCCACCTCCCTTGGCTCTGGGCCTCCCGGCGGCCCCCACACCCCCGGCGCGGCTTCCCCCAGGCCCCGGGACCCCCAGACCCCCGGGGCGGCCTCCCTCAAGCCCCCGGGACCCCCAGAACCCCGCGCGGGCTCCCTCAGGCCCGGGGACCCACGGACTCCGGTGCAGCGTCCCTCAGGCGCCGGGACCCCCAGATCCCCGCGCGGGCTCCCTTACGCCCGGGGGCCCTCAGACCCGGCGCGGGGTCCCTCAGGCGCCGGGACCCCCAGGCCCCCGGCGCGGGCTCCCTCAGGCCCCGGGACCCCCAAACTCCCGGCGCGGGGTCGTTCAGGCCCCAGGACCCCCAGGCCCCCGGCGCGAGCTCCCTCAGGCCCGGGGACCCCCCCAAGCCCCCGTTGCGCGGGTCGCTCAGGCCCGGAGCCCCCAGACCCCCGCGCGCGGATCCCTCAGGCCCGGGGACCCCCAGACCCGTCGTGCGGGTCCCTGAGTTTCGGGGACCCCCTCGACCCCCGGCGCACGGGTCCCTCAAGCCCAGGGACCCCCCCAGACCCATGTTGGGCGGGTCCCTGGAGCTCGGGGACCCCCCGACCTCCGGCGCGCGGGTCCCTCAGGCCCGGGCCCCTACTGCCCCACCCCCCCGCCTGGCCCATCTCCCGCGCGGCCTCACCCGGGCCGGCCAGTGCGGGTAGCCCTTCATCTTGGCGAACACCAAGTCCCCGGGCTTGAAGGCATGCGGCATGCTGGCGGCAGGAGGCCCAGGCCGCAAGTAGCGGCGGCAGCAGCGGCGGCGGCGGCGGCGGCGGCAGCGGCAGCGGCTGCGGCGGCGGCAGCGGGAGGCGAAGCCGGGGGCGGGAGCAGGGCGCCGAGGGGGCGGGGGCGAGCGCCTGGGCAGAGAGCCGGCGCGTGCTTATTGGACTGCGCGCCGCCGGAAGTCCCGCCCTCCGGCCTTCACGGGCGGGAGACGCCGTCGCTCAGGACCACGTGCGGGGATAGAGGCGCACGGGGACCAATGAGAATAAGAGTTGGAGCTGAGCAAGTTAACGGGATTGGGTAACGGGTAGAGCCAAGGGGCGTGACCCAGAGGCCTAATGGGAGCGGGGCGGAGGTTATGGGAGGTGAAAGGGGAAAGGTGGGAGGAGGGAAACGGAGACTTTCAGGGAGTGGTGAGGCGGGCCGCCAGGCTCCTTCGGGGCGGGGCCTAGGGCAGAGGGGAGGGCCATGAGCCTCCACAGAAGGAGGGCTTTAAGTAGGAGGCAGGCCATTGGCTGCCACCGAAAGAAGGCCTAATCCACGTAGGGGGCGGGGCACCGAAGGCGTCGCGCTCCCCGGAGCCGGGGCTGAACAGAGAGCCGCAGGCCATTGGCTACCACTCCAGAAGGGCTCAAGGTATGGAGCAGGCATTGGCTACAACGGGGGGCGGGGTTTAAGCACCTCTTCGCCATTGGATAATGTGATAGAGGTTCAACTCAAAATAGGGACGCGCCGTTGCCGGCCCGAGGGGTGGGGCTCGGGGAAGGGGCGGGGCGTGGGACGTTTTGGGGATAAACAGCCACCGAGTGCCCCGAGGACTCACGTCTTCACTCACGGAAAGGTTTTGAGCACCGGGTGCGGGAGCTGCAAGATACCCGATATGGCTGTTCATTCAAGAAAAATGTGTTTCGCACCCCGTGGCCGAATTCCTTAACCTCTGTGCCTTAGTCTACCCACCTCTAAAATGGGATTCGTAACGGTACCAATCTTAGGGGGGCGTAAAAGTTCAGTGACTTCATCACCCCTAAAGCACTGTAAACTGTGCCTGTCCATCAGAAATAGTGGGAACAGTAGATGCTGTTACCTGCTCTGTTAATTTCGTTCTAAGGAGGACCTTTGGTAGGAACTCGAAGTAAAGGAGCCAGAGTGCTTAAGAAAATGCTGAGTAGTGAGGGAGGGACCAGGAAGGGCTTTCTGGAGGATGTAGTTTAACTAGAGACTCGCAGGGTTAATAGAGATTGGCCAATAGAGTGAAGTGGATACAGAGGGCACTCAGGGCGGAGGGGATGGCAAAGGCAAACGTCTAAGCTAGAGAGGATGGAGCAAGTGAGTGGGTCAGACAGGTAAGGCTAGGGGGGGTCCATTGAGGACCTATCCTAGTGCCTTGTGAACATGTGTGAGAAGTTTGGCTTTTACTTTAGCTTCCTGGGAAAACACTGTAGAGATCTGATCACAGGGTACAAAGGTAATACTTTAGTCTCAAGATACATCCTTATGCACGTGAAATATCTCTCAAAAAGACTTGTGTTTAAAAGTTAAACATAGGGGCGCCTGGGAGGCTCAGACGGTTAAGCGTCTGCCTTCAGCTCCGGTCATGATCCTGGGGTCCTGGGATCGAGCCCCTCCTGAGCAGGGAGCCCACTTCTCCCTCCACCTCTGCTGCTCCCCCTCCTTGTGGTCACTTACTTTCTATCAAATAAATAAATAAAATCTTGAAAAACAAAAAAGTTAAACATAGACTTAGCCACATGACCCACCGACTCCATCCCTAGGTATCTACCCAAGGGAAATGAAAACACATTCCCCACAAATACCTGTACACTAATAGTCATCACAGCATGATTCACAACAACCAAAAAGTGGAAAGACCCAAGTGTCCATCAACAGGTGAATGGATAAAACCAATGTGCTATATCCTTACAAGGAACACTCTTCAGCAATGAAAAGAAAAGCAGCACCGACACACACTACAACCTGGATGAGCCTCAAAAACACTATACTCAGTGAAATAAGCCAGACAAAAGGTCACATATTGGGAGGAGGGTGGGGGGATGGGTTAGCCTGGTGCTGGGTATTGAGGAGGGCACATTCTGCATGGAGCACTGGGTGTTATGAACAAACAATGAATCATGGAACACTACACCAAAACAAATTATGTAATATATGGTGATTAACATAACAATAAAAAAATTAAAAAAAAAAAGGTCACATATTCTCCAACATCATATGCCATTTGATGGAATGCCCAAAAAAGGCAAATCTTTCAAGACAGAAAGTAGTTGCCTTGAGCTAGGGGTAGGAATCCAGAGTTAAAAATTGATAATTTCATACAAAGGGGTATGAGGTTTCTTTTTGGGATGATGGAAATGTTCTAGATTGTGGTGATGGTCTTACTACTTGGCAAATATACAATGAAATTCATTGAATTGTATCCTTTTTTTTAAAAGATTTTATTTATTTGACAGAGAGAAACACAGTGAGAGAGGGAACACAAGCAGGGGGAGTGGGCGAGGGAGAAGCAGTTCTCCCGCAGAGTGGGGAGCCCGATGCGGGACTCGATCCCAGGACCCCGGGACCATGACCTGAGCCGAAGGCAGTTGCTTAACGTCTGAGCCACCCAGGCGCCCCAAATTGTATCCTTAACACAGGTGAAATTTAGGGTATGTAAATTATATATCAACAAAGCTGTGTCTAAAAGTGATTTCTCGGGCGGAGAAGGACTAGAAGGTAGAATTGTCAGATAAAATTCAGAGTGCCCAGTTAAATCAGAATGGCAGATACACAACAAATACATTTCCAGTATAAGTATGTTCTGTTTGTCTCATGCAATATTTGTGACATGCCTATACTAGAAAATTATTTGTTACACATCCAACAACATGCATGAACCTTGAAGACATTATGCTCAATGAAATAAGCCGGACACAGCAGGACACATCCCGCAGGACCCCACTCCCAGGAGGTCCCCAGAGGAGTCCCATCCACACAGACAGAGAGGAGAGGGTGGGAGCCAGGGCTGGGGCAGGGGGTGGAGAGTCCGTGCTTCATGGGGAGAGAGTCTCAGTTTGGGGAGATGGAAAGTTCTGGAGACAGAGGGTGGGGTGGTTGCAGAACAGTGTGAGTGTGCCTCATGCCGCTGAGCTGTGCACTTAAAAATGGTTGAAAGGGTAAATTTTATGTTATGTATATTTTACGACAGTAAAAATTAATAATAAATATCATCAAATAGAAATACCTGATTCATAGTTCCTTAAAATGGTTAAAATTGTAACTCAATGTTATATAGATACCATTAAAATATTTGTTTATCAAAAATTCAGATCTAAGGGGTGTCCTATATCTTATATTTGCTAAATCACACAGGAGACAAGTGTGGACATGGAACAAGGAATGAGGAAAACGGTGAGGAGGGGCCTGAATTAGGTAGGTAGAGAGACATAGGCCCAGAGGGGGGCGTGCCTTGCCTGAGGTCAGACATGGAGTCCAGGGGCTCAGATTTCATGTCTGCAGGTCCCCCTTTCCAAAGCCCTCCTGATTCTGTGCATACATTGCCCCTGGACCTTGAACCAGGGCAGAAAACCAGACTCCCTGCCCAGACCTCATTGAGCTACATTGAGCAGCTAGGAAACGATGAAGCTTTGATGAAAGCTGAGGCCAGCATGCTCCCAGAAGGTGGGGAGGGACCCGCAAAGTGGCAGGCCGAGGCAGGAGAGGATCCATGTCTTCCTGCCAGACGAGAGGCCAGTGAAGACAGTGGTTGAGCAGTTAATCATCACCTGAGGAGGTTACTTCCTGTTCCCTAAAGTTACTTCCTGTTCCCTAAGAAATGGGGCCTGGCACCCGGCCAGAACAGGCAAGCTGGCACCACCACTGCCCTCCCAGATCGGCAAGACACAGCCCCCTCTAACCAGCAGGTGGTCTGAGCACCTACTGTGTGCTACAGGCTTGGTCCCCAGCTTACTGGGGGACTATCATGAGGGAATATTTACTACCCACTTAGCCAAGTACAATGATAAGTAACATTTAGGGGCACCAGCCTAGCTCAGTGAGTAGAGCCTGTGATTCTTGATCTCAGGGTCATGAGTTCAAGCCACACGTTGGGTGTAGAGATCACTTAAAAATAAAATCTTTAATAAAATAAAAATAAGGGGTGCCTGGGTGCCTCAGTCGTTAAGCGTCTGCCTTTGGCTCAGGTCATGATCCCAGGGTCCTGGGATTGAGCCCCACGTTGGGCTCCCTGCTCAACGGGAAGCCTGCTTCTCCCTCTCCCACTCCCCCTGCTTGTGTTCCCTCTCTCACTGTCTCTCTCTGTGTCAAATAAATAAATAAAAAATCTAAAATAAATAAATAAAATAAAATAAATTCTTCAAAAAATCAGTAACATTTATTGAGCAGCCAGTATGTTCCAGGCCACATTATTTTTTTTAAAGATTTTATTTATTTATTTGAGAGAGAGAATGAGAGAGAGAGAGCATGAGAGGGGGGAAGGTCAGAGGGCGAAGCAGACTCCCCGCTGAGCAGGGAGCCCGATGTGGGGCTCGATCCCGGGACTCCTGGATCATGACCTGAGCCGAAGGCAGTTGCTTAACCAACTGAGCCACCCAGGCGCCCTCCAGGCCACATTATTATTATTATAACTTTTTTCAAAAATTTTATGTATTCATTGGAGAGAGAGAGTGAGCAAGAGAGAAAACACTAGCAGGGGTGGGGCAGAGGAAAAGGGAGAAGCCGACTCTCCTGCCGAGCAGGGAGCCCGTCGTAGGGAGCCCCGCTCGGGGCTCAATCTCAGGCAGGACCCTGGGATCATGACCTGAGCCGAAGGCAGAAGCTTAACGGACTGAGCCACCCAGGTGCCCATTTTTCTAACGTTTTGAATCATTTCCTTAAATGTTTTTTTCTTTTTATAAGATTTATTTATTTATTTGAGAGCGAGAGAGCACAAGCAGGTGAGGGGCAGAGGGAGATGGAGAAGCAGACGTGGGGCTCCATCCCAGGATCCTGAGATCATGATCTGAGCCAAAGGCAGACGCTTGAGTGACCGAGCCACCCAGGCACCCCTATTATTATTATTATTATTTTTAAGTAACCTCTGCCTGCAATGTGGGGCTTGAGCTCACGACCCCGAGACCGAGAGTTGCACACTCCACCAACTGAGCCAGGCAGGTACCCCCAGGCTGCATTATGTAGTATGTTTGTTTGTTAGTTTAAGATTTTATTTATTTGACAGAGAGAGAGACAGAGAGAGAGGGAACACAAGCAGGGGGAGTGGGAGAGGGAGAAGCAGGCCCCCCACCGAACAGGGAGCCCAACTCAGGTCTCCATCTGGAGGACCCTGGCATCGTGACATGAGCCGAAGGCAGACGCCCAACGACTGAGCCACCCAGGCGCCCCGCGTTATGTAGTATGTTATGAACATAGTTAGTTTCATTCCCATGTTAGTTATTTGTCATCCCTGCTTTCCAGATGGGGAAACTGAGGCAGTGGGGTAGCACCCCCCCCTCCCCCGCCGAGTGTTGGATTCTACTTACCCAAGAGCTTCTCCCCACCTGAGCTGTAAGAGTAACATATTCATCTGTTCTGGCCTGCTCAGTGCCAGGGGAAGTTCCAGTCCTCCTAGCCCAGACTCCTGCATTCTCACCTGGGGGTGGGAGGTGGGAGGATGGGGATGCAGATTCATAGCCCACTCAAGACCTATGCCTCAGAATGTACATTTAAACAAGCTCTCCGTGGGACTCCAGTGTGCATTATGACTTGAGAAGCACCTCACTGAAGTGTCATTAGATCTGCTGGCCCTGGGGTTGAATCTTCTCTCTGCAAGCCGTGGGGGTATGGACAAGTGTGTTTCGAACTTTACAATCTCCCCTGTCAATTGGTGAGAAATATCAGTACTCATCCTTAGGGTCGTACAGCCTAGGGGTTGCTTTCCTTACCTATTGTTTAGGAAACAAATTACCACAAACTTAGTGGCTTCAAATAATGCAAATTTATTTTTACCATTTTGGAGGTCAGAAGTCCAAAATGAGTCTCATTGAGCTAAAATCCATGTGTTGGCCAAATTGTGCTCCTTCTGGAGGCCCTAGGGGAGAAACCGTTTCCTTGCCTTTTCCAGCTTCTAGAAGCTGCCTCCATTCCTTGGCTCAGGGCTCCCTCCTCCATCTGAAGACATTTTCCCAAAGAAAACATAGATGGCCAACAGGTACATGAAAAGGTGATCAACTAATTATTAGGAAAATGCAAATCGAAACCACAAAATATCACCTGATACCTGTTAAAATGGCTATTATTAAAGAGACAAACAAGTGTTGTGAGGATGTGGAGAAATAGGAACGCTTATGCACTGTTGGTGGGAATGTAAATTGGTATAGCCACTGTGGAAAACAGTGTAAAGGTCCCTCAAAATATTAAAAATAGAAGTACCAGGGGCGCCTGGGTGGTTTAGTTGGTTGAGTGTCTGACTCTTGGTTTCGGCTCAGGGCATGATCTCAGGATTGTGGGATGGAGCCCTGAGTTGGCTCCAAGCTTGGCACAGAGTCTGCTCATCCCTCTCTCATCCTCGGTCAAATAAATAAATAAATAAATAAATAAATAAATAAATAAATAAAATCTTCTAAAAATTAAAAAAAAAATAGAAGTATTGCGACCCAACAATTACACCTCTGAGTAGCTGAAGAAAGAAAACAGAAACACTAATTGGAAAAGATATGTGCAACCCCCATGTTCATTGCAGCACGATTCACAATGGCCATCTATGGAAACAACCCACGTGCCCACCGAAGGACGAATGGATAAAGAAGAGGTGGTATGGATATACAATGAAATATGACTCTGCCAAAAAAAAGAATGAAATCTTGCCACTTGTGACAACGTGGACCGACCTCAAGGGCATTAAGTGAAACGAGTCAGGCAGAGAAAAGCAAACAGTGTAGGATCTCTCTTATATGTGGAATCTAAACAAAGAAAGTAAGAAGAAACAAGAAGAACCCCACCAAGCTTATAGATAAGGAGAGCCCATGGTGGGTTGCCTGAGGCAGGGGGCTGGGAGAAATGGATGAAAGAGGTCAAAAGAGAAAACAAAAAACCTCGGATGAACCGAAGCTACCACCGTGCCTTTTCTCACGCCTAAAAAAGTAACTGTAGTTCCTTTATATTATGTGATGCCCACACACATCGGCATTTCCCCCGTGGTCTCACAAATGCACCCCCCTCTCCTGCGCCTGCCCCCCTTAAGTGATGCTGCAATCTGTCCCCACCCGCCCTCCCTTGGTCCCAACGTCCACCGTTTCTCTCGAGCCCTTAACACCATCTGCTGTGCCACAGTCTTTACTTATCGCGTTGTCTTTCTTCCCAACCCCATCGAAAACACCATGAGGTCTGCGAGGTCAGGGGATTTGTGTTTTCTTCCCTGCTGGTACACAGCCGACTCTCAGATATGAAAAGAGCAAGTCATTATAACGTCTGACATTTATTGAAAGCTTTCTGACGGCATCGTGACCTTTACAATGGGGTCCTACGAGGTGGGTGCCAGTCTTATCCCCACTTCCCAGGAAACCAAAGCTCTGCAAGGTTAGTTTGGGCTGCACCGGCTTCTTCCCTAAGTCCTGTGAAGGCCCTCAGGATGACGTTAGTGCTCCTTGGCCCAAGCCCCGTGGGGATGCGCCACCGTGGGTCCCCAGGTCCTCGCTCGTGCGCCCTCTCCCACGTGCCCCAGCACGTGTGTCCGAGAGAACCACTGGCGCCGGGCACGGGGACGGTCGCTACGGCCTTGAACGCCCCCACACTGAACTGCGCGCGGAAGTCAGGGAAGGCTCTCCCGCAGGGAACAGGTCAGGACCAAGTTCGGTGGGCCGGTCTCGCCCTATCCGTTCGTTCATCGCTCGCTTGGGGGAACGCGGCGCAGCCTCCAGCGGGAAGCGCGCTCGTCGCCCCTGGCAACGGAGTCCGGAAAAAGCACCGAGACGCGGCCCGAGGGTGCAGAGCGGCCGCCGCCGGCCAGCGAGGCGCAGAGAGCCAGAGAGGCACCCCCGGCCGATTGTCACGTGGGGGGGGGGCATCCTGAAGGCGGGACTTCCGGGAACGAGGTATTTTCTTTCCGGTTGTTGGCTCCTGCAGGCCCCACCCCGACTGGGCCCTGCGCCCCCCGCCCCCCGCGGCCCCCAGCCGCCGGGCCCGCCGCCACCATGAAGAAATTCTTCCAGGAGATCAAAGCTGACATCAAGTTCAAGAGCGCGGGACCTGGTCAGAAGCTCACGGAGTCCGTGGGGTATGTGACCGGCGCTGAGGCTTGAGATCCGAGAGCAAGGACGGGACAGGGAGACCAGAGAGGGCCAGGGGCGGGGAGGGGCGTGTGAGCGTCTGGGGGTGGGGAGAGATCTCTGGGGGCGGGGTACGGGGGGGCGAGGGTGGGAGAAGGGGGAGGGGTAGCCTCCGGGGGCGGGGCGGGGTGGGAGGCGAGGCCCGGGGGGCGGGGCTGGAGGCGGGAGCTAGGGGGCGGGGTGCAGAGATGGGGGTCAGTGGAGAAACCGTAGGGGGACATGTGGACTGGAAAGGGGCCCCGAGGGGGCGTCGCCTAGGTTTGGAGGAATCTAGGTGTTCACAGATTGCACACAAAGCCGGGAGAAGCAAGTACAGCTGGGGTCGTAAAGAGTGCTGAAGCTTAGCGTCCATGGCGATGGGGGTCTGGGCCCTGGTTCTGGAGCGTGAGGGAGGACGGGGTAAGTGAGGTTAGGGCCAGGGAGACTGAAGCGGGGTCAGAACAGGTCTCGGTGAATTGGGGGCGCGGGGGTCGGAGCGGCTTAGGAAGGTCTGGGAGGGAAATGGAGGCAGGGTGGTGATGGAGGTGGGGGGCTGGAGGCATCCGTGACAGGGAGGAGATGGGTACCTTGTGGGCGAAGGTTGAATCAGAAGGGAGGTCCTGAGGGCGACCCGGGAGGAGAGGGTAGAAGAGGGAAGGCCAGTGGAGTGCACATCCAGGCCACTGTGGATCGTCTGGGGAGGCCTCGGAGAAGAGAAGGGCCAGGAGCAAGTCTGGAGACTGGGCGGGGAGGAGTGTGAAGAGCTGGAGCATGGGAGGACGGGGGACGGAGGGCTCTGGTGGGCTGGGACGAGCAAAGGAAGTGTAGAGGGGGCAGGGGCTTTGGGGACTGGGTGGGCTCTAGGAAGGGGAGTGGCTGAAGAAAGATGTCAGTCCTGGGTGGCGTCTGGAGGGAATAACGGAAGGGTTTGTGAAGAGGTGGGCAGTGACGGTAGGCAGGGAGGCGGCAGGGAGGGAATCATGAGGCAGCGGGGGGTGGGTGAGGGAGAGTGGGTACGTGACGTCAGGGCCTCCGTCATGGGGATTGGGGGTTCCTAGGAGTGGGGCGAAGGAGGCCCACTAGGGCCAAGTTCCTGAGTCAGGGAGGGAAGCCCAGTAGAGACCGAATCAGGTCCTGGGAGCCTGAGAGAGGAGGGTAGCTTAAGAGAGGGCCAGGGCGAAGGGGTGGACCAGACAAGGGGGTCCATTCGTTTGTTCGACAAGTAGTGGGCAGAGGTGGGGGCTGGTGCAGCCGGGACTGAGCGTGACAGGAAGGAGGCAGGGGCCGTGTGGGTGACGGCTGTGTCAGACAAGAGGCCTGGGAGGAGAAAAGAGGGAAGTCGCCTGGAGATCCAGGCTTCTGTGACATGCTTGGGGCAAGACTGGGGGTTCAGGGTGTGTGACAAGTGCTGTCGTGGGTGTCACGCATAAGGGAAGGTCTCTGCTGTCTCGGGGCTCCGCGTCCAGTGGGGAGATACGGACAGATAAACCAGCACACGTGTGGTGAGAGGTCAGGTACTCAGGGCCGTGAAGAAAAATACGCCGGATCAGGAGATAACAAGTGATTTGGGGGACTGTTAGGGCATCCCGGAACCCCTCAGTGGGAAGGAGACATTTGAGGCGAGAGCCAGAGGAGGTGAAGTTCAGCCATGAAATTCAATCTTCTCACACACACACACACACACACACACACACACACTCACTCTCACTCTCACTCTCTCACTCTCTCACTCTGAAGCAGCCCCAACCACTCCCAGACCTCCTTTCCTCATCCCACATGCAGACAGAACATCAGAACTTTCTGGGCAGAAAGTGCAGAAAGTGCAAAGGCCCTGTGGTAGGAGCCAGTTGGGCCTGTGGAAGCAACAGCAGGAAAGCGGTGTAGATCGAGAGGTGTGAAGGGCCTACAGGCCGGGGAGGCTTTAGGACTGTGTTGTGCGTGTGGTGGAAGGGCTTGGTGCAGGAGTGACAAGCTTTGGCTTAGGTTTTAGAAGGATCCCTGTGGCTGCCCAGTGGAGCCTTCAGTAGAGCAAGTAAGGTGTCTTGAAAACAGGTGTTTTTATAGAACTAAATGTCACATGGGGCTAGGGTGGGGCTACGTGATCCATCTTTTCTTCAACGTGAGGTTGTCAGCTGTGGGCAGAGGGGCCGGGATGGGCAGGAAGCAGGCCCCAGAGGCCTCGGGCCATGGAAAGCCTGCGTACCTGAGCGGGGCAGGAGGAGTGAGACCGCGGACCCAGAGCCTTGGCTGCTCAGAAAGTCCTGGGGTCGGGAGAGGGTCTCGAGGGAAGGAGGCAAGGCAAGTGAATCAGAGCAGGGTGTGAGGAGGGACTTCTCCGCAGGGGAAGGCCAGGTCACTTCTGTGCCATGTAGATCCGGGAGCACGCATCCCGTGCTTGTCTTCCCCAGGTGGAGGCGAGCGCAAACGCAGCACCTGCCGTGTGACCTGGCATACTGCCGCGCAAACTGTAGGTGCTCCCTAAATGAAGCTTCGGGGCCTGGCTACCGTAAATTGGCAGGGTTGATCTTGCTCAGGGGAGGGATGGAGTTGAGGAGTGACGCCTGTGAGTCTCCTCGGCTCCTGAAGGCAATGGGGTGCCTTCTCACTGCTGCGCTGTGGTGGCCCGTGTGGGTGGGGCTGCCATTACCCTTGTTTAGCCGCCATGACCCTGAGGCCCAGGCCCGTGCAGGACTTGCCCCCAGGGGCAGAGCTGGGAGCAGAGCTGCCATCTGCCCCCAGGGGCTCTTCTGTGATAGAACCATCTAGTGGCTGCAGGTGGCCGCTGGGAAAGAGGGTCGGGTCTGTCTGATGGAGCAGAAGTGGGAGAGGGACAGAGGCTTTTCTGTCTGACCCCGTGTCACCTCACTTTTCCTCTGCCTCTCTCCAGGGAGAGGGCCCCCAAAGAAAAACCCAACCAGCCAGCACTGCGGCAACCCCGCCAGGGACCCACTGATGAGGCCCAGATGGCGGCTGCGGCAGCCCTGGCCCGGCTTGAACAAAAGCAGCCAAGGTCCCGAGGCCCCACGTCGCAGGAGTCCATCCGGAACCAGGGTGAGCGAGACCTGTGCTTGGCCCTGGAGAGAAATAGTTACGTGACCAGCAACTTTGGGGACTTTAAAGTTTCAAGTCGTTGGGGTGGAGGGGAGTGCAGGGTGGAAAGGTGCAAGGGTGCTGGGGTCTGGAAGGCTGAGGAGGGGAGAAGGGAGCCGAGACAGGGGTCACCAGGCCATCAGGGGAAGCCTAGGGGCAGGGGGAGGTGGCTCAGTCAGGGGGGCCTGAGTGGGGGAAGGACTCGAACTTGGCCCACTCCGGTCTCAGGGGTGTGTGCCTGGGGACAGAGCAGGGCCCACACCTGCTCATCTCTGTCCTGTCTCCAGTGAGAAAGGAACTTCGAGCTGAAGCGACTGTCAGCGGGAGCACAGAGGCCCCGGGGACCAACACGGTAACGGCATCTGCGGGGCAGTGGGACACCCGAGGGGGATCCTGGAGCAGGGAGCTGATTCTCGCCCGCACTGGTCTAATTGGCCATTTTCTCATTGCCAGCCGGGTGCCCAGCGCTGGGCTGGAAGCACATGATGCTGGGGTGGGGGACACAGAGGAGATGTCAGGGTGGATAGAGGTCACGTCTGGCCTTGTGCACAAAGGCAGTTTAGGGGAACCCCGCCTGGAACAGTGGAGGCAGGCTGTGGTTTGAAGGTGGGGTTGACTGCGACCTTCACGCTCAACTCCTGCCCTCAGCTGTTTTCTCGGGAGGTGGGGGGGCTGTCCGGAGACTGGTGTCATCAGGGGGGCCTTGCTGGGCTAGGTGGGCTTTAAAGGAGAGCTTGGCAGAAAGGGTGTTCTGAGCAGCCTGACCCTCGAGGTCTCACTGCGTTTTAGAACGGAAGAGGCTCTAGACAGTGCCTCGGGACGGAGGTCCAGAGAGCGGCCTGGACTCAACTAGGGCACACTGACTCCTGACTCGCCCACCGTGGCCGCCTCCTCACGAGATCAGGGGACCACGAACAGCAGGCACCACTGAGCATTCGCCCCGCGTCCAAAGCCGCCACACACTTTCTGTTCCCGTCGTTTAGTTGTGAGCTGGCCCTGCAGAGCCATTTTACAGAGCAGAAGGCGGCCTGGGAGGGGCTCCGGAGCAGGGCCAGGGTGTCGCAGCGCTAACAAGCAGAGGGAGTGGCGTCGGGACCAGGGGGGCTCAGCCGCCTGCACCCCCACCCCCCCAGGTGCCCGAGGCCAAAGAGGAAGGCTCAGCCCATCTGGCGGTGCCCAGCGTGTGCTTCACGTGCCCGCTCACCGGGGCCACGCTCAGGAAGGACCAGCGGGATGCCCACATCAAAGAGGCCATTCTTTCGGTGAGTGGCAGCCCCGTTTCCCGCCGCCCCGCCCTCTGGGTCCTGGTGCCAGAGCTGCTCCAGAGAGCTGGGTGGCACGGGTCCTCGGTGACACCTCTGCCTGTGTGGACGGTGTCTGCTGTCGTCTTTTTGAAGAGGCAGTGCGTTTGTGGGGTACGAAATTCAAATGCACCAGTGTGGGTGGAGAAAAGCCACCCTTCCTGGAGGTGACCACTCTACATGGTTTCGGACCCTTTCCAGAGAGAGGTTCCAAATAGGTACAGCTGTCAAACCCCCGAGCCCAGGTTCCGAGTTTCCTGTCCCCGGTGTAACAAACTCTGACGAAGCTGGTGTCTTCAAACTACTTCAGACGGCGGCTGCCCTCCCACCAGGGTATTGCCCACCCCCCAGCCCCCACCATTCCTTCCCGGTTCTGGAAGCTAGGAGCATGCTGCGGGTCCGACTGGGCTTAAATCAAGGTGGCAGCGGGCCTGAGTTCCTTCTGGACACTCCAGGGGAGAATGCGGCCTGGCCTTGTCCAGCTTCCAGGCTGTCCCTGGTGTCTCCATCCCTCCTCACAGCCTGCGCACCAGGCCCCGGCCTTTCTCAGGCCGCCTCTCTTCTCTCTTCCCCTTGAAGGGACCTCGACATTACGCTTCACCCACCAGGATAATCCAGGCTAATCTCCCTATTTTAAGGCCTGCTGATGAGCAACCTTAACTCCACCTGCCTCCTTACTGCCCTCCTCCTGTGTTAACTGAACATATTCGCAAGACCGAGGGGTGAGGACAAGGGCATCTGTTGCCCTTACCCCGAGTTCCCAGGTGTTAACGTTTTTCCCCATTTGCTCTCTCACCCCTTTCTAGTTTTTTCTGAACCATCTGAGAGGAAGTTCTGCGTCGTTAACGACTTCCCCATAAGTCCCGTAGCCGTTTAGCGAGCTCCTTGCTGAGGAGCATGCTGGGAGTGCGTCTTTTACTGGCGGGAACGCGGACGGGACGCAGAGCCTGGGCCGCACGTTTCTCTGAGCGCTGGGCTCAGTCCCGGGGCGGGCGGGAGCGCTGGGTGGATGCGTGTGTGCGGCGTGGGCAGCGGCGGCTGCTGCACCTCCAGGGGTTCACGCTCCACCGCATCATGGTGCCCACACCATCCCTGGGGTGTGCAGACTCTTTGTCTTCACCCGAATTGATAGGTGGAAATACCTCGAGATAGTTTTATCGTGCATTTCCTTCATTTGGGTTCAGATTGGCCACGTTTTCCTATGAGAATGCATCCTTTGCTCATTTTTCTGTCGAGTAGTGGGGCTTTTTATGTACGTACGGATGCACGGATGGATGGATGGATGGATGTTTTAGGTAGGCTCCATGCCTGGGGCGCCTGGGTGGCTTGGTCGTTAAGCGTGTGCCTTCAGCTCACGTCATGATCCTGGGGTCCTGGGATCCAGCCCCACATTGGGCTCCCTGCTCCGCGGAGAGTCTGCTGCTCCCTCTCCCTCTCTCTCTGTGTGCGCCCTCTCTCTCTTTCTCTCTCTTAATTAAATAAATCTTAAAAAAAAAAAAAAAGGTAGGCTCCATGTCCAGCGTAGAGCCCAGTGCAGGCGATCCCACAACTCTGACGTCGAGACCTGAACTGCGACCAAGAATTGGACGCGTAACCGACGGAGCCCCCCAGGTGCCCCTGGACTTTTTCTGAAGTTGATCTGTAGGCACTCTTTGCATATTAGGGAAATCGGTCTTTTGCATATAATGTGAATTGTGAATATTTTCCTAGTTTTTCATTTTTGGTTTGTGCTCAGGGTCGCCTTGCAGCATAGAGGTTTTTGATCTTTATGATTCAACGTGTTGGTCCTATGGCTTCTGGGTTTTGTGGCACACTGAGAAAGGCCTTCCTCGCTTTGGAATTAAAATGATTTTTCCATGGTTTTTCTAGTGCCTTTCTGTTTTGCGTTTTGTAATTTAATGTTTAAAACTTTGATCCAGAAAAACCATAAAAACCACGTCAATCCAACTGGAAGCTACCACCCTGTAGCGCATGAGGCATGAAGCCAGTGCTGGTTTTTCCCTGATAGCTACCTCGCTTCTTCTCCTCCCCCGACACCCCCTTTTATTGAAAACACCTGCTTCTTGGTCATGGTTGTGAAATCTGCCTTTATAACAAAGCACGTTTCTGTACGGATTTGGGTCCTTTCTGGACGTTCTGCTCCTTTGTCCCTTGTCTGCTCTCGGGCCCTGGTCCTGATTTAAACGTGGCCACAGGTCTCCTGGAAACACCTGAGAGCAGCCTTTGGGGCAGCAGCTCTCCCCCCGGGGGGCTGTGGTGGTTCCTGAGGAGGCTGGGAGGACGCTCAGGCCTGGCCTGGCCGCGTCTTGAGAACATGCCCCTCCGGCTGTGTGTGCGCCTCCCCTCTGCAGACTGCTTTCTCTGTGTTGCCCTCTGTGTCCCCCCCCGCCCCCGGCAACTAAACTGGGAAACTGGGCATCATCTGGCGTGTGATGGCCCCTCTTCCCTAGAGGTGGGGGCAGGATGAGGCCCAAGCCACTGAAGGGCTCTCTCCTTCTCTTCCTTTGCTGAGAACGCACGGTTGCGTGTGTTTCAGGGAAACGCTCCTGGCCTGCCAGGGGGCCGTTGTCACCGATGTCACCTGAGCAGTGAGACCGGGCTGCTGGGGGGAGGAAGGACGGGTGGCTGATACATTTCCCTCCCTCCTCCCAGCACTTCTCCACCGACCCTGTGGCTGCCTCCATCATGAAGATCCACACGTTCAACAGAGACCGGGACAGGGTGAAGCTGGGTGTGGACACCATTGCCAAGTGAGCAGACAGCTGCCCTCCCACCAGAGTGTCGCCCCCCCCCCCAACCCCCACCACAACCTGCTGGGAGAGTCTGGAAGGAACACAGCGCTGGGAGTGCAGCCAGGCCCCACCCTGTGCCCCCCCCCCCCCGAGCCCTCAGAAAAGGGGCTTGGCTTCTCTGGGCCTCAGTTTACCTGTCTGTAAAATGAAGGGGTTTACCAAATCAGGGAGTCCCAAGCCTGGCTTTCCTTCGGGATCATCAAAGGAATGCGTGAAGGAGGCAGGGTACCACCCCACTCCCCTCCTCTGTTCGAACAGGCCTGGGGGAGGAAGGATGCCAGGAAGTCCGTGCAGCTCACGAGCTGCTGGGGACCCAGAGGCTTTAGTGGTCCCTTATTCTGGCTCTGTCTGCTGCACCCCACTGCTGTGTGTGTTGGTGCCCTCAGGGGAGGCAGGACCAAGGAGGAGGCCCGGGGTTGGTCCCCCGGTGGGCTGTGTCAGGGGCAGCAGTGGGGGCTGTCAGCACCAGGGGGTGGGCTTCGTGGGGCGGCCAAGGTGCGATGGCGCCCCTCTGGGGTCCCTGTCACCATGAGGCCAGGTAGGACTCTTCAGCTGCTCCTTGCCGTTCCACCCCAGGTACCTGGACAACATCTGCCTGCACCCCGAGGAGGAGAAGTACAGGAAGATCAAGCTGCAGAACAGAGTGTTCCAGGTGAGGCTGCCCCGGGCGGCCAGTGTGGCCGGGCCCTGCGCACGCACGCACATGCACGCACGGCACCCCGTGCGGCGGGGAGGCAGCTCACCGCGGCCCGGGGGGGCCAGAATCGGGCAGCTGGAGGGCTCCTCCAGGGATGGTGGGGTGGGGTGGGGTGGGCGGCCGGAGGCGGACAGGGAACCGGGGCTTTGTGAACACAGGTCGTGCATACCGTGTATTTTGTCTGCTCTCCCCACCACCTCCAGCGGGTTTTGACTTTAATTTGAATGCTTTGGGAAGCCGTCGTCACTGGTGAGGTTTCTCCCATAAGCGCAGACTTGGGGTTTCTGTGGAGAAACCTCAGGGTCCCGCCACCATGGCCCGTGTTAGCTGTGCTACTGGCAGGGCGCCTGCTGTCCCCTGGTGGCCGTGGACGCCGCCTGCCCCCTTCCTGCCCCCAGCATCACACGCAGCTGGTCTCCCCCACCTCTGGACCCTCCTGTTGTCCTTTGGCTCTTCAGCCTCCTTCTTCACCCGCTTGATGACCTCCGCGGGCCGCTGGTGGAGGCCCTGCAGCCTGTGTGGGGGCGAGCGTGCTCCGCTCTGGGGACGGCTTCAGCGGGTTCACCCCGTTAGCAGTTGCTCCAACACCAGGGAACTCGGAGCCTGGCAGGGTGGTCGGCGAGGCTGGTGGCCTCACAGAGGCCCCAAGGCCTTGTGTGACCTCTGGCTCCACTCCTGCAGGAGCGCATTAACTGCCTGGAAGGGACCCACGAGTTTTTTGAGGCCATCGGTTTCCAGAAGGCGCTGCTTCCGGTTCCCGATCAGGGTAAGGGAGGTAGAGCAGGGTCTTGGCTGTGCTGGGAAGAGGAGAGCAGGGTGGGGGCCTCTCCCTGCGGCAGCAGAGTGACCTCTGTGCGTGCCCCAGAGGGCCCCGATGAGTTCTACGTGCTGAGCGAGGCCGCCCTGGCCCAGCCCCAGAGCCTGCAGAGGCACAAGGAGCAGCTGCTGGTCGCCGAGCCCGTGCGGGCCACACTGGCCCGCCAGCGCCGGGTCTTCCGACCCTCGCCCATGGCCTCCCAGTTTGACCTGCCCGGGGACTTCTTCAACCTCACGGCAGAGGAGATCAAGCGGGAACAGAGGCTCAGGTCCGAGGCCGTGGAGCGGCTGAGCGTGCTGCGGACCAAGGCCATGCGGGAGCGGGAGGAGCAGAGGGAGATGCGCAAGTACACCTACACGCTGCTGCGCGTCCGCCTCCCCGACGGCTGCCTCCTCCAGGGTGGGTGCCCGCGGGGCCGGCGCTGTGGCAGGAGGAGTGGGTGGGCCCTGGGGTGCTCCCGGGGGGAGGGCTCCTGTGGACCACAGCCCCACTGACTGTCCTGCCCCACCCAGGGACTTTCTATGCCCGGGAGCGTGTGGCCGCCCTGTATGCATTCGTCCGGGAGGCCTTGCAGAGCGACTGGCTGCCTTTCGACCTGCTGGCCTCGGGCGGGCAGAGGTTGTCGGAGGACGAGAGCCTGGCCTTCAACGAGTGCGGGCTGGTGAGTGATGGGCTCCCTGCATGGGGTTGGGGGTGGCGGGGGAGCATCTCTGGGTTTCCCTGCCCTGCACAAACTCCCCGAGAGGGCGGCCACTTTCAGCGGTGGGCGGCGTGGGGGCCGGGGCCCTGGGTTCGAGTCCCACCTTCCCATGTACGTGCGGCATGCCCCCAAGTGCCGTGCCTCTGCCCCGGTTTCCACCTAGAGAGTGGGGACGTGGCAGGCGTGTTAGAGTTCTCTGCAGAGCAGAACCAAGGCAGACGGATCGGAGATGAGGGACTTAACTGGGGTTGGGGAGGGGTGCTCAGACCCTCCCTCGGGAAGACTGGAGGGACGGCCGCGGGCTGGGCTGTTCGCCAGCCCGCGGGAATGGGCTGATTGTGGTGGGTGCGGTCCCTGGTGGGGAGCTGCCCGGGGCGAGTGTGGCCCCGGCTCCAGCACGAGGGAATGAGCGTGAAGACTCCATCACATAAAGGCCGGAGTGGGGCTGAGGCTTCTCGCCCCACTGCAGGTGCCCTCGGCCCTCCTGACCTTCTCGTGGGACGCAGCAGTGCTAGAGGACATCAGGGCCGCCGGGGCCGAACCGGACCCATCTATTCTGAAACCTGAGCTCCTGGCAGCCATTGAGAAGCTCTCGTGAAATAAAAGCAGGGTCGGCTTTAGCCCACGTGGGTTTGTCTCATGCTCTCCTGCTTCCTCCACCACTACCCCCCCCCACCCTGTCTCCTCCCTCCCAGGGTGCCCCGCTCCTCCGGAACTGCCCGCCCTGGCCCACAGAGCACTGCGGGCACAGGGAGGGGGCTGGTCGGCTGCGACATGTGCCTGGGACGGCCACCTGGAGAGGGCTGTCAGGACACAGCCGCCGTGCCTGTTCACGGAGGCCCTGGGCAGGAGAGTAGGCCTGTGGCACGGGCCCAGTCCCTGTGTGCTGTGGCCCGGATGGCCGCGGCTGGCCCTAACGCTGAGCCACGGGGTCGCTGGGGACAGCGGCAGAGGGAGATGCAGGGCCTGTCAGGACACGGTTCTGTGATTACTGAATTATGAACCCAAATAAACATCGGACTAGTCTCCTGGTGAGTTGAAGCTGTGCCATGCAGGGCAGGGGCAGTGGCTGCAGGGCTGCCGGCACAGGAGGCCCGTGTGTGGCTCCCGGGGGGTGAGGTCAGGTGGGCACCTGCTGAGGGCGGGCCTCCCAGAGAGCTGTCTTCCTGGGGGTGGGGTGGGGGGGGCAGAACAAGGTCTCCACAGATGGCCCATCCTCAGCCCCGGTCCCTGTGGTGGTTACTTTATAGGACTAAAGGGGCCGTGCCTGTGATTGGTGATACCCAGATGGGGAGTGTCCTGGGTAGGCAGGTGGGCCCGGTGTCACGCCTGGAAGGGGGTGGAAGGAGGCAGAAGATGCCAAGCTGCAGGGGTCAAAGGTGGAGGAGGGGCCCCAAGTCCACACGGGCACCTCTGGAAGCTGCAAAAGGCAGGCAGGTGGTCCCCCCTCCAGGGCTTCCGGAAGGAACTGGCCCTGCCCACACCTTGGTTTCTAACTCACGAGGCCCACGTCAGACTTCTGACTCCCAGAACCGTAAAAACAAGTGTGGTTTTAAGCCAAGTTCGCGGCGGTGTGTATCCGCAGCCACAGGAAGCGAGTGACAGGGAAGCTGAGCCTGGAGCACGGGAGGCACTGGCCCTGGGCACGCCCCAACGGAGAGGCCCTTGACCGCTCCTCTGGACTGTCCCCACCTCTCCCCCGAGGCCAGCCCCTTCCAGGCCCTCTTTTCCTGTGCACCCTGTGCACAGAGCCTGTACTGGCTGGTCCTCTGGCCACCGCCAGCTCAGTGGTGGACAGACTCGAAGCTTTGAGCCCCAAATGTGATTTCAAAACCAAAAATGCCTTGTAGCCGCCCCGCTCAGCCAGCAAGTAGCCCCTCCACACGCCTTTGCTTCCCACCTGGGCCACCAGCTGCTCTGTCCCCACACAAGGCAAGACTGGGGCCTGTCCTCTGCTGCCCCATCTCGGTGCCCAACTGTGACTTGGCGTTGACTGCAAGTTGTCAGGGGGCCAACTACAATGGGTTGCAGGGGACCCGACTGGCTGAGGTAGCCCCGTCCAAAGATGCAGCACACACACCTGTATTCGGGTGCGCCTGCACCCCGCCTCCTGCGGGGAGTCCTGGCCTTCGAGTGCCGTGGGGGTGGGGTGGGGTCACCCTGTCTTGGCCGAATCCAGTGGATGCTGAACACTCCGGGGGGGGGGGCGGGGGGGGCAGCAGGAACAGAAAGAACTCGACAGAGGGACCAGGCGTCCGGGTTAAATGGAGTCCATGAGCTCTGCCAAAATCTCAATGCCCCCAGGCCTCTGATGTGCTCTGATGCCTCTGTGGGGCCGCTCACAGCCCCAACACAGGGCTGCTCCAGGGCACAGGGGCCCGCAGATGGGCAGGAGGGATAGACCAGCAGAAGCACCTTCCGGAAGCTGTCACCTTGTACTAGGTCAGCGTAGAGACCGTAGAGGTGGGGACAGTGCTTCTGCAAGGTGTGACCCTTTATACAAATGACAGAGCCATGCACGAGGTAGGGGAGTGCACACCCGCCAGCCCCCGGGGGGGGGCGGTGCAGCCAGCCCAGGGGATGGAACGTACCCACTCACAAGAAACGATGTTTGAAAAGATAACAGACACACCGGGTCAGGGCTGGACAATAAGTTTATACACACCCACTTCAGGTCCAACTCATTTACAAGCATTTCATCACAGGACCTGCTTGGGGAGGCGCGACCAGGCTGTCCCTGTACAGGTCCTCACATCGCAATAATGCTTTATTAAAGGGCAGGTTAATATGCAGCTTTTGGGGGGAAAATTTTTACAAATATCAAAAGGAACAAATCAAGCATCCTCTATAAAACTTTCCAGACCTCCAGGGAGGCCTGCGAAGCAGGACAAAGTGCTCTTTACACAGGACTCGTAGGACTTTCAAGTATCCAAGAGGCGTTTGTGAATGCCCTAACCATTCTACCTACACACACTGGGCCGGCGGGGCACTCAGCAGGGGCCGAGCGAGCGGGCGGGCACGGGGCTCTCACTGGTGTCCATTCCCATGGACCCCCCGGCTCCAGAAGTGGTTCCACACGGGGCCGGAGCCTCTGCAAGGCAAGAGAGGGAGGCGGCTTTAGCTGGCTGCACCCCCAGACTGGGTAGGGGCCCGAGTCACTGGCCCCCCCACCCCCCTGCCCCCCTTCAGACAGCTACACTCACTCACAGCCCTCAGAGCCTGTCCCCTCCTCAGCTCACTCGGTAAAGAGTCAAATGTTGGCCTCCCCCGCTGCCCACTCGGCTCCCCGCCCCCTCCTTAGGTCTCCCTGACTGAGCCCCTTCTACAGTAGAGCCAAGACTACACCCTCAGACTCCACCACTCCCCTCCTGGGACTCAGCCCAGGGGTTGGCACTGCAGGTGCAGCACTGCCGAAAGATTCTCTGGGAAGCTTCTGGAACAGCGCCCCGATGTGGTCAGCATCCCAACTGCTGGCCCATTACTGCACCTACTTCTGCCATGGCTACTGAGTCCAGTCCTGCTGTGCGCACGGCAGCTTTCAGAGAACTCAGATCCTGCAGACCTTGGACCAGAGCCCACCGTCCACACCCGCCCAGCCCGCCCAGCGCCTCTTGGGGTCTCTCAACCCAGCCCCACTCTTTACAGACGGGAGGCGCGTGGAGCGAGCGCGCGTGCGTCCGTCCTTTCCTGCCGGGCGCTCACCCCCAACATCCGAGATGTCCAGGGTCACACAGTCGCCGTCCTCCTCTTCCTCCTCCTCCGTGTCCGCCTGGAAGCCATCCAGGTCCCCCGCTCCCACCTGGGCAGACAAGGGTGCACGGGCCATCAGCAACAGCAGGTGGGCCGCTGTGCCCCCCCCAACCTCCACCCGATCTGGCAACAAGTTTGAGGGGTCTGCTTGAGAGCCTATGAGCAAAGGAGCCTTGTGGGGGGAGAGAAGGTTCTCTCAAAGGACCTCATTCAGATCTCCCCAAATGACCACCGGCATTACTACGTTACAAAAATAATTTGCCGTTTCTGAATCCGCAATCTGGGTTTCTGGTTTGGTCTGAAAGAGACAAGGATAAAGACCCACTTTCTCAGCCAGGCAGCGTCTCCTCCTCTGCCCAGGGGCTCTCCCTCTGCCCGGCCCCTGACAACTCTCTCTCGTCACTCATGCTCAGGCCACTGGCGCCAGTGACACCATCCGAGCCGCTGTGGGCACAGTCTCCACCGACTTTCCGGAGCCACGCTCGCTGGCTTTCACCGGAGGGCACAGAAGGACGGCGTGAAGGAGGAGGCCACTTTTGAACACCAACCATCCACACAAGCGCCCTGCTCTCTGGAGATGAGCAAAGAACCCGCAGAGGCGGAGACGGGCTTGTTTCAAAAGGGGGGCTGTTTCTCAAGACACTCCTGGAATTCCTCTGCTACAGGAAACAGCATTTGCCTGGAGAAGGGGTGGCGGCACAGGACCATGTGGTGAGCAGCCTGCCGGCCCAGCCGGACAGCCCCACAGACATGACGGTGGCCGCCTCCAACCACCTGTTTCCAAAGACTTCACTGGCTAAGGAGAGCACGGCCCGGCTCTCAACCGTGCTGACTGAGAGGCGCTCGGCTGGGTCTGTCAAGCAAAAGGAACGAAGCGGTCGCATACAGCCCTTCCCGCTCACGGGCCCTGCAGACAGGACGCGCAAGCGCAGATGAACAAGGCTCCCCGCGCGTCTGCCAGTTTGCAGGGGGGACCCCACCCGCAGCCCTCCAGGCCCAGGACCCAGCACACTCCCCATGCTTGGAAAGGCATTTAGCCACGACGAAGAACTGACTCTGGGGAGCATCTGTTCAGGGTCATTTTGATCAGATGATTTTTGACTGGAAAGGGAAAATAGGGTCTCTCCCCATTTTAGAAAAAAACTGCGGCCCAAAGTTTGAGTCACCCTGGGGGCCACCCAAGACCACAGACCTGGTGCCTCACCTCAGCCCTGTTCACCTGACTGATCATGACCCCTTGTGAACACATGGTGTAGCAGGACGACTGTCAACTCAAAAAGATCTTCAAATTCCCACAAGATTAAAAAAAATTAACTACAATTTAAGTAAAAATTTGAAAAAAAAATTGAATTCCCACAAATTAAAAAAGCTCAACCCAATCTAAAACATCTGCACATGTTCCTAGTTTGGCAACACCTATCCCCAAGAGTAGTGTCCATTAGTGGCTTTACCAAAACACAAGTAGAAACTCCTAGAAGTTTACCTGTGTCTTGCGCGTTTATGTGGGTGCTGTGCAGCTGGGGGCACCCTGGCTAATGCATGCCCCAAAGCCATCCCCCCACCCTGCCCTGACACAGCAGAACCAGAGTGCTGTTGAGGGCTCCTGGCCAGTCTCATTTACCCAGCCTCCCCTGCAGTGGGGGTGGCTGTGCGACCGAATTCTGGCCAGAAGGACTCCAGTGAAGTCCGCTGGGGAGGGTTTCCCTTTCCAGCTCAACGGAAAGTCTCTGCTGCCTTGGTCCTGCTGGCTGCAGGTGGGACAGCCATTCTGTGACCATGAAGACAAAGGCCACATGCTAAGGAAGGAGAGAGTGGGACACGGGGGAGCCTGTCATCACCGGAGCTCAGGACAAACCCCCATGTGCTGAAGCTGTGACGCTGGGGCCCCGTGACCGGCAGCCCGACACTAGGACCGCCAAGTTCTGTGTCCCACTCTGCAGAGCAGGGGTGAGGCTAACTGCCCAGGGAACCACTCCCAGAATACCCCCAGAAGCCAGGCGCTCAGGGCTTCCCTCCCCATGAGGCACACCCTGTGCCAGCCCACCCCGCGGCCCTGGGCCCTGAGCGAAGGAGCGCACATGCGTACAAGCAAGCAGGCAGAGGGACAGAGGGAGAGGGAGAGGAGAATCTCCAGCAGACTCCCCGCCGAGCGCAGAGCCTGCCGCAGGCTCAACACCACGATCCTGAGATCCCGACCTGACCAGAAATCACGAGTCAGATGCTTCACTGACTGAGCCACCCAGGTGCCCCTCTAAGGAGCTTTCACAGTGCGGACTTCAGCGTCGCCAGGCTGGCTCAGTTAGTGGAAGTGCCCGACTCCCGGTTTCCACTCGGGTCATGCTCTCAGGGTCAGGAGATCGAGGCCTCATCTGTCTGCAACAGCAGCAGGGAGAAGGCCAGGCGTCATTCCAGGAGCAATTTCTCCCGCCTTCCTGTTCCGACAGCCACTTTACTTTCGAAGCTGAATGGAAGAGAGAGAAGCCGTGGGCAGGAGCTGGGAATGCGGGGCGTCACCGCCCAGGTTGCGGCACACGACCCCCCTCGGAGGGCACTGGACGTGAGCCGGAGACACGGCTTGCGAGACACCTTCATCACATCCTCCTCGTAAAATCCGTAACCCTGCAAGATGCCTGCCTAAGACGGGGACCCGGTGCTCACTCTGCAAAATAGGTTTCCGCTAAGAGTAGATGCATGAAAGGAAAGAAACTCATCACATTCCTATTCCAGTAAGGAAAAGAAATACACATCCAACATCACCGAAGGCTGTGCCCGGGTCCCTGCCCCTCTGAGCACGCAGCCGGCACAGGAGATGGGGCGCCCCCAGGTCCCCACGCTCCACTCCTCACACTTGCTCCTCCAAGCACTGCCCGTCTGTGACCAGGCAGCTGTTTGTGCGACAAATTCGTCTGTGCTCCCATTAGATGGTTCTGCTCATTGCTGTGTAGACAAGGTTGAGCAGAGCCCCTGATGCAGAGTCAATGCGTTGTAACTACAATAAGTGAATGTAATAAAAGCAAAAATAGATAAAAAAACTACAAAGTCACTGCAGAACACTGTTGGGGGCTAAAAAGAAATGAGCCATCGGGGCGCCTGGGTGGCTCAGTTGTTAAGCGTCTGCCTTCAGTTCAGGTCATGATCCCGGGGTCCTGGGATGGGGCCCCGCGTCGGGCTCCCTGCTCAGCGGGAAGCCTGCTTCTCCCTCTGCCTCTGCCCGTGCTCTCTCTCTCTTTCAAATAAACAACATCTTAAATTAAAAAAAAAAAAAGGAAAAGAAATGAGCCATCGAGCCAGGCAACGGCACGGAGGAACCTCAGAGGCACATCCCTAACTGAGAGAAGCCGGTCTGAGAAGGCCACACACTGTGGTTCCAAGTCTGGGAAAGACAGGACCGTGGAGACGACAGACAGCTGCGTGGTTCCCAGGGGTCGGAAGGGAGCGGGGGGGGGGGGGGGGGGAGGGGGGGGAGGGGGAGGAGGAGGAGGAGGAGGAGGAGGAGGAGGAGCAGCAGCAGCAGCAGCAGCAGCAGCAGCAGCAGCAGCAGCAGCAGCAGCAGCACAGGGATGTTTCCGTCAGTGGAGCTACTCTGCAGGAGACCGCAGTGGTGGGTACACGCCATCACACATTCGTCCGAATCCACAGAACGTACAGCACCAAGGGTGACCCAAACCGTCCCCTGGGGACTCGGGGTGAGAATGACAGGTCCCTGTAGGTTCATGGATTAGGACAAATGCACAGCTCTGGGGCCATGTTGACAGAGGGGGAGGCTGTGCAGGCAGGGACTGGGAGAACATGCGAAATCGTGATACTTTCTGCTGTTCTGCTGTGACCCTCACAAAACTGCTCTCAAAGCTGAACTTCACGGGAACTGAGGAAGCCCCGGGGACCCCCCGGCCGCCCTGTCCCGCCCCTCACCTGCCCGTCGTGCCTGCGCTTCTTCATGAACTGGGTGATGCACATGCTGCCGGCCGACTTCCGCTTCAGCGAGACGGGCGTCCCCTGGCCGGGCCCCGTGGCGGGGACGCTGCCACTGTCCTCCCTGGTGGCCGCGGGCACCATGGTGACGTAACTCCACTGGCACGGCACAGGCAGGTGCTCCTGGTCAAAGGTCTTCAGCACCTGCGGGTGGACGTACCAGCACATCCTGAAATCAGGCCTCTTCTCGTACACCGAGTTCTCGGAAATTATCCGCTTGAGCCTGGCCTTGGAGGGCACGGCGGCGTCCTCGCTGGTGGTGGGGGTCTGCGGGCGGGAGGAGCCGGGGCTGGGCGGGCTGGCAGAGCTGCTGTCAGGACTGCCCGTGTCCTTGCTGAGCAGCCCCCGGCGGCAGCACTCCTGGAACTCCCGGATGATCGCTTTGCTTCCGTTCACATTCCCGTGCAGCAGTGGGAGCAACTGCCCCAAGACTGGCGGGGGCGGGGCGGGGAGACACGGGGAGAGAGAACACACATTGCACAGGGCTCCCCGGTCTGTCACCAAGGTCAGAGACGCGGTCAGCTTCGGGGTGCCTTTCAAGGGTAGGTTTCAGACACACTCGTGAGCTGCAGGAGGCTGGGAAGCCCGTCTCACCCGAGGCAGGATTTCTCTGGATAACCTAGCACGCCTCCCTCTCCTTAGTCATGGTCACCACACTCTCCTGAGTCACTGGGCCTCCCCTGGCTCTGAAGAGCGAGGAGGCAGAGTCCTCAGGGACATGTGCAACCTTGAGCCAGGCACGCTGGGGAAGCAGGCTAATTAAAGGAGCGCCCCGTACTGCTGTCGTCTTAAGGAAGGAAGAGATGTGCTCAGCAAGCACTGGCTTTTGTAATTTGTTGGAAGGACTTCTACATTTTAATCCAGCCACCTAATAAAGTCTCCCTGGACCCAGGGCAGCTGGGAGCCCGATCCCCTCCCGTTCCCGCCAGGCACCGGCACTCACTCTGCTGGTCTCTCTTCTCTCGTTTGGAGGCCTTGGGCGTCTGCTCCTCCTCGGAGGGGACTGTCTCCAGAAGGCACGCCGTGAACTGCTGCAGCACCTTCAGGTCAGCACCGCCATCCTTATCAGCTGCCCAGATGCAGCCGATCTTCACGGGCTGGAGCACGCGGAACCTCTTCCCCTTCGCCAAAAACTCATCCCACTCTTTGGCCTTCAGTTTCTGGCGAACCTTGTGGTTCTCTGGGTCGGCACACTCCTTGCAGGGTGGAGAGCAATGCTCACTCAGGGTTCCCAGGCCCCTGAGCCTTCTCATGCCACCCCCAGGGCCACTGCGTCCACCTCTCCTGGCCCCCACGGCGTCCTGCACCCCTCTTCCTAACATCACCGGCTGGGAAATAGCAGAGTGCTTCCCTAGACTTAATGGTGACTGACACTTGCACCCTTTGCTGTTTTGGGATGCACCCATCCTCTCTGGCCGTGCCTGGCAGAGTCTCAGGTATTCTCCGAGCCTCACCGGTAAGCCGCTCACGGCCACTCTAGATTTTCTGGGTAGGGTGTGATGCCAGGGCTGTCCAATTCCCAACCCCAAATCCCACGCCCAGTTCACCCTCCGGGCCAGGTTCCTCCCACGCCAGGCCCAACACCGCTCTGAGCGGGGAGGCTCATGGGCTCCACAGACACGCCTGCCTCACTGGTTGGAAACATCTGAGGAACACCCCCCCCCCCCCCGGGTCGGATCTGGAGAGACAAAGCCACTGCCCCGGGCAACATCCCACTTCTCCATTTCTCTGCTTTCTGCCCCAACGCTACAACGCGACAGGCTGTCGGGAGCCCTAAGAGCGGCCACCTGGCAGAGTCGAGCGAGTTGGTGGCAGGGGTTGGGGGTTAACTTGAAAGGGCACGGGGGAACCGTCTGGAGAGACAGAAAGTTCTAGATTTTATTTCGGGTGATGGGTTTACAAATGTCGATCATTAAAGCTCACCGCATTCAATAATTAAGATCTGCATGTTTTCTTGTAAGTTCATTATACCTCAGCTAAGAAAACGTAAAAAGAACGAAAGCACTTTAACACAAAGCCCCCGCCTCTCTGACTCTGGTCTCTCCTCGTGCCGCCTCCCCACCTGGCATTCTCGCCTACCTCTGCAGACCCCACTACCCTCCCCAGGCAAAACCCAAGCTCAGGTCCCCACGACCCCACAAATGACTACATGTTGGAGTCACAAAGTGCACGTGGAACCAGGTGGGTGAGCTGGGGCTGTCGCTTAGTCTTAACGGCACCCAGGCTAGCAGCCAAGCTTGGCCCAGAGAGCTCTCTCTGGGACAGTCACCTCCCTGCCCCTCACCTCGGTTACTCCCTCGTCCTCAGACAGGTACCCATGGGGCACGAAGAAACCATCGTCCTCATCTTCATCTTCTCCCACTTCGTCATCATCATCCTCAAAAAAAAAAAAAAAAAAGATGCTCATAATATGTGGCAACTGAATAAATACTTCATTTAAAATGTTAACCTGCAAACACCTAAGGAAGGAAAAACCATCTACTGCCTTGAGTGTCATTCTTACGGACACAAGAATTCGTGAACGAATGCCATTATTTGACGGGGGAGGGGGGCAGGCAGAACACGAGCGAGTGAAGCCGCCCGGACATTAAGACCGGAGGGGGCGGGGACCAGGGCAGACTAGGCGTAAGCGTGCCCCATCTAACGGGGTGGGCACCACTCAGTCCCACCGCCGAGCGGGCCAGCGTCACCAAGAAAGTTTTTCCAAGAGAAGTTGGAAATCTGTTTGGGTTTTTTTTTTTTTTAACTATTCTTTTAAAAATAAGGATTTATTTATTTATTTGAGAGAGTGAGAGCACGGCGGGAGGGAGGGGGGGCGGAGGGAGAGGGGAAGGGAGAGGGGGAGAGAATCTCAAGCAGACTCCCTGCTCAGCGCAGAGCCTGACATGGGGCTCCATGTCACGAGCCTGAGATCACTACCCGAGCCGAAACCAAGAGTTGGACACTCAGCTGACTAGGCCTCCCAGGTGCCCCCGGAAATCTAGATGGTAAACGCCGGCTGCAATTTTCAGACAACACTGCCATCAAACACAGGCTGGTTGTGAGTGAACTCAGCCTTCTGGGCAAGACCCGAATGAGGTGCAGGTGCGTGCTCACCCCCTCGCTATGGGAGAGGGACTCTCCCGGCTCCTCCTCTTCCCACTCCTCGTCACTGTCCACCTCATAGTCCAGAAGCTTCTGAGGAAACAAAGACGCGGTGCGTCATGGTTGTCTTTCAGGGCTGGCAAAGCAGAAACGCTAGAATCCGGGAGACCAGCATAAAAAAGGCAAAACGAGAAGGAGATGCAGAAAGACAGACGTGCCTGGACCAGCAGCACCTCTGCCACAAGCTCACCCTGTCTTGGGCCCAGGGGTCTCTTGGATGGATGACAGTTGTCTTCTTATTCCACGTCCCCCAGTATGCCGGCCGGTGATTCTCAGAAAACTGTAGGAGCTTCATTCTGCCAAACTTCTTCCTCTCAGGAACGCCGTCCACCTTGCCGCTCTCCACGATCACCACGTCGCTGAGGAAGGAACCCAGTAACGCGCCTCCTCCGCAACATGCCCGCTCGACATGCTTCTCAAGGAAGCAGGCCATCAACATTTTACAAAGATGGGTAACCACTTGCTCCCAAGAAAGCTAAGGGACGTTCACTCCAGGGACACAGAGCAAGGAGGAGGGAGAAACAAGATTGCCACGCTGCTGCCCCACAGCATTTATAGAACAAGGAAATCAACAAGAACAGCAAAATGTCCTCCCAGAGAGGCCGGCACGGAACTAGGATCCCTCCCTCAAAAGACCAGGAAGCCAGGCCAGGCAGTCTGCCCTCTGCGGCAGCGGCTTTCAACAACGCTGCTGCATGCGAGACTTCAGCAGTGAAATTTAAGCTTTTGGCCCAGAAGGGAGACAACTGGCCCAAGGCCACGATGAGCCAGCAGCAGGCCAGAACCCAGAGCTCTGCCCCGGGCCCCCCAGGACTTTCCAACTGTGCTCTGACGTCACCAACAGGCAAAAGATGGTCTCCCTGGCCACTAACCTGTTATAAATACTCGTGTTTCGGTTTGAAACCATGGTGGGTCCAGACCTGAGGGGCTGCCGGCCTTTCAGATCTTTCAGGAAGGAGAACTCGCCACTCTGTTGCTGGAGGAGCTGGTCCAACTGATCACAGAGGTCTTGGTCGAAGGCAGTCCGAAACCGAGGGGCGAGAACCATGTGCTCTTTAATTTCAAAAGGGGCGAACTTCCCGCAAGAGCCGGCCAGGGTCTGAAATGGAGAAGAGGATGTGATGCACGCCTGTAAGGTGGGATGCCTGCTGCTCAGCAGGCTCCAGGGTGAGCCCCTGGACATGCCGCATGAGCATGTTCCTTTTCGCATTCATCCAGGTTGGTAAGTCCAGGAGACACACAAAAAGCTACACGCTGGGTGATGTCATTTACTTGATTTTCTGTAAAAGGCAAAACTACAGGGGCCAGGAGTCACATCAGCAGTTGCCAGGGGCTGGGGGGCCCGAAAGGGGAGGAGGGTGCTGACTATAGAGAGCCAACTGGGGTGACAGCAATACTCGAGTACGGGGGTGCTGTGGAGCCCGACACACTGTCAGAACTCACCAAACGAGCGAATCTTACTGTGAATTATACCTCAATAAACACGGCTCTTTAAAAAGAAGGGGGTGGGGTGCAAAAGGACCTGCGATCCCAGGTGAGGAAGCCAAGCCCCCGGGGAGTGACCGCTTACCCAGAGCCGCACCGTGACAAGATGACTCACGACCCAGAGCCCATCTCAACACCGAAGGCGGACGTGAACCTGACACGGTGTCTGTTCCCTAAGAATCACTCCCCACAAATTCTGGTGGATTTAATCTCCCCCCTCAGAGTTCCTTCAGCATCTGCCATGTCTGTCAGTGGATCCCAAAGCTGGCAGCACATGAGGACTTGGGGAGTCAGGAGGAGAGTCCAGTCTATGAAGCTCAGTATAAGCCAGCCTCCGACCTCACTGAGGAGAGAGTACTACAGCAACAGCCTTCACCATGGCCGCACAGCAGGCCATCTGGGAACTGCTGAAAACCCCAAGGCCCACCCCAGGCCTGGGGGACGCTCTGGGATGGGATCCAGGCTCCATGATTTTGTAAAGCTCCCTGGTGCTTCCCAATATACAGCCAAAGCCAAGAACCAGCCGACTGCCCACCTCACTAATGAATGGGTGCTGGGATATCGGGCACCCATACAGGACAGAGTTAGGACCAAGCCCCCATGACCAAGGACTCCGGCCAAGCTAAGGAACTACACATGAAAAATGAACAAACAGGCGCCTGGCTGGCTCAGTCGGTGGAGCATGCGACTCTCGATCTTGGGGCTGTAAGTCTGAACCTCACATTGGGTGTAAAGATTACTTAAAAAAAAAACTTTAAAAACAAACAAAACACAAACAGCAAAAAACAAAACAAAAAAACTAGGAAAGAGAATATATCTGTCCATGGCCACAGGGTACATGAGGCTTTGCAACCATAAGCTAAGTGGCATAAAAAATTTAAAATGCTGACGTTAAAACACAAAATTTCTGTAGGATAAAAGATACCACAAACAGGCTAGAAGGCTCGGGCTCCCTGCTCAGTGGGGAGCCTTCTTCTCCCTCTCCCTTTGCCACTTCCCCTGCTTGTGCTCTCTCGCTCTAATAAATAAATAAAATCTTTAAAAAAAATTAAAAAAAAATAAACAGCTTAGAAAGCAAATAACAGACTGAGAGGGAATATTTGTTGCGTGTGTCACCAAGAACAAAAATCCTGGCTGTGGGTGGCTTAGTCGGTTAAGCATCTGCCTTTGGCTCAGGTCATGATCCCAGGGTCCTGGGATCGAGTCCTGCATCGGGCTCCCTGCTCAGTGGGGAGCCTGCTTCTCCCTCTCTCACTCCCCCTGCTAGTGCACGTGTGCACTCTCTTTCTGTCAAATAAATAAATCTTAAAAAAGAAAATCCTTCGGCTCGGGTCATGATCCTGGAGTCCCAGGATCGAGTCCTGCATCGGGCTCCCTGCTCAGCGGAGAGTTTGCTTCTCCCTCTAACCCCCCCTCCCTCTCATGCTCTGTCTCTCACTCTCTCTCGAATAAATAAATAAAATCTTAAAAAAGATCCTGCTTGCGTAAATAACTCCTAGAGGTCAGGGGAAAAGCCAATCCTGTAGAAAAATGAGTAAAAAATAGGAATTGGCCGGGGCACCTGGGTGGCTCAGTCGGTTAAGCGTCTACCTTTGACTCAGGTCATGATACCAGGATCCTGGGATCGAGCCCCGCATTGGGCTCCCTCCTCAGCAGGAAGCCTGCTTCTCCCTCGCCCACTCCCCCTGCTTGTGTTCCCTCTCTCGCTGTCTCTCTGTCAAAAAATAAATAAAATCTTAAAAAAAAAAAAAAGAAATTGGCAAGTCACAGAAGATATAAAATGGCAAACAAAACACAAAAAGATGTCCAATTGGAATCAAGGAAAAACGTAAAGGGAAAGAAGAATGTCAATTTTTTTGCCCATTGAATTGGTGAAGGTAGAAGAAAACACGTTCCATTCCATGCCAGTGCAGGCGGGGAAGAGCTAATTTCCCCACGAGGCCCAGCACAGACATTCCCGCTGGGAGGGCACCTGGGTAGGAACTAATACAATCAGTAATTCTGTCCAAGTGCGTAACCTGGGACCAAGCATCAAGCCCACTTCCAGGTGGCCGTCCTAAGAAAGGCACATGTGCAGAGGAGTGTCAGTGACAGTCATCGTGCCACTGATGGGGCATCAATGGGGCAATGGCCATATAGACTGTGACACCATCCACACTATGAAAAGTGGCAACAGAAAGAAGGAAGCTGACCCAAACGTGCCAGCATGGCAAGGATCCAAGATACAGCGATGTAAACAAAGTAGGGACAGAACACATTCATGATTTATTACCTATATAAACACACAAATACACGAAAGGATGTGAATGCACAGTAAGGTCTAGATGGACACCCTTGCATCGGGGGAGACGGGTTACCTCTGGAGCATGGAGGGAGGGAGAAGGAAGTCTGGGGTCTCTGGAGGCAGATGCTGCTAGAAGGCAACAGATGCCGGGCTGGAGAAGCAGAATTCTGTGAATTCTAAACCATTGTTTTATGCTTAATCTCACCTCCCACCCCGAGCCTCAGCTCCCTGAACCTAAGGACTAGGTCTTCTCTGGCACCTTCCCAAACAGCTCCCAACGCAAAACTGTTCAGGAAGCAACCTCCAAACACTTGGCAAGGGTTTTAGCAAATGTGCCACTTTTAGTCTTTTCAAGGACATAGCAAATGACAAAAGATTGCGTCTCCAGCCTCTACCAGAAATAAAGCTCCCTCTGTCAGCAGAGACCCCCTCTTGATGAAAGGGAAGCTACCTGGTCAGAAGACACCCTTTCACTTTTCAAAAGGAAGAACACGACAAAGACAAAAAGTCAAGCCAGAGGAAGCCAGCTGCTCACCTTGGGGGCCTGTGGGGTCTTTGGCTTCTGAAAGAACCTCGTGATTTCAGCCTTCTCTGCTTTAATGCGCTGCAACGGAAGAGGAGATGAGCACAAAGAAAGGAAGAGAGATCGTAGCCCCAAGAACGGGAGCCCTAGCGTTTTTCAGTTGAAAGCATTCCTTTGACATCAGCTCCCCAAACCCGCCGACCCCCAGGCCAGCATCGGCCACTCTGCATGCCAGCGGGCTGTCGGTGCAGCCTGCCCAGGCCACCTGGCTTCCCCAGGCAAAGGGAACACTCCGCAGCGGTTCTGCGAGAATAACCCACCTTCTCTTCTTCCCGCAACCGTTTTTCCTCTTCCTTTTTCCTCTTCTCCTCCAGCTTCGCCCTGGCAGACGGGAAATTCAGCTTCAGCCCAGCAGCTCGGGTGCCTACAGACGCAGCCTGCGCTGGCGAGCTGCGGCTCAGGGGTCCCGGGCAGGCATGTGTGTGGGGGGGGTGGGGGGGGGGTGCTCCCGCTCCCCTGCCCCCCCCAGCCCTCCAAGGGCACACGCACTCCAGCGCCTCCTGCCGCTCCTTGCGCCGCTCCTCCTTGAGCCGCTGCTTCTCCGCCTTCTCCTTTTCATCCTTCTCCCTCTTCTCGCGCCTCTCCTTCTCCTTCAGCTCCTTCTCTTCCTCCTTCTTCTTCTTGGCTTCTTCCTTGGCCCGCTTGGCCTCCTCCTTCAGCTTCTCCTTTTCCTCCTTCTCGGCCCGTAACTTGAGCTGCTTGCCCAGACGCTCCTTATCCTGCACCAAGAGACAGTCCCACAGCTCCGTCCCCGTGCCTCCCCGAGGGCCCACGTGCGGGGGGAGGGCTCGGAGGGGTGGCTCCCCCGGGAGGGACCCCACCGGCCCGCGCCCTCCCACACGGGCCCCGCTACTGCGTGGGCCACTAGGAGAAAAGCGATGGCTGCCAGCCACTGGTCACAGGACCTCCTGGGCAATTCAAAATAAGATTCACTCAAAATACCATCTTTAAACATGGGGCAGAGTTTTATCTTTTTACTTAATTAAAAACAATGACCTAAGAACCTCCCGGCTATCTAATCAGAAAACCATGATAAAATAAAGACACAAAAACACCTGCAGGTTTTGCTTCCCTATGTTTAAAACAAAAGCATTTTTCTTCCCACCTTCCCCACCTTCAAATAAAACCTTCATAGGGTTTATTTGATTTCCTCTGAAATGGAAGATCAGGATGAGGCGGGGACCGGGAACCCGCTAAGTCAGGGGGAAAAATGAATTTGTTTCTATCTTTCCATCAGTTCCTCATTCCAAACAACTGGCACATGGCCTGAGGCACTGCGTTATTATATAAGCTCCAGTTCCTACTCAGCAGGCTCGCCTGCCACACGTGGGCACTCGTCTTCTGCCATAGCACCAGGGAATTTTCAAGGACTCTATCTGTCGGAAATGGGTTTCCCAACATCAGGAGCCTGGCAACTCCACTTTTGGTCTGGGCAAAGGACCGTGCCCTCATCTCTAGGGAATATCCTACCCTCTGCCCTAAAAAACCTCTGGTTGCTTTAAGGAAAGCCACGGAGGCTCCCTGTTAGAGATGGTGGAACTGCTCAGTTCTTACAAAGTATCCTCTGCACCCTCTTCTGACGGGTCGGATACCTGAAGAAGGTTCCTGGTCTGGAGAAAGCGTGCAAGGCAGTGAGGAGTCGCCTTTCCCCACTGCTAAATAAGGAGGCAGAAGGCTTCTGGAAACCAGCCATACTTGAGCCCCATGTCCATCCCCACCCCACATGCGTTCACCTCTGAAATTTCAACCAAGAGTGAGAGAAACTCTAAAACTGCCACCATCAAAACCTGACCCACAAAGACTGAATGCAGCCATTAGGCAGGCGGCACAGGAAGCACCGGGTGAGCACAGCCCCACTGTCATCATCACCCCTTCAACAAGCTGCTGTGGGGGGGGGGGGGGCGGCCAGTGGGCTTCCCTGCTCTTTATGACAATGAGCAAAAAGTCCTCTGCTTTGAAGTGTGTGACATGTGGTGACCTCCAGATGACAGAAGTGAAGACTCAGAAGGCAACACTAGGCAATAATCACCCACCTAGTCGTGGCCACCAAACCAGCACAGCACATGGGAAGGGGCCTGGGAGGCAAGTTTCAACTACGATGATGGGATGCCCAGCTATCAAGGCAGTAGGAATAACAATGATAATAATAGAAGCTTAAAAAAGGCTACGTGCAAAATCTTCAGACGATTTAGCAAAGCTAAAAATTACGATGCAACCCACAAGTCCCAAGGCACAGCTGTGCGAAATGAAGCAAGAACCAAAGTCATGGTCAGGACAAGTGGGTAAAGGTGACAACGGGCAAAGGAGGTGCACGGGGGCCTTGCTTACTATTTAATGCAAAAAGCACCACAGGGTAACTTTCTATTTCAGGGGAAATGTCTTACTCTTTGCAGTCTGCGCTGGTCCTTCTCTGCAGAAGCTTTGACCAGTTTCTTAGTTATCTGAAATGAAAAACATTTCTCTTTAAACATGGGTTGTTTCAATCACTACAGCTCACATAACATACTACACACTTCTTTGGGAAAGAAAGGGAAGAGGGGGTAGGGGACTCACACAATTAAGAATTTCTTTACAAAAGGAGCACAGTGAAAACCTTTCCAAACAGAACCAGAAAACCAAAATGTCATGGTGGGGTCGTGAACTCCAATGAACATGCACGTGCATGCATCTGGGGATAAAACAGGAGACTGGGGAGACAGATAACCAAAATGAAGGGGGCCAGGCACAAGAGAAACAGGGCAGCCCCTTCCAATTTTTCCAAGAGGAGCTGATATTGGCGACTTTATTTAAATTTTGTAGGTAATGTCTAAAAATTAACACTGTGAATCAAATAAAACAGGTCTACGGGCTGGATTCCCATGAGCCACCAATGCGTACTCTCTGCCTTCTGAGATGTGGAGTGAATGTTCAGGGGGAAAAGTCAGCTTGCCAGAGGTGGTGATCTGGTCTAGGACCCCTATATCCTAGAGCACAACATTCTCTACCGCCCTGCTACAAAGTGAGCACGGGCCGGAAGGACTCACCAAGACGCACCATTGGATTCACTCCCTATGCAGGCAACGTGGCCTCAGGTATGAGTATGAGCCAGTTCAGACTATTGGCCTAAGCTATCTCCAGAGCGGGGAATCCTGAAAACCAAACCACCCGATGGAAGAACAGTGGGGAGGGAGCGCACAGACGGGAAAAGCAGTAACTCCCCAGGCTCCTTGGAGACTTACAGAGGCAACCAAAATGTGAGACTGAAGAGTCGAAAAACCAAAGGCCTATTCTCTGGATGCTCTGACATATCGACAAAACTAGGTAGCAGTGATTTCTCTGAGAAAGCCAAGACCTCGTGCAGAATACAAATTACAGATTAATAAATTCAAGAAGACATCCTTCTTACCTGGGACACACCGAGTTTCTTGGATTAAGCCTTCCCTTAGGAAATGGCTGAGCAGTCACATGAAAGCCACTTGCCGGCAGGACCTCAAACGCCACCAACATTGTGCCAGGATGCTCAAGCCTGTCTGTACTAAGCACGAGCAGCACAAATGCCAGTGACCAAAGTGGTTTTATCAAGGGCTCGAGACAAAGCATCTGCCTCTCCAGAGTCTACTCTGCCTGCCAAGTCCCTGGACTTCACCCCCCCCCCAGAAAGGATTTAACAGCAGAATCCGCAAGTTGCTGTATCTCTGTTGTTGTCCTTTGCGTTCAAATTTACAGTACCAAACGTGATTGCCAGATTCCCTCGTGAGGAGAGCACTTGAGGGAAAAACAGTCTTGCCCACACTTAGTGAATTTCAGATGCAGAATCAGTGCCTCTTACAGAGCTCCCCCTCCACTGTGAGTCCAGGCTTACAGTTGACATGACTCCCAGGAGCCGGCTAATGATCAACAACCACAGCAATTATAATTTCATGCAGAACCAGGATCTACTGCTTCACTAGGCACTCAGGTGGGCCTTACTGGTCTGATATGTTATCTTCTTTTTTTTTTTGAAGACTTTATTTATTTGACAGAGAGATAGAGGGAGAGCACAAGTAGGCAGAGAGGCAGGCAGAGGGAAAGGGAGAAGAAGCAGGCTCCCTACTGAGCAGGGAGCCCGACGCGGGGCTTGATCCCAGGACCCTGGGATCATGACTTGAGCCGAAGGCAGCCGCTTAACCAACTGAGTCACCCAGGCGCCCCTGATATGTTATTTTCTTGACATTTGGCCCAAGTGTTTATGGAACTCTCTCCAAGTGGAGACCACATGCGTTACCTATCTGGAACTCTGCTGCCAGAAACAAGACCCAAGATCCCAGAAGGAAGCTGAAACACACACATCAACTATCCCGTGTCATCAAGACCGACTGAACTATGTGCACGAACATCCTCGCACTTTATTTGGCAGGACCTTCTCAGAGCCACTTGCTCTGATTTTATATATACAGGGAGATTTAATTTCTTAGCTCATAAGCAGCGGTGAACGAGGTGAGGAGAGGTGGCGATGCGGCAGGAGCAGGAGCAGCTAAAAACCTACCGGCAGGGGAGAGACAGCAGCGGGGAAGACATGCCACTCAAACCGCTCCGGCCATGGTGGAGGGCAAGCAGGCAAGATTCACCTGCGCCTCCCTGTGAGCTCCAAGCGCTACTTAACAGCAGCCCGAGGAAACACGAAGAAGGAAGCTCATTACAGTTGTTTTGTCAAGGATGAGAATTAGAGACAACGGAAACACCCAGCAACGTGAATGACTCCGTGAACTGCAGTGTGTCCACACCACAGGTATAAGACATGGCAGCTAACGAGAGATCTTCCCAGTCCTGTACAGAAAATATCAAAAATATCGAAGACACCCCAGAATGAGAAAGAAACATATTTACAGCACATGGCTCATATAAGGAAACAAAATGTGTATTCCCAAGGGATCTCTCACATACTGGTGACGAGCTCCTGGGACAGCCGGGCCCGGAGGGATTGTCATGCTTCAACGATGTCTTTGAACACGAAGAATTTAATACTTGTATAGTTTAAGTTATACTGGGGAAAGTTCCAGTGATCTCAGTTCGTTCGTATAGATTCAGAGATTCCAGTAACACTATCAACATCATCGTTTATTAAAAAATAAATCTTGAATCACCAATAAAGCAGGCTGAATTTCACAGCTAAAATGCAAGCAAACTTCTATTCCAAATGGTAAAATGCTCTAATGCTAAAGAGCAACTGTTTAGTCAGAAGACCCTGGATTATCTAAAATTGGTGTTCCTAAATAACTTTTTCAAAGTTGAGATTCTCTAGAACCCCTGGAGTACTTTAAAACAAAACAAAAGAAACAACAGAATGAAGGTCTTCCGGGCCTAGTATCTCAGACTCCCTGGGAAGGTACAGCAGGATCTGCATTTTAACAAGTTCCCCGGAAGGGAAACACACACACACACACACACACACACACACACACACACTCACTCACTCACTCACTCACTCACTCACTCGAGGACCATGCCTAGGGAATCCAAATGCAGAGATTTTATGGTACCATCCCCAGGACTATGGGAGCCATATAAAATCAAACACATTACATAGTAATATGAAACAATGTGTAAGCTTTCACTGAGTTTCTACCTATAATCAGGATAGGAGGAGGTGGGGAAGGAAAGTGGAAAAACAAAAGCATTCCCCAAACTAATAAGGGTCAGGAAAACCTTGAGCACCACCCCTCAAGGGAAGGTGCTGGTTGAGCACCAAACACAAAACTAACCAGCAAATCAAGAAACGCCTGCTCCTTGGGGGGGGGGGGGACGGGGAGATAAAGGACGAGGCTGTGGGTGTGGCGGCAAGTGGTCTGTCTTCGGCCACTCCCCCGGGGAGTCTTGCTCTCACAGCAGCCAGAGGTGCCTGATGATCACTTCACTTTGCTCTCATCCTTTTGGGGTCGACCACCATCAGGAGGCTCTACTTCCATTCCTGTGATGGACCAGCCCGCCTGTGGGTGGCAGAGGCAATTTTCTGCCACAGGCTCTGGGGCAGTCTGAACCTTCACCACTCACAGTGTAAATTATTCGCAAAGTCATGTGAGAACACTGCCTTCTGGAGCATTTCAGACCTCCAAGCCTGTGTTCAGAGTTAAGACCCAACATCTCAGGTGCAGGATCTTCTAACCGACCACAAGTAGTTCACTTGCTCAGCTGTCCGAGTGCCATGTGGGCCAGCAGACAGAAATAAAATTGTTTCATGACAACGCCCAACTATGTCACTTCCCGAATCTCAGGCTCAGCTACGGGCATAAAAACAAACTTTAAAAATGAAGTGCTTAAGAAGAATGGAAACACGTGTACATGTCCTGTTTTCTAGGCTAACTGGCTGTAACATGTCACATGACAGAAGATCTGGCAAAGTAGAAGCAGCAGTCTGGAAGGATTTCAAGCAATTGGCTGGACCGAACAAGATGGCCGACAGCAAAAAGGGACGTCAACTCTGATTCTGAGAGTCTGAATAATGGCTCACGTGGAAGTTTAAAAATGTATCTCCGTCTGCAAGAAAAAAAAGATTGCTCCACTCTTGACATTTTGAAGACCTAAAGAGAAAGCCATTTTTTTCTTTTCTTCTCAACTCCTCAGGAGATAAAAGCCAAGGAATCATCTAGAAAAATAATGAGTCCCTTAGAGATCAAATCTCAGAAAGTGATCAAGGTCAAATCAAGCAGGTACAGTAGAGACTGAATGATCCAACTCAGGATCTGATCTCACATTAAAAAGCAACCAAAAAACAAAACAACCTAAGGGCACCTGGCCGGCTCTGTGGGTGGAGCATGCAACTTTTGATCTCAATAGTGAGTTTGAGCCCCATGCTGGGCATGGAGCCTACCTAAAACAAAACGTAATGTAAACAAAAATTCTACAAAACCAAAATACTGAAAAACAAAACCCCAAAAGCCCAAAACAAAAAACACTGTTAAACATAATTCTGGATTCTTGACTCATTTTATCAGTTTTACCCATAAGACCCTAAAGGTGGGTGAGAGCAGAGACAGCTGCCATCGTGCTGATCGCAAACCAGCAACAGAAACAGGCATTTCAAGTCATCTTTCTGTGCTCCTTAAAAATGGTGCCATGTTTTCCTTTTGTTCTTGTTGCTCTGGGTGAGGATTTTTCGGCGGGTGTCTAGGTTGACGAGAGCTGACCCTACAGAATCCCCATTTTATTCTTCCTGCTGTCTTGGGGTCTCTTCACCAAGGCTCGTTACCATCAACACGCTTATGAGCCTGTGTTGGAACAGCAAGGAGAAATGAAGGGAGCTAACATCTGACATGAGGCGTCGCAGCTGCCTGCTTACAAGCGTTCCTTACTAAAATTGCTACGGTGACTAGCACCATTCATTAGGTGTGAACAACCATGGCTACCAAGATGGCAGTTCACAGAAAACACCCAACACACAGAAGACATCCGACACACTGGACCCTGTACATCGCAATATATGTGTAACCGAACACTGCTAATGGTTTTTGATAGCCAAAGAATTCTGAATCAGTCTGTGGCCCCACTGCTTGGCCACTAACCACCTGGGTGACATGGTTATCCCCAGGGGAAGAGCAAGAGGCTGAATCCCAGCAGCACTGCCACACTGGCCTTCGGCAGAGATACTTACTCTACGGATAGGTGTGGAGGTGGGGGAAGGCCGGGGACTGCTGTGCTTTTTGGCAGCAGACTGCCCCTCAGGCGAGCTGGTAGGAGAGGAAGAACCCTGGGACGAATGGCTAAGAACAGAGTCTTCTTCAGGGCCGGACTCCAGCATCTCGCTCTCAGAGGGCATGCCCTGGTCTGCAGGTGTCATGGGAGGAGACTTGGCTTGAGGAGGTTTCGTAGCCAGGATATCCTGCAAAACCACCACAGGCACCTTCCCTTTGAACAGGATGCCCCTGGCTTCACTCCAACCATCCTGGTCCTTCTCGGAGCACGTTCTCGGACCACCTGTCGGCACAGGGCTGCTTGGGGGCGAGGCTTTCTGCCCATCTCCACTCCTCTCTGCACCCCCGGAGCCAGCACCCTCCTCTGTTTTGCATGGAATGTCTGTAAGGGTCTCCTCAGGATACGTCAGCTCGTCCTCCAGACTGGCCTCCAATGTCCCCCTGTCACATCCAGCTTCTTCTCTGACCCCACTTACAGCCTCCTCGGAGGGAGAGGCTGCAGGATCTAGTTTACTGTGGGCCACAAGGCCATCTAGTTGGTCACTCGAGTCCTCCGTCAAATCAATGATCACTGTGGTCTGGTCAATACTGGTTTTGACTCTGCTTCTTAAAAAGTTATCTAAGGGACCCTTCCCGTTGACAAGTTTTGGACTACAGTCCATGTCAGAGCCCATATGACAGTTGTTCTCCAAGGTGTCCAAAGAGGTCTCCAGATCAGGTACTTGACTTTGTGCAGGAGTGCCCTCAGAGCTCCTCATGTCATCCGACCCGTCCTCACTCTTCTCCTTTGGGACAAGATTCAGGCGCTTGAAGGGCAGACGAGCTGAAACAGAGAGAGGAGGCCATCTTTACGGGGAAAGTGTGAAGAGCAAAAACCCATCAATAATTTAATATTCCATATGCTCAAGTATCAACCTTGCTGGGCTGGAGGAGGGCCCAGGGGGTGGGGATTTCCCTATAAAACACTCATGCCCTCGGGTTCCACAGTTTGCCCCTGCCCATGATCGTTTCACCTCAGAGACGGTTGCCCTTAACATGACTCCCCTCAATACCAAACTTGCTATCAGTCATCACAGGAGGAGGAAAGCTGCTCCAGGAGAACCAGATACCAAGTTTTAAAAATCAGAAACCATAGTTTTTTATACAGTCACTCAGCTAATCTGGCCTAAGAGCAAATATACTACTCTTTTCATAACAGAAGGATTTGGACACATTTATTGTCCTGTACAACAGTGGTTCAACCAGGGGCAGTTGTGCCTGCCAGGGATTTCTGGTGAAGTCTGGAGATATTATTGGTTGTCATGACTCGGGTGAGCGACCAGGGACACTGCTAAGCCCTACATTATAGAGGATAGCCCCACACTGTGACAAAAAATTACAGAACATCAACAGTGCTGAAGTAGAGAAACCCTCATAAAGTCAGTGACCACTGGATTTGCTTCTGGGAACCTAAGAAAACAGTAACAATCACATGGATTCCCCAGCTTCTGACTGGAAGGTGCAATTGTTTATCTTGTCCCTAGCCCTTGAGGCTTCTGCTGAGGACCCCAGCAGAAGGCCCCTGCTCAAAGAAAATTAAAAATACAACTGAGAAGACAATGAAGGATATAAATTAGGAACAGTATTTAACCCCTTCCCAGACAGTTACCTTGTATTAACTTCTTGACTGGAAAAGCTGGTCTGTCTTTGCAATCCATGGCTGTGAATGAAGTGTCAAAGGATAAGTTATTAAAAGTTAGAAATAATGAAGTAGTAAATACATATGCAGCCACCTAATATGTCCAAAGTGGTTGTCCAGTGGGGGTGATTTTGCCACCCTCACCAAGGGGCCTTTGGCAATGTTTAGGGACGTTTTTGGTTGTTGTGAGCGGGGAGCATCTAGTGGGTAGAGGACAGAGATACTAAATATCCTAAAATACATAGGACAGCACCCACGACAGAATTATCCGCCCCAAATGTTAACAGGTTGAGAAATTCTGTTCTCAACACTGTCATACCTTCTCATCTCTGTGTGGTAATTATCACTCTGAAACTTACATTATTATGTCCCCCACCCCCGCAATGCCAGCTCTGTGACAACAGGGAGATTTGTTCCACACTGTACCTTCGCACCTAGCTCAGAACTGGCACATAGTGGGACACCAATGAGCTGGTAACAGGGACAGTGGAAAAGGGAAAGATGGGGCACCTGGCTGGCTCAGTTAGTGGAACGTGCAACCTTTGATCTCAGGGTCATGAGTTTGAGCCCCACACTGAGTGTAGAATTACTTAAAAATAAAATCTTAAAAAAAAAGAGAGAGAGAGAGAAGAGAAAAGGGAAAAGAGTGCAGAGATTACAGAAAACACTGCATTACCCATTTCACCATTAATGACCTCAAAATGTTCTCCTCCAATCAACCCATCCCCACCACCAAATCTGCAAAATCAGAATAGGGCTTATTTTCTTTTTTAAATAGAGTCCATACTGGGGCGCCTGGGTGGCTCAGTCGTTAAGCGTCTGCCTTTGGCTCGGGTCATGATCCCAGGGTTCTGGGATCGAGCCCCACATCGGGCTCCCTGCTCTGCGGGAAGCCTGCTTCTCCCTCTGTCCACTCCCCCTGCTTGTGTTCCCTCTCTGGCTGTCTTTCTCTCTGTCAAATAAATTAAAAAATGTTAAAAAAAAAAAAAAAGTTTAACTAGAGTCCATACAGGTAAAACAATTTAAAGCATGTTGAGCCTGCCGGGCTGGAGCTGAAGTGCTGTCAAGAAATAAGGGAGAATGTTCTCCTGCATGAAAAAAATCTCAAGAAAAGCATCTATCAAAGCTAATACAGAAATGACTGTAAATAGAACTAAGTCTTTGGAAAATATGCTTCAATTGGTTAGAATAAGTTTAGAAGCTGACACCTGCTAGGAGATCTGGCTTGAGAAAAATCTAGGTTAGTTATCTGGGGCAATCTACATATGTTTTGTAAAAGATACATAAACGTAAGTATTTTTAAAAAGCAGATCAAGGTTTCTAAAAACTTGCTGTCCATAGATGAAACTGCTCTCGCCTACCCTCCAAGCTTGGAATACAAATACCCTGAGGATTCACATTTCCTTTCTACCCATTTCAAGACAGTATCATTCTCAAGTCCTTGTTTACCAAAGACATGATTTTCGCCCCTCAACAGAAGTATACATCATCTTTACCTACTTAAATTTATTTTTAGGACAACCACAAGTATTTACTGGTGTGGCCCTGAGTCACCAGCTTTGATGTGAGTGGAACACAAATGACCTAGGCCCAGAAGCACAAAAGAGTAGCCCACTCAGGGATCTGAACTGTTCAAAGATACACATACAATTAACACACACTCCTGTCTAAAGTTACCAATGCTCTTTATTCTGAGATTACATGCCTCCTAATTTTATTTAGCATTAAAACACCCCTTCCTTTTATGAGAGGATGGTCACAGCAAGGTAGTGTTGTTTTTTAATTTTTAAATTAAACATTCTTACTGGATCAAATGACTGCCCAGGACAATCGGTCCCAACTCTACTGATATGAATTTTATGTCTCTGTGAAATTTCAAAGTTTGGAAAGAATTGGAACAGTGCTTCTCAACTAGGGGGCTATTCTGCCCCCTCATCCTGGGGCCCCTTGGCAATGCTTGGATACATTTTTGGTCATCACAAACAGTAAAAGGGGATGCTACTGGGATCTGATGGGTGGAGGCCAGGGATGCTGCTCAACACCCTACAATGCACAGGACAGCCCCAAATGTCAACAGTGCCCACCCAGGTTGAGAAACCCTGGAGTAGACTAGTTGATCTCCCTGTCAACCCTTAAGTCAATGAACAGGTTATTTGTCCCGCACTTACTATGTGCCAAGCATTGCGCCAGTGCTAGGGACAAAATGGAAGTCAAGCAAGGTAGACAGGCAGTCTGGTCCTCTTTGGCTCACCATCCCACGTTTCCAAGGCCTTGCCAGGTGCTAGAAAGCCCCCTCCCAAGGTGGGGTGGGGGAGGGGACGGCAGGTCTTCACCTTGCATAGCGGGCAGGATCAAGAACCCGGGAGTCCCAGCTCCCTGACGATCCCACCATCCAGGCCTCTTACCTGGGCTTGCCCTAACCCGCAGACGCAGCTGTTGTGGTCCCCGAGCCCGTGTGCCCCCGGGCCTCAGTTTCCCCACCCGGCCAGAGGGTCGCTGCACAGTCCAACTTGCTCAGGGGACACAAACGCACTCAGCAACCTGCAAAGCCAGCCCTTTCGCCTCCCTGGGCCTCAGTCTCCCCTCCGGGCCATACGGATCCGTCACCGCAGAGAGCCCTGCAAGGACGAACTGACGCAAAAGCGCCGGAAAAAAAATGGTCGCGGCCGCAACAATAACATCAATGAGGGCGCCCTTCGGGTCGCAAGGCCCTGGCTCCGACCGTAACGGCCGCACCGACCGAACGCCGGCCGAAGAGGAGCGGGCCGGGGGCCGAGAGGCCCGTCCGCCCCCAAATACCGCCTCGGCCTGCGCAGGCCGCGCGCCGTGCCCCCCCTTCCCCTCGGAGCGGGCCCGAACCGACCTGCGGCCGCTCCCCTGGCGCCAGGCGCCCCGCACTCCAGCTCCTCCAGCATCGCCCCGGCGGCGGCTCGAGCTCCCCTCAGACGGCGGAGGCGCGGGCTCTGTTCAGGCGGCCACTGCCGCTCGCCCTCCCGCCCGCGCCGCTGCTGCCGCGGCCGCCGAGCTCGTATTTGGCGGGAACCGCGGCGACCCCCGCAGCCCGCGCGGTGATTGGGCGAGGCTGCGTCACGTGACAAGCCGCCTCGGGAAGAAGGGAGCGCCGGGAGCATCCTCGCGAGAACCGAGGCTTCCATTCCTCCCATGGCTCCCTTATTGATATTCCCGCGGAGCACCGGGGCTTCCTCTCTGCCGCTGGTCATTGGCGGGGAGGAGGTGCCCTGCGATTGGCGGCAGAAGATGTCAAGCTGAGAGTTCTACACTATGATTGGCTGAGTGCGTGGGATAGGTCTGCAGGAGGAGGGAGGGCCAGGCTCTTACGTCATGACGAAACGTTTTACGTAGGGTGATGGGTGACAACCTGAAACTGCGGTTTAGAGCAGGAACAGTTTTTACTTTATGCTAATCGGGCATCGGCTGAATATTATAAGTATTAAAATTGTAAACGTCTTTTTATGTGAACAACAAGGAGAAAATAAGTTAAATTCTGTGCAGCGCTTTAGAAGCATTTAATATGCACTAAATATATTCAGAGGGAATGAATGAAATGGATCTTTCTGGTTTAATCCTCAGGATTTTTGCAGACGCCGTTTGCTCACCCAGAAAACTCTCCGCAGCTTTCTTCCTGGCTACTCTGTGTCTAACTTTCAGATCTTAGATCTGCACCTCAGCGGCTCCTTTCCTTCCCTATCCCCAACAGGGTGAAATTACTACAACTCAGTTCTTTTCCCCTTTTTTTCTGTTTTTCCTCCTCCCCCGCCCTTTTTTCTTTTCAGTTCTTTTTCTTGAAGCAATTACAGCTTACGTGTTTTTTTTTTTATTAGCGTGTTATTTGATTTAGTATCTGTATTTGTTACTAGCTCCATGAGGGCAGGAATAATTTAACACTGTATCCTCAGTACCTCTCAGTGACTGATACATTAGCAAGGGCTCAATAAATAGTTGAGTGAATGCATAAACCTCATTTGATTGGACTGTGTGATCATGTAGATTAAAAAACCTCACATAGAACAGAGACCTTCTGGGGCGCCTGGGTGGCTCAGGCGTTAAGCGTCTGCCTTCGGCTCAGGACATGATCCCAGCGTCCTGGAATCGAGCCCTGCATCGGGCTCCCCGCTCAGCGGGAAGCCTGCTTCTCCCTCTCCCGCTCCTCCTGCTTGTGTTCCCTCTCTCTCTGTGAAATAAATAAATAAAATCTTTAAAAAAAAAAAAAGTACAGAGACCTTCAGGGTCAACCTGCGAGCCTTAGAGTCGGTTTTCTTTAGCACCAATTTAATCTCTCAAGAGGAGAAGTGAGGCACAAAGAGTGAAATTTAGCCCAAGTTTGTAATTCTATTGATTCTATAGATTGGATAATTAAAGCTGAATTTTCACAAACAATCATGGAACACTACAACAAAAATTAATGATGTACTGTATGGGGACTAACATAACATACTTTAAAAAAAAGCTGAATTGTTGGGTATATCACTTTGGGCAGGTCATGTTTTACTCAAGACCTGAGTTTCCCCATATGAATCATGACATTCTGGCATTTTGCAATGATTTAAACCAGTAGGTCACCGTTGAGAGTGCCTTACAGAATCACATGGGGAATTTAAAAAAAAACTATTCATAACAGCCCCATCAGGATCTTTGGGAAGGAGGTTTGTGGCATACATATTCTGAAACAATCCTCCGTCTAGTCCAGTACCTTCTGTTGAGGCATTTGGAAACTTCTAGCAACCTTCTGCTTCAGAAAATCACCCAGATCTGTCAGAGATTTCAACATTGAAGTTGCAAACACGTTAGCTCTAGCCACTTTCTTGTTCCTCTTTTTGATTAATTTATCCATTTCAATTCATTATTAACTTCCAATTAATTCAATTCAATAACAATTGATTTAAAAAACAAAATCAATTAACATGTATCAACCTGGAAGGACATCCTGAAGGAGATGATATTCCAAACAGATTTATCTTTTACGCACAAAGGATGGAGGGAAGATTGGGGGAGAATGGAACAACAGTAGCAAAGGCCCGTAGGAAACAGGGATCATGGATTATAGAAGAGGAAGAGAGCTGAAGTCAGAAGGGTTGATGGAACCAAAATGTGCAAGCTTTGTAGGCAGGCCTTGCTAGGAAGTTGTGAGTGTATTCTGAGGACAGTAGACTAATGTGATACGAACTGTGTTATAGAGCATCTTTCTGACTCTATTTTAGGGGAAATTGTAGGGGGAACCTGCAGGTGGGCAGACCAGAGAGGAGGCTGGTGGGATGGTCTAGTCAGGGCAGGGAGGACAAGGGGATAGAAAGGAAGTAAAAGTGACACCCTGATGTCTGACTTGGGCAACTGATTGGATGCGCACGTGCAGGGTTAAGGAGGTGTGTGGGGGAGGGACTAAACGCACAGAGAATTGGGTTAGCTGAGATTAACGAACAGGTATCTGGAGACTTGGAAACGCAGCCTCCCAACTTCCCCAGGATTTAAGCGCCTTTCCTAAAACTTTAGGACTACCTCCGGGGCCTCCAGGGGACGCTGTAGCCCCCCGGTCTCTCTAAGCTCGCTCCTGCCGGCTCGCTGGCGGAGGCAGCCCCAGCAAGGCAGGCGACATGCGCGTGCGCTCTCTGGCCGGCAGGGGGCGCGCGTGCGCAGTCGGGCCGGGGGCGCGCGCAGGCCGGCACCGGAAGTGTGCGGTTGCCATGTAATATCCTGGCCGCGCGGGCGCGCGAGGGGCTGAGGCGGCGCCGGGGCGGGCGCGGAGCTGGCGAGAGGGCGGTGGAGGCGGCGCCGACGGGGCCCGCTGAGGCGCGCGGGGTATCGGCGGCGCCCGGGAGCCTGTCGCTTGCGCGGTCCCTCCGGTTCGTTGGGTCCGGGCGGGAGCCCCCACGGCGGCAGGCAGTATGTCGGTGGCGGGGCTGAAGAAGCAGTTCTACAAGGCGAGCCAGGTGAGCGGAGGCCGAGGCGGGGGGAAGCGAGCCCCGGGACCCCCGGCTGCCCGGAGGGGGGGACCCGGCCAGGCCCGACCCTGGCTCGGGAGGGGGCCGCGGGCACCGAGGGGGCGGCGTTGGCGCGTGTTCCCCGCTGGGTGGGGAGAGCCCAGGACGGAGGGGGCTGCCCACGAAGTGGCCCAGGCCCTGCCCGCCATGTGGGCTCCGGTCCCCCCGAGAAGGGTGGGCAGACCCCTGGGAGGGGCAGAGACGCACCCGGAGGTTGACCCGGGACATGGACCCCTCCCCTCCCTTCCCTGTAAAAGGGCAGGGAGTGGGGAAAGAGCAGGGGAAGAAACACTCCTGAGGCTGTCGACACGGGACTCTTGCCAGAGAGCCCAGGGGAGGGAAACTTGGCGTCTGGAGTAGTTCTTTAAAACAAACAAACGAGAACCCCTTTTGATGGACCCGGTACAAAGTTGGGAAAGGGTAGAGTGAAAAGTCCGTTTCCGCCTCCGGCCCCTCAGGCATCCAGTCCCTCTCCCCAGCGGCAAGAACTGTCACCCACAATTCGCATCCCTTTGCAAAGATACGTTACACCTTTCCTTTTAAAACACACACACACACACACACACACACACACACACGCGGTGGTAGCATAGTCTACATAGCCCTTTGTGCTTCGAGTTTTTCGTTACATGGTTTTGGAGATAACGCTAGAGCTGGAATTCTCCACCTCAGATCGCTTTCTGTTGCGGAGGGACGTCCTGGGCACCGTGGGGTGATGAGCGGCATCCCTGACCCCACCCACTCGATCCCAGGAGCACCCCCCCATCCCAGCACCACACGTATCTCCCTGTACTACCAAATATCCCTGGGGGAACTCCCCTTCTCCCCTTACCCCAGAACTGCTGCGCTAGAGCATACCCCTAGAGTTTCTTTGATCTTTGTAATGGGTTGGTGGTGTTCCAGTCATCTGTTGGGGGCTGGTTAAATTTTAACCAGTCATCTCTTGATGGATGTGTAGATTGTTTCCAGTCGGTTTCTGCTACAAACAATACTGTAGTGAATATCCATTGAATATCTTTGCTCACAGGTGGGATTGGATTTACAGATCAAATTCCCAGAAGGGGGATGCTGAATCCAAGAGTATAGTGTTTTACGTGTGACAGTTAAGTATAGGTTTTTTTGGAATGTCCAGGCCCCATTGCTTGTGAATCTGGTGAAAGCTGGGGATCCACTCTCCAGAAAACTGGGCAATGGGGGAATTCAGTTTATAGTTTCAGATCCACGAAGTCCCAGATTCCTTGAATCCTGTTGGTTCCTCCATCCCAGATTAAGAACCTTAGGTATGGAGTCTGTGTGGATAGACTCCTCGGAGGAATGAGGGACCATCTTAGGGATGGTGTGGTCCCTGCTGGCTGACTGGGCTTTTCCCACAATTTGGAGAAGTTCAGTGGGAGGGAAGAGAAATGAGTCCACAGTAACACAGCTGGTACCTTTTGCCCCTTGATGGAAAAAGTCCTGACCCAACCCTACTGTTTTATCTAGGGCAAACCCCAGATGATGGCTAACCCCTGGTGGAAGAGAAACTTAATCCAGAGGGGTTCTAGGATTATTGCTGAGAGTACAGCCCTTTGCCCCAGCAGGATAGAATTAAAGGGACCTGGCCCTGGGTTAGACCTTGTCCAACAGGCACCAGATCCCCAGGGCTTGACCAGAGCACCTGGGGATGGTGCTTACTGTCTTGGACCTTGATGATGACCTTGATGTAATCCCTCCTGCAGGGGAGGCCCTCTCCTCCCAACCCCCAGCTCTCAAGGCCCATGCTGGAGGTCCACACCCCATACTGTCCCAAGCAGACACACTCTGCTAGAGGCACTAGCTAGGCCGCTCTGGCAGGCCACCAGAGCTTTTGGTCTCAGGGAGAAGCAGGGTGTCCTGCACTCAGATTTGTGAGAAATATGTTGAAACTTGGAAAGCACCGTGCAGTGTAAGCTGCTGGTTCAGATCGATCTGTGATCTTGCCGTTCTGGGGCCCATCCCCAAAGAGCTGCTGCGACGGCCGCGTCCTACTTTGGGAGCGGCTGCCTTGGCCTCCTGATCAATCCTCTGCTGAGCTGTGCTCTCAAGAATCATGCTGGCTCTGCTCCATGCTCTTCTGCAGTTGTTTCCACAGGCCCCCAGGATCTCGGTTGTTTATCCAGACGTGTTCATCTCCTTGTGTGTTTCTTTTCTTGTGCTTGCTCAGTACACCTCTTTTCATCCTCTTGTTCTCAGAGTGGGGTCGGCTGTTGAGAGTATGAGGCAGTAATTAATGTCTCTTGAATTCTCACCATATGAACAGGCAGTATGCTTTCAGCCACTGGTCTCATTTATCTGGCACAAGGGTAAATGCAGTCCCCTTTTTACACAAAGCGATGTGGGGACATTTATATCATCCTGTAGGACAGTGGTTCTCAACCAGGGCCAGTTCTGCTCTCTAGGAGACATTGGCAATATCTGGAGATATTTTTGGTTGTCGTAACCTGAGTTCCTATTAGTATCTAGTGGGTGGAGGCTAGGGGTGCCACCCAACACCCTATAATGCACAGGCAGCCCCCACAACCAAGAATTATCTGGGCCCAGATGCCAGTAGTGCCGAGGTTGAGAAACCCTGCCCTAAGATTTGTGAGAAGTGAGAATAATTATACCAAAACAAAAAAATCTCTCCTGGGCCATTCTTGTGATAGCCGCCTGCTTTTCTTCGTTTTCAAAACATGGATAACCACATATACATAGATAGACACGTACATACAACTCAGCATCCAGATCCCAAGCTGTTCGAACCCCAGGGTATCTTTTGGCATCTGGTATTTTTAAGAAGGTATAAGCTTGCATTGGTACTTTTCAGCTGGGGTGACTAACCCTTCCCTTCCCCCCCACCGCCCCTCCCCAGCCCCATGCGCCCTTTCAGGAACATTTGGCAATGTCTGAGACGGTTTTTGGTTGTCACCACTTGGGGAGAGGGCGGCTACTGGCATTGAGTGGGTAGAGGCTAGGGATGGTTGCTAAACATCCTATAATACACAGGACAGCCTTACCCACAACAAAGAATTATCCAGCCCCACATGTCAGTGCACCGAGGTTGAGAAACAATGCTTTGAAACAGGTTCTTGATCTCAGAGGCTTGTAACAGTGTTATTTCTAAGTTGAGAAAAAGAAGTCAGGTGGATGTGGGAGAGAGTGGGTCATGGAGAGGCTTGATTTCTAGCAATTGAGGCTGTGATATTAATTAAAAGTTTCTGATCTCACTGATGATACTGGTAACAAACCTGTTATTAGTATCTGGCAGCATCCTGGCAAATGCCATGCTAGTTCATCTCTGGTGCAAGCAATCAGGTCTTGTATAAGGTCGGTTTGGGCTTGTGTGAGAAGTTTGTGAGCTTTTACTTGTTCAGAACTGGCTGCTACTGGGCTGAGGCCTGCTGGGCTGAGGCCTGCTGAAGAATCTGTAGAGGAAAGCGCTGGAAGGAAAAGATGTCTGGGGCCTCAATCCTACCGCCCACCTGGTACTTCTGCGCATCTAGAACTGGGGGAGATGCTTTAATCTGAGTATTTCTGGGGGACTAAGGAGGGTCAGGGGACCCCGCTAGTGAGATCCAAACTCAGAAGTTCACTTCTCATTGTGGTACGATGTTAATTTCCAGGCCTCAGCTGCTCGCTGATTTCTGATAATTCTTGTGGCCAGGCCAGATTTGAGAGTGTAACTAGGGATAGATCTGGCAGCTGCCTGGAATGCTGGCTTAAGTTTTTTTCTTTCTTTTCTTTTCTTTTTTCTTTTTTTCTTTTGGCTTGAAAGGAGCGAGAGAGTTTGAACTGAAAGATTGGTTCCGTCAGAGCTAGGAGGAAAATTCATGACTGCCATATCACATAGCTTTGAAGTTCGTTGGATGCTTGCTAGGCTCTGGGTTTGTGCCTAGGAGGAAAGATCAGACTTCCTTTGAGAGGCATGGGGTGGGGAGTGGGCTGGGGCACCCAGGACGCCAACCTGCTAGAGTAAGTAATATCTGGGGGACGTGGCTGGTATTTGGAACGTCAGCAGGTACTACCTGCTCTGACCTATTTTTAAAACCTTATTGTGTGGAATCAGGCTTTTGATTTCCCAGGAAAGGGTTTGGCCTGTTAAGTAATAAATGTGGAATAGTCTTAGATACAAAAGTTTGGAACTTGTAGTTCCTTCACCTGAGTGGAATAAAAGCATGAAACCTGTGTGCTGAGAACCAACAGGTGACAGGCAAAATTGGGTCCCTGCCCCAGGCCCTTGAGCTCAACTGCTGCACGCTAACTTGCTGAAGATCTTCTGCCTTGGGGCAGCAGACATGGGAATGGCTTTGGCTGTTGGCGATATCCATGTGTGATGGGAACTGGATTAAGTCCAACTTTGCCGGAAGCAACTCTGCTGACTCCCTCTGTAAGAAGACCCTTGAACTGGCAGTGTCCCTGCGGGACCCTGGACAGAGATGTTCCCATCCTGCTCCATCGGTAGACAGGCCAGGCTGCTCTTCCCAACTCGGCTTTGGGTCACCAGCCTGGTGTTTTAGGCTGGACCGTGGAGCTACAGAACAAGTATGAGACTGCTCTCCCCCAAAGGATCCTGGGACCTCCTGGAACCCCACCACTTCCCAGGCCTGTCTGTAAAACTGGGTTCGCCTGACCACCTTCTCAGGACCCACTGTTCACAGTCATGGAGGCACTCTGTAACCAAGCAGAATCCTATATTCTTGTTGTTAACAAACCAGGACCAAGAGGGCATCATACTCGGATTCTGCTACCCATGCCTGCCAAACATGAGGTGGCAAGTTCCCCTCTGACTCAGAACCCTGTGTTTATTAAAGACCTGTTAGCGTGCCTGGGTGCACTTCTCCCTACTTATCTGGCTCAGTGTGAAGGCAGAGCCATAGGATACCTAATTATAGTCCGCGTGCCACTGAATAATGGCCTGTGAGGTTAGGGATTTCATAGTGTCTCTCTGTTCAGTTTCAAAAATTGGAGGCTGTTGCATTCCTGAGACCCCAGAACTTAGTAAGTGAACCAGGGATACAGTGCTGTTTATCCCCACACCCATCCACCCAGCCTTCCCTTTGTGGAGCCCTCTGAACCTTAGGTTTGCAGGCCTGAGCTCACCGGTTGGCCCCTCAGATGTCCATATGCACATCTGCTCGTTTTTTCCCTCAGAGGAAACGCTTGGCTCTGTGACCAGGACCACTCAGGCCTGCCCTTTGCCTCTGGCGAGCCCATCCCACGGCCTTTGATCCAAGGACGTAGGCCAGTTCTGCTCTGGCCTGTCTCAGCCCTTCTCCTCCTCTTCCGTTGTTGCCAATATTTTGATACAGATCCAATCTGGGGAAACTTAGTTTTTAATTTGGGCCAACTTCCTCCATAGGATTTCAGAGGCCAGTGTGCTGCACGTTTTGGCACTGTGGCAAGTTGTGGGGGGAGGTGGCCAGAGGAAAGTCAAGTAGTCTTCTGTTCCCGATTTCCAAGGCAGGAGCTGAGATTTGTAAGCTGTAGGATGGTTTGATGCTGAAGCTTTTCAGCAACAGACCTTTTCTGCCCCAGGGGCTTAGGAGATCTGCAGGCCCATTGAGGCGTCTTTACCCTTGTACTCAAACCCTAATGGCTTTTTCTGCCTGGTGAAGTTTTAGGGGTGGCTTTTTCTGGTTCTTTTTCAAAGCTGTCCCTGGCAAGCTGGATGGAGGAGTGTGTCAGATTGGCAGCAGCTGGTTTCTGTCTTCTCTCCTCTTTGCTCTCTCCTCTCTCCCCTCTCTCCTCTCCCTTCCCCCTCCCCTTCCTCCCTCCTTGTCCCTGCCCCCGCCCCCCCCCCCCAAGCCGTTCACAGGGCTGGATTTGGCAGCTGCTTCTACAGAGCACTGCAGTTTGGGTACATTTCCGCTCATTTCCTATTAAGCAGTAACCAGGGTTCCACGAACGCAGGATCCCAGAGGACAGCTCCATCTTCCTTTTCCGCTCCGCTCCTAGAAAAAAACCTGCTGACTAGGCCCAGAGAGCAAGGGTCACGCGGAGACTCCCAACCACAGCAGGAAAATAGAAGTGTGATTTCCTCCAAAGGACCTGACTCAGCATTGGGTCACTGCCCAGCTGCTCAGAGTTCCACACCTGGGAATCAGGCACCTCCAGTGGTGTCACTTCCGGTGCCTGAGACCACTAGCCCAGTGGCCACTGTCCCAGCAGGGCTCGCATTCGTAAGGGGTGCCCTATCCTAGCCCAGCCATGCGAAGTATCCACTGAGTGTCAGAGAGGACACGGCCTCTTCTCCCGGGCTCAGCAGCCCTACCTGCCTTTGGTAGATGAACATTCAGTTCACCTTCCGTGTGTCCCTTCAGCCTCTGCAAGACGTCTCCCCAGCCCCTGGGCACTCAGAGCCCCTGTCTTCCTGTCTCTCTGACTCCCGTGTAGCTGCCTTTCCAGTTGAGGACTAAGATTGGTGTCTTTGTCACTGGATCCTAAGTCTTTGTGGGCAGGGCCCATGTGGTTCTGCCACTGCTGTGTGCCCAGTTGAGCCCAGTCCCTGGCCTGTCCCGGGAACTCAGGAAGAATTGGATGGATAGATGGACAGACGGACATTTGCACACTAGTGAGCAAATGGTTGCATCATGGGTTATGGGTGCAGATGCCAGAGCTGTAGCGTCAGCACGCCTAAAGGAAGCAGAGCAGAAAGGTGAACATCCCCAGCTGACCTGGCATTCAGGACCTCCTGGAGCCCCGCCTGGTCCCAGTTTTAAATCCCACCTCTTTCCTTCATGGGTGGCACAGTCCAGTCTGACCAGTCTGCCTGCCGGCCGGGCTACTTTATACTGCCTTGTGCCTCACCTTCCGCATCCCAACCTGGTCTCTCTGCCCACTTCCTGTTTACCCTGTAAAGCCCTGTTTGTATCTCCCTTTATCCTTACCCTCTCCTGTGGCCGCCCACTGGAAAGACGTCTCCATCCTCTGAGCATCTGACCCAGTGCTCTCGTGCCCATGTGCCACACGCCAAACACATCCTCACACCAGAATGTGCTTTTCTGCTCATCAGACCTGAGCTCCTGATGGAGCAGGGCTACCTGGTGGCTTGTGACAGGCCCAGGGCCCCCCTGGGCCATGGCTTGCTGACCAAGTTATCAGAAATGGTGGGCTCCTTCTGAGTGGGACTGGGGCAGTCCAGTGACAGTGACAATGGCCTCCTGCAATGTCCCTGGGGTGGCTCCTGCTCAGGCCTAGGCAGAACCCCAGGGAAGCAGAGTGGCTAACAGCCCTCGATCAGGAACAGGTCCAGCTGGTTTAAAAATAAGAAGTCAAAGCTCAGAGATTGTTCCCCTGGCTTTGGCTGGGCATGACAGTAAGTGCACGGTTCAGTCGATACTCTCAGGGAGTCCCCAGCCATCACCTGGGCCCATAAGTCACATCTCTTTCACCAGTGCCCCTCCACCCAGCCCTACTTTTTCTATTTTTTTTAAGATTTTATTTATTTATTTGAGAGAGAAAGAATGAGAGATAGAGAGCACGAGAGGGAAGAGGGTCAGAGGGAGAAGCAGACTCCCTGCTGAGCAGGGAGCCCGATGCGGGACTCGATCCCGGGACTCCAGCATCATGACCTGAGCCGAGGGCAGTCGCTTAACCAACTGAGCCACCCAGGCGCCCCAGCCCTACTTTTTCTAAAGTGCAACAGTTGAATGATGAACTTTCTGTCATTTTGGGCCTCAGCCCCAGGATTGAGTAGCAACCCACATTCTTAGGAAGCCCCGCGGGAAGGAAACTGGGAACTTCCTGCTCCTTTTGCCCTCCAAGGCTCCCCCTGGTCCCAGCCACTCACCTTCCCAGACGAGGCCCCGTGGCTGCCTGGGGGCAGAGGGGCAGGTACTCGCCAGCCCGAAGGCCTTGGGCCATCAGAGCCGTGATTGTCTAGAGGCGGACACCCAGCACTGGCCCTTCAAGGCCAGCCTTTGTGGTTCACAAGAGGGCAGCTGAGGGAATGGGGATGGGATTTCTTCATCCCTGAATCGAACCTGGCTGGTCTAGGGTTGACCTGTAGCTCCTGAGAGTTGAGAATCGTTGCTACAGATTAGTCTCTAGCTGCTTTCTGCCCAGCGCAAGGCAGCATTTCCCGCATCTTTGTGGAACGTAGGAGCTGCTGCAGCTCCCCACTGACCACCAAGTGGGTATCTGGGTCAGGGTCCTGAAATGCATGCAAGTGATGCCCCACGCCAAGGTGGGCTGTGAAGAGGTCCTGGACGCCCCAATCCGGATGGCTTTCTCACCCAGCTTTGGCCTGGGACATCTTCACAGTGGAGTCTGACCGTCTGTCTCGGGCTCCCTGCAAGGTTCCTTTCTCTCCCACAGCCTCAGGGACACCTGAGTGTTCTCTCCCGTCCTGTGCTTCCCACAGCGGGCCCCCTGCGCTGCCCCAGAGCATAGCTTCAGCTCAGGGTGGGCAGGAGGTGCTAGCAGGCCCCTTCTGTTGAGTAGAGCCTCTCTACCACCTCAGTACAAGTGGGCTTGGGAGTCTTAGGTGGGAAGCTGCAGAGACAGGAGGAAAGTGCACCAGTTCAGGAGGGCGGGGAGAAAGTCCTTTTGCCCAGTTGCCTCCATTGTGCTTCTGGAGTCCAGGAGTCCGCTCCGCTTTCCAGCGGAGTCCGCAGGGTTGACCTTCTTGCAGAGGTCACTGGGGTAGCTCCCGGCGCACTTAGCAGGCCCCGAGCCAGTGGGTGCTGGGGTGCCTGGGGTGCTGTCAAGGGCACGTCACTTCTCAGGCGCCTTGTTAAGGTTGTTGCTGCTGTTATTAGCGTTCCTTATTGTTAATCACATCCTCACATCATAACCGTTAACGTGGGTACATTGATCTGCTACGTGGAGTGACACACCACATTATGTGTTGTCCATAACCATTATCTAGCTAATGTTAAATTATATGTGTCCACGTAAGTTTGTGTATCATCCACGTCTTGTGTTGCTGTATCATGAAGTGGTTCAGACACGGGAAAAGATATAAAGAAGGGCCACCATAGTAGCCACACGCCCACAAGAGTTTCACTAAAACATGGGCACTGCAGTCACAGGCAAAGCTCCTCCCTGATTTACACCTTTACTGCACGTGAATTGTCACCAGAAGGTGCACAGTGTTGTTTTGCAAGTTTACCCCTCCAGATAGTGTTGCGTGGTTATTTGGTGTAAGCTGCTCTTTTGGCTCGGTACCCTTCCTGCTTCCCGTCCACACGGACCTGTGTAGCTCTAGTGTCATAGCTCAGCTGAACACCTTTCCCTGGCATGGCTGTACCATCCCCTGCCAGTGGGCATTTACAATGTTTCCATGTCTTCGCTCTTTCAGACTGTGTGGCAGTGAGCACTCTTGCAGATGTCCTCTCAGGCACGTGTCTGAGAAGTTTTCCAGACTTACACCTCATTTAATGTAACTATATAGGTTTTCCATGGTAGCAGCATGGAAAAAAAAATCGTATTCAATTTGCGTGACCTAAAGTCCTGGGCCCAAAGCTGGTGGGAGTCATGTGTCTGAACACTCATAAGGGTGATATGTACACTCAAGTGTACTCTGCGGTACCGCCCGGGGGCCCTGGCCAGGATGCTGAGTGGGTGGGGCGGAGGCTCCCCAGGCCTGGGGTTAGCTGGGGTGTGATCCAGGGGGGCCTGTAGCTGTAGCCGGCACCCAGAACCCTCTGTCTGCCCCGTGTCGTCCTCACAGAATTCATTTGTTCATCAGCCTGTCAGTTCCTCAATAGCTGTGTTTTCAGTTCTGTTCTCCACAGTGAGATTGAGTTTGCAGAAAGCACCTGGCATCCAGCCTTGTCGCAAAGGGGCCACTTGCGCTGGTATATACAGTCGAAGCTCCCTGATTGGAGAGTCTGTGTGTGCACTTTCACCTGTTTGCTGGTATTTATTTGTAGCCCCCAAATCAGTACTTGGGGCACTTTGCAGTCATTTGCAAACATGTGCAGAGGGCCAAACAATTTTGAGTCTCCCGATGTGCTAGTTCCCTGCTGAGATGTTGTGTTTCAGCTCAGATTCTTAGCCAGTGTCCTTGCAGTATATTTAAGTGCCAGTTTTTTATAATTTTGTGCTTTTTGTGGGTGATTTTGCTGTTTGAAACAGCCCCAAGCACAGAGCTACAGGGCCAGTTCGTGTTCCTGAGTGCGAGAAGGCTGTGTTGTACCTTACGGAGGAAACCCATGTGTCAGATGAGCTTGGTTCAGGAGGGGGTTACGGCGCTGCTGGCTGAGTTCAGTGTAGACAAGTCAATAGCGTGTGTTAAATAAGGTGTCTTTAAACAGAAATGCATGTGACACAAGGTTATGTATTGATTGGCTGTGGCCAGAGGCTTACGAGAGCCTAGCCCGGTTGTTTCCCCTAGGAGCAGTGGTTCCATATTCAACAGCTCAGTGTTTGCTGCCACATTCTAGAACAGAACTGATATGGACGAGTGGCGAGACCCACCTGTGGTTCCTGTGGCAGGCAGGGTGACTCGCCCTGCTCCACAGAACCTGTCTGTGTGCTGCTTTGGTGCGGGGACCTTGCCGATGGGAGCCAGGGTGTGGACCTGGAGATGCAGAGATCACTTGGAATTAACCTGGTGGGCCCTGCTCTAGGGATGAGGGCACTTAAAGGCACATTCCTGTCCCCTTTGTGGTGAGAGGGAGGTGTGACTGCAGAGCAGAGGGCCAGGGAGAAGGGAGTGTGGCAGGTCGGCTTCGCTGGCTTTGAGGACAGGATGGGCCACAGCCAAGGAATGGGGGCCACTCTAGAAGCCAGGAGAGGCACCAAAAACCCCAGCCCTCCTAGACGGGAATGCGGCCCTGCCAACACCTTGGTCTTAGCCCAGTGAGATCCATGTCGGAATCCTGACCCCTTTAAGATTTATTTTTGTATGTTGTATGGTGTCAGGTTGTTTAACGTTTTGTGGTGTTTGTCCCTGAGTTTATAGTAATTTGTTATGGCAGCCGTAGGTCTGCACGGTCTTAAAGCCTTGCCCTGATAAAAGTTTTCAGCTCCGTCTTTAAGGTGTGGGTGTGTGCGCACATGTGCTTGTGTGTTTTATCCTCCGTGAGCTCTCTCGCCTCCTCCAACTTGATGGCCGAAGTCAGCCAGAAAATGGGACCAGTTCGTTTGGCCAAGTCGACTTCTGGGTCACCGTGCTGAGAGCAGGTACCCCCCAGCCATTTTTAGGTAAAGGGCTCTGTGGAGGGAATCTGAAGCTCTGCAGAAGTCACTCCCTGGTTCCTGGATCCCATGTTGGTGACTTAAAAGCTGATGGATTGATAGGAAGTCCTCCATCACCATTGTTTAACATGAATTTGAGACCTCTGCTCGGGGGTGTTCAGGGTTGGCCAGCAGGCCACCTTGGTTGCTGAGTGAATGCGGGACGAGGAGAGGTAGCCTGCAGAGGGGGGGCAGCCAGGATGTGACATGGTAGCAGTTCTGTGCCAGGGCCTACCCTCCACTGGGGGTTTCCTACCCACCGTCTTCCTGCAAACCAAGTCGTTTCATCTCAGTGCCCTGTTCCCTCCCTTTCCTACAAATAGAGCTTCAGAGTTGTATATCGCAGGGACTCCTGGGTGGCTCAGTTGATTAAGTGTCTGCCTTTGGCTCGGGTCAGGATCCTGGGGTCCTGGGATTGAGCCCCATCAGCGGGAGCCTGCTTCTCCCTCTCTCTCTCTCTGTCCCACCCCCCTGTTCCTGCGCTCTCTCTTGCTCTCTCTCACTCTCAAAGAATTGTGTATCACAGCTGCCCATCAACAGGTATTCTTGGTGCTGTGTGCTTTCTGGAGTCAAGGTCCCATTACTGATCCCTCAGAGTTTCTCTTGCAAAAGAAGAGCTAGTAGATCAGCTTGCTGTGGACGCAGTTTTTATCCCTGCCTGGCTCTGCGTGGTCATGTATGTGTGGGACCATGGGTCCCTCAGGAGGGCTCCCCAGGAAGCCTTTCACCCCGTCCTGTGGGCCGCCTGGCAGATCCTGCTTCTGGCCCTTGCCCGAGTTGTGGAACGCTGCCCAGCAGCCTGCACACAGCCCTCTGGCCGCCTTTCCTTGGGTGGCCTGCCCCGGGGTGAGCAGCAGGCCTGTACCTATAGTCTGTGGGCTGTTTTTTGTTTTGTTTTGTTTTTTTAAGATTTTATTTATTTATTTAACAGGGGGAGACATAGCGAGAGAGGGAACACAAGCAGGGGGAGAGGGAGAAGCAGGCTTCCTGTTGAGCAGGGAGCTCAATGTGGGGCTTGATCCCGGACCCTGGGATCATGACCTGAGCCAAAGGCAAACGCTTAACGACTGAGCCACCCAGGTGGCTGCCCCCCCCTTTTTCTTAAAGAATTTATTTATTTATTTGAGAGAGAGATGTCACCTGGGTGGCTCAGTTGGCTAAGTGTCTGCCTTTGGCTCAGGTCATGATCCGGGGGTCCTGAGATCGAGTCCCACATCGGGCTCCCTGCTCAGCGGGGAGACTGCTTCTCCCTTTCCCTTTGCCCCTCCTCCTGCTCCTTCTCTCTCAAATAAATAAAATCAGAAATAGAGGGCATGCGCACGCAGAGCAGGGAGGAGGGGCAGCAGGAGAGGGAGAAGCAGGCTCCCCACTGAGCAGGGAGCCCGATGCAGGGCTGGATCCCTGGACCCTGGGATTATGACCTGAGCCAAAGGCAGCCGCTTAACTGTCTGAGCCACCCAGGCGCCCCTAGTCTGTGGGTTTTAAAGCACGTTCATGCCTGAGTCCCGTAGCACGTCGTCACACACCTCCCATCTTACAGTTGAGGAAACTGAGGCTCAGCAGAGTCTGCGTTCTTGTGTAAAGTCATGGCCTGGTAGGCAGAGGTGGTGCTTGTTTCTGCGGAGAGCCCCCGCCCAGTAGCTCCCAGAGGGCAGGGTGTGCATGCCAACACGTATCTATTGTCTCAACGAATATTGGTTGCCCAAGCACCTACTGGGAGCCAGGCCCATGCTGCCCTCCCAGCTCCTCACCGTAGCCGCATTGCCGACTGGGGCGCCCTGGAGCGGGGAGGTGGGGCGAGGAGGTGGAGCCAGGCAGTCCCAAGTGGCATTGCTGGAATGAAGATGAACCCTGAGGGAGGAGAAAGGGCCCCTGAGACCTGCACTTCTGCATCGGTGGCCTGCGGCAGAGTCCCTGAGAACTTCAAAGTCTTGGGTGCTCCCTCCACTGGGGCTTGGGTGCTGACAGCAGTGTGTGTGTGTGTGTGTGTGTGTGTGCGCGCGCGCGCGCGCGCGCACGTGCGTCCCATGGAAGAACAGGCCGGGTCACTAAAGGGCGGGTGGCAGCTGGGGGGGATAGGGGCAGGTTGCCCCCGTGACCACTGCGGACTACCTGCCTGACCCAGGCAGCTCCTTCCTCCTCAGCCCTGTTGGTGTCCTCCTCTGTGCTGAGGTGGCTGACAGTGATTTTGAGACTAGACCCCTTCCAGCTCTGGCCTTCCAAGACTGATTTTGCAGTTGAGACAGGTGGGTGCCCCTGGACCAGTGGGGGGGTTGGGAAAAACCTTCTCTACAGCCAGGGGCACCAGCTGGGATCAGGCCCAGCTCAGAGTCCCCTGGTCAGCAGGCCTCATTCCTTCCACCTGTCCTAGGAGGAAGCCGAATGAGCTTGCAGCCTGAGCGCCCCCCCCCGCCCCGGTCTCGTGCCGCCCAGATTCCTCACTTTCCCAGGGTGCGTCCTGGGCCGAGTCACAGCCAGCGGCCCGAGAGAACTCCTGTTCTATTCTTTCCAGGTCAGTAGCACCATGCCCTGGGCACGGGTCTCCGTGAGGGAGACTGGTGAGCCCCCTAAACGGCTCCAGTCTGGTGCACCCTCGGTGTTTGCACAGGGCTCTGTAGTGTTCCAGGAGTTCTGGCCCCCTGTCAGCCCTGAGCCGTGGGTATTGTGTGGCGTTCCAGAAGGCTCAGGGCAAAGCTGGCCCTCAACTTCAGGTCTCTGGTGTCTGGGCCGGCACAGTTAACTCAGAGTAGTCCTGGACGGCCGCCCTGCTTTAAACTCAGGTTCTTGGCCTGGTGTCCAGGAGCAGGTAAGGTCCTCCTGACCACCCGCTTACAGGGCCTGAGATGTGGCTCCACGCTCGCTGGTGGGAGGGTTGGCATTTGCAGCCCACCCCAAGTGCCATCCTTAGTCTCCAGCAGACCCATGCTCATTATTAATCAGCCTCTTGTCTCCCAGCACCCTGACACCCAGCTCGCCTCTGAAAATGAGGAAACAAGCCAGAGAAGTCCAGGGACAGCCTCGAGTTGGGTTGGACTTAACTATTTTGGGACTCCTGCCTGGCTTGGACACACACATGCACGTACACCACCACCCCCACCCCGCCCCCCAGCACCCCTGCGCATACGCACTATGCTGCCTGGCCCTTGGCACGGCACGTCCTGGGGCCTCCTGGGTCTTAGTTATCCCATTTATAAGGTAAAGATACCTGCCCAGAGGCCGCAGCTAGGCCAGGTGGTTGCTGGAGCTCTCTGATGGCTCTGTCCCTTCCTCTTGGGGTCTCAAGGATGACAGAAGGGCCAGCAAGGCAGCAAGACCACAGAACATCATCTGTGCTGCATGACCCCTCCTTAGCTCCTGCTGTCCTGCCTCCCTCTGCAAGCCCTAAGTGCTTCAGAGCTAGAGGCTGGCTCTTCTCAGCACCCAGCGCGGCCCACTTCCTCCCCCAGTTTCTATGAGATCAACCAGGGAACTGGTGAACCATGGATGAAAGTGGGGACCAGTTCTGTTAAGTGGCTTCTGATTCCTTTTGGGGAAACTTGGCATCTTCATAGAAATCCCAGGATTGCCAATCTTTACTGTTGAACTTGGGCCAACACTCCATTTCATTGACAAGGAAACTGGGAGGGTCCCCAGAGGAGCCGCACCTAGGATCTCAGGCCACTGCCGCACCACAGTGCGTCGGGAGGGTGCTCAGCCCCTGGCTCCCGGCCAGACAGACCGTGAGGGGAAATCCCTGCCCATGGCCAGTGCTGGCCAGCCTGCCCTCTCCCCACACCATCCACGTGGAGCTGGGGCCAGGCAGGGTGAGTTCCTTGTTACCACATCTCCTAGGACTGCTGAGTCACCCTGCAGGGAGGAACAAGGCACTTCCCTCAAACAGAGAGGGCCGAGGCCAGCTCCATAACATCTGGGAACTGGGACCGAGCAACAAGAAATGGCACCTCGCAACTGTCTGTGTCTGCCCAGCCCCTCGCTGTTCCTCCGCGGCCTCGTGTGCACAGATCTCTCCCAGCCTTTGGGGCCTCCTGTGCTGCTGCACCTCTGTCTCGTTAGCCATGCCCTAGGAGGTGAGGGAGGCTTCATCTTGAGCCTGCCCTTTGCAGGTGGGGAGAGGGGCCAGCAAGAGTCTGCCCTTCAGTGGGCCTTGGGCCAACCAGTCAGATGGTGTCCATCAAACCCATGCAATGTGCTGGGTTGGGCCAGAAAGCAAGACACATGGGGTCCCCGCACCCTGGGAGCTGGCCATCACCCAGAGACAAGTGTGGGATCCATGGCATGCGTGGCATGCAGAATTAGAACGGGAAGAGCTCTGAAAGGCATGGGGGACTCTAACAGGAAGTTACACTGAAGCCGAGGCCTCAGTCCCCCCCCCCCACTCCACACAGGGATTAGGCTGGAGTGGCGGGGAGGGGAGGGGTATGGAGGGGAGGGGAGGGGAGCAGTCGTGGGGGCTGCAGTGCAAAGACAGGGCAGGTGCGGGGAGAGGGTGGCAGGCTCCGATTTGACTCGTGCAGGGTTCTGTACAGAAGGCAGGAGCAAGGCCTGGGGAGGGGGACCCGGGCAGAGGCTACCCGGGGTCCTGGGGAGGAACGAGGAGAGTCCGAGCCAGGGTGGGGGCAGGCCTGGCTCGGGCATGTGGAGGGCTGCAGAGACACATGCGGCCCTCAGACGGATTTCTGGGTGTTGTCGGCCTGGCAGGCAAGCAGTGTGACAGTCGCAGGGAGGGGTGGATGAAGCAGGCTCTAGCGGAGTCAGTGAAGAAAAGTTCTTCTTAGCCTGGAGCTGGAGGGGCAGCTGTCTTGGTGTCTGCCCGGCAGGAGCCTCTCCCTGCCAGGACTCAGACTTAACTCTGCAAAAGCAGAGGTCAGGGCCTCAAGACCAGGCCTCCATCACATCCCTTTTCCATCTCCGGGACAGCAGCACACAGAACTTCATTATCTGGCTCCTTACTCCACCGGGACAGTCACTGGGTGACGGTGCCCCGTCTGCCTCGCCACCTCCCTCTAAAGTCACTTCTTTACAGTGGTCAGTTCCTGCGTTGCTCCCAGTGCCCTTGCCGTGGCCACCTCAGACTTTCAGATGAAGCCAGACAGGTGACTTTGAGGGATTTTCTTGTTTGAGGGATTTCCCCCCGGCATTCGAACAGCCTGTGCCAGGCAGGGCAGCGGCAGCTGGGACTTCGTGTGGCATTCGGCTCGCCACCTTCCAGACAGCACAGCGTTTATCTCCCCGTGCCAGCCCAGTGTCCCATTCTCTATCTCAAGGAGCCGGGAGCCAAGCAGTCCTGAGCTGCATCTGTGCAGGGATGGGGGAGGCTCAGGCCAGCCCAAGACGGGACATCAACGACCGGCCCTGCGGGTGGCAGAAGACCACGGGGGTTTCAGCAGTGAGAGGCCAGGTCTGACCAGGGCCCCCCTGCCCAGCTCCTCTCCACAGCTTTCCTGGCTCTTTCCCCAGACAACAGCCAGCCCCACTCTGGCTGGGAGATCAGAGCTGGTGCGACCCTGCAGTCTAGGGGACCTCTGGCTTCTGCTTCTGAGCCAGCATCGTGGCTACCACCACCCCTTCTGCTAAGAGATCTTCAGAGGCCACGGTCCTTTGGCACCCAGAACCAGGTTCCCGATGAAGTACCACGTGCAGGGGTGTGTCTGGGTGCATGTCTGCCTGCGTGTCTGTCCGCCAGGGCCTGATCTGGCAGTCGCAGCGTCCAATTGGGAGTTTTCATGTGGCACATAACTTCGGAAGACTTTTCCTGCTTGATCATTTCCACTGCGCCCTTCCACCGAGCTGCTTTTTAGAAAACACTGAGTTGGGATGGCTAGGAGGAGAGGAAGCATGCGCCCTGAGGCATGAAGGGTACCAGCAAATCCGGGGAAATTTCAGAATTCCCGGTATGTCTCCGGAAGTTCTGACTTGTCCGAAGCCTGCCCTCTGTGAGGTTTAACCAAGGGGCTGGTGACTTATTCTCCCAGTCACCTCACAAATATTTATGGAGGACCTGTGACGGATGAAGCGTCTCACTTAGTGCCAAGAGCTTTCGGTCTTCTGCTCACATGTCTGCTGCGTGTCCTCCGGCTCCTCCCAGGAGGGGAATGAAGGTCTGTTAGGGTGCAGATGATGTTTCCACAGGCTGTACTTCCCTGGCACCTCCTCCTCACCCCCCAAACTGTGGCCCAGCCCCACGTCTCGTGGCCTTTGCTCTCAGAGCCACGAGGGAGCTCCACCCCAGTCATCAAGCAGCTTGTCCTCAAGCAGCTCACAAGGGCCCGGGCTTTGGGAATTTTCCAAGTATCCTGGTGACACCAGGGGCCACTGAAAGTTTCTGGGTAGGGACAGACCATCAAGAGAAGGGTGTTTGGGGGCAGCCAGTGCACCACACACATCACCCACCCGGAAGCGTGCTCAGCTCGCCTTGCCTTTTCAGAAAGAGAGTCCCGTTAGCCAGAGTAGAGCAGGTGGTGTCTGTGCTAGTGCCCCCTCAGGCGGGGGCCCAGGAGCACGGCAAGAGGAGGGAGAGCTACGAGGCGGCCGGCAGCCGTGTAGTCGGAGGTGCAGCAGACAAACCCCGGCTCTGCCCGTGCCGTGGACGCTGGGTCATGAGACAGAAGACCGTGATGGAAACTAGAGCGGTTTGCTCTGCAGCGTTTGGCTCCAAGCCTTCCAGATGTTAGGAGGTGGCAGGAAGGCGGGTGGAGTTAGAAGGGATCTGGAGGGAGTGTGTCTGTCCTCCGGCAGCGGGGGTGGGGGGCTCCCCTCCCTACGCCATCACCCTGGCTCAGGAATTTCTCAGCTCCGCCCAGGATCATCACTGCTGCCTTTTGGGGCTTCCCATGTCCAGGCATTGTGCACACGGCATTCTGACACCTCCCCACAGCCCTCGGAGGCCCGCACGGGCCCCAGGCTTCACCCACATCCTATTGCTGCCCAGTCCTCCAGCACAGGACTCAATGCAGGTGGACTGACAAGTCCGACAGGTCCGGGCACAGCACCCACGTCCTCCACTTACAGCCCCACAGCCTCTCACCCCTCAGTTTCCTCATCCGTGAAGCGGGCTGGCTGGTCCCTGCACCTTCATCAGTAGAAACAGTGCATGGGCCTACACAGTTTCTGGCACATAGTCGGCCAGGAATGGTAGCCCTTGTGCCCCAAACCTGCATCTCACCCAGAACCCAGAACTCTCTGTGCCCACCTGGCCTGGCTCTGCCAGTTGGGACCCTGCCCTTCAGGCCCAGCTCAGATAGCACTGGCCCTGTGGCTCCTCCAGCTCGGAGCTGCATCCCGCCACCCTCTGGGCACATTCACACTTCCTTTGTGACTCTCACCGTGTTCTTCCCTGCGTTGCTGCTATGTCGGACATTCTCATCGCCCCCGCCAGAGGGCTGGTCCCCAAGGCCAGGAGACAGACTCTCGTGCCCCTTCTGTATCCTCTCCTGCTTTAGACACAGATCATCACGTAACGTGGTCATTAGCTGGTGCCGGCCTGTTGACCCCCGTTCTGACAGCCATCGCTAACGAGGCAGCCAGGCTCACACGCGAGAGCTGGGAGGCCTGTTCACTGGCCCAGATCTCAGGATGGCTCGTGTAGGGCCATAGCCAGAGTGGCTGGGCCTAGACCCTCAAGGCCCCCTTTGCCCCGGGGCCCTGGTCTCGGTCACCTATTCTGTGCCGTTCACTCCAGCTCTCCAGCAGTGCCGACAAGCAGCTTCTCCCCTCTATGCCTGGTGAGGGAAAGGTCATCCTGGCACACCCACAGCTGGGCAGGGAGAAGTTAGCCACGCAGAGGCAGGAGGGGAAGCCCGGGCCAGGAGAGTGCAGGTGACCTCCAGTGTTACCCTGGGAGGTGGTCCTGGAGTGTCTCAGGTGGCCCCCAAACACAAGGTGGCTGGACGAGGTGCAGGACACTGGAGTTAGGGACACACGGTGCCCATCCGGGACAGTGCAGCCCTGAGCAGCCCTGCACATCTCCCCTCCTCCTGGCGCCTCCGTGCCAGCTTCCTCCTCCTCCTCTTCCTCCTCTTGTTTTCTCTTAAACCTTTACATCATCAAAGCAGGTCATCTGCCCAGGTCACCGAGCCTGCAGATTGGCCCCTTCATTTTCCGTGTTGCGTGTGTTGATCAGGTTTCCCTGTGGAGATGATTCATTTGGAGGCCTGCTGTTGGCTTCCTCCCACCCCACAGGATTCGAACTGCTTCCCCAGCTACCACCAAGTGGCCACGGCGGACGTGCCTGCTAGTGCAGGCGGCCGTCATCCGCTCGCCCCCGTGAAAGCAGCTTCTGGCTTTCCGTGTTTGGCTTGCTACTGGAGGGGCTGCCCTGCTGGCTCGTGGCGTGCAGCAGCTCCCCAGTTCCTTTCGTGGATCCTTCCACTGCATATGCTCTTTCTCTCCCGAGTGTCAGATTCCCTGCTTCTCCCCAAAGATGCCACAGGTCTGGAGTGATAACACCGTCTTTGAAAGAACAGCCCCTCCCCCAACTGGTCTTTACTGTTAACACCCACAGGCCAACACTTGTGCATGGAAGTCACGTGGGTGCTCTGGGTGAAGATCCAGCTCTGTTCCAGGCTCGCTCACTTCCCAGGTGCCCAGTTCGCAGGGGGTACCATCAGCCGACGTGGCCCTGCTGCTCATAAACGCAGGAGCCTCTGACAGGCCTCTGTCTGCCCGATGCGGACACGTCATTGCCAATGTGATCATTCAAAGGCCAGGTGGGATCTGGGCCTGGGGAGTTGCCAGAAAGCAGCAAGAGGGGGTCAGGCATGCGGGGAGGCATACAGGAGCAGGGCCTCTTGCTCCCTACCCGGCAGCACCCACCCCTTCAGCCTGAACTTAGGGCACTCAGAGCCACAGATCCCTGTCCCATCCTGGAGTGCCTGCCACCCGGGCTGGGGGCAGAGCATGCTTTTCCCAAAAGTCAAAAGTAGTATGGGGTAGTATCAGTCTGGCCAAACATACGGCATGAATCCGTGTGTGCAGTTTGCAGAAGAGGTGCCACCAGAGAGAAAAGAGGGAACTTCCTGCCCACTGGAGGTGTCCTGAAGCTGGATCGAGGTGCTGGCACTAAAACTCATCCAAGGGGAATTCATGACCGGTAGACGTGGGGGAGGCCAGCAGGATCTTGACGACAGACACGGGGGCCTCGCTGCTCAGGGTGCCCAGCCTCCCCCAGGAGAGACCCCACTCTAGGCCCTACATGGACACAGTCACTGAGCCAGTCTCGCAAAGAGCCGGGAAGCATCCGGTGGGCAATGGGGAGCTCACCTCCAGAGGCCGCTGCCAGGTCCCCCTGCGTGGTAGCCTCTTCCGCAGCCCCTGGGTCTCACCTGGTGGGGGCCACTTGGGGCGCAGACTGGCTTCCGAACTGGGGCAGGGTTCTGTAGAAGGTTCCGGCCCAGGCTGGGCTTCATGTTGGACCCAAGGAGGCACCAGCCTGGCTTTCACAACGGCAGCCATGATGGGATCACTGCTAGTGACTCAGGCCCTGATGCAGTTGGGTGGGGCCTGGGAGGCTGCAGTTTACAGACACTGCCGCGGTCATGGCCCTGCAGGGCAGTGGGCGCTGGTCACCACCCTCTCTGCCTGTGCCCGGGAGGTGCTGCAGCCACGCAGGGCTCAGCCAGTGGGGGACAGGTCCTCGGTGCCGCGGGCCCCACCAGGCACCTCGGCTGTTTCCTCCCGCCCTGTGTGGGAGCAGGATTGGCTTGTGCTGAGCTCCAACTGAGCGGGGGGGGGGGGGGGGGGGGGTGGGCTCTGTGTGCAGTGCAGGTTCTACAGGTGTTATTTCCATGGTGGTATCTGCTGCTCTCGTTGGATCTGAAAACGTGTGCATTTTTCCTGAGCGGGACTGAAATGTCAGGGTCGTAGCCTTCCCCATGG